>NC_092506.1:44588829-45842579 GCF_047511675.1 Marmota flaviventris
TGTCAGCATGAAACAGCTGATTTGATGAGGAATACAAATTATATCACCCTAAATATGGATTAACATACTGTTAAGTGCCCTGAGTGGGGATGATACATGTGGTAATTTTCTTCCTGCATCCTTTTCTGACTAGTCAGGGCTAGTTTTTCTAAGAAAACATGTGTTGTGTGCAGTCAGTCCTTGATTCATATGTTAGATTTTCATCACTATAATAAATACTTGAGGTAAGTTAACTTTATAAAAAAAAGAGGTTTAATCTATATCATCACATTTTGGAGGCTCAAACACCATGTATCTGGTGATGGCCTTGTTACTGGCAGTCCTAATGAGAAATAAGTTATATAATATTACAACAGACAGGTAGCTTGTGTTTGGATGTGTGTCTCTCCTCCTCTCTCTCTTGTTAGAAAGCCACCAGGATTCAATCATGACTATATAATGACTTCTTCAAAACCTAATCAACTTTCAATGTCTCCATCCCTAGGATGGAAATTGCACTCAATTTCCTCTCTACTTATACTTCAAAATGGGAAGGAAATTTCAGCACAGAAAGCTTTGGTGGACACTCAAACCCTTTAAAATAAATAGCAATATCTCCCTGAACATCTTGAAGAGTATACATTTCATCTTGTTGGTGGCCTGTCCAGGTGAGTCCTCTGAATTCTGGAGAAGTGGCCACCTATAAGAGGCAGAAGAAGTCTTCCAGGTTATCTATGCCTCCCTGTTGTCCACACACCTCTTTTGTTTTATATTTGATTGACTTCTTTTCTTCTCTCTTCCTGGAGATTTTTTTTTCCATTTGGATTTTCTACTTCTCCACTTTCCCACCATTTACATATCATTGACACAGTCATGGTGGGTACAAAGGTGGATCCTGAGATAGTCCTCTTGGGGTTGAATCCACACTGTGTGAGATCAGGAACAAATCATTCCTCCCCTTTCTGCTCTAATTCTATCCTCCATAAACTGAGAAAAAAACATGCCAATTCTTACCTCACTGGCTCATGTAAAGATTGAAAGAGAAAATACCCAGGAAGTTCTTAACCATCCACTGATTCCCTCTGCAGATGTGAACTAGTCCTCTTTCCCCAGTTGACATTTGCATGAGAATCTCTTTACATTTCCAAGTCCCACTATTTTTCTGTATTCCTCATAGGATTCTCTAACAAATAAACACATTCATCCTCAATAAAGAAAACTCTACTAACAGTCTTCTGGAAGAGAGAGAGGAATAGAATGATATTATACCGATCACAGCCCATTATTTCATAGTTCTTCATAGGTATTCCCATTCTAGCCTCAAAATGCAACTATAAACCTTTTCTTCAATTCTTTTTTTTTTTTTTTGAGGAGAAGGAAGTGAGTGCTGGGCATCTCTGCTAAGCCATCTTGAATTTTCTTTTTGTTGTTTTTTAATAAGTGCACAGTAATATTCCATTATAGAGATGTACTAAGTTTTATTTCAATTTTGACAAATGGATAGCTTTTTGTTTTGCTTCCAGCCTTTGTATTACAAATAACACTAGTAAAAAAATTGTGTACAAATTTTTAAAGTGAGCATCAGGAGTTAAAAAAAACCCAAATCCCTCTCCTTATGCCCTGCAGTCTCCTAGCAGCATCTATCAGTAGCTCTAAAAACACATGTTTCAATTGAAGTGCCCAGAGTGGGGATATGAAGTTGCACTTTCCCTCCCACATCCTCTTCTGCACAACCAGATCTCTGGGAGCTTTTACATCTAAAGAACTGGTGAGAGATGCATGCACTTTTAGATGCTTCTTTGTACCCTTCCCCCAGGAGAAGGATGTGTCTTCTTTCCACTTTGTCCACTTAATCATGTGAGTCCTCTGGACTCCAGGGCCCTGGAACCTGGAAGCTCTTACAAAGCAGGGAAGACCTTTTGAATTCGAATTGGTTTCCATGCACTTCTCTTTCTCTCCCCATTTCATTGACTTCCCTTTCTCTCATTTATGAAGTTTATTTATGCTATGTTTTATTTAATTCACAATTTCAACAGATAATTTGCATTTAAATAGGGAGAACTGCTCCATTTTACCCCTATCTATGTGTTATCAACAGTTCTGTGATTCTAAGTCTGGTTGAAAGGGTGAACTCTGAGGTAGCGCTGTGAGTTTAGTCTGTTGTGTTGGGACAGAAGAAATCATTAATCTTCTTTATGTTCAACTCAACCTCTATAAAATAAAAATAATACTAATACTTACTTCATCTTCTCTTGAGAGGATTGAAAGAGAAAACATGCAGTAAATTGATGTTATTTACCCACCTGTTTTATGAGCTGTTTCTCTTTCTGCTGTTAAAATCTACAATCTCTCTACTTGACTTTGTGCTTTTTCTACTTACCTTCATAAACTCCTCTTGCATGAAAGCTTTCATGTACAAAGAAAAACCTACTAAAGATCTCCTGGGAAGGAGAATGGAGTAGATCTATAATGTACACACCACTTAGTAGTCCTCCGCAGATAGTCTCACATTTAAATACCTCCTTCAATGACACATCTCTCCCTCACTCCCTCATCCTTTATATTGCTGGACAATTCAGTTTGGACTCAATTCCTACCCCACCTGCACCATGCACCAAAATGCTCCTGAAGTACTTTTCAAAACCATTTTCAGTTCTTATTTGAAAGACAAAATTGTGGTCAGCTTCAGCTACTTGGTCACATATGAATAATTCCTTTAAACACATAGATATTTCCACCCCCTAAAAAAGTATAGAATGAACTTTTTCATCTCATTTTTTTCCTGGGTGTTCTAATAACTATCATTCTGTTTTCATTTTAATTTCTCCATTTAACATAAACCACCCACTACCATTATACTCCTCATTCTCGCATGTATTCACACTTAATTATTGAGAACAGTGTGCCCAGACACAGGCTGACACTGAGGAGGTGAACAGTGCTCCTGTCCTCAATGTCTGTCACACTGAGCCATTTCTAACCCATCAGGCCCAGACATCCTCACACCTGTCTGGCAAGTGGCCACATTGCCCACATGTCCCCATAGCAATGTCTTCTTTCTGCTACATGAATAGACCACTCTTAATCATGGGCATGGTCCAGGATTATTTTTGTCATTTTAAAGTTCTTCACCTGACAGACTGTTTCTGGCCCAAGTCAGAGGATGCCTATACTCATAGGACATTCCTGCTGTCTGAGATCTTATCCCAGACTTTTCCTTCCTCAGAAAAGTCTGGAGACATAGAATGACTCTGACAGGAATAGTGGGGTCAGTGTGTATAACTGGGAGAGGAATATTCCCTCATCAGTAGAGGACCTTGCAGTAGTAGGGAGATCTCATCATTTATAGTCAATAAAACTGGGTTGGAATCCCACTTCCAGGATCTATGACTTTGATAGGCTACTTAATTTCTGCAGGTCTCTCTTTCTTTCCCTATAAGGAAATGATAACTCCCAATATAAGATGGTTGTGAGAATCAGAGCTCAAATGCAGGTGCTCACTTCTATTTTTGTTCCCTGAGGCATCCACAGAGGCTTTCTGGGTATGAGGGTATGGATCAGCCATCACAGACAATAAAACAAAACAAAACAAAACAAAACAAAACCCAAAATACACTCCAAGTAATCAGCTCCTTCCTCGACCTTTCACTATGATCCTGGGCTCATTGACACTCATCCTGCCCAGATTCTGGCAGGATTAGTGATTGTACTCTGGCTCCTGGGCTTCTGCAGGTGCAGCAATGCCTTCTTGGTCTACATCTCAAAACTTGTTGGGCCAACTCCCTCTTCCTCTGTGGCCACACATGGTTTCAGTAGTAGAAATCATCTCCATCTCCACATTTGATTTCATCACCTACTTACCCATACTTAGTCTTTGCAGTCCTATTGTCTGTTTCTGCATCACAGGACTCAGTATGCTAGTACCATTAACACTGAGTGCTGACTGTCAGTCCTGTGGCCCATCTAGTTCTGTTGTTGACGCAGATATACATCATCTGTCACGTGTGCCCTGCTCTGGGCATCCTGGAACACAACTATGTGGCTTTCAGTTTAGATATTATCCATGCCAGAGATTAAATTTCTTTCCTGCTGTGTGGCTGATCTTTTTATTTGTGGTTATCTCTGGGTGTAGGCTGGCACTGTGGTCAGGATTCTCTGTGGTTCCCAAAAGATACAGCTGACGAAGCTGTATGTGACCATCAGGCTATCAATGCTGGTCTTACTCCTCTGAGTCCTACTTGCAGGCATCCTGGATTCATAATTCTGAGAATTGCTTTATTCCTATATGGTGTTAACACTGGTGCCAACCTCATCTACTTCTTTGTTGGCTTCTGTAGGTGGCAATAGCCTCAGTAGCAGTGGCAATACCTGAAATAGGTTCTGGAAAAGACCTTCCAGGACATAGCTTATGTGGAAAAAGGTTTTCTCAGCAAACTACAGAAAGTCCAGCATCTCTTTGATGTAATGACTTTGTAGCTACCAAGTGCATTCAGAGAAATTGTACCTCTAGAAGATTACATAGATGACTATGTAGATGCAGATAGATATAGATTAGATGGATAGATGTACCCTTTTATCTATTGTCTGTAGCTGCTTTCACATGACAACTAAGTTGAATAGTAACAGAGACAATAGGACTGCAAAGATTAACATATTAGTAATATGATCTTCACAAATATATTTAGAGATACAGATAAATAGAGACAGACACATAGATAGTTCACATTAACAAACACATTTGTAAGTTCTTTTTAAGTTGTCCCATGCTGGAGCTTGAAATCTACAGGGCAGGCTTGAACCAAAAGACCATGAGCTAAACTCCTGAGAACAAACTAGAACCCTATTAGTCTCTTTCCATACCTGTAAGTTTTATGTTATGACTGTTCTGCAAGTTTAGTTGGTTCCCATGACCATGGTGCTAAACACACAATCATGAGAGCAGCTAAAGAGGTTACCAAGTGTGGGAGGATCAGCTGCAGGGCCAGCTGCTGGCTCATGTCAATGAGGTGCCAACAGGGAAGCAACAGCACGCTGAGCATCCTGCACCAGCCTTCCATAACAAAGCAAAGCTTGAGAAGGAGATTTGGGAAATGTGCAGCCCAGATGAGGTGATACTTTCAAACCAATGCAGTCTATCCCTTCTCAACTTGCTGCCCCAAACTCTTTAAACCAGAGTGAATTCCAAATAAAGACAAGACTGAAGTCCAGCCTCTTCCTGTCATTATATGACTCTCCAACCTAGAACTCAAATCATGCCATTTCCCCAAAAATGTGCACATGTTTTCAGGTGCTTAATGGCCATTCATATGTCTTTTTTTTTTTTTTTTTAATTTTCTGCTTAAGACTGCATCCCATTTTTATATGCTTGGTTTTTTAACCATTCTTTTGAAGTTCTTTGTGTGTTGTAAATAAAAATCTTTTGTCAGATATATGTAATGGAACTATTTTTCCCAGTCTGGGACTTTTCTATTTATTTAAAAAATATTTTTAATAAGCAGACATTTTTAGTTTTCATGAAGCTTATTTTATTATTTTTTTCTTTTATGGCTAATGCCTTACATATCCTAAGAATTACTCTTAGAAAACAAAATTATTCTCTATTTTATTCAAGCAGCACTTTAATTTTTGCTGTTCCAATTAGGTGTGTGGTCTATTTTAATTTAATTTTCTGCACGATTTGTGATAAGAGGTTCAGTATTTCTATAGCTATCCAATTGTTCCACCACTACTTGTTGAATAAATGTTTAGTTTGTTCACTGAATTATTCATCCTCTGTAAAAAACTATCCTTATAAGTGTGTGACTAGTTCCAGATTTTATATTTGTTTTATTCATTTGCCTTTGGTGCCAAATCCTGCACCCATCTGTTTGTGTAAATAAGGGTACCTAGGAACATAACCATGTCTATTTATGTGTTGTCTAGCTGCTGTTATATGAGAACAGCAGGGTTGAACTGTTGTGACAAACATCATATGACCACAAACACTAAAATATTTACTATCTTTCCCTTTACAAAAAAAGTGTGGTGATCCCTGGTCAATTCTTCTACCAGTGTTCACTGTTCTGGCGATTGTAGTTTTGAGAAAATCTTTAAATAAGGTATGTTAGGTAACTTTGGTTTTCTTTTTCAAGTTTATTTGAGCTTTGTAGACCTTCTCCATTGCCAATCAACAAATATATGAAAAAATGTTCAACATCCCTAGAAGTTCTTGATTTTTTCAGTCTGCCTTATTTCACTTAGCATGATTTTCCAGTTCCATCCATTTACAAGCAAATGACACAATTTGGTGTATTACTTCACAACTCTCTGAAGTAATATACCATATTTCTCTAACCCATTCATCTGTTGACAGACACCTAGATTGGTTCTATGACTTGGCTATTGTAAATTGCGCTGCTATAAAGATTGATGTTCCCATATCACTGCTATATGGATTTTAGTTCTTTTGGATGAATACTAAGAAGTGGGATAGCTGAATCATATGATGTTTCTATTTCATTTGGTTTGTTTGTTTTAATTAGTTACACATGACAGTACAATGATCTTGACATATCATACATTTGAATCAGATGGGATATAATTTCTCATTTTTCTGAATGTACAGGTTGCAGAATTACATTGGTCATGCAGTCACGTATATATATATACAGCAATAATAATGTCTATTTTATTCTGCTGTCCTTCCATTCCCCCTCCCCTCCCCTCCCCTCCCATCACTTCTCGCTACCCAATCTAATGTGACCCACTTCTTTTTTTTCCTTCACATCTTCATACCTATATTCTGTATAACAAAGGGGTCTCCATCCCTCATCCATGCAATTCCCCTTCTCCCTCCCTTTCCCTCCCACCTCTCTTCCCTATCTAGAGGTAATTTTCTTCTTATGCTCTTCCTCCCTACCCAATTTTGAGTCACCTCTCTTAGAGAAGACATTTGGCATTTATTTTTTGGGGGGATTGGCTAACTTCACTTAGCATAATCTGCTCTAATGCCATACATTTCTCTGCAAATGCCATGATCTTGTTAGTTTTTAGTGCTGAGTAATATTCCATTGTGTATAAATGCCACATTTTTTATCCTTTCATCCATTGAAGGGCATCTAGGTTGGCTCCACAGTCTACCTACTGTGAATTGTGCTGCTATAAACATTGATGTGGCTGTGTCCCTGTAGTATGCTTATTTAGGTCTTTTGAGTATAGTCCAAGAAGAGGAATAGCTGGGTCAAATGGTGGTTCCATTCCCAGCTTTCCAAGGAATCTCCATACTGCTTTCCAAATTGGCTGCACCAATTTGCAGTCCCACCAGCAATGTATGAGTGTACCTTTTTCCCCGCATCCTCACCAGCACTTGTTGTTGCTTGACTTCATAATGGCTGCCATTCTTACTGGAGTGAGATGGTATCTTAGAGTAGTTTTAATTTGCATTTCTCTGATTGCTAGCGATGGTGAGCATTTTTTCTTGTATTTGTTGATTGATTGTATATCCTCTTCTGAGAAGTGTCTGTTCAGGTCCTTGGCCTATTTGTTGATTGGGTTATTTGTTTTTTTGTTATTTAACTTTTTGAGTTCTTTGGATACCCTAGAGATTAGAGCTCTATCTGATGTGTGAGGGGTAAAAATTTGTTCCCAGTATGTAGGCTCCCTATTCACTGCACATATTATTTCTCTTGTTGAGAAAAAACTTTTTTCTTTGAATTTGTCCCATTTGTTGATTCTTGGTTTTAATTCTTGTGTTACAGGCATCTTATTAAAGAACTTGGGGCCTAACACCACATGATGGAGATTAGGGCCTACTTTTTCTTCTACTAGACACAGAGTCTCTGGTTTGATTCCTAGATCCTTGATTCATATTGAGTTAACTTTTGCGCATGGTAAGAGATAGGGATTCAATTTCATTTTGTTGCATATGGATTTCCAGTTTTCCCAGCACCATTTGTTGAAGATGCTATCCTTTCTCCATTGCATGCTTTTAGCACCTTTGTCTAATATAAGGTAGTTGTAATTTCATGGGTTGTCTGTGTCCTCTATTCTGTACAATTGGTCTACCAGCCTGTTTTGTTGTAGTATGGTTTAAGATCTGGTATAGTAACACCACCTGTTTCACTCTTCCTGCTTAGAATTGTTTTAGCTATTCTGGGTCTCTTATTTTTCCAGATGAATTTCATAATTGCTTTTTCTATTTCTGTGAGGAATGCTGTTGGGAGTTTGATCAAATTTGCATTGAATCTGTAGAGTGCTTTTGGTAATATGGCCATTTTAATAATATTAATTCTGCCTATCCATGAGCAAGGTATATCTTTCCATCTTCTAAGGTCTTCAGGGTTCTATAGTTTTCATTGTATAGATCTTTCACCTCTTTTGTTAATTTGATTCCCAAGTATTTTATTTTATTTTTTTAGGATATTGTGAATAAGGCAGTTTTCCTCATTTCCATTTCAGAGGATTTGTCACTGATATACAAGAATGCCTTTGATTTATGGGTGTTGATTTTATATCCTGCCACTTTGCTGAAATCATTTACTAATTCTAGAAGTTTTTTGGTAGAACTTTTTGGGTCTGCTAGGTATAGGATCATATCATCAGCAAATAGTGCTAGTTTAAGTTCTTCTTTTCCTATATTTATGCCTTTAATTTCTTTTGTCTGTCTAATTGCTCTGGCTAGTGTTTCAAGAACTATGTTGAATAGAAGTGGTGAGAGAGGGCATCCCTATCTTGTTCCAGATTTTAAAGGGAATGCCTTCAGTTTTTTTTCCATTTAGAATGATGCTGGCCTGAGGCTTAGTGTAGATAGCTTTTACAATGTAGAGGTAAGTTCCTGTTATCCTGAGTTTTTCTAGTGTTTTAAACATAAAGCGATGCTGTATTTTGTCAAATGCTTTTTCTGTGTCTATTGAGATGATCATATGGTTCTTATCTTTAAGTCTATTTATGTGGTGAATTACATTTATTGATTTCCATATGTTGAACCAACCTTGCATCCCGGGGATGAAACCCACTTGATTATGGTATGGTGCACAATGTTTTCGAATCCGATTTGCCAAAATTTTATTGAGGATTTTTGCATCTATATTCATTAGATATATTGGTCTGAAATTTTCTTTCTTTGAAGTGTCTTTTGTCTGGTTTTGGAATCAGGTGATATTAGCTTTGTAGAATGAATTTGGAAGTACTCCCTCTTTTTCTATTTCCTGAAATAGATTGAAGAGTATTGGTATTAGTTCTTCTTTAAAGGTCTTGTAAAACTCTGCTGTATATCCATCTGGTCCTGGGCTTTTCTTTCTTTCTTTTTTTTTTTTGCAAAATAAATATTTGATTTATTGTAATTCACATGAAAAACAACAAAAACAAAAGGCTTATATCAGGGACCCCAAATATACACCACATGAATTAAACTGAAATTCTTTTTTTTTTAATAAGAGCATGATAGTTATAAAGAGTTGTTGGGTACACTTTGACAGAATCATACACACATGGAATTTGATTTCAATTCCCATTCCCCATCCCCTGCTTTCCCTGTCCCTTCCCCTATACTGCTTCCTCTACTGATTTTCCTTTTACTCATTTATTTATTCTGATTGGTACTTCCTACACTTACATAAAGAAATTTCCTTTGGTATATTTATAAATGCATAAAGCATGATTTTGTTTAACTCATTCCATTATTTCCTCTCTTTCCCAACCTTCCTCCTCCCTCCATCCCTCTAGTCCTCCTTCTACTCTAGTTATCTTCTCTACGTATTTATGATATCCTCTCCCCGCCCCCCACCCCTGCCTTCTTTCCCTTATCTTGCTCTAGTTTCCACATTCGACCCTTGATTTTCTGAACGTAGCTAAGATTTTTTCACTTATCCAATTTTAATATTTTTAATGTAAGTAAATTTTTTCTTTCATTTTTTATTAATTTTTTTTTTAATTTTTTATTGTTGGCTGTTCAAAACATTACATAGTTCTTGATATATCGTATTTCACACTTTGATTCAAGTGGGTTATGAGCTCCCATTTTTATCCCATATACAGATTGCAGAATCACATCAGTTACACATCCATTGATTTACATATTGCCATACTAGTGTCTGTTGTGTTCTGCTGCCTTTCCTATCCTCTACTATCCCCCCTCCCCTCCCCTCCCCTCCCCTCTTCTCTCTCTGCCCCCTCTACTGACATTCATTTGTCCCCCTTGTATTATTTTTCCCTTTCCCCTCACTTCCTCTTGTATGTACTTTTGTATAACTCTGAGGGTCACCTTCCATTTCCATGCAATTTCCCTTCTCTCTCCCTTTCCCTCCCACCTCTCATCCCTGTTTAATGTTAATCTTCTTCTCATGCTCTTCGACCCTACTCTGTTCTTAGTTACTCTCCTTATATCAAAGAAGACATTTGGCATTTGATTTTTAGGGATTGGCTAGCTTCAGTTAGCATAATCTGCTCCAATGCCATCCATTTCCTTGTAAATTCTATGATTTTGTCATTTTTTAATGCAGAGTAATACTCCATTGTGTATAAATGCCACATTTTTTTATCCATTCATCTATTGAAGGGCATCTAGGTTGGTTCCACAGTCTTGCTATTGTGAATTGTGCTGCTATGAACATCGATGTAGCAGTGTCCCTGTAGCATGCTCTTTTTAGGTCTTTAGGGAATAGACCCAGAAGGGGAATAGCTGGGTCAAATGGTGGCTCCATTCCCAGCTTTCCATGAAATCTCCATACTGCTTTCCAAATTGGCTGCACCAATTTGCAGTCCCACCAGCAATGTACAAGTGTACCCTTTTCCCCACATCCTCGCCAGCACTTGTTGTTGTTTGACTTCATAATGGCTGCCAATCTTACTGGAGTGAGATGGTATCTTAGGGTGGTTTTGATTTGCATTTCTCTGACTGCTAGAGATGGTGAGCATTTTTTCATGTACTTGTTGATTGATTGTATGTCCTCCTCTGAGAAGTGTCTGTTCAGGTCCTTGGCCCATTTGTTGATTGGGTTGTTTGTTCTCTTATTGTCTAATTTTTGGAGTTCTTTGTATACTCTGGATATTAGGGCTCTATCTGAAGTGTGAGGAGTAAAGATTTGTTCCCAGGATGTAGGCTCTCTATTTACCTCTCTTATTGTTTCTTTTGCTGAGAAAAAACTTTTTAGTTTGAGTAAGTCCCATTTGTTGATTCTAGTTATTAACTTTTGTGCTATGGCTGTCCTATTGAGGAATTTGGAGCCCGACCCCACAGTATGTAGATCGTAGCCAACTTTTTCTTCTATCAGACGGTGTGTCTCTGATTTGATATCAAGCTCCTTGATCCATTTTGAATTAACTTTTGTGCATGGCGAGAGAAAGGGATTCAGTTTCATTTTGTTGCATATGGATTTCCAGTTTTCCCAGCACCATTTTTTGAAGATGCTATCCTTCCTCCATTGCATGCTTTTAGCCCCTTTATCAAATATAAGGTAGTTGTAGTTTTGTGGATTGGTTTCTGTGTCCTCTATTCTGTACCATTGGTCCACCCGCCTGTTTTGGTACCAGTACCATGCTGTTTTTGTTACTATTGCTCTGTAGTATAGTTTGAAGTCTGGTATTGCTATACCGCTTGATTCACACTTCCTGCTTAGCATTGTTTTTGCTATTCTGGGTCTTTTATTTTTCCATATGAATTTCATGATTGCTTTCTCTATTTCTACAAGAAATGCCGTTGGGATTTTGATTGGCATTGCATTAAACCTATAGAGAACTTTTGGTAATATCGCCATTTTGATGATGTTGGTTCTGCCTATCCATGAACAGGGTATATTTTTCCATCTTCTAAGATCTTCTATTTCTCTCTTTAGGGTTCTGTAGTTTTCATTGGTCCTGGGCTTTTCTTGGTTAGTAATCTTTTGATTACTTCTTCTATTTCCTCACATGATATTGGTCTGTTTAAGTTGTGTATATCTTCCTGACTCAATCTGGGCAGATCATATGACTTAAGAAATTTATTGATACCTTTGCTATCTTCTATTTTATTGGAATATAAGGTTTCAAAATAATTTCTAATTATCTTCTGCAATTCTATAGTGTCTGTTTTAATATTGCCTTTTTCATCCCTTATGCTAGTAATTTGTGTTTTCTCTCTTCTTCTCCTCATTAGCATGGCTAAGAGTCTGTCAATCTTAGTTACTTTTTCAAAGAACCATCTTTTGGTTTCGTCAAGTTTTTCAATTGTTTCTTTTATTTTGATTTCATTGATTTTAGCTCTGATTTTAGCTATTTCTTGCCTTCTACTGCATTTGCTACTGATTTGCTCTTTTTTCTAGGGGTTTGAGATTTAGTGTGAGATCATTTATTTGTTGGCTTTTTCTTTTTTTGAGGAATGAACTCCATGCAATGAATTTTCCTCTTTGTACTACTTTCGTAGTGTCCCATAGATTTCAATATGTTGTGTCTGTGTTTTCATTTATCTCTAAGAATTTTTTAATTTTGTCCTTGATGTCTTCTGTAACCCATTGTTCATTCAGTAGCATATTGTTCATTCTCCAAATGATGTGGGAATTTTTCTTCCTTATTATATTGTTTATTTCCAATTTCATTCCATTATGATCAGATAAAATGCATGGTAATATCTCTACTCCTTTATATTTGCTAAGAGTTGCCCTATGGCATAGTATATGGTGTATTTTTGAGAAGGATCCATGTGCTGCTGAGAAAATAGTGTATCCACTGGATTTTGGTGGATATATTCTATGTATGTAAATTAAGTCTAAGTTATTGTTTTATTGAGATCTATAGTTGTTTTATTCAACATTTGTTTGGAAGATCTGTCCAGTGGTGAGAGAGTTGTGTTAAAGTCACCCATGATTATTGTGTTGTGGTCTATTTGTTTCTTGAACTTGAGAAGAGTTTGTTTGATGAACATAGCTGCACCATTATTTGTGGAATATATATTATTGATTGTTATGTCTTGTTGGTGAATGGTTTCCTTTAGTAGTATGTAGTGTCCTTCTTTATCTCTTTTGATTAACGTTGACTTGATATTTGATATGAGTATGGACACCCCTGCTTGCTTCTGAGGTCCATGTGAGTGGTATTATTTTTCCCAACCTTTCACCTTCAGTCTATGTATGTCTTTTCCTATCAGATGAGTCTCCTGTAGGCAGCATATTGTTGGTTCTTTTTTTTTTTTTTAAATCCAGTCTTCTAGCCTATGTGTTTTGATTGGTGAGTTTAAGCCATTAACATTTAGGGTTACTATTGAAATATGGTTTGTACTTCCAGCCAAATTTGTTTATTTTTGTAATTTAACTTGAATTGTTTTTCCTCTTTGATTAGTTTTTCTCCTTACTGTACTACTTCCCACTGTTGATTTTCATTGTTGTTTTTTACTTCCTCTTCGTGTAATGTTTTTCCCAAGATGCTTTGCAGAGCTGGTTTTCTAGCTGCGAGTACTTTTAACTTTTGTTTATTGTGGAAGGTTTTTATTTAATTGTCAAACCTGAAGCTTAATTTTGCTGGATACAAGATGCTTGGTTGGAACCCATTATCTTTCAGCATTTGAAATATTTAGTTCCATGATCTTCTAGCTTTCAGTGTCTATGATGAAAAACCTGCTGTTAATCTAATTGGTTTACCCCTAAATATAATCTGTCTCCTTTCTTTTGTAGCTTTTAAAATTCTCTCCTTGTTCTGTATGTTGGATATTTTCATTATAATGTGTCTTGGTGTGGGTCTCTTGTGGTTTTGTACATTTGGCGTCCTGTAGGCTTCTAGGATTTGGATTTCCATTTCATTCTTCATGTCTGGAAAGATTTCTAAAATTATTTCATTGAACAGATTGCTCATTCCTTTGGTTTGGATCTCTATTCCTTCCTCTATCCCAATAACTCTTAAATTTGGTCTTTTTATGGTATCCCAGATTTCTTGGATGTTCTGCTCATGGTTTCTTATCAGATTTTCTGAGTTGTTTAGGCTCTTTTCGAGATGATATATTTTTTCTTCCTTGTCTGATGTTCTGACTTCTATTTGGTCTACTCTACTGGTGATACTCTCATTTGAGTTTTTAATTTGGTTTATAATTTCCTTCATTTCCAGGATTTCTGGTTGGTTTTTTTGTATAACCTCTATCTCCCTGTAGAGTTGATATTTTGCTTCTTGGATTTGTTTATGTAATTCATTGTCAAAGTGATCTTTCATTGTCTGCATTTGCTGTCTAAGGTCTTCCTTGAGACTCCAGATTATCTGAAGCATTTTTATCATGAAATCTTTATCTGACATTTTTCTGCTGCAGCTAACAACTCCTCTATTGTTGAGTTGTCCTGCATTGTTTGTGTTCCCTTTTCCCTTGTTTTTCATGATGCTCATGTTTTTTCCAGCTCTGTGTGACTGCTGTGTTATTATTTACTCCTATAAATTTTTGTTGTTTTTGTATAGCTCTGAGGTCTCTCCTTTGTGATGGGAGATAAGGTCTAGAGATGTTGGTTCAATTGTAATTTAAAGTAAATTCATTAGCTTCATAAAAGGCATACAGATTCTGGTGGCGTATAGAGAACTGAGGGTCAGAGGTAGGACTTTATGTTTAGGAGGAAAGATGTGAGGATATGGGGGTTAATATATCTTAGCTAATTTGGAGGAGAGCTCTAATGAAGGGGGTTATTAACAGGAGAATAGGCAGAAGTATTTTGGGGTAGCTAAGTACTTGGGAGGACTATAAGAAGCATACAAACAAATTCACCTATTTGCATTTAGTAAATTACACATAGTTGAAATAGTAACGCTTGGGAGGTTGGGAAGGGAAGAGAAGGGGGAAGAAAAGTAAAAAGAAAAGAAGAAGAAAGTGAAAGAAAGAAAAAAAAGAAAAATGCACTCTTAGAGTTCTGTTTTCTTCTTTATCAGTAGATGGTATTGTGCATTCCAGGTTGAGTCTCTGCCCTCAGGATGTAGGATGCAATCCATGTGGGGCAGCTCTTCCTCCCTGGCCAGGCAGCTATCCAATCCTGGTCTCTTTGGGTTACTCCCTGTCTCTATCCCCCTCACTTCTCCTGCTCAGCAGGCCCCAGTCACTGGGGCTCTTCTCCATGGCCCTGGGTTCACTCTGGGTGTGTGGCACCCTGGTCACCCCGCACTCACGTTCAGCTGAATGCTCTTCGTTCGGCACTCACCAAGTCATCACTGTTGATCTGTTGCTAATCTCCCTGTCCATGAGATCCGCCCAAAGCTGATGAGGTAGATATTCCAAGATGGTGAATGCCCATTTCCTCGCCAGGGTGTCCAGTGACAGGGAGAGAACTGGGTTGTTTCTCCAAAAATAAGTCCAAAACTTCAGTCCTTGGTCCAATGCCCCATGGAGATGTGGGTCACAGTCTGGTGTGTTCTATCTCCAAAGGATCCAAAACTCTGTGTCTCTAAGCTGCCAGAACTCTACAGTGTTCAATTCTTCTGGCAGCGTTCCATTCCGCTGGCCAGTTTACATGCATGGAGCAACTCGGAGTTCCCCACATTCTGGACTGCGTTTGTGACCAGCCCCTATTTATAATCCTCTCACAGGCTCCATGAAGTTTGAATTCATGGGTGAAGGCTCTTATGAGGGGGAGCGTCTGTCCACCAACTCAGGGTCTCCTATCGAGGTCCCCTCTAATCCGCCATCTTGGATTCCAGACCTTATGTTTCTATTTCTAATCTTTTGAGTAATCTCCATATTTCTTTCCAAAGTATTTGTACAAATTGCAGCCCCACCAGCAAAGTATGTTTCTACCTCCCCGCCACAGCTTTGCCAGTGTTTATTATCATTTGTATTCTTTTTTAAAAATAGCACTATGTTTATTTATTTATTTTTACATTTTTAGTTGTTCTTTTTAATTATCATTTGTATTCTTGATGACTGCCATTCTGAGTGGATTGCAATGGAATTTCATTGTAGTTTTGATTTGCAAAATTTCTCTGATTGCTAGAGATGTTGAACTTTTTTTCATATATTTTTTGGTGATTTGTATTTCTTCTTTTGAAAAGTGTTAGCTTGTTCTTTTGTCCATGAATATTATTTTTTAATGATACTCACCCAGAAAGTTAAAGACTGTACCTTAGTCTTTACCTCTCACTTGTGCAGAGCCTCCTCAAGAAGTGACAGCTTATGGCCACAGTTTTTATATATTCTGGATGTTAACTCCCTGTTAGAGGAGCAGTTGGCAAAGATCTCCCATTCTCTAGGATCTCTGCTCATGTTCTTAATTCTTTCTTTTCCTGTGAAAAAATTATAAATTTGGTGATATTTCACTTATTGAACCTCAATTTTACTTCTTGTGTTTTAAGAGTCTTGTTAAGGAAGTATGTATCTGTGCCAATATTCCACTAGAAGACTTCCAATGTTAAGTGAATTCACCAAAGTAGCAGCAGACAAGCTCAATCTGTCACTTTTCTATACTACAATAGTGTATTTGCTAAGAAAGAAATAAGGAAACCTATTCTATTCACAATAACCTCAAAACTAAACAAAACTCAGGAATAAATCTAATGAAGGAAGTAAAAGACCTCTACAATGAAAACTACTGAACACTAAAGAAAGAAATTGAAGAAGACTCTAGAAGATGGAAAGTTCTCCCATGTTCTTGGATGCCAGTATTAATATTGTCAGAATGGCCATACTAACAAAATGGCCAAACTAACACAAATTCAATGTAATCCCCATGAAAATACCAGTGACATTCTTCACAGAATTAGAAAAAATGGGCCTAATATTTATTTGGAAGAATAAAACACCCAGAATAGTAAAAAAAAAAAAAAATCCTGAGCAAGAAAAGTAGGATGAAAGCTGCACAACACCAGATCTCAATGTATACTACAGAGTTATAGTAACAAAACAGCACAGTGTTGACAGCAAAAGAGACATATAGACTAATGGAATAGAATAGAAGATACAGACACAGTTATCTTGATACTAGACAAAAGTGCCAAAAACACCTTGGAGGAAAGATAGCTTTTTAAACATATGGTGCCAGGAAAACTGGTTATCCATATGGAGAAGAATGAAATTTGACCCCATCTATCACCGAGCACAAATCAAATTGGATCAAAAACGGGAAAATGTTCAAGTGCTAAAAGAAAACATAGACTGAATTTTCCAGCATGTTGGCACAGGCATCATTGTTAATCTCATTAAAAGATCCCCTGCCTGTGAAGAGTCGCTGCTCTTTCTATTTTTAACATTCTCCTTTGTGGTTGGCTTTAAAAGTTTGATCATGATATGTGTACTTTTGGATCCTTTTTAGTTTTATTTATTTAGACTCAGTTGGGGGTTTTATATATGTAGATTAATATGTTCATCAAAACTGGGAAGATTTCAGTCATTATATCTTCAAATATCCTTTCTATTCCTCCTCTCTTTTTAGGACTTCCATTTTTATAGTTATATTGATACATTTGAGGATGTCACACAGTCTCAGGCTCGTATTTTTCTTGGTTCTCTTTTATTTCTCTTATTCAGACTCCATCATCTTGGTGGTCATATTTTGAATTTTGCAAGTTATTTCTTCTGCCTACTCAAACCTTCTGTTGAGTTCCTCCAGTATATTTTTCATTTAGTTTTATCTTTTTTTCCATGATTACTGCATAGTTTTAAAAATATAATTTATATATCTTTATTTATATTTTTTATCTGTTGAGATATTTTCATTTAGTTCTTTGAACGTATCTGATTTAAATCTTTCTTTTCCTAATCTAAAATCTTTCTCTAGTAAGTTCAACATCTGGGCCTCTTGGGGATAGTTCCTACTAAGGCCATATATCTCATATATGGGCTATACTTTCTTGAATCTTGCATGTCTAACAAGTGTTTAGGTTGAAAACTTGACATTTTTATTAGTACAATATGGTGATTGGATTCCCTTCCTCAGGTTTTGTTCTGTTGGCTAAGCTTTGCTTAGCCAATTTCCTGAACTGATTCTATAAATTCTGTATTCTTTATTGTGTATGGTTGCAGAAATTAATTTAGAGATTTAGTTAACAATTGAACTGAGATCTCTAAATGCCTGAAAAACATAAGTCTCCTAGTCATTGCTGAGTGGTTCACTATAAGTTGGTGAACACCACCTGGGGACTCAGCTAGAAGGTTAATGACCCCTAAGGTGGAGTCACTCTCACTTGTGCAGAGCCTCAAGGTCAGCTAGAATTGACAGCTGAGGGCCTTCTCAGATTTGTCTTGGGCATGTGTAAGTAATGCACAACCTTTTGCATGCAGGTGGAAGATTCCTAAGATGTTGGAGCTTATAAAAGCCCCGGTGGACATCTTATTAACTAGCTTTTCCTTTACTATTTTGGTTGGCAAATTGTTTTTCCATATTGTAATCCATTGCCTCAAAAACCCCAAATACTAATCAACTATTTATCATCTTCAATTCCTTTTTACAAACCTTCCCCTCCCTGTGGAAAAGATTTTTTTTTTTTTGCACTAAATTATCTCCACATTGGGTTAAATACAAATAGCTGTGCAAGTAAACTCTTTCAGGAAACCATGAGACAGGTCAAACCAGGAGCACTCTCTGGGAATAAGGCTTTGACAAACTTCTGTTTCCTCTAGCAGCTGCCAGGCTATTGGTTTTCATCATGATATGGGCTACAAGAATGATCTCTGCCACAGGCCGCCTATGGCTGTGTGGCCTAAAGCAAGTGACCGAGTCTTCCTGAGCTTTGCTTCCCTCATTGGTAATGTAGGGCATGACTTGCTGCCCACTTCCGGTTTTGGGGACCACACATGTGGCTGGAATGGTGCCTGGTGATCAGCCAGGAGGTGGTACTGTGGGTGGTGACAGAAAAAACAGACCACCTCCAGGATAGGTCCAGGACTCTTCCACCCTCGTGAACAGCTAGTGCCTTCCCTTACAGACCATGGGATGGGTGTACATGTGAACTTGCTCCACCCCTCTGACCTTTATCCTGATTGGCTCCTGTGCAGTATATAAGCTGTGAGTACTTCCTCAATAAACAAGATCCTGCTTTGACTCATCTCCCTGGCACCTCTGATTGTCCTTCTGGCCAGGGTGCGAGACACCAGTCGACCTTTACCTTTCTTGGCTCATCCTGGTCCGGGTGTGCTTTCCCTGCTTCTCCCGCTGGTCAGGAGGAGACGGGGGGGTGGTGGCTAAAAACCCCGATAGGTAAGGAAGGCAAAGTAATAACATGCTTTTGTTGGATTATCAATAGAACAATGGAGGGTACATTTGGAGTATTTCTTAGGAACTTAAAAAAAATGGAATTACTTTTATGACTCCGTCTCCTGCAACTGAAAACCAATGCCTTTCAGGTACAATTCTCTTGGTATTGTTTTATACTAAAGCTTTAATCCATGTTTGTATCTTCTCTACAAATATTCATCTAAAGAGCATATGAGGTGAATCATTCACTCATTACTTAAATTAATGATGACTATTTACTGAGTAGGCATTCACTACCTACTATCTTACAGCCTCCAAAGCATCGAAGGTTTGGGATCATCATATATTTTAGCAACCCCCCCCCCCCAAAAAAAAAAAACAATCTCACTGAAAGAAGAAAGATTGCCCAAACCTTTTGGCTAATAATAATCAGAAATAATATAAACCTAGATCTATTTGTCTCCCTACTGCTCATGTTGACTTGTGTGTTGGCAGCTGGAAGTTTTAGTTTTTTATAACATCAATCCTTTTCCCATTTTTCAGTATTTTATAGTGTAAAGGCAAGAATTCATGGAATAAATACTATCTTAAGTCTCTAATTTAGCCCCAAAGACTGTTGTATTAGTTTCCACTTCAAGTTGATATCTTCATAGATGTGTAGTTAAGCTGAAAGGTGTTGAGAGCCACAGCCGAAGGGGCCCCAGCAAACTTCCAGCTGCCCGCAAACTTCTAGCTGCTGGCTGATGATTGGCTCACAGCGGCCCCAGCAACATCTAGCTGATTGGCTCCTCTGCGGTGATGCTCATTGGGCTGTTTCCCTGCCCTTTCAGACCACGGAGCTGCTCATTGGGGGACTTTTTTGGCTCCGCCCACGTGACCCAGCCAATTGGCCTCAAGAGCAGGAGGATTGTGGGAGGTGGGGAGAAGCTTGTGTGGGAGAGAGAGGCTTGTGGAAAGCCGGTGGTGGCAGTTGAGGCTCTGAGGGTTTTTCCTGAGAGGCTGTTTTGTTTGGCGTGTGTGGTTCTAAAAATAAAGTTAGTTTCTTTTGACAAGTGGCTCCTGATTGTGCCCAGCCAGACTGCGGCAGTGTGTCACCGACTTTCCTCATTAGGCTGAAGCATGAGAACCCCCAATGCAAGACACAGCCCACCATGTGTATTCTACCCAATCCTTCTTAAGTTCTTCCTGCATGGCCTGTGTCACCACACCTCCTGATGGGTATCACCTCTATTATGCCCAGGTTCTCCCTAATGTTGCCTCCCCGGATGTCTCTGAAAACCTGCTATTTAGTTGTTAATCTGCATCTAAGACATATGTTATACACGAAAGGAAGGGTTTTGTCTTTGATTCTCCTAAAGGCCACTTTAACTTGTATCTTCTATGATGACCTTCAGTGATCTCTACTTCTTGGTGTTCACCTTCTATGATCCTCTCCACATAAAGCTTGCTCCTAACCAATATAATACCTGTATGTTGAAAGATGCAACTTTCAAGCTTTGCTTACAAGAGATTGCAATATCAGTCACTGTTTTGGGGGAGTTTAATTTCTCAAGGATCTGAGGGCAACTTCCAGTCCATAGCCAACTAGGAACTGAGACATTTTGACCAACAGACAGCACAAATGGAATGGAATCCTTCTGGTAACCATGTAAGGAAGTTTGAGAATTAATTTTTCATAAGTTGAGCTTTAAGATGAAATCCCTGTCCTAGCAAACACCATTATTGCAGCCTTTCAAGAAATCTTGAGTCCTTCGATTCAGCTAAGCCATGTGCAGATTCCTTACCTTCAGAAACCATGAGATAATAAATAAGTGTATGCTATTTTAAATCATTAAATTGTTTTAATTTGTCATGCAGAAATAGATAACCATATATAGGTGCTCAATAAACATATGTTGCACGAGTAAATAACTTGATGGCTTTATTAACATTAGGATGATAACACTAACAATCATTTATTGACAGTTAATCATTTACAAGCACTATGTTAGATGTTATACATACATGCTGTAATTTACTGCATTTTTTGTTATATCTAAAATGTAAATAATTAAAGACATTCTCAGTGGAGCTAGGGCACACCTGCTCACAGGAGCCAATTGTATTTTCAGGAACTTTGTACCAACTGACATCATCATGATAGCTTACAATTGATGCAAGTTTTATCTCATAAAAATCAGCACATGTACCAAACTAGGTTTTTGGAGAGATAGTCCTTAACCTTTTCTAGCTCACCACTAGACACACCATTATTTGATGTACACTAAGAAAACAATACTTTAAGTTTTAGACATTATTTATTGTAAGATGCATCCTAATTTCAGATGTGCTAAAATTAAAAAGAATAATAAAAAAGGTAAAAGGATTGCCAGACATAGTACACAATAGCACTAGTACATATTGTAATCCCTGTGCATTGGGTGGATGAAGCAGAACGATCCTAACTTTGAGTCTAGCCTGGGCAACTGAGTGAGATTCAGTATTAAAAAAGCAGTGGGTACTAGAAATGTAGCTGAGAGGCAGAGTGCTCCTGGGTTCAATCCTCGGTAACACACACACAAACACACACACACACACACACACACAGAGACTGATGCATTCCCCAGAAACTGTAACTGTTATTGGTATTATGAAAACAGTTTGTTAATACACCCCACCCCACCCCCACCCTGAAGAGAAAATGAGCAAGAGAGTAGAAGGCTAGGATTTGGAGAAGAAATCCAAGGAAGCATGTGGTATGAAGTCAGGTCCCACAGAGAGCCACTGAGGTTCAACTCCATGGAGGAATACTGGAGAAGAAATAATGGTTAAAAGAGCTTCAAGATTTACATCCCCATGAACCTCAGTAACTTCAGCAATGTTTGTGTGTGTGTGTGTGTGTGTGTGTGTGTGTGTGAGAGAGAGAGAGAGAGAGAGAGAGAGAGAGAGAGAGAGAGAGATGTAGACTGAGAATGGAAGCATAGCTGTATGGAGGGAAATGTTAAAAATAATGTGAGTGTGGCACCAACAGTATCTACTATTATGAAATACTTATCTCTCACTATCATTCACTAGTTGATACTTTTTTGATTCTATGTGTGAGAAAACTGAGTTGTCTTCTAAAGGTATGTTACCTGTGCCCACTGCTTAGTTGGTACAGAGCTAGTATGCTGACTCAGGCCTGTCTGACTGGAAGGTGATATTTTTGACCTTGAGCTGTCTGTTCCTCATTGTCTCCAGAGCCAATCTCGCTGCTGGCATTTCCCCTCAGATCGAAAAGCCACTCTACCTATTCTGGGATGCCTGTTATCCTACCAGGCAGGAGTGGGCAACCCTTACATCAGAGGCAGGACACCCACAGCTCTGTTGACTTTGCCTTTGCTTTCCCAAATAGCAGCTTCTAAGTGTCATCTCTCTATATGTGCCAAACAGAAAAAAGCCTCCCCTCCCACTGCTCAGACTGTATCTGCCCTTCCTCTGAGTTGAGTCCTTAGACTTTGCTGCTGGGTCCTGGGGTCATGAAATAGGGACACACCAGGAAGCTGTAATGAACAAAGATGCAAGTGAATTGGGGACCACAGCCAAACTAGACTGCCTGCCTCTGCCAGGTCCTCTTCTTCATCTGTGGCAGAGTTCATGTAATCAGGAGCAAAAATCATGTCTCATACAGGTACATGTTCCAGGCACCTGGCTTGTATATAGTAAATAGGTGCTCAAAAATGCATATTGAATGGATGGATAGGTGAGTGTGAGCATAGATGGATGGATTAAATTACCATCCACTTTCAGTTTTCCCAACCAAATTATATTTCAATTAGAGCCTGCAAACTATTTATTTTCTTCTTTGCTTTGTTCTCTTTAGAGAAAATTTTGTTGTCCAACTAAAGATTTTATAGAATCTTTTTTCACCTGGTGCTTTTTAAAAAGTCATTTCACTGAGATTTACTTAGTAATTTATGTGTTTAAAATTGTCTTTTTAAATAAATTTCTTTAAATTCATCTGAGAACAATGTAAGATAAGTAAATACATTATATATAGTATACTTACATACACTGTATATCTTTATATATCATCATTATGTACATACATACATCCAACCCAACTAGCATCTTCACCTAACCACAGAATACAAGGAGCTGTATTAGCAAAATCAAGACTGAGTTCATCTGGAAGATTATAGAAAAGGTCCTCATGTGAGGATTCCCTATGACCAGCATGCCAGGGTTTTGGGGTTTGTGGACAGAGAGCTTGTAGCTATTCCTGGATACTCTTGAAACACAAAAGAAGTATAATCTACCAGAATTTTATTGTGGCTATCTTCATAAGGTATATAGAGATATATACCAGGACCTGGCACATAATAGGGCATCTGTACATTTTGTTAACAGAAGATGGATTGATGCACACCTTGGATCCAAGAGCAGTTTTAGGGAAGTGCTGCTACCAGGACTCCAGCTTTGGCTGAAACTCTTTAGAGACTTTCAAATCCTGCCCTCCTTACTTTTCCCTAAGACCTTCAGATACCTCTGAGCCCTTCCCTACAGTTGGAGATCTTAGGAACAGAACTGACCCCTAATGAAAAATGGCAGAGATAATTTTCTCACATCATTTGAGCTGATGTGGAGATCTGAGTGGGGAAATAGAGAAGAATAACATGTAGAACTAAGGACAAAAAGAATGATAGGGGGAAAAAGACACTACAAAAGTAGAGCCCATGCAGCAATAAACAGAGAGATGAACAAAGACAAAAACCTGAGGCAATCAGAGACAGGCAAACACTGAGACAGGCAGACAGCACGAAAGAAACCCATAAGGTGGAGAATGGTGTGGGCAGATAGGCACAGAGAGCAGCAACAAGTGCCTCATTGGTCATGTGTCCAACCACAGTCAGTCACAGCAGCAGATTGGCTGCTACTGTCTTCAGAAATGATAAACCAGAGATGGTCCTAACATGTCCTATATTTATAGCTGCAGAGAGTGCCCTAGCATTTCATTGAAAATATTTATTTTTCTGAAAGAGAGGCGAGATCATTAGTGCAGCTCCCACCCAAGTAAAATAACCCATTGGTAAAGGAGTTAATGAGAAGGCCTTGAGTAGAGAAGGCAACACCTGGTAGTAGGGAAGAACCTAGAGTTATTGCCCTGCTCTGTGCCTGGTGGGTGTCTAAGTGTGTCTTCTCTGAGCCTCCATTTTGTCATTTGTAATGTGTTTGCAAAAGTCCCCTCCACTTATGTAATCTGGGCATGTTTAAGTTTTGAAGGGAGGCTGAAGGAGTGATATGAAAGTGGATAAATCTAAAATGCTGCAAGCTTCAGGAAAAAAAAAAGCTAAGTTACAGTGATTATACACCTTCCATGACAGAAAGTTTGCTTACTGTGTTAGCCAGGTTTCCTTCCTAATAACAAAATATCTGATATATCCACTTAGAAAGACAAAGGTGCATTTGGCTCACAGTTTTAGAGGTTCCAGTCCATGATCATCTGGCCTTGATGCTTTGGGCTTGTGGCAAAGCAGTCAATCATGGAGGGAGTTTATGGTAGAACAAAGCTATTCATGGCCAGGATGCAAAAAGCAGAGAGGGGGGAACAGAGTCCCACATCCCTTTTATGGCACATCCCAATAACCTAACACCCCCCACTAGGCCACACCTCCCAGTGCCTCCTCCCTTAGGATAAATACTTCAACACACTAACCTTGGCTCCCAAAGGTCCAAGTCCATCACAATGCAAAATGCATTCATTCCTTGTTCAAGAGTCCCTGAAGTCTTTACTGTTGTGCAATATTCAGAAGTGTAAGTCCAAGGCAGATATGGTGGCACATTCCTGTCATCTCAGTGGCTCCAGAGACTGAAAAAGGAGGTTCTTAAGTTCAAGGCCAGCAACATAGCAAGATCAGGACTCAAAATAAATAACAAATAGGGCTGGGAACACAGTTCAGTCCCCTAGCTTCCACCCCTAGTACTCTCTCTCCCCCATTGTCTATACTCAAATGTCCAAAGTCAAAGTCCCAAGTCTCCTCTGAGATTCAAGGCAAACTCAGCTTGAAGCTCCAGTAAATTTTTTTTTAATTTAAAAATTACATACTTTGCAGATACAATGGTGGGACAGGTGCAGGTTATACTTTTCCCACTCCAAAACAAAGGAAAAGGGAATGAAGGATAAATCAGCTAAATGGAAGACCAAAACCCAGCAAAGCAAATAGTAAATCTTGAAGCTCAATGTCCAGCAAGCTGGGACACACTCTGATGGAATGTGAACTCCCAAGAGCTTAGACAGCCTTGCCACTGAGCCCTATTGGTTGCAGGTCACATGATGACTCTTTTAGCCTAGTTTTGCACACTAACCACCACTTCCCATAGGAGGCATTGTTGGCACTTCTATCTTTCTGGGGTCTCCATTGTAATTTTGGTTTCGCTCCTGTATCTCCTTGCATTACTCCATTGGGGACTGCTTGCAGGGACTCTGACCTCACAACACACTTCTTAGCTTATAAGGCTTTCCTTTGAAATCTCAGTGAAATCTACCATTACCCCACAACTGTTGCATTCAGAAACTTGCTAAACCAGTATCATCATTTCTCTACATTTAAGCCTATGATAGGTAGTGCAGCTTCACAGATTTCCAAGCTTCTTTCTTATTGTCTCAGTGCAAAATACTTTTTTTAATATTTATGTTTTACTTGTAGTTGGACACAACACCTTTATTTTATTTATTTTTATGTGGTGCTGAGGATTGAACCCAGGGCCTCACACATGTTAGGTGAGCGCTGTACCCCTGAGCTGCAATCCCAACCCAAAATACTTTTTTTTATTAGCTCTAATAAATGTACCATCCTCAGCTGAAACTTTACATGAATCTTAACTTTTGTTAAGCTCCAAAATTTCTAAATCTTTCTGCATTGCTTCTCTTTGTCTTGATTCTTATTGTAATTTGGGTCAAAGAAGCCAGTAATATCTATGCCACAGCCTGAATGCTTTGCTGCCTTGAAATTCTCTCTCCACAAGATTATCTAGTTCATCACCTTAAAGCTTATTCTCCTGTGGAGCATCAGGGGATGGACAAAATGCAGACAAATTCCTTGCCAAGGTGTAAAAGAATGTCTCCTAGTCCAATTGCCCAAAGAGTCCTCGTTTACATCTGAAACCTCATCTGCCTAGTCTTTACAGTGCACATTTATCAGCTTTCTAGTCTTCTGTGCTCTCATTCAGAATTGTCCATTAAGCTACGTTTTCAGCATTCTAGGCTTGCTTTAGCCAGCTCCTCCAGAGTCTTCCTGCAAATCAACTCCAAAGACTCCTCCACGTGGTTAGGTACGTAGTATAGTGGCAACTCCACTTTTTGGTTCCATTTTTCTGTGTTAGCCAGCTTTCAGTCAATTTAACAAAAGCTGAGGCAACAAGTATATAAATAAACAAGGGGTATTTTGGTTCACAGTCTTGAAAGTTCCAGTCATTGACCATTTTTCCCCATTGCTTTGGGACTGTGGTGATGCAGGACATCATGTGAGGAGCATGTGGTGGAGGAAAAGAGGGAGAAAAGGGTGTGAGTGTCCCCAAATCCCCTCTAAGGGCATGCACCCAGTAAACTAAAGATCTCCCACTAGGCTTCTCTTCTTAAATGTTCTACCATTTCCCAATAGTGTCTCCCCTGGGAATGAAGATCTTAACCCATGAGGATATGTGCTAATCTTGATAGACATTCAAGATTCAAACTATAACACTGACACTGAATTGAATAGAATCATATGAGAGAGAAAAGCAACTGGAATTTCACGCAATTAAACTAAAACTTATTTCCTATGCATTTACACATATAAGAATATAAGTTTAGTATGCATTGTGATTGCAGTCTTCCATGTTTACTGCTTATTCTCCCAGGCACTTAATTCTTGTTGAGTGAACTCATGTGATGCTTATAGACAAAAACTTCTCAACTAGGAAAACTAGAGCACTCTTTGTCACAACCGTTTCATACCTAATCCCCCCACGAATATATCTCATATTCTCTGACAGCAGATCTGAATGACTGACAGATAAGTGGATACAGGGAATACAGAAGCAGTTACATAAAGGAGCTGGCTTTTCCAATCACATCAATCTAGCTGCAGGATTTCCTGACCACACAGTTGTTGGGAGCCCCAGAACACTTTCCCCTGAGCCTCTGACTTTCTGAGCAACTAAGCTCTTGTTTGAGCAAGAGAGGTTTTACCTAAAGAAAAATACTTCAAAAATACTTTGCTTTTATTCTACTCCAGTGGAATGTCAGCTCAGAACTGCCTAGAAAAAGGAGGCCCTTCCAGAGCTCTTGACCCTAAAGCAAACCTCTGGTCTTCTAGTTGGGGAGAGCCCTGTAAAAGATAATGCCTTATCTGGTGTTATCAAGAATCTGAGTAACTCATGTGATTTCCTATGGAAAGTTGCAGGCAAGTAATTCAGTAAGAAAAGGCACAGTGTGATCCTGAAATGGACTTCTAGCTCCGGCCCCCTTCAGACCTCCACATAAGACACCTCTTTCTCCCTCTGAACCCTAGTGGTTTTCCCTACATATTGCCAGTTCAAGCTAGCCTTGACTCATTTCTGCCAGCACCACCAATGATAAGTCACCTGCCACTGTGGTATGCAGCTGTGGTCTTCCATTCCTGGTTAAGAGGAGACAAGTGTTTGATGGATCCCATTCCTCTGAATTATTGTTAATCATCTTAGGCTTCCCAGATTTTCTTGCTATTCAAAAGAACTTCTTTTTCTCATTGTGTCCTTGTATCTGTAAATGTCACAGCATAAAACGGTGCACACTCTAACAAGGTAGTT
This sequence comes from Marmota flaviventris, assembly GCF_047511675.1. Taxonomy (NCBI): domain Eukaryota; kingdom Metazoa; phylum Chordata; class Mammalia; order Rodentia; family Sciuridae; genus Marmota; species Marmota flaviventris. Next base: position 44,616,693 of record NC_092506.1, read on the forward strand.
GAGAAGTGTTCAACTCAGACTGTTTACAAAGGTACAGGGAGGGCTAAGATAAAAATAAAGAATGATAAAGCTGCTGAAGGCATGTTATAGTGGAGAGTTGTTGCCACTTCTAGGCCTGAGGGTGTAAAGATAATTTAGGAGAACTCAAAATGGTCTGTAGTGTAGCATGGTTGTCAGGAATAGATGCTGTATAGCGACCATCTCTATCTTTAGTTGTAATAGCAATGTTGATTCATAGCCTGATAAGAGGCCAAGAAATTGACAAAACAAAACAAACAAAACAAGACAAAACATAAACTTCATCTCCTGTCAACATGTAGCTTTCTCTACATGTAACCAGAAGCCAGAGTGAAAGGGATCTCATCAATGAAGCATAGTGATGTGTACTCCAGCATGCAGAGAAGGGTACAGAAGAAAGGACATGAGACAATGATGGAAAATGAAGAAATTTCCTGATGAAGCTTCCCCATGGTTTGTGTTTCCTGTAACATTTTCCATCTCAATGAGATTGAAGAGCTTATCATTTTATCTCCTCCAAATTTGTTTGTACCTACCCAGTGTCACTTCTTTGGAATAACTTCTCACTATTATTATAAATGCCTTCAGAGTGGAGTTGTAAAGAAAGTGGAAGTACACAGAGAAAGTACATGTTTTCATGTTTACGATATTTGACGATATTAAGAAAAATCTGTTATAATAGTGACTTACATAAGAGAGTTCAGGAAACCTTGTTTGCCAACTCTAAGATGTTCGATATCAGGTCTCCCTTCAATTTGCTACTCCCAATCTGGAGGGAAGTGCTCTCATCCTCATGGTCCTACATGTCTCCTGATATGTCTGTGTTCTTCTATTGCTCTCATAACCCAGGAGGTAGTAACATTTCCTTTGCTCGCCTCCCACTGGCCAGCACCTAGTCAAAGTATCAGCAAACATTGAGAGAGGCTGAGAATGGGATCCATTTTCTGGTCTAACACCTTCAGAATCACTATGTGACAGCGGAAGAAAATGCATATTTGGGAGACAATGGATATTGGGCCATCTCTACAGTCCCTATGGACTCTCAGATTTTGTTCATATGAAGATTTTTCTCCAAAACACTTCACAATAATTCATCATGTAACCACGGAACAGAAACAAATGTAGGGCAGAGATCTAGGAGATCTAATTTAGTATTGGACTTTTCTTGACATTGTGATCTCAGGAACATCTTCTGTACTCTTTAAATCATAGATTCTCTAAGGGACAAGTGATAGCAGCTGGGAATTGATAGGGATCAACAAAACCCACACAGGCCAAGACATAATAGATCTTTGAGATTAATGAAGGCGACAAAAGAAAAAGAAGACACTTCCTTAAAAACAGAGTTCCAAACTATGTTTGGGAATATGGATAAAAAGGCCAAGAGGTCCCAAGAGAGGATAACAGAGTTTGTGATTTCCTTTATCTTCTCCTTAAGACAACCAGGGCTGCAGAGCTGGAAAAGCCCATGACAGATGCATTCAAGCCTGATGCCAACTGGGCAACCCTAATGGAGAGCACATCCTCCTTCCACTTGATGCCGTCTGCCCATGTGAATCCTTGGCTATATGGAGTGATGGGCAGTTGTCTTTTTGAAATAGAAAGAGCTCATGCATTCAGGTGCTTATACCCAGTTGGTTTCTATTCACATATCCTCCTTTTTTGATAGCTTCATCTTCCTTAGTTATTGTTTCTGAAATTTGTTTTACTGATGCTTAAAGAACCCACAATTTTGATAAACTAATTTGGATTTGTCTTGAGAAATTTTGGTTGATTTTTCTCCCATCTTCATGTGTAGTTGACAGAGAACCCTGGTGATGATACTGAGAGGCTGGCTCAGGACAAGGACGCTGGCACAGACCAGATCAAATTCATGTTCCTGGAGTATTTTCCACAATCTTTTCTGTTTTTGTTTTCTGGCCTGTAGAATGGGAAAAATAACATGAAATAGTGGAAAATCCTCTTCATTGGGCATAGAAGAGGATTGAAAGAGGTCATACTAGAGAAGAACTCAAGCAGCTTCTATTATACATGTCATAGTAAGTTAGTGCTCCTTCCCACGCTGGAAGTCCCAGGAGCATCTCTTTTTACCCTAAGACTTCTCAGTGTAGAAATAGAATTTTTCTTGTTCCCATCCACCTTCTAAAGAATAATTTCAAAAATGCTTTAGTCAAGAATATAGACTTCATCTAAAATCACCCAGGGGAGATAATGGGTGGATTTATGTTCATACCTTATAGAAATCCCTTAAAAATCCCTCTGAAGTACTTCCTTGCATCAATGTTCTGCAAGCTCCATTATCACTTCTCGCTTTCCTTCCTGAAGTGCTTTAGTCTTTTCAAAAATGCAAGAACTTAGCTGGGTGTGGTGGTTTATACTTGTAATCCCAGCTTCTCAGAAAGCTGAGGCAGGAGGATCATAAGTTTGAGACCAGATTCAGCAATATAGTTGGACTCCAACTTAAAGGATTAAAAGGCCTGGGATGCAGCTCAGCGGTAAGGACTCCTGGGTTCAATCCCCAATCCTGTTAGAAAAATGTTAGAAATTCAATTTAGCTCTGAATATTCTCCTAAATCATGACCTTGGATGCTCAGTAAAGCTATACACTGGCTATTCTTGAGATGGAGACAATAACAATGACCATCATTAGCCATCTCTGCAAGCATAAGGAATTCTTTCAAACACACCAGTTTTCCACAGAAGGAACCATGAGGAATAAATTTTTTTTCCATTTCTTGACCTGTGTGTTTTCTGGTGACTACTTCACTTAAAAATGTTCTGTGTCATCTAACACGTTTTCAACTGCTTTTAACTCCCTATTCATTCATCCATTTCAAAGTTATTGAACCCTCACTGTGACCCTTATATGGAGATAGGTAATGGAGATATGTAATAGACAAGAGGAGAGGGCTTCCTGTCCTCCTAAAGCTGATCCTCCAACTCACTTCTAGTGCAGGAAATTTGGCAATCCTCACACTAGTCTTAGCCAGAGGTCACATTCCTTTTATGATTCTCAATCATGATCTCCTTTCTTCCTGTTAGATGGACTACTCCTGGTCACTGAGGGCCATCATGCATTGGGACTCTGGCTTCCCATTCCACGGCTCTGAGAGGAAACCTCTGTTCCAGGACAGAAATCATGCTGATCCCAAAGTCACATGTCTGTCCTGCATGGCCTGCCCAGACTTGTTTTCTGCCTCCAGAAGATATAGCATGACATGGACAATGAGCAGGCAGGAATTGGGACCGCTGACTATTCCAATGTCAGTAGAGGACCAATGTTGAAATACAGATAGCCCAGGCTTTGGGGTCAGCAATTATCCTCAGTATCATAAATCCCTTTGGAAAGAATTGATGCTATATTAATACTGATGAACTAAAACAGAAATATACGTTTACTGTTTCTTGGGCCCGTGGGTTGGAAAGCAGCCTACGTTTTCTACACCAGGGGTTCTCAGGGTTCAGCACAATGAATACAGAAATTGTGGTCTACCGTACTAGACATGCTCAGCCCCTTCATCATGGTAACCTGGCCTCCCTCAGGTGCACAGTACGTACCTGTACCTTTTCCTTCTGCTTTTCTATCATAGCCCTTTTAGCCCAGTGGTTGCTGCTTGTAAGGGTGTTGCTAGCTTATTGGATTATCATGACCCTCGGAGCAATTTGCCCAGTAACAGACTATGCAAAAAAAAAAAAAAAAAAAAAAAAAAAAAGCTTGCCTATGCAATAATAAATGGGATCGAGTTTCTGAAACTGGTCTCTGGAGGTCTCTTTTTGACTCTGTCGTTACACCCTCCTCAGCTTTTCAGTGGGCTTCAGCTGGACCAAGTGAGCTCACAACTACTCGAATCTGAAATCATGACTAATATGAAATTTAAAACAACACTTAAACAAGTTGTTTACTCTGTAGAATAAAACCCAGGAAGACTTTTACCTTTGGTCTGGTGAACTTCTGTCTCAAGTGGAAAAAATATGTAAACAAACGTGTAGCTGCTATGCTAAAGAAAATTTATAGACAAGGCCATGGAGGTCCTTAAACAATAAATAAAAAACATTTTAAAAAGTGCTTCATTCTTGGTTACACAGGATCCTACCGGAAGCTCACACTATTTGTCATTGCTGGCCAGCTGGCAGCATGATGTTCCAAAATAGGGGTTGGGGTTTGGCTCAGAGGTAGAGTGCTTTCCTAGTATGATAAAGGGGCTGGGTTTGATCTCTGCGACCACTAAATAGAGGTCAAAATCATTTGTATGGGAGGAGACCTGACTGGGTATATACTCTACACTCTCACTGGCCAGTAGGTCCCAGGACAGGAAACCACGAGGCTGCATCCAGCATCTCGATAGGCTTCACTTGATCATCAGATTTCACTCTTGCAGTGACCTTGGCAGGGTTGAGAAGTATCCTGTAGAGACTTTTAACCCAGTTTTTCCCTTAGCACAGGACAGATTACCACCTCCAGTAAGAAGAATGGAGGAAAGGTAAGCCTTTTTAAGAGATTATTTCTAATGTCTCAGTTGTATTTTTTTTCTTTTAGTTCAAAACCACATCCCTTCACCTTGGGATGGAGCATCCAGGAACCACAAGGACTCCAAGAGGAAGAGATAGGCGACATCCCTCCTGGCAAATTTGGCTGATAGCAGTCTTGTCTGTGGGATATATGGGAGCTGTGAATCAAAACTGTTCCTTCTTCCTTAATCTCCCCAGCTGAACTTTATTCCATTTACTCAAATTGCTGACATTGTGGAAAATATGCTTCACTCCTTAGGAAGCAAGATAGTGTACATGCATATTCCCCCAAACAAAGTGCTGTGAAGACATCTCTCACCTGTTTTACTTGCTTTACAAAGTTTCCTTTCCTTTGTATATATGTCAGCATGTCACTATGAAATACCTGATCTAATACTTGGGTGGGTTTAGGGAAAGTTACATAGGATGGTGAAATCCTCTCACCAACAAGGAAAATAAAGGTTTGGAGAGTTTAACATCACTAGGTTTTAAAAGACAATGGGAAAAACGTTATCAGAATTAAGAGCTGGTTGAAACCATAACTATTGTTGTATCTTTGGTTTTAATAAATGGCCATTAGATGGATGTATGTCCTGTGGTACAGTTACATTGTCATTGCCAACCTATAGTCTAACAAGAGACAGAAAGAAAATTAAATAGGCCAATTTCCTGTCCCCTTGCTGTCCAATCTTCTTTCAATATATCACTTTGGCTAAGTGTAATCAGGAGGCAGAGCAAATAAATCTTATTAATTAAGCATAAATGTATCTCTTTCCAGAATTCAGAAGAAGGGAAGGAAGAGAAGACATGCAATGTTGCTGGAAAATGTGAAAGACCTATTTCCTCTGATAGCCTCCACACTATTTGTATTTTCTGAGACCTTCATTATCCCAATGTGATTGGATAAGTTTTCATTGCGTCACCTCCCTGTTTGCTTGACTTTTGTTTGTTCTAATCTCCTTATCTGTGTCATATCCTTTGAATAATCTTGTTGGAGTAACTTTTGGTTTACAGCTAGCAGCTAGGAGCAACTTGGAGTGCTTGAAAATTCTATGCCCATTCAGGCCTGACAGGAACACGTGCAGGGTGGAGCGCTCTGCTCTAGTGAGCAGTCAGTGAAACCACATGCTCAGTGCTTGAGGTTCGTGTTACCAAGCTACCAGGCCAGGAAAATGAGAGTCAAGTGCTACACAGCATGAAATCCCTGACTTATAAGGCCCCCTCCCCTAGGGACAAAGATCCTTCCAGACTGCTTTCCATCATGTAGCAATATTTAGAGCTTCCTCATAGTGTGGTTACATTAGTCATAAGATGATTGGCTTCTAGATGCTGTTTTGCTTATGTATGATTGGCAGACATGCCCTACCTGAGCCCTATACCAGCTGTACTCATTTCTGAAATAAACGAGCTTGCTGGAGGTCGGCTGAGGTTGTCACCTGCCAGCGCTCTCACCAGCTCCCAGTGTCTGTGTGTTGACTCTGCGTCTCTACCCCACACGATTGAGGTAGTTGAGTGACAACTCAACCACACCAGTGACCAGACAAATCACATAATCTCTCACTAAATTAGAAGTTACTTAAGAATGAGAAGCAGTGAAAATAAAAGATCAATGAAGAAGAGAAAGGGGGTTTGGGAGACAGAGGAGTGATGGAATGAAACTAACCAAACTCTCTCATGTACATATATGAACATATTACAGTGAATTTCACCTTTATTTATATCTATTATGCACTAATGGAAATAAAAACTATAAATAACTACAAGAAAGACAGGTTGAATAGAGGAAAGGGAACAGGGAGAGCAAGGAGGGGAGGGAAAGGGTAAGTACAAGGGACTGAATTGGAGCAAACTGTTTTCCGTGTTTGTATCATTGTCAAAATGAACCCCTATATTATATATAGCTACAATGCACTAATAAAAACAACCGAAAACAAAACACAAAAGAATCATATGTAGTTTTAAAAAGTAGAAGGTACATGGGTATTTATAAATATTTTAGGTGAATTACAACTGCTAGTAAAAGAAATACCCATAATCATAGATACTTAAACCAAAACGCTTATTAGAGTGGGAGTGGGGTTCCAAGATATTCAACACCAGAGTCTTTTTGGTTTGGTAACCTCATCATTCCTAGAAATATCCTTTCATCCTCTTGATCGTACCTGGCTTCCAGCCACACAGTGCTCCACATTGGAGGAAAAGGAGCAGGGAGAGCACAATCCAAGAGTTGGGGCACTTATACTCATCTCCCACTGGCCAGTCCCTAGTCATATGGTGCCAACACCATCAAGGAAGGTTGAGATTGCAGTCCTTTCTAGGGTCTAAAACTCTCCCATTTAGTGATAAAGGAGAAGTATAACCCGAGCAATAATAGTTTCTAAACCATGATTCTGTTTTGCATTTTATTTATTTTTTGGTATCAGGGATTGAACTAAGGGGCACTCAACCACTGAGCCACAATCTCAGCCCTATTTTGTATTTTATTTAGATACAGGTCTCACTGAGTTGCTTATTGCCTCACTTTTGGTGAGACTGATTTTCAGTTCCTGATCCTCCCATGTCAATCTCTGAAGACGCTGGGATTACAGACATGCTCCCTGCACCCAGCTTCTCCTTTGCATTTTAATATTCCATCATTCAAGAAATATTTTCTTGGGAGTTCCTAATATAGTGTATGATGAGATAGGAAGACTGCAAAAAAACTGGAGAGGGTTCTGAGATTAGGGCTGGTGTTGGACTTGCTCTTTGCCATGTGATTAAAATATTTTGTGTTCATTATGTTTCAGGTCCTTCCTGTGACAAATGTGGATGTTACAATAATTAGTCTCTGTAAGACTTGTGCTAGATGCTGGGGGATACAATAGTGACCAACAATGACAAAACCCAGCAAGTCTAGACATTTTGGAGATTTGAGTTTGATAAAGGAGACAAAATAAAAAGTACATATGGAGTTAAAAAATCATGTCTAGTGGCATTAATAAAAGATATAGGAACCCTGAGGGAATATGATAGAGGTTGTGGTTCTCCTCCATATCCTTATCAGGCCAATGAGGAAGACAGTTCCTTGACAGTAACCAAGAGAGAACTATAACTTCTTCATTTAGCCCTTAATGCCCAGGGGCTCCTGCCATCTTTTCCTCAGATCCTCTTTTCCTGTGTTAATTGCTTGTGCACTGACTGGTGCTTTTGCAGAGCCAGGTAGATGTTCTGGGCTGGAGTCTTATCCATTGTCCTCTACCTACTACTATTCTGTGTTCTATCTTTCATAGACTTGTTTTACTTGTTGTTTCAAAATTTTGCATATTCTATTATAAAAAAGTACAAATTGCTATTTCTAAGTCTCTGATAGTAGAAGCTTTTACCTTCAATTTCCTTTCCGTATATACCTCACAGGGCAGAGGAACTTCTGAGTTGGAAAAGGTAGCAACATTGGTGCTGATCTGGGAGCTCAAATCCAGGCTCTGTCACTGTTTTGCATCAAACCTAGGGCAAAACACTCAACTTTCTTGTGCCTCTGCTTTTTCCAATGGAAGGAGGGAATAGTAATTCATCATGTGGTTATTTACAGGATCAGAAGGTATACCATATATTAATCAACCAGCGACTTCATTTTACCTTTTTCTTGTACTTCCCTGTGTTTTACATGAATTGTGCATAAGTGTCTTTCTTTTCACACAAAGTTCTACATCAGTGAGGCTTAAAAGTAGTCCCCCTCAAAGAACTCAATCAAAAGAATGTTTAAATCTGAAAGAAAACTCTTTAGAATCAGTGGGGGAGGGTTTTATGGGCCAGGATATATGGGCAATGACAAAACAGTCTCCATTTTACCCCAAGACTCCATGTCATATAAGAAATGCATCTCCCCTGGGTACTCCCTACCTCTATACCTATCCATAGGCGTTCTTCATAGCATGTTTAGCAACACAAAATGGCAATTCTTATACAATGTAAAATTGTTCTCTCTTTGGTTTCCATTTTTCTTGGATATTGTACCCTGTCAGAGTTTGATTGTCTGGATGCTAATAACCATTCTCAAACTTGTACTCAACTAGGGTCATTTTGACCCACTTCCCTTCTACTTGCTTTCTGGTATGTCAATCTGGAAAGTCTCATGGGAAATATCAATGTACCCATTGCATTATTTTGCTAACTGCTCAATTCAGCTTTGGTACCCCTGCTTGCTTGCAGATACTTCAACCTGGATGTGGTTTTTTCCTTTGAAAACCCTGAAATGCTCAGGCTCCATGCTGTTCCTTGCAGAGACAGGTATGGGTCCTGTGGGGAGCATTTGCTGTTTGGCCAGCTTAATAAATACTGTCCAATTTGGACAAAATGGACTTGATGTTTTCTGAGCAGTCTGCCCCTACCAGAAGATAATGAATAGGTTTTTTGTTACTCATCTCACAGAAAGTCAGTTACTAACCCCTCTTAGATACTTCCATGACCAAACTCAGCCTCATTTCCAAAACTCTCCCTCCTCCTCCTCCTCCTCCTCCTCCTCCTCCTCCTCCTCCTCCTTCTTCTTCTTCTTCTTCTTCTTCTTCTTCTTCTTCTTCTTCTTCTTTCTCTCTCTCTCTCTCTCTCTCTCTCTCTCTCTCTCTCTCTCTCTCTCCTCAAACTTTCTTTTTACTTCTCAAAAGCCCTGGAAGTTCAGTTCATCCCTGAGTCCAGTCTCTAAACTCTTGCCTTAAATCCTTCTCCATGCTCAGTAAATCCAGACACTAGCCTTCCTTGAGATGGAGACACAATAGTGACCATTATTACTCATGTCTTTACATGGGGCATTCTTTCCAATCCATCTCTGTTTTTCACAGAAGGATTCATGAGGAATGCATTTGCTTCACTTCATTCCATATGTGTTTCCTAGTGACTAATTCCACTTAAAATTTTTGGGCACATTTAACCCAATTTTCAAGTATGCTTATGGTTCCTATTTGTTAATTCATTCGCCTGTGGATTACAGAGGTCTTGACTACTCAACTCCGTCCTCCTCCAGGAGATGGGCACTGGGAAGCACCATGGACAAGAATAAAGTGCTTCTTGTCCTCATAAAACTGATTCATTGAAATGTTTCTTTCCTATGCCTCCCTGCACAAAGAGTCACATTTCCTTAATGACTTTAAATAACATCCTTTATCCCTTATAGAAGGACCACTCTGAGCCACTGAGGGTGGCCATTTTTCATTACTGGGGAACTGTGAATTCTTGCTCCTGAAAGAAAACCCCTGTGCAGAGGAATTCTGGGCTGACTCCCATTTCTGTCCTGCACTCTCTGTTCCAGACTTTCTTCCTCCTGCTCTGGGGGGTCATGACAGGGCCTAGGATACTCAGTGAGAGTGTGGGCAACTTAGAAGTTTCCCATGTCAGTAACAGACCCATGTTTCAGGAGAGTGACCATGTTTTAATATCAGTAAGTACTGGGTTTTCTCCAAGTTTCAGAATCCTGACTTCAATAAATTACTTAATCTCTCCAAGCTTCTGTATCCTTCCCTGTTAGTGGGCCAGTACCTCCCACATAGCTGGGTGGTACTTAGAATCCCAGTGCACGTGACAGGTGCTGAAATCCTATTTGTGTTTGCAGGGGCCCTGTTGGAGAGTTCCTGTTCATGCATCCAATCCCCCAACTGAGGGACTGATTTCACAACAATGAATAAAAATGAGGAAGACAGACCCTTATATTTTCACAAGAAGACCCTGATTGTGAAATTGCTGACATTCATTATCACCCTGTTGTGCTGACAGGAAATGCAGCAGTGCTCTGGTTCCACATGTGCTCCAACGCCTTCTCTGTCTACATCCTAAACCTGGCTGCTGTTGACTTTCTTTTCCTTTGCTGCCATATTATAGATACCCTGCTATATTTTTCCATCATCTTTTCTTCTGTCTCTATCCATATCTACACCTTCTTTGATCCTCTGTGCATCTTTGTCTAATTTCAGGCTTGAGCATGCTCAGTGCCATTAGCACTGAGCATTTTCTGTCCCATGGCATGATAGCAGTGCCCCAGCCCTAGACACATGTCAGTTGTCATGTGTGCCCTACACTGGGTCCTGCTCCTGCTGTTTATCATCTTGGAAGGATACCTATTTAAGTATTTTGATTGTGTTTGGTGTCTGGCATTTGATTGCTTCACAGTAGTTTGGCTGATTTTTTTATTTGTTGTTCTCTCTGGGTCCAACTTGGGCCTTCTGGTCAGGATGTTCTGTAGCTCCAGGCAAAGCTGATGACCAGGCTGAATATGACCATCCTGTTCACAGTGGTGGACTTTCTTTTTTGTGATCTGCCCTTAGGTATCCAAGGTTTCCTAGTAACCTGGGTTGGGACCAACATGGGTAAGTTCTTATCATATGTTCTTCCACTTCCATATCTCTGGTCCTCTGGCAACAGCTGCGCCAACACCATCATTTACTTCCTCACTGGCTCCTTTAGGCAGCCGCTTCTACAGTGGCCGAGTCTCCAGCTGTTTGTCCAGGGGGCTCTGCAGGATTCTCCCAAGGAAGATGAATGTGGAGACAGCCTTTCTCAGGAAGCCCTGGAGATGTCAGGCAGCAGAGGAGATGGTAATGAAGATCAGACAGATTGGCTCTGAGACCCAACCCCTCCATACCATGTTGGGACATTTTCTTAACTTCTTATATCCTTAACCTCTGATCTTAAAACAGTTAAGATAATGATCTCCCTCATGATACCTAAATGAGACAAGGCCTGTCAAACACTGATTAGGATGTTATGAACTGCCTTAGGACTTTCACCCCATTAGTTTGGGGCCTTCATGAGATCGGGAGTCTAGGACTGCTTTATTTTTGTTGAATCCCTTCCTCAGAAGGAGACAGAAAGTAGTACAAGAAAGGTCTAAATTTCTTTGGTTACTGTACCTCATAGAGACTAAATGAAGGTTGTATTTTTGACAAATTTCATTTTCTGTTCCTTGTCTGATTAAAATTAAAGACTTAAATTTCAGTTTAAACCACAAAGAACAGTCTTCTTTATTTTTGGCAAGGCTTAGAAAATCTCTGTGACTTGATTAATCCTTATTGTATTAGTGAAAGAAATGACTCAATGAATGAATAGAACGATGCATTTTTTATAATTTAAAAATTATTGGGTAATTAGTAAGTAGTGTTTTCAATTTGTACACAATTCTTAACATATAAGCCAAACATCTAAGAAGTCTTGCATTTTGATTCTTTTATAATAGTTACTCTAGTGACTTTCCTGCTTCAAATATGGAGACTCATTTTCCATAAGTCCCATTATCTTCTAGTGTTGATAAGTTGTAACATAAGGGCCACTATTTCACAATTTTATGTAATATATACTATATACTCAAATTTTTGTTTGTAGCATGTTAGCAAAATCATTTAGAAAAAGTTGACTTCCATGACCAAAGATGTTACAGAGTCCAAAGAGTTCTGATAGGGCAAGGATCAAGGAGTGGTTTTCTTTAGGAGACAAATCACCTAAAAATGATATGGAAATAGAAGTGATTTAAAATAATCAAACACAGTAAATGCCTCACTGTGACTCCAAATTGTCAATTTCTATGCTTTGTATTGTAGGATTCAAAACTGCACCTTCCACCTCTGGAATATTAGGCTGCAACTCAAGACAGTCAAAGCCTCCTGTAATTCATATCCTCCCACAATGAATAACCAGTCAATGATTTCAACTCTTTTTAAAAAAACATTTATACTTTTTAAATGTGAGAAGACAATGTGGGATTTTTTTCCTAAAAATCGTCACTAGAATCCACAATAGCAAACTTATGGAACCAGCCCTCGATGCCCCTGAACAGATGAATGGATCAAGCAAATGTGATATATATGTGTGTGTGTGTGTGTGTGTGTGTGTGTGTGTGTGTGTGTCTGTATATATATATATACAGACACACACACACACACACACATATATATATATGATATAAATATAAATTATACACACAAAACACACTATAATGGAGTTTTACTCAGTCATAAAGAATAATGAAATTATGATATTTCCTGTTAAATGGATGACTGGAGACTATCATGATAAGTGAGATAAGCCAGTGATGAAAGTCAAGGATGTGTGTGTGGGGGGAGGAGGGAACTAGAGTGAAGTAAGGAAAAGGTGTGGGGTGGGAGGATCAAATCCCACAAAAACAGGCTACATCATTGGAGTAAAGGAAGGGGATTGAGGAGGAGGTAGGAGAGACAGGAAAAGGAAGAAAATGTGGAATGGAAGTGACAAAATTATGCTATGTTCACATATAAATATACCATAGTGAATTCCAACGTATGTTTGTCTCTAAATCACTAGTTTAAAAATAATAAACAAATAGAAGGAAGAACAGTAGAATAGACAGGAGGAATATGGGGGGAAGAAGAGGGGAGGGAAAGAGGAAGCAAGTTATATTCCATGAATGTATGATTATTTTAATATGAACCCCACTATTATGCATGACTATAAAGCACTAATAGAAACATTTTAAAAATATTGCTAGAGCTACAAAAAACTTCCTTTTACAAAATATTTGATAAGATTATTTTAATGGATTGTTCAAGAAGGGAGAGAGGGACCACTGATAAGAAATAGTATATGGAAGTTATCAGCTTGGCTTCTTTATCTTTTGCTTGGTCAGAGGCTGGACTTATTTTTAGTTTCTCTGTTTACTTCAGGCAAACCCTCTTTTGTTTCTTGCCTGCCCACTTCTGCCTGTTTTCCCTTCACTCCCCTTTCTCTTTGGTTTTACTCATTTTCTTAGAAATATAACCTTTCCTGCTTCCCTTTTGACTTCTTTTCCATTTTGCAGGGGAATGTTCAACTGACAATTTTGCTAATCTTCTCTTGGGCCTCTCCTCCTCACACCTGAGTCTGGGTTGACCTTCCTTTTGCACATCTTTGTGGTGGGGAGGATATGTGCCAGATGTACACTACTGTGTGCCTAGATCCTTGGCAGTGCTGAGCATCTGGCAGAGGGTGTTCCTCCCTATGTTTGAGCTGAGACCTCTCAAGGAGATATTTAAAGTCAATCTTGTGCTAAATCTTCACTTACCAGATTTAAATCATCATCATTATATTTTTTGCTTTCATCATTTTCAAGCATTTCAAACATGAAACTAGGTTTTTTACCTAGATGAATTAACATCCATACAAAGTTCAGGTTTGAGGCAGAGGGTCTTGCTGTGGTTTCCTTTCACATGTCTTCCACTAGAATCCCAGGTGGGTCCCTTCCCATTCTTTCCCCTATGCTTTTAGAAATTCTTTACAGATGCCCCCTCTTTGAGGGTTCTCTAACTCCTTGTGGAATATTTCTGAAGGGACTTACCAGACTCAGTGTTCATGGAATCTGGGTCAAATTTACCTTTTATTCCAAAGACCTTACAACTTTTGTTTTACTAATTTTATTTTGCATAAATATTTTTGTTCTACATTTTATAAAAAAGTATGTTAATTTTAATTATCTAAATGTATAAGACATTTCTGCACTACTTTCCAGAGTGATCATATTATTTCATGTTTCCACAAGTAAATTATGAAAATCCAGCCACTGCATGTGCACCCAAGAAATGTGGTATTGTCAGTTTTTTGAATTGTCATCTTTCTAAATTAATCTTTTCTTGGGTTTTAGTCTGCATTTCCCTAATGACTTATCTTTTTATGCACTAACTGGCTATTCATAATTGTTTTGTGTCTTACATTTTTATCATTTACTCTTTTCATTATTGATTAGAAGTTTAGTGCTCCATATAAGACCCTTGGTAAATATATTCATTGTAAGTATGTATTCTTTGTTAGTTTGCCAATTATTTTTATTATTTTTAGAGAATCTTTATGTCTACAGAAAAAGATCATGCAGAGTTTCCCTATACCTCTTCCTCCTAGCCTCACCCACACATAATTTCTTCTATTTTTGACATTTTTGATCTTCATAAAGGTGGGTTTTGGACTGATTGGTTTGCATTCAAAAGGCATATTCCTGGGATTCGTTTGCTATATCTAAGAGCCAGCCATGCCTGGGGAGGGACAGTATTTCCTAGGTCAGCAAGGTTTCTAGATGATAAAGAATCATAAAACACTGAAAGTAAAAACATGGTGAATACAAGAGCAAATTTACTACTAATTGGTGTGAAACTAGATGCTCTATTACTGAAGTTTTTGTCTAGTTTTCATATTATGGTAATGCTGGCCTCACAGAATGTGTTAGGAAGTAAGTGTTCACTCTGTTTCTAGTTCTGGAATCGATTGTAGAGAATATCACTCTCTGGGCCTGATGCCTTCTGTTTAGGAAGATTGTCCATTCTTGAGTCAGTGTGAATAGATACAGGTGTGGTCAGATTAACCATATCCTGGTTGATATTTTGCTAAAAATTGGCACACTGATCCATTAAATTTGGGGGCACAGAATTGTTCCTAATATTCCTTGATCATTCTGTCAATGTTCCTGGGCTCTGTAGCAATATCTCCATTCAATTCTGATATGAGTCATTCATGTGATCTCTCTCTCTCTCTCTCATTCTCTTTTTTCCTTAGCCTTTCTGGAAGTCTATTATTTTCATTGATCTCTTCAAATAACTGTGTTTTAGTTTTACTAATTTTCTTAAGGATCCCTCTTCTCTTTCCCTTTTTATATTAGTATCTGTGTCTTTCTTAATTTTTCTTTGCTTAGCTTGGTGAGAGGTTTATCAAATTTGTCAATATTTTCTTTTTTATCCATAAAATGTATGTATTTATTATTTGTTCTTTTTTATATGTAAAACAGTAGAGGGCATTTTGACATATTATATGTACATGGAGAATAACATCCTAATTAGGATCTCATTTTTGTGGTTGTACATGATGTGGAGTGTCACTGGTCGTGTATTCTTATATGAACATAGAAAAGTTATGTCCGACTCATTCTACTGTCTTTCATAATCCCATAACCCCTCTCTTCCTTCTATTCCCCTTTGTTTAATCCAATAAACTTCTATTGCCCCTCCCTTGTTTTGTGTTAGTATCCACATATCAGAGAGAACACTTGCCTTTGCTTTTTGGGATTGGCTTATTTTGTTTAACATGATAGCCTTTAGTTATATACATTTACCAGCAAATGGCATAGTTTTATTTTTATTTGTGGCTGAATAATATTCCATTGTGTATGTATACCACTTTTTCTTTATAAAAATATTCAGCATCTCTAGCCATTATAGAAATGCAAATTAAAACTACAGTGAGATTTCATCTCACTCCAGTGAGAATGGCAATTATCAAGAATACATGTAGCAATAAATTTTGACGAGGAAAGTGGGGAAAAAGGTACACTCAAACATTGTGGGGCTGCAAATTGGTGCAACTACTGTGGAAAGCAGAATGCAGTTCCCTTAGAAAACTTGTAATGGAAACAACACTTTTCCCGGTTTCCCACTCCTTGGTATATACCCCAAAGACTTAAAATCAGCATACTAGAGTGACACACCTGCATCAAAAAATTCATAATTTTGTTATAATCTTTTCAAAGAAAGATTATTTTCATTAGTTTTCTTCTACTCACTTTCTGTTCTCAATTGATATCTGATATCTTTTATGATTTTTTCTTGTGCTTTTTGATTTAATTTGTTCTTTCTTCATGAGTTTACTTAGTAAGAAGTATCAATTATTGATTTTAGATTTGCTTTCCCTACAGTGTGCATTCCATGTCATCAATTATCTCCATTTCCATCCATTTATATGCCAATGCTATGATTTCCTTTTTCTTTTTTTTTCTTTTTGACTGAATAATACTAACTGTCCCTGTCATGCCAATAATACTACATTTCCTTTATCCTTTTATCCAATGAAGGGCATCTAGGCTGGTTCCATAACTTGGCTATGGTGAACAGTGCTGTGATAAACATGGGCATGGGGCATCTCTGTAATATGCTGACTTGATTCCTTCAGAAACACTCAAGAGTGGTAAGCTCGATTACATGTAATTTCTTCCTCCTGTCTCCTGGTATCATGACGTAGCATGTGGTGTCATGCTTTTGGGACCATGGAATTTTCCTAGGACAGTAACAGGCCTTTGCTGTAGCCTTTGACAGCTAAATTCTCTCATAATCAGTTTTGGAGATTTTCTTAACTGATTTCATCACTCCAAAGCAGAGTGCTGGATTTTATCCAGGTTCAAAACTCATAAATTACTTAATATCTGAAAGACTGTTTCCTCCTCTTTAACAGAGAGACAGAAAGTCCTGCATAGCCAGGTGTCCTAAGAATGAGAACTCATGCAGCAGGTGATTACATCTTGTGCCAGAAGCATAAGTGGAGGGTTCCTGAGCATGGGAGCAGCCATTCCAGCCTGGAGAACTGATTTCACAACAGTGAATAGAAACGAGGAGGACATTCTTTCATATTTTGACAAGGTTACCCTTATCCTGCCTCCACTAATCATCACTGCCCTGGTTGGGCTGGCAGAAGGCGTGGTTGTGTTGTGTCCCCAGGGCTCCCTTATGTGCATAAATGCCTTCTCCATCTGCACATGAGGCTAATGTGGCTGCAGTGGAATTTCTTCTCCTTCACTGCCCCATTATAAATGCGCTATTCAATCTCATCACCTTCCATTTTATCCATATCTACAGGCACAACTTCTTCAACATGGTGTTGACCTTCATCTACTTTGCAGGCCTGAGCATGTTTCATGCCATTAGCAACAATTAGTCTGTTCTGTTGTCCATTTGGTATCACAGCTGCCACTGGAGACTCATGTTAGCTGTCATATGTGCCTTGCTCTGGGTCCTGTCCTGGCTGCTAAGCATCCCTCTAGAGAATTCTTGTTACTTCCTGTAAGAGCATTTTGACTGTGATTCTTGTCAGACATTTGACTTCATCACAGCCACGTGGGTGAGTCTTCTGTTTGTTTCTTTATGATTCTCTCAGTGTCCAGCCTGGTCCCACTGGTCAGGATCCTCTGTATTTCCTAGTAAATGCTACTGAGTGGGCTATGGTTCATGGGGCTCATACTCCTAGGCTTCCTCATCTGTGGTCTGCCCTCAGGCATCCAAAGGTTCCAGTTACTCTGGATTTAGACTCATATAGACACATTGTCTTGGCCCCTTTTCCACTTCTACATATCCTGCCCTGTGAACATCTGCACCAACCAGAGGCTTCAGGAGCTACAGAACCTCCTGGTTCTGCAGAGGGCTCTGCAGGACACGTCAGAGGAGGATGGATGTGGAAATCCTCCTCAGGAAACCCTGGCAGGCAGCAGATTGGGACAGTGATGAGCTTCTGCTTTGATCAGACAGATTTGCTTTGACAGCCAAATTCTCTCATAATCAGATTTGGAGTTTTTCTTAACTGATTTCATCCATGGCTTCTTTAAACAGTTAAGATGATAATCATCCTCGTGAGAATTGAGACAGGATTGTCAAACAAATGGTGATTTCAGTGTCTCTGGAATGTCTTAATCAGAGTCTTTACCCCTCCTATGTGGATTCCAACAATGTTGGGTTCCAGACCATTCCCTCATTGACCAATCTGTCTTTAAGCAGAAGGCTGGACGCAGTGCAGGAAAACTCCATATCCTTGGTCACTGCATCTGAAAGAGATTAATGTTACGTTTTTACTAATTTCACATATGTATGTGTGTGTGTGTGTGTGTGTACACACACACATATTTTTAATACTAAAAGAATTAAATTTCAATCTGGGCCTAAAATTACACTCTTCTTTAATTTTGGCAGGACTTAGAATATTCTGTCTCCCTGACTTAATAAGTGTTTATTGTATAAATGCCTTAAGGAATAAGAAAATAATCAAGGACTTTTATTTCAAACCTGTGCTAACTCTCCACTTACTGAAACTGAGACTTCATCCTTAAGTGTATTGCTTTCAAATTCTTTGTAAGTAAAGTTGTACATTATGGACAGATTACCCAACAACCTTGCATATGTACATTTTGAGGTAGACTCTCTTCTTGTGGTTTATTTCCAAATATCCTGCATCAGCATCCCAGGTGCCCTTCCTCCCCTTCCTTTTGGACTTTAGAGATTCACTCACTCTCTTTGGGAGTTCTCTAATACCTTATGGCAGGTTTTTGAAGGGATTTACCTTATTAATTAATCTTGGAGGACAGGGTTCGTGTCAAATTTATCTCATTCTGAAAAGCTCACTATATTTACTTTATTAATTAATTAATTTTAATTAAACACAATGTTTTTTGCTCCATGTTCAATAAAATAATATATTAATTTAAAGGTTCATTGTTTAATACTCTTTTATTATTTCTATTAATGGCATAATTGCAATAGAGTGTTGTGTAAATGTGACAATTACATAGTTAATGTATTTGGGTTGAAAAACACACCCATGTGACCTGAAACACATTCAAGACACAAAATATTTTCATATCTCTGAAATTTACCTTGTAACCACCTGCCTCAGCTCTGAGGCCACCACTATTCCTATTTCTATCACCAAAGATCAGTTTTGCCTTATCTTTGTCTTTACTTGTTTAGAAATAAATATACTGTGGACATTGTTCATTCCTAGCTTCCTTTACTCATTATTATATTTTTGGGTTGATTTTTTTATTTCATTCCCTATAAACCAGCAAGATAAAACTGAATCCAGAAGCACCACTATTTAACCCTTTTCATATTGATTGACCTGAGTCATTTTCAGTTTTTGAGTATTATAAATAAAGCTACCATGTACATTTTTTTTTTAATTTTTTATTGTTGGCTGTTCAAAACATTACATAGTTCTTGATATATCATATTTCACACTTTGATTCAAGTGGGTTATGAACTCCCATTTTTACCCCATATACAGATTGCAGAATTACATCAGTTGCACATCCATTGATTTACATATTGCCATACTAGTGTCTGTTGTGTTCTGCTGCCTTTTGTATCCTCTACTATCCCCCCTCCCTTCCCCTCCCCTCCCCTCTTCTCTCTCTGCCCCCTCTACTGACATTCATTTGTCCCCCTTGTATTATTTTTCCCTTTCCCCTCACTTCCTCTTGTATGTACTTTTGTATAACTCTGAGGGTCTCCTTCCATTTCCATGCAATTTCCCTTCTCTCTCCCTTTCCCTCCCACCTCTCATCCCTGTTTAATGTTAATCTTCTTCTCATGCTCTTCGACCCTACTCTGTTCTTAGTTACTCTCCTTATATCAAAGAAGACATTTGGCATTTGTTTTTTAGGGATTGGCTAGCTTCACTTAGCATAATCTGCTCCAATGCCATCCATTTCCCTGCAAATTCTAGGATTTTGTCATTTTTTTAATGCAGAGTAATACTCCATTGTGTATAACTGCCACATTTTTTTATCCATTCGTCTATTGAAGGACATCTAGGTTGGTTCCACAGTCTTGCTATTGTGAATTGTGCTGCTATGAACATTGATGTAGAAGTGTCCCTGTAGTATGCTCTTTTTAGGTCTTTAGGGAATAGACCGAGAAGGGGAATAGCTGGGTCAAATGGTGGCTCCATTCCCAGCTTTCCAAGAAATCTCCATACTGCTTTCCAAATTGGCTGCACCAATTTGCAGTCCCACCAGCAATGTACAAGTGTACCCTTTTCCCCACATCCTCGCCAGCACTTGTTGTTGTTTGACTTCATAATGGCTGCCAATCTTAACTGGAGTGAGATGGTATCTTAGGGTGGTTTTGATTTGCATTTCTCTGACTGCTACAGATGGTGAGCATTTTTTCATGTACTTGTTGATTGATTGTATGTCCTCCTCTGAGAAGTGTCTGTTCAGGTCCTTGGCCCATTTGTTGATTGGGTTGTTTGTTCTCTTATTGTCTAATTTTTTGAGTTCTTTGTATACTCTGGATATTAGGGCTCTATCTGAAGTGTGAGGAGTAAAGATTTGTTCCAAGGATGCAGGCTCTCTATTTACCTCTCTTATTGTTTCTTTTGCTGAGAAAAAACTTTTTAGTTTGAGTAAGTCCCATTTGTTGATTCTAGTTATTAACTTTCGTGCTATGGGTGTCCTATTGAGGAATTTGGAGCCCGACCCCACAGTATGTAGATCGTAGCCAACTTTTTCTTCTATCAGACGACGTGTCTCTGATTTGATATCAAGCTCCTTGATCCATTTTGAATTCACTTTTGTGCATGGCGAGAGAAAGGGATTCAGTTTCATTTTGTTGCATATGGATTTCCAGTTTTCCCAGCACCATTTGTTGAAGATGCTATCCTTCCTCCATTGCATGCTTTTAGCCCCTTTATCAAATATAAGGTAGTTGTAGTTTTGTGGATTGGTTTCTGTGTCCTCTATTCTGTACCATTGGTCCACCCGCCTGTTTTGGTACCAGTACCATGCTGTTTTTGTTACTATTGCTCTGTAGTATAGTTTGAAGTCTGGTATCGCTATACCGCCTGATTCACACTTCCTGCTTAGCATTGTTTTTGCTATTCTGGGTCTTTTATTTTTCCATATGAATTTCATGATTGCTTTCTCTATTTCTACAAGAAATGCCGTTGGGATTTTGATTGGCATTGCATTAAACCTATAGAGAATTTTTGGTAATATCGCCATTTTGATGATGTTAGTTCTGCCTATCCATGAACAGGGTATATTTTTCCATCTTCTAAGATCTTCTTCTATTTCTCTCTTTAGGGTTCTGTAGTTTTCATTGTATAAGTCTTTCACCTCTTTTGTTAGGTTGATTCCCAAGTATTTTATTTTTTTTGAAGATATTGTGAATGGAGTGGTTGTCCTCATTTCCATTTCAGAGGATTTGTCGCTGATATACAGGAATGCCTTTGATTTATGCGTGTTGATTTTATATCCTGCCACTTTGCTGAATTCATTTATTAGCTCTAATAGTTTCTTTGTAGACCCTTTTGGGTCTGCTAGGTATAGAATCATGTCATCTGCAAATAGTGATAATTTAAGTACTTCTTTTCCTATTTTGATGCCTTTAATTTCTTTCATCTGTCTAATTGCTCTGGCCAGTGTTTCGAGAACTATGTTGAACAGAAGTGGAGAGAGAGGGCATCCCTGTCTTGTTCCAGATTTTAGAGGGAATGCCTTCAGTTTTTCTCCATTCAGAATGATGCTAGCCTGAGGCTTAGCATAGATTGCTTTTACAATATTGAGGTATGTTCCTGTTATCCCTAGTTTTTCTAGAGTTTTGAACATAAAGGGATGCTGTACTTTGTTTAATGCTTTTTCCGCATCTATCGAGATGATCATATGGTTCTTATTTTTAAGTCTATTGATGTGGTGAATAACATTTATTGATTTCCGTATATTGAACCAGCCTTGCATCCCAGGGATGAATCCTACTTGATCATGGTGCACAATTTTTTTGATGTTTTTGTATCCGATTCACCAGGATTTTATTGAGGATTTTTGCATCTAGGTTCATTAGAGATATTGGTCTGTAGTTTTCTTTCTTTGAAGTGTCTTTGTCTGGTTTAGGTATCAGGGTGATGTTGGCCTCATAGAATGAATTTGGAAGTTCTCCCTCTTTTTCTATTTCCTGAAGTAGCTTGAAAAGTATTGGTATTAGTTCCTCTTTAAAGGTTTTGCAAAACTCTGCTGTATACCCATCCGGTCCAGGGCTTTTCTTAGTTGGTAGTCTTTTGATGGTTTCTTCTATTTCCTCAATTGATATTGGTCTGTTTAGGTTGTCTATATCCTCCTGAGTCAATCTGGGCAGATCATATGACTTAAGAAATTTATCGATGCCTTCACTATCTTCTAATTTATTGGAGTATAAGGATTCAAAATAATTGTTGATTATCTTCTCTATTTCTGAAGTGTCTGTTGTGATATTGCCTCTTTCATCCCGTATGTTAGTAATTTGAGTTCTCTCTCTTCTTCTCTTCGCTAGCATGGCTAAGGGTCTGTCGATTTTGTTTATTTTTTCAAAGAACCAACTTTTAGTTTTGTCAATTTTTTCAATTGTTTCGATTTCATTAATTTTAGCTCTGATTTTCATTATTTCTTGCCTTCTACTTCTTTTGCTGTTGTTTTGCTCTTCTTTTTCTAGGATTTTGAGATGAAGTATGAGATCATTTATTTGTTGGTTTTTTCTTTTTTTAAGGAATGAACTCCAAGCAATGAATTTTCCTCTTAGAACTGCTTTCAATGTGTCCCATAGATTCCGATATGTTGTGTCTGTGTTTTCATTAATCTCTAAGAATTTTTTAATTTCCTCCTTGATGTCTTCTATAACCCATTGATCATTCAGTAACCTATTGTTCATTCTCCAAGTGATGTATGCTTTTTCCTTCCTTCTTTTATCGTTGATTTTCAGTTCCATTCTATTATGATCAGATAGGATGCATGGTATTATCTCTACTCCTTTATATTGTCTAAGAGTTGCCCTGTGACATAATATATGATCTATTTTTGAGAAGGATCCATGTGCTGCTGAGAAAAAAGTGTAACTGCTTGATGTTGGGTGGTATATTCTATATATGTCAATTAAGTCTAGGTTATTAATTGTGTTATTGAGTTCTATAGTTTCCTTATTCAACTTTTGTTTGGAAGATCTGTCCAGTGGCGAGAGAGGTGTGTTGAAGTCTCCCATGATTATTGTATGGTGGTCTATTAGACTCTTGAACTTGAGAAGAGTTTGTTTGTTGAACATAGCTATACCATTGTTTGGGGCATATATATTTATGATTGTTATGTCTTGTTGGTGTATGGTTCCCTTAAGCAGTATGTAGTGTCCCTCTTTATCCCTTTTGATTAACTTTGGCTTGAAATCTATTTTATTTGATATGAGTATGGACACTCCTGCTTGTTTCCGAAGTCCATATGAGTGATATGATTTTTCCCAACCTTTCACCTTCAGCCTATGTATGTCTTTTCCTATCAAATGCGTCTCCTGTAGGCAGCATATTGTTGGGTCTTGTTTTGTGATCTATTCTACTAGCCTGTGTCTTTTAATTAGTGAGTTTAAGCCATTAACATTTAGGGTTATTATTGAGATATGGGTTGTTCTTCCAGCCATATTTGTTTATTTATGTTACTAAACATGGTTTGTTTTCCTCTTTGATTATTTTCCCCCCTTTACTGTCCTACCTCCCACTGTTGGTTTTTATTGTTATTTTCCATTTCCTCTTCCTGTAATGTTTTGCCAAGGATGTTTTGAAGAGATGGTTTTCTATCTGCAAATTCTTTTAACTTTTGTTTATCGTGGAAGGTTTTAATTTCATTTTCCATCCTGAAGCTTAATTTCGCTAGAAACACAATTCTTGGTTGGAACCCATTTTCTTTCAGTGTTTGAAATATGTTATTCCAGGATCTTCTAGCTTTCAGAGTCTGTGTTGAAAGATCAGCTGTTATCCTGATTGGCTTACCCCTAAATGTGATCTGCTTCCTTTCTCTTGTAGCTTTTAAAATTCTCTCCTTATTCTGTATGTTGGGCATCTTCATTATGATGTGTCTAGGTGTGGGTCTCTTATGATTTTGCACATTCGGCGTCCTGTAGGCTTCTAGGATTTGGGATTCTGTCTCATTCTTCAAGTCTGGGAAGTTTTCTCATATTATTTCATTGAATAGATTGCTCATTCCTTTGGTTTGAAACTCTGTCCCTTCCTGTATCCCAATGACTCTTAAATTTGGTCTCTTGATGTTATCCCATATTTCTTGGATGTTCTGATCATGGTTTCTTAACAGTCTTGCTGAGCTGTCTATGTTCTTTTCAAGTTGAAATACTTTATCTTCATTGTCTGATGTTCTATCTTCTAAGTGTTCTACTCTGCTGGTAGTTTTCTCAATTGAGTTTTTAAGTTGCTTTATTGCTTCCTGCATTTCTAGGATTTCTGTTTGTTTGTTTTTTATAACCTCCATCTCCCTGTATAGTTGATCTTTTGCTTCTTGGATTTGTTTATATAATTCATTGTTGAAGTGATCTTTCATTGTCTGATTTTGCTGTCTGATGTCTTCCTTGAGACTCCAGATCATCGGAAGCATGTATATCCTGAATTCTTTATCTGACATTCCATCTGCTGCAGCTATTACCTCTTCTAACGTTGAGTTGACCTGCATTGCTTGTGGTCCTTTCTTTCCTTGTCTCTTCATACTGTTCGCGTTCCTTTCTACTTGGTGAAACTGTTGTGCTATTGAATTTTCCCCCTATATATTTATATTGGTCTTGTATAGTTGCAAAGTCTCCCTCACAGGCGCGGGCGGTGGCTCTGCCCCTCCACCAATTGGGGCAATGTGTCTACCACGCTGGCAGGCCGCTGAGCCTGCTCTGCCAGTCGGTAGCAGGTCCGCCTACCTTGCAGGCGCGGGCGCCGGCTCTGTCCCTCTGCGGGCCGCTAGGCTTGTTCTGTCTGTGGTCGCAGTTCTGCCTACTTTGCAGGCGCAGGCAGCGGCACTGCCCCTCTGCAGGCCTCTGGGGCTGTTCTGCCTGTGGGTCGCAGGTCCGCCTACATTGCAGGCGCGGGGGGTGTGTGGCTCTACCCTTCCTCAGGCCACTGGGCCTGTTCTGTCTGTCGGTTGCAGGTCTGGCCTGTTCTGATGGTGGTCACAGTTCCGTCTACCTTGCAGGCGCGGGTGGAGGTGGCGGCTCTGCCTCTCAGCAGGCCGCTGCTCCTCTTCTTCCGGTGGGTCGCAGGCCCGCCTACCTTGCAGGAGTGATTGGAAGCTCTCTCCCGCCGCGGGCCACTGGGCCTTTTCTGTCGGTGGTCACAGTTCTGCCTACCTGGCAGGCGTGGGGGGTTGGGGGCGGCTCTGCCCCTCAGCAGGCCGCTGGGCCTGCTCTGTGGGTGGTCACAGTTCCCTCTACCTTGCCGGCGTAGGGGGAGGGGGCGGCTCTGCCCCTCAGCAGGCCGCTGCTCCTCTTCTGCCGGTGGGTCGCAGGCCCGCCTACCTTGCAGGTGTGATTGGAAGCTCTGTCTTGCTGCGGGCCACTGGGCCTTTTTTGTCGGTGGTCACAGTTCCACCTACCTGGCAGGCGTGGGGGGTGGGGGGCGGCTCTGCCCCTCAGCAGGCCGCTGGGCCTGCTTTGTGGGTGGTCACAGTTCCGTCTACCTTCCCATGTACATTTTTATTCAAGGCTTTTTGTATACATATGATCTCATTTTCTTGGATAAACAACATAGAGTAAAATTGCTGTGTCATAAGATAAGTCTAAGAAACTGTTTAACTGCTTTTCAAGTCACTCTACTAATTCACATTCTCACCAGTTCAGTTGCTGCACATGCACCTGATGAACACTGTATTGTCATATCATTCCTTTGAATTCTGGGCATTGTAATGAGTGTAAAGTAATATTTTATTGTTTTAATTTGCAATTCCCTAAAAACTTATAAAACTGAGTATCATTTTATTTACTCATTGGTACTCATAATTATTTTAAGTTTACATTTTTTATTATTTCCACTTTTCACAGTTGATTTTCAGGAGTTTAGAATAGATGCTGAATATCAGCTATTTAGTATAAATATATATCCATTTGATAGTTTGCTATTTTTTATGATTTTAAGAGCACTTTTTAGGTTTACAGAACAAAAGCACAGAAAGCATAGAGGGTCTCCCTATATCTGCTCTTCTCATCTTTATACCTACATAGCTCTTCTTGCTACTGATTATTTTAATGGTGTGGTATATTTATTAAAATTGATGAGCCTATACTCATACTTTATTATAAACTGAAACCCGTAGTTACCACTAGGGCTCATTCCTTGAATTGTACACTTCAGTGGATTTTGATAAAAGCAGAATTATATATATATATTTACCATTTCAGTGACATAGATTGCATTTTAATGTTCTAAAACTGTCTTATGCTTCATCAAACTTCCATCTCTTTCCACAGATCCTCAAGATATCACTGAGCTTCTTATTACTTCTTGTGGTTTATTTTCAAAGTTTAACCATCTCTAGATTTTTATTTAATTGTAATAACACAGTACATAGCTCTTTTAGACTAACTTTTTACATTTAGTAATATACATTTAAGGTTTTTCCGTGTTTTTTATTAATAGAATGATAGCTCAATTCTTTTCAATGACGAATATGACTTCATTGTATGGGAATTTCCACTATTTTGCAATTATTCTGGTTATTTTCCTATCGAATTTTAAGGATCATTTTAAAATTTGTATACCCATCTCTTTCAGATATGTTTCACAAACATCATAAAATGTAGAAAGGAAAATATGACCAAT
This sequence comes from Marmota flaviventris, assembly GCF_047511675.1. Taxonomy (NCBI): domain Eukaryota; kingdom Metazoa; phylum Chordata; class Mammalia; order Rodentia; family Sciuridae; genus Marmota; species Marmota flaviventris. Next base: position 44,643,312 of record NC_092506.1, read on the forward strand.
AGAACAGCTAGTATCATACTTAATGGTGAGAAACTATATGTTCTTTCTACTAAAGTCCTTGTTTAGTTTTGATATTATGGTAATTTTGGCCTCAGATTTAGATGAGAAATGTTCCCTCTGATTATCTTTTCTAGAAGACACCATATTGTGTCTTTTCTTCTTTCCATATTTTCTATAATTTATCAGTAAAGCCATCTGCCCCTTGTCTTCTTTGCTTAGGGTGGTTTATACACTAAATACATGTATGAAGACATGAAAGGTGTTATTCTACTTTGTGTACAACTGGACATATGCAAAATTGTGCTCTATATGTGTAATATGAATTGTAATGCATTTTGCTATTATATATAATAAATTAAAATTTAATAAATAAATAAATAAATAAATAAATAAATAGTTTGGGTCAATTTCTTTAATAGATAGATATAGGACTATTCATTTATAACTTATTGTGTGAGTTTTGGTAAATGTATTATTCAAAAAACAGTACATATTATCAACATAATCAAACTTGAGGCCATAGAATTATTCTTAATATTAGTCTACATGCCTTTGAATGACTGCATGATCTGTAGTGATATCCCCCCCACCATTTTTTTTCCTTTGGATGGAGAGGTCCAGGGATCAAACTTAGAGGATCTTGACCACTGAGACAATCCCCAGCCCTATTCTGTATTTGATTTAGAATCAGGGTCTCACTGAGTTTATTTGCACCACATTTTGCTAAGGATGGCTTTGAACTCATGATCATTTCTGACATTAGACATTTTCATCATCTCTTTTATTCCCTAACCTTACTAGATGCTTTTTTATTTTGTTGTTCTCACCAAAACCCAGGTTTTGTTTCACAAATTTTCTTTTCTTTTTTTTAACCATACAATTTTTTTTGTCATACATGATGATAGCAAAATATATTTTGACATATAATACATACATGGAATGTACATACATCAATCATATTGTCTATTCTATTCTGCTGCCCTTCCTAACCCTCCTACTCCTCCCCTCCTCTCCCATCCTTTCTCTCTATCCAATCTAATGTGACACACTTTTTTTTTCTTTTTCTCATCACAACATGATACATGAAATCTTTTTAACATTGAGGTTCTCCCTCCATCTTCCTTGCAGCTCCTCTTCTCCCTCTTTTTCCCTCCCACCTCTCTTCCCTACTTAGTGGTAGTCTTCTTCTCATGCTCTTCCTCCCTACCCCATTTTGAGTCACCCCCCTTATATCAGAGAAGACATTCGGCATTTGTTTTTTAGGGATTGGCTAACTTCACTTAGCATATTCTGCTCTAATGCCATCCATTTGCCTGCAAATGCCATGATCTTGTTATTTTTTAGTGCTGAGTTATATTCCATTGTGTATAAATGCCACATTTTAAAATCCATTCATCTATTGAAGGGCTTCTATGTTGGTTCCACATTCTAGCCATTGTGAATTGTGCTGCTATAAACATTGATGTGGCTGTGTCCCTGTAGTATGCTCTTTTTAGGTATTTTGGGTATAGTACGAGAAGGGGAGTAGCTGGGTCAAATGGTGGTTCCATTCCCAGCTTTCCAAGAAATCTCCATACTGCTTTCCAAATTGGCTGCACCAATTTGAAGTCTCACCAGCAATGTATGAGTGTACCTTTTTCCCCACATCCTCACCAGCACTTATTGTTGTTTGACTTCATAATGGCTGCCATTCTTATTGGAGTGAGATGGTATCTTAGAGTAGTTTTAATTTGCATTTCTCTGCTAGAGATGGTGAGCATTTTTTTTTAATGTATTTGTTGATTGATTGTATATCCTCTTCTGAGAAGTTTCTGTTGAAGTCCTTGGCCCATTTGTTGATTGGGTTATTTGGTTTTTGGTGTTTAACTTTTTGAATTCTTTGTATAGAGATTAGAGCTCTATCTGATGTTTGAGGGATAAAAGTTTGTTCCCAGGATGTAGGCTCCCTACTCACCTCACATATTATTTCTCTTGCTGAGAAAAAAACTTTTTAGTTTGAATTCATCCCATTTGTTGATTATTGGTTTTAACTCTTGTGCTATAGGTGTCTTATTAAGAAATTTGGGGCCTGCTCCCATGTGATGAAAATTAGGGCCAACTTTATCTTCTATTAGACACAGAGTCTCTGGTCTGATTCCTAGCTCCTTGATCCATTTTGAGTTGACTTTTGTGCATAGTGAGAAAAAGGGATTCAATTTCATTTTGTTGCATATGGATTTCTAGTTTTCCCAGCACCATTTGTTGAAGATGCTATCCTTTCTCCATTGCATGCTTTTAGCACCTTTGTCTAATATAAGGTAGTTGTAATTTTGTGGATTGGTCTCTGTTTCCTCTATTCTGTACCATTGGTCTACCAGCCTGTTTTGTGCCAGTACCATGCTGTTTTTGTTACTATTGCTCTATAGTATAGTTTAAAATCTGGAATCACGATACCACCAATTTCACTCTTCTTGCTTAGAATTACTTTAGCTATTCCGGGTCTCTTATTTTTCCAGATGAATTTCATGATTGCTTTTTCTATTTCTGCAAGGAATATCATTGGGATTTTGATGGGAATTGCATTGAATCTGTAAAGTGCTTTTGGTAATATGGCCATCTTAATAATATTAATTCTACCAATCCATGAGCAAGGTAAATCCTTCCATTTCTAAGGTCTTCTTCTATTTCTTTCTTTGGGGTTCTGTCATTTTCATTGTACAGCTCTTTCACCTCTTTTGATTCCCAGGTATTTTTTTTGAGGATATTGTGAATGGATAGGTGTCCTTATTTCCATTTCAGGGAATTTCTCACTGATATACAGGAATGCCTTTGATTTATTGGTATTGATTTTATATCCTGCCACTTTGCTGAATTCATTTACTAGTTCTAGAAGTTTCTTGGTTGAACTTTTTGGGTCTGCTAGGTATAGGATCATGTCAACTGCAAATAGTGCTAATTTAAGTTCTTCTTTTCCTATATTTATGCCTTTAATTTCTTTCCTCTGTCTAGTTGCTCTGGCTAGTGTTTCAAGATCTATGTTGAATAGAAGTGGTGAGAGAGGGCATCCCTTTCTTGTTCCAGATTTTAAAGGGAATACCTTCAATTTTTCTCCATTTAGAATGATGCTGGCCTGAGGCTTAGTGTATATAGCTTTTACCATGTTGATGTAATTTCCTGTTATCCCTAATTTTTCTAGTGTTTGGAACATAAAGGGATGCTGTATTTTGTTGAATTCTTTTTCAGCATCTATCGAGATGAGCATATGGTTCTTATCTTTAAGTCTATTGATGTGGTGAATTACATTTATTGATTTCTGTATATTAAACCAGCCTTTCATCCCAGGGATGAATCCCACTTGGTCATGGTGCATGATCTTTTTGATATATTTTTGTACCCAATTTGCCAGAATTTTATTGAGGATTTTTGCATCTATATTCATTAGGGATATTGGTCTGAAGTTTTCTTTCTTTGAAGTGTCTTTATCTGGTTTTGGAATCAGGGTGATGTTGGCCTCATAGAATAAATTTGGAAGTACTCCCTCTTTTTCTATCTCGTGAAATAGATTGAAGAGTATTGGTATTAGTTCTTCTTTAAAGTTCTTGTAAAACTCTGCTGTATATCCGTCCTATCCTGGGCTTTTCTTGGTTGGTAGTCTTTTGATGGCTTCTTCTATTTCTTCACTTGATATTGGTCTGTTTACGTTGTTTATATCATCCTGACTCAATCTGGGTAGCTCATATGCCTTAAGGAATTTATCGATGCCTTCACTATCCTCTATTTTATTAGAGTTTAGGGTTTCAAAATAATTTCTAATTATCTTCTGTATTTCTGAAGTGTCTGTTGTGATGTTGCCTTTTTCATCCAATAAGCTAGTAATTTGGGTTCTCTCTCTTCTTCTCTTTGTTAGCAAGGCTAGTTGTCTATCAATCTTATTTATTTTTTCAAAGAACCATGTGGTGAGCCGTTCCTATAGACCGTGGCCGCCATTAGAAGATGGCGCCGGCTTCCACTGCGGCCTGTGATAAACAACTCCTTTTTTGGAGAGTTGGCACGTAATCCCTTATCACCCTATGAGAAAGCTCCACGTGGCAGCTTTGCATTGGGGCTTGAGATGCTTTATTAAGGCTAGGAGGGGCATCCAAGAGAGAGAAGAAGAAATATCAAGGACCTGAATAAACTGCTGAAAGAAGATTCCTGAGTTGCGTCTTCCTTGCGGGCAAGGGGTCGCGACAAGTGGTGCCGAGACCCGGGAACCAGAACTTTCAGCAGTCAGGGGTGGTGCACCGGTTAGTCCCAGGTAAGTGGGATCCGCGATCAAAGCGGGGTTAGTCCCAGGTAAGTGGGATCCGCGACCAAAGCGGGGTTAGTCCCTAGTAAGTGGGATCCACGACCAAAGCGGGGCAGCTCCTCTGTAAACACAGAGAGAGCCTTACATTTTATTGCAGCTGCACTGTGTACTTTTGCTTCTACTTTCGCGTTTGTTTTTTGTGCTTCCTTTGTTGTTGTGTCATGGGTGCCGCATCTTCAAGTCCGCTTCTCCTGGCCCTAGATGGCCTGTTACGTTCCAAGGGCCTGGAAGTGAAACATAGTACTTTACAGAGATTTTTACAGAAGATAGATATCGCTGCACCGTGGTTTGCATTTTCGGGCAGCCTTACTGTACCTAGTTGGGATAAATTAGGCAAAGATCTTGACTTTGCATCTGAGCAGGGCATATTAGAGGGTGGGGTGATACCCCTTTGGAAAATGGTCCGTAGTTGCCTTACAGATGGTAAATGCCAAGAAGCTGTGAGTGAGGGTCAGGCCGTTCTTGAACAACTACATGAGGAAAAATCTGAAGGATCACATAGTGAAGTGGCAGAGAGTATCAAAAGTAACAGTAGTGAGAAGGCAAAAGAGCCTGAAGATAAAAATAGGAGAAGGCTCTATCCAGACTTGACCGAATTCAAAACATCTGAGGACACAAGCGGCTCAGAGTGTTCTGAGGACCTTGATATATTGTTGCAACAACTACATAAGATAAAAATGAAAAAGAAGAAAAAGGAGACACAAGGCGCGCATGCCTACTGTAAGAAGGGGGAGGGATCTAATATTGGTCAACAGAATTCTGAGGAGGAGGAGGTTGAAAATTTAGAAGAAGATATGATGCCTGTTGCCCCACCCCCATATGTGGGGGGGAGCCAAGGTTCCGGGAGGTCTTTTCATGTGCAAGTTTGGAGGACAGTTAATACAGATATGGGACTTGCATACCCTGTATTTCAGGACAATAACAGGGGAAGATATCATGAGCCTTTAGACTTTAAGATAGTTAAAACCTTGGCAGAATCCGTCCGCACTTATGGCATAGATGCCGCTTTCACTCTCACTCAAGTGGAGGGACTTACTAGATTTTGCATGACTCCCTCAGATTGGGCTAGTCTAGTCTGCGCTTGTGTTTCCCCAGGGAAATATTAGGAGTCCAAAGTTGGCTGTTTAATGTTTCTGGCATTACCCAAGACTCGGAGCGAGGTAGGAGGCTTAAAATTTTTGCAAATAATTCACAATTATCTAATGCTACATTACCCTCCGCAGCAGTCTGTCTCCAATCTCCGTTCCTGTTTCTTTTGGCTAATGTTACATTACAGGGGATGCTTAATTGTTCTAATGTTACTTGCTACTTGTCTGAGTGTTGGAATGGCTCCTGGACTACGGCAGTGATTATGAAAATTCCAACCTTTGTCCCGATCCCAGTTACTGCAGATCCAGAATCTTTTCCTATTGTTGAGCTGATTAGAGCCCGTAGAGATTTTGGAATTACAGCAGCTATAGTGACAGCTGTGGCAGTGTCTGCTGCTGCAGCGGTTACGGCCGGAGTGGCCATGGCCAGTCAAGTACAAACTGCTGCCACCATTAATCAAGTTGTTCAACAAACTTCCACTATACTTGAATCCCAAAATACAATTAATCAACATATTTTGTCAGGGATTTTAGCTGCCAACCAAAGAATAGATTTACTCCAAGCTCAGGTAGAAGAATTGGCCGACTTGGTGCTTTTGGGTTGTGTTGACCAACGTGCACATTTATGCATAACCTCTGTCAGATTTAATGATTCCAGAAATGCCTCCCGCATCATTGGCGAATATTTGGCTGGAAATTGGTCCATGGCAGCGGAAGACATGATCCAGTCTCAACTAACCCAGATAGCTGTCTTGAACAGTACCCGTGTCGATCCCGTGACTTTGGGTCAATTCACCGATTGGATATCTTCTGCTTTTTCCTTCTTCAAAGAGTGGGTGGGGGTAGGCATTTTTGGTGCAATGTGTTGCTTCGGTGTTGTACTTTGTTTGTGGCTTCTCTGTCGCCTTAAAGCTCGTCATGCGCAAGAGAAAGCTATGATTGTACAAGCTCTTGCAGCTTTAGAAAATGGCATTTCTCCACAAATCTGGCTTGCACATCTTAAACAGTGATTTCTGGGCATGGCCATTGCACCCCAAGTTAGTTTCACATTGCACTGGGATTGGCATGTCCTCTTCTTTATGCTCTCCCGGTACTGAATAGCCCTTGCACTCTGCAGGTCTTGTTACCATTGCACGCAGATGGGTTTCAGGACTGGTCTTTCTTCTCGGCTACAGACTCTTTACCTTCCTCTGGGGCTTAGGGATTGTGTTGCCAACTTAAATTTTGTCATCATTACCAGGCTACCTGTGTTATCCTACTTCTCATCGTCGTCACGATGCAGGATGCGAGGCAAGGCACTGCACTTGAGTGATCCCTCAACGGACCTCAAGGAAAGCATGTCCTATTGCATGCGGGTTTGACGTCCACGCCCCGCCCTACGAAAAAAGGCGTCGGCTGATATGGGATCAGGTCTGGGGAAGGCACCTCCTTAGGACTGAACCATACATTGCAGCCACTTCTGCACAGTGGGATAGGACCTCTACTTTTGCCTGCATTGTTTTATAAAACAGAAGGGGGAACTGTGGTGAGCCGTTCCTATAGACCGTGGCCGCCATTAGAAGATGGTGCCGGCTTCCACTGTGGCCTGTGATAAACAACTCCTTTTTTGGAGTGTTGGCACGTAATCCCTTATCACCCTATGAGAAAGCTCCACGTGGCAGCTTTGCATTGGGGCTTGAGATGCTTTATTAAGGCTGGGAGGGGCATCCAAGAGAGAGAAGAAGAAATATCAAGGACCTGAATAAACTGCTGAAAGAAGATTCCTGAGTTGCGTCTTCCTTGCGGGCAAGGGGTCGCGACAGAACCAACTTTTAGTTTTGTCAATTTTTTCGATTGTTTCTTTTGTTTTGATTTCATTGATTTCAGCTCTGATTTTAATTATTTCTTGCCTTCTACTGTATTTGCTGCTGATCTGTTCTTCATTTTCTAAGGCTTCAAGGTGTAGTGTGAGGTCATTTATTTGTTGGCTTTTCCTTCTTTTAAGGAATGAACTCCATGAAATGAATTTTCCTCTTAGTACTGTTTTCATAGTGTCCCATAGATTTCAATATGTTGTGTCTGAGTTTTCATTTACCTCTAAAAATTTTTTAATTTCCTCTTTGATGTCTTCTGTAACCCTTTGTTCATTCAGTAGCATATTGTTTATTCTCCATGTGATGTAGGATTTTTCTTTCTTATTTTATTATTTATTTCCAATTTCATTCCATTATGATCAGAAAAAATGCTTGGTAGTATCTTTACTCCTTTGTATTTGCTAAGATTTGCCCTGTGACATAATATATGCTCTATTTTTGAGAAGGATCCATGTGCTACTGAGAAGAAAGTGTATCTGCTTGATGTTGGGTGGTATATTCTGTATATGTCAATTAAGTTGAAGTGATTAATTGCATTATTGAGCTCTATGGTTTCTTTATTCAACTTTTGTTTGGAAGATCTCTCCAGTGGTGAGAGAGGTTTGTTAAAATCTCCCATGATTATTGTGTTGTGGTCTATTTGAATCTTGAACTTGAGAAGAGTTTGTTTGATGAACATAGCTGCACCATTGTTTGGGGCATATATATTAATGATCATTAAGTCTTGTTGGTGTATGGTTCCTTTGAGGAGTATGTAGTGTCCTTGTTTATCCCTTTTGATTAACTTTGAATTGTAGTCTATTTTATTTTATATGAGTATGGACACCCCTGCTTGCTTCCCAGGTCCATATGAGTGGTATGATTTTTCCCAACCTTTCACCTTCAGACTGTGTATGTCTTTTTCTATCAGGTAAGTCTCCTGTAGGCAGTATATTGTTGGATATTTTTTTAATCCAGTCTACTAGCCTATGTCTTTTTTTTTTTTTTTTTTTTTGCTGCATTTAAGCCATTAACATTTAGGGTTACTATTGAGATATGGTTTGTAGTTCCAGCCATATTTGGTTATTTATATTACTTAACATGGTTTGTTTTCCTCTTTGATTATTTCCCCCCCGCCCTTTACTGTCCTACCTCCCACTGTTGGTTTTCATTGTTATTTTTCATTTCCCCTTGCTGTAATGTTTTGCCAAGGATGTTTTGAAGAGCTGGTTTTCTAGCTGGAAATTCTTTTAACTTTTGTTTATCATGGAAGATTTTTATTTCATCTTCAATCCTGAAGCTTAATTTCGCTGGATACACGATTCTTGGTTGGAACCCTTTTTCTTTCAGCATTTGAAATATTTTGTTCCAGGATCTTCTAGCTTTCAGAGTCTGTGTTGATAGATCAACCGTTATCCTGATTGGTTTACCCCTAAATGCAATCTGCTTCCTCTCTCTTGTGGATTTTAAGATTCTCTCCTTATTCTGTATGTTGGGCATCTTCATTATTATGTGTCTTGGTGTGGATCTCTTATGATTTTGTACATTCGGCATCCTGTAGGCTTCTAATGTTTGGATTTCTTTTTCATTCTTTAAGTCTGGGAATTTTTCTAGTATTATTTCATTGAACAGATTGCTCATTCCTTTGGTTTGGAGCTCTATACCCTCTTGTATCCCAATAACTCTTAAGTTTGGTCTCTTTATGTTATCCTATAATTCTTGGATGTTCTGCTCATGATTTCTTAACATTCTCACTGAGCTGTCTATGTTATTTTCAAGTTGAAAAACTTTGTCTTCGTTGTCTGATGTTCTATCTTCCAAGTGTTCTGCTGGTAATACTCTCATTTGAGTTTTTAATTTGGTTTATTGTTTCCTTCATTTCCAGGATTTCTGTTTGTTTGTTTTTTTTATATCCTCTATCTCCCTGTAGATTTCATCTTCTGCTTCTTGAATTTGTTTATGTAATTCATCGTCGAAGTGATCTTTCATTGTCTGAATTTGCTGTCTAATGTCTTCCTTGAGACTCCAGATCATCTGAAGCATGTATATCCTGAACTCTTTATCTGACATTCCATCAGCTGCAGATATTACCTCTTCTAATGTTGAATTGACCTGCATTGTTTGTGGTCCTTTCTTTCCTTGTCTTTTCATACTGCTCATGTTTCTTTCTAGCTTTGTGAAATTGTTGTGTTAATAGTTTTCCCCTTATATATTTATATTGTTCTTGTATAGCTCCAAAATCCCTCTTTTGTGGAGAAAGACAATGTCACCAGTTCCCAATATCAACAGTACATCATCTAAGCACAAGTTTTCATTATTAATACATTTATAGTCAAAATCTATGTCTACAGATATTGGTTTCAATTATTATTTATATATATAGTCATTAGTTTCATACAAGGCACACCATATCTGTTGGCATATAGAAAACTGAATTTCAGACGAAGGATGTTATACTTAGAGGGAAAGGAGTGAGGGTATGAGGTTAAACTAACAGCAACTTTGGAAAACTCTAACAAATAGACTGGTAATTTATGGAAGAATGTATAGATTCAACCTCCTATCTGTATTTAGATAGTTACCCTATGTATAGTTATTAATAGTTAGGGGGTTGAAAGTGGGATAGAGAGAATAAGAATGAAGAAAAGAAAAAAAATAACAAGGAAGAGAAAAAAGAGAGAAGGAAAAAGAAAGTAAGATAGAAAGAAGGAAAAAAATGGGGGGAAGGTGGGGCATATGCAATTCCTCTATATTATATTATTTTGGTGATTCGGTTGTTCATGCACAGTTCTTGGTTTTACATATGTTGAAGTTGTGAAAGAGAGAGAAGAGAGAAAGAAATAAAAAGCCTATCAGAACTCTGTTTTCCTTTCTTCCAGTAGGTAGCATTGTCTATTCCTAGCTTGAGCCTCTGTGTTCAGGGTGGTGGATATAGCCAGTGTGAAAGGACATGAGCTTCCACCTGTATCCTCCCTACTCTAGTCTCTGAGGTGGAAACCAGGTGCCTGTACAGTTGTTGTTTTGCATTGATAGCTACACCCCCCAAAAGCTTGTGGGAAATATTTTGAGTTATCACAGGTAAGGGTGGGGGAGTTGGAAACAGGGTACCTGGATCAGCTGCAGAACCGTGCTGGTAGCCACTCCCCCTTTGATGGGTTTTAAGGGTTGATGGGCTTCCTCTGGACTAGCTGGGGGGGGGGTGGCGGGCTTCCTCCTCCAGTCTGGCCTGGCTTGGCGGTGGGCTTCCTCCTCCGGGCTCTCACAAATTTTTTTTATTGTTTGTATTATATATGATTTCTGCTCTAATTTATTATTATTATTATGTTCTTCTCTCTAGATTGTAATTAAGTGCACAGATCAGTTGTGAGGGCTCCTGTCTTTATTTTTGATATTACTTTTATGTTTTACTTCTTAAATTTTTTGTTGTTGCAAATTAATTATTCAGAATAGTGAGTTTCATTTTGGCATATTCATATAGACATATAACATAATGTGTTCCATTTCTCCTCCCAGTACCTCTGAAACTCAAGTTTCTCTCTTCTGCTGCTGGCTGGGGTCTGTGTAACCTGCAGGCCTCTGTAGCCATGAAATGTGTTGTAGTTCTTATTGGTGGATCTGCCCTTCAGTGTTGCAGCAGACCCCAGCATCTCACGCCACCTTCTTTCTATGTTTTGTCTGGTAAATTCCAAGAATGAAATTCACAGACAAGGATGAGTGAGTGAAAGTGTAGGATTCATTCAAGTGTGGATAGAACCAAATAGAAACAGAACTCCTGCAGGATAAGTGGGGACCCAAGAGGGGTTTCTGTCCATCTGAGTGTGCTAGTCTAGGGTTGATATAGCACTTGGGTCAACACTATTCATTCAAACTTATGCTAACCAAGGTTTGGAACAGTACTAGCTATTGTCCCAAATTTATGTTAATAAGGATTTAAAAAGTATTAACTATTGGTTGATACTTGAACCTTTCCCACATCCATTTTCTTGAGGAGGATCAGGAAGAAGTCTTTAGATGGTGGATGTTTAGAGTTCAGAGCAGCAGTGCTGTGTGGGTTTCTGCAGCAGGGCCTCTGCACTGACCTGGGCCAGTCCACTGTGGGGTGACAGGTCCACACACTGTTACTACCTTGGCATTGTCCCACTAGGCCTCATGCTTGCCACGTGTGCTCCAGCTCACCCATTGCCACTGCTCTGATGCTCCATGCTCCACCACTAAACCTTTGCTTCTCAGTGACTATTATTAGTCTGGATGTGTATTTGCAGTTTTCCTCCCTTCCCATGATCCTCTTTCCCTACCCCAATTGTCTTTTTTCTGTATTAATGTGTTACTGGTTTTTTTTCCTTTCATCTCCCTAGTTTCTATGTGAAAGAAAACATATGGCACTTTGTTTTCTGAGTCTGGCTTGTTTCACTTAACATAATTGTCTCCAATTCATCCATTTCCTTACACATGACATAAATTTATTCTTTTTTATGGCTGAATAAAACTCCATTATATACGTGTGTGTGTGTGTGTGTGTGTGTGTGTGTGTGTGTGCTTGTGTGTGTAGAGTATCCAATCATGTGGTCATGTGTTGATGGACAACAGCTGGGCTTTTCCCCTGACTTGACTATTATCAATTGTGGTGCTATAAATATGAGTATGCATGTATCTCTGAAATATTTCATCCTTACTTCTTTTGGGTAGGAGTGAAACAGCTGCATCATAGGATAGTTACTATTTTAGCTTCTTGAGGGACTTCCTTACTGATTTCCACAATGGTTTTACTAGTTCATATTCACATCAGAGTGAGTGTACAAGGGTTCCTTTCCCCCTATATCCTCCCCAGCATTTGTTGTTATTTGTATTCTTGATGATTGCCTTTCTGACTGGAGTGAGATGGAATATCAGTGAATTTTTTTTAGTAGCAGGGATTGAACCCAGGGGTGCATAATCACTGAGCCACATCCTCAGCCCTTTTTTGTATTTTATTTAGAGACAGGGACTGGCTGAGTTCCTTACGGCCTTGCTAAATTGCTGAGGTTGGTTTTGAACTCACAGTCCTCCTGTCTCAATCCCCAAGCCTCTGGGATTACAAGCATGTGTCACCATACCCAGCTCTCAATATAACTTTGATTTACTCTTCCTTCATGACTAAAGATTTGAACATTTTTCATATAATTTTTGGCCATTTGTACTTCTTTTGAGGAATTTCTGTTTGGTTTATTTGTCCCTTTTCAATTGGGTTATTTGTCTCTTCATTGTTGAGGGTTTTTTTAATATTTATTTTTTAGTTATAGTTGGACACAATACCTTTATTTTATTTATTTATTTTTATGTGGTGCTGAGTATCAAATCCAGTAGAGCTAGCGAGAACTCTACTGCTGAGCCACAACTCCAGCCCTTTGGTGTTGAGTTTTTATTTCTCTATATATTTTTGTGTATTAATCCTCTTTTGGAAGAGTGGCTAGCAAATATTTTCTCCCCTTCTATTTTATTCAGCTTTGCATTGCTGTGACCAAAAGATGTGACAAGAACAACATTGAGGAGGAAAAGTGTATTCACTCATAGTGTCAGAGATACTTTCATTCATGATCATACAACTCCATAGACATAGGCCCAAACCGTGGCAGGACATCATGGCAGAAGGGCATGTTGAAGGGAAGCTACTTAGTTCATGACATGCAGGAAGCAGAGAGAGAGAGAGCTGTGCTCACCAGCAATAAAATATGACCTTTAAAGCCATGGCCCCAGTGTCCTACCTCAGTCACATCTTACTGACCTAGTTACCACCCAATTAACCATTCAAGTGATTTAATTCACGGATTAGGTTATAAAATTTATAATCATTTCATCTCTGAACACTTATTTATTGTCTCACACATGCCTTTTGAGGGACGCCACATATTCAACCCATAACACCTTTGGTAGGCTATCTCTTCATGCTGTTAATGGTTCCCATTTGGTTTGTTTTTATAGCTCTTTATGATAATTATAATTTTAAATAGGGTCTTCTGATGAATCCAAAAATATTCCTTTTGTCCAAAATTTCTGTGGCTATTCTGATTTTTTTGTTCTTCCATATCATTTTATGACTATTTTTTTCTTATTCTGCAAAGACATGTCATTAGTATTTTGGTATAGATGGTATTAAATCTGTAGTTCACTATTGTTAATATGATCATTTCAACAATATTACTTCTACCTAACCATGAGCATGGAGTTCTTTCCATCTTGTAGTATCTTCTTCTGTTTATTTGTTTAGAATTTCTTAGTTTTCCTTGTAGAAGTCTCTCACCTCTTTTGTTAGATTAATTCCTATTTTTTAAACATTGAAGCTATATGAATGAAATTGTTTTCTTGATTTCTTTATCAACATTGAAAGCTATATGAATGGAATTGTTTTCTTGATTTCTTTATCAACAAAATTTATCTAAAGATTTTCTACATTTAGTGTGATGATAATGAGGATTTTGTCCTTGATCTTATTGGTATAGTGCATTACCTTCACTGATTTGGCAATGGGTGAACCATCCTTGTATCCCTGTGATGAAACCAACTTGATAGTCATATATGATCTTCTTAACAGGTTGCTAAATTAGATATGCAAGTATTTTGTTAAGAATTTTTATATCTATATTTATTAATGGTATTTGTCTCTAAAATTCTTTTCTTTCTTTCTTTTTTTAAAATTTTTAGTACTGAGGATTGAACTCAGTGGTCAAGTGACCACTAAGGCACATGCCCAGACCCTTTTTGTATTTTATTTAGTGACAGAGTCTCACTGAATTGCTTAGCACCTTGCTTTTGCTTGCTTATGCTGGCTTTGAACTCATGATCCTTCTGCCTCAGCCTCCTGAGTAATCTAATATTCTATTTTTGACAAGTCCTCATCTGGTTTTTGTATCAAGGTGATACTGGTTTCATAGGATAGGTTTAGAAATGTTTTCTCCTTTTTCTATTTTATGGAATAATTTAAGGAATATTCATATGAGCTCTGCTTTACAGACCTCACCAAATTCAGCTGTTAGTCCATCTAGACCTGGGTTCTTATTTGTTGAGAAGTTTTCTATTTGTGCTTTAATTTCATTTATTTATATTGAACAATTGAAGTTTTATATATTATCTTGGTTTGTATACTCTGTAATATCTTGTTGATTTATGTCTAGAAGACGTATGTATTCATGAGAGAGGTATAATTGAATCACCCACTGTTATTTCAAACGTCTAGGTCATATAAGTCTAGATATTTATCCATTTCTTCTGGATTTTCCATGTATTAGAATATAGAATTTGTAAAGTACCTAATAATGATCCTAGAATTTCAGTAGTTTCTGTTGTAATATCCCATTCTTTGTCTCTAATTTGATAAATTTAAGTCCTCTCTGTCTTTTAGTTAGTCTAGATTGTATATTTTTGCAGAATCACTTCTTTCATTGATGCTTTTTATTTTTAATTCTCTTTATTGTTAACATGAGATCTGATCTTTACTGGTCTTTTCCTTCTACTGGTTTTGGAATTGATTTGTTCTTGTTTTTTCTAAAAACTTGATTTGTATCATTAGTTTATTTATTTGAGATCTTTCTGATATTCTTATATAGGCATTCATAGTATCAACTTCCCTGTCACAACTGCCTTTGCAGCATCTCATAGGTTCTTTTATGTTGTATTTCTGTTCGTGTTTGATTCTAAGAATCAAATGTATCCCCTGATTGATTTGACAACAAGGTTATTCAAAATGTATTTAATGTCCATGTGTTTTTTAGATTCTTTTATAGTTTTTCTTTTTGATGATTTTTAATTAATTTTATTATGATCCAATAAATGCAAGGAATTATTCCAACGTTTTCACATTTTCTAAAACTTGCTTTGTGGTCTAAATATGATCTCTGTTTTAGAAATTTCCATGAGGAATTGTAAAGAAAGTGTATTCGACTATTGTTGAATGAAATATTCTGTAGATGTCTGTTAAGTCCATTTGATTATAATTTTCTAACTCTGCAGTACCTTCATTGATTTTATGTCTGGATGATATGTGTATCAGTGAGAGAGGTGTATTAAAATCATACATTGTTATTATATTGAACCTTTATATAAGTCTTTATGTCAAGTAGTGTTTGCTTTATAAAATTAAGTACAGCTATTTTAGGAGCATACATATTTGCAATTGTTATATCTTCTTTTTCGATTGTTCCTTTTACCCATATTTAGTGACCACATTCTTTGTCTCTTCTAATTAAATTGGCTTAAAGTCTGCTCCTTGTCATGTTCTCGAATTCTATTTGCATAGAGTATCATTTTCGATCCTTTCACCTTCAGTGAAAGTCTTTGCCAATGAGGTATTTTTCTTGCAGGTAACTTACAGTTGAGCCTTGTTTATTAACCCAATCTGCCAGTCCTTGTCTTTCAACTGGAGACCATGTAGAGTCAATGCTATTGTAGAAATGTATGTATTACTTAGTGCCATTTTATTTCTACTCTTTGATCCTAATTCTATTTAGCTTATCTACTCTTCTAATGAAATTTATTCTTTCTTGTATTTTCTTCAATTCTTTTCACTTTTCTGTACTGTTGTTTTCATCCTGCTTTCTGTTTTCTTATTTTTCTGCATCTGTGGTTTGTTTTTTCATAATAATTTGGGGAAATTATAAAGCAGAATTAATTAAATATTTCTTCTCTTCCTTTATTTTTTTTTTCTGTTCTCCTCTTGGTATTCCAATTATGTAGAAGTTACACCTTTTTGTGCTGTCCCACAGACTATGAACATTTCATTTGCATAGATTTTTTTCCTCTTTGCATTTCAACTTGGGAAGTTTCTATTATATTATTTCAGTGAGCTTATAGTTTCAGTTCTTTATATTTAATTTTTTCTAGCCTGTGTTCAGTCTATTGATGAGCATTCTTCAATGTCACTTTCATGTCTGTTAGCATTTTCTCTCACTTAATGTATCTACCTTTCCTCATTTACTGTCCATCTTCTATTGAATATTGTCCTAATTTTTCAAGAATCATTAGCATTTTAGTTATAGATATTTTAAATTCCCCAACTCATTTTTCAAATTATCTACCATATCCTGATTTGTTATCATTTCCTGTGATTTGTAAGTGTATCCTATTTTTAATACATGTTAATTAAAAAATATGTTTACTACTCAAATCTGAAATAATACTAGTAAAAAAAAACCTTAGAAAACAAACTGGAATCAGTTTTTTATTCTGGAGAATAATTCAAAATGTTTTCTTTTTATTTGATGCAAATCTGTGTCATTTGAATATAAAAATGACACAATTATTGGAAATAAATAATTTATTGTAAATAAATAATTGTGTGTAACTGCTATGATAAAGAAAAAGTGTGGGCCAGATCATGAGGCCTTTGAATGATGAGTAAAGAAAAGTGTTATTTTTCAGTTGCATAAATTCTGGGCA
This sequence comes from Marmota flaviventris, assembly GCF_047511675.1. Taxonomy (NCBI): domain Eukaryota; kingdom Metazoa; phylum Chordata; class Mammalia; order Rodentia; family Sciuridae; genus Marmota; species Marmota flaviventris. The sequence goes on from NC_092506.1 coordinate 44,659,967, forward strand.
TGGTCTTACTTCGCTTGGAATTCCTGATCATCTGGCCATAAGAAACTGCAATCACTTGCTGGGAAGAGGAGCCAATGAGGTAGATATAGTAGAGGTTGAGAAGTAGAAATAGAATCAGACCAAATATTGAGAATCATTTCATGAAGAATATCACTCAAATAAGCCTCACTCTCATTTGTCTTAAGACCTAGTACAGGAAATCACAGGACTATCTGAATTTTGATAACACTTTCTGAAGCACCAGCCTTCAGTTCATTCCCTACAGTCATCTCTCCAGAGCAGAGAAGTGTTCTGTAGTGACTACCAACGCAGGGGACTCTTCCTTTTGCCACGGATCAGCTTATCACCTCCAATAAGAAGAATGGAAGAAAGGTAAACCTTTTTTAAGAACTTATTCCCAAAGCTGTGTCTTTTTTTCTATTAGTCCACAATCAGATAAATTCACCTTGAGGTGGAGGATACAAGGAGCTTGATGTGTTCTAGCAGGAACAGACAGGGGACATGACAGTCTCTCCCAGCAGCATTGAGGGCTGACAAGGTTGAGTGTGGGAGTCATGAAAGCTGCAAACCAAGACAGTTGTCTTTTGTTGGACCTTCTCCCCATTCTGTGCTTAACTATAACTATACTTTGCTTGGAATTCCTGATCATCTGGCCATAAGAAACTTCAAACTGCAATCACTTGCTGGGAAGAGGAGCCAATGAGGTGGATATAGTAGAGGTATATAATCTATTCAAATTTATTGGTAGAGTGACAAATCTGCTGCTTCCCTAATTTAGGAGACAATATACATGGATGTATGCTTTTCAAAGCTAAAGTGCTGTGAAGAAACCAGCCACTCATGTTACTTGTGTTGGAATTTCTCAGAGCCTCCACGTAAAATAGGTGATCCAAAAATGAATGAGAAGAGATTAACCAAGGTAGAATTTACCAATATGTGCATAGTTTGGGAAAGTTACATGGAATGGTGAATCTCATTCCTCCCCCAGGAAAATAATATGGAGTAGAGAGAGGTTCATATTTCACTATGTTTAGAAACAATAGGATAGAAACTATCATAATTGAGAGCACCTGAGGTGAACTAAGAGCACCTGAGGTGAATTCAGCCCTTGATGCCCAGAGGTTCCTGTCTTGGTTCACTATGGTCCTCTTGTCTTGTTTGAGTTCAGGACACTCTACATAAAGTGACTTGGGCCTTTGCAGTGGCATAAATGGGCTTCTAGGCTGGGATTTGTTGTACAATTACCCCTTGTTGTTCGATGTCTTAGCTTTTTCTTCCTTATTCTCTTCAAAATTTGCCTTTCCCATTTTAATAAGAGAGGTGTGTGCATTATAAACTATAAATGATACAAGTAAAATGCCTCATCCTCTGTCCCTTCGCCATGTGTAGTGAACATGCCACACCGGCTGTTGTCAGGTCTTGTGAAGGATGAAGATTCTGATCCAAACCTGTGGGTTTAAATCCAGGCAGTATTAGTTTTTGAGGTTAGATCTGAAGCAAATCTCTTGTAGTATTTGCCACAGATAGCTATATAGAAAATTAAAGTGAATTAATCCTTCAACCAATTGCTAAAGTTCACCTTCCTGAGAGTTCCTACTTGTTTCCAAACTGATTTGTGCATGAGCATCTCTCTTTTCACCAAAGTCCTTCATTTATGAGCATTTACATAAAAAATTCCCATGCTTACATCAGCCAATTAAATTGCTAACTGGTTTTAAAATGCAAAACAAATTCTACATAAAATCACTTGTGGGAAAAGTCAATAGTTTTATACTCTACAACTCATAGACAATCCTTCCTAATCACTCGTGGCTGTTTCCATGCCTCAACACTCTCTATTGCCAATTCTCTTTCCCCTTTCTCAAACTTCCTTTTCCCCTTCAAAAGTGCAACAACTTCAATTTAACCTGGAAATCTCTCCCTAAAATGTAGCCTTACACTCTTCTAGGTAATCATTAAAGTCATATTCTAGCCCTCCCTGGGTTGGAGACATGAGAGTGACCACCCTGGACCATCGCTGCAGGCATAAAGGATTCTTTCAAACACATCAGAATTTTCTTCAGAAGGAATCGTGAGCAATGGCATTTTCTTCAGTGTCATACATGCATGTTTTCCGGTGACTGATGACACTTAAAAAGGCTTGGGTGGCATTTAACTCAAATTTTCAACTATTCCTGGGCTCCCCACTCTTTTATTCATTTGTTGTTCACACATTTCTTGACTTTTTAAACTATTTTCTGTGACCCTCATACACAGCTGGGGACACATCAATCAATACAAGGAAAATGTTCTTTAATTTTTGTCATTTACAAATTTGAAACAGGCACTGAGTCATTATAACCTAAGAGCTAGCTGTCTTCACAAGTATCCTACCAATAGCTCATATTCTCTTTAAAAACCTAATTATGATGTCCTTTCTCCCTGTTGTATGGATCCTCCTGGTCAGTGAGGGTGAGTGTGGTCATACTTAGGGCTTCCAACTTTCTGAACCTGACACAAAACCTATCCCAAGACAGAAAGAAAGCTGGGCTAAGGATTCTGTACCTATTCCATATAATCTAGGATGCTGAGTGGGTGTTTGGGGGCCATCAAATATTCCCTGTCAGTAGAAAGAGGGGGTAGCAGATGGCCCAGGCTTTAGACTCAGTGAGAACTGGGATTGAAATTAGGTCCCATGACTTCTTGACCTTTGATGAATTACTTAATTTCTGCAGGCCTGTCTTTCCCTTCCCTGTGCCACAGGGGCAATACTTCCCACATAGCAGGGTAGTCTTAAGAATCAGAGATCTTGCAGCAGTTGTTCATATCTTGTTTGTATTCCCAGGAGCACCAGTGGAGGATTCATGAGCATGGATACAGTCATGCCAACCCGGGAGGCAGAAATGAATGACATTTTTCAAATCTGCTATAAGACGAATCTTATCCTGGCTTTCCTCACCCTCATCATTGCCCTGATTGGTGTGGCAGGAAACGCAGCTGTGCTCTGGATCTTGGGATGCTGCATGCGCAGGAACACCTTCTCCATTTACATTCTCAACCTGGCTGCAGCTGACTTTCTCTTCCTCTGCTTCCAGATCATAAACTCCCTGGAGGAAGTCTTTAACTGTTTTTCTTCCATCTCCATGATCACTCCAAATTTCCTCATAGTTGTGTCCTTTGCCTATCTTGCAGGGCTAAGCATGCTCAGTGCCATGAGCACTGAGCGCTGCATGTCTGTCCTGTGGCCCATCTGGTACCGCTGCCACCGCTGGAGACACACATCAGCTGTCGTGTGTGCCTTGCTTTGGGCCCTGTCACTGTCGCTGAGCATCCCTGAAGGGAAGTACTGTGACTTCCTGATTAAGTGGGATAACTATGGATATGAATGGTGTAAAACATTAGATTTCATCACTTCCGCATGGCTGATGGTTTTATTTGTCACCCTCTCAGGGTCCAGCCTAACCCTGATTGTCAAGATCCTTTGTGGCTCACAGAGAGTGCCAATGACCAGGTTATATGTGACCATTGGGCTCACGGTTCTGGTCTTCCTCTCCTTTGGCCTGCCCTTTGGGATCTACTGGTTCCTCTTATTCCATATCCCGAGATATGATGTTATTCCTTATGAATCCTATTGGGTTACAGTTGTTCTGTCCTGTGTTAACAGCTGCGCCAACCCCATAATTTACTTCTTTGTTGGCTTCCTTAGGCAGCGGCGGTGGAAGCGGGGAACCCTCAAGCTGGTTCTACAGAGGGCCATGCAGGACACCCCTGATGAGGGTGACTCTCGAAGCAGGGTTTCATCAGGAAACCTTGGAGAGTGAGCAACAGTCTGGGGCAACTCGCAAGAGCCTCTGCTTTGATCAGACACATGTGCCTCTGAGAGCCTTCCTGGCCCTATCAGTATAGGAGAGGCTCAGAACCTGGTTCAGTTGGTTACCTAGTTTTAAATCAGGAGACAATAATTGTCCATATCTCCACTGTGACAGGGCCTGTTAAACACTGATTACTGTGTATCTCTACCTGCCTTACTCAGGTGCTTTACCTCATTTGCTTGTGAGACTCATCAGCTCAGGATCCAGGACTGCTTCTACTTTTGAACTTTTGACAAACTTTTTTTTTTTTTTTTATACACCAGAAGACTGAAAACAGTAATGGTGGTGGTGGTGGGAATCTCAATTTCTTTCATCAGTGCACCTGATAAAGACTAAAAGAATCCTATATTTTGGACATTTCCCCCTAAACCTTACAACCTTTGTCTCGATATTATTAGAAGAATAAAATAAATTACCCCTGTAATCTCTCTCTCCTTTCATTTTGGAAGGACTGTGTATATTGCCTTAGCATAATAAATGTTTACTGAATGAGTGTTTTCATGGATGAATACACCTGATTCATTTTTCAGTAAACCTGTGCTAAATCTCCACTTATTAGTTTTGAGTCATGACATTTATGTATTGTTTCCATCATTTTCAACTTTGGCAAGCTGGGTGTTCAGCTTTGTGATCAGATAAAGCCACATCCATGCATATTTAAGGTTTGACATAGACTATCTTTCTGTGATTTCTTTCCACATGTCCTCCATTAGCAACCCTTGTCTTTCCATTTCTTCACTTTTGCCTTGGCTCTGATACTGTCTCTCTGCGGAGCTTTCTAATTAGACTCTTAGACTTTATTTCCAGAAGCTCACAACATGTATTTTATTAATTGTATGGCATGTATTTCTACTTAACACTTTCAGTGAAAATAGTACTTTCATTTTCATGGATATAGTGTTTAATTATTTTAACTCATGTATAATTAAATGATAATAACGAGCACAGATCAAAGTATACAGTTCAATGAGTATAACAAAGGAATATAGCTACATGACCCCCAAACAAATCAAGACACAAAACCCTTTTATACCTCTGTAAGTTCCCATTATTTCTTCCAGTCCATCCTCCTTGACCCAGAGCTCAGGATGCCTCTTATGTTTTTTTTTTTTTAATTTTAAAATAAATTTTAGTGTGTTGATTTTAGGGTTATAACAATGCTATTAGGTAGATATAGATAAGGTAAATGATTTTATAGTCAAAAAATCAAAATCTATCATATCATGTAGTTATTAATTTTTCCCTTATTGTTAGAACTGTTATAATCTGTCCATTTAGCAAAATGTTGTACATAATCACTATTCTCCAATACAATGAAATGTAATACTCATATTTTACATTGTTTCATCCTACATGTTTATCACTTTAAATTTTTTTTATCTACTTTTTCACATTTTCCGCCTAGTGTTTCAAACCTGGTAACCACTATTGTACATTCTGTTTATATGTATTGCTTCTTTAAAAAGTATTTCACATAAAAGATTAGTAGAATAGAGGAGAGAAAAAAGGGAGGGAGGAGGAGAAAAAAGAGGGGTAAACGGTGAATGAATCCAAATTTCTTGTATTATAATTATGTGGAAATGTACCCAAATACTGTGTATAAATACAATATTGAAATAAAAAACTTCCACATGGAAATAAGACCATGCAATATTTTTCTTCCTGTATTTGTACTTAGCATACTCTCCTCTAAGTACATCATGTTGTGGCAAATGACAGGATCTCCTCTTTGCTCATGTTGAATAATGATCTGTTGTATATGTGCACCTCCATTCTTCGACACCTAGGTTGCTCTTAGCTATGCTGCAATGAACATGAGGGTGCAGATTTTTTATGAGGTAGTAATTTAATTTCTTTTGGATATATATATATACCCAGAGATGATGGCTTGGTCAAATGGTAGATCTGTTTATTTTTCATTTCTTCAGGAACCTCCCTACTGCTTTCCATAATGCCTGCACCAATCTGTGCATTCATCAAGTGTTCCAGGCTTGCCTCTTTTCCACACAATCACCAACACTTGTATCAGCTATAGTTTGGATGTTGAATGTCTTCCAAAGATTAACAATTTGTTCCCAGATTTGGCACTATTGGGAGGTGGTAGAAACTTGAAGAGGTGGGGTCTAGTGGGAGCTCTTTAGGTCACTGGGCCTATGCTCTGGAAAGACATAGTGGGACCCCAGACAAGCCATTCATCTCTCTGTCTTTTGCTTCTTGGTCAGGAGGTGAATGGGATTACTCTGCTATATCCTTCAACACTCCCTAGTGTGCCCTAGGCCCAAAGCAACAGGGCAACTGATCATGGAGTTAAACCTCCAAAACTGCAAGCCAAAATAACCCCTTTCTCTTTAGAAGTTGATTATGTCAGGTATTTGTTATATTAATGAAAATTCAACACATTATCTCTTATCTTCTTGTTAATAGCTATCCTAACAGGTGTGCACTGATGTCTCATAGTGGCTTTGATTTTTCTTTCCCTGATAATTAGTGATGCTGAGCACATCATTTTCTTCTCTTTGTTATTTATGTGTCACATTTTGAAAAATATCTTCTCTGGTCATTTTCCCATTTTAATTTGTATTGTTTTTATTTTTTGCTACTGAGCTTTTTGAGATCCCTCTGAATCTAGAATATTAGCCTCTTATCTGTTATATTGTTTGTAAATATTTTGTACCAATATGTGGGTTGCCTTCATTTTATTGATTTTTTTTTTGCTAAACAACAAGTTTTTAATCTGATGCAGTCAAATTTAGTTAGTTTTGCTTTTGTTTCTTCTTTTTTTTTTTGGTGGTATGTCCAAGAAACCATTACCAAGAACAATTTCTAGAAGACTTTCTCCTGTTTTCTGCTAGGGATTTTGCATGTTTAGGTCCTGATTCATTTTGAGTTAGAATTTTGTATGGTATAAGAGAAAGGTACAATTTTATTATTTTGCCTATAGAAATACAGCTTTCCCAGGACATTTTTATGGGGGAGACTATCATTTGTCCATTGTGTCTTCTGGTGCCTTTGTAGAAAATTAGTTGGTCATATAAGTTTGGATTTATTTATGGGCTGTCTATTCTGTTGTACTGGCCTATGTGTCTGTTTTTATGTCATGTACCATAATATTTATACCATACCATTTTGTATACTTCTGTTCTGATTACTATAGCTTTGTAATATAATAGTAATCTGGAAGTGATACTTCCAATTTTGATTTTGTTCTCAGAATTGCTTTGGTTATCAGGGATCTTTTGTGGTTCCATATGAATTTCAGGATTTTAAAGTTTCTGTGAAAAATAACACCACTGGGATTTTCAAAAATTCTTTTGTTGGTGTATTGGAATCTTACATAATAGTGGGATTCATTTTTACATATGCATACATGCACATATCATAATTTGGTTAACTTAATTCCCCAGTATTTCCCCCTTCACTTCTTTCATCCCTCCCCCTCATCTATTTTTTCTACTGTACTGGCCTCTCTTCTATTTTTTCTAAAGTCCCCTCCACCTTTTCCTCATCTTCACTCTCTCTAGCTTCCACATATGAGAAAACAAATATGATTCTCGACTTTCTGAGCTTCACTTCCTTTACTTAACACTCTCAAGTTCCATACATTTTCTTGCAAATGACATAATTTCCTTCTTCTTTATGCCTGAATAAAATTCCGCTGTGTGTATACCATATTTTCTTTGAAAATCTTCTGTTATATGATTATATCATCTTCAAGCACAGATAATTTGACTTCTTTTCTGTTTGTATCCCTTTTACTTCCTTCACTTGTTGCATTAGTCTGTCTGAAGTTTGAAATAATATATTGAAAAGGAGTGGAAATCATCGAGGTCCTTGTCATAATCCTGATTTTAGAGGAAATGTTTCAGTTCTTCCCTATTCAGCATGATGTTGGCTTTGGGTTTGTCGTATATCATATTTATGACTTTAAGATAAGTTCCTTCTATTCCTAATTGTTTACGGCTTTTTGTCCTGAATGGATATTAAATTTTGTAGAAGGCTTTTACTGAGTCTATTGAGATGATCATGTGATTTTATTCTCTTGATTCTATTTAAGTGGTGTATTATAAGTATTGATTTCCATATAAGAAACCATCCTTGTATCCCTGGAATGAAATCCACCTGATCATGATGAACAACCATTTAAATTCTTGTTGCATATGATTTATTCATATATTATTAAGAATATTTGTATTTATGTTCCTGAAGAATATTTGTCTGGAGTTTCCTTTCTTTGAAGTGGACTTACCTGGTGTTGGTATTTGTGTTTTACTGAGTTCATATGATAAGTTGGGAAATTTTGCCTCCGTTCTATTTTCTGCAATAATTTTGAGGAGCATGGACACTATTTATTCTCTAAAGGTCCAGTAGAATTTAGCTGTGAGTCCATCTGGTCCTGGACTTTCTTTATTCAAAGTTTTTTTTTTCCTGCATTAATCTTTTTAATTGCTATTGGCCTATTTATTTCTATGCCCTCTTGGTTCCATTTGAGTAGGCCTATGTTTCTAGAAATTTGTTCATCTCTTGTAGATTTTTTAATTTATTGAAATATATATTTTCAAAATTGTCTCTAATGATGCCCTGGATTTCAGTGGTATCTGTTTTAATATGTCCTTTTTTGACTCTATTTTTATTACTCTTGATCTTCTTACTCTTTCTTTTGGTTAATGTGCCTAAGGGTTTGTCAAGTTTTTTATCTTTTCAGAAAACCAACATTTTCCTTCATTGATCTGTTGTATTCTTCTTTTATTCCTGATTTCATTAATTTCAGCTCTGATCTTTATTATTTATTTCCTTCTGCTGGTTTTGGAAATGATGTGTTCTTGTTTTCCCAAGACCTTGAGATGCATTGTTGAGAGCCACAGCTGAATGGGCCCCAGCAAACTTCCAGCTGATTGGCTCACCGTGGCCCCAGCATGATTGGCTCCTCTGCGGTGATGTTCATTGGGCTGTTTCCCCGCCCTTTCAGACCATGGAGCTGCTCACTGGGGGACTCATTTGGCTCCGCCCATGTGACCCAGCCAATCGGCCACAAGAGCAGGAGGAGTGGGGGGTTGAGAGGCTCACCGGAAGCCAGTGGTCGCAGTTGGGCTCTGAGGGAATTCCTGAAGAGCTCCTGTGGTGCATGGTGTGTGTTCTAAACATAAAGGTCATTTCTGCTTGATAAGTGGCTCCTGAATTGTGCCCAGGCAGACTGCGGAAATACATCATTAGGATATTTATTTGGGATCTTGCTAATTTTTTTTGTGTGTGCACTCAAATGCTATAACTTTTCCCTTAGAACTGCCTTTACTGTGTTTCTGACACTTATTTACAGTATTTATATGTTGATATTTGTTCATGGGCCTTGATGGGCATCTCTTCCACTGTTATGAGGGTTTTTCAATGAACTTTTTTCTTTTTACTGTGTGCTGTGAGGTGTGGGTAGACTGAAGGTGAAATTCCTGCTCAATGTGATCACAGTTCTCTGTTCAGTTTCTAACGCCACTTTGAGAGGAGATAATAATCATTAGTGACTGTGAACACTATAGAGCAAAACCATACACTAATAAACCATTTTAAAACTTTCAGAAAATGACTTGACATTTCCACTAATCCAAATGTGTAAGGGTGAAGTAATACTCTACAACTGGCTGAAAAATTAGGCATTAAAAAAATAAGATGAATAAACTCTATAGGGCATAAATGTGAAAAAAAGAGAGAAAGGATAAAGACAAATGGTGGTGGGAGAGACAGAGTAGATAATGAAAGGAGAGACAGAAACTAAAAAGAATTTAAAATAGATAATAAGAAAAACTATAAAAAATAAATCCAATTAGCACATTAAAATATAAAGGAAATTTATAAAATTGGATTAACACATGCAATATCAAATGACCTACAAAATCTACCTAGAAGATAATGACATTTGAGGTGGTATTTCAGAGAGTCTTAATGTATTCCTTGTTGAGTTGAGATGGAGAGATTTCCTACTGGGCCATCCAGACTTGGATCCTGTAAGGTTATAGAAGGGTCATTAAATGCCCATGCCTCTTTGGTTTGTCTTCAAAGTTTCTCTGGACATAGAGGTGGAAAATATACCAGTGATGTCCCCACTGAGTTGGGGAGATGTATATTTAGTTTATCCCCCAGAACCTCATTCTGCCCAATTTCAGAGGATCCCTCTACTCTTTGGAGTGAGGGCCTGAGAACTTATTAGTCTTTTCTTTTTAATCAGAGGAAATTTCTCCTAAATATCAGTGGTTTAGCAGCCAAGTTTCTCCCTGGTTAGTACTGCAGCTTTGTGTACCCACCTACAGAACTGCTTTATAGGGCCAGAGATGCCAAAACAGGTGTGAGTTTGCCCATGAAGATGTTGAGGTGTGAGAGACATGGCAGCTTATGGAAGATGTATAGCCACTGGGCAGCTGTGCTGCTGGGTGACCCATGATGAAGGCACAGGGTAGGTGGACATGACTGGTGGTACATGCAGCAGTGCGCTTATGGGTCACACATGGTGGCAAATTAATATTGGGTTGCATGTGACAGTGGGCCACTACTAGCTTCAGCTGACAACTGGGGCCCAGGTGGCTGCAGCCAATGGGTGACTTTTGTGCTAGGTTATTCCCCACATGCCGCTCTCCCTGGCAGTGTCTTGCACTTTGTTCTGCTCCACTCCTCTCCCATTGCCAATGATGAGGAAAGAGGATGGTCAGCAGCCTTCAGCTAACCAGGATCCCACTATACAGGTTAATCAGATTGCTATATCAATGGCATTATGTGCAATATTATTTGCTGGTATCTCTAGGTGGGATGAAGTAAAAATATACTTTCTTCCAGCACTGCAGACTGAGGCATGATCTCCATAAATTGGCTAGCCATCACAGTTTTCCACCATCAATTAGAGAGAAGCTGGGCACTTCTCACGCACCAAATGGCTTTGTAACTTTTTTTTCAGTTTTAAATCTTTTTTCTGCATGTTTTTATTGGTGCATCATAGTTGGTGGAATTTACTACCTAATTGCACACAGTATAACAATATAATTTGGCTGATATTTTTCCCTGGTAGTATTTTCCTTTTTCTTCCCCTCCTCTACCTCCTGGGCTTTTTCCTCTACTGATCACCCTGTGGTTATCTGAGATGTCTCCTAACTTTCTTTTCCTTCATCCTTTGAGAGAAATCATATAATCCTTGATTTTCTGACATAATTTATATTTCTTTATGGCTAAACAAAATTTCATTGTGTATCTGTTCATTCATTGATGGACGCCTAAGCTGGTCCCATAGTTTGGCTATGGTAAACACTAGTATGCATGTATTGCTATAGTATGGTGACTTTGATTCTTTAGTATTAACATACAAGGAGTGATAATATGAAGGTGGTCTAAACAGTTGACAAGGATTGATGCTCATTGTCTACACCCAAGTATCTTTTCCAATTGAGAGAGAGAGAGATAGAGAGAGAGAGAGAGAGAAAGAGAGAGAGAGAATGAGAATGAGAATGAGAATGAATATACCTGGGCTAGGGGTGTTAAGCTCTTTCTCTTTTTGTGTTGCTTGCAGAGCTACTAGTTGAAGTGGCCTAAACCTGAAGCTGATTGAAATAGCTCTCAGCTCCTTTTCTCACCTGTATAAGGAGGAATCACAAAAAGTCAATCACAATGTATACTACACATATTATAAAAGTAATAATAAAAAGCTGTTTTGAAGGATTTTGATGAAATTTGGCAATTTTAAAAAGTATGCTCTGAGAAATGCAGCTTACCAAACTTGATCAAGAATAAATAAAAATGCAAAAGTAATCCTCCATTAACTAAGGAAAATAAATTTGTAATTAAATTGTCTTTTACAAAGAAAGCTTCAGGTTTAAATGACTGCACTGGTGAATTCTATAAAATGCAAAGAATTTTAAACATAAAGATTTAAGCTTCAATAGAATTTCAAGCCCAGATAAATAGGAAGATACAATAAACAGAAGTCAATGAAATGAAAAGCAAATAATAGAGAAAAAAGTCAAAGCTATAAGGTAGCACTTCAAAAATGGTAATGATATTCATAAAATTCTAGTAGACTGATCAGTAAAGAAGAGAAATATAGTAAGTAGCCAGAAATGGTGCTGCACATCTATAATTTTAGATGCACATAATGCACTAATCATAAAATTAAAAGACCGATAAATTAGACTTCATAAAATATAAAAACTATTGCTCTTCAAAATGTACTTAAATGTGAAAATATTTAACACCAATGAATTATACAGTTGAAAATGGTTAAAATGATAAATTTTATTATGCATATTTTATACAATAATAAATATATTGTTTAAAATGGTATATATATATATGAATGTCAATTTTGGACTCTATACAATCATCTATGTATCCTCCAGAGGTACTACTTCTTTTAAGGATCCCTTGAAGATGCAGAATCACTACATTAGGAGGATGTTGGACTCTCCATATTTTCCTGAGGAAGACTTTATCCACTGCCTTCTCCAAAACCAACTTGAGTGACTGTCGCTGGTGCTGCTGATGCTGCCGCAGCCTACAGGAACCAACAAAGAAGTAAATGATAGGGTTGGTGCTGCTGTTAATGCTATACAGGAATAAAGCAGTCCTCTTAGCAAAATGCAGATTTATATGGTTTTTATGAATCAAGGCAACAGAAACTCCAGGATGCCTACAGGGAGGCCACAGAAGAGGAAGACCAGGACTGTGAGCCCAGTGGTCAAATACAGCCTGGTCAGCTGCACCCTCTGAGAGCCACAGAGGATTCTGATGAGCAGTGCCAAGCTAGACACAGAGAGAACCATAAATAAACAAATCAGCCATGCAGCACTGATGAAATCATATGTCTGACACCAAGAGAAGTCTAAATTCATAAAAAGTGAATCACAGTGGTTTTTATTTGGATGCTCATCAGCAGGGACAGGGCCCAGAGTAGGGCACATATGATAGCTGACATGTGTCTCAGGCGGTGGCAGAGGTACCAGACAGGACACAGGATGGACAGGCAGCGCTCAGCACTAACGGCCCTGATCATGCTCAGGCTTGTAAGGTAGGACCACATCATCACAGTGGTAGAGTAGTTGATGATGAAGTTGAAAACGGAAACAAAAGTGGGGCTGAGTTCATGCAGAGAAGCTATAACATGAAAACAGAGAAAAAAGGAAGTCGGCTCCCGCCAGGTTGAGGATGTAGACTGAGAAGGCGTTCCTGCGCATGCGGAAGCCCAAAAGTCAGAGCACAGTTGCGTTTCCCGCCAGCCCAATCATCACAATGATGAGAGTCAGCAAGCCTGGGATCAAGGTCCATAGGTTGACAGGTTGAGGAAAAGTCCTGTTACTTCCATTCACCATCGTGAATTCTGTCCCCTCGGCTGGGGTGGTTGGATTTAGTATCAGAAAATATCCAGAGAAGTTGCTAGGAACATAAAAAAGTCATGAGTTCCTGCTGCATAACCCCTGATTCCCAGGACCACCCTGCTGTGTGGGAATTACTGTCCCTGTGTTAAGGGGAAGACACAGATGGTTGCAAAAATTATTTTTAAAAAGGCCAGGGAGTCTGAGGTTCTGGACTCAAACTCAATTCATGTCGACTCTAAACGCTATGCTGGGTGCTACTGCACAGATTCATCTACTGACAGGAATATTCTATAACTGATCATGCACACAGACCCCTCCTGTTCCTGCCAGAGGTCATGCCATGTCTCCAGAAAAAGTCTGGGATAGGATCTGAGATACCAGGAAAGGACTGTGTTCAAAGGCATTATCTTGTCCTGGGCCAGAATTTTTCCTTCAGGTTCAGGTTTTTAAAAAGGGAAATATGATCCCACAGCACACTCATGACTAACAGTGCTGTATTTAGGAGAAAAAAAGACTGCTTTGGAGACTTGAAAGGAAGGAGACCTCTTGGTAGGGCAGGTGTAAGGATGGTTGGGCCTGGTAGGCTAGAAATGGCTAAGTGTGTCATAGAAATGGCTCAGTGTGTCAGCCACAGAGGACAGCCACACTATGCATATCCCCTGTCTAGATCTGGTGCTATACACTGTATTCACAATGGTTATTCAGTGAATGGATGCATGAATAAGGAGACTAATGGTGACAGAAGACTTGGATTAAATGGACAAACAAAAATGAAATATAATTAAAGGAGTTAAAACATTAAGGTAAAATTAGATGAGGAAAATGTCATTCATTGCTGAGAGCCACAGCCGAGTCTGTATGGCCCCTGGCATTTTGCCAACAGTATTGACTGACAGGCGAGGCATTACTATCCGCCTCTGCCGCAACTTTTGAGTTCTCGCACTATTTTGGAGTTCTCGTGGGGATTTCCGGGGATTCCCCGAGAGTTCCCATTGGTTGGGGAAGTGCAGGAGGAGGGATTTCCGGGAGAGATATTTCCGGCTGGGGGTTCCTGGACAAGCCTCGTGGTGTTCGGGAGGATTCCCCGGGAGCTATGTGAAGTGTTTTCCTGCAGTTTAAAAATAAAGTTTGTTCCTGCTTCAGTGGCTCGTGATTTGTGCCCAGCCAGACTGCGGCATTTGGCGGCCCGTGCGGGGAACGTCTGAAGCTTCGGGGTAAGTGAAATTGCTTGCCCCTAAGGGAAGGCGAGAGAATGGGTGATTTGTTTTGATTTGTTTTGTGTTTGTTTCAAGCTGCCTATCCCTAGAATTTTCTCAGGCAGATTGCGAAAAATGGTTGGCTCAAGGTTTGAAGTTGTTCGCCCCTGAGGAAGAGATAGAAATAGACCACAAATGCACATGCCAAGAAAATAGGAAAATTGATACAACGATTTTTTGTTCCGTTTTTGTTTCATTCTGTTTCGGTTTTGTTTTGTGTTATCTTATTGGGTTGCGTTATCTTTATAACAGATTAGAAATTAGTAAAAAACAAACTGAAAGAGTGTTAAGTAAATTGTTAGAGGTTCAGACCATGGAGAAAGACATTTTAGATCAAGCAAAAGAGAAGGTCTCTCAAGCTAGTCAGACAGAGGAAGAAAATTTAAAGGAAGAAAGCTTAGAGGAGAAACAGTTATTAGGGAAAAAGCTACAACAGGAGGCTGCTACTAACACCGTTCTATCACCAGGGGGCGTAATTCAACCAACAGCTCCCCCTATGGAGATAGCTGAGTGGCCCTCAAACCCTGTAGTTGATAGATGGGATCCTGAGACAGGACCTCAAAGATTAGCATGCCCTGTACTTGAGCAGGCAGGAGGGCAGCGAATTCACCGTGCTTTAGATTTCAAAACAGTGAAGCAGTTAAAGGAGGCTGTAACAACCTATGGTCCTCAAGCACCGTTCACTGTAAGCATGGTCGAATCCATTACCAACTTGGACATGACGCCAGCAGATTGGGCTAGTATGTGCAAAGCTGTGCTAAATGGAGGACAATATTTGTTATGGAAGGTTGCCAATGAGGAATTTTGCAGGGAGACAGCTAGACGAAATGCAGCAGCTGGTTACCCTCAAAGAAATCTAGATATGTTGTTAGGAAAAGGACCTTATGAGGGTCAACGGCAACAAATTGAATATGATCCTGGCGTATACGCACAAATTGCTGTATATGCGGTTAGGGCATGGAAAACTTTACAAGGGCATGGAGGTTTACAAGGTCAATAATCTAAGGTAATACAAGGAACTAATGAACCTTACGCTGAATTTGTAGATAGGCTTATTCAAGCAGCTTCCAGAATTTTTGGGGATACAGAACAGGCAATGCCATTTATAAAACAACTGGCTTATGACCAAGCAAATCGTTGTTGCAGAGAGGTCATTAGACCATGGAGACATGAAGATTTAAACACATATATTAAATTATGTAGAGACATTAATGAACAAGGGCAAGTCTTAGCAGCAGTACAACAGGCTTTAGATGCCAGGCCAAAAACATGCTATAATTGTGATCAAACAGGACATTTTAAAAGGAGTTGCCCCATAGGAGGAGGGTTTAACAAAGCTGGATATCAAACGAATAGAATACCGGGTATTTGCCCACGATGCCGTAGAGGGAAACATTGGGCTAATGAATGCCGTTCTCAAACCACCATAGAGGGTATTCCGTTATCAAAAAACAGACAAGGACCAAGTGTTTACCCATGATATCGTGGAGAAAGGCATCGGGCTCCATTGCCAAAAAACGGACAGGGGGGCCCAATGCTCCGGGGCCCATGACCACAAATGTACGGGGCACTGGAGGAACCCAGAAACACCATGGAGGAACCTAACAACACCATCAGGGTAGTGCCCAGGACACATTATCCATCAGATCTCTCATCAGACGAACCAGAGGGAGCGCAGGGTTGGACATCTGCGCCTCCGCCAGAGCAGTACTAACTCCAGAGATGGGAGTTCAAATCATTCCCACAGGAGTAAAAGGACCTCTTCCCCAAGGAACAGTAGGCTTATTGTTAGGACGCAGTTCTTCTACGCTAAAAGGACTTATGATAAGTCCCGGAGTAATTGATCCCGATTATGAAGGTGAAATAAAAATTATAGCTAGTTCTCCAAAGGGTATATCAGTAATTTCACCAGGAGATAGAATAGCACAGTTATTAATAATACCCAGCCTACATGATAAATTTTCCAGTTGTACTATAGAAAGAGGTTCCAGGGGATTAGGCTCCACAGGTGTAGATTGGGCTATGCTGTCTTTAAATTTAGATTCTCGCCCCATGCTAAAACTAAATATTCAAGGACATGAATTTAATGGGCTACTGGATACAGGTGCAGACCTTAGAATCATATCTCTTCAAGAATGGCCACAACATTGGCCGTTACAACAAGCCACTCAAATGCTTCGAGGCCTAGGAGTGGCAACTAATCCCCATAGAAGTGCAATGGTATTAGATTGGAAGGATCCTGAAGGATGTGAAGGAACTATACAGCCATATGTATTGGATCATCTTCCTATAAATTTATGGGGACGAGATGTCCTAGATCAATTAGGTTTGACATTAACAAATAACATCAATCCAAATGCGCCCACTATTAGGGCTAGACAAGGTTTCAGGAAAGAAAAAAGATTAGGAGAACAAGGCATAGCAGCACCAATTCAAATAGATCAGGGAATAAATAGACATGGACTGGGTTTTCAGAAGGGGTCACTGAGGCAATAAAAATTACTTGGAAATCAGATAGACCAGTATGGGTTCCTCAGTGGCCCCTGACTAAAGAAAAGATACAAGCAGCCCATGACCTGGTCAAACAACAATTAGCAGAGGGACATATACAACCTTCCGTATCTCCTTACAATACTCCCATTTTTGTCATTAAAAAGAAGTCTGGTAAATGGAGATTATTGCAAGATTTAAGAGCCATTAATAATGAGATGGTTATTATGGGACCTGCTCAATCGGGGATTCCTCAATTGTCTGCTTTGCCAAAAACCTGGTACATTTTAGCTATAGATATTAAAGATTTTTTTTTTCAATTCCAATTCATCCTGAGGATAGTCCACATTTTGCATTTACTATCCCTGCACTGAATCATGAAGGTCCTGATCAGAGATATGAATGGAAAGTACTCCCTCAAGGGATGGCTAACAGCCAAACTATGTGTCAAATTTATGTTAACAAAGCAATACAGCCACTTAGAAATCAAAATCCTAAACTACAAATATTTCACTATATGGATGATGTATTGTTAGCACACAAAGATAAAAACACATTGCTAGAATGTTATGCCACACTTACAAATTTATTTAAAAATTATAATCTAGAGATAGCAATAGATAAAGTACAATTAAATTTTCCAATTAATTATTTAGGAATTCTATTATCCTCAACCATGGTCCGTCCACCAAAAATTCAAATACGAGTAGATCAACTCAAATCACTTAACGACTTTCAAAAGTTATTAGGAGACATAAATTGGATAAGGCCTTATCTAGGCATACCAACAGGAGAGTTGGGACCTTTATTTGATATCCTAAAAGGTCCATCAGATCCAAATTCACCCTGCATGTTAACGCCTGAAGCAAGAAAGGCATTAAAAATTATTGAAACATATATGGAAAATATGCATTTGGATAGAATTGATATAACTTTGCCTTTATTATTTATTGTAATACCAACAAAAAATATTCCTACAGGAGTATTTTGGCAAGAAGGTCCATTATTGTGGATACATTTATCTTATTCTCCTAACACTATTCTTACTAGGTATCCTGAGGCTGTAGGACAATTAATACTCAAAGGAATAAAAGCAGCAAAGGGAGTGTTTGGAATTTCTCCCAATAAAATTATTACTCCATATACTATGGATCAAATTGATGAGTTAGCTAATGAGTTAAATACTTGGGCAATAATCATGTGTAAATCTAATGTTTCATTTGATAATCACTTACCATCTAATCCTTTGTTGTCTTTTTGGTCTTCGCATCCTGTAGTTTTTCAAAAAATGACAAGAAAAACCCCTATCATGAATGCTCCAAATGTATTCACTGATGGGTCAAATAATGGTACAGCAGCAGTAGTTACCCCTGATCAAACTTTTACATTTTTAGTACCCAAACAATCAGCTCAAAAGGTAGAGCTTAATGCAGTTTTACAAGCCTTTGTGATGTTTAAAGATTCTGTATTTAATTTATTCTCTGATAGTCAGTATGTAGTTAATGCTATAGTATCCCTTGAAGATGCTGGCAGGATTTCCCCTTCCTCTACTGTTTTCTCTTTGTTTTCTGCTATACAAAGTCTAATCTGGGACAGAAAAGATCCATTCTTTATAGGACATATCAGAGCACATACAGGATTGCCTGGAGCCCTTAGTTTGGGCAATGATTTAGCAGATAAAACTACACATGACATACATATTTTCTCTACACTAGAAGAAGCTACACATTTTCATAAAAGGTTCCATGTCAATGCTAATACCTTACAAAAGTGTTTTAAAATAACTAAGGAACAAGCTAGACAAATAATAAAACAATGTCAAAATTGCGTGACCTTTTTACCACAAGTTAATCTTGGAGTCAATCCTAGAGGACTGATACCTAACCATATTTGGCAGATGGACGTCACACACTTGCCACAATTTGGAAAATTAAAATATTTGCATGTTACAGTTGATACTTCTTCCGGATTTTTGATGGGCTCCCTTCATTCCGGAGAAAAAACTAAAGATGTTATAGCTTATTGCTTACAAAATTTTGCCACTGTGGGCGTTCCAAAACAATTAAAAACAGATAATGGTCCTGGTTATACTTCTACCTCTTTTAAACAATTTTGCTCATCATTTGGCATTACTCATATAACAGGAATTCCATACAATCCACAGGGACAAGGCATAGTTGAAAGAGCTCATCAAACTATTAAAATGTACTTACTAAAGCAAAAAGAGGGAATTGGAAAGGGGTATATGTCACCCAAAGATAAACTTAAAATAACCCTTTTTACTCTAAACTTTTTAAATTTGGATTCCTCAGGGCTTAGTGCTGCAGAAAGGCATATGTGTCCAAAAAATGTACATAAGCCTAAGGTACTTTGGAAGGATATTCTAACAGGACAATGGAAAGGTCCTGACCCAGTGATTGTCTGGAGTCGGGGTTCTGTTTGTGTTTTTCCACAGGGAGAACAGCAGCCGATTTGGATTCCAGAGAGATTAACTAAAACAATTTCTACAGGCCAAAAGGAAGATGATTTGACTCAAATCCATAACAGCTGATATCCAGAACTCCAGTTTGGCTATTCTTACATCTACGACAGTGATTAACCAGGATGTTTTTTTCAATATTTATTTTATTATTTGCCTTTTCCCACATCATAAAGTTCTATTTTATTTTTGAGCTCATACAGACCTAGGTTAATGTTTTTCTGATCAGTTTTATTTTTTGACTGTGGAGTTTTTAAGCATTGCAATGGAGATTTCACCTAGGTAAAGCTACAAGGCCTTTACTATTGTCTTATGTGTTGTATGTTATGTGTGCACACTTCTGTTTTGTGTTGTATGTCTGTATGTGCATATGTCCATATATCATATATGAGGAGCGCTCATGAATAAATGGATCCGAATTTTTTTATTCATGTGATTTTAATGGTTTAATTTAGATTGGGTAAACAGCTGTTGAAAATTGTTTTAATATGTGAACAAATAAGGAGGTTAACAGATCTGTTTGTTTACTTTCATCTTTCCTTCTCATTATATTTAATAATTCTGTTCAGGATAATGTAAATTGTTCAAAAAATTGTTTTCTTAGTGCCTGTTGGAATGTTACATAATTTTTTTCTTAGCATCATTGCCAGAATTCCTATCTTCATCCCAGTGCCGGTGAAGACAAAGATAAAACCAAACTACAGCTTCTTCGATAGTTATCACAACAAACTGTAAAAACTGATGCATCAATGAATAATAACTCCACAAGTAATGCTCAATTAAGGAGTCAATTTACTTTGGGAGGAAATGGACATATTGACAGATTCCTCTGCTTTGAATTGCTTGCAGACCTTGCCTGGACTATGTATCACTTGTATGCATTGTGAACTATCTGTTGGTACAGCGAATTGTGGTAGTGCTGGAGTATTTTTGCTGATGGTGTCACCAGTGGTACAATTTTTCAAAGGAGCCCTCAATTGGCTTAGTGTCATGGCATTTTGCGTCCTCCTCCCTTCTACTAGTGATGGTCTAAAATTTGGGGGCCAACAGAGGTGAGGCAAAGAACCTCACCCCCCCACTGGTGCAAAGGCCTATCCACAAGTATGGCTGTATGCTGGACCGGTAGTCAGTGATGGGTATGATCCAATTGCAGTGATACCAACCTAAGACAGGAGGCTGACACCTAGAGGTCAGTTCATCCGATGACGGGTAAGGACCATATGTTGAACTGGACTGCCTAACAGGCACGGTCCCTAAGCCACATTGCTTGTTGTTTAATTAACCAAAAAGGGGGAGATGCTGAGAGCCAGGCTGAGTCTGTATGGCCCCTGGCATTTTGCCAACAGTGTTGATTGACAAGCGAGGCATTACTATCCGCTTCTGCCGCAACTTTTGAGTTCTTGCACTATTTTGGAGTTCTCGTGGGGATTTCCGGGGATTCCCCGAGAGTTCCCATTGGTTGGGGAAGTGCAGGAGGAGGGATTTCCGGGAGAGATATTTCCGGCTGGGGGTTCCTGGACAAGCCTAGTGGTGTTCGGGAGGATTCCCCGGGAGCTGTGTGAAGTGTTTTCCTGCAGTTTAAAAATAAAGTTTGTTCCTGCTTCAGTGGCTCCTGATTTGTGCCCAGCCAGACTGCGGCAATTCATCATTATTTTTTTGTGGACAACTGAGTGTGTTTAGAAGACTTATTTATGTTTATCCAAACAACAGAAGTTGACCACTGATGGGCCACAAAAGCAAGGAACAAAAATGGCTTTGCTGTGTACTTTGTAACATTTTGATGCAGAGTATGGGGTTAAGATGTGAGTTTGAGCTGAATTGCCCCGCAATTTGTAGGACAGAGAAATAAGAGGGGTTCAGGTCTGAGTGCCAAGAAAAGGTTTTGAAGGATGAAAACATTAAAAAATAAAAAAGCTATTAATTGTTGGGCTGTGAAGTGTCCAATATAAATCTTTTCCATTTTTTCTCACAATAGAGTTTGCTTTGTAGGTAGAAGTCTTGTGTGAGGGTAATCTATGAGGAGAAGTAAAATGTTAAAGGGTTGGAATGGAAAGATGCTTGCATATATTTTAACTAGAGAAAGTGAATTATCTCAAACTTGGGTGAATAATAATAAAGATGGATAAGTCATAAGGTATTCTCTCTTTGAATTCTTTCAGAGACCTCTGAGGTGAGAATTTGTATCATTTCTACTAAAAAGAGGACAAAATTAGATCACAGAGAGGATGAATTATTTCTTGTGGTCCAATACTGTGGATGAACTCAGCAGTGCCCCCTCAGGGCCCACTCTTTGGCCCTACTGACCCAGCACCACAGAACTCTTGATTACTTCTACATGGGGGTGGGAAGCAGAGGAGTAATTCCCAAGTTAAATCCAAGTTGGCCTTAAATATTGTGTATATAAGAATGTAATATCATATATATTCTTATAATATGTATATAAGAATAAACAAACTTCAGAAATGAGAAGAAGGAAAGCAAGTGAAATAGGGCAAAAATGAGGTGCTTTGGAAGCCAGTCAGGAACAGATGAGAATATAGAAGCTCTCCCCTTTCTTGCAAGGGCATCCAGGGTCGTGGAGGCCAGAGAACTCACATGGACCCTCAAGTGAAAAAAAGAACACATCCTTCTCTGGTGTGCAGAGAGGCATCAGAAGTGAATGCATCCAACATGAGGTCTTGTAGATATAAAAGCTCCCGCAGCTTTGGTTGTCCAGAAGGGGATATGGGAGGAAATCTACAACCTCTGTTACCCCCACTCTGGGAACCTCAGTTGGAACATGTGGGGATTGCTTCCAAGACACTGAAGGGCATGGAGAGAGGGATTTGAACATTTCAACTCCTGGCTCTTTGCCTGTGAGGTTGTGAGTTGCAATGGCAGTGCTTCTCCTCCTGCTTGATTGCCCCCTGCTACTGCTACAACTAACTGTGGTTCTTTCTCTTTCTCTTGTCACTATAAGTGTAGGGGTGGTTATAATGCTTTGTTTTTGCGTGCCTTTAGCTACTTTATTATACCATGCTAATTATTCTTAACTCTATCTTTGTAAAGAGTCAACTAAACAAATACTCAATTACTTCATTTTTGGATTGCTTTTTTCTTCTTAAATATGCAAAAAAAGAACAATTTTGAAAAGCAGGTAACATAATGACAACCTGGGAGCTGGGTGTCCTGGCACATGCCTATAATTCCAGTGGCTCAAGAGGTTGGGGCAGGAGAATTGAGAGTTCAAAGCCAGCCTCAGCAAAAGCAAGATGCTAAGCAACTCAGTCAGACTCTTGGTGTCTTTAAATAAAATACAAAATAGGGCTATGGATGTGCCACAGTGGTCAAGTATACCTCACTTCACTTCCCAGTACCCTCCACACCCCCCAAAATAAAATAAAACCTGGGTGTATGGCAGCTAAGCTCTCGGTGCAATTCCCGCATGTTACTGTGGTCCTCAAATGAATGTAACCAGCAGTGTTCTCCATGTGATGATGGATTTGAATGTCCAGAATAAGGGGGAGAATGTAGGGAGATGAATCATAAGGGAGAATGGTTTGGAGAAACTCTCTGAGAACAATTCAGTTTAAGATGCCAGGACCCAGTGTTAACAAAGAGGCATCATCTCTTGTGCCTTTCCCTGAGGGAACCCCATGACCCCCTGCTTGTAGCATCACAAGGTAGAAACATAGAGATATGAACTCAATACAAAATATCAGCAATCATTGGAAATAGGAAAGCATTTAGAAAATACCCTTACCTTTTTTTCCCATTCTCTGTCCACAGGAGGAAAGCTGATCTGTGCTGAAGTGGAGAGCAATTCTGGGATTAAGTGACACCACAGAACCCTTCTCTCTTCTAAAATGGGAGATGTTTACAGGAGCTGGAGTAAAAGGCAATAAATAAGCAAAATTTATCAAGATGCTGAATAGCCCTTCCTTTTATTTCCTCCAAAGGATTGTGGGCAAACAGGAAACCAGAGCAGTTTAAGATGTGACCCTCAGAGAAGTGTTTCTGGGCATCTTCCCAATTGCCACTCATGTTCAGCCTCTCCCATCCAGCCTTTTCTTGTTTACCTCTCTGTAAGTAACTACTATTGTGGCCCTTTAATTTCCAACCATCAAAAACAATTCAGTGAGAATTAGGTAGAGAAAACTCCAGGAAGTAAGAGGATAGAAGGAGATTTGAGGGATAGTCTCATTTGTCAAAAGAATTTTTCTTTCTTCCTTCTCTGTTTGGTTTGGCATATCAAGAGGGCGGTGTCTGTGGCCCTTATGAGTGGGGTATTTTCATCCAACTTTCTGGTTGAATAGAGTCACAAGGATACACCACCCAGGAGAGCAGAGGACAGGAGGAAAGGAACTTGGGTTTTACATCTCCTGGATCTCTGTCTGAGTCTCTGTGTTGGCAGAGACAGTGCCTCTCCATCTTTATGCTCATTCTCTCCCACCTCTGCAACTGCCCTGTCTCCTCAGTGTTCCTTCCCTTGTTCTTTCCCTGTTTCACCATGCACTTGTCACTTTTCCTTAACCTGCCCATCTTGGTAAATACTTCTATCATGACGTGCTCTTCAAAAATTCCAATTTGTGTCAATGCTTTCTTCCTGGGATAATAAAAACAAATAACTTCAAAAAGCAAATGAAACACTGAGACCTGGGTCTTCAGCCCTTCAGCTCTGGGATGAAATGTCTACATGTCATTTGACCCCTTAAATGAACTCAAGAGGCAGAATTCTACCCATGTCAGCAGATTTGAATGTTTGGAAAAAAGGACAGGATATAGGGAGATGGATCAGAATACAGAAAAATCTAGTTGACTCCTTTGAGAACTCCCACTTTTGAGGCTGCCAGCACCCAGTTTTCAGAGGGAGATTTCTGTCTCTTGCTTTTTCCTTAAGAAATCAGAATGACTTCCTTCATGTAGCACCCCAAAGTAGAAACACAGGCATGTGGACATAGACCAAAGACTGTAAGTGGAAATAAGAAAATTCTTGGTGTCTATCCACACCTTCCATCCATGTTTTTGTTTGGAGGTGAAGAATTGTTCAGTTTTGAGGGAGGAGAGCCTTTCTGACTTTGAGAAATGCCAGAGGATCCTTGCTTGTCCTCAATTTCTGAAATGTCTACAGGGGAAATGGAGTGAAAGCTGGTGGCCATGGGAACCTATCAAGATGTTAGACCACCTAGAAATTTCCTGTACCAGGACTCCAAGAACCTCAGAGATCAGAGCTGTTGACACAATTCTACCCTGAGGTGTTTCTTGGCACCTACCCCATTTTCACTCAGAGTTCACCATCTCTCAGTCCACCTCATTCTCAGTACTTTTATTCTGGAGCCTTTATTTTCCATCTAGCATTGTTAGTAATTAGTATAAGTAATCCCTGGTATTTTGGAGCCTAGATAGGAATATAAAGCAATGTAAGTTTTCATTGTGGGGCTTTCTAACAAATAATAAAGTACAATATAAGGCCATTCAATGATGGCATTTCTTTTATTTCTTTCATGTTTCAGTAGTAATGCATTCATGTGCACACTTTTACTCCAGAAGACACAGAAGTAACTACATGATCAATTTCTTCTGCCATTTCCATCTCTCCTGACCCAGGGTTTCCCTTGCCTCCTCAAGGAGATGATTGGACTGATAATAGGTTTCTTTTGTGGTAAGTTGGAGTCATCTGTCTAAATTCCAGGTATTTGAAGAAACTATCTACTCAGAGCCACATGTACACTCTGAGATCTCCCCCTTCTCTACTCTCTTTTCTGTGTTTGTCAATATTATCAATGTGAGAGATATATGTAAGGGTCCTTTTCTTCCACACTCCACTGTAATCTCCTGGAGACCAGAAAGCAAATCTCATTTATAATAATAGCCACCATTTATGCATTCACAATACTGATGCACGATAGATGCCATACTATCTTCCAGAAAGAGCATTACTCCCACCCCTCTCATTTACAGGTAGATGCTAATAGGCCATTAGAAAATTCAATATAATGAATTTTAATATTTCATCAGTGGGAAACTGTTTGCTGAAGTTGTTTCCAATTATGAGGAATCACCTAGTGGACATTCTCACAGTTCTCTGAACCATGTGATCATGCTATCTGGAAGGGTGAGTGGTGTGATATTCTCCTCATCTTGGAAAAAAGAAAAGTTAGAACTTTCAGATCAGCCCCTCCTGTAAACACCCTTGTACACCCCCAGACATCTCTATGATTGCATGTGTTACATTGTGTGGCAGTCTTTACTAGACTAGACTCCTTCCTTTCATGGACTATGAACTCCTTGAGGGTGGGTTCATTGTCTTTATATCTCCAGTGCCAGGCATGAGGGCTGGAATATGGAGGATGCTAAATAAGTATTTACACAATAAACAGAGTGACTAAGTGATATTGCAGTAGGAAGCCCACTTACTGATATATTGAGGACCACAACTCTGTAGGTTAGTTGAGAATGTACATGTAATGATTATAAGATAAATTTGTAACACAAATGTTTTATTTTTTTACCTGAATTAATTCACCAAAATGAAGAAGAGTGAATGACTTTTTTGAGTAAAATTCAGCAAATAGATTTTTAGCCTCTCTATCTTTCAGGACTCACATTCCTCAAGCATTTTCTATTATTTGAAGTTCAGATTATTTATAGTGGAGATCTTATCATTTTAGAGAGAGTAGTGTGCACCAGGATATTCTTAATTATTCATAAATTTTTTCATCATAGTATAGTTTTCAGGTTTGCAACTATTTTACTAAACCATTTTAAAATCTGCCTTTTAGATTTTTTTAATATTTACATTAGCTTTCACTGTACTCCTACTTTGTTGATTTACATTCTGTTATGATAAAATAGGCAGTAATATTGACAAATTCAACCTGCATAAGCAGAATTGGAAACAGGTCCGTGTTGTCCTTTTAAAGCAGAGGACTCAGTGCCCTAAGGGTAGAGCACAGGCACACTTATTTCAGTGAAAGGCCACGAGGACTCAGCATTTCCAGGAATCAGTGTATTTCCTAGATGGAATGTAGAGTCACATATTTATTTAACAGGTATTCATGATGCATGGAATTATCAGAGTGATTGATCTACTAGATTTAAAATTTCACTTAATTAATGCATAAACAGCCAAGAGTAATAGCTCCCAAAATGTGCTATGAAGGACTCTCATGTCTTTTCTCTCTTCCTAGATATCCTCTGTGTTATACCTCAAGGTGTAACCAAGAAGAAAATCCATCACTGGTATTGATATAAAGGAGATTCTTGAATAAGCTTTTGCCTTCCCTCCATTCTTCTCCCCAGGAGAAGCCAGTAAGGCTAAATGAGGGCAAAAGGCAAGGCTTTCCTCAGATTGGTTTGCTGCAGAGGGAATCCTCTGGTCCTTTGAGTGGTGGTGCCTGCAGGACTCTAGTGAACCCAGATGCATGAGCCACTCTTTTCAAGCTGCTCCACAACTGTGTGATTTTCAATCAGGAGCTTCTTGAGAAACATAGATGCTGAACATCTTCCAAGTTCCAGACACAATACCGTGCTCCAGAAATTCAAATGCATGCCCTGTGTTTTAGTTATATCTATCATCAGTGTGACCAAAGACCTGATAAAAACAATTTAGAGGAGGAAGTTTATTCTGAGTCATGGTTTCAGAGGTTTTGTCCACAGTCAGCTGACTCCATAGCTCTGGGCCCAAGATCTGACAGAACATCATGGTAGAAGACTGTGTCAGAGGAATGCTGCTCAACTCACTGCATTCAAGGAGCAGGGAACAACTCTGTCCATTAGGGGAAAAATATTTTACCATCCAAGTTAATCTATATCAGTGGATTAATCTACTATTCAGATTACAGTTCTCATAAACTAATCATTTCATATCTGAACATTCCTGCATTATCTCCCACAGGATCTTTTGGGGGACACCTCATGCCTACACCATAAAAATATCATAGTCTTTTGGTGGAATATTTAGGTTTATCAGTATAAAATCATATCACATGAAAAGTACAATTTGATTTTCTGCCTTCCTATTTGTATGTTTTCAATTTCTTTCTTTTTCCTAATTTCTGTCTGGGTAAGACTTCCAATAGCATATAGAATAAGAGTGAGCAGAGTGCTGGTGTCAGATTTTAGAGGAAATGCTTTCAGCTTTTTCTACATTAAAAATGATGTTTGCAGTGACTTGAATACATGTAGTCCTAATTGTCGTGAGGCTCATTCCTCTTACACTTAACTCATTCAGAGTTTGTATCATGAATAGCTGTTGAAGTTGATCAAATCTCCTAATATATTGAGATAGTTATAAAAATTTATCAGAGGCTGGGGCTATAGCTCAGTGGCAGAGCCCTTGCCTAGTCTTGTGAGGCCCTGGGTTTAATCTTTAGCACCACATAAAAATAAACACATAAAGGCATTTTGTATATCTACAACCACAAAATTTTTTTAAAAAATAATTCTTCATTCTTTTGTTAATATATAGTTCATTTATTGAATTGCAATTTTGAACCATCCTTTCATTCCTTGGGTAAATCCAACTTGATAATGATGGATGGTTTTTTTGTTGTTTGATTTAATTTGCTAGTATTTGATTGAGAAATTTGAATCTATGTTCATCAGGGTTATTGAACTATATTTTTCTATGTTTTGTCTTTGTTTGATATTGGTATGTGGTTAATACTGACATGTTTGCAGACTTTCCTCGTTTCCAATTTTTTTGAAGTGTTTGTGAATAATTTGTTCTTCCTTAATAGCTGGTGGAATTCAGCAGTGAAGCCACATAATTCTGGCTTTTCTTTGTTGGGAGACTTGTTATTAGTGATTCAATCTCCTTAATTCTGTTCAGACTTTCTATGTCTTGAAGATTCAATTTTGGTAAGTTGTATGTCCAGAAACTGAGCCATTCTTAGTCAATTCATCCAATTTTAATTGCTGGCTTGGTCGGCTACTTTTATGAAGGTCACAGTTGGACATCACAATGCATTTTTTCCTATAGTGTCTCCTTCTGTAATCACTGGCATCAGATTTGAGGGTATGGTTTAGTCATTTCTGTTGTGGCCGTGGCAGGCAGGTCCCTGTGGGCAGACTGCAGTAATGGGGCTACAGAAGTGCCATTGTGGAGTCCCAGTGGGTACATATATATCCCAGGGTGCCGCAGTCTGGCTGGGCACAATTCAGGAGCCACTTGTCAAAAGAAACGAACTTTATTTTTAGAACCACACACGCCAAACAAAACAGCTCCTCAGGAAAACCTTCAGAGCCCAACTGTCACCACCTGCTTCCCACAAACCTCTCCTCCTCCCCCAGTCCTCCTGCTCTTGAGGCTGATTGGCTGGGTCGCATGGGAAGAGCCAAAAAAAGTCCCCCAATGAGCAGCTCCTTGGTCTAAAAGGGCGGGGAAACAGCCCAATGAGCATCACCACAGAGGAGCCAATCAGTTGGCAGCTAGAAGTTGCTGGGGCCGCTGTGAGCCAATCATCAGCTGGCAGCTGGAAGTTTGCTGGGGCCCCTTTTGGCTGTGGCTCTCAACACCAGGGGAATCCTACAATTCTCTAGGAGGTGGCGGGCAGGAGGAGGTGAGGTGAGAATGAGCCCCAAACCTAAAGTGGGTAAGCATCATGGCTTCTACAGTGCTGGAGGCAGCACCTCTCCTGTTGTGTTGAAGCACTTTCCCCTATAATGTAGGGCACTGCATAGGCTAGGGTGCTGGGTCACATTTGTACTTCTGAGTCTAGTTGCATTTGTGGGGCTACATTCCCTTTTGGTAGTGTGACAGAATGTTTGTGTGACCCCGGAGATGGGGATGTGGGTCTCCTGTCCCCTAGGGCAGTGTGAACTCTTTCTCAAGATGGTATTACACTACCACAAGTTGTCCTCTGGGAGTGAAGGGAGACAATGTGCGCTACTTTTCTGTAGCAAAAATACCATGGCAACCCTAAGGAATTCCCCTTACTGGGCTCTAAGCCTGTGACAACTGTGGAAACCACCTATAGATAGAATGGCCAAGTAGCCAGAGTGCATGGAGAAAGAATCTACTGGGGCTCTCTCATTTACCCTTTCCATTGGCTATGGTCTATGGCCACAGTGGCTGATGTGCTTGTTTTTCGATGTTGACACCTCAGGTCTCTGTGGACTGCAACATTCCCATGACTCCCTTACTGAGTTCCAGTGTTCTCCCTTGGGCACTCACATTGAAATGAAGTTTTTCTTTTTTCTTTCTTTTTTTCCTTTTCTGTTGTTGACTTGGTTTTCTGTGCAGAAGGAGGAAAGTGCTATGCCTCCAAAGATATGTATCCAAATATCTTTGTCTTTTTCTTTGCTACTGTGTGCAAAGAAATGATTCTATGTGATAATTTCCTTCTAAGGATTACTTTATCATCCCCCAAATTTTGATAATTTAAAAATTATTTTTCATTTAGTTGAAAAAATTCCATTTCTCTTGATACTTCTTTTACTCTTGTGATAAACAGAATTTTCTCATTTAACCTCTAAATATTTTGGGTGTTTCCAGTTATCTTTCTGTTACTTATCTCTCAATTACTATTGCCTGAAAGCATATACACTGTATGATTTCTGTTGTCTAAATTGCTTGAGGTAAGTTTTACTGCCTAGATTGTGATTGATCTTGATGAATGTTTCTTGTGAACTTGAGTAGTTGAATTAGACTCATTAGATCAAACTTTTGAATGTCAGTCAGATACAATTGATTGAAGATGCTCTCCAATTTCAACTATTCATTTCCTACTAATTTTTGCCTGCTGTATTTGCCAATTACTGAAAAAGACCCATGAGAAAAATTCCAAATCTAAGAGTAGATTCATTTATTTCTTCATTGCATTTCTACTAGAATTTGTCTCAGACATTTTGTCATTCTGTTTTTCTGTTTGTACAATTGTACAATAAACATAATAAGTTAGTTAGTCAATTAGAGAATTGACTTCTTTATTATGGGATCAGTAACCTTTGATATCCCTGATAATTTTCTCTTTTGTGAAGTGTGGTATTTCTAGAATTGATACAGCTATCCATTCTTTCTTTTGATTATAATAACATCGTGCATTTTCTCCATATCTTTATTGGAATCTATGGTGACTTAATTTTTAAGTTGTTTTTCTAGTAGCCAACATATGTTTAGATTTTTATTAATGCTCACATGTTCTCTGACTTAAAATCGCTATTGCAAACCATTCACATTTAAAGTGATTATTATCATTAGTAAGTCCACCATATATGCAACTGTAGTCTCTTAATTACCCCCATCTTTTTTATTACACTATTTGCCTATTTTAGTTTTATTGACCATTTTATATGATTTATTTTCTCTTCTCTCAACATATTCATTATAGTTCTATTAAAAATGATTGTAATGATTGCCCTAGTATTCTCAACACACATTTACAACTAATCTAAGTCCACTTTCAATTAATAGTATACTTCTTCATGAATAGTTCAATTATTATAACAGTATTCTCATTTTGTCTTACCTATCCCTTATAACATCACTGTCATACGTTTTTCATTTTCCCATAAGCAGTAATCATTCAAAATTGCTGTAGTTATTATTTTATACCAAATATTATCTATTAGATCAGTCAAGAATGAGAAAATGTATGATGGTATTTTAACTTCTTTTGTTCCTTTTTTGAATGCTCTTTACATTGGTATCAGTTTGTGCCTTATCATTTCCTTTTCTCTGAAGAAAACTTCTTTCATATTTCTTCATATTAAAGAAGACCAATGAAAGTTAGTCTAAATATATAGAGATTATAGTACTTGTTACCTGAGCCTGAGAAATGTACACAGAAGGGAGAAGTGAGAGGGCAATAAATGGCATGGGTAGGAGGAATAACTTTTTATATTCATAGCATAGTATGATACTTGTGGTTGAAAACAATTAGTTGCATATAATAAAATAGCTAATAGGATTTTGTGTATTTCCCACACAAAGAAAGGTGTACGTCTGAGGTGATAGATCAATTATACTGATGTGACTATACACTGAATACATGTATTGAAATACTATAAAAATATGCCATAAGTGTATATAATTATTATTTGTCAATTAAAATAATTTAAAAGAAGATTTCTAGCAATATAGGCATACCAATAACAAATTCATTTAATTTTTGTGTCTTTCACAGTCTTTTTCTCTTTCATTATTGAAGGATGACTTCACTAAGTTCAGTGTTCTGGGTTGTTGGTCATTTTCTTGCAACACTTTAAATATCTCACCCCATTCTCATCTTTCTGCATGGATTCTGAAGAGAAGTCTAATGTAATTATTTTCTTTTGTCTTTATATGTAAGGGGCTTCCTCTGGTGTCTTTCAAGATTTTCTTTGTCTTTCATGTTCTGTAGTTTGAATCCAATATGCTTAGATATATTTATTTATTTATCTATTTATTTATTTTTGTTGTTGTATTTATCCTGTTTGGTGTTTGCTTTGAATTTGTGGTTTGGTGTCTGAAAATCTTTTTAAAAATCTCAACCAGTATTATTTCAAATATTGCCCCTCCTTTTACTATCATTTCCTTCTGTTATTTTCAATATGAATGTTAACCCTTTTTAATGGATACAAACTTGTGAATATTCTATTTTTATTTTTTCTTCAAGTCTTTGTTTTTAATCTTTGTTTTTTCTGTTTGGGAAGATTTTTTTAAATATTTTTATTAGTTGTTGATGAAATTTTAAATTTTTATTTATTTATTTGTATGTGGTGCTGAGAATCAAACCCAGTGCCTCGCACATTCTAGGCAAGCACTCTACCACTGAGCCACAATCCTAGCCCTGTTTGAGAAGTTTTTATCACCTTCCTCCAATTTTCCTATATTTTCTAGTTCGTTGTATATTTTTCTAGGTTGTGCATTGTACACCCATGAGAGTTCTTCAATGGCATTCTTCATTTCTGTTACAGTGATTTTTACTTTTATCATTCTCTCTTTGTGTGTCAAATCCACCTGCTTTTACAAACTATCCACATTTTCTATGAGAGTCTTTAAAATATTAATCATAGCTAATTTACACCCCCAGTCACTTTCAAATTCTCTACCATATCCAAATACTTTGTATCTTTCATGGAAACCAATTGATACTATCATTAATGCAGATGATTTGACATAAAACATACAAAATGTAAGTTTACTATTTAAATTTGTAACCATGACTAACAAAAATTTAGAAGAATGGCTAAGCATAGATGTTGATTCTGAAGAATAGGATTGAGAAAGACGGTCCCCTTCTGTGTGATGCACTTCAATATTCAAAAAGAACATGTAAGCAGCACATGTGACTGCTATGACAATGAAGAAGAGTGGGCCAGGACATGAAGGGCCTCAGATGGCAAGTAATTAAAATGTGATTTATTTTTAGTTATGTAGCCTTTCATGTTAAGCTCACATTACTTGGAATATATGGTCTATAAGCAGGAAGAAGTCCCAAAACAAAATGAATTCCACAGAAGGAGACCTGATTGGGTGAGGATGGGCAGAGACTGAGACATGGGATTAGAGTTTGACCAAATGTCAAGAAGCATCTTGTGAGGAACATAACTCAACACACTCCACACTTTCATTTGTCAGAAGGGCTGTACAGGAAGCCACAGGGCTTTCTGGGATCTTGATGGTCACTGGAGTACCAGGGCTCACTCAGATTCTGCAGTCACTTCTCCAGGGCAGAGAAGTGTCTTTGAGTGACAGTCAAAGATACAGGAGGCTCTTCCCTTCAGCACGACTTGCGACTACTGTCAAGAGAATTAAACAAAGGTAAGAATTTAGCAAGAACTTATTTTCAAATCATTTTTCTTTTTTTCCCTTCTAGTTCATGTACAAATGGGGAATAATCCACTTCACTTTGGCAAAGTGTATGAAGGGATCCACAGGGGCTGTAGCTGGGAAAGTCAGGAGATATGAAGCTCCCTCTTTATAACTTTGGTGCTAGCGGTTGACTGTGGGAGAAATGAAGGCTGTAAACTGGGACCTTTCCTTGTTTTTCCAACATATGCTAATTCCTCTATTCATTACAACTGTCCAAATTCACTGTAACAATGGAAATCCTCTGCTTTCCTTAACCAAGGAAGTAAGATGGGGTACACATATGCTTTTCCAAACTAAACCCTGTGAATAAATTTGTCACTTGTTTTTCTTCGTTTACAAATCTTTGTTTTATGTATCTCTCAATATCTCTGTAGAAAACTGGTGGCCTAAAATGAGATAATTGAGAAGTCTAATAAAGGAAAATGTATCAATATGGACAGATTTGGAAAAGTTGCAAGGGATGGTGAGACTCCCACCACTCCCACCAAGGAGCTTGAAGTCAATAGGTTTTAAAAGAAAAATCAGAAAGAGAAATCATTGGGATTCAGAGATGGCTGAATAAAAAGCTGGTTTTTTGATGTGGTCACAGGAAATATACTACATAGAATCTGTGTCCTTAGTAACACAGTAGCACTGCCACTGCCAAATCACCACCTAGCCTAGAAAACCAGGATATTAAAAATCACCAAATTATTCTTCTCCTTCTGTTCAATCCCCTTTCAATGCGTCTTTTTGAGCAAATGCAACCAGAAGTGAGAGCAAAAGGATTTCATTAATGGAGCATGGAAATGTCTCCTCCTAGGATGCACAAGGAGGTAGTGAAGGTTGAACATGGCATTCTGACAACAAATGGGAAATAATCCATCTCTTTGTATAGCCTTTCACACTTTGCACTTTGGGGGGAATTTTTCCCTCACAAAGTGACAGATACATTTTCACATTTATCTCCTCCCAGTTTGTCTGAATGTTTATTTGTATATCCCTCTATGGTGGCTTTCTTTTAAGTAATATCTCACTACCATCATAAATGAATTGGGAATGGTATATAGTGAAGAAACCTGTTTCTAAGTATTTTCTAAGAAACGTGTTTCTAATTATTTTAAGCTGTGATATTTGATTCAGCAAAGAGGAACCAGTTAGAGTAGTAATTTAACAAGAAGGTGTTTATCAGACCCAGAACTGGCAGTTCCATTATGGCAGGCGCCACATTACCCTGCAATATCTACTTCCCTCTGTCTAGAGAGGTGCCCTCATCCTCATGGTCCTTCATGGCCTTCAAATTCATCATCATTCCATTCTGGAGGGAAAAGGGAAGGAATGGCAGAACCTAGGAGTTTCTTACATCACTTCTGCCCACGTCCTATTTACCAATGCTCAGTGATATGTTGCCTTCAACAGTGAGGGAGGCTTGGACTACAGTCCTTGTTCTGGTCTATCACTCTCAGTATTGTTATGTGAGAAAGGAGGAGTATGGCTGTTTGGAGCCATTTGTGGCTTCCATATCCCTGATTCTTTCTCACTGCCCATTAACACAAGACAGAGAACAATAATAAAATCTGGAACAGTGTTCCAGGAGACTTGAATTTCTTTTGGATTTTCTCTTCATTCTGTGATCTCAATTTTTTTTTGCATTCATTTAGTCTCAGATTCTTCCTGTGAAAATTAAGATATTATAAAAAATGTGTATAGGACCTGTACTAGTAATCAGAAACATAATAGTGACCAATAAAGATAACCTTGAGAACCAAGCAGGTGTAGGTTTTATGGAACATTGAGTATAATGTGAGAGACCAAAGGGGGGAAATAAGACTTATACTTTGAAAATATAAATGTGAACTTGGCACTCTGTTCAGTGCCAAAAATAAGAAGTCTAATATGTCATGAGGAAGAACACCAGAGGCCATGATCAATCATAACCTCCTCAGCTCAACCAGATCTATAGGAACTATGAGAACGTGGGAAGAAAGGATATAGTCCTTGATGCTCTGAAGATCCTGCCATCTCCCATTAGGATCTTTCTGTTCTCTGTGAGTCTTGGAGAATCTGGATGAATGAGAACCTTTTCAGTGTCACAGAGGGATTGCTGAGGTCTCTGCTCTGTTGACTGGCCATCCACACACCTGTTACAGCAAGATGTCACATTCCCTTTGTTATCTTGAATCATAACCTCCTCTCTCTCCTGCTGTCAGTCACTGAAGGTGGCCATGGGTCATGCCTGAGGCTTCCACTTTCTTATCCATGAGAGGAAAGTTCTGTCTTAGTACAGAAGAATTTCTCATCCCAGAGCTCTGTTGCCGTCCTGTGGATGTACCTGGCTTTTCTCCTCCTGCCTCCTGTAGTCATGACATGGCTTAGGATAATAAGTGGGGACGTTGGGATCATAGAATTTTCCCATGTCAAGAGAGGACCTGTCTTGTGCTAGAGAGACAGTCTCAGGCTAGGTCAGCAAGCTGCAGCAAGAGCTGAATTTGAAGCCAAATCTGTAGGAATTCCCAGTCTTTGATGAATCACTTAGTCTCTGCAAGCTTCTGTTTCACTCTTTGTGACACAGGGACAGTAGTTCCCACCTAGCAGGGTGGTATTGAGAATCAGAACTCCTGCTGCAGTTGCTGCTCACATCTTGTTTGTGTTCGCAGGGGCACCAGTGAAAGGATTTTGAGTATGGATCCCACCATTCCAGCCTTGTGGACTGAAATTACAACAATGAATGGAAGTGACCCAGCTGCTCCTCCACAATGTGGCAAGGAGAAACTTATCCTGCGTTTGCTGACTTTCATCATTGCCACGGTTGGGCTGGCAGGGAATGCGGTTGTTGTCTGGCTCCTGGGCTTCTGCATACGCAGGAATGTCTTCTCCATCTACATTCTCAACCTGGCTGGGGCTGACTTCTTCTTCCTCTGCTGCCACCTTATAGGATCTCTGGTGACATTCATCAACTTCTTTCATTCAAACTCAGTCTCCATCCCAGAGTTCTTAAACACCGTGATGATCTTTTATTACATTGCAGGCGTGAGCATGCTCAGCTCCATTAGCACTGAGCGCTGTCTTTCCATCTTGTGCCCCATCTGGTATCACTTCCATCGACCAAGACACATGTCAACTATCATGTGTGCTGTGCTCTGGGCTCTGTCCCTGCTGCTGAGCATACTGGAAGGGAACTATTGTGGTTTCTTTTTGAGGGATTTTGACAATGATAGGTGTCAGGCATTTTATTTCACCTGTGCTGCATGGCTGATTATTTTGGTTGTGATTCTACTTGGTTCTAGCCTGGTCCTGTTAGTCAGAATCCTCTGTAGCTCCAGGCCAATGCTGCTAACTAGGCTGTATGTGACCATCCTGATCACTGCACTAGTCTTCTTCCTCCTTGCTGTGCCCCTAGGCATTTACTTCTTCCTATTATATTGGTTTTATAATGATATTAATTCATTACCTTGTAGGTTTCTCCTGGTGGCCCTTGTCATGTCCTGTGTTAATAGCTCTGCCAACCCCCTCATTTACTTTTTCGTTGGCTCCTTTAGGCAGCGGCAGAGGCAGCCCCTCAAGCTGGTTCTCCAGAGGGCTCTGCAGGACACTCCTACAACTGTCTTCAGCAATCCCTGGAGGGTCAGGAAGTAGCATCATGTAGCAGTTGAGAGTCTCTGCCTTAATCAGATAGACATGACTTTGAGAGGCCCCTTTTCACAATCTCTTTCTCTGTCAGGCCCCTGATCTCCAAATGCTTAAGATAATAATCATCCTTGTGAGGACCAAGACAGGGTCTGTCACACAGAGAATGTTGCAGTGTCATTGGAACTCACTCTGAGGCATCATCTCATCCCCCTGTGAGTTTTGTAGTTCTAGGGTCCAGGACTGTTCTCACTTTTGAGTAGTTCCTCCTCCAGCAGAAGGCAGAAGCTAATCTAGGAACCGTTTAAATTTCTTTGGTCACTGAACTTGATAGAGAATAAAAGAATGTTATGTTTTTGGTGTTTCTTTTTCTGTTCCCTACAATTTATGTCTCATTGAAACTAGAATAATTAAATTTCAATCTAGCCTACAAAAGAACAATGTTCTTTAATCTTGGCAGGGGTGTTAGGTTTTCAAATTAAAGGAGGAAAAAGAAAACAAGGTGGGGGTGGATCTTCTACAAATCAAAGGGTCTAAGGAGTGGGAGGTGGGAGGAGAGTGTTGGGCAAAATTATACTGTTATGTTGTGTGCATGTACAAACATGTAACAACAAATCCCATCAATAAGTAAAAGTGTAATGCACCATTAAAAATGAGGAAAACAAAGTATAAAACTTCGTTGTACCTGTGTTCCACAGTTGAAGTACATTTTGTTGTTTCCAAGTTTTGTCAATTAAGACTTATGCTGCTATGGATATTGGTTAACAACTAATTTTGGATAGTTTCTTCTTGTTGTTTTATAGTTTCTTCAGATGCCCAATTATGTTCTTTACTTTAGATATTTCTACATTTTGATGTAGGTCTTTATTGCTGTAAACTTTCCACTTAATGTTCCTTTTGCCTATTCCGTGTGTGTGTGTGTGTGTGTGTGTGTGTGTGTGTGTGTGTTTTGTGCTGGGGATTGAACCCAGGGCCTTATGCATGTAAGGCAAGCACTCTACCAACTGAGCTATATCTCCAGCTATATCTCCACCTATTACCTAACTCTTTATATGTTGCATTTCCATTTTCATTTTTCTTTAGAAATATTTTAAATTTTTTTCTTTACTTTGATCATTGACTCATTGGATATTCAGGAGCATGCTGTTTAATTTCCATGTGTTTATACAGTTTCAAGGATTCCTTCTCTTCTTGATTTTGTTTCATTCCATTGTGGTCTGAAAGCATGCCTGATATGATTTTGACTTTTAAAAATTGTTATGACTCTTATATGGCCTAGCATAATCAATTCTGGGGAATGTTCCATGTGCAGTTGAGAGCAATGTATATTTAATAAATAAAAGGAAAGACATTGAACACTGAATATAAAAACATTGCAAATTTATAGTAAGTAAAACTGATATTTTCACAAATGAGGATTGGAAAATTTGAAACTATGAGACATTGCTAGGGGTATGAAAATAGTAGATCCTTTTGGAAAAAAGTATTTGACAGTTTCTTATAAATGTAAACCCATGGTAACATATGACTTGGCAATTTCATTTTGGTATTTTATCAAAGAAGTAAAAAATATATATCTATACAAAGACTTACTTGTGAAAATTTATGATATATTCATTCATAATAACCATCAACTAGAAATAGCCCTCATGACCATAAACTAGGTAATCATCAAATATAGTATATCCATGTAATGGAACACTACTGATTGATTTAAAAAAAAAAACTGGTACACAAAACAACAGCTCAAAAGCATGTTGCTAAATGACAGAAGGTAAGACTCTATTCCTATACAACATTCTCAAAGTGGAAAATCTATGGTGGTGGAAAGCATCAATGGTTTTCAGCAGAGAGGATAAAAAACTGGGATTAACTCTGTGAGGGCATGAGGGAACTTTCAAAGTGATGGGAATATTTTATACCTTGATGGTAGTGGCAGTCATCTATACTGCATGTGCTGGTCAAATATATATAAAGATGAATTTTTCTGTTCATAACTTATGTATTAATAAACTTAAAAATATATATAATATATAATATACATATATACATATAAACATGATTTACACAACAGCTAGAATTCTTAATGAAGAAAAACTTGATGCTCTTTCTATTGTCTTTTCCAGTTTTAGCATTAAATTATTTCTTGCTTTATGGACTCAGTATGCTAGCACCATTAGCACTGAGTGCTGTCTGTCAGTCCTGTGGCCCATCTAGTACTATTGTTGACCCAGATACATATCAGCTGTCATGTGTGCCCTGCTCTGGGTCCTTTCTCTGCTGCTGAGCATCCTGGAACACAACTATGGGGCTTTCAGTTTAGATATTATCCATGCCAGAGATTAAATTTCTTTCATGCTTGTGTGGCTGATCTCTTTATTTGTGGTTATCTCTGCGTGTATGCTGGCACTACTTGTCAGGATCCTCTGTGGTTCCCAAAAGATACAGCTGACCAGGCTGTATGTGACCATCAGGCTATCAATGCTGGTCTTACTCCTCTGAGTCCTGCCTGCAGGCATCCTGGATTCAGATGAGCCATAATTCTGAGAGAATTGCTTTATTCCTATATGGTGTTAACTCTGGTGACAACCTCATCTACTTCTTTGTTGGCTTCTGTAGGTGGAAATAGCTTCAATAGCAGTGGCAGTACCTGAAGTAGGTTCTGGAGAAGGCCTTCCAGGACATAGCTTATGTGAGAAAGATTTCCTCAGCAAACTCAGAAAGTCCAGCATCCCCTTAATGTAATGAATTTGTAGCTACCAGGTACATTCAGAGAAATTGTACCTCCAGAAGATTACATAGATGACTATGTAGATACAGATAGATATAGATTAGATGGATAGATGTGCCCATTTACCTATTGTTTGTAGCTGCTTTCACATGACCACAGCTGAGATGAATAGTAACAGAGATCACAGGACTGTGAAGATTAACATATTCACTAACATGATCTTCACAAATGTATGTACAGATACAGATAAATAAAAACAGAGGCATAGATACTTCACTTTAACACATTTTTAATTCTATTTTAAATATTTTCTGTAAAGATTATCTTATGGAACTTTATTTTTATTTTCTGTCTCATGCTGAGCTTGAAATCTACAGGACAGGGTAGAACCAAGAAAGCCTGAGCTAAACTCCTGAGAACAAACCAGAACCCTATTTATCTCTTTCTGTACCTGTAAGTTTTATGATACAAGTGTTCTGCAAGAGAAGTTGGTTCCCATTATCATGGTGATAAACACACAATCATCAGAGCAGCTGAAGAGGTTACCAAGTGTGGGAGGATCAGCTGCAGGGCCAGCTGCTGGCTCATGCCAATGAGATGCCAACAGGGAAGCAACAACATGCTGAGCATCCTGGTACCCCTTCACCAGCCTTCCATAACAAACCAAAGCTTGATGCCACCCTAACCAGAAACTTAAAGAGAAGAAGATTGGGGAAATGTGCAGCCCAGATGAGCTGACACTTTCAAAGCAATGCAATCTATCCCTTCTCAACTTGCTGCCCAATACTCTTTAAACCACAGCTAATTCCAAATAAAGACAAGACTGAAGTCGAGCCTCTTCCTATCATGATATGATTCTCCAACCTAGAAATCAAAGCATGCCATTTCCCCAAAAATGTAGACGACTTTTCACGTACTTAATGGCCATTCATGTGTCTTTGTATGAATTTTGTGCTTAAGACTACATCCCATTTTTATATGCTTCTTTAAAACTTTCTTTTGAAGTTCTTTTTTTCAGATATACACAATGCAACTATTTTCCCAGTCTGGGACTTTTTTGTATGTTTAAAAATATTTGTAATTAGCAGGCATTTTTATTTTTCATGAAGCCTATTTAGCAATTTTTTTGTTAAGGCTAATGCTTTATGTACCCTGAGAATTATTCCTAGAAAACAATGTTATTCTCAATATTTCTTCAAGCAGCACTTTAATTTTTGCTGTTACAATTAGGTGTGTGGTCCAATTCAATTTAACTTTTCTGCAAGGTTTGAGATAGAGGTTCACTATTTCTATAGCTATCCAGTTGTTCCAGCACTACTTGTTGAATAAATATATTTTTGTTCACTGAATTATTCACCTTCTGTTAAAAACTATCCTTATAAGTGTGAGATTATTTCCAGATTTTCTAGTCTGTGTTACTACTTTGTCCTTGGTACCAAATCCTGCACCCATCTGTTTGTGTAAATAAGGGTACATTGGAACATAGCCATGTCTATTTATGTGTTGTCTAGCTGCTGTCACATGAGAACAGCAGAGATGAACAGTTGTGAGGGATACCATATGACTGCAAACACTAAAATATTTACTATCTTTCCCTTTACAAAAAAAATACATGTGCTGATCCCTGGTCAATTCTTATAACAACCTTCACTGTTCTGATATTCTAGTTTTGAGGAAATCTTCAAGTTAGGTGATATTTTAGGTAACTTTGGTTTTCTTTTTCAAGTTTATTTTAGTTTTGTAGGCCTTTTCCATTTTCCTGTAATTTTAGAATAAACTATAAAAAGCTACAAACAATTCTCATGGAATTTTTATTGTGCAAGTGTTGAATCTATTAATTTAGGAGTAAGCAACATCTAATGATAGTCTTTGGATTTATAAACATGGTATATTTGTTTTTTGTAGTTTTTAAATTTTTTTCCAACACCTTTTGTTTTTGTTTTAGTCAGCTTGTACATCTCTGTGACCAAAGACCTGAGAAGAACAATGGAAAGAAGGAAATGTTTACTTGGAACTAAAGTTTCAGAGGTCTCAGTCCAGAGATGGCTGACCCCATTGTTCTGGACCTGAGATAAAGCAGGACATCATGGTGCAAGGATGTGGTGGAGGAAAGTAGCTCAGGACATGGCAACCAGAACAGAGCCAGAGCTCCTCACAGGGACAAAATATGAATCCTAATGGTACACCTCCAGTGACCTAGGTCCTCCAGCCTACAGTTATCACCCAATTAATCCATACCAGAGGATTAATCCACTGATAAGGTTAGGACTCTCATAGTCTATCAATTTCACCTCTGAATACTCTTACATAATCTCACACAGGAGCTTTTTGGGAACATTTCATATCAAAGCTATAACAGTGTTTGTTACTGTACAACTCTTTCCTTGTACAAAATATTAATTTAGTCAAATTAATATTTAATTTTACATGATATTTTATCTTCATTTTTCATTTGTTCATTAGTAGACTATAGAAATACAATTGATATATATCAGGACCTTATTTTATTTATCAGTAGAAAGTTTTAATTACAAAGTATATTCTTTAACAGACATACAGCTACTCAAATTTTCTAACTCTATTTGTGTCTATTTGACATTATATATCTTTTAAGGAATGCATCCCTTTCATCTAAACTATAGAGTCTATTAGCATAAATTTGTTCATGATGATCCTTCTTAGATTGTATAAATACACCAAAATGAACCCCAATATTATATACAACTAAAATGCACTAATAAAAACAGTGTAGTAAAAATAGACAACTTCCAGGAACACAAAGGAAGAAAAGTCAATAAAGTCTTGAAATAGAAATGTCACTCCTGTCAGAATGGCAATCAATAAGAATATAGGAAACAATAAATGTTGGCGAGGATGTTTCCTATATTCTTATTGATTGCCATTTTGACAGGAGTGACATACAACCACTATGGAAAGCAATATGGAGATTCCTCAAAAAATTGGGAATGGAACCACCATTTGACGTAGCTATGACTCCTCGGTTTATACCCAAAGGACTTAAAATCAGCATACTATAGTAATGCAGCCACATCAATGTTATAGTAGATCAATTCACAATAGCTAAACTATGGAACCAACCTAAGTGTTTTCCTCAGTAGATGAATGGATAACGAAAATGCGGTATACATACTCAGTGGAATATTAAAGAAGAGTAAAATTATTGCATTTGCCAGTAAATAGATGGAGTTGGAGAATATCATGTTAAGAAAAATAAGCCAATCCCAAAAATCCAAAGGCTGATTCTCTAATATGTGATTGCTAATTCACAATAGGGCAAGGAGCACTAGAAAAGAATAGCATTACCTTAGATTAGGTAGAGGGAAGTGATGGGAGGAGAGGGGAGGGGATGTGGGAATAGAAAAGATAGTAGAATGAAACGGACATTATTACTGTGTATATATATATATATATATATATATATATATATATATATATATATATATATGACTACATGACCCATATGATT
Organism: Marmota flaviventris; assembly: GCF_047511675.1. Taxonomy (NCBI): domain Eukaryota; kingdom Metazoa; phylum Chordata; class Mammalia; order Rodentia; family Sciuridae; genus Marmota; species Marmota flaviventris. The sequence goes on from NC_092506.1 coordinate 44,702,985, forward strand.
CTGCAACATGTACACTCAGAAAAATGAAAAATTAAATCCCATCTCTATAGGATAAATCAAAGTACATAAATGCATTCCATATAACTAATTAAAGCAAATAAAAAAATAATTTAGAAAGAAAGAAATTGGTCGACGGAAGTCAGTGGGAAAAGGAAACTGTCCCAAACTCTTTTCTCTACAGAAATGCAGCCTCCAAGTGCAATCAGTAGAGGGCTTTCCTGGGCCTGTCTGAGGCCTCAAGGTAGAAAAACACAGAAGAGTCTGAGAGCTGGAGTTGGCAGAAACCATAAAGAGCTCTCTGTACCAGTGAGGCAAAGCTTGACCACACCCTCCACAAATGGAAGTCTTAGCTAATGCCCTAGTTCTGATGAGGAAACAGGGATGGGAATTCCCATTTTATATTCCAAGGGCACTTGCTACATCACTTTGTATCACCTAATTGTATTTATAGACAAAAACTGAATAATGTTATCTGGTCCACTGGCCCACCCCCTCCCCACCCACACACCCTGGATAGTAGTTTTCATGAAGATGGTGACAGTTCTTCTTTGTGATATTCTCAGTTTAGATCAGAATGCCTGATAAATGCCAGATTCTCTTTAAATGTTTCCTGAATGAATGAACAAATGACAATAAATAATGAATGAACCTCACAAATTCAGTATATCAGAGGTAGAATATCTTTTAGTACAATGTTATCATGTTAAAGGAGAGAAAAATATCAGCTAGAGTAGTAAAGTGGTATGTTTAAGATCATAAATTTGAAACAAGCATGGAATTAGAACCCAGCTCACAATTAAGAGGAAACACATATTTCCCACTGCTGATGCTTCCTGCCATTCCAACAGGGTTTATCCTTCCTCTCATTCTCTTCTCCCTTGAGATATATGGCAGTTTTCCTGATCAGTGAATTTGGGATAAAAAAAAAAGTACCATTAAAGAGTCTAAATTGTATAAGTAGTTCTACTCTTGCTGATCCAGACCTTTCAGGTGAGGGAGAGAAGAGACCCATCTGACTGTGAATGGCAGTGCAAGTTGACCCAACACTAGAGTTCCACATTAGAAATCCCTGATGACCCTTCTTGGTTGTGTTCTCCAGTTCAATGAGCAAGTAAGGTGACCCTGCTCTCCAGCTGACTGATAACTTGTCACTTCATAACTGGTTCAGACCACAGGTGGAGAAACGGAGCCTATCTACTGAGCTCTTTAAATCACCAGCACCATGACTGATCCAGGCTCTGATCTTTCAGGAGTGCCTCTCTAATCTTACTTGCAAACAGTCCTCAAAAAAGAATACCAAAAACTGTTCACAGAACAGAGTCTGAGAGAGAAGCAAACCATCTTTACTTATATTGCATATTCTGTTTCCATGTACTCATCCTTGCATGAGAGGTGTAGCTATTGGGGGGAAAAAAGAAAAGAAGCCCAAACTGAAGCAGGTACAGAGAGAGAGAAAGACACATGGCTGGTATAGGAGGGGAAAGCAGAGGAAGCTGACTGATTCCTCATTTTTTGGTTTGTCCTTATTCCAATTAACTCATCCTAATAAGTCACTTTGAACAGTTTTATCACCTCCTACAGACCTGCTTAAGTGTCAGAAATGCCACAGCATCTTTTCCCATTCTGCACTATGTTTCTGGAAGAAGTGGGATTATCCATGCTGGCCCTACCCAAATAACAATCACCCAGAGAAAGAAACAAAGACAGGTGAGGACAGAGTGGAAGCTCGGGCCCAAACTTTCTTTGTGACCTGGAAGAAATCACCCACATGCTCTGAACCTCAGTTTCTTTATCTATAAGGAGGTGTATAAATCTAAAGATCACCTTGTGTACTTCCCAGTTCTGTGAGTCTGAGAGGCTCAGAAGCCAGTGAGAGAGAAATTAAAATAAATATACAGACAAATTTCTTTCATTAAGGATGGGCACTCCAAAGAAAGGAAAACCAAAACATGACCAAGAAATTAATTTAACAAGAAAAAAAATAGCCATGGAAGAGAAGTCTTTGAGCAGGAGACAATGTAAGAATTGCATTGAATAAAATGAGCAAATAATACATAGAGTTCCATATAAAAAGGGTAGTGAAGGGTCAGTGATTTGACCTAATCCTCCAGAACTCCCAAGCTCCTGGAAAGAATGTCACATACCTGGGTAACCCAAGAGCTATGAGATTAAGACAAGAATGAAAGGTGTGTGGGTGATCTAGAATCTCAGGGGTAGGAACTATTAACTGCTCAACCATTCTCAACTTTCCTCCTAATTGTGAACTTTGTTCTATTTTAACTCTTCTTAAAATGATAACAAATTGAATATACAGACAAATTTCTTTCATGCATGCGTATGTTTAATAATGTACTTGACTCAATAATACATAACTCATCTGGGTTAGTCACTTTAAATCTTCATAGGAGAACCCCAGTTATTCCTTTGACATTATATGGTAAAGGTGGGGTTTCACTTTTCTACCCTTTTATTAAAGTACCCACCACAACTAAACTATCTCTTTTCAAAGGCTCTCTCACCAGTCAGTTCACTGCATTCAGTGGAACACGTTGTGCACTTCCAAAATCTAGGGGCTGCCACTCACACAGAGCACAGTATGGGGCAAATCCCTGAAAATGTGGGGTGGGCAAGTATTTATCAAGGACATGGTTTATATTTCCAGCCATATTGGTTTATTTTTGTTATTTAACTTAACTTGACACAGGGGAGAAAGTTATAGAGATCAGACTTAGAATTTTAATATCTGAATCAAATGAATGACAAATCTCATTAGTTGGAGAGAGGAAAATGAGAGATATGTTACATGTGTTGAACTCTTTATATTTTTAAATGAAATTAGCTGATCCATTGATCATACTGATAAATTAGAAGCAGTAATTTATGGTTACTATTCAGAGCTAAATTTAATAAAAGAAATAATATTGAAAATTGTATCAAGTAATGACCTCTGAATAATAGATTTTCGGGAAACTTTAACCTTCTTATGCTTCTCTATCACTTCAAAAGAAAATATGCAAAATATTTTACTTCATCATAAATAGAATATGCAAAAATGTGGGGACCTGCCATAGTGTGCCTTGAAGACTTGTGGTACACCTCAGGGCTTTTACTTTTAAAACCACACAATTAAAGTTAAAATTGCTTGATATTCTCTTAGTGCTTTGGCAATCAAAGGTTCCAGAAGAGCACTTACGTACAGAAAGATAAACTACATGAGTTGAGATGGAAGAGGCTGATATGTAAGTGAAAATTGGCAGGGCTTCTCAAGAAGCATATTGGTAAGGTATAACATTTCAAACAACTCTGGTCTCCGATTGGCCCACCATCCCTATACAGGAAAACAGGGATGTGTTTACAATCTTTATGTGCTTGGATTTATCACTAGATCTTATTTCCATACCCACAGGCATCTCCCAAATTAGAGAAATAGATAAGGGTCCTCTGGCATCACTTGATCTCATAAAGGCTGTCTTCTTCAGCACAAATCAGGTCTCCACCTTTGCATAGAGAAATGCTAAAAGTATATACCAGGAACTGTCTTATTTCCCAACTCTGTTATTTCTGCTCTAAGTTATTTTTTATTATTGATTTTTTTAAAAAAATAAATGAAAGCAGAAAACATTACAATTCTTTTTTTAATATTTATTTTTTAGTGTCAGGTGGACACAATATCTTTATTTTATTTTTATGTGGTGCTGAGAATTGAACCCAGTGCCTTGAGCATGCCAGGTGAGCATGCTACCACCTGAGCCACATCCCCAGACCTGCATTACAATTCTTATTACACATATACAGCACAATATTTCATATCTCTGGTTGTACTTTTGTGTGCTACATGCAGTAGCTCATGAAGTTTCCCTCAGGGAAAGACAAAGAGACACAAAGCATCTTTCTGAAATATTAGTGTGGGTAGCCTCAACTGTTAGATTTCTAAGTGGGATTCATAAGAGATTGATCCCTTCTGACACATACCCTGACACTCTCCTCTTTATTACTACCATTTAAATCTACTGACATAGAGAGAAGTCTGCCTCTTATGTTCTTTAAGGAGTAAGGTATATTGTGACGATGCTTCCCGGAGATGATCTGCTATAAACCCAGATTTCTTTGTTTAACTTTTATTCAAGGATTTTCTTCTTTGTGTATCTAGAAATGTACAAACAAGGAAAGAGATGATCAAAACTGCCTAATTGAGAATTATTTATAAAATAAATTATTTACAAAATAGAAGTCTCCATCTCTAGACGTTGTAGTTGGACTTTCTTTTCACCCTTCTTCTACCTCAAAATGGGATTAAATTTTTAGGATGTGAAACATTGAACTTTACCCAAACCCTTTCCAATAGATAACATTTCTTTTCTGAATACCCAGAAGAATACACAACCTCTTTCCAGTTGGTGGTTCATCCAGGTGAGGCTTTTGACTTCTGTAATAATGGCTGACTTAGTGAGGCAGAAGAAGGCTCCTCGATTCTGTGATCTTTGTCTAATTGGTTTCCACTTACCTCCTACATTTCATATTTGGTTGGGTTCTCTTCTCTCTTTCTGGAATTTTCTTTGGTTAGAATTTTTTGAATCCACAATTTTGACTGCCATGTTGGATATTCCTTGGGAATTACTACTTTCCCACTTACCTTTCATCTTCATGTAACTGACTCAGCAGTGGTGGCTATAAAGGTTTGATCTGAAAGGTAGATACTGAGAGAGTGCTTCTGGGTCAAATCCACACTGTGGATTAAGACCAGAAACAAGGAAGTCATCCATTTTGTGGTCCAATTTTACCCTCTGTAAAATTGGGGGAAATGCTCATGAGTTCTTAAGAGAATTCAAAGACAAGTAAACTGTCAATCAGCTACTAATATAAACTAGTTTTCTTTCCCCAGTTGAAGTCTGCACGAGCATCACTCTCTACATTTCAAGTTCTATACTTTTTCTACTTTTCCCTCATAGACTTCTCTCATATGCACATCAAAAATTTACTTCAATGAAAAAAAAAAAACTCTGCTAAATATCTTCTAGGAGAGAGGATGGTGTAGGACTGTTCAGCACACCACAGCATATCACTTCATAGTCTTACATAGATATCCCCAACGTCAAATACCTCCATCCAGTGGTACTGAGACATGGCACTTACTTGTCTTAGAGGCCTGAAAATCCATTTCCACAGTGGTTTGATCTATTGTTGAGGTTTTCCATTGAATTTTTAATTTGGTTTATCGAGTCTTTTATTCCCAGGATTTCCATTTTCATTTTCAGAATCTCTCTCTTTATTGAACTAATCTTTAACTTCCTATATTTTCTGTCTGATTTCACTCTTACATCTTCTTTTATCTCAGAGCATTTTAACTATGAACTTTCTAAATTGTTTCTCTGACATTTCCTCCACTCTGGTGTCAATGGAGTCAGTTGTTGAAGCATTATGGACTATTGGGTGTTTTGTCCCCTTGTTTTTTAATTTTATTTGCATGTCTACCCATCTTTTGAGATAGTTGTCACTTCTTCTTTTAAGCAAGGGACTACTTTGTGAGTTTTTTTTCTCTTAAGAGTCCTGGATTGGGCAAATATCCAGGTACTGATAATATAACTCAGTGTGTGATCTCTGATGTTTACAATATCAGTTCACTTTGAGAGATGCCACTATACCCTATTTACTATACTCACTTCAGAGCCTACCTCTTACTAGTCAACTCTTATGGGAAAGAAACCATTGTTGATATTGTTCTGAACATTTTCTAAAATCCAGGTATAAACTTGTAGTAAAGTTCAGGAATAGGTAAAAATTTAGTGATGACTTTTAGCAAAATGGCAATAGCCTTAAATGAAGGGTAAAAGGGGAAGAAGAAAGATTGGGCAAAAAGGAGATGGGGAAAAAGAAAGACAGACATAAAGAGAGAAGGGGGCAGGCATGATAGAAAAGGATAATTTATACCTTGGTAGAAAGGAGAAATAGATGGATGGTGTGTATTTGAGATAGTAGCAAAGAATACATGCTACTACCTCATAGATGAATTGGTGTTAAAAGGAACAAGTGTAAAATAAGTTAGGAAAACAAAGATAGAAAGATTGATTACAATTAATGCTTTAAGCCATTAGATGAAACATATTCAAATGGGTTGAAGGGACATGTATATTAATAAGATACATTTGTAAATTATTTTATTTGTATCCCTTCAATATAGATTGCAAACCAGGTTACATGGTATAATACTGTAATTCCACCTACTCCTAATGCTATGGCAGAGGATCACAAGTTCAAGTCCAGCCTGGGCAAATTAATGAGACCATATTTCAAAATAAAACAAAATAGGTTGGGGGTGTCATTCAGAAGTAGAGCACTTCTGGATTCAATCTGCAGTATCACAAAAATGGTGTATAAATACATATACTTGCAATTAACCTATCCACCTACAATCATTAATACTTCTAATAGTAACGTTAATTAGTCATTATGTTTATCTATATGTACTTACTTAGCAGCTTCTATGTTCCAGCCCCCATGCCTGGCACTGGAGGTTCAAAGGCAGTAAACTCACCTTTGACAGAGTTTGTAGTCTGTGAAAGACGTTATCCTCCTGCAGGAATGACTGCTACACAATGTGATACACACTATCATAAAGATGTGTTTGGAGTTCAGTTGCACTCAGAGGATGGGCCACCTAAAATTTGTAATTTGCTTTCCTTTCTTCCTGAAGAGGAAAATCACACCTACTGATCCAGGTGTACCGTGACAATATGGCTCCATGAAATGATAGAATATTTACTAGGTGGCTCCTCATCATGGAAAACCTGTTCAGCAAAAGGTTTGTAACTAAAGAAATATTAATAGTCATCATGCTGATGTTATACTGGCTGTCAGTCTACACTCCCACATCACACAATGCACAATTCATAGAAACACTTTTCAAAGAGAGTCTCTAATGGTACTTAAGCCACATGCACTTTATAACTACCTTTTCCCATTTTATAACTACCTATTTCCATCATCCCATATTTCAGCAGGGAAGATCTTGCCACCAGCCATTTTCATCTGGAAACCCCAAAATACATTGGGATACAGTTTTTAATTTCTAGATTGGGTGTATCCCTGGACCTGAAATCAGGGAAACTGGATTCTCAAGCTGACACTATGACCTACTTGACTCATATACCCTTCCTAGGTAACTCAGAAAAGTAATGATGTGATGGGATTACCTCACTCTGAGTCTTATGCCCTTTGTGGTAGGGTATCTCTTTTCCGAGAATAGCAGTGAAGTTTGACAGGGACATGGGTTAAAAATAACTACCATAGTGAGTCAGGCACTCTTGTCTCCAAAGTGTATTGGGCGCCAATGTACCAATATTGGCCAAAAAATAGGTAAGATTTCGTTCTTGCTCTCTAGGAGCTTACCATGGAGTGTGGAAGAAGAGATCTCACATATATATCACATTGGTATGATTGGCTCTGAATTCTTGCAGAAGTTCAACACAGTATAGGAGCATAGGTGGGGATTATCTCATTAAGAAGCACACATGTAGTTTTGAGTACAAAGGGGACTCTTCTTGAAATACCTGGAATTTGAACAAATAACTCCATGATTTACCAAGGGAGTAACTGTTGCACTCTTGCCAGCCACACCACTTCTTGAGATAGGGAAGGAAAAGAGGATCAGGATATATGAAAGTGGGAGAAGAAGAGTTAATTAATGGAGATATAAATTAATAAAAGCCTAAAGGTTCTTAAGTCAATGATGATCAATATATACATAGATACAATGCTTTCTGTACATTTATTTGGTCTTGGCAGCTAGATCTCACTTAAGAAGGGTCACAAGGCTAGAGTGTTCTGAACAATGACTATCATGGCCTTCAGGTGATAGAGCATGACATTAATTTTTCAGAAAGGTTGGAATAAATTCTGTAATATTGTCACACCTGGAGATGGTCAACTAGATCAGCCCAACAGAATAAGTAAAATGGCAACTTCTTGCTCTCCTGATTTTATGCTCAAGGATGTTTTCAACTCTTACATTTCTGACACCACATTAAGACTATAGAAAGGTGGAATAGGAATAGCTGGGGAGCAGGAGGGAAGGCAGAAACAGGAGTCTGCATGTACTTCTCTAGTTTGGACTATTTGTCTGACAAAAGCCCAAATTGGAGGCAAGAGATTTTATTTGTGAATTAAATTCACCATTTTGTTTCCCTCATAAAAAAACAAATCTCTAAACGTTTTTATAACCTTGATATGGATGACTGATTGAGTTGGTAATCAGTTACTGGAAACTTCATTTTAAAATTATTTATGTCACCCTGGCCTATTTTGATATGGGGTGTTGTAGTAACTTGCTATTTATGTTAAAACATTTGATATTATATTAAATAGCTTAATAGATTTCATCCTCCTCTTAATACATGTGTGAGAATAAGTCATACCAACTAGAAAATTCTGAGGATATCAGGGAGACAAGTGATTCAGTTGTGGGTCTTTAATGCTGTCTGTAAAATTTTACTCACTGATTTTTAAAGAAATATTAGAAGCAAATATGATAAAATTTTAACAAATGCTTCATTTTTGTGCTCATCATATTACCTTCTCATCTGTGTGCCTGATTTACAAACTCTCTAGAAAACCCCTGTCCACCCTGATTGTTGACAGTCAATTCAGGAAACTGACCCATCAGTCATTTTTTTAACTTTTATGTCATGAATTAATTAAATACTAATGAGAAGTTGCAAAAACAGTACAGAATTTTTATACATTCATCACACAACTTACAGTAACATCTTTCGGTAGTACAATATATTATCAAAACCAGGGTGTTGACATCAGGACTATACAATTATATTTCCTACTGATTTTATTTGGATTTCACTAGTTCTTGTATGCGAGCTTGTGGCAAGGGTGTCCCTTGTGTATCTTTCTAGACCTTTTTCACACATACTGATTCACATAACCATGAAACCATTTCAGATGGGATATATTTGATTGCCACACACTGACTCCTTTTATCTATTCCTGAGTTAATTCCTCCCTCAGCCCACTCCCCAAATTTTTGACAGCCACTGATCTATTTTCCATTTCTAAAATTTTATCATCTCAAAAAATTACATGCACAAAATCTTACAACATCTCATCTTTTATATATGCATTTTTCACTCAGTATATGTCCTTAAGACCCATGAAATCTCTTGCATGTATCAATAGTTTGTTGATGAGTATTTTAAATTGCTGAGAAGTATGCCATTGTGATTGAATTGATTCACTCTATGTTGTTTTATTATCTTGAAGTTAGAGGAGTTTTTTAAATGATTATTGCTATAATAAATAGAGATTTTCAAGTGAACATAGTTTCTATTCTCTTGGATTCATGCCAGGAGCAGATTACTGTGTTGTGTTAGTAAATGTGTCTTTAGCCACTTAAGAAACTGCAAAAGAGTTTTCCAGAGTGGCTGTACAATTTTTTCTTCCTACCAGCAATTTGTGAAAGACTGAAGCTCTCCAAATCCTTGCCAAGACTTGAAATTAGAGGTGTGTAGTCATATCTTGTGGTTTCAATTTGTTTTCCCCTGGTGGCTAGTGATGTTGAATATCTTTTCATCTTAAATGTGCGATTATGAACCTTAAGTGTCCTCTTAGCTCTGCTGAGAATCATGTAACTTTGCATAATTTCCTCCTCACTTTCCAAGAGAAAGACCATTTTCTAACTTCTCAAACTATTTCTCATTGATGCTTCATTGAGAATTTCCCCTTATCCCTGCACGAAACCTACCCTACTATCTATCTCTAAGCCCATATCTCTGCCTTTCTTTTTATGCAGAGAAATGGGATCTGCATGATCTAAACAATCAACCTATATGGTCCTCACCTTTCCTTTTCCTGTGCAACATCACTTCATATGATTGGCTTTAATGGCTGCATCTTGAGGTTTCCTTCTCATTGAACTATCTCAGTGTCTAAAAACACTCTTTCTGCTGACTATAACACTATCCAATGCCACATTCCCCTCCATTCATGTCCTTATGTCTTTTCTTTCCCTGAATATAGATCTCTTTACAAATATTTTTCATCCTCAGCATATTAGTTTCCTCGTATCAAACTTTATGTTCTCTATTATATCTTCATATTTCTATCTGCTTTTCTTAGCTACATCAGTAAATTTATTTTTCTTGTTTACATTTTTATGTGATCATAATGTAGCCAAAGATTTTTAAAAAAAATTTATTTAAATTCTTACACTGAAAATTGTTCTTTGTAGTTCAGGTCTTCAGGCATATATGCATTCTCTTCAAAAACAAATAAAGAACTTTACTAAGTAGTAAAAGTGATCCTAATTCAAACAACATTTATTTCAACCTCCAGCTTTGTCAATTATGGAATCTGAATCACAGATTGTGTTCCTCAAGGTCAACTGAGAAGACAAAACATTTGGTGAACAACCTGAGTTCCTAATATCAGTCGTTTAGTTCTTGCTGTTCCTCCAAGGGTGAAATCTCTTATGCCTTCCTGAGTAAGTGGTTCTTCACCCAAGGGAGCCAAAGATGATAAAGCAATTTTATCTGGTTTGTCTCTAATTTGGAGCTGGGATAGGAGATTGACCCCCAAGTCTTCTCCATGGTTTGTAACATTAGAACTCAAGGATTCTCAGGAACTGTGAACCAATATGTCTCAATATATCTATCTTCCTTGATACTTTTTCTTTTAATTTTTATTATAAATTATAGCTATACAAAATATGGGGGTTCGTTTTTAACATAATTATATAAGGATGGAATATAATTTGTTCCAATTCAGTCCCCAGTAATTTCCTCTCCTTCCCCCTCTTTATTCTATTGGCCTTTCTTCTATTTATTTACATTTTTAAAATTAGTACCTTACTAATAAACATAAAGGTGAAATTGACTTTGGTGTATTCATCTATGTATGTAGAATATTCTGGTCAATTTAATTCCATCATTTCTCCTTTACCTGTTCTTCCCTCTCTCTCAATCCCCTCCCTCTACTCCACTGATCACTCTTCTATCAAATGACATTATTTTTATAAAGACAGCCAGCCTAATTTTGCAATAGACTGATTCATAAGAAAGGAAATTATAAGAGATGAGGCTTTAAAAAATTTAACATCTACACCAAATAAATAGAAATGAATAACAATATTCAAGAATGGGAGGATGAAAAAATGAACTGCAATGAGTTTTTAACTAGTTGCATTTAATGTGGAGTTAACATGATGCATTTGTTAATAATAATAATATAAAAACAGAAATGTATTTAATATCCAGATATACTACTAATAAAAAATAGGGTGTAATGTATAGCACGTGGTAGGCTCTGGAAATGACATGGAGTGGGACAATAACCTTGCATATATTTCTCTGCCATTTGGAGTAACATGTACACATGAAAGAATTACTACTGTATGGTAAACAAGTAATATAAAGCAAACATGAAAGAAAAGAGAATAGCGAGGTCAGCATAAGCTTGAATGACTCTGCATAATTCTGTTTGTCATAATTTATTGATGCTCCAAAAAAGCATTTACTCAACATAGATTACTTACAGCAATTGCTAACAATGCTAGAAGGCATAACAATTATTCACAAAGAGGTAGATCAGATAGAATGTTATGGGACAGGAGAGTATGTTATGTGTGTGAAAATGGGGGAGACGCCAAAAAACCCTCGGTGTTGGCTTGTTTTCCAAATGGTTTTTGTTCTTTGAAGTCCCAGTACAGGAAATCACAGCGCTCTCTAGCATTTTGATGGGTGTGTCTTGGACGCCGCTTTCACTCCATTTCCTGTGCATATTTTCAAGTTAGAGGATAGAGGCTCTTCTTCAAAACTGGGCATCTCTTCACCTCCAAACCAGAGAATGGAGGAAAGTCCAGGACACAGTCTAAGAACTATCTTATTTCCAGTTATGGTCTTTAGTCTAAACTCACATCCTTTTGTTTCTACACTGAGTTGCTACATGCAGGAAGTCAGGGGTTCTTTCAAGAAGAGGCAGGAGACAGGAGAGAGCAGCTTCCCCATAAAAAGCAGGGTGCTGACATTCTCAAAGACAGGAGTTCCTAGTGGAACTCCAACCAGACCCATTCTTCCTTCTAGTCCATTTCTCTATGTCCTGACTTTTATTCCACCCATTGAAATAAAGCCATCATGGGTAGAATGCTGCCTCTTACGTTCATTCAAGGAGCAAGGCAACACACAGGCATTGCATCACAGAAGTAAATTGCTCAAAATATGGGCTTTTAAATTTACTTTTCAAAGTTACTCTATTTTTGTCTCTGGAAAGGTCCTGTGAAGAAAGAGATGGCCCAAGCTATAATACTTGAGCAGTAATTCATGATGGAACTATTTCTAAAGATGGACATGGTTAAGGGAAAATGACAAAACCTGGTGAAGGTCTTTAATGCAAATGATGGGGAAGCACAATTTCTACCCTTTGACCTAAAGAAAGAAGGGAAGTAAAATTGCAAGAGGAGGGCCATGACACAGATGGACTGTCACTGTCAACACAGATCATCAGAGACAGAGCGAGATGGGCAATCCAATTTGCTTTCCTTGTGTCTTACTCTCCTGGATGGTATGTCCCAGTGAGCTGATGACTCAATTCAATCAGAAACTTGAATTCATGAAGGACATGAAGAAGCTACACTCCTGAGATACAAGACACAATAGAGGAGGATAAAATTAAAATCCTCTTGGCAAATGAGACTATCCCTCATATTTCCCTATATCCTCTTACATCCTGGGTTTTTTTTTCCATCAAGAGGTCACTGAATTATTTTTCATCTCTTTTACATCAGCATTCATTCTCTCTCCCTCTTGCTAACCCCCCTTCCTCCTCCTCCTCTCTCTCTCTCTCTCTGTTTTCAAATTCTTTATCTAATGTCACTTTTTTAAAAGTATCCAAGTACATTCATCAAAAATTCCTTGGAAATGGAATGTAACATAAAAAAGTGAAAAATATTACTTTTGGATAGTGTGTAAGGTTGCATGCTCTAATAGAGACTCATTATGACATTTATTTAAATAAGAAAGCAATTTAGACCTGGGGTGCAGCCTGCACATTAATGGTCTCCAGGCCTCCTTCTTTACTGGTGCTCCCCAAACTTAGGTGATCTCATTCTCATAACCATACACAGCCCCCAGCCACATCATCATTTCATATCATCTCCCCTCCTGAGAAGGGGAGACTACTCTGCCTCTATTAATCTCAAGACTGAGTTGCTCACACCACTTCAACCTCCAATCAGTAGTCAGTGCCTAAGCACATGGAGCCATTCAGAATCAAAGGAGACTTAGAAATGGGTCTTTTTCTGGTATAAACCGCTCAGGATTATTATATAACATATAGCAAGTAGAGACTGGGCAAAATACTCGTATGCAAAGTCTGGTTGCCTCTCAGATTCTATTTGCATCAAGATATTTTTAAGAGCTCCTCAGAAATAATAACACAGCACAGACAAGTGGAAAAACCTTAGATAGGGATCCAGGAGCAAGGGCTGGTATTGGGTTACTGTTTCTGGTGTGACCTTAGGAAAATCTTATGGACTCTGAAAGTCTTAAAATCTAATGAAGGTATTAAAACATGTAGTCTTTAAGACACATGAAAAATTTTGGAAATATAGTAGTTAAAATATAAAAAAAAAACAGATATGACTTAATTCTGATGGACCTCCAGGTTGAAAGAGGAAGACAAATATATCAGACCTTAAAAAGGGATTTATAAATTACTCTTTGAGAAGAGATAACAGAGGTTCTACCTTTTCTCCCACATTATCTTCTGGCCAACCCATCTGTAAGAGCAGGCCTTTCAGAAAGAGTTTAGTCCTTTATGACTCCCTGAACACCCGGAGAACACACGTACATTTTCTACTAGAAGACCTCCTGAACCCACCATTTTTCTGATTCATGGATCAATGACTGCTTTTGTGAGTCAGGAAAAGGCTCCCTGATTCAGACATCAGCTCATAATTTGCTTTCACACAGCACTTTTGCCACTATGTGATTGGCCTTGGTGTTTCTGGGGGTTGCTTCTGTTAGATTTTACATTTGTTCATAATTTGGAATGTTATCTGGACATAACTGGGGGATGACTTCTCTGCTTTCCCATCCATCTGTAATTAACAGTGTTGGTGTGGTCAAAACAGTAGGGCCTGTGCTAGTCTTCTGGGTAAAAACCACATGGTTTGAGATCACAAATTCATTACTCATCTTTTTTGTAACATAATTTCATCCTCTATAAAATGGGAAAAATTCTACTTTTTACCTTGTAGGTTCTTCAGAAAATGAAAGAGAAAATGCATGGTAAATTGTCAGTTGGCTTTTTTCTACCCAGATGTGAGCCAGTCTACTTTTCAAAATGGAAATGTGTCTGTTCATCTCACTTCATATTCCAAGCCCTGCAAATTTCATACTTTCCTGACACAGACTTTCACACTAAAACTTCCAGCTGAAAACCAAACCCTATTAAGAATCTCTTGGGGAAAAAGAACAGAAAGTGCTTATATTCTATACATCAAATTAGTAGCCCTCCATATATATTCCCTTACTACCAATACCTTTTTTCCGAGGCACAAGCACCTCACCTTCAATTACTCCCTCTCTCTCTGCAATTTTGAGTAATTCAGCAAACACAAATCCTACCCTAACACACTACAGGAACCTCCTGAGGTTATGAATGGATAGGCTTCTATCCTTAAGGAACACAAGAGATATTGGGAAGCAGAGTGGAACAGAAATGAGGAGCCTCTCTCCAGGTCAGTCAGATGTGTTTTTGAGAGTCAAGGCTTCCCTGCCGTGTTCAACAGTTATCTTCTCTTCTCTCTACTTGGGCCTGTGGATTACACCACTGATACCCAAAAGTTCTCCAAATCGATTTTTAAACTATTTTTTTTCAGTACTGGGAAATAAGTGTAGGGCCTCATGCATGCTAAGCATGTGCTCTATCAGTGAATTATACCCACAGCCATTTTTTTTTTACACACACTCCCGCCCCCGCCAGCAATGCTGGAGATCAAATCCAAGGCCTTGTACATCCAAATATTTTTTAACATGCCTTTTTTCAATAATCTCAGGGAAAACTTTAGTCTGAAGATAAAGTACCTCCATCCTTCTTGACATTTTCAAAATTTTCTTCCTCTGAATCTCTTCCTCAATGCTTTTTCTTTGAAATATTCACAATAGTGGAAAGGATCTGTCTCACCAGAATGAGGTCAGCAGCATGTTGGGAGAGGATATTCCTGACTATTGGTTCTCTGAGTGATATTCAGATATTTTTGGTTATTTTATGAACTCATTATTAGGGGGTGATAGAAATCCATTTGTGTATAAACTATGACATTTTATCACTTGGATAGATTCATGTAGCCAGAATCATATTAAAGATAGGGAGTTGTTTCTTCATCCCTTTGGAGTCCCTCACCCCCAACCCACTTCCCAAACCTTTGGTTACCATTACCTGTTCTCCATTTCTATAAGTTTATCATATCAAAAAAATGTCATATCAATAAAATTATGCCATATATGAACTTTTGAGTTTGTTTTCTTTAAAATTCAGCATAATGTTCTCAAATTTTATCTAATTTGTTTCAAGTATCAATAGTTCATCAGTAATTTTTTAAAAATCCCTCAGTATTAGTTTATTACAAGGATGAAATGTTTGGTTTCACTATTCAGAATTGGAAGGGCATTTGGTTTGTTCCCATTTAGGCTGTTATTAACAAAGTTGCTATAAATAATTTTATATATTTTCAAAAATTATTAACATTTTTCATTAATAAATCATAATTACAAACACCACATTAGATGGTTCAATGTAAATTTTGATACATGTTATGTAACGTGGCACAATTATAAAGGTAATTATCATATCTATCATGTCACTCATCTATCACTTTTGATGGTGAGACATTTGAGACTTACTCTCCAGGTTATTTTGCAATATATTACACATACTGTAATTCTGTAATTTAATAGATCTAAAAGTTATTCTTCCTATCAAGTCAATAATCTCTCCTGCTCCATGCCCACAGACTTTGATAACTGACATTGTAATTTCTAGTTCAACTCTATAAGATACCACATTTAAGTGAGATAATGTGGTACTTGTCTTTCTGTGCCTGTTTTATTTCACTTCTGTTTCTCCTGGATAATATTGGTGAAGTATTGTTGCATTTTGTAGTAAATGTATGTTTAAGTATTTAAGAAAATACAAGAGTTGTTCAGAGTAGTTGTATCATTTTCTTTGCCCATAACCGTGCATGAAATAAACAGAATCATCTTCCTCTGCAACCACTGTAACATGTTCAGTAATGACTTGGTGTTGCCAAGCCAAAGGTCAATTTCCCAAGCTCATCTGTTCTGATACAACTTTAAACCAACAACACTTTCGTTTGGGATCCTGTAACACTCCAGGTTTTCTCCTTTTCCCAATAGTTTCTTCTCATATTTTTTACTCAACTACATTGATCAGTAAGCTATCACATACTAACTTTCTTATGTGCTCATGTCTAACTCCGACACTTTAATCCATTAATTGATTTCTCTTTTTATGCTTTCCTGGATCCAAGTCCTCTTCCAGATTTCTCAGAGATGAAGACCTTTGGGTACCTCTTTTCAGCCTCTATTACCCAGATCTTTGAGCATAAGCTTAAGAAGGCCATGGTCTAATTTTGTCCACAGTGAAACTCCAATAGCAGATATAAGGCCCAATACTAGCATACTTCTAGTTTATTAATGACACCATAATACACAGCATAGACTGGGTATCTTAAACAACATAAATTAATTTTCTCAATCTTTAGGACAATGGTAGTAAAGGTGAGGTGAAGGTGCTGACAAAGTTGGTTCCTTCTGAGGTCTCTCTCCTTGGTTCCTAGGAGGTGTCTTCTCCCTATGTCTTCCCTTTGTGTATCTGTGTGCTAACCCTCTCTTCCCTAAGGACACCAGTGATATTGGATTAGAACCCATGATAATCTGAACTTAATTATTCCTTTATAGATGCCCATTTCAAATACCATCATATTCTGAGGTACTGGGTATTGGAGCATCTACATATAAAGTTAGAAAACACAGTTCAGCCTATAGCAAGATCTGTTCAAATACTTGCAAAAGGAATCCATGGTTAAAATAGATTATGATTCAAATAATATTTTAAAATGGCAAGTACCTTAATTTGGCTGTACATGAGGTACAAGAAGGCATGTCATAGGAGAGAGCACTTGAAATTTTTAATATTTATACCAAACAAAAATAAATAAAGAGCATATTTCACAAGGTTCGGGAAGAAATATATGTTGTGTGAGCTGAATATTTTACATTTAGTAATTGACATCAGTTGATCTAACTATTCATATAAATAAGGTACAAATGGAAGTCTATGTTTATAATTCAGATATAATAGTAAAAACAGAAATTACTATTCAGAGCTAATAATAATAAAATACATCAGTATAGAAGGTATATCAAGAGGTAGCCTCTGGAAATGGGATTCAGGAGGATTTCACCTTTCATTTACTTCTCTGTCACTTTGAATTAAAGTATACATAATAATGAATCACCATTATTTAAAGGAAACATGAAAGAAAAAAAATAGGGAAGTCAGGCCATGATTGTCCTTGAATATCTCTATGATGTACTTTAGCATTTAGTACTACAACTTTACAAGCAAACTCACGCTGCTTGACATTGCTTCCTCCTACCCGATAGTTGGCAATTAAAGACTCCAAAATTTCAATTACTTACAGAGAGAGATCAGAGAAGGTGGGATGGGAGAGGCTGATATGTGAGTGGAAATTGGGAAAATGCCCAGAAACATCTCAGTGCAGGATCATATTTCAAACTGCTCTGGTCTCTGATTTGTCCACAGTCAAAGGTGCTGTCCTGCATCTTCATAAGCTTCTCTTGTCACCAGCTTTTACTTGAGCTCCTGTAGTCATCTCCTGATTTAAAGGACAGAGAAGAGTCCTCTGATATCACTCAATCTCAGGAGGGATCTCTACATTCCAGACAAATCAGTCCTCCTCCTTGATACAGAAAAAGAGAAGAAAGGTAAGGCTATATTCTACTAACCCTTATTTCCTAACTTTAAGGATTTGGCATAAGTTTACATCCACCTTGGGGTGCTACATGCAGGAGTAATAGAGCCTGGTATTGTACATGGTTATTCTTCCTCTGATTCATCTCCCCACATTATCCTCTTTATTCAAGTCATGCACATCTGTTATCATGGGGAAATATTGTCTCTTGCATCCATGTAAGAAGCAAGCTGACATATAGACATGGTGTCCCAGAGCTGAGCTGCTGTCCAACAAGGCTGCTGTCAAACTTGCTTTTTGAAGTCATTCCCTTTGTTTATTTGAGAAGTTACCAGAAGGAAAAGGTTAGCCCAAACAGAAATAATTGAGGAGTATCTCTTCAGTGAACTTTTTTACAATTATAGACAAGGTTTAGGGAAATGAACAAAGCATGGTAAAGCATGTGAAGGCAAGTGGTATTGAAACTCTGATAGGGACAAGGGAGGAAGCAGTTCCTGGAGAGAGAGAGCAGAGCCACAGCTAGTTGTAGCAGCAGGAGAGGATGACAAGCAGCACCTCCATTGCAACTAACAACCTCACAGGCAGAGAGCCAGGAGTGAAATATGCAAACCCTCCTCGTGCCCTCCAGTCTTCTGATGGGGTCTGCCAGTGACTCTAAAAACAAATACTGTGTGAAGTACTCTTCATGGGAATACAGAGGTTCTAGTTTTCCTCCCACATCCTCTCCTGGCAAATGAGCACTGTGGGAGCATGTCTCCGGATGACAGTTCATCATAGGTGCATTCACTTCTGGGTTCCTTTCTGCTCTCCCAAGGGAGGATGTGTCCTCTTTCCACTTGGTGGCACTTGTACAGGTGAGTTCTCTGGATTTCAAAACCATGGCTGCCTTTGGTGGTGACGCAGGGGAGCTCCTGGATCTGCAGGTTGTTCCTGTCTGATTTTTAAACACCTTTCTTGCCCGTGCTCTTTTTTAAATTGACTTCCTTTCCTCTTATTTCTGGAGTTTGTTTATGCTAGATTTTATTTAACTCATCATTTATGATAGTCATTTGAATTTAAGTTGGAAATAACTTCTCTGCTTTCCCCCATCGATGTGTAATCAATAGTTCTGTGGTCCTGAACAGTTGAAGGTTTAGACGCTGAAGCAGCACAACATCATTGGATCCGGAGAAATCATGTATCCTCTCTGTGCTCCAATTTCATCCTCTATACAATGAAAATAATACTAATTCTTACCTCATAGGCTTTTTAAGGGATCGAAATAGAAAACACCCATGAAACTCTCAATTAATCACCTGTTGTTATTCACCTAGATGTGAATTGACCTACTTTAAGCAGTTACAATATTCATGAGCATTTCTATTTAAATTCCAAACCTGCACTTTTCCTTCTTTCCCTTCAAAGTCTCTTTTCTTCTTGCTTTCATCCAAAAAGCATCCTATAACTAAGACTTCTTGGGGGAAATAAATCAACTATGTTTTTAGTGTATGCCACTTACTGGGCCTCCATGTAAATTCTCATACCTCTCTCAAATGCACTCATACCTCGCCCTCTATTTCTCCTTCTTCCTTTATATTGCTGGTTCAGCTGGGAGGAAAACTAGAACCTCTGTATTCCCACAATGAGTACTTCACACAGTATTTGTTTTTAGAGTCACTGGCAGACCCCATCAGAAGACTGGAGGGGATGAGGAGGGTTTGCATATTTCACTCCTGGCTCTCTGCCTGTGAGGTTGTGAGTTGCAATGGAGGTGCTGCTTGTTCAGCTCAAACTCCAATCCTATCCCTTCACTGTGCACCACAGTGCTTTCAAGTGCTCAGCAAGGTCACTTAGAGTCCTCACTTGAAAGGTACAGTGGTGGTCAATTTCGGTTATTTGCGCACACAGTAATTCCAAACACACAGATCTATGCACACACAAAAAAGTATCATGATAAACTTTTCTTCATGTTCTTTTACTTGAGTTTTCTAATACCTATAATTGTATTTTCAGTTTAATTTTTCAGTTTAACCCAATCTTCCACTCACATGATGATCCTCTTTAATGCATCCATTCAATGATACCATAGTGATAAAAGTGTCCATCACACAGACTTGCACACCAGAGAAGTAAATAGTTCTTCTCTGGTGGCTGACAGTAGCCACTTCTGCCCACCAGGCCCAGCCATCCTGGTACCTGTCCCAGAAAGCGATCACATTTCTCTCATGTCTCAAAAGCAAAGTCTTCTTTTTTCTACACAGATAGAACCCTTTAGTCATAGTTGAGATCCAGGATCATCTTTATCTTTTAAAAATTCTGTACATGAGTGTGTATATCTGGCTCAGGACAGGGTAATACCTGGCTGCACAGGGATTTCCTACTATCTGAGATCCTATCCCAGACTTTCCCTTCCTTGAGAAATTGTGGGGATGTAGCAAAACTTCTGGAATAATTGATGTCCTCAGTGCATGGCCATACCCCAGAGTATTCCCCTGTCAGTAGAAAGATCTGTGCAGCAGTGGACAGAGCTCAGCATTTAGAGTCAACAAAACTTTGGTGTGATTCCGGGTCAGTCTACAGCTTTTGATAGGTTACTTAAACTCTCCAAGCCTCTTTTTCCTTCCTATAATGCAGGATATTAGTTCTCAAAATGCAAGGTGGTCCTGAAAATCAGAAATTCTACATCAGGCACTCATCTCTTTTTTTTGTTTTTTTTGTTCCCAGGGGCACCACTGGAACATTTCTGACCATGAATACAACAGTTTCAGCCTGGATTACCAGAACCATAAAACTGATTACAATTGTGACCAGTCCTTCAAATCTTCAGATTGTGTCCCAGATCCTATTATGGCTGACTATTTTCATTGCCTTCTTTGGGATGGCAGTAAATGCAATTGTGGTCTGGCTCCTGGGTTTCCACATACATAGAACCCCCTTCTCTGTCTACATCCTCAACCTGGCTATAGCAGACTTTCTTTTCCTTTGTTGCTATGTTATAGTGACTCTGCACCCTTTAATCAACATCTTCCATTTTATGCTCACCCAGATGTTAAAATGTTTTATCATTATGGGGATCTTTGCCTACATTGCAAGCCTGAGCATGCTCAGTGCTATTAGCATTGAGCGCTGCCTGTCTGTCCTCTTCCCCATCTGGCACCACTGCCGCCACCCAAGACACACATCAACTATAATGTGTGCCCTGCTGTGGGCCCTATCACTGCTGCTGAGCTTCCTGGAAGGGAGTCTTTGTGGTTTCCTGCTTATGGGGATGAATGTTGCTTTGTGTCAGACAACTGAGTTCATCCTTGCTATATGGATGATAGTTTTATTTGTGGTTCTTTTTGGGTCCAGCTTGGCCTTGCTGGTCTGGGTCTTCTGTGGCTCCAGGAGGAAGTTTGTGACCAGGCTGTATATGACCATTGGGCTCACAGTGTTGGCCTTTCTCCTTGGTGACCTACCCTTTGGCCTCCAAAATTTATTAATGTCATTGTTTAACATTGATTTAGATATATCATCTGGGTATGCCTTTGTAGTATCATATACCTTATTCTCCATTAACAGATGCACCAACCCCATTATTTACTTCTTTGTTGGCTCCTTTAGGCAGCAGTTTCAAGGACAGCAGAACCTCAAGCTGATTCTCCAGAGAGCTCTGCAGGACACACCTGAGGAGGATCAATGTGTAGATCCTCCTTCTCAGCAAGCCTTACAGATGTCTGGAAGGGGAGTGGGACACTAAAGAAGAGCCTCAATTTGATGAGACAGATTTGCTTTGAGGTCATTCTTGGCACTAGATCTTAAAATACTTAAAAAATAATCCTCCTAAAAATTAAGTGAGACAGAACCTGTTAAGCTGACTTCAGGGTTTCTGGAACTGCCTTACTCAAGGTGTCACCCCATCCCCTGTGAGCTTCACCAACTCTCAGGTCAAAGACCATTTCCCATGGCAGATCTCTCCTTCAGAAGATGCTGCAAGCAGTGCAGAAGAGGCCTACACTTCTTTGGTCACTATAACGAAAGAGACTATGAATGGTAAATTTGATGAGTTACTTTTTCTATTGTCTACATTTTCTGTTTCAAAACAAACAATGAATTAAAATCTGGCCCAAAAGAACATTCTTCTTCAATTTTGGTAGACTTTAGTATATCCCCTTAGCTTAACATGGGTTTATTGTATAAAATGTTTTTTTAAAAAAATATTTTTTTTTATTTGTAGTTGGACACAATACCTTTGTTTTATTTATTTATTTTTATGTGGTGCTGAGGATCGAACCTAGGCCCTTGCACGGCAAGGTGAACGCTCTACCCTGAGCCACAGCCCTAGCCCATATAAAATGTCTTAATGAATAAACAAACCTCTTAATTTTTAAGTCAAACCTGGACTATGTTCTCCATTTAGCAGAATTGAGACACCATCATTAAATGTATTGCTTTCAGCATTTTTCAACTATTTTGTGCATGAAGTTGTAGTTTATGAATAGATAATAAATAAATCCACAACCATGCACTGGCAAGTTCTAAGGTCAACTTTTACATGTCCTTCATTAGCATCCAGGTACATCCCTTCCTCTTCCTTCCCTTTTGCCTTTAGAGATTCTTCAGAGCTTCCCCTCTCTGGAGGCTCTCTAATTCCTCATGGCAGGGACTTACCAGATGATTGTGTTCTTGGGGACAGGGCCATGTCAAATTTACCTTTTATTCCAAAGAGATCATAGCATTTCTTTATTAAATGCACATATATATTTTTGCTCCATGTTCTATTAGAATATTTTAATTTTAAATGTTATATTACTTAATAATTTTTATTATTTTTAATGTGCCATTATTAAGGGTATGTGATGTAGAAAGAGGATATGTATGCAGCTGATATTCCTTGGTGAATGAAACACAATCAAGGCACAAAATTTTTATGTCTCTGAAAGTTACCTTGTACCGCTCCTAGTCATTCCTCCTGCCCGTAGAGGACACTATTGTTCTGATTTCTATCACCCAATATGAAGTTTGTCTGATTTTACTTTATATATTTAGAAACATAAGTTATCTACGTTTTTCATTTCCAGCTCCTTTATTTGGCATCATTTTGGGGGATTCATTATCTTCACTTCATTTCTTATATCAGTGCTATACAGTTTAGTATATTTTTTGTGTGGTAGCATTTCATGTTGATTGATATGTATCATCTTCAAATTTTAGCTGTTATAAACAAAGCTGCTCTGAATGTTCTTAATCAAGATTTCTTTGTGAACATATGGTTTTGTTTTCTTGGATGGACAACATGGAGCGAAGGCTGGACAGTAGGCCAATGAGGACCTAATTATGTGAGAAATTGCTCAATTGCTTTTCAGTCAGATTGTACTAATTCACATTGTACTAATTCACAGTCCTGTTGCTGCACATGCACCCAGCAGACACGCATGTATTGTCAGTCTTTTGAATTTCAGCTATTCTAATGAGTGTGAAGTGGTATTTCATTGTGTTTTAGTTTGCATTTTCCTAATGACTTATGAAATTCAGCATCTTTTATGGACTCATTGGATACTCATACTGTTTTTGAAGCATCTACTTATTTTTATTTCCCGTTTTCCCTATTGACTTTTAGGAGTTTTTATGTATGAAAAATGTAAGTCCTTTGGTATTTATGAGTACTGTCAACATTTAACCCATTTAATAGTTTTCTAATTCATTTATATCCTTTTTAGATCAAATTTTAGTTTACAGAGAAAAAAAAACTCAGAAAGCACAAAGGCTCACTTATATTGCTCCATCCTTATCCTATACACAGTGTCTCCCATCATTAATATTTTTCACTAGAGTGGTATAATTCTAAAGGTTGGTGAAAAAATATCAATACACTATTATACACTGACATCCATAGTTACCGTTTAGTGTCACTCTTTGTGTAATACACTTCATAGATTTTAACAAAAGTAGATTAACATGCATGTAACCAATACAGTAACAAACAGAATATTTTCTGCACTAAAGTACATTATGTTTGAACAATTCTGCACATACTTACCTCTAGAACTCCAGGCATTTACTGACCTTTGTACTGTCTACATAATTTTGTCTTTTCCAGAATTTTATTTATTTATTTATTTATTTATTTATTTTTGGTTATCAGTATGTAGTAGCACTTTTCATACTTCTTTCAGCTAGCAATATGCAGTAAGATTCCCCTAAATTTTTTCGTAGTTTGATAGATCATTTTTATGGTTAAACAATACATCATTTTATAGAGGTTCCATAGATTGTTTATCTATTCATCTATTGTATGGTGTTTTGATTACTTGCAAATTTTGGCAAATGTGTCAAAAATCTCCTCTACATACTTATTAAATGTTTTCTGTGTGGACATAAAATATTCAACTCATCTGTGTAAGTCCATACAGTATGATTGTTAGAATTTATGATAAATCTCTGCTCTTGTATTTCCTCAATGTATGAGATTACTCTTGCTCCAAATCCTCACCTAAATTTGATATTGTCAGCGTTTGGGATTTTACTCATTCTAGTAGGTGTGCTGTAGTATCTAACTTTTTTTTTAAAAAAAGTTCTCTACTGCATATCAGCATAAGTATTTTTCCTTATGTGCATTTTCCATCTGTATATATTCTTTTGTGAGGATTCTGTTGCAATCTTCTGACCATTTGGTAATTGGGTTATTTGTTTTCTTACTGTTGAATATTTGGGGTTCTATGTGCATTTGGATACCACTCCTTTTGAGATGTGTTTTGCAAATATTTTCTTCAGAGAGGATGCCTGTGATCCATAGCTTACCTCCCAGAAATACCTGATCAGAAGAGGGAGAGTTGAGTGTTGGAGAGGAAAAGCATGCATAAAAAGTTGGGATTTGAGTTAAGACAGTTCTTTTCTTTTTTTTTAAATTTTTTATTGTTGGTTGTTCAAAACATTACAAATTTCTTGACATATCATATTTCACACTTTGATTCAAGTGGGTTATGAACTCCCATTTTTACCCCATATACAGATTGCAGAAT
Source organism: Marmota flaviventris (assembly GCF_047511675.1). NCBI lineage: Eukaryota > Metazoa > Chordata > Mammalia > Rodentia > Sciuridae > Marmota > Marmota flaviventris. The sequence continues at coordinate 44,727,984 of NC_092506.1, forward strand.
CACATCAGTTACACATCCATTGATTTACATATTGCCATACTAGTGTCTGTTGTGTTCTGCTGCCTTTCGTATCCTCTACTATCCCCCCTCCCCTCCCCTCCCCTCCCCTCTTCTCTCTCTACCCCCTCTACTGACATTCATTTCTCCCCCTTGTATTATTTTTCCCTTTCCCCTCACTTCCTCTTGTATGTACTTTTGTATAACCCTGAGGGTCTCCTTCCATTTCCATGCAATTTCCCTTCTCTCTCCCTTTCCCTCCCACCTCTCATCCCAGTTTAATGTTAATCTTCTTCTCCTGTTCTTCATCCCTAATCTGTTCTTAGTTACTCTCCTTTTATCAAAGAAGACATTTGGCATTTGTTTTTTAGGGATTGGCTAGCTTCACTTAGCATAATCTGCTCTAATGCCATCCATTTCCCTTCAAATTCTAGGATTTTGTCATTTTTTAATGCAGAGTAATACTCCATTGTGAATAAATGCCACATTTTTTTTATCAATTCGTCTATTGAAGGGCATCTAGGTTGGTTCCACAGTCTTGCTATTGTGAATTGAGCTGCTATGAACATCGATGTAGCAGTGTCCCTGTAGCATGCTCTTTTTAGGTCTTTAGGGAATAGACCTAGAAGGGGAATAGCTGGGTCAAATGGTGGCTCCATTCCCAGATTTCCAAGAAATCTCCATACTGCTTTCCAAATTGGCCACACCAATTTGCAGTCCCACCAGCAATGTACAAGTGTACCCTTTTCCCCACATCCTCGCCAGCACTTGTTGTTGTTTGACTTCATAATGGCTGCCAATCTTACTGGAGTGAGATGATATCTTAGGGTGGTTTTGATTTGCATTTCTCTGACTGCTAGAGATGGTGAGAATTTTTTCATGTACTTGTTGATTGACTGTATGTCCTCCTCTGAGAAGTGTCTGTTCAAGTCCTAGGCCCATTTGTTGATTGGGTTGTTTGTTATCTTATTGTCTAATTTTTTGAGTTCTTTGTATACTCTGGATATTAGGGCTCTATCTGAAGTGTGAGGAGTAAAGATTTGTTCCCAGGATGTAGGCTCCCTATTTACCTCTCTTATTGTTTCTTTTGCTGAGAAAAAACTTTTTAGTTTGAGTAAGTCCCATTTGTTGATTCTAGTTATTAAATTTGTGCTATGGGTGTCCTATTGAGGAATTTGGAGCCCGACCCCACAGTATGTAGATCGTAGCCAACTTTTTCTTCTATCAGACGGCGTGTCTCTGATTTGATATCAAGCTCCTTGATCCATTTTGAATTAACTTTTGTGCATGGCAAGAGAAAGGGATTCAGTTTCATTTTGTTGCATATGGATTTCCAGTTTTCCCAGTACCATTTGTTGAAGATGCTATCCTTCCCCCATTGCATGCTTTTAGCCCCTTTATCAAATATAAGATAGTTGTAGTTTTGTGGATTGGTTTCTGTGTCCTCTATTCTGTACCATTGGTCCACCCGCCTGTTTTGGTACCAGTACCATGCTGTTTTTGTTACTATTGCTCTGTAGTATAGTTTGAAGTCTGGTATCGCTATACCGCTTGATTCACACTTCCTGCTTAGCATTGTTTTTGCTATTCTGGATCTTTTATTTTTCCATATGAATTTCATGATTGCTTTCTCTATTTCTACAAGAAATGCCGTTGGGATTTTGATTGGCATTGCATTAAACCTATAGAGAACTTTTGGTAATATCGCCATTTTGATGATGTTAGTTCTGCCTATCCATGAACAGGGTATATTTTTCCATCTTCTAAGATCTTCTTCTATTTCCCTCTTTAGGGTTCTGTAGTTTCCATTGTATAAGTCTTTCACCTCTTTTGTTAGGTTGATTCCCAAGTATTTTATTTTTTTTGAAGATATTGTGAATGGAGTGGTTGTCCTCATTTCCATTTCAGAGGATTTGTCGCTGATATACAGGAATGCCTTTGATTTATGCGTGTTGATTTTATATCCTGCCACTTTGCTGAATTCATTTATTAGCTCTAATAGTTTCTTTGTAGACCCTTTTGGGTCTGCTAGGTATAGAATCATGTCACTGCAAATAGTGATAATTTAAGTTCTTCTTTTCCTATTTTTATGCCTTTAATTTCTTTCGTCTGTCTAATTGCTCTGGCCAGTGTTTCGAGAACTATGTTGAACAGAAGTGGAGAGAGAGGACATTCCTATCTTGTTCCAGATTTTAGAGGGAATGCCTTCAGTTTTTCTCCATTCAGAATGATGCTAGCCTGAGGCTTAGCATAGATTGCTTTTACAATATTGAGGTATGTTCCTGTTAACCCTAGTTTTTCTAGAGTTTTGAACATAAAGGGATGCTGTACTTTGTCGAATGCTTTTTCCGCATCTATTGAGATGATCATATGGTTCTTATTTTTAAGTCTATTGATGTGGTGAATAACATTTATTGATTTCCATATATTGAACCAGCCTTGCATCCCAGGGGATGAATCCTACTTGATCATGGTGCACAATTTTTTTGGATATGTTTTTGTATCCGATTCACCAGAATTGTATTGAGGATTTTTGCATCTAGGTTCATTAGAGATATTGGTCTGTAGTTTTCTTTCTTTGAAGTGTCTTTGTCTGGTTTAGGTATCAGGGTGATGTTGGCCTCATAGAATGAATTTGGAAGTTCTCCCTCTTTTTCTATTTCCTGAAGTAGCTTGAAAAGTATTGGTATTAGTTCTTCTTTAAAGGTTTTGTAAAATTCTGCTGTATACCCATCCGGTCCTGGGCTTTTCTTAGTTGGTAGTCTTTTGATGGTTTCTTCTATTTCCTCAATTGATATTGGTCTGTTTATGTTGTCTATATCCTCCTGACTCAATCAGGGCAGATCATATGACTTAAGAAATTTATCGATGCCTTCACTATCTTATAATTTATTGGAGTATAAGGATTCAAAATAGTTTTTGATTATCTTCTGTATTTCTGAAGTGTCTGTTGTGATATTGCCTTTTTCATCCCGTATGTTAGTAATTTGAGTTCTCTCTCTTCTTCTCTTCGCTAGCATCGCTAAGGGTCTGTCGATTTTGTTTATTTTTTAAAAGAACCAACTTTTAGTTTTGTCAATTTTTTCAATTGTTTCTTTTGTTTCGATTTCATTAATTTCAGCTCTGATTTTAATTATTTCTTGCCTTCTACTTCTTTTGCTGTTGTTTTGCTCTTCTTTTTCAAGGATTTTGAGATGAAGTATGAGATCATTTATTTGTTGGTTTTTTCTTTTTTTAAGGAATGAACTCCAAGCAATGAATTTTCCTCTTAGGACTGCTTTCAATGTGTCCCATAGATTGCGATATGTTGTGTCTGTGTATTCATTTATCTCTAAGAATTTTTTAATTTCCTCCTTGATGTCTTCTATAACCCATTGATCATTCAGTAACCTATTGTTCATTCTCCAAGTGATGTATGCTTTTTCCTTCCTTCTTTTATCGTTGATTTTCAGTTTCATTCCATTATGATCAGATAAGATGCATGGTATTATCTCTACTCCTTTATATTGTCTAAGAGTTGCCCTGTGACATAATATATGATCTATTTTTGAGAAGGATCCATGTGCTGCTGAGAAAAAAGTGTATCCGCTTGATGTTGGGTGGTATATTCTATATATGTCAATTGAGTCTAGGTTATTAATTGTGTTATTGAGTTCTATAGTTTCCTTATTCAACTTTTGTTTGGAAGATCTGTCCAGTGGCGCGAGAGGTGTGTTGAAGTCTCCCATGATTATGGTATGGTGGTCTATTAGACTCTTGAACTTGAGAAGAGTTTGTTTGATGAACATAGCTGCACCATTGTTTGGGGCATAAATATTTATGATTGTTATGTCTTGTTGGTGTATGTTTCCCTTAAGAAGTATGTAGTGTCCCACTTTATCCCTTTTGATTAACTTTGGCTTGAAATCTATTTTATTTGATATGAGTATGGACACTCCTGCTTGTTTCCAAAGTCCATATGATAGATATGATTTTTCCCAACCTTTCACCTTCAGCCTATGTATGTCTTTTCCTATCAAATGCGTCTCCTGTAGGCAGCATATTGTTGGGTCTTGTTTTGGGATCCATTCTACTAGCCTGTGTCTCTTAATTGGTGAGTTTAAGCCATTAACATTTAGGGTTATTATTGAGATATGGGTTGTTCTTCCAGCCATATTTGTTTATTTCTGTTACTAAACATGGTTTGTTTTCCTCTTTGATTATTTCCCCCCCCTTTACTGTCCTACCTCCCACTGTTGGTTTTCATTGTTATTTTCCATTTCCTCTTCCTGTAATGTTTTGCCAAGGATGTTTTGAAGAGATGGTTTTCTAGCTGCAAATTCTTTTAACTTTTGTTTATCGTGGAAGGATTTAATTTCATCTTCCATCCTGAAGCTTAATTTCACTGGATACACAATTCTTGGTTGGAACTCATTTTCTTTCAGTGTTTGAAATATGTTATTCCAGGATCTTCTAGCTTTCAGAGTCTGTGTTGAAGATCAGCTGTTATCCTGATTGGCTTACCCCTAAATGTAATCTGCTTCCTTTCTCTTGTAGCTTTTAAAATTCTCTCCTTATTCTGTATGTTGGGCATCTTCATTATAATGTGTCTAGGTGTGGATCTCTTATGATTTTGCACATTCGGCGTCTTGTAGGCTTCTAGAATTTGGGATTCTGTCTCATTCTTCAAGTCTGGGAAGTTTTCTCATATTATTTCATTGAATAGACTGCTCATTCCTTTGGTTTGGAGTTCTGTACCTTCTTGTATCCCAATGACTCTTAAGTTTGGTCTCTTAATGTTATCCCATATTTCTTGGATGTTCTGCTCATGGTTTCTTAACAGTCTTGCTGAGCTGTCTATGTTATTTTCAAGTTGAAATACTTTGTCTTTATTGTCTGATGTTCTATTTTCTAAGTGTTCTACTCTGCTGGTAGTATTCTCCATTGAGTTTTTAAGTTGGTTTATTGCTTCCTGCATTTCTAGGATTACTGTTTATTTGTTTTTTATAACCTCTATCTCCCTGTATAGTTGATCCTTTGCTTCCTGGATTTGTTTGTGTAATTCATTGTCGAAGTGATCTTTCATTGTCTGATTTTGCTGTCTAATGTCTTCCTTGATACTCCAGATCATCTGAAGCATGTATATCCTGAATTCTTTATCTGACATTCCATCTGCTGCAGCTGTTACCTCTTCTAAAGTTGAGTTGACCTGCATTGCTTGTGGTCCTTTCTTTCCTTGTCTTTTCATACTGCTTGCGTTTCTTTCTGCTTGGTGAAACTGTTGTGTTTTTGAAATGTTTTTTTTTCCCCTATATATTTATATTGCTCTTGTATAGTTGAAAAGTCTCCCTTGCAGGTTCGGGTGGCGGTCTGCCTACCTTGCAGGCGCAGGCGGGGGCTCTGCTCTGCCCCTCCTCCAATTGGTGTGAGGTGTCTACCACGCCCGCGGACCCCTGGGCCTATTCTGCCGGTCGGTTGCAGGTCTGCCTACCCTGCAGGCGTGGTTGGTGGCTCTGCTCTGCCCTTACTCCAATTGGGGTGACGTGTGTACCACTCCGGCAGGCCACCGGGCCTGATCCGCTGGTCAGTTGCAGGTCTGCCTACCTTGGAGGCGCGGGCGGCAGCTCTGCTCTGCCCCCCCTCCAATTAGTGTGACTTGTCTACCATACCCGCGGACCGCTGGGCCTGTTCCGGGCGCGGGCGAAGGCTCTGCTCTGCTCCTACTCCAATTGGGGTGATGTGCCTACCACCCCGGCCGGCCGCTGGGCCTGTTCCACCGGTCGGTCGCAGGTCTGCCTACCTTGCGGGCACGGGTGGCGGCTCTGCTCTGCCCCTACTCCAATTGGGGTGTCGTGACTACCACACCGGCAAGTCGCTGGGCCTGTTCCTGGCGTGGGCGGCGGCTCTGCTCTGCCTCTATTCCAATTGGGGTGACGTGTGTACCACGCCAGCAGGCCGCTGGGCCTGATCCGCCGATCTGTCGCTGGTCTGCCTACCTTGCAGGCGCGGGCGGCGGCTCTGCCCTGCCCCTCCTACCACGCCCACGTACCACTGGGTCGCAGGTCTGCCCAGCTTGCGGGCGCGGGTGGCAGCTCCGCTCCGCCCCCTCTCCAATTGGGGTCACGTGACCACCACACAGGCGGGGCCTGATCAGGGTGCGGGCGAAGGCTCTGCTTTGCCCCTACTCCAGTTGGGGTGACATGTGTACCATGCTGGCAGGCTGTTGGGCCTGACCCGCCAGTCTGTCGCAGGTCTGCTTACCTTGCAGGCGCGGGCGGCGGCTCTACCCTGCCCCTCCTACCACGCCCGCGTACCACTGGGTCTCAGGTCTGCCCAGCTTGCGGGCACAGGTGGCGGCTCCGCTCCGCCCCCTCTCCGATTGGGGTCACGCGACCCCCACACCGGCGAACCGCTGGGCCTGCTCCAGGCGCGGATGGCGGCCCGGCTCCTCCCCTCTGGCTCGAAGACAAAGCGAGAGAGACTCGGGTGTCTGTGCCTCACCCTCCCTACCAGGAGACCAACTGTTTCTGTCGCCGCTGGTATTGATGAAGTTCTCTCCTCCGCCGCTTTCTGATGACATCAGATCTCTGCCATGTTGGTATCCTATGCGAATGGCAGCACTTCGTTCCCTTTGCCGGGTGACCAAAGCAACGGGTGAGTCCTGACCGGCCCTCACAGGCCCCGTCTCAGTCCTGTTGCCTCTGCCCACAAAGGCTCGGTTGGTATTTACCTCCACAGTACTCAGCAGTACCCGGACCGAGAAGCAGTTTCCGTTGGCTCCTTAGCCCTGGGCCAGAGCAGTTCCGGAGCCGGAACTCAGCCGCTCCGTGCTTGGTGTATACTCCGATAAGAGCAGGCTCCAAGAAGCAGTCTCCGCGGGTCATCTAGCACTGAGCCTGAGTAATCTGTCTGCAAGCCGCAGGCGAATGGCAGCCTGAAATTACCCGTTCTATGGCTGAATGAGCTGCGGTCAGTTGACAACAGGGATGGTGACGGCAGCTCTCCAAGATGGTGGCCGCTGGCCTCCTCTGTGATCTGAGCAGTGTGGAGAACCGAATTGGACCGCTTCCTTCCCCGTCTTGAACCCAGAATTCAGCACTGAGTACAGTGCTTGCACGGCTGGCAGAAACTGTAGAGCTGTATCCCTGTGTCGCCATCTCTTGGTTTCCCAGCACGCGCCGCAGACTCTAGCCGTGGCGCGATTTGCTGAATAAGCAGTGTTACCCTCCGTGCGACAAATCTCTCGCGTTTGAGTCCCCGCAGCCGATCCTCGTGCGATGGAAATCCTTCCTCCAGGTTCCGGAGCACCCCACTATTGCTGGAAATTCCTAACAAGATAGCCTTTAGCAGTCCTGACTCGTCATTCTCCCACACAGTGACGCGGCACACGGGGGCAATGCACTCCCCTCGCCGCCATCTTCCTTCCCACCCCAAGACAGTTCTTTTCTTAAAATAGCGCTTTACCATGTATAAAATCATTTCCTAATAACTGTATATTTTGATTATTTGATATTCCTAATAATCCCTTGTGTTTAAATTTAAGACAAGAATTATTTAGAATAACAGGGATTGAAAAAAGGAAAAGCAATCCAAACTCATCATAATTATCGGCACAGGAACTATTTAGAAAACATTAGACAATGTGGAGGTTTCAGCTCTTGTGCCAGTCCCAGTTAGACTGGTAGAGTCTGTAGAAAACTGCCTTCAGAGGAATTTCCAAGCTCCTGACAAGCTCAGTAGGAAAACCACATCCCATGATCAATTAACTATGTCTTCCATGGGTAGAGTTTGGGAAGTTTATACCAAAATATGGAAAATGGTAGTAGTAAGAAATTAGGATGGAGAGGTAGGTAGGAGCCAGAATGTTCAATGTCAGAGGGCTTGGAATATATATTAGACTTTATTTTCCATATTTATCAGAGGTTCCAAAATGCATGGAAATTAAAATAATCATAAGATGACATTAAACTATGTGACCTGTCCGCCCAGATGTTTAAAAAAAAGGCCTGGGTCTCTAACAATTGAAAGTGAAAACTCAGTGGATGAATTTTATAACCACTGGAACCCTTTTGTACACCCAGAGATTTATTCCCTTCACTCCCCCTGCTGGATGATTTTAAGTTCACATTAGAGGAAACGTGAACAATGAAGGTTCTTGACCTGAGGGCTACAGTCACAACAAGGACATATCTTCCTATCCCTTGCAGCTTTCTGGGGGGTCCCCACTAGCAGAGGTTAGAACAGATCAGAATCCTGTCCTCACTGCACATTTTCACAAACAATGTAGTGTTCATAAGAAATACATACAATAAAATAAAGCAAATAGTTGAGTAAATCACAATAGAATCTTCTATTTTAAAGCCAGGTGAAACAAACTATAGAATATGTTCATCTTTTCTAGTTTGATTGCTTGCTCTTTATTGTTTCTGACATTTGCTCCATCTATCTTTAAAAACTAAAATCTAATATTATGTTTTAGATTTTGCTTGTTGGTGTTTCTTCTCTTTCCATGTGTTCTTGACACTGAACCCTGGCACTGGAGCTACAAGCCCGGTTCAGAACAAAGACTTTGGTACAGACCCATGATTCAAGTCCAGACTCTACCATTTGTTTGCATGAAACCTGGGAGCACATTAATCAATTTCTTTATGCTTCAGTCTCCTTATGGAGTATAGTGGAACAATATACCTCACTGTGGCCTGAAGAGGATTACAAGAAGTTCTACCTGAGAAGCACTCAATCATGTGAGCTTCATGAGCATCTGTGTTTTCATTGTAAGCTCTGCTCAGTGCAAAAATGGGCATCTGTTTCCAATGCCTTCCTTAAGGAATCTCCCTTACAAATGCTTTAATCAACAAAGCAAATTGTGCTTAAACTCACCTAGGGAATGCCAAGGATTTATATTACACGCCTTGATGAAAGTCACTTAATAATCTCCCCAATATATTTCCAAACTTCACCTTCTTCTAGTCAGTTCAATTATAATCTCTCTCTATCTCCCTCCCCCCCTCTCTCCATCAATCTCTCCCTCCCTCTCTCTCTCTTTTCCAAAAATTATTTTCTTCTAATATGTAGAGCAATTCACATAAGACTTGTAAGGTTTCCTTAAATCATGGGCATAAACTCTTCTCAGTGCCCAATCTAATCCTCCCAGATTGAGGATATAATTGTGAACACCATCAGCTATCTCTACAGACATAAGGAATTCTTACAAATATGCCAGCCAGAGCTTTCCACAAAAGGAATCATGGGAATGAAATTTGCTTCATTCTTTACATCTGTATATTCTAATGAAAATTTTATTTAAAAATATTTGTGTTACATTTAACCCAAATTCTCAGCTCCTTTTGGTTCCCCATTTATCCATGCATTCATTTGCAGATTAAGAGTTTTCTGATCCCAGTATGACCCTCAATTTAATTTAATGAAAGCACTCAAAGTGGAATAAGTGTCAAGGTCTGAGTCTAAGTCATCTCCTTCTACCATAATGAAATACCACAGACTTGAACAACAGAGATTTACTTTGGACAGTTTTGGAGGGCAGAAGGTGCCGTTATGGTGGGTTTGTGGTCAGGGCTTTCTTCCCGTCATGTAGACAACCATATGCTCACTGTCTTTACATGTGAGGAGAGAGCAAAATGAGGGATTCAACCTAAGAATTTGGGAGACACAATTTAGTCCACAGCAATTTGTTTTCATTGAACATTTAACTCTTTACTCTTAATAGTAAATAGAAAAAAATCAGTTTAAGATGAAAAATGAGCCAATAATGCCAACATTTAAGCACAGCACAGAACCAAAATTATTTTAATTCTATGTTTCCTTTAGATTGACAATGAAACATCTGCATAGGACAGCAGATACCCTACTCAATCTCAGACTCTGTTCGCAATATTTCACAACTCTCAGATATAGAGTCTGTATCATTGCCTGGGCTGAATATATACATATATATTCAATTTCATATATATATATATATATATATATATATATATGAAATTCACCATGGTATATGGATATATATATATATATATATATATATATATATATATATATATATATCCTGTAGAATAGAGGAAGGGTAACAGGGAGAGGAAGGAGGGGACAGAAAAATAGAAAGCAAGTGGAGCGAGTTGTATTCCATGCATGTGTGCTTTTGTCAAAATGAGCCATGTTATTATGTAGAACTATAATGCACTAGTAAAAACTGTGGAGAGTGAATGATCCCTGTTCATCAGCTGATCCTGTGGTGTAGGCAAAAACCAAGCCTGGGAAAACATTATTTGTCAAAGGCAGGATGTGTGAACAGCCTTGACATCAAAAGTTATAAGACATTCCAGTACAATGGGTTTTCCCAGGTGTGGCAGGGTATTGCAGGATAGCTGCAGGATGTTCCTAACAGTAGGATAGCCACACAATATTTCTAGCTCTGTAACTTTTTCATGCACAGAGAGGCCTCTTGATAACTCAAACTCCTTAAACAATTTACATAATTCATGTGATTTAATTTCCTGAAAATAAGACCCTATATAATAAACATGCTGATCTAGTTCTGGGTCACTATTCCTCTATCAGAGGATATTGTCCCACCTGGCCCCAGCTTTCTTTTTAAAAATGTCCCCATGTTTTTCTTTTTTTCTGGGTGTTTTTCTTAATCTCCTATTGCTCCTCTTCAAGATCCTTTGTTGTTGCTGCATGGTTGTGGCAAAAAACAAATGTTGAAAAGGAAAAATGTTATTATTTTCTGGGGGAAAAATAACCCTGAGAAGTAGGGATCCAGAGTGTTCAAGTCAGGAGAGAAATTGTGCACAGTGACAGTGGCCCTGGATGGGGATCAGGACTGAATAGGGGTTGAAAAAGATTAACCAGAAAGGAGCCACTGTTCCCAGCCAGGTGTCCATCAGAGAGATGTGAAGAAGTAGAGCTCAGAGGGGAATCATCAAGAGTCATGTAGCAGTTCAGACCACTATTCCAATCCTATGGAAATCCCCCATTTTTTTAAGGATAACAACTGCTTTGAATGAGTTGCACTGTCTGATAACTATTGATGTCAGAGTGGAGTGTCAAGGCTGTTCACACATCCTGCCTTTGACAAGGCTTTTGAATGAGTTTCTCCATCCTGATTCAGCCTCAGATTTCTAGTTTCTGTTTTCTGGCATAGGGGACAGTGGGTAGGAAGAAAGGGGAACACTGAAAAGCTTGGGTTCCACTTTCAGCTCACCAGACCAGTTTTTTTTTATGTGCTTAAAATAAAAATATACACTTAAAATCAAACTTTAACCTGTATCCAGTGCCATGAATGAAAAGATAAAGGAGACCCAAGGGAGGAGAACAGAGGTCATGGTTTCCTGCATATCCTTCTCATGCCAAGCAGAGCTACAGGAACTGAGAAAGCACGCTATGGAGGCATTCAGGCCTGATGCCCAGCGGTCCTGCCTTCTCCTACTAGGATCCTCATGTACTGTTGAGTCCTGGACTGACTAGGGCCTTTTCAGAGGCACAAAGGGAAACTTGGGATCTGGAGATTGTTCTCTGCTGTCCTCCATCCAGTTCCTTTGTTATCCACATTACCTGAGTTATTCTTGCTTGAAGTTTCTGAAATTTACCAATTCTGTTTTAATAAGATACATATGTCAATTGCCATTGATTAAGGCATGGTCAAGTGGAATTTATTCCAGGGATGCATTAATCACCACATAAATAAAATGAAGGACAAAGATCATACATACTTAAAGCATAGATACATAAAAATCATTCAGTAATTCAACAATTTTGTTGGGTGCAGTAGCGCACACCTGTAATCCCAGCAGCTCAGTAGGCTGAGGCAGGAGGATCAAACTTTCAAAGCCAGTCTCAGCAAAAGAAAGATGCTAAGAAACTCAATGAGACCCTGACTCTGAATAAAAATACAAAATAGGGCTGAGATTTGACTCAGTGGCTGAGTGCCCTAAATTCAATCCCCAGTAAAATTCAACATGCTTTCATAATAAAAGCTCTAACAAATTATATATAGAAAGAATGTGCTTTAACACAACAAAGGGTATATATAATAATATACAACTAACATGATACTTAATGGTTACAAATTGAAACCCTTTCTTGAACAATCTGGAACAAGATAAGAAACCCCACTCTTGCTACTTCTATTCAACATAATAGTAGAAGCCTTATCAGAGCATTAAGGCAAGAGGAAAAAAGGAATATAAACTCAAAGAAAAGAAGTGTAACTGTTTGCTGATGACATGATATTCAGAAAACTAAAGATATAACAATTTTTTGAAAAAAAATTGATATATGATTCAGTAAAGCCATAGATACAAAATTATTACAGAAAAATCAGAATTGTATCTCAACACGAAAAATGAAAAACTGAAAAGAAATCCAGAGCAAACCCATATCTGATAGACAAAAAGAAATAAAATAAAGCACTTAGGAATAAATTTAATCAAGGAGATGAAAAACTTTACACCAAAAGTTATAAAACATTTTTGAAGGAAATTTAAATAAATACATAGTCCATGTTCATGAGGTTCATGGAATTAATATTGTTAAAGTTCTACACTACCTAAGGGGATCTGCAAATTCTATATGATTGCCAAAATTAAAAATTCATGTTATTTCTCATGGATATAAAGAAATACTCTAATTCATGTGCAAAATGAATAATAAATAAAAGTGAGGCAAGGGATTAGGTTTCAGAGGGGTGTAGCGCAATCTCACTCACTCCCAGAGCTTCATTCCCCTGCCAAGTGGAAGTGAGATCCACCTGTTTCCGCACACAGTGCAAACCAGTCTCCACACCTCTGTCACTCAAGGCTAAGGATCTGTGCTCATTCCTATGTGGCAGTTCCCAACAAGAAAGATTTGGAAAAAAAAATGTAGTTCAGCCATAAAAGTGTGAGTAAAACTGGGGTTTTGGAAATTAAGATTGTTAAAGAGGTTATAGCAACTAAAGAGATGCTAAATACTTTACTAACAAAAAAAAATGAGGAAGATGCCTTGAGGGCATCTCAAGAATTTGCCAGACCACACCCATCTCAGCGTCAAGGATATAAAAGTAAAAACTCCTTTGAGAAGAATCCATGGAGTGTCCTGCTATGGGGTGGGGCTAAGAAATTGCTTCACCATGATTAGCCACCCAGGAATTCAGATGATGCTGCAGTCATGGTCCCAGAAGGCTTGGCTCCTGCTTGACATGGCTTTGTATCCACTACATAGTGTGAGTTATTCAGGATTTCAGAATGCTGGAGTTAGAGGGTCTTGGAGGCTTCATCAATATTTCAAAGGAAGGTCTGAGAAGGATAGAAAATTGCAGCAGGGTTGGAGTCTCTGTGGGCTGCTCCTGAGAGGGCAATGCATGAAGAAATAGTGAGATGGAAGCTGCAGCTGCTGTGGAGACCCCTGAGATTAAGAGATGCAATAATATGGAACATCTGCTGAGGAAAGCTGCAGAAATTGGGCAGAGACAAGCCAAGAGAGAAGCCACATGAGCTACAATCAATAAGCCAAAGAGATGAAACTACACAAACATTTAAGAGAGAACATTGTGATGCCATATGCCCCAGATGCTGGATGTGGAGCTACAGGACTTGTTTACCCAGATGGAGTTTGTTCTTGCTTTATTCCGATCCCTTCTTCATATGCCCCCCTTTATCCCTTGTGGAATAGAAATGTTTACTCTGTGCCATAATATATTGAATATATGTGATTTGCTTTTGATCTTTTACAGGGGAAAAGAGCCATGAGTTTGCTTGAGCTTCAGATGAGATTCTCGACTTGGACTTTGGGGAAATGCTTTAACTGTTAAGAATATGTTGATTCTTCAAAATGGACAAATATATTTTGCACTGTGAGCTTTTGAGAGCCAGTGGTGTCTCCCAAAAGCTTATTGTGAGACAATGCAAGAATTTTTAGAGGAAAAATAATTTAATTATGAGAAATGTAACCTAACTCATTAATTAATCACTGATATGGATTTTAACTGTACCTATAGGCAGATAGGGTATAGCTTGAGGAAGTAGGTCACTGGGGACATGACTTGGGTGTTTATATTTGGAGTGAGTGGTGTGCTCAAGCACTCACTCACTTTCTCTCTCTCTCTCTCTCTCTCTCTCTCTCTCTCTCTCTCTTTCTCTCTCTCTCTGTGTGTGTGGGGGGGTGTGGGTGTGTGTCTGCCTCCTGGTTGTCAAGTCCTCTGCTGATTTCCTCTGCCACACACTTACGCCATGATATTCTATCTCACCTCAGGCCCAGAACTTTGGAGTTGGCCAAGTGTGAACTGATAAATTGTGAGACAAATTAAACTTTTCTTCCTCTAAGTTGTTCTTGTTAGGTCTTTGATCACAGCAACACAAAAGCTGACTAAAATAGCAGCTGAGTTATGTTATTTTCCCACTAACAATATATGAATTATTCAGTTTATTCAAATGCTTTCCAGATTTTAAACAAAAAAATTGAAGATACAATAAAAGAATTATAGTGGTCCATTCTGTGGGTGCCTTATGAGACTCTTCTTCATGGATTGTCATTGGGATCCTCTTTTCCTTATGTCTTCACATGGTCCTCCTTCTGCATTTCTGTTTCCTAACCACCACCCCCCCTTTTTTTTACAAGTATACTGGTAATTTTGGAGAAGATGCACCCTAATGGAATCTCTTGAGTCATTTAGCACTCTAAGGGCATCTTCTCAAAATAAAGTCAAATTGTGAGATAATGGGATTATTAATGCTAATAAACTCTTATTAAATATTTTTTAATTAACTGACTAAAGAAAATATCTGAATATTTTAATTACCTTCTGTATGAGTCATCTTTTTTTTTTTTTTACTATAACAAAATTTCTGACACAGGCTACTTATGAAATAATGATATTAAATTGACTTACAGTTTTGGCTAAAAATCCAAACATCATAGCCCAGGCTCTGGGCCAGGTCCCTTTGGTTAATGGTGTGAGTACATGTGGAGCAAGGGTCACATCTCCAGCTAGGAAGCAGAGAATGCTTTCTGAGAACAGTCTTGCTCCTTTATAACAAATCTCTCAAAAGAAATGTTGAGGTTGCCTGAAAATTAAATTCCCAACAAAAAGTCCCCCAGTGACCTAAAAACCTCCCACTATTCCCCACCTCTTAAAGATTAAACAAAAACTTCCAATAGTGCCCCTCTGGAGACTAAGACTCAATCACACGAACCTTGGTGTGTCACAATTAAACCATGTCCAAGTTTACAGTCTTAGAGATTTATTTTTTAGAAGGCTAGCATAATTGGTCTGGGTTTGAGTAGGGCCAAACAACATGGTGGGAGAGTGTGGTGGAGGGAAACAGCTCACATCCTGATCAAGAAGCAAAGAGATAGTTCACTTGCCAGATACAAATATATACCCAAAGCCACTCCCCAATTCCCACCTCCTCCAGCCACACCCTACCACTTCAGTTACCACTAATCCCTATCAGGGGATTAAATCACAAATTGGGCTAAGACTCTCACAACTCAATCATTTCTCCTCTGAAAATTCTTGCATTGTCTCACATATGAGCTTTTGGGGGACACCTCACATTCAAACCAGAACAGGGATCATGGTGCTTCTTTCAGGGAAAGATAGGCAACAGAATCAGCCTTCTGAAGACTAGGTGCTGACAGCTCCACCGTGGGGAATTTAAAATGGGGTTAATGAGACTTTTTTCCATTCTGATTCAGCTCTAATTCTCCAACAACCATTCAAATCTGCTCATGTCAATCTTCCTTCCAAAGACTGGGTGAAGGATGCATCTAGCATGGGGAGACCCAAGTGAAATCAAATATACATATATATTTCTTTTGGATCCAACTGGTTGTATTATTCCTTAATTCTAATTATTGAAATATATTTTCATAGGGGAAAATGCTGCCTTTTTCATTAACTTTGGGAGCAAATTGAGATGCACATTTTGCTCCCCAGAACCAGGCTGCCAAAAATCCACATTTCATCATTTTACGTGCTGTTCAAGGTTATTTTCATGTGTATATCTGGAGAGGCCCCAGGAGAAAATGGATGGCCATAATTGCAATAACTGAGTAGTATTTCATGAGAGTACCACTTATTACAATGGATACTATTAAGGAAAGTGGCAACACATGATGAAGTCCCCTAAGGAAAGCAAGAATGAAACACTTTTACCACTGATAGCTGTCTTTCATAAATGATGCAGAAATAAAAACTTTCCTAGACAAAGCTAGAAGAGCTCATACCAACTGGCCTGATTTACAGGAATCACTAAAGGGTATTCCATAAAGTAGAATGAAAGCCTCTTATTAATAACACAAAACCCAATGGTGGAACTGTTACAAATCAATATTCATAATACACTAAAACCAAATGTTGGTTTGTTAAGTAATTTTATGCCTGGTGAGTGGGTTACAGGTCACATCTATTAGCAATAACTATGTCTAAATTAACTTGTCAAGAGATACATATTATAAAATGATGTAGATTCAAACATCAAAAACACACAATGTTGGGGGTAGAAAAGTGTCTAATTGTGCATGAAACAACAGTTAAGTTTTAATCAGCTTGAAATAGACTTTTATAAATGTAAGGTTGCCCATGAAAGTCTCTGGGTAATTAAAAAGTGGAAAGCTACAAGGTACACACAAAACAAAATCTTCAAAACCAAAATATACCATTGCAGAAAACCATCAAACCAAAATGAAAAACAACAAAGGAAGAAGAAAGAAAAAAATATATATCTGCATAAAACAGAAAACAATCAAAAAAATTACATGCCACATATGTCAAAGACTGTGAAGATTAGGTTCTAGACCACAATAAAGCAAGTCACATAGAACTTGATACCCCAAGAGTCATGTTTGTACAATACTATGGGCTACTATATATGTAATAACATTATGTCTAAAAAAGTATGTACCTCAATTTTAAAATACTTTATTTTTTTAAAATGTGAATTATGTGAGCCTTCAATAGGACATGATCATTTTTCTGGTGAAGGGACTTGCCTCCATATTCATGACTGATGGCTGGAGATAATAGTTTCTAAAGGTTAGGACTTCTATGATGATTTCTTAAAAGGAGACAGTTTTGAAGTTTGCCACATCAATTGACTTTTCCTCTCTAAATGAACGCTCTTTAGCATATAATGGTTCTTGAGAGAATTTTGTCCACAGTAGAACTCCAAAATTCAGTTAATCCTCTAAAGTTCAGCCATTATGTCATCAATTAAGTACTCATGATATTAGAAGGCTTTGTCAATTCAACAATTTCACCACATCTCCAAAAGGAGTATATTCTCTCCCAAGAAAGCACTTTTTTTTGCTCATCTTGAGAAGCAATTCCTCATTCTATGTGTTACTAAAGTTTTCATCACTGTGATACATATGTGAGAAAATCAACCTATAGGAGGAAAGACTTTATCGTGGCTTAGAATTTCAGAAGTTTTCATCCATGGTCACTCAGTTCCATTGATTCTAGGCCTGTAGTGAGGCAAAACATCAAGGCAGGAAAAGTGTGGTGAATCATAACTGCTTACTTTATAACAGCAAGGAAGCAGAGACAGAGAGGTGTGGGGAAGGGTCTGGGAGCCAAATGTACCCTACAAAGTCACCCTCCCAGTGACCTATCTCTTCCAGCTAGCTCCCACCTCTTCAAGTTTCCACCATATTTCAATAGCATCATCAGTTCAGAAACACGCTTTCAACATGTGAGTCATTGGAAAATATTCCAGATCCAAACCATACTATCCTATTAAACTTTGATTATAAAACTGCAATGATTCAGCCACATGTTCAGGTTCCACATTTAATTATATTTTTCTTCCTATTTGTTCCACCTCTGTAGTTACTTCCTCCACTGAAGTCTCAAACAAGGGTTCAAACTCACTCATGAAAGTTGGAATCAATTTCTTCCAAACTCTATTACTGTAGATATTTTGACCAACTCCCATGAATCATAATTCTCTCTAATGGATCTAGAATGGGGACTCCATTTAACAGGCTCATATCCATTAGAGAAATCACTATGCATGGTGGATATAGCATTACCACATATTTCTCTTTAAGACTTGAAAGTAATCATTACTTTGTTGTTCATTCACTGAAGAATTGATATTGTGTTAGAAGTTATGAAAACAACATTATCTCCTTGGACATCTCCATCAGAGCTCTTGGTGACCAGATATATGGTCAGTGAAGATTAATATTTTGAAAAGAATTTTTTTCTTGGCAGTAGGTCACAAGAGTGAGCTTAAAATATGCAGAAAATCATGTTGCAAAGAGACATGCTACAATCCAGGATTTGTTGTTCCAGTCCTAGAGCACAGGAAGAGTAGATTTAGTGACATTAATAAGGGCTCTCATGCTTTCAGAATGCTGAACACTATGGCGTTGGCTTCAACTTAGAACCACCAGCTGCATTAGCACCTAATGAGAGAGATAGTCTGTCCTTGGAAGCTTTAAGTCACACATTGACATCTCCTCTCTAGTTATCAAAATCCTAGGTGCCATATTCTTCCAATACAAGGCTATTTTCTTTCTTTTTTATCAATTTTTTCTTTGTTTTAATTAGTTGTACATGACAGTAGAATGCATTTATGTACTTTAATATATCATACATAGGTGTGCTATGATTTCTCATTTTTCTGAGAGTACATGTTGCAGAATCACATTGGTAATGTAGTCGCATATATACATACTGTAATAATGTCTGTTTCATTTTGTTATCTTTCTTATCCCCACACCCCCTTCCCTTCCATAACCATCACTTCCCTCTACCTAATCTAAGGTAACACTATTCTTCTCTAGTGCCCCCTACCTTATTGTTAATTAGCATTCACAATTAGAGAAAACATTCAGCCTTTGGTTTTGTGGGATTGGCTTATTTTGCTTAGCATGATATTCTCCATCTCCAACAATTTACTGGCAAATGCAATAATTTTACTCTTCTTTAAAGCAGAGTAATATTCCATGATATATACCATGTTTTATTTATCCATTCATCTATTGAGGGACACCTAGTTTTGTTCCATAGTCTAGCTATTGTGAATTGAGCTGCTATAAACATTGACGTGACTGCATCTCTATACTATGCTGATTTTAGGTCCTTTGGGTGTAAACCAAGGAGTAGGATAGCTGCGTCAAATGGTGGTTCCATTCTCAATTTTCTGAGGCATCTCCATACTGATTTCCATAGTGGTTGCACCAATTTGCATTCCCACATGCAATGTTTGAGTGTACCTTTTTCACCACATCCTGGCCAACATTTATTGTTGCCTATATTCTTGATGATTGTCATTTTGACAGGAGTGAGATGAAATCTTAGAGTACTTTTGTTTTTCTTTTCTCTAATTGCTACAGATGTTGAACACTTTTTCATTTATTTGTTGATCAATTTCTTCTTCTGAGAAGTGTCTGTTCAGTTCCTTAGCCCATTTATTGATTGGGTTATTTGTTTTTTCGGTGTTAAGTTTTTTGAGTTCTTTATATATCCTAGAGATTAATGCTTTATCTGAGTTAACAAAAGAGGTAAGGACCTCTACAATGAAAATTACTGAACACTAAAGAAAGAAATTGAAGAAAACCTCAGAAGATGGAAAGATCTCGCATGCTCCTGGATAGGCAGAATTAATATTGTCAAAATGGCCATACTACCAAAAGTGTTATACAGATTTAATGCAATTCTTATTAACATTGTAGTGACATTCTTCATAGAATTAGAAAAAAAATCATAAAATTTATTTGGAAAAATAAGAGACCCAGAATGCCTAAAGCAATCCTTAGCAAGAAAAATGAAGCAGGTGGCACCACAATACCAGACTTTAAACTATAATACAGTGCTTTACTAATAAAAACGGCATAGTATTGGCACCAAACTTGACTTGTAGACCAATGGTACAGAATAGAGGACATAGAGATAAACCCACATAAATATAGTTATGTCATACTGGACAAAGGTGCCACTGTAGAAAAGGTAGCCTATTCAACAAATGGTACTGGCAAAATTGGAAATCCATATATAGCAAAATGAAATTAAACCTCTGTCTCTCACCCTGCACAAAAATCAATTCAAAGTGGATCAAAGACTTGGGCACTAGAGCAGAGACCCTGCACCTAAAAGAAGAAAATATAGGCCCAAATCTTCACCACATTGACCAATGATCTGACGTCCTTAACAAGACTCCTAAAGCACAAGAAGTAAAATCAAGAATTAATAAATAAGATAGATTCAAATGAAAAAGCTTTTTCTCAGCAAAAGAAGCAATTAATAATGTGGAGAGCCTACATATTGGAATGCTATTTTCTCTACATTGAAAATCTGCAGTTTAACAGAGCCACCTTTACCAATTATCTTGACTAGATAGATCTTCTGGATAACTTGTTGCAGCTTCTTGTCAACACTTGGTGCCTCATTTTGCACTTACATGTTGTGGAGACGATTTCTTAAGCATCATGGAAGAAAACATTACTAGGATCAGACTGTCCTTCCACAACTTCCTTCTTACTTTTCTTAACCCTCAGATCATTGAAGAGAGTTAGAGTCTTGATCAGGATTATGCCTTGGCTTAAGAGAATGTTGTGGAAGGTGTGATTTTCCATCCAGACGACAAAAGCTTCCCCCATAACAGCAATCAGGGTGTTCTACATCCCAGTGTTCCCTGGAGCAGCACTTTGAATTTTCCTCAAGAACTTTTGCTTTGGAGCTACCACGTGAATAAATGGAACAAGAGGCCCAGCTTTCCGCCCAGGGTGGCTTTCATCATCTTTCTCACTAAGCTTTGTCATTTCTAATGTTTGATATAGAAGGAAAGATGTAAAATTCATCCTTTCACTTGAACATTTAGAATGCTTTTAGGGTTATTAATTGAACTGATTTCAATATGGTGGTGTTTCACAAAAGAAGCAGGCCTCAGGAGAGGGGAGGAATGGAGAGTACCACTCCATGCAGCAGTCAGAACACAAGGCCTTTGACACTAAGTTCACTGTCTAACAAAGCATAATTCATGGACACCCAAAAATAACAATGGCAACATCCAAGAACACAGCTCATAATTCACCATAACGGATACAATGAGAATGTGAAAGATAGAAATATAGTGAAAATTCCCAAAATGTGACACAGAGACCACAGAGACATGAAGTCAACATGGGCTATTGGAAAAATGATATTGAAAGACTTCCTCAAAATAGGGTTGCCTCAAACCTTCAATTTGGAAAAAAAAAAAGCAAGAAGAATGAGGAAGAGAACAAGATGGAAGAAAAAAAGAAGAAAGGTGGAAGGATGTATAAATCACCATAAAGAAAGATGCAATAACATGAGGTAAGTCTGAAATTATGTATTAATAATAACCTTGAATGTGAATGAATAACATCCAAGTACAAGGCACAGTATGAATTGTAGGATTTTAAATAACTACAAAGTAGACTTTGGAGAATTCCTGAATACATATTAATTAAACCTGTTCCTAAACAATAAATGTGCAATGAGAAATTTACAAACACATTGAGAAAGTGAAAAATGTGACCAAAACTTACCAAAACATGTGGAGTGTAGCAAAGGCATATCTAAGAAGAAAACATGCAAAAACATGCATGCATCCAAAACAAAGAAATATTCCAACCAGACAACCCAATGTAATGCTTCAAGGAAATAGAAAAGGAACAAACTGAGTGCAATGTTAGAAGAACGCAAGAAATAATAAATGTTAGAGCATAAATAAAATGGAGTTGAGAAAAACAACACAAGAGATGAAACAGGACAAAGATTTGACTTTTAAAAATAAGAAAAAACAACAAACATTTAACTATTCTAGCAAGATAAAAGGAGAAGTTTCATATAAATTTAATCAGAAGTGAAAAATAAGACACTATCTCAGGTACCACATGAATGTGAAGGATAAGAAGAGATGATTATGAACAAGTACACACCACAAAGAAGGTAACCTAAAAAATAAACAAATTCCTAGACATGTACAGCTTGCCAATGCCTAGTCATGAAGAAGTACAGGACATGACCAAATCAATAATCAGTGAGGATAACAAAGCATGGGTAAAAATCTGTGGTTTAAGAAAATCAAGGATTTGATGGTTTTGCAGCTCAATTGGATTGAATACTTAAGAATTCAGCAATTTTCCACAAACTTTCCCAAAACATAGAAGGGAAGAAAATATATTCTATGTCTATTTACAATCCCAGGATTACCTTAATACTCAGGCCAAAGACATCACATGACAAGAAAACTAGGATAATATCCTTTATGAACATAGATATAGAATTCACCAACAATCTACTAGCAGACCCAATTCCATACATTCAAATATCATGCAAAATAATCAAGTGGAAATTATCCCAAGGATGGAAGCAGTTTTAAACATTCACAACTCAATAAATGTGAATCTACATCCTAACAAAATGAGAGGCAAAAATCCTATGGTCATCTCCTTATATGCATAGAAATCATATGACAAATTCAACATAATTTCACAATAAAACTCGAACAAATTAGTTATAAAGGGCATTACTTCAACACAATAAAGCCCATATAAGTTTACAAATAACACTATATTCCATAGTTAAATGTTAAAACCTCTTCTCTAAAATATGGAGCAAGACAAGAATACCCACTTCTGACAATTATATTTAACATAAAAATAGAAGTCTTATCAGGACAGTAAGGCAGCCAGAAAAATGGAATATAAAAATGAAGGAAAATGATGTCACTGTATTTTGATAACGTGATCATATACAGAGAAAACTCTAAAGAATACATTATAATTTTAATAGATCAGGTAAATAATTCAGTAAAGTTGCAGATACAAAATTCTTACACAAAGTGTGTAATGTTTATCAACCCTAATAATAAAAATTTCCAAAAAAGAAGAGTAGTTGCATCTCTGAAAGACACAGAAAACCAGTAATAAAATACTTATTAGTAAATTTAATTGAGGAGAGAGAAAACCTGCACAATAAAACCTTTTTGAAATAAATTGCAGGAGAGATAAATAAATGGAATGACATTCCATTTTCTTGTGATAGAACAGTAAATACTGATAAAATGTCCACATGGCAAAAAAAGGATCTACAGATTTAATGCTATCATTAATATGCTATTTAATTTTCTTACTGCCCTGATAGGACTTTACACTTTAGTTGCCTTGCTGCCTATATAGATTTCTATTTTTATATTTAAATATACTATTTAAATTTCCACATTATTTTCACAGAAAAAATAAAAATCTATAATTAACATGTTAACACACCAAAAAAGTTTTATATCACTGAATCAATGATGAGCCAAAGAACACAGCTGGAGCCCTCGTCATCTCTTAATTCAGGCTATACTGCAAGGACAGAGCAAATAAAATGTGAAGGCACTGCCATCAAAATAGACACATAGGCTCCTGGAACAGAAGAGTGCTCAGAAATTAGCCCCAAATATACAGTCTAATGGTTCTCAACAAAAACATTATGATTATATCACAGGAAAAGAATAGTCTCCTTAATAAATGCTGCTGAGAAAATTCTATATCCATATGCAAAAAAATAAGTTGGGTCCATACTTCAAATCACATACAGAAATATTAGCTCAAAATGAATTAAAGACTAACATGGAAAACCTAATATTTTAAAACTATTGCAACAGACTGGGGGCAGGGTGGTGGAGGACTACACATTAGTATGGGCAATAGCTTCATAAATTTTTTTAATATGTCGAATTTTATTTTTTATGTATTAGTTTTTTTTCTTTTTTATTTGTTTTAATTAGTTACACATGACAGTACAATGATCTTGACATATCATACATTTGAATCAGAGGGGTATAATTTCTAATTTTTCTGAGAATACAGGTTGCAGAATCACATTGGTCATGCAGTCATGTATATACATTCAGCAATAATAAAATCTATTTTATTCTGCTGTGCTTCCTTTGCCCCCTTCCTCTCCCCTCCTTCCCCATCACTTCTGTCTACACAATTTAATGTGACACACTTCTTTTTTTTTGTTTCCTCACTTTGTCATACATGTATTCTGTATAACGATGAGGGTCTCCGTTCATCTTCCATGTAATTCCCCTTCTCCATCCCTTTACCTCCCACCTCTCTTCCCTATATAGAGGTAATCTTCTTCTCATGCTCTTCCTCCTTACCCCATTTTGAGTCACCCCCCTTATATCAGAGAAGACATTCAGCATTTGTTTTTAGGTATTGGTTAACTTCACTTAGCATAATCTGCTCTAATGCCATCCATTTTCCTGAAAATGTCATGAACTTGTTATTTTTTAGTGCTGAGTAATATTCCATTGTGTGTATATATCACTTTTTTTTATATCTATTCATCGATTGAAGGGAATCTAGGTTGGTTCCACAGCCTAGCTATTGTGAATTGTGCTGCTATAAACATTGATGTGGCTGTTGTCCCTGTAGTATGCTGTTTTTAGGTCTTTGGGGTATAGTATGAGAAGGGGAATAGCTGGGTCAAATGGTGGTTCCATTCCCAGCTTGCCAAGGAATCTCCATACTGCTTTCCAAATTGGCTGCACCAATTTACAGTCCCAGCAGAAATGTATGAGTGTACCTTCTCCCCCCCCCCCCCCCCCCCCCCCCCCGCTCACCAGCACTTGTTGTTTGAATTCATAATGGCTGCCATTCTTACTGGAGTGAGATGGTATCTTAGTAGTTTTATTTGCATTTCTCTGATTGCTAGAGATTGTGAGCATTTTTTCATGTATTTGTTGATTGATTGTATATCCTCCTCTGAGAAGTGTCTGTTCAGGTCCTTGGCCCATTTGTTGATTGGGTTATTTGCTTTTTTGTTATTTAACTCTTTGAGCACTTTGTATACCCTAGAGATTAGAGCTCTATTTGATGTGTGAGGGGTAAAAATTTGTTCCCAGGATGTAGGCTCCCTATTCACCTCGCATATTGTTTCTCTTGCTGAGAAAATCTTTTTAGTTTGAATTCATCCCATTTGTTGATTCTTGGTTTTAACTCTTGTGCTATAGGTGTCTTATTAAGGAATTTGGGGCCTGACCCCACATGATGGAGAGTAGGGCCAACTTTTCTTCTATTAGATGCAGAGTCTCTGGTTTGATTCCTAGATCCTTGATCTACTTTGAGTTAACTTTTGTGCATGGTGAGAGAAAGGGATTCAATTTCATTTTGTTGTATATGGATTTCCAGTTTTCCCAGCACCATTTGTTAAAGATGCTATCGTTTCTCCATTGCATGCTTTTAGCACCTTTGTCTAATATAAGGTAGTTGTAATTTTGTGGGTTGATCTCTGTGTCCTCTATTCTGTACCATTAGTCTATCAGCCTGTTTTGGTGCCAGTACCATGCTGTTTTTGTTACTATTGCTCTGTAGTATAGTTTAAGATCTGGTATAGAAATACATTTGTTTCACTCTTCCTGCTTAGAATTGCTTTAGCTATTCTGGGTCTCTTATTTTTCCATATGAATTTCATGATTGCTTTTTCTATTTCTTTAAGAAATGTCATTGGGATTTTGATGGGAATTGCATTGAATCTGTAAAATGCATTTGGTAATATGGCCATTTTAATTATATTAATTCTGCCTATCCATGAGCAAAGTATATCTTTCCATCTTCTAAGGTCTTCTTCTATTTCTCTCTTTAGGGTTCTGTAGTTTTCATTGTATACATCTTTCACCTCTTTTGTTAAGTTGAATCCCAAGTATTTTATTTTTTTGAGGATATTGTTAATGGGGTAGTTTTCCTCATTTCCTTTCAGAGTATTTGTCACTGATATACAGGAATGCCTTCGATTTATGGTTGTTGATTTTATATCCTGCCACTTTGCTGAATTCATTTACTACTTCTAGAAGTATCTTGGTAGAACTTTTGGGTCTGCTAGGTATAGGATCATATCATCAGCAAATAGTGCTATTTAAATTCTTCTTTTCCTATAGTTATACTTTAATTTCTTTCATCTGTATCATTGCTCTGGCTAGTGCTTTCAGAACTATGTTGAATAAAAGTGGTGAGAGAGGGCATCCCTGTCTTGTTCCAGATTTTAGAGGGAAAGCCTTCAATTTTTCTCCATTTAGAATGATGCTGGCCTGAGGCTTAGCACTGATAGCTTTTACAGTGTTGAGGTAAGTTCCTGTTATCCCTAGTTTTTCTAGTGTTTTGAACGTAAAGGAATGCTGTATTTTGTCAAATGCTTTTTCTGCAACTATCAAGATAATCATATGGTTCTTATTTTTAAGTCTATTGATGTGGTGAATTACATTTATTGATTTCCATATATTGAACCAGCCTTGCATCCCAGGGATGAATCTCATTTAATCATGGTGCATGATCTTTTTGATATGTTTTTGTATCTGATTTGCCAGAATTTTATTGATGATTTTTGCATCTATATTCATTAGAGATATTGGTCTGAAGTTTTCTTTCTTTGAAGTGTCTTTGTTTGGTTTTGGAATCAGGGTGATATTGGCCTCACAGAATAAATTTGGAAGTACTCCCTCTTCTTCTATTTCCTGAAATAGATTGAAGAGTATTGGTATTAATTCTTCCTTAAAGGTCTCTGCTGTATATCCTTCTGGTCCTGGGCTTTTCTTGGTTGATAATCTTTTGATGGCTTCTTTTATTTCCTCACTTGATATTGATCTGTTTAAGTTATATATATCCTCCTGACTCAATCTGGGCAGATCATATGACTTAAGGAATTTATTGATGCCTTTACTATCTTCTATTTTATTAGAGTGTAAGGTTTCAAAATAATTTCTAATTATCTTCTGTATTTCTGAAGTGTCTGTTGTGATATTGCCTTTTCATCCCATAAGCTAGTAATTTGGGTTCTCTCTCTTCTTCTCTTCATTATCATGGCTATGGATCTGTCAATCTTATTTATTTTTTCAAAGAACCAACTTTTAGTTTTGTCAATTTTTTCAATTGTTTCTTTTGTTTCGATTTCATTGATTTCAGTTCTGATTTTAATTATTTCTTGCCTTCTACTGCATTTGCTGCTGATTTGTTCTTCTTTTTCTAGGGCTTTGAGATGTAGTGTGAGGTCATTTATTTGTTGGCTTTTTCTTCTTTTAAGGAATGAACTCCATGATATGAATTTCCCTCTTAGTACTGCTTTCATAGTGTCCCAGAGATTTGGATATGTTGTGTCTGAGTTTTAATTTACCTCTACGAATCTTTTAATTTCCTCTTTGATGTCTTCTGTAACCCTTTGTTCATTCAGTAGCATATTGTTCATTATCCATGTGATGTAGGAATTTTTCTTCCTTATTTTATCATTGATTTCCAATTTCATTCCATTATGATCAGATAAAATGCATGGTAGTATCTCTACTCCTTTACATTTGCTAGGAGTTGCCATGTGACATAATATATGATCTATTTTTGAGAAGGATCCATGTGCTGCTGAGAAAAAAAGTGTATCCGCTTGATGTTGGGTGGTATATTCTATATATGTCAATTAAGTCTAAGTTATTAATTGTGTTATTGAGTTCTATAGTTTCTTTATTTAACTTTGGAAGATCTGTCTGGTGGTGAGAGAGGTGTGTTAAAAATCACCCATGATTATTGTGTTGTGGTCTATTTGACTCTTGAACTTGAGAAGAGTTTGCTTGATGAACATAGCTGCACCATTGATTGGGGCATATATATTAATGATTGTTATGTCTTATTGGTTTATGGTTCCCTTGATCAGTATGCAGTGTCCTTCTTTATTCCTTTTGATTAACTTTGGCTTGAAGTCTATTTTATTTGATATGAGTATGGACACCCCTGCTTGCTTCCAAGGTCCATGTGAGTGGTATGATTTTTCCCAACCTTTCACCTTCAGTCTGTGTATGTGTCTCCTGTAGGCAGAATATTGTTGCATCTTTTTTTAACCCATCTACCTGCATATGTCTTTTGATTGGTGAGTTTAAGCCATTAACATTTAGGGTTACTATTGAGACATACTTTTGTTATTTAACATGATTTGTTTTCCTCTTTGATTAGTTTTTCCTTTACTGTACTACCTCCCACTATTGATTTTCATTGTTATTTTTCATTTCGTCCTCATGTAATATTTTGCCAAGGATGTTTTGAAGTACTGGCTTTCTAGCTGAAAATTCTTTTTAACTTTTGTTTATTGTGGAAGGTTTTCATTTCACCTTCAATACTGTAGCTTAATTTTGCTGTATACAAGATTCTTGGTTGGAACCCATTATCTTTAAGTATTTGAAATATGTTGGTCCAGGATCTTCTAGCTTTCAGAGTCTGTGTTGAAAGATCAGCCATTAACCTGATTGGTTTGCCCCTAAATGTAACCTGCTTCCTTTTTCTTGTGGCTTTTAAAATTCTCTCCTTATTCTGTATGTTGGGAATCTTCATTATTATGTGTTTTGGTGTGGATCTCTTGTGATTTTGCACATTCAGCATCCTGTAGGCTTCTGGGATTTGGATTTCTGTTTCATTCTTCAAGTCTGAGAAGTTTTCTAATATTATTGGATTGAACAGTTGCTCATTCCTTTGGTTTGGACCTCTATACCTTCCTGTATCCCAATAACTCTTAAATTTGGTCTCTTTATGTTATCCCATATTTCTTGGATGTTCTGCTCATGGTTTCTTAACAGTCCCACTGAGCTGTCTACCATCTTTTCGAGATGATATACTTTGTCTTTGTTGTCTGATGTTGTGACTTCTAAGTGTTCTATTCTGCTGGCAGTACTCTCATTTGAGTTTTTAATTTGGTTTATTATTTCCTTCATTTCCAGGATTTCTGTTTTTTTTTTTGTTGTTGTTGTTGTTGTTGTTGTTTTGTATAACCTCTATCTCCCTGTAGAATTGCTTCTTCCATTTGTTTATATAACTCATTGTCAAAGTGATCTTTCATTGTATGAATTTGCTGAAAATGTCTTCCTTGAGACTACGGATCATCTGAGGCATGTATATCCTGAATTCTTTATCTGACATTCTTTCTGCTGTAGATGTTACCTCTTCAAATGTTGAATTGACCTGCATTGTTTGTGGTCCTTTCTTTCCTTGTCTTTTCATACTGCTCACGTTTCTTTCCAGCTTTGTGTAACTGTTGTGTTAATATTTCCCCCCCTATATATTTATATTGCTCTTGTATAGTTCTAAAGTCTCTCTTTTGTGGAAAAAGGCAATGTTAACAGTTCCCAACATCAATAGTACATCATCTACTCACAAGTTTTCATTAATAACACATTTATAGTTAGACACTATGTCTAAAGATGTTGGCTCCAATTATTATTTAAAATATAGTCATTAGTTTCATAAAAGGCATACCATTTCTGGTGGCATATAGAGAACTAAAGTCCAGGTGTAGGACATTATGTTAAGGGGGAAAGGAGTGAGGGTATGGGGTTAATCTAACTTAGCAACTTTGGAGGAGAACTCTAACCAATAGACGGGTAATTTACAGAAGAATGT
The DNA here is from genome assembly GCF_047511675.1 of Marmota flaviventris. Taxonomy (NCBI): domain Eukaryota; kingdom Metazoa; phylum Chordata; class Mammalia; order Rodentia; family Sciuridae; genus Marmota; species Marmota flaviventris. The sequence continues at coordinate 44,757,357 of NC_092506.1, forward strand.
ATAAATTCAAACCCCTATCTGTATTTAGAAAATTACCCTACAAATACATGGTAAAAGTTAGGGGGTTGAAAGTGGGACAGAGGGAGGAAGAAGGAAAAAAACAACAAGGAAAGAAAGAAAAAAAGAGAGAGAGAGAAAGAAAATAAGAAGAAAAAGGGGGGGAGTTGGTGCATATGCAATTCCTCTATATTATATTATTCTAGTGATTCATTTGTTAAAGTCCTATTCATGCAATGTTCTTGGTTTCACATATGTTGAGGTTGTGAAGACCAGAGGGGGAAGAGTAGAGGAGAATGGATGAATGGATGAGAAGAAAGAGAAGAAAAGAAAGCAAAAAAAAAAAAAAAAAAAAAGAATCTCTCAGACTCTGTTTTCTTTTCTTCCAGTAGGTGGAGTTGTCTAGTCCAAGCTTGAATCTCTGTGTTCAGGGTGGTGGAGGTAGCCAGTGTGAGAGGATTTGAGCTTCCACCGGGAGCCTCCCTACTCTTAGTCTCTGAGATGGAAACCAGGTTGCAGTTTTCCATTGAGAGCTACACCCCCCAAAAGCTTGTGAGAAAAATTTTGAGATATCACAGCTGGGGTGGGGGAGTTGTAAAATAGGTACCTGATTAGCCACAGAACCATGCTGGTAGCCACACCCACCAATATGGATTTGGTCTGTTTCCCCGGTAGGGAGTTGGTGAGGTGAGGGTGTTGGAGAGACCTTGTGCTTTGTCCAGAGCTCCATCTGGTGACCCGCTAGCAAAGCCTCTGCGTTCTGTGCCTCCTTCCGTCTGCGCTGAGCAGCTTGCATGACTCCTCCTTCCATCTGCTTGGCCTTATAAATTTGACCCCAAAGTGCAGGAACTAAATAAAAATTAATAAATAAACGTCTGTCAAAACTTAAAGCTTTTGCATAGTAAAAGAAACAGCAGAGTGAAGAGACAATGCAAAATGGGAGAAAATATCCCTAAGTTCTACATTTGATAAGGGATAAATATCTAAAATATACGAAGAAATCAAACTGTGTGAAAAGAAAACACACAATCTGATCAAGAAATGGTCAAAGAACCTCAATTTTGTACCACAATTTGGAAGTCTTTTCCACTCCAAACTAAAAGTAAATTTTCTTTGATTTAAGAAGTTCTGATTGTATATTCATCATTTATTTTTATGTATTTAGTAAATTGGATTATTCACATCATATGGAAAGAGTTTATTTTATTTCACACGGCACCTTTTTTTCTCAATTCCATTCATTTAATAGTTCATGTTTTACTCACTGCTTTGACATGCAACCTCTATAATATTCTAAATTCCCACATGCATTATAAGTTTAATTTCTAGGACATTTTCAATATTCAGTTTCTATCATGCAAGTTTACACTTATTCAGGCTTTATACTATGTTTTAATCATCCCTATTACTCTTTTCTTTCAGAATATGTCATTGTGTTTTATTTTCTTTGATTTTTAATTGCCTTTTTTAGGTAGAACAAACTAACGATTGTTTATATCATCACATGGCATGCCACAATATATTTAAACTGTCTCTTTGCTGAGGTGATGTTTGAGACCTGTAGTGTCCAGGAGGTACAAGTCATCCCTGAAAGTTGCTTTCACACTTGTCCCAGTTGACCATCAGGAAACTCTCCCTCTGAAACCATGTTATCAAGATCAACAGTGACTCCACATAGTTAAATCAGAGGTAAGTTTATCTACATCTCATCTGCTGACACTACCTACTGACCAAACACCCCATTACTTGGGTTCTGGAACACAACCTTTCCTGGTTTTTACCATTTATTTTTTGTTAAATTATTTATTCTAATTTGTTATATATAACAGCAGAATGCAATTCATTTCAATTACACATATAGAGCACAATTTTTCAAGTCTCTGGTTGTACACAAAGTATTTTTACACCTTTCATGTCTTCACACATGTACTTGGAGTAATGATGTCTAACTTATTCCATCATCTTTCCTACCCCCATGGCCCTTCCCTTTCTATCCCTCCCCTTTGCCCTATCTAAAGTTCCTCCATTCCTCCCATGCCCCCCCTCCATTGTCATTATATGTCTGCATCTACATATCAAAGAAAATATTTGGCCTTTGGTTTTTGGGGATTGGTTTACTTCACTTAGCATTATATTCTCCAACTCCATCCATTTCCCTGAAAATGCCATGATTTTATTCTCTTTTAATGCTGAGTAATATTCCATTGTGTTACAATGGTACAGAATAGAGGACACAGAAACAAGCCTACATAATTACAACTATCCCATATAAGACAAAGGTGCCAAAAACATATTGGAGAACAGATATACTCTTCAACAAATGTTGCTTGGAAAACTGGGAATCCATATGTAACAAAGTGAAATTAAACCTCTATCTCTTACCATGCACAAAACTCAACTCAAAGTAGATCAAGGACCTAGGAATTAAATCAGAGACCTTGCACCTAATGGAAGAAAAAGTAGGCCCAAATTCTCATCATGTCTGATTAGGCTCCTAATTCCTTAGGAGCAAGAACATTCCTCTTGCCTCCACTTAATGAAATTGTTGTTTACCTCATTTGGCATAGATATTAAAAATTTTAAAAACAAAGAATATTAAAAATATTAAAAACAAAGAATAAAAAATGGGATGGATTCAAATTAAAAAGTTTCTTCTCAGCAAAAGAAACAATCCGTGAGGTGAAGGGAGGCTACAGAATGGGAAAAAATCTTTACTAAAAGCACGTCATATAGAGCACTAATCTCTAGGATATACAAAGCACTCAAAAACATTAACATCAAAGAAACAAATAACCCAATCTATATATGGGCCAAGAAACTGAACAGACACTTCTCAAGAGAAAATATATAATCCATCAACAAACATATGAAAAAATGTTCAGCATCTCTAGCAGTTAGAGACATGTAAATCAAAACTACTCTAAGATTTCATCTCACTCCAGTCAGAATGGCAGCTAACAAGAATAGAAACAACAATAAGTTTTGGTGAGGATGTGGGGGAAAAGGCAAAATTATACATTTCTGGTGGGACTGCAAATTGGTACAGCCAGTCTGGAAAGCAGTATGGAGATTCCTTGGAAAAATTGGAATGCAATCACCATTTGACCCAGCTATCCCACTCCTTGGTTTATAACCAAAGGACTTAAAAACAGCATACTACAGGGACACAGTCACAGCAATGTTTATAGTAGCACCATTCACAATAGCTAAATTGTGGAACCAATCCAGATGCCCTTCAGTAGTTGAATGGATAGGGAAACTTTGGTATATATACACAATGGTTTTCCCATTTCTAAAGCAGCTGCTTCTTTTTGTATTTTATCCACTAATCTGACATTAAATTTCTACTAGATTCCCATATGCATTTCTGCTTAATTCTGAGATTTTTGTGAACTCTATAGTTCTCCTACCCATTGACTGCTGGATACAATGCTTTCTCCATTTTTCTAATAAAGACCCCTTTCGAACTCTTCCCTTTCCAATCACTATTTGCTTTCTCAAGGAATGTCTCAGCCATTTGAGAGGGATCTCCAAAGTGTCCACAGCCTAATCTAGGTCACATTGAACTGATTCCTCAAATAATGTTTAGAACTCAGTGAGTATGTATTAGTTTGCTAGGGCTGTAATAACGACTGACTGTAGACTGGGTAGATTAAGCAGAAATTTCTTTTCTCACAATTTTGGAAGTTAGAATACTAAGATTTTGATGCAGAGTGGTCCAGATTTTTCTGAGAATTTTCTCATGTCCTTGTAGCCATCATCTTCTCTGTGGTGTACTTTTATATTGTTTTCCCTCCTTGTGTATCTGCCCTAATCTCCATTTCCTTTAAGAATACCAGTTATGTTGAATTTAGAAACACCCTAATTTATCTCATTTTAACTTCATCTTCTCTATAAAGATCCCCATGTTCAAAAAGCATTATATTCTGCAGTAGTGAAAATAAGGTCTTCAGAACAGCAATTTGTGGAGGAAAATAATTGAGCCCATAAAAATATTTCTGTGAAATATTTTCTAACTAAGTCTTCTGAACATTTCTTCTGAAAATGTGGACAGGTTCTAGCTAAAATACCATCTACAAAGTGACTAATAGCTTGCTCTGACTGGTACATGAGAAGAAGAAGGGAAGTTGTAGGAGATGAATGAAATTTTAATATCTATGCCAAATGAGGTAAACCACAATTTCATTAAGTGGAGGCAAGAGGAATGATGTTGGATGTACACAAAACTCTTTATTTTGGCAAGTCAATTGATTCGATTGATCATATGGATAAATTAAAAATAGATGTTTATTTGTATTATTCAGAGCTGATCATGATTATAGAAAGAAGCATGGAAAGTTTAGTATGTGAAGGTCAATGGAGAATAGGATTCAGGTCTATTCACTTAAATGATACTTTGTGTTTGGGAACGAAATCAAACACAGGAATGCATTACTTCTGTAATGAAAAAAAAAACACACTAAAAAGTGGAGATGAGCCAACACCTTGAAGACTTATTCATATATATTTTATTCCATAGGTACAAAGCCAATTATTGCAAGATTATACATTGCTAACATGGCTACCTAGGATTACAGTGGCTATGTAAGGATCCATAACAACAATGACTTGCAGGAAATTGAGCTGGTTGGGATGGGAGAGCCTGAGTGAGTGGAAATGGAAGAGCAATAAAGACTGTCTTGGTAATGTTCGGCACCTGGAATGCTCTGGATTCTGACTTGTCCACAGTAAAGGAAATAGCAGGCTGTTCAATAATTTCATTGCTTTTTGGTCACCATCTTTCTTGACAATTCTTCTAGGAATTTTCCACATAAAGAATGTAATAGTGTCCACTGGCCTCTCTCAGTCCTATAAAGGCTATCCCCCTTCATCCTGGGTAAATATTCCACTCTGAGTAGAAAAATGCACAAAATGAAAGGCAATATGCCTAGACTTTTTCATTCCCTTTTGAATTATAACATTTTTCAAAGTACAAACCCCTTTTTTCTACCTTGTGGTGTTATTTGTAGTCTCCTTCATGAAAAGGCAAGATACAGGAATCACTTTCGTGAAACAAAGCACTGGCATTGCTGACTACTGGGTTTCAGAATGGGAATTACCAGAACTTTCTCCCTTCGATCCATATCTCCATAAGCTCCCCTGTATTCGCCTTTTGAAACCTGCTTTCCTAGAAAGAATGGCAATTTCTACATGAATTTAAGGAACAAGGTGACAGGTAGGCATTTCATCAGACATGTGTTATTATGAACTTGATTTCACTTATTTACTTGCTTTTCAAAATGATTCACATTAAGTATCTGAAAGATGTAAAAGAGGAAGCAGATTAATCAATCTGAACTCATCGAGGACAATTCCATGAACAAACCATGCCTAAAATTGGGAAGGACTAAGAGAATTTCACAATTCACAGTAATGCATCCTAAGCATTAGTGCCACATCATTTCTATTCTGGGTTTAAAGTGACAAGGGAAGAAGCATGTGCCAATGAAAGCAGCTATAACTACAGCTTCAGAAGCAGGAGATGATGACCAGACAGGAGAAGAACCCCTGCTATTGTCAACCCAGGACCTGTGGAACATGCACTCCTTATTCATTAGACGATATGTTTGGCTGCTCCAACAGAAACCAATTTTCATAAAGTCTAAGACTTGAGATAGAGGCACCAACACAATCAGACATAAGAATTTCTTCCAAATTGCTACTCTACAATCACAGAAAATCCTGCTTGTCTGGACATATCATAGTGCCTCCTGGAGGAAGGGAAAAGAGGACAAATTATCTCCTATTAATCCCATGTCTCAGGAGTTGGTTAAATTGTGTCTGCTCTCATCCTCTTCGTCAGTACCTAGTAATATGGGGTAATAAACACCATGAAAAACTGTAAAACAGGGTCTTTTTCTGATTTAATCCTCTTAACATTTTATATGACAGAGGTGAGAATCAGTATTGGAGAAAATTAGCCATTTCTACACCCCCCACATCTCTCACATTCAGCACTCATATGAAAATACTTTCATTATTTCTCTAAAGTAATGAGTAATGTAAGAGAGAACAGTGAGAAAGACATAGAAAGTGCTTCAAGAACTGGGTGCTGTGGTGCACACATGTAATCCCAGATGCTCTAGAGGCTGAGACAGGAGGATCAGGAGTTCAAGGCCAGCCTGAGCAATTGAGTGAGGCTCTAAGTAACTCAGTGAGTCCCTGTCTCTAAGTAAAACACAAAAAAGAAAAAGGACTAAAGATGTTTTTCAGTTGTTAAATGTCCTGAGTTCAATCCATGGTACCAAGAGGCAGGGGTAGGGAGAGGCAAGGGACTGTAAGACCTGAGGCTGGCATTGGAGTGACTACACTTGGTGTCTTTTCAGAAAATTCTGTTGTCTGTTAAAGCCTCAGTTTCTTCAAGAAATAAGTGAGGATATTACAATAGATGGCCATTAAGGAACACTGGGTTCTTTAGTGAAAAAAACAAGCATGACCTATGCCTTATTGAGCTTCTAATTTTAAGGAATCAAACATATAACAGACAGCTGGGTGAACTTTAAGTCCCCTGAGTGCAAATAACAAAGGTGTGGTTTTCCTCCCTCAACTCTTTCTGGCCACACAGGGTGTGAAGCTCCTTGTTCTTAAAGAGCACATGGTGGAGGGCATACATTCAGTCCTGGATGCATCTACATCTTCAAGAGATATGCATTCTCTGTCCACTCAGAGGCCTCATTTCCCCTGTGAGTGCTCTTCATTATGAAATACTAGCTCCCTTTGTGAGACAACAAAGGGCACCTGGAATATCTATTCCTAACTGACTTCCATCCACCTTTCTCTTGCTGTTTACTTGAGTGGATTCTCTTCCTCTCTCTGTGGAAGGCACTTACGCTAGATTTCATTTTCATCCACAATTTGACTGTGATGTTGTATATAAGGTGGGAATGACTCCTCTGCTTTTCCTGCATCCTTATGGGACAGCACACAGAGTATGAGTCACAAGGACTGGACTAAGGCCATGAGACAGCACTGCTGGGTTCAAATTCCAGGGTATGAGGTCAAGGGCTAATAACTTATCCTGTTACTAATAAAAATCCATTCTCTATAAAATGGGAAAATACTAATTCTTGCATGACAGGTTTTTCAGAGGATTCAAGGATGAACTTCCAGGTAAATTCTAAAGCCCATGCTGTTTGTCTTTCCTCAGGTAGGAGCATGTCATATGCTCCAGTTGAAATTTGCATAGCAACTCTCCTTCCATTCAAGTCCTGAACTGCATCTACAACTCCTCATAGATGCCTCACAAAAACCTTTGATCTCTAATGTAAGAGAGAACAGTGAAAAAGACATAGAAAGTGCTTCAAGAACTGGGTGCTGTGGTGCACACATGTAATCCCAGATGCTCCAGAGGCTGAGACAGGAGGATCAGGAGTTAAACTGTGCTAAGAATCATCTAGGAGAAAAAATGAAGTATGTTTCTATTGGACACACCCCAGAGCACCACTTAATAGTCCTCCACAGATATTCCAACACTTAAGTCTCTCTTCAGTGACACTCAGACCCCACCATTGCTTATTCATTTCTCCTTGGGGCTGCTACACAGTTCAGTTCAATAACAAATCCTACTCCCATAGTGGATGAAAATGCTTTTAAGTGCTTAATAAAACCATTTTGAAGCCTCACTTAAATGCATTCAGTGGTCAATTTAATTTCTGTGAGCCCACACAAGAAATGCTAACCACACCCAGATCTTTCCACAGAGACTGATAATATGAAGTTTTTTCATCTAACTATTTATGTATTTTCAGATACCTTTATTGTATTTTCCTTAAATCAAAATCTGCACTATGCTTAGAATCCTCATTCATTCATGCAATCATTGAACTAAAATGAATACAAAAGATTGTACACATAGAACTAGATGCTGGAAATACATACACTGCTTCTGTCTTCACTGAGACTGATGGATTGAGGCATTTCTAGTTCACCAAGCCAAGCCATCCTCACACCTGTTCTAGGAGGAACCCACATTCCCTTATGGGCCCTAAATCAAAGTCTTCTCTTCCTAGGAGGGAATATCTTCTTTTCATGGTAAAGTCATGACCACCTCTCCATCTTTATGAATTCCTACACCTGAGACAAAATTCTGAATGCTGCTCACATTGAGTGGTGCTTAGGGCTTGACTCAAGCATATTGAGTGGGGATGTTGGGAATAGACTCTTCCATGTAATAGGGCATGTAATTTTCAGTAAATCTCTACATTCATTTTTTCTCAAGGCTCATAATGTCCAATCTTAGAATATCCCTCCTGTTATACTCTGACAGCATAGAAAAATGGAACTCCTAAAAACATTTTTAGGAGAGCCTCCAGGTATTTAGGCCACAGGCATTGTAGCCTTCCCTATTCCCACTACCCTGGGATCCAGCAAAGGATTCACTTCCCTCCTGCCAGCTCACCTCAGCAACCAGAAGTCCAAATACATAGGGATGTAGAACCTCAGTGCTGGATGGGAAAGAGCACTTCACTCAGAGTCAGGTATTCTCAAGTTGATCAGTGACCACCAGGAGCCACATGCCCATTCAGGGCAACCCAAGCTGGTAATGCAGTTACAGAATTGCAATGCTGTGATTTTAATGCCACATGAAGTATGGAATCTGTGTTCAGAATATGCAGTGTTTGGTAGGGACTGCATGTAACTACTATACTGATGAGGAAAGGCAAGTTCATATCTCTATACCATAAGTATAATTATAATGGACATAGGGTTTCTGTTTCTGTATATCAGATATCTGGAATTTGCAGAAGCTGTTGTTTTGCTCTTTCTGTATGTTATTTTAATATCCTGAACCCAACGCTTGCCCTAAAAATAGGAAAGAATTGGTTCTATTGCCTGGAAACTTACTAAAAAGTATGGAAGAAGAGATATCCTTACATACACATAAAACTTAGGCACACTGACTCTAAATCATTCCCAGATATAAGATGAGATGGGGTAGAAAGAGGGAGAAGATCCCATTAGCAAGTGTGTATACAGAGATGAGTAAGTTTGGAAAGTCTTCTTGGGATGCTGAAAATTGAAACTACAATTTTACCAACCACAACTTTTGGTGGTATGCATGTAAGGATAAATAGAATCTGTTAAAATAAAATGGGAGAAAGGTAATTCGCAGGTTTGTTTTCAATAAGTGTTTGTGATTCTTTAGTGAATGACTTTCATGATGCATTTGTTTAATTCTCTGTGCCTGTCCTTGTATTTGGTCATAGTGGAAAGATTCCTTGTTCGAAGGTAGAGTGCTCAAGCAAACAACCATGTCTCTCATGGGCTTCAAGTGACTCAATTAGCATAGTGTTTAAAAATTCATTGGAGTCAACTCCAAAATACTGTCAAATCCATAATATCCAACCATGTGAGCCCAGAATAAGGCCAAACCCTGTGTTTCCTACCCTCTTCCAAGGAATATGTCCAACCTACTGGGTCAGGAGCTACAAATGTAAATCAAACACAAATAGAACAAGGAAAAACTTGGGAGATAATGGGAAAAGAAAGATGCAGTGAAATGTATCTATTTTTCTGATGCTCTTTGACCTGCAAAAACCCCTCATTGAGAATAGGACAGGTAACTCATTTCAATGTGAATTTAAAATGTTATACTTCACATAATGAACACTATTTTTATAGCCTTGATGTGACTGATGGCTTAAGATTTGGTAAAGAATTTTCAAAAATATCCTTAAATGTCATCAGAATATCTTTGGGGATATAGTACCAACACTATTTGGCAATGCTGGTCCTCTCACCTGCACAGATAGTTCTCTACCCTGAGTTCCACCTCAGCTAATACTCTCCTTGACTTTCAGATTAAATCCTTGTTCTAACTTCCTGTGACATATATTACAGATAAATGCTTATCTACTGGACAAGTTGTGAAGACTGCTGTGGGAGAGCAGATGCAAACTTGGGCCTGTAGTTCTACCTGTAATTTTTCTTGAATTTTTTTGAAATTTCTATTGAAAGCAAATATCATGAATTTTAACAATTGCTTAATTAGAGTGGAGAATGTGTGAGTTCTCATGATATTGTCAACTGGCCTTTGTACTTGGTTTATAAAACTATCTCTAGCATCACCAATTTACTCATCTGTGGTGATTCTAATATTTGCGTAGATTGTCCATCCAAAAAATGATCTTTTCAATTCTTTTTAACTAATTCCTTCCAAATTAAATTGCAAAACATAGTAGAGTTTCTGTATGCCCACTACTAAGACTACACTTTGGTAATATTTACACTAATGTAGTATATTACCAAAATCAGGGGTTTATGGTTGTGTAACCAAATCACCTACACTACAGATCTTATTTGGATTTCATCATTTTATGCCTGTATCACTTATATGTAAAAATCCATTTAATTGTTTTAAAAAATGCAAAAAACATTTACTTGAGTAGCTGAATTACTCTCCAACTAGCAATATATTTTAAAAATCCCACTATCCAAATGCTTCCTATGTTTAAGTTAAGAAATATTATATATAGTGTAACCAGAGTATAGTGGTCTCTTGTGTTTTGAGATATTTTCCATGCCTTTAATTGAGATCTTTCCTTCTTGTGTCTCCTTCTTGGTCCTCTTGCTTCATGTTTGGTTTTTCTTTTCTTTTATTCTTATAAGTACACCATTTACTTTGGATACTATCCACCTTAATAGATTCCTCTTAATTGTCTTGAAGGAAGCCATCTCCAAATATTTATATTTCTGAGATCATGAAGATTAGGACTTCCAAAAAATTTTCAAAGACAGTTCAACAAATAAATAAGGTTCTTATGAAATATTTGTTGAATAAACCCACAGAAGAAAATTTCTGAATTTTTAAATTTGTGACACAAGCTACTCGTAAAATAGAGAGTAAATAACCTTACAGTTTTGATGGAAGTCAAAATGTCATAGTCCAGGCTCTGGGTCAGGCCCCATGGTGGGTGATGGGAGTGCACATGGAATAAGGGTCATATCTCCAGCCAGGAAGCAGAGAGTTGGATGGGGCCAGTCTTGCTCATTTATAAGAACTCCTTCACATGAAATCTAGGGGTTGTATGAGAGCTATATTATCTAAGGACTATTACCAAGTCCCACCTCTCAAATATTCCACAAAACCTCCTCATACTGCTACTCTTGAGACCAAGCACCAATCAAATGAATTCCTGAGGGAACAAAATTAAACCATATCTAAACCATAGCATTATCCAATGGGACCCAAGATTTATGTCCATGTCATGACATTCCAATTCAAATTACAGTTTTAACAAATGATATTTAACTATTATGAGTTATATGAAGAAAAGACTGGAAGTCATGTGAGATCATACATCAAATTATGAAAATTTTAAAATGACAAATTTCATGAATGAAGGGGGGGAAGAATATTTTATCTACTGAACACTCACATTTTGTAAGAGATGTCAGTAAACTTCTTTATACTGGCAAATTAAAAATAGAAATATGTTTACTAATCAGATCTAATAATGAGAAAAATAAGAATGGGTAGATGTGGTAAATAGAGAATAGGATGTGATGAGAATTGTATGCCCATCCCTTTGCTCTGTTGTTTGAAATGAACATATCAAAAATAATACATTCCTGATGATATAAAGAAATAAAAATATGGGACCAAGGCATGATGAGTCTTCAATGACCCAAAGATATACTTGTTATTTAGTAATAAAACTCAGTATGAAAGCGCAGATTACTTACATTCTTTTCTAGGATCCTAGTTGGTGAGGCACACAGAAGAGCAACTACTTACAGTAGGTGGACTGAAAGGAATGGAAGGAGGAAGCCAATATGTGAGTGGAAATGGTGCAGAGGCTCAGATACATCCACATTAAAATGAAGCCCCAGATGATTATGTTCTCCAATTTGCTCACAATCCCAGAACAGGAAATCCCAGGGGTCATTCAGATCTTAACAGCTGCAATTGGTCCTTAGGTTTATATACTGCTTCCATAAGCATCTCTCCACTTGGAGAACAAAGAATTATACCTTGGTTTCACTTCATCTGAGAAAGACTCTCTCCTGTCAACACAGCTCAGCTCTCCACCACTGGAAAGGAGAATGGCAGAAAGGTAAGAAGACTCAGAATTCCTGTTATGTATGGGGTTTGCTCTGAGTTAATATCCCTGTGTTTCCACTGTAGGGTTCTACCTGGAGAGGGCCAGGGTGCTTCTTTCAGGGAAAGGCAGGAGACAGAATCATCCTTCTGAAGCCTGGGTGCTCCAGCTCCTACTTTGAGTTTAAAATGGGGATAATGAGATCTTTTCAAATTATGATTTATCTCTCATTATCCCCTTTTCAACCATTTAAACCTGCTCTCATGGATAGGTTTCTGCCTTTTCATAAAATTTATTTAAAAAGTTAAGCCACAGGGAGATATTGAGATAAGAGGCTTTATAATGAGTTTCATTGCTTTCACTTATTATTCAAAACTAATATCCCCTTGAACTTCTAAGATTCTAACAAGAAATAGATGGTTCAAATTGGAAAAATTGAGGAATATCCAGGAAGAACTAGTTACAAAGATGTGCAGGATTAAGGGAACAATAGCAAGGCATGGTGAGGTGCCCTAAGGAAAGCAGAAATGAAGCACTGTTTCCACACCTAGAGTAAAAGGGACACAGGAAGCAGCAGCTACCAGGGATGGAGCATAGCCATAGCTGTAGCTGTACTACTAAAGGATGACCATGCAGGTGGAGAACCAGTGCCACTACCAGCACACTGCCTAGCAGGAGAGAGTTAGAAGATCTCAAACTCAAATCCCTCTCCTCCCATTCTCTGTTGTCTGGATTGTATCACCAGGTAGGTCAGTTCAACCAGAAACAATAAGGAAAAGGATGCTATTGATGGTGTTTGAAGAAGCCAGTAGCTTGGAACTCTATCAAGACAGAGATGAAGGATGGAATAAAAACTGTCAGGACACATAAAACTATGCCTCACCACTCCTTGTATCTTCCTACAATCTGGATTTTCCTCAATCTAATATCATTGAATCCATTCCCATTTTATCTCCATTGAAATAATTTTTCTATTTACATGTTATTTCCCTTGAATCAATTTTATGGAACAATCACTGATATTAATCAAAAATGCCTTGAAGTTTGAATGCCATTTTAAAAGGGAAAAGCTTCTTTCTTGTTTGGAGTGAAAGTGTGGCTCAAAATTAACCACTACTCACCTTAACAGGATATGTGCTAGACCTGTGCTGTAAGCTCCAGAGCATCAGACTCAAGAAATTCATTGATAGTGCTGCTGTCCAACCCTGGGAGGGTCCCATCATCTGTGGTCCTAAAGGACTTACACCCATATCAGAATGGATGCCTGTGAGAAAATAATGAAGGAAATTCAGGCTATGCGCCTTCTATTAATCCTATAAACCAGGAGTTCATTATATCACTCTCCTCACTGCCTTTGGTCAGGGCCTAATCATGTGGTGATATCAGCATTAAAAGAGGAAGGTAAATGGAATATTGAGACCCACAGCCCAGAAAATCACTGTTACAGAAGAGAAAAACTGTCCTGTGCGACTGTAGAAGTTGTGACAGGTGCTGATGGTGTCTCAGATTCTGTGATCTCTGAAGATTTAGGCAACATGAGGCATAGAAGAGTGTAAATCGTCAGGTAGGGCTCCAGCAGACCAGGGGCTGGAATTGGACCTCCTCTTAAAGATGTGATTCTGGAACATTACTTTATTTGAGCCTCGTTTTCTTTATTTGTTAGGTGAGGATATTATAATAGATGATCTATAAAGAACACATGGTAAATATTGGGGTAGAGTAGTACATAAAGCAAATAAAAATGCCTTGAGTGGAAAGTCTTTATTGAGTTCCATGATTGATGACAAAGACAAAAACACTGGTACCATAAAGAGAAATGTGGAAACTGCATTCAGCCAGGACAACAGCACTTCCATTTTTCCTCCTGTTTCTTGTGAAAATCAACCAATGCTGAGGAAACTTGTCTATCCAAGAAAACTCATGATGGATACTTTGACTTGAAGATGCCTCTCTGTAGGCCCAGAGGAGAATGTGCCCTCTATCCCCTTGGAGGCCTCCTGCCCCTGTGTGTCCTCTAGATTCTGAAGTCATAGCTGCCCTTGTGAGACAGCAAAGGGCTTCTGGTTTCTCATATCTGTCCCTGATTTCAACACTCTTCCCTTTTGTGCCCTATTTGATGGGCTTCACTTCCTCTCTGTTTCTGAACTGTATTTAGGCTAGATTTCATTTTATTTGTAATTTGACTGCCATCTGAGATTAACTTGGGATTTACTGCTCTAATTTTCTCTCATCCACATATAATTAACCCAGTGTGGTGGTGGGTTCAAAAGCTGTAGAACCTGAGGTGCTGGAATCCGCACTGTGTGATACCAGGTTTAATCATTCATCCTGCTTGTGCTTCAATTCCATCCTCTATAAAACTGGGATAGACAGAAATTCTTACCTTATCATCTTTTGAGAGGATTCAAAGAGAAATTATGTGATGCACTCTAAATTAACTCCTGTTAATCATTAAGATATGAGTGGGTCCCTTTACCTGTTTGAAATGTGCTTGAAAAACACATTTTTTACACCTCAAATTAAAATATCTCTTTGCATATCAAGCCATGCCCTCTTTCAAATTCATATCATATAATCTTCTCACACAAAAGCTTTTATCAAGAAGAAAATCTTACTGAGGACTTCCTGGGAAGGAGTGGAGTAAGATTATATTGTTTACACCTCTATAATCCTCCATAGTTATTCTTCTATTTCACATATTTCTTTTCATTGGCACTCACACCTCACCCACATTCACACCCTCCTGTTTTATACTCTTGAGAAATTCAGCTGAGATACGAATCTGACACCAACACCCCACCCCGCAGTGTGCACGGAAGGCCTCTAGTGTTAAACAAAGCCACCATGAATTCACACTCCAAAGACTCATCAGTAGTCAACATCAGTTATTTGGTCACATAGAAATAATCCTAACTATACCCAATAATGTTCACATTGAAGATTATGATGAATGACATTTTCTTCATCTCATTATGTGTGTGTTAAGGTCTTTCATTTTTATTTTCCATGTAACCTACATCATCCTGCACTGTCAGGATTCTAGTTCGTTCCTTAAATAGATTTTGAGAACATATGGGCCACACATAGGGTTCTGCACTGGGGATTAAAAAGTGAACCTATCTTCAATGCCTGACACACTGAGCTCTTTCTATGACAAGCCGTTCTTACTCCTGCTTTAGCAAAAGGTCACATTTCCCTCATGGCCATAAAGCCACATCTTCTTTCTCTTCCTTGAAGGAAACCATCTCTGTGATGGGGACATTATAATCACCTCTGTGTCTGTCTCAATTCCTACAACTGAGAGAAATCTGTAACAGGACAGAGTAGTTCTGGTCCCACTCTGAGGAAGTGTTCATATTATAGTACATTTCCTTGTCATTTAGGTCCAGGTCAGAGAGTTCAGGCTGTTAGACAATGACTACAGAATTTGAATCCATATTTCAGGCATCCCCAGCTGTTGATAGGTTACTTCACCTATGCAATCCTCTCTTTTCCTGTTCTTTAAAATGTATATAGTAATCTCCTCATTGCAGGGTGGTCCTGATAATCTGAGATGTTGCTGCAAGTGCTCAAGTCTTCTTTGTGTTCCTAGGGGCACCACTGAAGTGATTAGGAGCCTGGATCCAACCATCACAGCCTGGATCACAGAAGCCACACCAACCAACGGAAGTTATGAAGACCTTCCTGCAATTTGTGATAGGAATAATCTGATTATAATAGTGTTGACCTTCATTGTTTGCCAGTTTGGGCTGGCAGGAAATGCATCTGTGATCTGGTTCTTGGGATTTAAAATGCACAGAAATTCCTTTTACACCTACATACTAAATCTGGCTGTTGCTGACTTCCTCTTTCTCTGCTTTCATACCACTTTTTTACTCTTAGATGTCATAGAAATGTTGCTTCCCATCAACATCTCTACACATGGCATCCTAAGAATTGTGACAATATTTTTCTACATTACAGACATGAACATGATCAGTAGTATTAGCATTGAGCGCTGCCTGTCAGTCCTGTGTCCCATTTGGTACCACTGCCATCGCCCAAGATACACATCAGCTGTCATATGTGCCCTGCTCTGGGCCCTGTCCATGTTTCTGAGCATCCTATATATAGGCATTTGTTTTTATATCAATACACCTATAGATTATTGTAGAAAATTTCAACTAACTATAGCTGCATGGCCGGTTATTTTATTTGTGGTTCTACCAGTGTCCAGCCTGGCTCTGATGGGTAGGATGCTCTGTGGATCCCAGAAGAAACCTCTGACCAGGCTGTATGTTACCATCCTGCTCACGGTGTTGGTTTTCCTCCTCTGTGGTCTGCCATTCAGTGTCACTGTGTTCCTGTTATGGTTGATGGATATTGACTCCCAGGCACTTTATTGCCTTTATATTGTTTCAACTTTTTTGTCCTGTGTTAACAGCTCTGCCAACCCTATCATTTACTTCTTCATTGGATCCTATAGGCAGGGTTTGCAGGGGCAGAACCTGAAGCTGGTGCTTGAGCGGGCTCTGCAGGACACTCCTGGGAAGGATGAAAGTGGAGGCAGCCTTTCCCAGGGAACCTTGGAGATGTCAAGCAGCAGAGTGGAGCAGGGATGAAGACCCTCTGCTCTGGTCCATCTGATGTGCCTTCAAGAGCCAAGAATTCCCAGCTACACTTGAGAGATATCTGCTCTGCTCTCAGCCTTTTGCCCCTGAACTTCTTGCATGTCATTCAATGGGTTTATGTTAACCTGTATTTTCTTCTTTCTCTATGGAAATCAATCTTATGTAAAAATGTCTCAATCCATTTTTTATATTTTCAATAAATGTCTTGTCATATCTTCATCTAAATCTTTTTAATTAATGCTTTTATTTGACATATTCATTCCAGTGGAAAAATATACTTGTACAAAAATTATAAACCTGTTATTTTTGACCATTTTCTACCTGAACTTATAGAAATAATGATCTCCTATCTCTCTCTGCCTATGCTATTGGGAACTAGTCTTGTGCTGTGTGTTGGGACATTGATGCAGATAGAAAGCTTGGTTATGAATGAGTGAGTCTGGTACAGTAAATCTTGCTGAATTCTGTCAGTTTTGAAGGCAGAGTCCCTACCTGCATAACAACAACTCAGGAAATTAGTTCATGAAAAGTCTTCTGGTAACATTTGTCCATGGCATGGTGATAAATTGGCCTTGGCTTTTAGCAGTTAAAACCATGAGTACTGGTAAGTGGTTATTTAGCTGTTTACTGTACAAGTATTCAACCTAGAAACACGTGGCATAACCTGAAATCGTGGCAAGTGTAGGGACAGAGATCCTGAGATTGCTATATTATAGATTGCACAACACTTGGAGTCAGAACACCTGGTTTCTCAACTGATCCCATGATTAAATTGGGAGACACGCTCACCCCAGGCACCCTAAAGAAGTACTAAGTTTATTGAATTGCCAAATCTAAATCTTATGCCATTTGTGCATGGGAATCTGTATTTCAAAATAAGATAGGGGCATATGACTCACTATGAACATGGATTAAAGGAAACAGCATTGTGAGACAGCCAGCCTGAGAAGTTGACAACATTTGACATTTGACTTTTTGGGACTGGCTTGTTTTACTGAGCATGATAGTGTCCAGATCCATCTCCTTACTGGTAAATGCTATCAAGTCATTCTTCTTAAGCCTGAATAGTATTCCATTGTGTATATGTATCATATTTTCTTTATCCATTCATTTGTTAAGGAGCTCCTGGGTTACATCTAAAACTGGACTATTATGAATTGTGCTGCTATAAACATAGATGTTGCTGTATCACTATGGTATTCTGATTTTAAATCATTTGGACATATACTGAGAACTGGAGTAGCTGGGTCATATTCCATTACCAGTTTTGTAAGGAATCTCCATACTGATATGCAAAGCTATTCCAAATAATGTGGGGGATAAAAGAAAGCTCAATGGAGTAGACAAAGAGGAATGAAGGGAAAGGATAAAGAATGGGATAGGAAAAGACAGTGAAATGAATCTGACCTAACATTCCTATGTACATATGTGAATATACCACAATGAATCTCACCATTGCATACATCCATAAGACACTAATTTTTTAAAAAAACCTTAACAAAATAGCAGAAAGATCAGAAGAGTAGAGGGAAATGAACAGAAGGTGAAAAGAAGGAATGGGAAGGGGAAGTAATGGGGACTTGATTAGAACAAATTATATTCCATGCATTCACAATTTTGTCAAAATGAATCCTGTTGTCATGCAAAACTAAAAAGAAAAAATAAAAATAGTTCATGTGTCTACTTCTGGCTATAATCACAGTGAGCATACATTCTTCTACTTATGTGGCAGGTACTTGCACTCAGTAGATCATGGGGTATATTTCGGGAATCAATATTATTCATACACCAAAGCTCACTTTGTAATTTCCTTCTTTCTTTTTTAGAAAACCAGTGTACAGTTTTAAAGAAATTATCTCCTTAGAGATCTGATGTACTTGGCCTAATCATCCCAGCATGCAAACACAGAATTAGGGATAAGCGTCAAAGAAGATTTCACAAGTAAGTGTGTGTGTGGTGGCCAGTAGATAGAGAAGTCTTTTTTAAATACTTGGAATGTGAACTGATAATTTGGCCATTACCTAGCATTTGCCTTTGCCAATTTTTCAGTCACATCAATAGTTGAGTTTAACAATGAAAGATGAATAGGTCTTGGATGAGTATAAATGGGAAAAGAGGTGATTCATAGTGACAATAAAGGAAGGACACTTAAGTAGGTCACCATAAAGAAAGTGGAATAAAATGAGATCTTCCTGGACTTATCTGTCAATAATAACCTTGAATGTAAATGAATTACATTCCCAAATACAAACACGAAGAGTGATTTATAGGATTTTAAAATGAAACAAGACCCTACTATATACTGCCTATAAGAGATTCACTTCATTCCAGATGGCACACAAAAATTTAAAGTGAAAACATGAAGTCTGGAGATGTAGCTGTTTTAGAGCATTTGACCAGCATGCATAAGTCCCTAGGCTCAATACCCAGAACTCCAAAATTGTGGGAAAGAAAAAAAAAGATATTCTATACCACTGTAAACCAAATGAAGTTAGATAGATAGATAGATAGATAGATAGATAGATAGATAGATAGATAGATTGACAGATGATAGATCAGATGAACTAGGCTTTAAGTCAAGCATATAAAAAAGGACAAAGAACATATTGTGTTATAAAAGGAGGTCAATTAATCAGGAGGATATAATGATTGTAAATATATATGCACCCAACATTGGAATATATATATATAACAAATATTCAAGGATCTAAAGGATCAGATAGATTGAACTATAATAATAGTGGGAGATCTCAATATGCCACTTTCAATAATAGAAACCTAATTCACTTGATCTTAGCCAAAAGGCCGAGAAGCGATTAGAAACCTAATTCAGAAAGAAAACTGACAAAGAAACATTGAACTTGAAAAACAATTTAGGCCAAATGAGCCTCACAGACATATAGAGAACACTTTATCCAACTGAAAGACAGATACTTTCACTCAGTAGATCATGTGGTGTATTTTGGGAATCTGGTGCACCCTCAAGTGCACATGGAACATCTGCCAAGATTGATCATAAGTGGGATACAAAATAAATATTGGAAAATCTAAGAATATCGATATCATAAAATTTTGACAACAAAGGTATAAAGTAAGAAGAATAGAAAAAAGAAGATGAAAACAAAGAAAAGAAGGAGGAGGAAAATTGGGATGGAAGGATAAGTTATTCACAGGATTTAAATACAATAGAAAGTCAACTTTCAAGCACGTACCATTTCTCATTCACTCAGGCACAAACTTGTTTTTTTTCCCCAGAAAAAAAATTCTAAAATTCCCATTTTAGAAATAAATCTGCTTTAATGGAACGAAGCCCAATTCTTACATGCATCGAAAAAACAAGGTGATAAATAGGCATTGCCTTCCAGTCACGAGGTGCTGTGAAACTGATTTCACTGATTTACTTGCTTTTCAAAATTATTCAACATTGTGGATATGAAAATTCCAAAGGAGGAAGCAGGTGAATCAATCTGAATACTTAAGGAAGATTCTACGAAAGGACTATGTACAAAATTGAGCAGAATGGTGCACAAATACCTTAAGCAATAGTGAAACATCATTTTCATCCTTTTAGATTTAAAATGACAAGGCAAAGAGCAGGTGCCAAAGCCAGTGGCCATAACTGTAGCTGCAGCAGTAGGAGATGATGATCAGACAGAAGAGGCCCTGCCATTGCAACACTGGGCCTGTGGGAACATGCACTCTTTATTCATTAAAATCAGACTGCTGTCACAGACACCAATTGTCATGATTCTTAGACAAAATACAAAGGAGTTTTCCACCTGGGCTGTAAGATCCAAGGCCTCAGACATCAGAACTCCTTCCAAATTTCTACTCTTCAATCCAGCAAATGTACCTTCATCCTGGTTTTCCTACAAGGTTCCAGAATATGTCTACCAGGAAGTCTAGGAAGAGCTGGAGAGACTACCCTCTTCTTTTAATCCCATGAGCCAGGATTGGTTACATAATCTCTTCTCACCTCCTCTGGGTCAGTACAGAGCCACATGGTTTTCTCACATCAAGGAAAACAGACATATGTGGTTTTTTTGTGATATAATTCTCTTAGAAGTATTATGTGATGAAGGAAAGAATGGAATTGAAGAAAACTGGGAGATTTTGCAGCCCTATTATGTCTCTCAGATTCTGTGACGTTATAAAAATAATTTTAAAGCTTCCTACAATTAATGAATGGTATAAGAGAGAATAATGAGAAAGCCCTGGAAAAAAACATAAAGGAACCAGGGAGTGGTGTTGGAATGGCTCTTCATGGTGTGATGCCTTGGTCTGTAAGCATCAGTTTCTTCTTGTGTTAAGTGAGGATCATATCAGAGAAGGCCATGGAGGAACATAAGGTCCAAATGTGAACAAACCAGGAAATACTCCTTCAAATTCTCAGTGAATGATGCCAGGAGCTACTAGCTCATCATTTTGAGCTGCAAATACATCCTCTGTAAAATAGGAAAATACTAAGTTTCTATTTCCTCCCTGGTAAAGGCCTTATAGTAAATCCCACATAGAATTGTGGCCCTGAGAATAGTAATCATACTGCAGGTGCTCATGTCTGCTTTGTATTCCCAGAGTACCAGTGGAATATTCTGAGCATGGACTCAAACATCTAATTTTGGTAGATAAAACACAGCAACAAGTGGAACTTTCTACAAGAAGATTCTGATCTCAGACATGGTGATCCTCATCTGTGTTCTTCTTGGTCTGTCAGGCAACACAGTTGTGCTGTGACAACTCTTGAGCTTCTGCATATGCAGGAACACTACTCCATCTACATCCTTATTTTATGGGTATGCATTCTAATACTTTCTTCTTATAAGAACACCTGTCATCTTATAGAAGCTCCAACCTAATTGATTTTTCTTAACAATTACCTCCAGAAGGACACCATCTCCAAATATAGTCATTCTGAGATAGTGAGGAATTAGAGCTTCCAAATATAAGTATTGTAGATCTTCCAGAAGTAAATATTGAAAGGACATTATTCAACCCATAACATTATCCTTTCTTAAACCCACTGAAAAAATTTCCTGAATGTTTTAATTAGCTTGTTTATGAGTCAACAGAATTCCTGACATAGCCTATTCGTAAAATCAAAAGGTTAAATTAAGTGAACACTGGACCAAGATCCATGGTTAATGGTAGGAGTACATATGAAAGTATAATCATATTTCAAGCCAGGAAGAAGAGGGCTGCTTGAGGCCATCCTTGCTCTTTTATAGCAACTCTCTCACAAGAACTCTATAAGCAGCAAGAGAACCAAATATGAGAGCAAATGCCAATGACCTAAGGACCACAATGCCCCATCCCTTAAAGGCTCCACAGAATGTCCCAATACTGCCAACTGGGGGACCAATCACATGAATTCTTGGGTGGAAGGGACAAAATTAAACAATATCCAAACCATAGAGCTCCACCAATGACCCCCAAGCTTTATGTCCATCTTAGCTCCTAATTCAAGTTACATTATTTGAAAAAATGACAAGTCTAACATGATTATAGCATGAAGAGCAAAAAGTGAAGCCATGTGTGATAAGACTTCAAATGTTAAGTGCCTACACTGAATTTAAAATCAAGAAAAATTTCATGAAGTGCAGAGATGACAAAAATATATGTGTTCAACATTTCATGTTTCATAAGGAAAGTCAGTTAATTCACTTCTTCATGCTGAAAATTTAAAAACAGAAATATAAGTTTGTTTCAGAGGTAATAATGAGTAAATAAAAATTGGTCAGATGAAGAAATGGTGAGATCAGGAGGGTAGAATTCAATGAGATTTTTATTTTTGTTTACATTTTTCTGTAATTTGGAACAAAGGTGTACAAGTAAAAACATTACTTCAGAAAAAACTACTAAAAAACATATAT
This sequence comes from Marmota flaviventris, assembly GCF_047511675.1. Classification (NCBI taxonomy): domain Eukaryota; kingdom Metazoa; phylum Chordata; class Mammalia; order Rodentia; family Sciuridae; genus Marmota; species Marmota flaviventris. Next base: position 44,779,914 of record NC_092506.1, read on the forward strand.
GGTCAGGGTGTGATAAACCTTGAATGACCCAATGATATACTATATTACTTAGTAGTAAAGGTCCACTATGACAGCTCATATTGATAATGTTACTACCAACAATCATAGGTGACAATTGAAAGAAAGAAGTGCAATAATTCTAGGAAGACAGACCAAAAGGAATGAGATGGAAGAGACTGATGTGTGAGTGGAAATAGGAAAGATTCCCAGAAAAATCTCCATGAAGATGAAGTCTCAAATGGACCTGGTCTCCAATTTTCTCCCAGTCCCAGCACAGGAAATCAGAGGAGCCATCCAGAATCTTGATAAACTGTAGGAATTCTGACCATGAAAATGTACAAAAGGAAGCGTTCCCCTGGTGAACAAACTCCTGGGGGGTAACAGTCAACCTGATTTCCACTATTAGAATGCCCTCTAATCTCTCTTAGGATCTAATACAGCTAATATGTGTGCAATGTCTAGCTGGTATGGCAATGCCCTGAGAAGCCTCTGTGTTAGAGCCCCACCAAGCCTCAACCTTAATCTTAGGCACATAACTCCTGGGAATAAACAAAATTGCTTGCATGCTAACTATAATATTTCACCAAGCTCAGGCGCTCCAGGATCTGCGTCACTAACATTAACTTCATACAATAAACTTTCTTGAGAACTGCACAAGGCTCCTAACATTGCATATTGTAACTGTGAAATGGAACTACAGAATAAGCAACCTTACTGATACTCTAAATAATGATGTGATTATGGTACTAGTGACCTAATGCTTATTGGTATAAATAAACATGGCCGCTTGGACAAAGAGCCACCCTGCAACCTTCCCTGCCTCTGCACCTTGTCTCTCTTTCTCCTTATTATTGTTATTCTTTATTATACACTTACTTGGTCAGCAGATTTTACTCCAGCTTCTGTAGGCATCTCCACACTTAAAGATCCAAGGAATGTACTGTGTTTCTGCTCAGTCTGAGGAAGGCTCTTCATTGTCAGTTTTCCAACTCTGGACAGGAGAATGTAAGAGAGGTAAGGGTATATTTGAAGAACTGTCAGATTTCCTGTGATGGTGTTCACTCTGAGTCACATCCCTGTGTTTCACCAGAGGATGCCACGAAGAGGAGGTCATGGTGCTTCTCTCAAGGAAATGCAGGAGACAGGATCAACCTTGTGAAGACTGGGTACCAGCAGCTCTTGCATGGGACTTTAAAAAGTAGTTAATAGTTCCTTCACAGTAGAAGTAGTTCCTTCACTCTAATCAAATTCTGCATCTTCTCCTCTTTATTCCAACCATTCACATCTGCTTTCTTGAATAAATTGCAGCCTCTTTTATTCATTTAAAAAGCAAAGCCACTTGGAGTTATTGGATAGTAGAACTAAGATGCTGTATAATAGGTATATTTCCTTTTATAAGATTTTCAAAATATTCTTCTCATGTGTCTCTGAAGGTTTCTATAAGAAACACATGGTTCCATTGGAATAATTAAACTGTCCTCCAGGAGGATCCATTTCCAGAGATGTGCAATATTAAGGGAGAAATGGCAATGCGTGGTGAAATGCTCTGAGGAAAGCAAGAATATTTCCACCCCTAGTGTATGAGGAAGGGAAGGAGCAGCTCTCAGGGAGACAGCACAGCCATATCTGTAGCTGTGTTACTAGGAAATGGCCAGGAAGGTGAGGAAGTGCCACTGCCAACACAGGGCCTCACTGTAGAGATCTAGGAGAAAAAAAACTCAAAATCTCCTCCCTCTGCACTCCACTGTCCTGCTGATGTCACCCTCTATCTTCAATCAGATACAAACAAGAAAAGGATGCCACTAAATAGATAAGAAAAAAGATAGTTGCAGATAGATACAGCACACACAGTCACCTGATACTCCACAAAGTTGCTGAAAACATGTTGGAGAAAAAATAACCTTTTAACAAATGGTGATGAGACACTGGGTATCCATTATCTAGAAGAAAGAAACTAGATTACTTTCTTTTACCCTGCACAGAAGTCAACAAAAAGTGGATCAAAGTCTTAGGATTCAGTCAAGAAAAACTACAAATACTAGAAGAAAACTAAGGATTAACACTCCAACATACTGGTGCAAGCACCAACTTCCTTTAATGACACCCACAAAGCTCAAGAAATAAAGCCAAAAATCAGTAAGTGATGTGACATTAAAATAAAATATTCTGCACAGAACAAACAAGAGTATGAAGAGAGTGCCTATAGAATGGGAGAAATCTTTGACACTCCTCTGATAGATCAGTATCCAGAATATGCCTAGAACTCAAAAAAAAAAAAAAAAAACACCAAAAAATCAAATTACCCAATAAAAAATGGGCTAAAGGACTAAACACAAATTTCTCAAAGGAAGAACACATGACCTACAAATATATGAAAAACATTCAATATCCCTAGCAATTAGAGAAATGCAAATTAAATCTACATTGGGGTTTCATCACACTCCACTTAGAATGGCAATCATTAAGAAAACAAATAATAAAAACTGCTGGCGAGAATGTGGGGAAAAAGGTATACTCATACATTTCAGGGGACTGGACATCAATACAACCACTTTGGAAAACAGTACAGATTCTTCAAAGACTAGGATTATACCATCATATGATCACAGCTCTCCCACTAATGGGTATGTACCCAAAAGTCCTCAAATAAGCATACCATAGTGACATATGCACATCAATGATTATAGCAACACAATTCTTAAAAGCCAAGTAATGAACTGATATGGAGCCTGTCCACTGATGAATGTGTAAAGAAAATGTGATATAAATGCAGTGGATTTTTACTCACTCATATACAAATATGAAATGATGGCATTTTCTGGTAAATGGATGGAAAAGGAGAACATCATGCTATGTGCAATAAGTCAACTCAGAAAGTCAAGGACAAAATGCTTTCTCTCATGTGCAGAAGCAGAGAAAAGTAGGGGTAAATGGGTGGGGAAATATCATGAAAATAGAAAAGGGATCACTGGAACAGCAGAGGGGATTAAGGGAGAGGGAGAAGGGACAAGAAAAGAGAGGAATGAGCCAGAATGGTGGTGCACACCTGTAATCCTAATGATTCAGGAAACAAAAAGATCTCAAGTTCAAATCCAGCCTCAGTAATTAGTAAAGCCCCAAGCAACTTAGTGAGACCCTGTCTCAAAACAAACAAAATTAAAAAAAAATAGAAAAGATGAGGATGTGGCTCCATGGTAAGCATCCTGGGTTCAAACCACAGAACCAAAAAAAGGGAGGGATGGGGAATGATATTGACAAAACTATGCTATGTACATATATGAATATACTAACATGAATTTCACCTAAATATATGTAACTATATTTTTTTAAATGTAAGTAAATAGAAGGAAGACCAGCAGAACAGAAGAAAGGAAACAGGGGAATAGAGGAGAAGTACCAGGGTCAGAGGTAAAGCAAATTATATTCCACTTTTGGATGTTTTGTCAAAATGAATCCCAATATTATGCATAATAATAATTTAAAAACAATAAAGATATTTACAAAGATATATATATATATATATATATATATATATATATATATATATATATATATATACTAAAAACTAATGGGACCTAGTTGCAGTGATACTTGATTAGATGTTATTTTCTAAAAACCATTCTTTGTTTAATGAAACTAAGGGTACTTGAAAAAACAATGGCTGGTTCTAAGACAAAAACAGAACAATAACCATGTGACCCTGAAAAATATTTCTAAACCAGAAAAGGCACAGAGAACTGTGGAGACATTTAAAACAAACACAGCAACCAGCTGAAAGAGCCTCAGCTGGGAATCAGGGACAATTTGAGTTACAAAACTTCAATACTGCCAAACACTAGATTATTGGCTTATGAAAATCAATTAATCAACAATGACATGCATATATAAATTAATACAGTAAATGGGCAGAAGAGAAAGTGTTTCTTTCCAACAGAATGCCAAGTGAAAATTGGCACAACCAGGAAAACAATTCTTGGCAACCCTGGAGTAATAATTCACACAAGAAAAATTAATGGAGGCTAAAATTTAAAGTGGGCTCTGGGATGGATCTTAATATAAATCAAAATATTTCCCTACAAAACTCTTACTAGTTTCAAAGCAGGGGAAGTAATGATACAGGATAAACATGGCATGCACCATCTTGATCTGGTGATTAAACCAATACTACCAACCTGGGACAAATTCACATCAAGTAGGATGCAATGAGAACAGAGTATCACTTCAGAGCATTCCAGTCAAAATGTGTAATCTAGGTCTAATTGTAAAGAAATATTGGGCAAAAGCAAGTTGAGGGCATTCTACAAAACTACTAACCTGTATCTTCCAAAAATAGGCCAAAGTCACACAAAAATTTTGAGATGCTGAGAAAACCGAAGAACACCATGCAGATTAAACAAAGGAATGCAATATGTGAATCTCCACTCAGATACGTTTGTTGCAAAGAGCATTCTTGATAAAACTTGATGGGAAGTCGGAGAGAAGGTATGTGAGATTTCTTTGTACTGTTTAAAATTTTCTGTAAATTTGAAAAACTTCATCAACATTAAAAGGAAAACAAAATCCCACATTATCATATTTGAAGAATAAACACCAAATTTTCTTGAAAAAGAGCCTCCCAAATACCACAGAAATGTTTCTGAGGACTATAAATTATAGGTAGAGATGACACAGAAGCCCAGGGACCCAATCTTCATCATAGCCTAGTATGGTAAATGGGACTCCTGGGCTATCTATATCTGAACACAGTGGCGCTATAAACCATCCCTGGTCAGCTCTCCAGTTCTAAAATATATCATTGGAATGGTGGACTGACTTAGCAGTTCACCAAACCCTCTTATTGCTACTGGAGTAAACCACACTAATATGAAAGATCTAGTGGATGCCCCTGAAATTCTACTCTCTTCTACTCAAAAGTAATACATATAAATAACATGATATTCCAAGGAAGGGAACAGCAGAAAGTGGTCACCTCAAACATTTAACAGATGTGTGCGTGGATGTCCTGAATGCACAATCAATTTTTTTTTCAAATCCAACCCCAGTAAAAAAAAAAGTAATGGGACATGTCAGATGGTAGATAACAGACATATATCAAATAGTAGTACTAATTGCAGCTGCTGAGCTAGAGTTGGCATCATATCTAGAACACAGAAACTTGTACTAGGCATATCGCATTGTTTTTGACCCAAAAAATGGATTCTTTTCAATAACCATCAGGGAGGAATACCAGAAGCACTGTGCTTTGGGTAAGATGGGAAATAGTATACAACACTACACACTCTTTTTCAGAACAAGACCTGAAGGTGGAAATATTATATTGCTCCACTATATTGATGACATCATAGTAATTTGAACTGATGCTGAACAACTAGCAAGTTCTCTGGATATCAAGGAAGTGAAAATCACAAACATTGAATGTCCTGACCACCTGTGAAGTTTTTAGTAGTTTGGTCAGTTTAGTCATGCTGAAACATCCCCTTCAAAGCAAAAAAATATTTCACTTCCACATCCATCTATCAAGAAAGAAGTGGGAGAAAATCCAATATTTGATATTATCCGGCTTTTATAATTGGTGAATTATAATTATAAATAATAGTGGGATTCATTGCTACATATTTGTACATGAACACAACATAATTTGGTCCAGGGGGATAAAATTGGTAAGCCTATTAGGTTTGGGTGGTAGCATGTTGTAAACATAGAGATAATGATCAGATCTGAATTTACTACCATTTTCTTTGATCACTCAGGTCCAGAATGTCTCAGAAGTTTTCTCTAGACTCTTATCAAGGGTTGAGGAAAGCTGGCAACCTGCTATGGGCTGTGTGGATTTGTGCAAAGGAAACATAGAACACCCAGGATGTGGTGAGCCGTTCCTATAGACCGTGGCCGCCATTACGAGATGGCGCCGGCTTCCACTGTGGCCTGTGATAAACAACTCCTTTTTTGGAGAGTTGGCACGTAATCCTTTATCACCCTATGAGAAAGCTCCACGTGGCAGCTTTGCATTGGAGCTTGAGATGCTTTATTAAGGCTGGGAGGGCATCCGGGGGAGAGAGAAGAAGAGAAGAAGGAAGAATAAGAAATATCAAGGGACCTGAATAAACTGCTGAGAGAAGATTCCTGAGTGTTGCGTCTTCCTTGCGGGCAAGGGGTCGCGACAAGTGGTGCCGAAACCCGGGAAAATCAGAACTCTCAGTAGTCAGGGGTGGTGCACCGGTTAGTCCCAGGTAAGTGGGATCCGCGATCAAAGCGGGGTCAGTCCCCAGGTAAGGGGGATCCGCGTTCAAAGCGGGGTCAGTCCCCAGGTAAGGGGGATCCGCGATTAAAGCGGGGTTAGTCCCAGGTAAGTGGGATACGCGAAGAAAGCGGGGCAACTCCTCTGTCTGTAATGAAAGAGGAAGCCTTGCATTTTATTGCAGCCGCGCCGTGTACTTTTGCTTCTACTTTCGCTTTTGCTTTCTGTGTTTCTTTCGCTGTGTCAGTGTGTTTCTGTTGTCTGTTTTTTTTTTGTCGTTGTGTCATGGGTGCCGCATCTTCAAGTCCGCTTCTTCTGGCCCTAGATGGCCTGCTACGTTCCAAGGGACTGGAAGTGAAGCATAGTACACTACAGAGATTTTTACAAAAGGTAGATATCGCTGCACCGTGGTTTGCATTTTCGGGCAGCCTTACTGTGCCTAGTTGGGATAAATTAGGCAAAGATCTTGACTTTGCTTCTGAGCAGGGCATATTAGAGGGTGGGGTGATACCCCTTTGGAACATGGTCCGTAGTTGCCTTACAGATGGTAAATGCCAAGAAGCTGTGAGTGAGGGTCAGGCCGTTCTTGAACAACTACATGAGGAAAAATCTGAAGGATCACATAGTGAAGTGGCAGAGAGTATCAAAAGTAACAGTAGTGAGAAGGCAAAAGAGCCTGAAGATAAAAATAGGAGAAGGCTCTATCCAGACTTGACCGAATTCAAAACATCTGAGGACACAAGCGGCTCAGAGTGTTCTGAGGACCTTGATATATTGTTGCAACAACTACATAAGATAAAAGTAAAAAAGAAGAAAAAGGAGACACAAGGCGCGCATGCCTACTGTAAGAAGGGGGAGGGATCTAATATTGGTCAACAGAATTCTGAGGAGGAGGAGGTTGAAAATTTAGAAGAAGATATGATGCCTGTTGCCCCACCCCCGTATGTGGGGGGGAGCCAAGGTTCCGGGAGGTCTTTTCATGCGCAAGTTTGGAGGACAGTTAATACAGATATGGGACTTGCGTACCCGGTGTTTCAGGACAATAATAGAGGAAGATATCATGAGCCTTTAGACTTTAAGATAATTAAAACCTTGGCAGAATCTGTCCGCACTTATGGCATAGATGCCGCTTTCACTCTCACTCAAGTGGAGGGATTTACTAGGTTTTGCATGACTCCCTCAGATTGGGCTAGTCTGGTGCGCGCTTGTGTCTCCCCAGGCAAATACTTGGACTGGAGAGCATTTATGCTAGAGGGCGCGGTAGAGCAGGCTGCACAAAATCATGCAGCAGGACACCCTGCCTGGGATAAGGATATGCTTTTTATCAAATGCTACTTTGCCCTCCGCAGCAGTCTGTCTCCAATCTCCGTTCCTGTTTCTTTTGGCTAATGTTACATCACAGGGGATGCTTAATTGTTCTAATGTTACTTGCTACTTGTCTGAGTGTTGGAATGGCTCCTGGACTATGGCAGTGATTATGAAAATTCCAACCTTTGTCCCGATCCCGGTTACTGCAGATCCAGAATCCTTTCCTATTGTTGAATTGATTAGAACCCGTAGAGATTTTAGAATTACGGCAGCTATAGTGACAGCTGTGGCGGTATCTGCTGCTGCAGCAGTTACAGTTGGAGTAGCCATGGCCAGCCAGGTACAAACTGCTGCCACTATTAATCAGGTTATTCAACAAACATCCACCATACTTGAATCCCAAAGTAAAATTAATCAACACATTTTATCTGGGATTTTGGCTGCTAATCAAAGGATAGATCTGCTTCAAGCTCAAGTTGAGGAACTGTCTGACCTAGTACATTTGGGTTGTATTGATCAACGTGCACATTTATGTATAACCTCTGTCAGATTTTATGATTCCAGAAATGCCTTCCGCATCATCGGAGAGTATCTATCCGGAACCTGGTCCTTGGAAGCAGAAAACATGATCCAGTCTCAACTAACCCAGATAGCTGTCTTGAACAGTACCCGTGTCGATCCCGTGACTTTGGGTCAATTCACCAGTTGGCTATCCTCTGCTTTTTCCTTCTTCAAAGAGTGGGTGGGAGTAGGCATTTTTGGTGCAATGTGTTGCTTCAGTGTTATACTTTGTTTGTGGTTTCTCTGTCGCCTTAAAACTCGCCATGCACAAGAAAAGGCTATGATCATACAAGCTCTTGCAGCTTTAGAAAATGGCATTTCTCCACAAATCTGGCTTGCACATCTTAAACAGTGATTTTCTGGGCATGGCCATTGCACCCCAAGTTAATTTCACATTGCACTGGGATTGGCGTGCCCTCTTTCCTATGCTCTCCCGGTACTGAATAGCCCTTGCACTCTGCAGGTCTTGTTACCATTGCACGCAGATGGGTTTCAGGACTGGTCTTTCTTCTCGGCTACAGACTCTTTACCTTCCTCTGGGGCTTAGGGATTGTGTTGCCAACTTAAATTTTGTCATCATTACCAGGCTACCTGTGTTATCCTACTTCTCATCGTCGTCACGATGCAGGATGCGAGGCAAGGCACTGCACTTGAGTGATCCCTCAACGGACCTCAAGGAAAGCATGTCCTATTGCATGCGGGTTTGACGTCCACGCCCCGCCCTACAAAAAAAGGCGTCGGCTGATATGGGATCAGGTCTGGGGAAGGCGCCTCCTTAGGACTGAACCATACATTGCAGCCACTTCTGCACAGTGGGATAGGACCTCTACTTTCGCCTGCATTGTTTTATAAAACAGAAGGGGGAACTGTGGTGAGCCGTTCCTATAGACCGTGGCCGCCATTAGAAGATGGCGCCGGCTTCCACTGTGGCCTGTGATAAACAACTCCTTTTTTGGAGAGTTGGCACGTAATCCTTTATCACCCTATGAGAAAGCTCCACGTGGCAGCTTTGCATTGGAGCTTGAGATGCTTTATTAAGGCTGGGAGGGCATCCGGGGGAGAGAGAAGAAGAGAAGAAGGAAGAATAAGAAATATCAAGGGACCTGAATAAACTGCTGAGAGAAGATTCCTGAGTGTTGCGTCTTCCTTGCGGGCAAGGGGTCGCGACACCAGGACACTTATCCCCAGACCTTTCTTGAAAGAACCAAAGGAACAAAAGTGCTTTATTTAGAAAGATAAATTAATAGAATAGTAGAAAATAACCCAAATCTTTAAGAGAAGGTTTATTTCATGTAAAGACAAATACAAAAATAAATTTAAAAGTTATGTAAAAAAATCTTGCTCTGTAAAAAGAAGCCAGACAAGAAACCACATTGTATGAAACGATTTTTGTAAAATGCACACAACAGACAATCCAATAGAGACAGAAAGTCTCTGGGGCTGAGGGAGAATGGGATTTGTAAGGATGAGAAACAAGGATAGTGGAAAAGAACTAAAAGATATAGGGTTTCTGGAGGTGATGAAAATGTTCCAAGATTATATTGAGATGCTGTTAACACAAATCTGTGTATATACTAAAAACCAGTGTACTATGCATTTGTGTCAAATGTTAATGCTGACTAGAAGGCATATACTGCAAAAGAAACATGAAACAATCCAATGAACAGGGTCAAGTTGATATCAGCCAGCTCTGTACTTGGCCACCCTAATGCCGGTACACTTAGATCATCAATGGAATAGCCATGGTACCAGAGATGAAAGTTAGGTATTGACCCTGCAGCACTATCTCACTCCCTCTGGCAAATTTGGATATGCGATATCCTCTAAAAGCTTCTCTTTGTGTAGAAATATTCAAGTGAAATGATTAGATTCTGAGCTGTAACCAAATCAATGGATTAATCTCTTTGTTGTATTAATAATTTGAATGTAAACTTTTTTCCTTTATTATGGTACTTGGAATTGAACCCAGGGCCCTGTACTGAGAGGAAAGCACTCTACCAAATGAGTTAAAATACTTGAGAATCAATGAGATAGGTGAACCTGTATAATGAAAACTACAGAACACTAAAGAAAGAAATTAAAGAAGACCTTAGATGATGGAAAGATCTACCTGGTTCATGGACAGGCACAATTAATATTGTCAAAATGACCATACTACCAAAAACCCTATACAGTTTTAATGCAATTCCAATCAAAATCCCAATGACATTCCTCATAGAAATAGAAAAAACAATCATGAAATTCATCTGGAAAATAGGAGACCCAGAATAACCAAAGCAATCCTTAGCAAGAAGAGTGAAGCAGGTGGCATGGCATCACTATACAAGAACTTAAGCTATACTACAGAGCTTTTAGTAATAAAAATGTCATGGTATTGGCACCAAAATTGACTTGTAGACCAATGGCACACAATAGAGGACACAGAGACAAACCCACATAAATAGTTTCTTTATACTAGGCAAAGATGTCAAATATATACTGGAGAAAAGATAACCTCTTCAACAAATCCTGGGAAAACTGGAAATTCATATGCAGCAAAATGAAATTAAGCCCCTATCTCTCACCATGAACAAAACACAACTCAAAGTGGATCAGGGACTAGGAAATAGAACATAGATCATGTGTCTAATCGAAGAAAAAGCAGGTCCAAATATTCATCATGTCACATTAGGCCCCAACTTCCTTAACAAGATTACTATAGCACAAGACATAAAATCAAGAAACAATAAATGGGATGGATTCAAACTGAAAATCTTCCTCTCAGCAAAAGAAACAGTGAGGTGATGAGACAGCCTACAGAATGGGAGCAAATCTCTACCACAAACACATCAGATAAACACTAATCTCTGGGATATATAAAGCCCTTAAAAAACTTAACACCAAAAAACCAAATAACTCAATCTATAAATGGGCCAAGGAACTAAACAATTCTCAGAAGATGATATACAACAAAAAAATATGAAAAAATGCTCAATATCTCTAGCAATTAGAGAAATGCAAATCAAAACTACTCTAAGATTTCATCTCACCCCAGTCAGAATGGCAGCTATTAAAAATACACATAACAGTTACTCTTGGCAAGTATGTGGGGAAAAGGCACACTCATACACTGCTGGTGGGAATGCAAATTGATGCAGCCAATCTTAAAAGAATTATGGAGAAACCTTGGAAAACTGGAAATGGAACCACATTAGACCCAGCTCTCCCTCTCCCCAGTCTATACCCAAAGGACTTAAAAACAGCATACTACAGGGACATAGCCATGTCAATGTTTATAGCAGCACAATTCACAATAGCTAAACTGTGAACCAACCTAGATGCCCTTCAGTAGACAAATGGATAAATAAAATGTGGTATATATACACAAGGGAATATTATTCAGCATTAAAAGAGAATAAAATCATGACATTTGCAGGTAAATGGATGAAGTGGAGAATATAACCCTAAGAGAAATTAGGCAATCCCCAAAAAAACAAATGTCAAATGATATCTCTGATTTAAGGGTGCTGATCCATAATATGCTGGGGGGGGGGCGTTAAGTGAACTCTATATAGAGTAAAAGAGAAAAGGGAGGAAGGGAAAAGAAGGAGGCATAGGGGTAAGAAAGACAGTGGAATGTGATGGTCATCATTAACCTAAATACTTGTATGAAGACATGAAGGATGTGACTCTACTTTGCGTACAACCAGAGATATGAAAGATTGTGCTCTATATGTATAACATGAATTTTAATGCATTCTGTTGTCATATATAACAAATTAAAAAAATAAAATAAAATAACATAAATCAGAGTGAATTTAGTAGGATGTACCTGAGTGGCTGAAGAGACTATTGATAATGGGATTATAAAAACATTCCAAGGGTGAGAAAAGGAGAGGAGAAGTTTGCCTATCATAGTTGCTTTCAAATATATATGTTCTCCTTGGATCCTCTGTTTTGCCTTGTGGATATTGGAGTTCGGGGAACTAGAGGGAATCCCGAGATTTTTTGATATTGTTATTTCTGTGAATAATCAACTTTCCTTTATCTATGTCTCCTGCCAGCATCCAAGAAATGGGGACAGGCTAACCTGTTGGCATGAGAAAAAATCTGAGACTCTTCCCAATTCTTGACAGTATTTTTTGAGACAATAATTCTGTGATTTTTATAAGTCTGGAGATAATGGCTTAATGCAAACAAGGTATTCTAATGGTGAGATTCCAGTGTCTGGTAGTATGGTAGAAAGGTGACCAAGAGAAGGTAGGACTTTAAAAAATTATTAGGACAAATTTTATGGACAAGCATCTCTCAACTTCTGTTCTAGTCAGTTCTGGTTCAGTTGAAGATTTTTACCACACCACTGATGGGAGAGAGAGAAATAGCCACTTCCTAGATAAATTATTTTGATCAAACTTATACTAAAAATATATTTTGTTTTTTAAATATGAGGTAACCTGTACTGTGTTCAAATTCATACAATAATTCATTATATCATACAAAGTTCCTCTTATTTTATATTATATTGTACCAAAAATATATGAAGTATTATCTGCCAAATGTGTCAATTTTGCTACCAACAGTGCATTATGTTTGTTTTCCATAATACCTTCTCATTGATATGGCTGAAATATTAAAACTATACTGTAAATATAAAAAAAAAAACTTAACAGCAAAAACTCCAAATAACTCAATTAATAAGTGGGCAAAGAAACTGAACAGGCATTTCCCAGAAGAAGAAATATGAATTGTCAACAAAATAATGTTCAACATGTCCATTAGAGAAATGCACATCAAAACTATTCTAAGATTTTATCTCACACCTGACAGAATGGCAATTATTAAGAATACAGGTAAACAGTAAATGTTGGCTTGGATCTGGGGGGAAAGATTCACTTATATATTACTAGTGGAAATGGAAATTGGTGCAACCACTCTGAAAAGCAATATGGAGATTCTTTAGATTGCAAATCAAAACTACATCGGGGTTTCATTTCACTCCAGTTAGAATGGCGATCACTAAGAAAACAATAATAAAATCTGCTGGTGACAATGTGGGGATGAAGGTATACTAATACATTGCTGGGACGGGACATCAGTACAACCACTTTGTAAAACAGTATAGAGTCTTCAAAAGACAAAGATTATACCATTATATGATCACACCTACCTCATACATTGTTATTTATCCAAAAGTACTCAAATCAGCAATTTAACAGGTACAACAATAATTATAGCAGGACAATTTCATAAAAGTATATCATAGAGACATAGGCACATCAATGATTCTAGCAATACATTCACTAAATCCAAGCTATGATCCTCTCCACAGATGAATGTGTAAAGATAATGTGATAAAAGTGCAAGGTATTTTTGCTCAGCCATAGAGAAGCCTGAAATATTGGCATTTTCTGTTAAATGGATGGAAGTGGAGAACATCATGTTAAATGAAATAATTCAACTCATAAAGTCAAAGGATAAATGCTTTCTCTCATGTGCAGAAACCAGAGGAAAATAAGAGGAAATTTGTGGGAAAATATCGTGAAAATAGAAAAGAGGTCAATGGAACAACAGAAGGGGTGTAAGGGAGAGGAAGAATGGACAAGAAAAGACAAGATTGAGATGAGCACTGTGGTACACACCTATAAACTTAGTGATTCAGGAGGCAGTTCAAGGCTCAGCAATTTAGCAAGACCTCAATCAACTTAGTGAGACTTTGTCTCAAAATAAATAATAAAAGGGCTGGGATGTGGCCCATAATTAAGCATTCTGGGTTAAATCTCCAGAACAAAAAAAAGAGAGAGAGAGAAAGGGGTATAGGGAATAATATTGACAAAACTATGCTATGGACACACATAGACATAGTAAAATACTACAGTGAACTTCACCTTCATATATATGTGTGTGGGTATACATATATATAATATATATGTATATATGTATATACATATATAAATGTATATAGATACATGTAAATTCTCACTAATTCATAAAAAAATAACTAAGCAAATAGAAGTAAGACTATAAGAAGAAACAATTAGGACAAATTTCAGGGACAAGCTCCTCTCAACTTCTGTTATAGTCAGTTCTGGTTCAGTTAAAGACTTTTACCACACCAATGATGGGAGAGAGAGAAATACCCACTTCATAATAAATTAGACTAGAAGAAGGGGGACAGGAGAACACAGGAGGCAGGGAAGGGGAAGTACCAGGATAATAAGTAAAGCAAATTGTATTCCACATTGGATGATTATGTCAAAATGAATCCCAATATTATGCATAATAATAATGTAATAACAATAAAGGTATTTACAAAGCAAAGTTGTACCTATTTGTGTGTGTTTGTGTATGTGTGTAAAATAGCTCTAAAAACTGAGGAGACCTAGAAGCAGCAACACTTCAATAGATTTGAGTCTCTAAATACCATTCTTAAGGCTACTTGAAAAAAATAGATAGCACTAAGACAAAAATATTACAAGAATCATGTGACCCTTAAAATGTAATCCTAATTCAGGAATATAGAATGATGGGGACGTATAAAACTAACACAGAAACCACCTTAAAGGGCCTCAATTAGGATAACCATTGCTAATTTAAGTAACAAAATTTCAATAATGCCAGATTCTAGCTTATTGGCTCAAGAATCCATGAATCAACAATGACATGAATATATATATATGAATACCATAAATGGAGAGAAGAAAAACTGTTTCCTTCCAACAGGATGCCAACTGAAAACTGATACAATCAGGAAAACAATTCTTGGCAACCACTGGTGTAAAATTTCATACAAGAAAAATTAACAGATGCTAAAATTTAAAGTGTGCTAAGGAATGGATCTTAATATAACTCAAAATATTTCCCCACAAAACTCTTATTAGTTCCAAAGCAGAGGAAGTAATAAACATAGCATCCACCATCTTGATCTAGTTATTAAACTATCACTACTAACCTGGGACGAATCCATATCATTCAAGATATCATGTGAACATAGCATCACTTATGAGCATTTCAGCTAAAATGTATTATCTAGGTCTAATTGTAAAGAAATATTAAGCAAAAACAAATTAAGGAAATTCTACAAACTACTATCCCGTATCTTTCAAACATAGGATAAAGTCATAAAAGGAAATTTTGAAAAACTGAGATAACTGAGGAACTCCAAACAGATTGAACAAAGGCAGGCAATAAGTGAATCTCCACCTAGATCTTTTTGCAGTAAAGAGCATTCTTGATGAAACCTGAATGGGATTTCTGAGAGGTGTACAACATTTCTTTGTAGTATTCAAACTTTTCTGTAAATTTGAAACTTCATCAAAATAAAAAGGAAAGTAAAAAGCTTACATTCTCATTTTGAATAACAAACACCAAGTTTTCTTGAAAAACAGCCCCCCAGATAACACTGACATATATAAACAGTGATTCCTAGAGTCCTTTCCCAAAGAGACCTAGGGCCAATAATCAAACAATCACAGTGTTCATATTTGAGTAGAACTAAATACCTATATCTATTGTGGGCTATAAATTATAGTCAGAGCTGACACAGAAGCCCAGGTACCCAAACTGCCATTAATCCCTCTTATGGTAAATGGGAACCAAATAATTGATAGACCCTTAGGCCATTTATATCAGAACCCTCTACGTTATAGGCAAACCCTCACCATCTCTCCAGTTCTAAAATACATCCTTGGAATGGTGGAATAACTTAGCAGTTTACAAAACCCTCCTATTGGTATAGGTGTAAAGTACTCTAAAATGAAAGATCAGACGGATGTCCTGAAATTCTACCCTCTTCTACTAAAAATAATAGATAAAAATAACACTGTATTTCAGGGAAATGGCAGAAATTGGTCACCTCAAACATTTAACAGATGGATGGATGCTTGTCCTGATGGCATAACCATTTATTTACCAGATCTGACCTAATAAAAAAGTAAGGGAACACGTCAAATGGTACATCACTGACATCTATCAACTAGTAGTACTAATTGCAAGTGATGAACCAGGATTGATATCATTACTAGAAAACAGAAACCTGGACATGGTACATAGCATTGCTTTTGACCCAACAAATGCATCCTTATTAAAACATATCAGTGAGGAGGATCAGAAGCACTATGTTTCAAGTAGGATGGGAAAGAGTATACACACTTAAACACTCTGTCAGAACATGTCCTCAAGGTAGAAACGTCATATTGCTCCACTATATTGATGACATCATAGTAATTTGAACTGATAATGAACAACTGGCAAGTGCTCTAGATATAAAGGAAATAAAAATCACAAAGATTCAAGGTCCTGACCACCTGCAAAATTTTTAGGAGCTTGATGAATTTAGGCATGCTTAAACATCCTCCTTAAAGAAAAAAGTAAGATGTTCTATTTCCAGAGCCAGCTATGAAGAAAGGAGTCATAGAAACCCCATCATTTTATACTATCAGGATTTTTAATGGTGCTTATCATTATGCATAATAGTGGGATTCATTCTGTCACACTTTGGATATGAACTGTCCCCAATGCAAGAAGGTTCAGAGGAAAAAAGATTGGATTACAAAAGTCTTAACCCTGGGCTGGGGTTGTGGCTCAAGGGTAGAGCACTCCCCTCACATGTGCAAGACCCTATGTTTGCTCCTCAGCACCACATAAAAATAAATAAATGAAATAAAGCTATTTGTCCAACTACAACTAAAAATAAATATTTTTTTAAAAAGAGTCTTAACCCAATCAGTGTATTAATCCCTGATAGGATTAATTAAAGTGGTAGAATGTGACTTGGAGGAGGTGGGAATTGGGGGTGGCTATGGGGTATATATATTTGTATCTGGAGAGTGGGGTCCCCCTCTCTCTTCCTCTGCTTCCTGATCACCATGATGTGATGCTTCCCTGGGCCACATTGTCTGGCCCTGATGTTCAGTCTCACCTTGAGCCCTGAGAAATTGAGCCAGCCTTCAATGAACTAAAACCTTTAAAACCATGAGCCTCTAAATAAACTTTTATTCCTCTACAATTGTGCTGCTTGGGAATGTTAGTCACAGCAGCAAAAAAAGCAGACTAAAACACATTGCAATATATTTGTACATGAACACAACATAATTTGGTCCAGGGGAATTAAAAATGGTAAGCATCTTAGGTTTTGGAGAGAGCATATTGCAAACAAGGAGATGCTGATATGATCTACTTTTCCATTGTTTTGAGCACTCAGGGCCATAATGTCTCAGAAGTTTACTCTAGACTCTTTTCAAAGGTTGAGGAAAGCTGATAAACTGCTATAGACTATGTGGATTTGTGCAAAGGGAATGTAGCACACCCAGGACACTTATACCTAGACATTATTTAAAGGACACTTATTTAAAGGACCCATTGGAACCTTATTTAAAGGACCCATTGGAACAAGAAGTGTATTATTCATAAAGACTGGTGGAAAACTAATAGAATAGTAGCAGATGATTCTAATCTTAAGGGGAAGGTCTGTTTTATATAAAGACAAAAATAAAATATATTTTAAGGGTTTGTAAAAAAAAATCTTGCTCTGTGAAAGAAGCCAGACAAGAAAAATCACATTGTATAATGCCATTTCTCTAAAAACTCCACAACAGACAAATCAGTAGAGACAGAATGTCTCTGGGGCTAAGGAAGAATGAAATTTGAAAGGATGAGAAACAGGATGGATTAAGAGTTTCAATGAACTGAGAAGTAATTACAGGCACCTGAGGCATGGCTAGAGGAAATAGGTCTTTACTGGTTGGGTGTTTTTGTTTTGTTTTGTTTTCTCTTGTTCCTGATCTATCTATCTAACCCCTGCCACACCCCTCTCTTCCTCTCTCTCCTTTTTCTTCTCCATACTTCTTCCCTTACATCATCTTCCTGGCTCTCATGAGCTGAGTAACTGTCCTCTGACATGCCTGTCCACTGTGTGCTCTGCCTTACCTTAGGCAAGAGCAATGAAATGAGTCAATGAGGTCTGAACATGTGAAATGATGACCCAAATAAAAGTTGGCTCCTCTCAGTTGTTAGTGTCACTTATTTGGTTACTTTTGATGAAAAGATGGCTAATTGCACTCACTACAGTTGGTCTGGCTCATGTACTGCTGCTGAATATATAACCTGTCAACAATGAAAACCTACACTGAGGCCCCCAGCATGAGACCATCATTTAAGGAGACCAAACAGACACAGATTGACATCTTGTAGTAGTTGGAACCTTACATCCAGAAAATGACAGCAAGTCATCCTGACCATGGTTGACATATACTCTAGGTGTTACTATTTGCCCTTCCTTCCCACAATGCCTCCACCAGTACCATTATCCAAGGACTCACAGAATCAGGAACAGGACCAAGGTGAGACAAGTGAGATACCTAGTGGAAAATAGGAAATGTCATCTTAAAGTTGAATTCCAAGGCAGCTTACTCTCCTCACCCTAACTCCACCCCTACACAGAGAATCTGCTTCACAAACATGAAACCACATGCAGCTTCTGTGGGACCAAGCAATACAATCAATGCCCAAAGAGGAAAGCATGCAAGGAATGGATGCATGTCTCATCCACCAATTATACCTTGTAACCCATCATCTGAGACTGTAAGTGAAGAAGATCGGGACCTTCATGATTCAGTGCAGGGATAGTAAATGCAAAACGTGGACTATCCTCAGGATGAATTGGAATTGAAAAAAAAAACAATCTTTAATATCTATAACTAAAACATACCAGGTTTTTGGCAAAGCAGACAATTGAGGAATCCCTGATTGAGCAGGTCCCATAATAACCATCTCATTATTAATGGCTCTTAAATCTTGCAATAATCTCCATTTACCAGATTTCTTTTTGATGACAAAAATGGGAGTATTATGGGGAGATACAGAAGGTTGTATATGTCCTTCCGCTAATTGTTGTTTGACCAGGTCATAGGCTGCTTGTATCTTTTCTTTAGTCAGGGGCCACTGAGGAACCCATACTGGTCTTTCTGATTTCCAAGCAATTTTTATTGTCTCAGTGGCCCTTTCTGAAAATCCAACCCATGTCTGTCTGTTCCTTGATCTATTTGTATTGGTGCTGCTATACCTTGTTCTTGTTTTTCTAATCTTTTTCCTTTCCTAAAATCTTGTCTAGCCATAATAGTGGGTGCATTTTGATTGATGTTATTTGTTAATGTCAAACCTAATTGATCTAGGACATCTCGTCCCCATAAATTTACGGGAAGATGATCCAATACATATGGCTGTATAGTTCCTTCACATCCTTCAGGATCCTTCCAATCTAATACCATTGCACTTCTATGGGGATTAGTCACCACTCCTAGGCCTTGAAGTGTTTGAGTGGCTTGTTGTAATGGCCAATGTTTTGGCCATTCTTGACGAGAGATGATGCTAAGGTCTGCACCTGTATCCAGTAGCCCATTAAATTCATGTCCTTGAACATTTAGTTTTAGCATGGGGCGAGAATCTAAATTTAAAGAAAGCATAGCCTAATCTACACCTGTGGAGCCTAATCCCTTTGAACCTCTTTCTACAGTACAACTGGAAAATTTATCATGTAGGCTGGGTATTATTAGTAACTGTGCTATTCTATCTCCTGGTGAAATTACTGATATACCCTTTGGAGAACTGGCTATAATTTTTATTTCACCTTCATAATCGGGATCAATTACCCCAGGACTTATCATAAGTCCTTTTAGAGTAGAAGAGCTGCGTCCCAATAATAAGCCTACTGTTCCTTTGGGAAGAGGTCCTTTCACCCCTGTGGGAATGATTTGAACTCCCATCTCTGGAGTTAGTACTGCTCTGGCAGAGGCGCAGATGTCCAACCCTGCGCTCCCTCTGGTTTGTCTGATGAGGGATCTGATGGACAATGTGTCCTGGGCACTACCCTGATGGGGTTGCTGGGTTCCTCCAGTGCTCCGTATATTTGTGGTTTTGGGCCCCGGAGCATTGGGCCCCCCTGTCCATTTTTTGGCAATGGAGCCCGATGCCTTTCTCCACGATATCGTGGATAAACACCTGGTCCTTGTTCGTTTTTTGATAATGGAGTACCCTCTATGGTGGTTTGAGAACGGCATTCATTAGCCCAATGTCTCCCTCTACGGCATCGTGGGCAAATACCTGGTATTCTACTCCTTTGATACCTATTTTTGTTAAACCCTCCTCCAATGGGGCAATTCCTTTTAAAATGTCCTGTTTGTTCACAATTGTAGCATGTTCTTGGCCTGGCATCTAAAGCCTGTTTCACTGCAGCTGCCACAATTTGCCCTTGTTTATTAATGTCTCTGGCATCTAAAGCCTGTTTTACTGCAGCTGCCACGACTTGCTCTTGTTCATTAATGTCTCTACATAATTTAATATATGTGTTTAAATCTTCATGTTTCCATGGTCTAATGATATCTCTGCACCAACGATTCGCTTGCTCATAAGCCAGGTGTTTTAGTAATGGCATTGCTTGTTCTGTATTCCCAAAAACTCTGGTAGCTGTTTGAATAAGCCTATCTACAGATTCAGCATAAGGTTCATTAGCTCCTTGTATTACCTTAGATAATTGACCTTGTAAACCTCCATGTCCTTGTAAAGTCTTCCATGCCTTAATTGCATCTACAGCAATTTGTGCATATACACCAGGATCATATGCAATTTGTTGCTGCTGATCCTCATAAGGTCCCTTTCCTAACAACATATCTAGATTTCTCTGAGGATAACCAGCTGCTGCATTTCGCCTAGCCGTCTCCTTGCAAAATTCCTCATTGGCAACCTTCCATAACAGGTATTGTCCTCCATTTAGCACAGCTTTACACATATTAGCCCAATCTGCTGGCGTCATGTTCAAGTTGTTAATGGATTCGACCATGCTTACAGTGAAGGGTGCTTGAGGACCATAGGTTGTTACAGCCTCTTTTAACTGCTTCACTGTTTTGAAATTTAAAACATGGTAAAATCACTGCCCTCCTGCCTCAAATACAGGGCATGTTAATATTTGAGATCTTGTCTCAGGATCCCAACTATCAACTGCGGGGGTTGGGGACCTCCCAGCATATGGAGGTGGCCTTGTTAGTTGGACACTTACGTCCTCTGGTGATAGAAAGGTGTTAGTAGCAGTCTCCTGTAGAGGTGGTGCTGTTGGTTGGACACTTACACCCTCTGGTGATAGAAAGGTGTTAGTAGCAGTCTCCTGTTGTAACTTTCCCCCTGATGGCTTTTTCTGTTTTACACTTTCTTTCTCTGTCTGACTAGCTTGAGAGGCCTTCTCTTTTACTTGAATCATTTCCTCTGTCTGACTAACTTGAGAGAACTTCTCTTTTACTTGAATCAATATGTCTTATCCTTCCTCTACCTTTGTCTGAACTGAAGGCTTTGGACTAAGCAAACAAGATACGAATGTCCACAATGGCAATGTGCCAACTGGCAGAGTCCCTGGGCTTTTCTTTTCTATTCTTTTTAAATCTTCACCATGATGGTTCCATTGTGATATATTTAACAACTCCTCCTTAAAAAGCCATGGGCTACATTTTTGTATTGTATCAACGTATGCCCTGACTGTTCTTGATTTTACTGAGATGCCTCCTTCCTCTAACAATTTACTTAACACTCTTTCAGTTTGTTTTTTACTAATTTCTGATCCCATATTTCTACTATAATACAACCCAACAAGATGACGCCAAACAAAACCGAGACAGAATGAAATTAAAAGGGAACAACAAAAAGTCATTATAGCCTTTCTATCCTCCTGACATGTGCATCCATCCTTTCTCCCTATCTGTTCCTCAGACGTAAATAGTTTTTCCTCAGATGTGAGCGGTTTTTCTTCCGTCTCACTCATCTCCAGGGACAGGCAACTTAAAACAAAAGTGAAGCAATATAAAAAGGGAATCTTAAAATGGCTACCCATCCTCTCGCCCTGCCCTCAGGGGCGAGCAGTTTCACTTACCCTCAGTCGCTCCCCGTGTGAGCCACCAAATGCCGCAGTCTGGCTGGGCACAATCAGGAGCCACTTGTCAAAAGAAACTAACTTTATTTTTAGAACCACACACGCCAAACAAAACAGCCTCTCAGGAAAAACCCTCAGAGCCTCAACTGCCACCACCGGCTTTCCACAAGCCTCTCTCTCCCACACAAGCTTCTCTCCACCTCCCACAATCCTCCTGCTCTTGAGGCCAATTGGCTGGGTCACGTGGGCGGAGCCAAAAAAGTCCCCCAATGAGCAGCTCCCCGTGGTCTGAAAGGGCAGGGAAACAGCCCAATGAGCATCACCGCAGAGGAGCCAATCAGCTAGATGTTGCTGGGGCCGCTGTGAGCCAATCATCAGCCAGCAGCTGGAAGTTTGCTGGCAGCTGGAAGTTTGCTGGGGCCCCTTCGGCTGTGGCTCTCAACAGCTTCTTCTGATATTTTATCCACTAATCTGATACTAAGTTTTTACTAGGTTCCCATATTCGTTTCTGTCTAATTCTGAGACTTTTGATCCATTCCCTACTTCTTGTATGTGAATATTACTGGGTCCAATGTTTTCTCCAGACTTGTAACAGATGAAGACCCCTTTGGAACTCTTCCTTGTTCAATTTTTATTTGCTATCTCTAGGAATTCTCCAGCCCTTAGTGGGTAATCTCCAAAAAGGTCATAGTCTAATCTAGGTCACATTGAAATGCCAATTCCTGACTAGGACTGAGTGGGTGTATATTAGTTTGCTGATTAAACAACAGAAATTATTTTCTCACAATTTTGGAAGTTTAAATACTGCAATTTTAGTGTTGAATTAGTCCAATTTTTTTCCTGAGGACCTATACATTGCTGGTTATATGTTACCATCATATTTTCTTATGATCTTCCCTTTCTCTATCTCTGGCCTAATATCCTCTTCCTCTAAGGGCACCAATCATATTGGATTAGGAACACACTGATCATTTTATTTTAATGTCATCAACTCTTTAAATATTCTCAGCTTCAGGGGCTGGGGCTGTAGCTCAGTGGGAAGAGCACTTACCTAGCATGAGTGAGGCACTGGGTTTGATCCTTAGCACCACATAAAAATAAATAAAATAACAGCATTCTGTCCATCTACAACTACAAAGAAAAATTTAAAAACTTATTCCTATCTTCAAAAAATATAATATACTGAGGCACTGAAGATAAGGTCTTCATAATAGGAATTCAAGGAGGAACATAATTGAGCCCATAGTAAGTTTTCTGTTGTATATTTGCAAAAATAAAAAATAAATAAAAAACTTCTGAATACTTAAAAATTGTTATAAT
Source organism: Marmota flaviventris (assembly GCF_047511675.1). Classification (NCBI taxonomy): domain Eukaryota; kingdom Metazoa; phylum Chordata; class Mammalia; order Rodentia; family Sciuridae; genus Marmota; species Marmota flaviventris. The sequence goes on from NC_092506.1 coordinate 44,803,229, forward strand.
TCAAATGTTGCTTTTAAAAATGATGAACAGTTTAGGTGACTGAAGCATGAGGCATAAAAAGGAATGCCATATGAGAAGGAGATGTAAAATTTTAATGTCTATGCAAAAGAAAAAGAAAATAACATTTTCATTAAGTGGAGTGAAGAGGATTGATATGCTCTACTGCCACACTTTTACATTTTATAAATGAATTCAATAGATCCAATGGATCATAATGATAAATAAAAATTCATTATTCAGAGCTAATAATTTTAAAAGAAACAAGAATAGAAAATACAGTAAGTAATGGACTATAGTGAATGGAATTCAGGGATATCCACCTTGTATATAATTATATGTGGCTGGGAAAGAAATCATACACAGCAATGCATTACTTCTGTGATAAAGCAACATACCCCCCAAACCTTGGAACAAGCCATGATGATACCTGAAGGCACATTCATATATTTTACAAAGCCCCACATTGCAAGATCACATTGCTAACATGGCTACCTAGTCTTACACTTGTCAATTAACTGATCCACAATACCAATAACTTATAGGAGGTGAACTTGTTGGGTTGGAAGAGCATAGAACAGAGGCCAAGAAATATCCTGGGAACAGATCAACCTTACATGGCTCTGGTATCTCATTTTCCCACAGTTCTGTACAGGAAATCTCAGGGATCAATATTTTCATTAGTTTTCCTGGGTTCCCAGCTTTCACTCCAACTCCTGTAGGCAGCTCCCATGTAGATAATACAAAAGGATCCACTCTGATCCCTCAATCACATGAACATTAATGCCCTTGATCCTTGGCAAATTCTGCAACTCTGGGCAGAAAAATGTACAAAAGGAAAGGATAAACAGCAAAAATTGTTTTATTACCAGTGTCCAACATGATTTTTTTTTCTCTAAGTGCACATCCCTAGTTTCAATGTTGTGGTGTTATGTGCAGAATGTCCTGGAATTTCTTTCAGGAAAAGACAAGAAGCTTGAAGCTTCTTCTGGTATTGGCATCCCTGACTGTTGGGTTTCAGAATGGGATTTACAAGAGCTTTCTTTCTTCTAATACATCTCCTCACATTCTCTGAAAATGGTGAAATAATTTCTACATCATAACCTTTTCACAGGATTTAAAGACAATAGAAAGTCAACTCTCAAGCACATTCCATTTCTCATTTACTCAGTGAAAATTTGTCTTGTTTCCCCAACTAAAAGTTTCTAAAATTCCCATTTTAGAAATAAATCTGCTTTAACAGAAAATTTTCCAGTTCTTACATGCATTAAAAAAACAAGACAAACAGGAATTGCCTTCCAGTCATGAGGTGCTGTGAACCTGATTTCAAAATTATTCAACGTTGTGGATACAAAAATTCTAACAAAACAGATGAATCAATCTGAATATTTAACGAAGATTCTATGAAAGGACTATGTACAAAATTGGGCAGAATGATGCGCAAATACCCTAAGCAATAGTGAAACATCATTTTCATTCTTTTAGATTTAAAATGACAAGGCAAAGAGCAGGTGCCAAAACCAGTGGCCATAACTGAAGCTGCAGCAGTAGGAGATGATGATCAGACAGAAGAGGCCCTGCCATTGCAACACTGGGCCTGTGGGAACATGCACTCTTTATTCATTACAGTCAGACTGCTGTCACAGACACCAATTGTCATGAGTCTTAGAAAAAATACAAAGGTGTTTTCTATATGAGCTGTAAGCTCCAAGGCCTCAGACATCAGAACTGTCCAAATTGCTACTCTTTAGTCCAGCAAAGGTACCCTCATCCTGGTTTTCCTACAAGGTTCCAGGATATTTCAACCAGAAAGTTTGAGAAGAGCAGGAGAGACTACCCTCTTCTATTAATCCCATGAGCCAGGAGTTGTTTACATCAACTCTTCTCACCTCCTCTGGGTCAGTACAGAGCCACATGGTTTTCTAAACATCAAGAAAACAGAAATATGAGTTTTTTTCTGTTATAATCCTCTTAGAAATATTATGAGATGCAGGGAAAAATGGAATTGAAGAAAACTGGGAGATTCTGCAGCCCCATTATGTCTCTCAGATTCTGTGAGGATATAAAAATAACTTCAAAACTTCCTAAGAGTAATGAATGGTGAAAGTGAGAAAACCCTGGAAAAAACATGAAGGGACCAGGGAGTTGTTTTGGAATGGCCCTTCATGGTGGGATGTTAGGAAAATACCTTTTTCTGTAAGCCTCAATTCTTCCTGTATTAAGTGAGGATCTTATAAGAGAAGGCCATGGAAACACAGGGTCCAGAACAAGACAGGGATGCCCTCTCTCACCACTTCTGTTCAACATAGTTCTCGAAACACTGGCCAGAGCAATTAGACAGACGAAAGAAATTAAAGGCATCAAAATAGGAAAAGAAGAACTTAAATTATCACTATTTGCAGATGACATGATTCTATACCTAGCAGACCCAAAAGGGTCTACAAAGAAACTATTAGAGCTAATAAATGAATTCAGCAAAGTGGCAGGATATAAAATCAACACGCATAAATCAAAGGCATTCCTGTATATCAGTGACAAATCCTCTGAAATGGAAATGAGGACAACCACTCCATTCACAATATCTTCAAAAAAAATAAAATACTTGGGAATCAACCTGACAAAAGAGGTGAAAGACTTATACAATGAAAACTACAGAACCCTAAAGAGAGAAATAGAAGAAGATCTTAGAAGATGGAAAAATATACCCTGTTCATGGATAGGCAGAACTAATATCATCAAAATGGCGATATTACCAAAAGTTCTCTATAGGTTTAATGCAATGCCAATCAAAATCCCAATGGCATTTCTTGTAGAAATAGAGAAAGCAATCATGAAATTCATATGGAAAAATAAAAGACCCAGAATAGCAAAAACAACTCTAAGCAGGAAGTGTGAATCAGGCGGTATAGCGATACCAGACTTCAAACTATACTACAGAGCAATAGTAACAAAAACAGCATGGTACTGGTACCAAAACAGGCGGGTGGACCAATGGTACAGAATAGAGGACACAGAAACCAATCCACAAAACTACAACTACCTTATATTTGATAAAGGGGCTAAAAGCATGCATTGGAGGAAGGATAGCATCTTCACCAAATGGTGCTGGGAAAACTGGAAATCCATATGCAACAAAATGAAACTGAATCCCTTTCTCTCGCCATGCACAAAAGTTAATTCAAAATGGGTCAAGGAGCTTGATATCAAATCAGAGACACGCTGTCTGATAGAAGAAAAAGTTGGCTACGATCTACATACTGTGGGGTTGGGCTCCAAATTCCTCAATAGGACAGCCATAGCACAAAAGTTAATAACTAGAATCAACAAATGGGACTTACTCAAACTAAAAAGTTTTTTCTCAGCAAAATAAACAATAAGAGAGGTAAATAGAGAGCCTACATCCTGGGAACAAATCTTTACTCCTCACACTTCAGATAGAGCCCTAATATCCAGAGTATACAAAGGACTCAAAAAATTAGACAATAAGAGAACAAACAACCCAATCAACAAATGGGCCAAGGACCTGAACAGACACTTCTCAGAGGAGGACATACAATCAATCAACAAGTACATGAAAAAATGCTCACCATCTCTAGCCATCAGAGAAATGCAAACCAAAACCACCCTAAGATACCATCTCACTCCAGTAAGATTGGCAGCCATTATGAAGTCAAACAACAACAAGTGCTGGCGAGGATGTGGGGAAAAGGGTACACTTGTACACTGCTGGTGGGCCTGCAAATTGGTGCAGCCAATCTGGAAAGCAGTATGGAGATACCTGGGAAAGCTGGGAATGGATCCACCATTTGACCCAGCTATCGCCCTCTTCAGACTATTCCCTGAGGATCTTAAAAGAGCGTACTATAGGGATACTGCCACATCAATGATCATAGCAGCACAATTCACAATAGCTAGACTGTGGAACCAACCTAGATGCCCTTCAATAGATGAATGGATAAAAAAAAATGTGGCATCTATACACAATGGAGTACTACGCAGCAATAAAAAATGACAAAATCATCGAATTTGCAGGGAAATGGATGGCATTAGAGCAGATTATGCTAAGCGAAGCTAGCCAATCCCTAAAAAACAAATGCCAAATGTCTTCTTTGATATAAAGAGAGCAACTAAGAACAGAACAGGGAGGAAGAGTATGAGGAAAAGATTAACATTAAACAAAGACGAGTGGGGGGAGAGAAAGGGAGAGAGAAGGGAAAGCATATGGAAATGGTAGGAGACCCTCAATGTTACACAAAATTTCATAGAAGAGGATGTGAGGGAAAAGGCGGGGGGGAAACAAGGGAGAGAATTGAACAACAGCAGATGAGGTAGAGAGGGATGATGGGAGGGGAGGGGAGGGGGGATAGTAGGGGATAGGAAAAGTAGCAGAATACAACAGTCACTAATATGCCATTATGTAAAAATGTGAATGTGTAACCGATGTGATTCTGCAATTTGTATTTAGGGTAAAAATGGGACTTCATAACCCAATTGAGTCAAATGTATGAAAGATGATATATCATGAGCTTTGTAATGTTTTGAACAACCAATAAAAAAAATAAAAAATAAATTAAAAAAAAGAAAAACAAATAGTTATATTCTGAGATAATGGAGATTAGGACTTCCAAATAAATTTTTTCAAAAACAGTTCAACAGATAAATAAGGTTATTATGAAATATTTGATGAATAAACCCACAGAAGAAAATATCCGAATTTTTAAATTGACTTCTTTATTACTTACTACATCCAAATTTCTGACACAACCTACTCATGAAGTAGAGATTAAATTACCTTACAGTTTGGATGGAAGTCAAAATGTCATAGTCCAGGCTCTGGGTCAGTCCCCATGGTGGGTGAAGGGAGTGCATATGGAATAAGGTCCATATCTCCAGCCAGGAAGCAGAGAGTTGGATGGAGAAAGGCTTGCTCCTTTAAAAGAACTCCATCACATGACATCTAGGGGTTGTATGAGAACTATATGATCTAAGGATATTACTAGATCCCACCTCTCAAATATTCCACAAAACCTCTCTATACTGCTACTCTTGAGACCAAGCACCAATCAAATGAATGCCTGAGGGAACAAAATTAAACGACATCTAAACCATAGCATTATTCAATGGGACCCAATGTTTATGTCCATCTCAGCTTCCAATTCAAATTAAAGTTTTAACAAATGATATGTAACCTATTATGAGTTTCATGAAGAAAAAGAAGGGAAGTCATATGAGGTCATACATCAAATTTTGAATGTCTACAGTACATGAAAATTTTAAAATAACAAATTTCATGAATTGCAGGGGGGAAGAATATTTTATCTACTGAACACTCAATTTTGTAAGAGATGTTAGTAAACTTCTTTAAACTGATAAATTAAAAATAGAAATATGTTTGCTAATCAGAGCTAATAATGAGAAAAATAAGAAAGGGTAGAGGTAGTAAGTAGAGAATAAGATGCAGTGAGAATACGATGTCCATCCCTTTTCTCTGTTGTTTGGAACATACAAATAGAAAGGAATGCATTGCTGATGATATAAAGAAATAAAAATATGGGAGCATGGCGTGTTGAGTCTTTAATGACCCAATGATATACTTACTTATTTAGTAATAAAACTCAGTTTGAAAGCTCACATTACTTACATTCTTAGCTAGGATCCTAGTTGGCAAGGCACACAGAAGAGCAACTACTTACAGTGAAAGGGATGGAAGGGGGAGGCCAATATGTGAGTGGAAATGGTCAGATGCTCAGATATATCCACATTAAAATGAAGCCTCAGATGACTATGTTCTCCAATTTGCTCGCAATCCCGGAACAGGAAATCCCAGGGGTCATTCAGAATCTTAACAGCTGCAATTGGTCCCCAGCTTTATACACTGCTTCCATAAGCATCTCTCCACTTGGAGAACAAAGAATTATACCTTGGTGTCACTCCATCTGAGAAAAACTCTCTCCTGCCAACACAGCTCAGCTCTCCACCTCTGGACAGGAGAATGGCAGAAAGGTAAGAAGAGTCAGAATTCCTGTTATGTATGGGGTTTTCTCTGAGTTAACATCCCTGTGTTTCCACTGTAGAGTTCTACCTGGAGAGGGTCAGGGTGCTTCTTTCAGGGAAAGGTAAGAGACAGAATCAGACTTCTGAAGACTAAGTGCTTGAGCTCCTACTTTGAGTTTAAAATGGGATTAATGAGATCTCTTCCCATTCTGATTTATCTCTCATTATGCAATTTACCCACCATTTAAACCTGCCCTCATGAATAGATTTCTGCCTTTTCCTAGAATTTATTGAAAAAATTAAGCCACAGGGAGATATTGCTTATTTGAGATAAGAGGCTACATAATAGGTTTCATTGTTTTCACCTATTTTTTCAAAAATAGTTTTCCCTTGTACTTCTAAGATTCTAATAAGAAATATGTGGTTCAAATTGGAACAATTGAGGAGTACTCCAGGAAGAACTAGTTACAAAGATGTGCAGGATTAAGGGAACAATAGCAAGGCATGGTGAGGTGCCCTAAGGAAAGCAGAAATGAAGCACTCTTTCCACACCTAGAGTAAAAGGAACACAGGAAGCAGCAGCAACCAGGGATGGAGCATAGCCATAGCTGTAGCTGTACTACTAAAGGATGACCAGGCAGGTGGAGAAGCAGTGCCACTACCAGCACACTGCCTAGCAGGAGAGAGTTAGAAGATCTCAAACTCAAATCCCTCTCCTCCAGAAACAATAAGGAAAAGGATGCTATTGATGGTGTTTCAAGAAGCCACTAGCTTGGAACTCTATCAAGACAGAGATGAAGGATGAAATAAAAACTGTCAGGACACATAAATCTATCCCTCACCACTCCTTGTATCTTCCTACAGTCTGGAGTTTTCTCAATCTAATATCATTGAATCCATTCCCATTTTTATCTCCATTGAAATATTTTTTCCTATTTATATCTTATTTTTCTTTAATCAATTTTATGATACCATCACCGATATTAATCAAAACTGCCTTGAAATTTGAATGCTATTTTAAAAGGGAAAAGCTTCTTTCTTCTTTGGAGTAAAAGTGTGGCTCTAAATGAACCACTACTCACCTTCACAGGATATGTGATAGACCTGTGCTGTAAGCTCCAGAGCATCAGACTCAAGAAATTCTTTGATAGTGCTGCTATCCAACCCTGGGAGGGTCCCATCATCCTGTGGTCCTAAAGGACTTACACCCATATCAGAATGGATACCTCTGAGAAAATAAAGAAGGAAATGCAGGCTGTGCTCCTTCTATTAATCCTATAAACCAGGAGTTGATTACATCACTCTCCTCACTGCCTTTGGTCAGTGCCTAGTCATGTGGTGATATCAGCAGTAAGAGAGGAAGGTAAATGGAATACTGACACCTACAGCCCAGAGATTCACTGTTACAGAAGAGAAAAATTATATTGTAGGACTGTAGAAGTTGTGACAGGTGCTGATGGTGTCTCAGGATTCTGTGGTCATATGAAGATTAAGGCAACATGAGGCATAGACGGGTAGTAAATCTTCAGGTAGGGCTCCAGCAGACCAGAGGCTGGAATTGGATCTCTTCTTAAAGATGTGATTCTGGAACATTGCTTCATTTGAGCCTCATTTTCTTTTTGTGTTAGGTGAGGATATTATAATAGATGATCTATAAAGAACACATGGTATGAAATATGATATGTCAAGAGCTTTGTAATGTTTTGAACAGCTAACAATAAAAAAAAGAACACATGGTAAATATTGGCATAGAGTAGTACATAAAGCAAATAAGACATAAGGTCTTTATTGAGCTCCATGATTGATAATGAAGACCAAAACACTGTACCCTAAAGAGAAATGTGGAAACTGCATTCAGTCAGGCCACCAGCACTTCCATTTTTCGTCTTGTTTCCTGTGAAAATCAACAATGCTAAGGAAACTTATATATTCAAGAAAATCCCTCGCTCCTGCAAGGTAGGCGGACCTGCGACCCACTGGCAGAACAGGCCCAGCGGCCTGCAGAGGGGCAGTGCCACTGCCCGCGCCTGCAAAGTAGGCAGAACTGCGACCACTGACAGGACAAGCCCAGCAGCCCGCAGAGGGGCAGAGCTGCCGCCCGCGCCTGCAAGGTAGGCAGACCTACTACCGACAGGCAGAACATGCCCAGCTGCCTGTCGGCGTGGAAGGCACATTGCCCCAATTGGAGGAGGGGCAGAGCCGCCGTCCATGCCTGCGAGGGAGACTTTGCAACTATACAAGAGCAATATAAATATATAGGGGGAAAATTCAATAGCACAACAGTTTCACCAAGCAGAAAGAAACGCGAACAGTATGAAGAGACAAGGAAAGAAAGGACCACAAGCAATGCAGGTCAACTCAACGTTAGAAGAGGTAATAGCTGCAGCAGATGGAATGTCAGATAAAGAATTCAGGACATACATGCTTCAGATGATCTGGAGTCTCAAGGAAGATATCAGACAGCAAAATCAGACAATGAAAGATCACTTCAATAATGAATTACATAACCAAATCCAAGAAGCAAAAGAGCAACTATACCGGCAGATAGAGGTTATAAAAAACAAACAGAAATCCTAGAAATGCAGGAAGCAATAAACCAACTTAAAAACTCAATGGAGAATACTACCAGCATAGTAGAACACTTAGAAGATAGAACATCAGACAATGAAGACAAAGTATTTCAACTTGAAAAGAACATAGACAGCTCAGAAAGACTGTTAAGAAACCATGAGCAGAACATCCAAGAAATATGGGATAACATACAGAGACCAAACTTAAGACTCATTGGGATACAGGAAGGGATGGAGGTTCAAACCAAAGGAATGAGCAATCTATTCAATGAAATAATACGAGAAAACTTCCCAGACTTGAAGAATGAGACAGAATCCCAAATACTAGAAGCCTACAGGATGCCGAATGTGGAAAATCATAAGAGACCCACACCTAGACACATTATACTGAAGATGCCCAACATACAGAATAAGGAGAGAATTTTAAAAGCTACAAGAGAAAGGAAGCAGATTACATTTAGGGGTAAGCCAATCAGGATAACAGCTGATCTTGCAACACAGACTCTGAAAGCTAGAAGATCCTGGAATAACATATTTCAAACACTGAAAGAAAATGGGTTCCAACCAAGAATTGTGTATCCAGCGAAATTAAGCTTCAGGATGGAAGAAGAAATTAAAACCTTCCACGATAAACAAAAGTTAAAAGAATTTGCAGCTAGAAAACCATCTCTTCAAAACATCCTCCGCAAAACATTACAGGAAGAGGAAATGGAAAATAACAATGAACACCAACATTGGGAGGTAGGACAGTAAAGGGGGGGAAAATAATCAAAGAGGAAAACAAACCATGTTTAGTAACAGAAATAAACAAATATGGCTGAAAGAACAACCCATATCTCAATAATAACCCTAAATGTTAATGGCTTAAACTCACCAATTTAGAGACACAGGCTAGTAGAATGGATCACAAAACAAGACCCAACAATATGCTGCCTACAGGAGACACATTTGATAGGAAAAGACATACATAGGCTGAAGGTGAAAGGTTGGGAAAAATCATATCTATCATATGGACGTTGGAAACAAGCAGGAGTGTCAATACTCATATCAAATAAAATAGATTTCAAGCCAAAGTGAATCAAAAGGGATAAAGAGGGACACTACATACTGCTCAAGGGAACCATACACCAACAAGACATAACAATCATAAATATATAAGCTCCAAACAATGGTGCAGCTATGTTCATCAAACAAACTATTCTCAAGTTCAGAGTCTAATAGACCACCATACAATAATCATGGGACACTTCAACACACCTCTCTCACCACTGTACAGATCTTCCAAACAAAAGTTGAATAAGGAAACTATAGAACTCAATAACACAATTAACAACCTAGACTTAATTGACATATATAGAATATACTACCCAACATCAAGCATTTACACTTTTTTCTCAGCAGCACATGGTTCCTTCTCAAAAATAGATCATATATTATGTCACAGGGCAACTCTTAGACAATATAAAGGAGTAGAGATAATACAATGCATGTTATCTGATCATAATGGAATGAAACTGAAAATCAACGATAAAAGAAGGAAGAAAAATCATGCATCACATGGAGAATGAACAATAGGTTACTGAATGATCAATGGGTTATAGAAGACATCAAGGAGGAAATTAAAAAATTCTTAGAGATAAATGAAAACACAGACACAACATATCGGAATCTATGGGACACATTGAAAGCAGTCCTAAGAGGAAAAATCATTGCTTGGAGTTCATTCCTTAAAAAAAGAAAAAACCAACAAATAAATGATCTCATACTTCATCTCAAAATCCTAGAAAAAGAAGAGCAAAACAACAGCAAAAGAAGTAGAAGGCAAGAAATAATGAAAATCAGAGCTGAAATTAATAAAATCAAAACAATTGAAAAAATTCACAAAACTAAAAGGTGGTTCTTTGAATAAATAAATAAAATCGACAGAACCTTAGCCATGCTAATGAAGAGAAGAAGAGAGAGAACTCAAATTACTAGCATACGGGATGAAAAAGGCAATATCACAACAGACACTTCAGAAATACAGAAGATAATCAAAAATTATTTTGAATCCTTATACTCCAATAAATTAGAAGATAGTGAAGGCATCGACAAATTTCTTAAGTCATATTAGCTGCCCAGATTGAGTCAGGAGGATATAGACAACCTAAACAGACCAATATCAATTGAGGAAATAGAAGAAACCATCAAAAGATTACCAACTAAGAAAATCCCAGGACCGGATGGGTATACAGAAGAGTTTTACAAAACCTTTAAAGAGGAACTAATACCAATACTTTTCAAGCTACTTCAGGAAATAGAAAAAGAGGGAGAACTTCCAAATTCATTCTACAAGGCCAACATCACCCTGATTCCTAAACCAGACAAAGACACTTCAAAGAAAGAAAACTACAGACCAATATCTCTAATGAACCTAGATGCAAAAATCCTCAATACAATTCTGGCGAATCGGATACAAAAACATATCAAAAAAAATTGTACACCATGATGAAGTAGGATTCATCCCTGGGATGCAAGGCTGGTTCAATATACGGAAATCAATAAATGTTATTCACCACATCAATAGACTTAAAAATAAGAACCATATGATCATCTTGATAGATGCAGAAAAAGCATTCGACAAAGTACAGCATCCCTTTATATTCAAAACTGTAGAAAAACTAGGGATAACAGGAACATACCTCAATATTGTAAAAGCAATCTATGTTAAGCCTCAGGCTAGCATCATTCTGAATGGAGAAAAACTGAAGGCATTCCCTCTAAAATCTGGAACAAGACAGGGATGCCCTCTCTCACCACTTCTGTTCAACATAGTTCTTGAAACACTGGCCAGAGCAATTAGACAAATGAAAGAAATTAAAGGCACAAAAATAGGAAAAGAAGAACTTAAATTATCAGTATTTGCAGGTGACATGATTATATACCTAGCAGACCCAAAAGGATCTACAAAGAAACTATTAGAGCTAATAAATGAATTCAGCAAAGTGGCAGGATATAAAATCAACACGCATAAATCAAAGGCATTCCTGTATATCAGTGACAAATCCTCTGAAATGGAAATGAGGACAACCACTCCATTCACAATATCCTCAAAAAAAATAAAATACTTGGGAATCAACCTGACAAAAGAGGTGAAAGACTTATACAATGAAAACTACAGAACCCTAAAGAGAGAAATAGAAGAAGATCTTAGAAGATGGAAAAATATACCCTGTTCATGGATAGGCAGAACTAATATCATCAAAATGGTGATATTACCAAAAGTTCTCTATAGGTTTAATGCAATGCCAATCAAAATCCCAACGGCATTTCTTGTAGAAATAGAGAAAGCAATCATGAAATTCATATGGAAAAATAAAAGACCCAGAATAGCAAAAGCAATGCTAAGCAGGAAGTGTGAATCAGGCGGTATAGCGATACCAGACTTCAAACTATACTACAGAGCAATAGTAACAAAAACAGCATGGTACTGGTACCAAAACAGGCAGGTGGACCAATGGTACAGAATAGAGGACACAGAAACCAATCCACAAAACTACGACTATCTTATATTTGATAAAGGGGCTAAAAGCATGCAATGGAGGAAGGATAGCATCTTCACCAAATGGTGCTGGGAAAACTGGAAATCCATATGCAACAAAATGAAACTGAATCCCTTTCTCTCGCCATGCACAAAAGTTAATTCAAAATGGATCAAGGAGCTTGATATCAAATCAGAGACACGCTGTCTGATAGAAGAAAAAGTTGGCTACGATCTACATACTGTGGGGTTGGGCTCCAAATTCCTCAATAGGACACCCATAGCACAAAAGTTAATAACTAGAATTAACAAATGGGACTTACTCAAACTAAAGTTTTTTCTCAGCAAAAGAAACAATAAGAGAGGTAAATAGGGAGCCTACATCCTGGGAACAAATCTTTACTCCTCACACTTCAGATAGAGCCCTAATATCTAGAGTATACAAAGAACTCAAAAAATTAGACAATAAGAGAACAAACAACCCAATCAACAAATGGGCCAAGGACCTGAACAGACACTTCTCAGAGGAGGACATACAATCAATCAACAAGTACATGAAAAAATGCTCACCATCTCTAGCAGTCAGAGAAATGCAAATCAAAACCACCCTAAGATACCATCTCACTCCAGTAAGATTGGCAGCCATTATGAAGTCAAACAACAACAAGTGCTGGCGAGGATGTGGGGAAAAGGGTACACTTGTACATTGCTGGTGGGACTGCAAATTGGTGCAGCCAATTTGGAAAGCAGTATGGAGATTTCTTGGAAAGCTGGGAATGGAACCACCATTTGACCCAGCTATTCCCCTTCTAGGTCTATTCCCTAAAGACCTAAAAAGAGCATGCTACATGGACACTGCTACATCGATGTTCGTAGCAGCACAATTCACAATAGCAAGACTGTGGAACCAACCTAGATGCCCTTCAATAGACGAATGGATAAAAAAAATGTGCCATTTATACACAATGGAGTATTACTCTGCATTAAAAAATGACAAAATCATAGAATTTGCAGGGAAATGGATGGCATTAGAGCAGATTATGCTAAGTGAAGCTAGCCAATCCCTAAAAAACAAATGCCAAATGTCTTCTTTGATATAAGGAGAGTAACTAAGATCAGAGTAGGGACGAAGAGCAGGAGAAGATTAACATTAAACTGGGATGAGAGGTGGGAGGGAAAGGGAGAGAGAAGGGAAATTGCATGGAAATGGAAGGAGACCCTCAGGGTTATACAAAATTTCATACAAGAGGAAGTGAGGGGAAAGGGGAAAATAATACAAGGGGGAGAAATGAATGACAGTAGAGGGGGTAGAGAGAGAAGAGGGGAGGGGAGGGGAGGGGATGTGGGATAGTAGAGGATAGGAAAGGCAGCAGAATACAACAGACACTAGTATGGCAATATGTAAATCAATGGATGTGTAACTGATGTTATTCTGCAATTTGTATACGGGGTAAAAATGGGAGTTCATAACCCACTTGAATCAAAGTATGAAATATGATATGTCAAGAACTATGTAATGTTTTGAACAACCAACAATAAAAAAAATTTTAAAAAAATTGGGCAGAATGATGCACAAATACCCTAAGCAATAGTGAAACATCATTTTCATCCTTTTAGATTTAAAATGACAAGGCAAAGAGCAGGTGCCAAAACCAGTGGCCATAACTGTAGCTGCAGCAGGAGGAGATGATGATCAGACAGAAGAGGCCCTGCCATTGCAACACTGGGCCTGTGGGAACATGCACTCTTTATTCATTACAGTCAGACTGCTGTCACAGACACCAATTGTCATGAGTCTTAGACAAAATACAAAGGTGTTTTCTATATGAGCTGTAAGCTCCAAGGCCTCAGACACATCAGAACTCTTCCAAATTGCTACTCTTCAATCCAGCAAATGTACCCTCATCCTGGTTTTCCTACAAGGTTCCAGGATATTTCAACCAGAAAGTTTGAGAAGAGCAGGAGAGACTACAATCTTCTATTAATCCCATGAGCCAGGAGTTGTTTACATCAACTCTTCTCACTTCCTCTGGGTCAGTACAGAGCCACAAGATTTCCTAAACATAAAAAAACCAGAAATATGAGTTTTTTCTGTTATAATCCTCTTAGAAATATTATGTGATGCAGGGAAGAATGGAATTGAAGAAAATTGGGAGATTCTGCAGCCCCATTATGTCTCTCAGATTCTGTGAGGATATAAAAATAACTTCAAAACTTCCTATGAGTAATGAATAGTGTAAGAGAGAATATTGAGAAAACCCTGGAAAAAACATTAAGGGACCAGGGAGCTGTTTTGGAATGGCCCTTCATGATGGGATTTCAGGAAAATACCTTGGTCTGTAAGCCTCAGTTCTTCCTGTATTAAGTGAGGATCTTACAAGAGAAGGCCATGGAAAAACATAGGGTCCAAATGTGGACAAACCAGGAATTACTCGTTCAAATTCTCAGTGAATGATGCCAGGGGCTAATAGCTCATTCTTTTGAGCTGCAAATCCATCCTCTGTAAAATGGGAAAACACTAAGTTTCTGTTTTCTCCCTTGTAAAGGCCTTATAGTTAATCCCATATAGAATTGTGGCCCTGAGAATAGTCATCATAGAGCAGGTGCTCATGCCTGGTTTGTATTCCCAGGAGTACCAGTGGAGATTTCTGAGCATGAACCCAAACATCTCATTCTGGTAGATGAAACTCACACCAACAAATGGAAAGAATAGGGACATTTCTGAAACTTTCCACAAGAAGATTCTGATCTCAGACATGGTGATCCTCATCTGTGTTCTTGATCAGGCAGGCAAACAGTTGTGCTGTGACAACCCCTGAGCTTCTGCATCTGCAGGAACATTACTCCATCTACATCCTTACTTTATGGGTATGCACCCTAATCCCATCTTCTTATAAGAACACCTCTTATAGAAGCTCCAACCTACTTTATTTTTCTTAACAATTACCTCCAGAAGGACACCCATCTCCAAATACAGTCATTCTGAGATAATGAGCAATTAGAGCTTCCATATATAAATACTGTAGATCTTCCAGAAGTAAATATTGAAAGGACATAATTCAACCCATAACGTTATCCTTCCTTAAATATTTTCTGAATTAATCCACTGAAGAAATTTTCTGAATGTTTTAATTAGCTTATTTATGATACAGCATTTTTTTGTGACAACAGAATTCCTGACACAGACTACTCATGGAATCAAAAGGTTAAATTAAGTGAGCACTAGACCAATATCCATGGTTAATGGTAGGAGTATATATGAAAGTAGAATCATATTTCCAGCCAGGAAGAAGAAGGCTGCTTGAGGCCAGCCTTGCTCTTTTACAGCAACTCTCTCACAAGGACTGTATAGGTAGCATGAGAACCAAATATGAGAGCAAATGCCAATGACCTAAAAGGCTCCCACAAGGTCACATCCCTTAAAGACTTCAAAGAATGTCCCAATACTGCCAACTGGGGGACCAATCACATGAATGCTTGGAGTGGGGGGACAAAATTAATCAATATCCAAACCATAGAGTTTCACCAATAACCCCCAAGGTTTATAGCTGGGGGAATTTGGGCCTCCCCTGAGCAACTATAGTCTATGGATATGAGAGTTCTATTTCCCAAAAGAGCATGCTCATACCAGTGTCCAAACAAGGGTCTCCTTGATCTTGACAGAATCACTGCCCCTGCTCTCATTGTGCTCTCCATGCCAACAAACCACAAAAGAAAGGCATCAGCATCCTTCCAGGAGCAACTGACCCTTAACACCATGAGGAGGAAGGCTTGTTGCCACATAGAGGGGCAAGGGGAATGTGCTGGCCACAAGTGTCTTTTCTTATTTACATGCCAACTTTAACCTCAGTGTGAAAAAATTAGCACCCATTACCAATAAGGACCTGACCGACCTAAAGAAGTTTAGATCTAGTCATTGTGTCAGATAATCCACCTAGAAGAGCAGAAACACTAGCAAAGGTGGAGAAAATCAGTAAAATGTCGACTTGGGACAAGCTATAGAACCAGGAGCTATATATCTTCCCATATTCCTCTCTAGAAAGCTGTGAACATGATGAATCCTGGAGAAATGGTGACAAGATTAAGTGAATTAAATATGATAAGTAAGTGGGCTCAGTGCTTCAACTGTGGACAATAGCAGGGACTCTTGGTGCCAGTTAGGTACACTTATCCTCAAGTGACAATTGAATTCCTCTTAATAGCTCACAAGGGAAACCCTGCCAATGAACTCTCCTTGGGAGCTTGGACCTGTTTCACAGTGTACATAACTCAGTTCAGACTGCCTGGAGCCAATGACTGACCAATGTGTGTGGTGCCCAGGAGCCCAGCTCCCTGAGTCAAGGAGAGACAAACTCTCAGGTGAGCTTATTAAAATCCCAATGACATTCTTCATAGAATTAGAAAAAAACAATCATGAAATTTATTTGGAAAATAAGATTCAAATATCTAAAGCGATTCTTGTCAAGAAAAGTGAAGCAGGAGGCACCACAACACCAGACTTTAAGCTAGACTACAGTGCTTTAGTAATAAAAACAGCATATTATTGGCACCAAAATACATTTGTAGACCAATGGTACAGAATAGAGGACAGAAAGACAAACCCACATAAATACAGTTATGTCATATTAGACCAAGGTGCCAAAAAGATCCACTGTAGAAAAGATAGCCTATTCAACAAATGGTACTAGCAAAATTGGAAATCTATATATAACAAAATGAAATTGAACCTCTATCTCTCACCCTGCACAGAAATCAACTCAAAGTGGATCAAAGACTTGGGCTCTAAAACAGAGACCTTACGCCTAATAGAAGAAAAAAATAGTCCTAAATCTTCACCATGTTATCCAAGGATCTCACTTCCTTAACAAGACTCCTAAAGCAAAGAAGTAAAATCAAGAATTAAGAAATGGGATGGATTCAAATTAAAAAGCTTTTCTTCAGCAAAGGAAACAATTAATAAAATGAGGAGAGAGCCTATAGATTGGAAGGCTATTTTCTCTACATTGAAAATCTGCAGTTTAAATCTGTGAGGTGAACAGAGAGCCCACATCCTGGGAGCAAATTTTTACCCCTCACACATTAGATAGAGCACTAATCTCTAGGGTATATAAGGAACTCAAGAAGGTAAGCACCAAGAAACCAAATAACCCAATCAATAAATGGCCCAAGGACTTGAGCACCTTCTCAGAAGAGGATATAAAATCAATCAACAAATATATGAAAAAATGCTCATCATCTCTAGCAATCAGAGAAATGCAAATCAAAACCACTCTAAGATTTCATCTCACTCCAGTCAGAATGGCAGCTATTATGAAGACAAACAACAACAAGTATTAGCAAGGATGTGGGGAAAATGGTACACTCATACATTGCTGGTGGGACTACAAATTGGTGCAGCCAATTTGGAAAGCAGTATGAAGATTCCTTGGATATATGATAATGGAACCACCATTTGACCCAGCTATCCCTCTCCTCAGACTATACCCAAAGGACTTAAAAACAGCATACTACAGGGACACAGCCAAATAATTGTTTATAGCAGCACAATTCACAATAGCTAAACTGTGGAGCCAATCTAGATGTCCTTCAGTGGATGAAAGGATAAAAAAGTGGCATTTATGCACAATGGAATATTACTCAGAATTTAAAAAGAACAAAATCATGGCATTTGCAGGTAAATGGATGGCACTGGAGAAGATAATGCTTAGTAAAGTTAGCCAATCCCCACAAAAGAAATGCCAAATAGCCCATCTCTGATACAAGGGGGTGACTCATAGTGGGGTAGGGAAGGAGAGCCTGCAAGGATTATATTGTTTCTAGATAGGGAAGAGGAGTGAGAGGGAAAGAGAGGGGGAAGGGGATTAGCAAGGATGGTGGAATGTGATGGTCATCATTATACAAAGTACATGTATGAAGACTTGAATTACGTGTCAACATACCTTATATACAAACAAAGATATGAAAAAATTGTGGTATATATGTGAATTAAGAATTATAATGCAAAAAAGTACATGTATAATGGCATAAATTGGTGTGAACATACTTTATATACAGAGATTTGAAAATTGTGCTCTATATATTTATATAATAAGCATTGTAATGCATTCCACTGTTGTTATGTATTTAAAAATAATAAAAACAATAAAAAATATCATGGAATGAGTTGGACATCATTACCCCTAGTTACATGTATGATTGCATAAATGGTGCAACTCTACATCATGTACAACCAGAAAATTGAAAAGCTGGGCTCCATTTTTGTACAATGAATGAAATTCATTCTGCTGTCATGTATAAATAAGTAGAATAAACTTTTTAAACATTCAAAAAAGAAAAAGAAAAGAAAATCTGCAGTTGAGCAGAACCTCCTTCATTAATTATCTTGACTGGATCTTCTGGATATCTTGTTGCAGCTTCTTGTCAACACTTGGTGCCTCATTTTGCACTTACATGTTATGGAGATGATTTCTTAAACATCATGGAAGAAAACATTGCTAGCATCAGACTCTCCTTCCACAGCTTCCTTCTTACTTTTCTTAACCCTCAGATCATTGAAGAGAGTTAGAGTCTTGATCAGGATTAATCTTTGGCTTATGAGAATGTTGTGGAAGGTGTGATTTTCCATCTAGATGACAAAAGCTTCCCCCATATCAGCAATCAGGATGTTCTACATCCCAGTGTTCCCTGGAGCAGCACTTTGAATTTTCCTCAAGAGCTTTTGCTTTGGAGCTACCACATGAATACACGGAACAAGAGGCCCAGCTTTCAGCCCAGGTGGCTTTCAACATCTTTCTCATTAAGCTTCATCTTTTCTCGTGTTCCATTTAGAATGAGAGACGTAAAATTCATCCTTTCACTTGAACATTTAGAATGATTTTAGGGTTATTAGTTGAACTGATTTCAATATTTTGGTGTTTCAGAAAAGAAGCAGGCCTCAGGAGAGGGGGAGGAATGTAGAATAGCCACTCCATGCAGCAGTCAGAACACAAAGCCTTTGTCACTAAGTTCACTGTCTAACAAAGCATAATTCGTGGACACCCAAAAATAACAATAGCAACATCCAAGAACACAGCTCACAATTCACCATAACAGATACAATGAGAATGTGAAAGATAGAAATATAGTGAAAATTTCCAAAATGTGACACAGAGACATGAAGTCAACATGGGCTATTGGAAAAATGATATTGAAAGACTTCCTCAAAATAGGGTTGCCTCAAACCTTCAATTTGGAAAAAAAAAAAGCAAGAAGAATGAGGAAGAGAACAGGATGGAATAAAGAAAGAAGAAAGGTGGAAACAAATATGAATCACCATAAAGAAAGATGCAACAACATGAGGTAAGTCTGAACTTATCTATTAATAATGACCTTGAATGTGAATGAATAACATCCAAATACAAGGCACAGTATGACTTGCAGGATTTTAAATAACTACAAAGTAGACTTTGGATAATTCCCAAATACATAGAAATTAAAAACTCTTCCTAAACAAAAAATGTGCAATAAGAAATTTACAAACATATTGACAAAGTAAAAAATGTGACCAAAACTTACCCAAACATGTGGCATGTAGCAAAGGCATATCTAAGAAGAAAACATGCAAAAACATGCATGCATCCAAAATAAAGAAATATTCCAACCAAACAACCCAATGTAATGCTTTAAGGAAATAGAAAAGAAATAAACGGAGTCCAGTGTTAGAAGAATGAAAGAAATAATAAATGTCAGAGCTTAAATAAAATGGAGTTGAGAAAAACAATACAAGAAATGAAACAGGACAAAGAGTTGACTGTTAAAAGATAAAGAAAAAAGCAACAAAATTTTAACTTCAATAGCAAGAGTAAAGGACAAGTCTCACATAAATTAAATCAGAAGTGAAAGATAAGACACTGTCACAGATACCACATAAATGTGAAGGATAAGAAGAGGTGATTATAGGAAAGGCAGCAGAACACAACAGACACTAGTATGGCAATATGTAAATCAATGGATGTGTAACTGATGTGATTCTGCAATCTGTATATGGGGTAAAAATGGGAGCTCATAACCCACTTGAATCAAAGTGTGAAATATGATATATCAAGAACTATGTAATGTTTTGAACAGCCAACAATAAAAAATAAAAAAAAGAAGAGGTGATTATGAACAAGTACACACCACAAAGAAGGTAACCTAAAAAAATGAATGAATTCCTAGACATATACAGCTCGCTAATGCCTAGTCATGAAGTAGTACAGATCTGACCAAATCAATAATCAGTGAGGAGAATGAAGCATGGGTAAAATTCTGTGGTTGAAGAAAATCAAGGACTTGATGGTTTTGCTGCTCAATTGGATTGAATACTTAAAGAATTCAGCAACTCTCCATAAAGTTTCTCAAAAAGTGAAAAGGAAGAAAATATATTCTATGTCTATTTACAATGCCAGGATAACTTTAATACTAAGGCCAGACAAAGACCTCACATGACAAGAAAACTAGGATAATATCCTTGATGAACATAGATACAGAATTCGCCAACAATCTTCTAGCAAACCCAAATCCATACATGCAATAATCATGCAAAATAAGCAAGTGGAAATTATCCCAAGGATGCAAATAGCCTTAATCAATCACAATTCTATAAAATTGAATCTACATCTTAACAAAATAAGAGGCAAAACTCCTTTGGTCATCTCCTTATATGTATAGAAATCATTTGACAAATTCAACATAATTTCATAATAAAATGCTAACAAATTAGGTATAGAAGAGCAGTACTTCAACACAATCAAGCTCACATATAATAAGTTTACAAATAACACTATATTCCATAGTTGAAAGTTGAACCCCTTCTCTAAGACATGAAGCAAGACAAGAATGCCCACTGTTGCCAATTCTATTCAATATAAAAATAGAAGTCTTATCAGGACAGTAAGGCAGCCAGAAAAATGGAATATAAAAATAAAGGAAAGCAGTGTCGCTGTTTTTGGATTACATGATCATGTACAGAGAAAACTCTAAAGATTACATTATAAATATAATAGAAGAGATAAATAATTCAGAATAGTTGCAGATACAAAATTCTCACACAAAATGAGTAAAGTTTATCAATAATAAAAATTTCTGAAGCAGAAATTAAGAGTAATTGCATTTCTGACAAACACAAAAAAACAGTAATAAAATAAAATACTTACTATTAAATTCAATTGAGGAGGGGGAAGACCTGCACACTGCAATAAATAAAATATTTTTGAAAGTAATTACAGGAGACATAAATAAATGGAACAACATTTCATGTTCTTGTGATGGAACAATGAATACCATTTAAAATGTCTACATGGCAAAAAAGGATCTACAGATTTAATGCTGTAATTAAATGTGCTATTTAATTACCTTACTGCCCAGATAAGACTTTACACTTTAGTTGCCTTGCTGCCTACATAGATTTCTATTTTTATGTTTAAATATGCTATTTAAATTTCCACATCATTTTCACAGAAAATTTAAAAATCTATAATTAACATGTAAACACACTGAAAATGTTTTATATAACTGAATCAATGATAAACCAAAGAACATAGCTGGAGCCCTCATCATCTCTGCAAGGACAGAGCAAATAAAATGTTATGGTGCTGCCATCAAAATTGACACATAAGCTCCTGGAACAGAAGAGTGCTCAGAAATTAGCCCCATATATACAGTCCAATGGTTTTCAACAAAAACATCATGAATATATAACAGGAAAAGATTAGTCTCCTTAACAAATGCTGCTGAGAAAATTCTATATCCATTTGCAAAAAAAAATAATTAAGTTGGTTCCATACTTTAGATCACATACAGAAATATTAGCTCAAAGTGGATTAAAGACTGCAATGGAAAACCTGATATTTTAAAACCACTACAAAAGAATGTCAGTGGCGGGCAGTGGGGGACTACACAATGGTATGGGCAATCACTTCCTAAATTTAACCCCAAAGTGCAGGGAAGTAAATAAAAATTAATAAATAGAATTTTATTAAAATTTAAAGCTTTGCATAGCAAATGAAACAACAGAGTGAGAAGACAGTGTAAACTGGGAGAAAATATCCCTAATTCTACATTTGATAAGGGATAAAGATCCAAAATATTTGAAGAAATCAGACTCTGTAAAAAGAAAACACACAATCTGATCAAAAAATGGTCAAAGAAACTCAATTTTGTACTACAATTTGGAAGTC
This sequence comes from Marmota flaviventris, assembly GCF_047511675.1. Lineage (NCBI taxonomy): Eukaryota > Metazoa > Chordata > Mammalia > Rodentia > Sciuridae > Marmota > Marmota flaviventris. The sequence continues at coordinate 44,825,506 of NC_092506.1, forward strand.
TTTCCCACTCCATACTAAAAGTAAATGGCTTAAGAAGTTCTGATTTTATTTTCATCATTAATTTTTAGGTATTTAGTAATTTGGATTTATCACATCATTGGAAAGTGTTTATTTTATTTTACATGGACCCTTATTTTTCTCAATTCCATTCAATTAATAGTCCATGATTTACTCACTGCTTTGACATGCAACCTCTATAATATTTTAAATTCCCACATGCATTATAAGTTCAATTTTTAGGACATTTTCAATTTTGAGGTTCTCTAATGCAAGTTTATATTTATTCAGGCTTTATACTATGTTTTAATCATTCCTATTAGTATTTTCTTTCAGAATATGTCATTCATTGTGTTTTATTTTCTCTGATTTTTACTTGCCTTTTTGAGATAGAACAAAATAATGATTGCTTATATCATCACATGTCATGCCACCACCTGTTTAAACTGTCTCCTTGGCTAAGGTGATGTTTAAGAATTGTAGTGTCCAGGAGATCCAAGCCATCCCTGCAAGTTGCTTACACACTTGTCCCACTTGGCCCTCAGGACACCCTCCCTCTGAAAGCATGTTATCAAGATCAACAGTGACTTCACATAATTAAATCAGAAGTCAGTTTATCTACATCTCATCTGCTGACACTACCTACTGACCAAAGACCCCATACTTGGGTTCTGGAACACATCGTCTCCTGGTTTTCCCATTTTTTTGGTGGTGTTGTTAAATTATTTATTCTAATTTGTTATATATAACAGTAGAATGCAACTCATTTCATATTACACATATAGAGTAAAATTTTCCAAGTCTCTCATTGTACACAAAGTATTTTTATACCATTCCTGTCTTCACACACATACTTGGGGTAATGATGTCTAACTCATTATACCATATTTCCTACCCCCATGGCCCTTCCCTTCCTCTCCCTCCCCTTTGCCCTATTGAAATTTCCTGCATTCCTCCCATGTCCCCCCAATTGCCATTATGTGTCAGCATCCTCAAATCAAAGAAAACATTCGGCCTTTGGTTTCGGGGGGATTGGCTTAGTTCACTTAGCATTATATTCTCCAACTCCATCCATTTACCTTCAAATGCCATGATTTTATTCTCTTTTAATGCTAAGTAATATTCCATTGTGTACCAATGGTACAGAATAGAGGACACAGAAACAAGCCCACATAATTACAGCTATCTCCTAAAAGACAAAGGAGCCAAAAGCATATGTTGGAGAAAAGATATCCTATTCAACAAATGTTACTTGGAACCTGGGAATTTATATGCAACAAATTGAAATTAAACCTCTATCTCTTACCATGCACAAAACTCAACTCAAAGTGGATAAAGACCTAGGAATTAAACCAGAGACCTTGTGCCTAATGGAAGAAAAAGTAGGCCCAAATCCTCTTCATGCACCTAATTCCATAGTAAGAGTCCTACAATGCAAGAACTAAAACCAAGAATCAATAATGAGATAGATTCAAACTAAAAAGCCTCTTCTTAGCAAAAGAGACAATCAGTGAGGTGCATACAGAGCCTACAGAATGGGAGCAAATCTTTACCAGAAACACATCAGATAGAGACTAATCTCTAGGACATATGAAGCACTCAAAAACTTTAACACCAAAGAAACAAATAACCCAATCTATAAATGGGCCAAGGAAATTAACAGAACTTCTAAGAAGAAGATATACAGTCAATCAACAAACATATGAAAAAATGTTCAACATCTCTAGCAATTAGAGAAACAAAAATCAAAACGACTCGAAGATTTCACCTCACTCCAGTCAGAATGGCAGCTATCAAGAACACAAACAATAAGTGTTGGCGAGGATGTTGGGGGAAAAGCACACTCATACATTTCTGGTGGGACTGAAAATTAGTATAGTCAATCTGGAAAGCAGTATGGAGATTCCTTGGAAAACTTGGAATACAGTCACCATTTGACCCAGATATCCCATTCCTTGGTTTATACCCAAAGAACTTAAAAACAGCATACTACAGGGACACAGCCACATCAATGTTTATAGTAGCACAATTCACAATCGCTAAATTGTGGAACCAACCCAGATGCCCTTCAGTAGAAGAATGGATAGGGAAATATTGGTGTATATACACAATGGTTTTACCATTTCTAAAACAGCTGCACTTTTTTCTGATTTTTCCACTCTTCTGACATTAAATTTTTACTAGATTCCCATATGCATTTCTGCTTAATTCTTAATTTGGTGAACTCACTAGTTCTTCTGAGCATTGACTGCTGGATATAATGCTTCCTCCATTTTTCTAATAAAGAACCCACAGAACTCTCCTTTTCAATCACTATTTGCTTTCTCAAAGAATGCTTCAACCCTTTGAGGTTAATCTCCAAAGTGTCTACAGCCTAATTTAGGTCACATTGAGACTGATTCCTCAAATAATGCCTAGGATGCAGTGAGTGTGTATTAGTTTGCTAGGGCTGTAATGATGAATTACTGTAGACTGGGTAGATTAAGCAGAAATGTTTTTCTCACAATTTTGGAAGTTAGAATACTAAGATTTTGGTGCTAAATGGTCCAGATTTTTCTGAGAATTTTCCACAGTCCTTGTAGCTATCATCTTCCATGTATACATTCATATTGTCTTCCCTCTGTGTGTATCTGCCCTAATCTCCATTTCCTTTAAGAATACCAGTCATGTTGAATTAGGAAACACCCTAATTATCTCATTTTAACTTCATCTTCTCTATAAAGATCCCCATCTTCAAAAAGCATCATATTCTGCCATAGTAAAAATAAGGTCTTCAGTTAGCAATTGGGGGAGGAAAATAATTGAGCCCATAACAAGATGCCTGTAAAATATTTGCTAACTAAATCCTCTGAACATTTCTTCTGAATATTGGAAACAGGTTCTAGTTAAAATGTCATGTACAAAGTGACTAATAACTTGCTTTGACTGGTACGTGAGAAGAAGAAGGGAAGTTGTAGGAGAGGAATGAAAATTTTAATATCTATGATGTCAAATGAGGTAAACAACAATGTCATTAAGTGTAAGGAAGGGGAATGATGTTGAATGTATGCCAAACTCTTTATTTTGAAAAGTCAATTGATTCATTTGATCATATGGATAAATTAAAAATAGATGTTTATTTTTATCATTCAGAGCCGATAATGATAATAGAAAGAAGCATGGAAAGTTTAGAATGTGAGGGCCAATGGAGAATAGGATTCAGGTATACTACTCACTTTAAATGATACTTTGTGTTTGGGAAGAAATCAAACAGGAATGCACTACTTCTGTAATGAAAAAAAAAAACACTAAAAAGTGGGGATGAGCCATGGTGATACTTGAAGACCTATTCATATATATTTTATTCCTTAGGTACAAAGCCCCACATTGCAAGATTACATTGCTAACATGGCTACCTAGGATTACAGTGGCTATGTAAGGATCCATAACAACAATGACTTGCAGGAAATTGAGCTGCTTGGGATGGGAGAGCCTGAGTGAGTGGAAATGGAACAGCAATCAAGACTGTCTTGGTAATGACCCACACCTGGAATGGCTCTGGATTCTGACTTGCCCCCAGTACTGCACAGTAAATAGCAGGGCTGTTCAACAAGTTCAATGCTTTTTGGTCACCATCGTTCATGACATTTCTTCTATGCATTTCCCAGGCAAAGGATGAAATAGGGTCCTCTGGCCTCACTCAGTCCTATAAAGGATATCCCTCTTCATCCTGGGTAAATACACCACTCTGGGTAGGAAAATGCACAAAATGAAAGGCAATAACCCTAGACTTTTTAATTCCCTTTTGAATTATAATTTTTTTCAAAGTACAAACCCCTTTTTTCTACCTTGTGGTGTTATATGTAGTTTCCTTCATGAAAATGCAAGATACAGGAATTGTTTTTGTGAAACGAGGTGCTGGCATTGCTGACTATTGGGTGTCAGAATGGGAATCACCAGAATTTTCTCCCTTTGATCCATCTCCCCATAAGCTCTCCTGTATTCACCTTTTGAAACCTGCTTTCCTAGAAAGAATGGCAATTTCTACATGAATTTAAAGAACAAGGTGACAGGTAGGCATTTCATCCAGACATGTGTTGTTATAAACTTGATTTCACTGATTTACTTGCTTTTAAAAATGATTCTACATTAAGTATCTGAAAAATCTAAAAGAGGAAACAGATAAATCCATCTGAACTCATTGTGGGTAATTCCATGAACAGACAATGCATAAATTTGGGATGAACTAGGAGAAGTTTATAATGCATAGTAAAGCATCCTAAGCAATAGTGTCACATCATTTCTATTCTGGCCTTAAAGTGACAAGGGAAGAAGCATGTTCCAATGAAAGCAGCTATAACTACAGCTTCAGAAGCAGGAGATGATGACCAGACAGGAGAAGAAACCCTGCCATTATTAACCCAGGACCTGTGGGAACATGCACTCCTTATTCATTAGACAATATGTTGACTGCTCTAACAGACACCAATTTTCATAAAGTCTAAGACTTGAGATAGAGGCTCCAACACAATCAGACATAAGAATTTCTTCCATTGCTACTCTGCAATCACAGAATATCCTGCTTGTCCTACAAAGTTTCTGGACATATCATGGTGCCTTTTGGAAGAATGGGAAAAGAGAAATTATCTCCTATTAATCCCATGACTCAGGATTTGGTTACATTGCTTTTGCTCACATCCTCTTCGTCAGTACCTAGTAATATGGGGTAATAAACACCATGAAAAACTGAAAAACATGGTCTTTTTCTGATTTAATCCTGTCAAAATTTTATATGACAGAGGTGAGAATCAGAAAATTAGCCATTTCTATACCTCCCACATCTCTCACATTCAGCACTCACATGAAAATACTTTCATTATTTCCCTAAAGTAATGAGTAATGTAAGAGAGAACAGTGAGAAAGTCATAGAAAGTGCTTCAAGAGCTGGGTGCTTGGCACACACATGTAATCCCAGATGCTCCAGAGGCTTAGACAGGAGGTTCAGGAGTTCAGGGCCAGCCTGAGCAATTGAGTGAGGCTCTAAGGAACTCAGTGAGTCCCTATCTCTAAGTAAAACACACAGAAAAAAAGGAACAGAGATGTGTCTCAGTTGTTAAATGTCCCTGAGTTCAATCCACGGTACCAAGAGGCAGGGATAGGGAGATGCAAGGGGCTGAAGACACATGAGGCTGGCATTGGAGTGACTACTCTTGCTGTCTTTTCAGAAAATTCTGATGTCTGTTAAAGCCTAAGTTTCTTCAATGAATAAGTCAGGATATTACAATAGATGGCCATTAAGGAACACTGGCTTCTATAGTGAAAAAAAACAAGCATGACCTATGCCTTATTGAGCTTCTAATTTTAAGGAATCAAACATATCACATACTAATGACAGACAGCTGGGTGAACTTTAAGTCCCCTGAGTGCAAATAACAAAGGTTCTGGTTTTCCTCCCTCAACCCTTTCTGACCACTCAGGGGTGTGAAGCTCCTTGTTCTTAAAGAGCACATGGTGGAGGACATCCATTCAGTCCTGGATGCATCTACATCTTCAGTAGATATGCATGCTCTGTCCACTCAGAGACCTCATTTCCCCTGTGAGTGCTCTTAATTCTGAAGCCCTAGCTTCCTTTGTGAGACAACAAAGGGCACCTGGAATATCTAATCCTAACTGACTTCCATCCAACTTTCTCTTGCTGTTTACTTGAGTGGATTCTCTTTCTCTCTCTGTGGAATGCGCTTAGGCTAGATTTCATTTTCATCCACAATTTGACTGCAATGTGGGAATAACTTTTCTGCTTTTCCTGCATCCTTGTGAGACATCACACAGAGTGTGAGTCACAAGGACTGGACTAAGGTAGGTCATGAGACAGCACTGCTGGGTTCAAATTCACAAAGTATGAGGTCAAGGGCTAATAACTTATCTTGTTTGTACTAAAATTCCATTCTCTAGTAAATAGGAAAATATTAATTCTTGCATGACAGGTTTTTCAGAGGATTCAAGGATGAAATGCCAGGTAAATTCTCAAGCTCATGCCATTTGTTTTTACTCAGGTAGGAGCATGTCATATGCTCCAGTTGAAATTTGCATGAGCAACTCTCCTTCCATTCAAGTCCTGAACTGCATTTACAACTCCTCCTAGATGCCTCACAAAAACATTTGATCTCTAAAAGCGACTATGCTAAGAATCATCTGGGAGAAAAAATGAAGTATGTTTCTACTGGACACACCCCAGAGCACCACTTAATAGTCCTTCACAGATATTCCAACACTTAAATCTCTCTTCAGTGACACTCAGACCCTACCATTGCTTATTCGTTTCTCCTTGGGGCTGCTACACAGTTCAGTTCAAGTACAAATCCTACTCCCATAGTGGATGAAAATGTTCTTAAGTGCTTAATAAAACCATTTTGAATCCTCACTTGAAATGCATTCAGTGGTCAATGTAATTTCAATGAGCCCACATAAGAAATGCTAAATACACCCAGATCTTTCCACAGAAAGACTGATAATATGAAGTTTGTTCATCTAACTTTTTATGTATTTTATGATACCTTTTATTACATTTTCATTAAATCACAATCTGCACTATGCTTAGAATCCTCATTCATTCATGCATTCATTGAATTAAAGTGAATACAAAAGATACTACACATAGAACTTGATGCTGGAAATACAAACACTGCTTCTGTCTTCACTGAGAATGATGGATTGAGTCATTTCTAGTTCACCAGGCCAAGCCATCCTCACACCTATTCTAAGAGGAACCCATGTTCCTTTATGAGCCTTAAATCAAGGTCTTCTCTTCATAGGAAGGAATATCTTCTTCTTATGGTGATGTCATGACCACCTCTACATCTTTCTGAATTCCTGCACCGGAGACAAAATTTCTGAATGCTGCTCACACTGAGTGGTGCTTGGGGCCTTCACTCAAGCATATTGAGTGGGGATGTTGGGAACAGACTCTCCAATGTAATAGGGCATGTAATTCTCAGTAATTCTCTACATTCATTTTGTCTCAAGACTCATTATGTCCAATCTTAGAATATCCCTCCTGCCACACTCTGACATCAAAGCAAAATGGAACTCCTAAAAACATTTTAGGAGAACCTCCAGGTAATTAGGCCACAGGTATTGTGGCCCTCCCTACTCCCACTACCCTGGGATCCAGCAAAGGATTCACTTCCCTCCTGCCGGCTCACCTCAGCAACCCGAAGTCCAAATACATAGGGATGCAGAACCTCAGTGCTGGATGGGAAAGAGCACTTCACTCAGAGTCAGGTATTCTCAAGTTGATCAGTGACCACCAGGGGCCACATGACCATTCAGCGCAACTCAAGCAGGTAATGTAGTTACAGAATTGCAGTGCTCTGATCTTAATGCCACATGACGTATGGAGTCTGTGTTCAGAATGTGCAATGTTTGGTATGGACTGCATGTAACCACCATACTGATGAGGAAAGACAAGTTCATATCTCTATACCATAAGTATAATTATAATGGACATAGGGTCTCTGTTCCTGTATGTCAGATACCTGGAAATTGCAGAAGCTCTTGTGATGCTCCTTCTGTATATCACTATAATATATACTGAACACAAATATTGTCAACACACCAATGCTATCTCTAAACATAGGAAAGAATTGGTTTCAATGCCTGGAAGCTTACTACAAAATATGAATTTCAGATTAAATCTTTGTTCTAACTTCCTGTGACATATGTGACAGATAAATGCTTATCTACTGGACAAGTTCTGAAGACTGCTGTGGGAAAGCAGATGCAACCATGAGCCTGTAGTTCTTCCTGTAATTTTTGTTGATTTCTTTTGAAATTGTTATTGAAAGAAAATATTATGAATTTTAACATTTGCTTAATTAGAGTAGAAAATGTGTGAGTTCTCATGATATTGTCTACTGGCCTTGGTACCTGGTTCTATATCTATCGTTCCCAATTTTCTCATTTATGGTAACTCCAATATTTGCATAGGTTGTCCATCCAAAAAAATGAACTTTTCAATGGTTTTTAACCAATTCCTTACAAATTAATTAAAGTTTAGAAAAATTGCAAGAAAATAATAGAGTTTCTGTATACTCACTACTCTGACTACACTTTGGTAATATTTACACTAATGTAGTATATTAACAAAATCAGTAGATGGCAGTATAAGCAAATCACCTACGCCACAGATCTCATATGGGTTTCATCATTTTATGCGTGTATCACTTATATGTAAAAATCTATTTAATTGTTTTTAAAAATGCAAAATCATTTACCTGAGTAGCTGCGTTATTCTCCCACTAGCAATATATTTTAAAAATCCCGCTATCCAAATGCATCCTATATTTAATTTAAGAAATATTATGTAGAGTATAACCAGAGTATGGAGGACGCTTGTGTTTTGAGACATTTTCCCTGCCTTTAATTGGAATCCTTTTCTTCTTGTGAGTCCCTCTTAGTTCTCCTTCTGCTTGTTTATTTCTTATCTCTTATTCTTATAAGTACACCATTTACTTTGGATAATACCCACCTTAATAGATTCATATAAATTGTCTTGAAGGAAGCCATCTGCAAATAGTTATATTCTGAAATAATGGAGATTAGGACATCGAAATAAATAAATACCATTCCTATGAAATATTTGTTGAATAAACCCACAGAAGAAAATTTCAGAATTTCTAAATTGACTACTTTATTATGTAGCTTTACTTATTATATAAAAATTTCTGACACAAGCAAATCATAAATTACCTTACAGCTTTGATGGAAGTCAAAATGTCATAGCCCAGGCTTTGGGTCAGGCCCTGTGTTGGGTGATGGGAGTGCACATGGAATAAGGGACATATCTCTAGCCAGGAAGCAGAGAGTTGGATGGGGCCAGGCTTGCTCCTTATAAGAACTTCATCACATGAAATATAGGGGTTGTAGGAGAACTACATGATCTAAGGACTAATACTAGGCCCCACCTCTCAAATATTCCACAAAACCTCCCTATTCTACTATTCTTGAGACCAAGCACCAATCAAATGAATGCCTGAGGGAACAAAATTAAACCACATCTAAACCATAGCATTATTCAATGGGACCCAATGTTTATGTCCATCTCAGCTTCCAATTCCAATTACAGTTTTAACAAATGTTATGTAATCTGTTATGAGTTACATGAAGAAAAACAAGGGAAGTCATGTGAGATCATACATCAAATTTTGAATGTCTACAATACATGAAAATTTTAAAATAACAAATTTTATGAATTGAAAGGGGGGAATATTTTATCTACTGAACACTCACATTTTGTAAGAGATGTTAGTAAACTTCTTTATACTGACAAATTAAATATAGAAATATGTTTGCTAATCAGAGCTAATAATGAAAAAAATAAGAAAAGGTAGAGGTAGTAAGTAGAGAATAGGATGCAGTGAGAATACGATGCCTATCCCTTTTCTCTGTTGTTTGGAACAAACAAATAGAAAGGAATGCATTGCTAAAGATATAAAGAAATAAAAATATGGGACCAGGGCATGATGAGTCTTTAATGACCCAAACATATACTTGTTATTTAGTAATAAAACTCAGTATGAAAGCTCACATTGTTACATTCTTACCTAGGATCCTAGTTGGCAAGGCACACAGAAGAGCAACTACTTACAATAGGAGGAGTGAAAGGGATGGAAGGGGGAGGCCATTTAGTGAATGCAAATGGTGCAGAGGCTCAGATATATTCACCTTAAAATGAAGCCTCAGATGACTATGTGCTCCAATTTGCTCACAATCCCAGAACAGGAAATCCCAGGGGTCATTCAGAATCTTAACAGCTGCAATTGGTCCCCAGCTTTATATACAGCTTCCATAAGCATCTCTCCACTTGGAGAACAAAGAATTATACCTTGGTGTCACTTCATCTGAGAAAGACTCTCTCCTGCCAACACAGCTCAGCTCTCCACCTCTGGTCAGGAGAATGGCAGAAAGGTAAGAAGAGTCAGAATTCCTGTTATGTATGGGGTTTGCTCTGAGTTAACATCCCTGTGTTTCTACTGTAGGGTTCTACCTGGAGAGGGCCAGGGTGCTTCTTTCAGGGAAAGGCAGGAGACAGAATCAGACTTCTGAAGACTGGGTTCTCAAGCTCCTACTTTGAGTTTAAAATGGGTTTCATTAGATTTTTTCCCATTCTGATTTATCTCTCATTATCCCCTCTTCTCACCATTTAAACCTGCTCTCATGGATAGGTTTCTGCCTTTTCCTCAAATTTATTTAAAAAGTTAAGCCACAAGGAAATATTGCTTACTTGAGATAAGAAGCTTTATAATATGTTTCATTGCTTTCACGTATTATTCAAAAATAGTTTCCCCTTGTACTTCTAAGATTCTAACAAAAAATAGGTGGTTCAAATTGTAATAATTGAGGAATATTCCAGGAAGAACTAGTTACCAAGATGTGCAGGATTAGAGGAACAATAGCAATGCATGGTGAGGTGCCCTAAGGAAAGCAGAAATGAAGCACTCTTTCCACACCTAGAGTAAAAGGGACAAAGGAAGGAGCAGCTACCAGGGATGGAGCATAGCCATAGCTGTAGCTGTACTACTAAAGGATGACCAGGCAGGTGGAGAAGCAGTGCCACTACCAGCACACTGCCTAGCAGGAGAGAGTTAGAAGATCTCAAACTCAAATCCCTCTCCTCCCATTCTCTATTGTATCACCAGATCGGTCAGTTCAACCAGAAAAAATAAGGAAAAGGATGCTATTGATGGTGTTTGAAGAAGCCAATAGCTGGGAACTCTATCAAGACAGAGATGAAGGATGAAATAAAACTGTCAGGACACATAAAACTATCCCTCTCACCACTCCTTGTATCTTCCTACCATCTGGAGATTTCTCAATCTGATATCATTGAATCCATTCCCATTTTATCTCCATTGAAATAATTTTTTCCAATTTACATGTTATTTCTCTTGAATCAATTTTATGGAACAATCACTGATATTAATCAAAATGCCTTAACATTTAATTGCCATTTTAAAAGGGAAAAGCTTCTTTCTTGTTTGGAGTGAAAGTGTGGCTCAAAATGAACCACTACTCACCTTTACAGGATATGTGTTATACTTGTGCTGTAAGCTCCAGAGCATCAGAATCAAGAAATTCTTTCATAGTTCTGCTGTCCAACCTTGGGAGGGTCCCATCATCTGTGGCCCTAAGGAACTTACACCCTTATCAGAATGGATGCCTGTGAGAAAATAAAGAAGGAAATTCAGGCTATGCTCCTTCTATTAATCCTATAAACCAGGAGTTGATTACATCACTCTCCTCACTGCCTTTGGTCAGTGCTTAGTCATGTGGTGATATCAGCATTAAGAGAGGAAGGTAAATGGAATATTGAAACCTACAACCCAGAGAATCACTGTTACAGAAGAGAAAAAATGTATTATGGGACTGTAGAAGTTGTGACAGGTGCTGATGGTGTCTGAAAACAAAATAAGGCAACATGAGGCATAGAAGAGTGGCAAATCATCAGGTAGGGCCCCAGCAGACCTGGGGCTGGAATTGGACCCCCTCTTAGAGATGTGATTCTGCAACATTGATTTGATTGAGCCTCGTTTTCTTTTTGCATTAGGTAAGGATATTATAATAGATAATCTATAATGAATGCATGCTAAATATTGGCATAGAGTAGTACATAAAGCAAATAAGACATGCCTTGAGTGGGTTGATGACAAAGACAAAAACACTGTACCCTAAACAGAAATGTGGAAACTTCATTCAGTAGGACACCAGCACTTCCATTTTTCCTCCTGTTTCTTGTGAAAATCTACCATTGCTGAGGAAACATGTCTATCCAAGAAAACTCATTATGGATACATTCACTTCAGGATGCCTCTCTGCAGGCCCAGAGGAGAATGTGCCCTCTGTTCTCTTGGAGGCCTCTTGCCCCTGTGTGTCCTCTACATTCTGAAGTCATAGCTGCCCTTGTGAGACAGCAAAGGGCTTAGGAATTCTCCTATCTGCTCCTGATTTCTACCCACTTCCCTTTTGTGCCTAATTTGATGGGCTTTACTTCCTCTCTGTTTCTGATCTGTGCTTAGGCTAGATTTCATTTTATTGCAATTTGACTGCCATCTGAAATTAACTTGGGATTTACTCCTCTGGTTTTCTCTCATCCACATATAATTAACCCAGTGTGGTGGTGGGTTCAAAAGCTGTAGAATCTGAGGTGCTGGAATCCACACTGTGTGATACCAGGTTTAATCATGCATCCTGCTTGTGCTTCAATTCCATCCTCTATAAAACTGGGACAGATGGAAATTCTTACCTTATCAGCTTTTGAGAGGATTCAAAGAGAAATTATGTGGTGCACTCTAAATTAACTCCTGTTAATCATTAAGATATGAGTGGGTCCCTTTACCTGTTTGAAATGTGCTTGAAAAACATATTTTTTATTGGTTGTTCAAAACATTACAATGATTTTTTTACACCTCAAGTTAAAATCTCTCTTTACACCTCAAGCCATGCCCTCTTTCAATTTCACTTCATATACTCTTCTCACACAAAACCTTTCATCAAGAAGAAAATCTTAATGAGGATTTCCTGGGAGGGAATGGAGTTAGTTTATATTGTACACACCACTATAATCCTCCATAGTTATTCCCCTATTTCAAATACCTCTTCATTGGCACTCACACCTCACCTGTATTCACACCTTTCTGTTCTATACTGTTGAGAAATTCAGCTGAGATACAAATCTGACACCACCACCCCACCCCACACTATGCACCAAAGGCCTCTAGGTGCTAAACAAAGCCACCATGAATTCACATTCCAAAGTAGTCAACATCAGTTATTTGGTCACATAGAAGTAATTCTAACTATGCCCAATACTGCTCACATTGAGGATTATGATGGATAGCATTTTTTTTCATCTCATTATGTGTGTGTGTTAAGGTCTTTCCCTGGATTTTCATTTTTATTTTCCATTTAACCCCCATCATCCTGCACTGTCAGGATTCTAGTTCATCTATTCTTTCCTTAAATAGATATTGAGCACATGTGGGCCACACATAGGGTTCAGCACTGAGGGTTAAAAAATGAACCTGCCTTCAACGCCTAACACACTGAGTTCTTTCTATGACTAGCCATTCTCAGTCCTGCTTTAGCAGAAGGTCACATTTCCCACATGGCCATAGAGCCAAGTCTTCTTTCTCCTCCTTGAAGGAAATCATCTCTGTGATGGAGACATTATACTCACCTCTGTGTCTGCCTCAATTCCTATACCTGAGAGAAATCTGTCCCAGGACAGAGTAGTTCTGGTCCCACTCTGAGGAAGTGTTCATATTCTAGTACATTTCCTTGTCATTTGGGTTCAGGTCAGAGAGTTCAGGCTGTTATACAATGACTACAGAATTCAAATCCATATTTCAGGCATCCCCAGCTCTTGATAAGTTACCTCACCTATGCAATCCCCTGGTTTCCTGTTCTTTAAAAGAGATACAATGAGGGGCTTTAAGAAGATGGCGGCGAAGGGAGTGCATTACCCCCGTGTACCTCGTCACTGTGTGGGAGAATGACAAGTTAGAAAGGGTAAAAGCTATCTTTTTAGGAATTTCCAGCAAAATTGGGGTGCTCCAAAACATAGAGGAAAGATTTCCATTGCACGAGGATCAGCTACGGGGGCTCAAACACGAGAGATTTGTCTGCACAGAGGGTCACGCTGCTTATTCAGCAAATCGCCTCACGGCTAGAGTCTGCGGCGCTTGCTGGGAAACCAGGAGATAGCAATGCAAAGATACAGCGCTGCAGTTTCCTCGGGCTTCTTCCAGCTGTGCAATCACCGTACTAAGTGCTGAATTCTGGGTTTGAGACGGGGGAAGGAAGCGGTCCAATTTGGTTCTCCACACCGGTCAGACCACAGAGGAAGCCAGCGGCCACCATCTTGGAGAGCTGACGTCACCATCCCTGTTTTTGACTGATCGCAGCTCATTCAGCCATAGAACAGGTAATTTCAGGCTGCCATTCGCCTGCGGCTCGCAGACAACTTACTCAGGCTCAGTGCTAATTAACCCGCGGAAACTGCTTCTTGGAGCCTGCTCCTATCAGAACATACACCGAGCATGGGGCGGCCGAATTCTGGCTCCCGGAACTGCTCTGTCCCAGGGCTAAAGAATCCGCGGAAACTGCTTCTCGGTCCGGGTCCTGCTGAATATGGTGGAGGTAAATACCAACCAAGCCTTCATAGGCAGTGGCAACAGGACTGAGACGGGGCTTGTGAGGGCCGGTCAGGACTCACCCGTTGCTTTGGTCACCCGGCAAAGAGAACGAAATGCTGCCATTTGCATGGGATACTAACATGGCAGAGATCTGATGTCATCAGAAAGCGGCGGAGGGGAGAACTTCATCGATACCAGCGGCAACAGAAACAGTTTGTCTCCTGGTAAAGAAAGTGAGTCACAAACACCAGAGTCTCTCTCACTTTATCATCAAGCCCGAGGCGCAGAGCAGAGCCACCGCCCGCGCCCGGAACAGGACCAGCGGCCCGCCGGTGTGACCCCAATTGGAGTAGGGGCAGAGCAGAGCCGCCACCCACGCCCGCAAGGTAGGCAGACCTGCGACCGACCGGCACAACAGGACCAGTGGTCAGCGGGCGTAGTAGGAGGGGCAGGGCAGAGCCGCCGCCCGCGCCTGCAAGGTAGGCAGGCCTGCGACAGACCGGCGGATCAGGCCCAGCGGCCTGCCAGTGTGGTACACACGTCACCCCAACTTGAGTAGGGGTAGAGCAGAGCCTTCGCCAGCGCCCAGATCAAGCCCAGTGGCCCACTGGTGTGGTAGTCATGTAACCCCAATTGGAGTAGGGGCAGAGCAGAGCCGCCACCCGTGCCCAAAAGGTAGGCAGATCTGCGATCCGACCAGCGGAACAGGCCCAGTGGCCTGCCAGCGCAACAGACACGTCACCCCATTAGGAGTAGGGGCAGAGCAGAGCCGCCACCCGTTCCGGCAAGGTAGGCAGACCTGCGACCGACCGGTGGAACAGGCCCAGAGGCCAGCTGGGGTGGTAGACACGTCACCCCAATTGGAGGAGGGGCAGAGCAGAGCCTCCGCCCGCGCCTGCAAGGTAGGCAGACTGCTGCCCAACCCTGCAAGGGAGACTTTTCAACTATACAAGAGCAATATAAATATATAGGGGGAAAAATTTTTCAAAAACACAACAGTTTCACCAAGCAGAAAGAAACGCAAGCAAAAATATATGAAAAGACAAGGAAAGAAAGGACCACAAGCAATGCAGGTCAACTCAACTTTAGAAGAGGTAACAGCTGCAGCAGATGGAATGTCAGATAAAGAATTCAGGATATACATGCTTCAGATAATCTGGAGTCACAAGGAAGACATTAGACAGCAAAATCAGACAATGAAAGATCACTTCGACAATGAATTACACAAACAAATCCAGACAGCAAAAGATAACTATACAGGGAGATAGAGGTTCAAAAAAACACAGGCTAGTAGAATGGATCACAAAACAAGACCCAACAATATGCTGCCTACAGGAGACGCATTTGATAGGAAAAGACATACATAGGCTGAAGGTGAAAGGTTGGGAAAAATCATACCACTCACATGGACCTTGGAAGCAAGCAGGGGTGTCCATACTCATATCAAATAAAATAGACTTCAAGCCAAAGTTAATCAAAAGGAATAAATAAGGACACTGCACACTGATCAAGGGAACCATAAACCAATAAGACATAACAATCATTAATATATATGCCCCAATCAATGGTGCAGCTATGTTCATCAAACAAACTCTTCTCAAGTTCAAGAGTAAAATAGACCACAACACAATAATCATGGGTGATTTTTAACACATGTCTCTCACCACCGGACAGATCTTCCAAAGTTAAATAAAGAAACTATAGAACTCAATAACACAATTAATAACTTAGACTTAATTGACATATATAGAATATACCACCCAACATCAAGCGGATAGACTTTTTTTCTCAGCAGCACATGGATCCTTCTCAAAAATAGATCATATATTATGTCACAGGGCAACTCCTAGCAAATGTAAAGGAGTAGAGATACTACCATGCATTTTATCTGATCATAATGGAATGAAATTGGAAATCAGTGATAAAATAAGGAAGAAAAATTCCTACATCACATGGATAATGAACAATATGCTGCTGAATGAACAAAGGGTTACAGAAGACATCAAAGAGGAAATTAAAATATTCTTAGAGGTAAATTAAAACTCAGACACAACATATCCAAATCTCTGGGACACTATGAAAGCAGTACTAAGAGGGAAATTCATATCATGGAGTTCATTCCTTAAAAGAATAAAAAGCCAACAAATAAATGACCTCACACTACATCTCAAAGCCCTAGAAAAAGAAGAACAAATCAGCAGCAAATGCAGTAGAAGGCAAGAAATAATTAAAATCAGAACTGAAATCAATGAAATCGAAACAAAAGAAACAATTGAAAAAATTGACAAAACTAAAAGTTGGTTCTTTGAAAAAATAAATAAGATTGATAGATCCATAGCCATGATAATGAAGAGAAGAAGAGAGAGAATCCAAATTACTAGCTTATGGGATGAAAAAGGCAATATCACAACAGACACTTCAGAAATACAGAAGATAATTAGAAATTATTTTGAAACCATATACTCTAATAAAATAGAAGATAGTAAAGGCATCAATAAATTCCTTAAGTCATATGATCTGCCCAGATTGTGTCAGGAGGATACATATAACTTAAACAGATCAATATCAAGTGAGGAAATAAAAGAAGCCATCAAAAGATTATCAACCAAGAAAAGCCCAGGACCAGACGGATGTACAGCAGAGACCTTTAAGGAAGAATTAATACCAATACTCTTCAATCTATTTCAGGAAATAGAAGAAGAGGGAGTACTTCCAAATTTATTCTGTGAGGCCAATATCACCCTGATTCCACAACCAAACAAAGACACTTCAAAGAAAGAAAACTACAGACCAATATCTCTAATGAATATAGATGCAAAAATCCTCAATACAATTCTGGCAAATTAGATACAAAAACATATCAAAAAGATCATGCACCATGATTAAATGAGATTCATCCCTGGGATGCAAGGCTGGTTCAATATATGGAAATCAATAAATGTAATTCACCACATCAATAGACTTAAAAATAAGAACCATATGATTATCTTGATAGATGCAGAAAAAGCATTTGACAAAATACAGCATTCCTTTATGTTCAAAACACTAGAAAAACTAGGGATAACAGGAACTTACCTCAACATTGTAAAAGCTATCAATGCTAAGCCTCAGGCCAGCATCATTCTAAATGGAGAAAAATTGAAGGCATTCCCTCTAAAATCTGGAACAAGACAGGGATGCCCTCTCTCAACCACTTTTATTCAACATAGTTCTGAAAGCACTAGCCAGAGCAATGATACAGATGAAAGAAATTAAAGTATAACTATAGGAAAAGAAGAATTTAAATAGCACTATTTGCTGATGATATGATCCTATACCTAGCAGACCCAAAAGTTCTACCAAGAAACTTCTAGAACTAGTAAATGAATTCAGCAAAGTGGCAGGATATAAAATCAACAACCATAAATCGAAGGCATTCCTGTGTATCAGTGACAAATACTCTGAAAGGAAATGAGGAAAACTACCCCATTAACAATATCCTCAAAAAAATAAAATACTTGGGAATCAACTTAACAAAAGAGGTGAAAGATGTATACAATGAAAACTACAGAACCCTAAAGAGAGAAATAGAAGAAGACCTTAGAAGATTGAAAGATATACTTTGCTCATGGATAGGCAGAATTAATATAATTAAAATGGCCATATTACCAAATGCATTTTACAGATTCAATGCAATTCCCATCAAAATCCCAATGACATTTCTTAAAGAAATAGAAAAAGCAATCATGAAATTCATATGGAAAAATAAGAGACCCAGAATAGCTAAAGCAATTCTAAGCAGGAAGAGTGAAACAAATGTATTTCTATACCAGATCTTAAACTATACTACAGAGCAATAGTAACAAAAACAGCATGGTACTGGCACCAAAACAGGCTGATAGACTAATGGTACAGAATAGAGGACACAGAGATCAACCCACAAAATTACAACTACCTTATATTAGACAAAGGTGCTAAAAGCATGCAACGGAGAAACGATAGCATCTTTAACAAATGGTGCTGGGAAAACTGGAAATCCATATACAACAAAATGAAATTGAATCCCTTTCTCTCACCATGCACAAAAGTTAACTCAAAGTAGATCAAGGATCTAGGAATCAAACCAGAGACTCTGCATCTAATAGAAGAAAAGTTGGCCCTACTCTCCATCATGTGGGGTCAGGCCCCAAATTCCTTAATAAGACACCTATAGCACAAGAGTTAAAACCAAGAATCAACAAATGGGATGAATTCAAACTAAAAAGATTTTCTCAGCAAGAGAAACAATATGCGAGGTGAATAGGGAGCCTACATCCTGGGAACAAATTTTTACCCCTCACACATCAAATAGAGCTCTAATCTCTAGGGTATACAAAGTGCTCAAAGAGTTAAATAACAAAAAAAAAAAAATAACCCAATCAACAAATGGGCCAAGGACCTGAACAGACACTTCTCAGAGGAGGATATACAATCAATCAACAAATACATGAAAAAATGCTCACAATCTCTAGCAATCAGAGAAATGCAAATTAAAACTACTAAGATACCATCTCACTCCAGTAAGAATGGCAGCCATTATGAATTCAAACAACAAGTGCTGGTGAGGAGGGGGGGAGAAGGTAAACTCATACATTTCTGCTGGGACTGTAAATTGGTGCAGCCAATTTGGAAAGCAGTATGGAGATTCCTTGGCAAGCTGGGAATGGAACCACCATTTGACCCAGCTATTCCCCTTCTCATACTATACCCAAAGACCTAAAAACAGCATACTACAGGGACAACAGCCACATC
Organism: Marmota flaviventris; assembly: GCF_047511675.1. NCBI lineage: Eukaryota > Metazoa > Chordata > Mammalia > Rodentia > Sciuridae > Marmota > Marmota flaviventris. The sequence goes on from NC_092506.1 coordinate 44,844,444, forward strand.
AATGTTTATAGCAGCACAATTCACAATAGCTAGACTGTGGAACCAACCTAGATGCCCTTCAATCGATGAATAGATATTAAAAAAAAAAGTGATATATACACACAATGGAATATTACTCAGCACTAAAAATTAACAAGTTCATGACATTTTCAGGAAAATGGATGGCATTAGAGCAGATTATGCTAAGTGAAGTTAACCAATACCTAAAAACAAATGCCGAATGTCTTCTCTGATATAAGGGGGGTGACTCAAAATGGGGTAAGGAGGAAGAGCATGAGAAGAAGATTACCTCTATATAGGGAAGAGAGGTGGGAGGTAAAGGGATGGAGAAGGGGAATTACATGGAAGATGAACGGAGACCCTCATCCTTATACAGAATACATGTATGACAAAGTGAGGAAACAAAAAAAAGAAGTGTGTCACATTAGATTGTGTAGACAGAAGTGATGGGGAAGGAGGGGAGAGGAAGGGGGCAAAGGAAGTACAGCAGAATAAAATATATTTTATTATTGCTGAATGTATATACATGACTGCATGACCAATGTGATTCTGCAACCTGTATTCTCAGAAAAATTAGAAATTATACCCCTCTGATTCAAATGTATGATATGTCAAGATCATTGTACTGTCATGTGTAACTAATTAAAACAAATAAAAAAGAAAAAGAAAACTAATACATAAAATATAAAATTCGACATATTAAAAAAATTTATGAAGCTATTGCCCATACTAATGTGTAGTCCTCCACCACCCTGCCCCCAGTCTGTTGCAATAGTTTTAAAATATTAGGTTTTCCATGTTAGTCTTTAATTCATTTTGAGCTAATATTTCTGTATGTGATTTGAAGTATGGACCCAACTTATTTTTTTGCATATGGATATAGAATTTTCTCAGCAGCATTTATTAAGGAGACTATTCTTTTCCTGTGATATAATCATAATGTTTTTGTTGAGAACCATTAGACTGTATATTTGGGGCTCATTTCTGAGCACTCTTCTGTTCCAGGAGCCTATGTGTCTATTTTGATGGCAGTGCCTTCACATTTTATTTGCTCTGTCCTTGCAGTATAGCCTGAATTAAGAGATGACGAGGGCTCCAGCTGTGTTCTTTGGCTCATCATTGATTCAGTGATATAAAACTTTTTTGGTGTGTTAACATGTTAATTATAGATTTTTATTTTTTCTGTGAAAATAATGTGGAAATTTAAATAGTATATTTAAATGTAAAAATAGAAATCTATATAGGCAGCAAGGCAACTAAAGTGTAAAGTCCTATCAGGGCAGTAAGAAAATTAAATAGCATATTAATGATAGCATTAAATCTGTAGATCCTTTTTTTGCCATGTGGACATTTTATCAGTATTTACTGTTCTATCACAAGAACATGGAATGTCATTCCATTTATTTATCTCTCCTGCAATTTATTTCAAAAAGGTTTTATTGTGCAGGTTTTCTCTCTCCTCAATTAAATTTACTAATAAGTATTTTATTACTGGTTTTCTGTGTCTTTCAGAGATGCAACTACTCTTCTTTTTTGGAAATTTTTATTATTAGGGTTGATAAACATTACACGCTTTGTGTAAGAATTTTGTATCTGCAACTTTACTGAATTATTTACCTGTTCTATTATAATTATAATGTATTCTTTAGAGTTTTATCTGTATATGATCACGTTATCAAAATACAGTGACATCATTTTCCTTCATTTTTATATTCCATTTTTCTGGCTGCCTTACTGTCCTGATAAGACTTCTATTTTTATGTTAAATACAATTGTCAGAAGTGGGCATTATTGTCTTGCTCCATATTTTAGAGAAGAGGTTTTAACATTTAACTATGGAATATAGTGTTATTTGTAAACTTATATGGGCTTTATTGTGTTGAAGTAATGCCCTTTATAACTAATTTGTTCGAGTTTTATTGTGAAATTATGTTGAATTTGTCATATGATTTCTATGCATATAAGGAGATGACCATAGGATTTTTGCCTCTCATTTTGTTAGGATGTAGATTCACATTTATTGAGTTGTGAATGTTTAAAACTGCTTCCATCCTTGGGATAATTTCCACTTGATTATTTTGCATGATATTTGTATGTATGGAATTGGGTCTGCTAGTAGATTGTTGGTGAATTCTATATCTATGTTCATAAAGGATATTATCCTAGTTTTCTTGTCATGTGATGTCTTTGTCTGGCCTGAGTATTAAGGTAATCTTGGGATTGTAAATAGACATAGAATATATTTTCTTCCCTTCTATGTTTTGGGAAAGTTTGTGGAAAATTGCTGAATTCTTCTTAAGTATTCAATCCAATTGAGCTGCAAAACCATCAAGTCCTTGATTTTCTTAAACCACAGATTTTTACCCATGCTTTGTTATCCTCACTGATTATTGATTTGGTCATGTCCTGTACTTCTTCATGACTAGGCATTAGCAAGCTGTACATGTCTAGGAATTTGTTTATTTTTTAGGTTACCTTCTTTGTGGTGTGTACTTGTTCATAATCATCTCTACTTATCCTTCACATTCATGTGGTACCTGAGATAGTGTCTTATTTTTCACTTCTGATTAAATTTATATGAAACTTCTCCTTTTATCTTGCTAGAATAGTTAAATGTTTGTTGTTTTTTCTTATTTTTAAAAGTCAAATCTTTGTCCTGTTTCATCTCTTGTGTTGTTTTTCTCAACTCCATTTTATTTATGCTCTAACATTTATTATTTCTTGCGTTCTTCTAACATTGCACTCAGTTTGTTCCTTTTCTATTTCCTTGTAGCATTACATTGGGTTGTCTGGTTGGAATATTTCTTTGTTTTGGATGCATGCATGTTTTTGCATGTTTTCTTCTTAGATATGCCTTTGCTACACTCCACATGTTTTGGTAAGTTTTGGTCACATTTTTCACTTTCTCAATATGTTTGTAAATTTCTCATTGCACATTTATTGTTTAGGAACAGATTTAATTAATATGTATTCGGGAATTCTCCAAAGTCTACTTTGTAGTTATTTAAAATCCTACAATTCATACTGTGCCTTGTACTTGGATGTTATTCATTCACATTCAAGGTCATTATTAATACATAAGTTCAGACTTACCTCATGTTATTGCATCTTTCTTTATGGTGATTTATACATCCTTCCACCTTTCTTCTTTTTTTCTTCCATCTTGTTCTCTTCCTCATTCTTCTTGCTTTTTTTTCCAAATTGAAGGTTTGAGGCAACCCTATTTTGAGGAAGTCTTTCAATATCATTTTTCCAATACCCCATGTTGACTTCATGTCTCTGTGGTCTCTGTGTCACATTTTGGGAATTTTCACTATATTTCTATCTTTCACATTCTCATTGTATCCGTTATGGTGAATTGTGAGCTGTGTTCTTGGATGTTGCCATTGTTATTTTGGGGTGTCCATGAATTATGCTTTGTTAGACAGTGAACTTAGTGACAAAGGCCTTGTGTTCTGACTGCTGCATGGGGTGGCTACTCTACATTCCTCCCCTCTCCTGAGGCCTGCTTCTTTTGTGAAACACCACCATATTGAAATCAGTTCAATTAATACCCCTAAAAGCATTCTAAATGTTCAAGTGAAAGGATGAATTTTACATCTTTCCTTCTATATCAAACATTAGAACTGACAAAGCTTAATGAGAAAGATGCTGAAAGCCACCCTGGGCTGAAAGCTGAGCCTCTTGTTCCGTGTATTCACGTGGTAGCTCCAAAGCAAAAGCTCTTGAGGAAAATTCAAAGTGCTGCTCCAGGGAACACTGGGATGTAGAACACCCTGATTGCTGTTATGGGGGAAGCTTTTGTCGTCTAGATGGAAAATCACACCTTCCACAACATTCTCTTAAGCCAAGGCATAATCCTGGTCAAGACTCTAACTCTCTTCAATGATCTGAGGGTTAAGAAAAGTAAGAAGGAAGTTGTGGAAGGACAGTCTGATCCTAGTAATGTTTTCTTCCATGATGCTTAAGAAATCGTCTCCACAACATGTAAGTGCAAAATGAGGCACCAAGTGTTGACAAGAAGCTGCAACAAGTTATCCAGAAGATCTATCTAGTCAAGATAATTGGTAAAGGTGGCTCTGTTAAACTGCAGATTTTCAATGTAGAGAAAATAGCATTCCAATATGTAGGCTCTCCACATTATTAATTGCTTCTTTTGCTGAGAAAAAGCCTTTTAATTTGAATCTATCTTACTTATTAATTCTTGATTTTACTTCTTGTGCTTTAGGAGTCTTGTTAAGGACGTCAGATCATTGGTCAATGTGGTGAAGATTTGGGCCTATATTTTCTTCTATTAGGTGCAGGGTCTCTGCTCTAGTGCCCAAGTCTTTGATCCACTTTGAATTGATTTTTGTGCAGGGTGAGAGACAGAGGTTTAATTTCATTTTGCTATATATGGATTTCCAATTTTGCCAGTACCATTTGTTGAATAGGCTACCTTTTCTACAGTGGCACCTTTGTCCAGTATGACATAACTATATTTATGTGGGTTTATCTCTATGTCCTCTATTCTGTACCATTGGTCTACAAGTCAATTTTGGTGCCAATACTATGCCGTTTTTATTAGTAAAGCACTGTATTATAGTTTAAAGTCTGGTATTGTGGTGCCACCTGCTTCATTTTTCTTGCTAAGGATTGCTTTAGGCATTCTGGGTCTCTTATTTTTCCAAATAAATTTTATGATTTTTTTTCTAATTCTATGAAGAATGTCACTACAATGTTAATAAGAATTGCATTAAATCTGTATAACACTTTTGGTAGTATGGCCATTTTGACAATATTAATTCTGCCTATCCAGGAGCATGCGAGATCTTTCCATCTTCTGAGGTTTTCTTCAATTTCTTTCTTTAGTGTTCAGTAATTTTCATTGTAGAGGTCCTTACCTCTTTTGTTAACTCAGATAAAGCATTAATCTCTAGGATATATAAAGAACTCAAAAAACTTAACACCGAAAAAACAAATAACCCAATCAATAAATGGGCTAAGGAACTGAACAGACACTTCTCAGAAGAAGAAATCGATCAACAAATAAATGAAAAAGTGTTCAACATCTGTAGCAATTAGAGAAAAGAAAAACAAAAGTACTCTAAGATTTCATCTCACTCCTGTCAAAATGACAATCATCAAGAATATAGGCAACAATAAATGTTGGCCAGGATGTGGTGAAAAAGGTACACTCAAACATTGCATGTGGGAATGCAAATTGGTGCAACCACTATGGAAATCAGTATGGAGATGCCTCAGAAAATTGAGAATGGAACCACCATTTGACGCAGCTATCCTACTCCTTGGTTTACACCCAAAGGACCTAAAATCAGCATAGTATAGAGATGCAGTCACGTCAATGTTTATAGCAGCTCAATTCACAATAGCTAGACTATGGAACAAAACTAGGTGTCCCTCAATAGATGAATGGATAAATAAAACATGGTATATATCATGGAATATTACTCTGCTTTAAAGAAGAGTAAAATTATTGCATTTGCCAGTAAATTGTTGGAGATGGAGAATATCATGCTAAGCAAAATAAGCCAATCCCACAAAACCAAAGGCTGAATGTTTTCTCTAATTGTGAATGCTAATTAACAATAAGGTAGGGGGCACTAGAGAAGAATAGTGTTACCTTAGATTAGGTAGAGGGAAGTGATGGTTATGGAAGGGAAGGGGGTGTGGGGATAAGAAAGGTAACAAAATGAAACAGACATTATTACAGTATGTATATATGCGACTACATTACCAATGTGATTCTGCAACATGTACTCTCAGAAAAATGAGAAATCATAGCACACCTATGTATGATATATTAAAGTACATAAATGAATTCTACTGTCATGTACAACTAATTAAAACAAAGAAAAAATTGATAAAAAAGAAAGAAAATAGCCTTGTATTGGAAGAATATGCCACCTAGGATTTTGATAACTAGAGAGGAGATGTCAATGTGTGACTTAAAGCTTCCAAGGACAGACTATCTCTCTCATTAGGTGCTAATGCAGCTGGTGGTTCTAAGTTGAAGCCAACGCCATAGTGTTCAGCATTCTGAAAGTATGAGAGCCCTTATTAATGTCACTAAATCTACTCTTCCTGTGCTCTAGGACTGGAACAACAAATCCTGGATTGTAGCATGTCTCTTTGCAACATGATTTTCTGCATATTTTAAGCTCACTCTTGTGACCTACTGCCAAGAAAAAAATTCTTTTCAAAATATTAATCTTCACTGACCATATATCTGGTCACCAAGAGCTCTGATGGAGATGTCCAAGGAGATAATGTTGTTTTCATAACTTCTAACACAATATCAATTCTTCAGTGAATGAACAAGAGAGTAATGATTACTTTCAAGTCTTAAAGAGAAATATGTGGTAATGCTATATCCACCATGCATAGTGATTTCTCTAATGGATATGAGCCTGTTAAATGGAGTCCCCATTCTAGATCCATTAGAAAGAATTATGATTCATGGGAGTTGGTCAAAATATCTACAGTAATAGAGTTTGGAAGAAATTGATTCCAACCTTCATGAGTGAGTTTGAACCCTTGTTTGAGACTTCAGTGGAGGAAGTAACTACAGAGGTAGAACAAATAGGAAGAAAAATATAATTAAATGTGGAACCTGAACATGTGGCTGAATCATTGCAGTTTTATAATCAAAGTTTAATAGGATAGTATGGTTTGGATCTGGAATATTTTCCAATGACTCACATGTTGAAAACGTGTTTCAGAACTGATGATGCTATTGAAATATGGTGGAAACTTGAAGAGGTGGGAGCTAGCTGGAAGAGATAGGTCACTGGGAGGGTGACTTTGTAGGGTACATTTGGCTCCCAGACCCTTCCCCACACCTCTCTGTCTCTGCTTCCTTGCTGTTATAAAGTAAGCAGTTATGATTCACCACACTTTTCCTGCCTTGATGTTTTGCCTCACTACAGGCCTAGAATCAATGGAACTGAGTGACCATGGATGAAAACTTCTGAAATTCTAAGCCACGATAAAGTCTTTCCTCCTCTAGGTTGATTTTCTCACATATGTATCACAGTGATGAAAACTTTAGTAACACATAGAATGAGGAATTGCTTCTCAAGATGAGCAAAAAAAGTGCTTTCTTGGGAGAGAATATACTCCTTTTGGAGATGTGGTGAAATTGTTGAATTGACAAAGCCTTCTAATATCATGAGTACTTAATTGATGACATAATGGCTGAACTTTAGAGGATTAACTGAATTTTGGAGTTCTACTGTGGACAAAATTCTCTCAAGAACCATTATATGCTAAAGAGCGTTCTTTTAGAGAGGAAAAGTCAATTGATGTGGCAAACTTCAAAACTGTCTCCTTTTAAGAAATCATCATAGAAGTCCTAACCTTTAGAAACTCTTACCTCCAGCCATCAGTCATGAATATGGAGGCAAGTCCCTTCACCAGAAAAATGATCATGACCTATTGAAGGCTCACATAATTCACATTTTAAAAAAATAAAGTATTTTAAAATTGAGGTACATACTTTTTTTAGACATAATATTATTACATATATAGTAGCCCATAGTATTGTACAAACATGACTCTTGGGGTATCAAGTTCTATGTGACTTGCTTTATTGTGGTCTAGAACCTAATCTTCACAGTCTTTGACATATGTGGCATGTAATTTTTTTGATTGTTTTCTATTTTATGCAGATATATATTTTTTCTTTCTTCTTCCTTTGTTGTTTTTCATTTTGGTTTGATGGTTTTCTGCAATGGTATATTTTGGTTTTGAAGATTTTGTTTTGTGTGTACCTTGTAGCTTTCCACTTTTTAATTACCCAGAGACTTTCATGGGCAACCTTACATTTATAAAAGTCTATTTCAAGCTGATTAAAACTTAACTGTTGTTTCATGCACAATTAGACACTTTTCTACCCCCAACATTGTGTGTTTTTGATGTTTGAATCTACATCATTTTATAATATGTATCTCTTGACAAGTTAATTTAGACATAGTTATTGCTAATAGATGTGACCTGTAACCCACTCACCAGGCATAAAATTACTTAACACACCAACATTTGGTTTTAGTGTATTATGAATATTGATTTGTAACAGTTCCACCATTGGGTTTTGTGGGTTTGTGGGTTTTGTGTTATTAATAAGAGGCTTTCATTCTACTTTATGGAATACCCTTTAGTGATTCCTGTAAATCAGGCCAGTTGGTATGAGCTCTTCTAGCTTTGTCTAGGAAAGTTTTTATTTCTGCATCATTTATGAAAGACAGCTATCAGTGGTAAAAGTGTTTCATTCTTGCTTTCCTTAGGGGACTTCATCATGTGTTGCCACTTTCCTTAATAGTATCCATTGTAATAAGTGGTACTCTCATGAAATACTACTCAGTTATTGCAATTATGGCCATCCATTTTTCTCCTGGGGCCTCTCCAGATATACACATGAAAATAACCTTGAACAGCACGTAAAATGATGAAATGTGGATTTTTGGCAGCCCGGTTCTGGGGAGCAAAATGTGCATCTCAATTTGCTCCCAAAGTTAATGAAAAAGGCAGCATTTTCCCCTATGAAAATATATTTCAATAATTAGAATTAAGGAATAATACAACCAGTTGGATCCAAAAGAAATATATATGTATATTTGATTTCACTTGGGTCTCCCCATGCTAGATGCATCCTTCACCCAGTCTTTGGAAGGAAGATTGACATGAGCAGATTTGAATGGTTGTTGGAGAATTAGAGCTGAATCAGAATGGAAAAAAGTCTCATTAACCCCATTTTAAATTCCCCACAGTGGAGCTGTCAGCACCTAGTCTTCAGAAGGCTGATTCTGTTGCCTATCTTTCCCAGAAAGAAGCACCATGATCCCTGTTATGGTTTGAATGTGAGGTGTCCCCCAAAAGCTCATATGTTAGACAATGCAAGAATTTTCAGAGGAGAAATGATTGAGTTGTGAGAGTCTTAGCCCAATTTTTGATTTAATCCCCTGATAGGGATTAGTGGTAACTGAAGTGGTAGGGATGGCTGGAGGAGGTGGGAATTGGGGAGTGGCTTTGTGTATATATTTGTATCTGGCAAGTGAACTATCTCTTTGCTTCTTGATCAGGATGTGAGCTGTTTCCCTCCACCACACTCTCCCACCATGTTGTTTGGCCCTACTCAGACCCAGACCAATTATGCTAGCCTTCTAAAAAATAAATCTCTAAGACTGTAAACTTGGACATGGTTTAATTGTGACACACCAAGGTTCATGTGATTGAGTCTTAGTCTCCAGAGGGGCACTATTGGAAGTTTTTGTTTAATCTTTAAGAGGTGGGGAATAGTGGGAGGTTTTTAGGTCATTGGGGGACTTTTTTGTTGGGAATTTAATTTTCAGGCAACCTCAACATTTCTTTTGAGAGATTTGTTATAAAGGAGCAAGACTGTTCTCAGAAAGCATTCTCTGCTTCCTAGCTGGAGATGTGACCCTTGCTCCACATGTACTCACACCATTAACCAAAGGGACCTGGCCCAGAGCCTGGGCTATGATGTTTGGATTTTTAGCCAAAACTGTAAGTCAATTTAATATCATTATTTCATAAGTAGCCTGTGTCAGAAATTTTGTTATAGTAAAAAAAAAATGACTCATACAGAAGGTAATTAAAATATTCAGATATTTTCTTTAGTCAGTTAATTAAAAAATATTTAATAAGAGTTCATTAGCATTAATAATCCCATTATCTCACAATTTGACTTTATTTTGAGAAGATGCCCTTAGAGTGCTAAATGACTCAAGAGATTCCATTAGGGTGCATCTTCTCCAAAATTACCAGTATACTTGTAAAAAAAGGGGGGGGGTGGTGGTTAGGAAACAGAAATGCAGAAGGAGGACCATGTGAAGACATAAGGAAAAGAGGATCCCAATGACAATCCATGAAGAAGAGTCTCATAAGGCACCCACAGAAGCGACCACTATAATTCTTTTATTGTATCTTCAATTTTTTTGTTTAAAATGTGGAAAGCATTTGAATAAACTGAATAATTCATATACTGTTAGTGGGAAAATAACATAACTCAGCTGCTATTTTAGTCAGCTTTTGTGTTGCTGTGATCAAAGACCTAACAAGAACAACTTAGAGGAAGAAAAGTTTAATTTGTCTCACAATTTATCAGTTCACAGTTGGCCAACTCCAAAGTTCTGGGCCTGAGGTGAGATAGAATATCATGGCGTAAGTGTGTGGCAGAGGAAATCAGCAGAGGACTTGACAACCAGGAGGCAGACACACACCCACACCCCACACACACACAGAGAGAGAGAGAGAGAGAGAGAGAGAGAGAAAGCGAGTGAGCGCTTCAGCACACCACTCACTCCAAATATAAACACCCAAGTCATGTCCCCAGTGACCTACTTCCTCAAGCTATACCCTATCTGCCTATAGGTACAGTTAAAATCCATATCAGTGATTAATTAATGAGTTAGGTTACATTTCTCATAATTAAATTATTTTTCCTCTAAAAATTCTTGCATTGTCTCACAATAAGCTTTTGGGAGACACCACTGGCTCTCAAAAGCTCACAGTGCAAAATATATTTGTCCATTTTGAAGAATCAACATATTCTTAACAGTTAAAGCATTTCCCCAAAGTCCAAGTCGAGAATCTCATCTGAAGCTCAAGCAAACTCATGGCTCTTTTCCCCTGTAAAAGATCAAAAGCAAATCACATATATTCAATATATTATGGCACAGAGTAAACATTTCTATTCCACAAGGGATAAAGGGGGGCATATGAAGAAGAGATCGGAATAAAGCAAGAACAAACTCCATCTGGGTAAAAAAGTCCTGTAGCTCCACATCCAGCATCTGGGGCATATGGCATCACAATGTTCTCTCTTAAAGGTTTGTGTAGTTTCATCTCTTTGGCTTATTGATTTTAGCCCATGTGGCTTCTCTCTTGGCTTGTCTCTGCCCAATTTCTGCAGCTTTCCTCAGCAGATGTTCCATATTATTGCATCTCTTAATCTCAGGGGTCTCCACAGCAGCTGCAGCTTCCATCTCACTATTTCTTCATGCATTGCCCTCTCAGGAGCAGCCCACAGGGACTCCAACCCTGCTGCAATTTTCTATCCTTCTCAGACCTTCCTTTGAAATATTGATGAAGCCTCCAAGACCCTCTAACTCCAGCATTCTGAAATCCTGAATAACTCACACTATGTAGTGGATACAAAGTCTGCTGCCATGTCAAGCAGGAGCCAAGCCTTCTGGGACCATGACTGCAGCATCATCTGAATTCCTGGGTGGCTAATCATGGTGAAGCAATTTCTTAGCCCCACCCCATAGCAGGACACTCCATGGATTCTTCTCAAAGGAGTTTTTACTTTTATATCCTTGAAGCTGAGATGGGTGTGGTCTGGCAAATTCTTGAGATGCCCTCAAGGCATCTTCCTCATTTTTTTTTTGTTAGTAACGTATTTAGCATCTCTTTAGTTGCTATAACCTCTTTAATAATCTTAATTTCCAAAACCCCAGTTTTACTCACACTTTTATGGCTGAACTACAATTTTTTTTCCAAATCTTTCTTGTTGGGAACTGCCACATAGGAATGAGCACAGATCCTTAGCCTTGAGTGACAGAGGTGTGGAGACTGGTTTGCACGGTGTGCGGAAACAGGTGGATCTCACTTCCACTTGGCAGGGGAATGAAGCTCTGGGAGTGAGTGAGATTGGGCTTCACCCCTCTGAAACCTAATCCCTTGCCTCACTTTTATTTTTGTGGTTGCACATGAATTACAGTATTTCTTTATATCCATGAGAAATAACATGAATTTTTAATTTTGGCAATCGTATAGAATTTGCAGATCCCCTTAGGTAGTGTAGAACTTTAACAATATTAATTCCATGAACCTCATGATCATGGACTATGTATTTATTTAAATTTCCTTCAAAAATGTTTTATAACTTTTGGTGTAAAGTTTTTCATCTCCTTGATTAAATTTATTCCTAAGTGCTTTATTTTATTTCTTTTTGTCTGTCAGATATGGGTTTGCTCTTGATTTCTTTTCAGTTTTTCATTTTTCGTGTTGAGATACAATTCTGATTTTTCTGTAATAATTTTGTATCTATGACTTTACTGAATCATATATCAAATTTTTTTCAAAAAATTGTTATATCTTTAGTTTTCTGAATATCATGTCATCAGCAAACAGTTACACTTCTTTTCTTTGAGTTTATATTCCTTTTTTCCTCTTGCCTTAATGCTCTGATAAGGCTTCTACTATTATGTTGAATAGAAGTAGCAAGAGTGGGGTTTCTTATCTTGTTCCAGATTGTTCAAGAAAGGGTTTCAATTTGTAACCATTAAGTATCATGTTAGTTGTATATTATTATATATACCCTTTGTTGTGTTAAAGCACGTTCTTTCTATATATAATTTGTTAGAGCTTTTATTATGAAAGCATGTTGAATTTTACTGGGGATTGAATTTAGGGCACTCAGCCACTGAGTCAAATCTCAGCCCTATTTTGTATTTTTATTTAGAGTCAGGGTCTCATTGAGTTTCTTAGCATCTTTCTTTTGCTGAGACTGGCTTTGAAAGTTTGATCCTCCTGCCTCAGCCTACTGAGCTGCTGGGATTACAGGTGTGCGCTACTGCACCCAACAAAAATGTTGAATTACTGAATGATTTTTATGTATCTATGCTTTTAAGTATGTATGATCTTTGTCCTTCATTTTATTTATGTGGTGATTAATGCATCCCTGGAATAAATTCCACTTGACCATGCCTTAATCAATGGCAATTGACATATGTATCTTATTAAAACAGAATTGGTAAATTTCAGAAACTTCAAGCAAGAATAACTCAGGTAATGTGGATAACAAAGGAACTGGATGGAGGACAGCAGAGAACAATCTCCAGATCCCAAGTTTCCCTTTGTGCCTCTGAAAAGGCCCTAGTCAGTCCAGGACTCAACAGTACATGAGGATCCTAGTAGGAGAAGTCAGGACCGCTGGGCATCAGGCCTGAATGCGTCCATCGCGTGCTTTCTCAGTTCCTGTAGCTCTGCTTGGCATGACAAGGATATGCAGGAAACCATGACCTCTGTTCTCCTCCCTTGGGTCTCCTTTATCTTTTCATTCATGGCACTGGATACAGGTTAAAGTTTGATTTTAAGTGTATATTTTTATTTTAAGCACATAAAAAAAAAACTGGCCTGGTGAGCTGAAAGTGGAACCCAAGCTTTTCAGGGTTCCCCTTTCTTCCTACCCACTGTCCCCTATGCCAGAAAGCAGAAACTAGAAATCTGAGGCTGAATCAGAATGGAGAAACTCATTCAAAAGCCTTGTCAAAGGCAGGATGTGTGAACAGCCTTGACACTCCACTCTGACATCAATAGTTATCAGACAGTGCAACTCATTCAAAGCAGCTGTTATCCTTAAAAAAATGGGGGATTTCCACAGGATTGGAATAGTGGTCTGAACTGCTACATGACTCTTGATGATTCCCCTCTGAGGTCTACTTCTTCACATCTCTCTGATGGACACCTGGCTGGGAACAGTGGCTCCTTTCTGGTTAATCTTTTTCAACCCCTATTCGGTCCTGATCCCCATCCAGGGCCACTGTCACTGTGCACAATTTCTCTCCTGACTTGAACACTCTGGATCCCTACTTCTCAGGGTTATTTTTCCCCCAGAAAATAATAACATTTTTCCTTTTCAACATTTGTTTTTTGTCACAACCATGCAGCAACAACAAAGGATCTTGAAGAGGAGCAATAGGAGATTAAGAAAAACACCCAGAAAAAAAGAAAAACATGGGGACATTTTTAAAAAGAAAGCTGGGGCCAGGTGGGACAATATCCTCTGATAGAGGAATAGTGACCCAGAACTAGATCAGCATGTTTATTATATAGGGTCTTATTTTCAGGAAATTAAATCACAGGAATTATGTAAATTGTTTAAGGAGTTTGAGTTATCAAGAGGACTCTCTGTGCATGAAAAAGTTACAGAGCTAGAAATATTGTGTGGCTATCCTACTGTTAGGAACATCCTGCAGCTATCCTGCAATACCCTGCCACACCTGGGAAAACCCATTGTACTGGAATGTCTTATAACTTTTGATGTCAAGGCTGTTCACACATCCTGCCTTTGACAAATAATGTTTTCCCAGGCTTGGCTTTTGCCTACACCACAGGATCAGCTGATGAACAGGGATCATTCACTCTCCACAGTTTTTAATAGTGCATTATAGTTCTACATAATAACATGGCTCATTTTGACATAAGCACACATGCATGGAATACAACTCGCTCCACTTCCTTTCTATTTTTCTGTCCCCTCCTTCCTCTCCCTGTTACCCTTCCTCTATTCTACAGGATATATATATATATATATATATATATATATATATATATATATATATATATATATATATATCCCATGGTGAATTTCATATATATATATATGAAATTGAATATATATGTATATATTCAGCCCAGGCAATGATACAGACTCTATATCTGAGAGTTGTGAAATATTGCGAACAGAGTCTGAGATGGAGTAGGGTATCTGCTGTCCTATGCAGATGTTTCATTGTCAATCTAAAGGAAAAATAGAATTAAAATGATTTTGGTTCTGTGCTGTGCTTAAATGTTGGCATTATTGGCTCATTTTTTCATCTTAAACTGATTTTTTTCTATTTACTATTAAGAGTAAAGAGTTAAATGTTCAATGAAAACAAATTGCTGTGGACTAAATTGTGTCTCCCAAATTCTTAGGTTGAATCCCTCATTTTGCTCTCTCCTCACATGTAAAGACAGTGAGCATATGGTTGTCTACATGCCGGGAAGAAAGCCCTGACCACAAACCCACCATGACGGCACCTTCTACCCTCCAAAACTGTCCAAAGTAAATCTCTGTTGTTCAAGTCTGTGGTATTTCGTTATGGTAGAAGGAGATGACTTAGACTCAGACCTTGACACTTATTCCACTTTGAGTGCTTTCATTAAATTAAATTGAGGGTCATACTGGGATCAGAAAACTCTTAATATGCAAATGAATGCATGGATAAATGGGGAACCAAAAGGAGCTGAGAATTTGGGTTAAATGTAACACAAATATTTTTAAATAAAATTTTCATTAGAATATGCAGATGTAAAGAATGAAGCAAATTTCATTCCCATGATTCCTTTTGTAGAAAGCTCTGGCTGGCATATTTGTAAGAATTCCTTATGTCTGTAGAGATAGCTGATGGTGTTCACAATTATATCCTCAATCTGGGAGGATTAGTGCATGGCTAGATTGGGCACTGAGAAGAGTTTATGCCCATGATTTAAGGAAACCTTACAAGTCTTATGTGAATTGCTCTACATATTAGAAGAGAATAATTTTTGGAAAAGAGAGAGAGAGGGAGGGAGAGATTGATGGAGAGAGAGGGGGGAGGGAGAGAGAGAGATTATAATTGAACTGACTAGAAGAAGGTGAAGTTTGGAAATATATTGGGGAGATTATTAAGTGACTTTCATCAAGGCGTGTAATATAAATCCTTGGCATTCCCTAGGTGAGTTTAAGCACAATTTGCTTTGTTGATTAAAGCATTTGCAAGGGAGATTCCTTAAGGAAGGCATTGGAAACAGATGCCCATTTTTGCACTGAGCAGAGCTTACAATGAAAACACAGATGCTCATGAAGCTCACATGATTGAGTGCTTCTCGGGTAGAACTTCTTGTAATCCTCTTCAGGCCACAGTGAGGTATATTGTTCCACTATACTCCATAAGGAGACTGAAGCATAAAGAAATTGATTAATGTGCTCCCAGGTTTCATGCAAACAAATGGTAGAGTCTGGACTTGAATCATGGGTCTGTACCAAAGTCTTTGTTCTGAACCGGGCTTGTAGCTCCAGTGCCAGGGTTCAGTGTCAAGAACACATGGAAAGAGAAGAAACACCAACAAGCAAAATCTAAAGCATAATATTAGATTTTAGTTTTTAAAGATAGATGGAGCAAATGTCAGAAACAATAAAGAGCAAGCAATCAAACTAGAAAAGATGAACATATTCTATAGTTTGTTTCACCTGGCTTTAAAATAGAAGATTCTATTGTGATTTACTCAACTATTTGCTTTATTTTATTGTATGTATTTCTTATGAACACTACATTGTTTGTGAAAATGTGCAGTGAGGACAGGATTCTGATCTGTTCTACCCTCTGCTAGTGGGGACCCCCCAGAAAGCTGCAAGGGATAGGAAGATATGTCCTTGTTGTGACTGTAGCTCTCAGGTCAAGAACCTTCATTGTTCACGTTTCCTCTAATGTGAACTTAAAATCATCCAGCAGGGGGAGTGAAGGGAATAAATCTCTGGGTGTACAAAAGGGTTCCAGTGGTTATAAAATTCATCCACTGAGTTTTCACTTTCAATTGTTAGAGACCCAGGCCTTTTTTTAAACATCTGGGCGGACAGGTCACATAGTTTAATGTCATCTTATTGATTATTTTAACTTGCATGCATTTTGGAACCTCTGATAAATATGGAAAATAGAGTCTAATATATATTCCAAGCCCTCTGACATTGAACATTCTGGCTCCTACTTACCTCTCCATCCTAATTTCTTACTACTACCATTTTCCATATTTTGGTATAAACTTCCCAAACTCTACCCATGGAAGACATAGTTAATTCATCATGGGATGTGGTTTTCCTATTGAGCTTGTCAGGAGCTTGGAAATTCCTCTGAAGGCAGTTTTCTACAGACTCTACCAGTCTAACTGGGACTGGCACAAGAGCTGAAACCTCCACATTGTCTAATGTTTTCTAAATAGTTCCTGTGCCGATAATTATGATGAGTTTGGATTGCTTTTCCTTTTTTCAATCCCTGTTATTCTAAATAATTCTTGTCTTAAATTTACCCACACAAGGGATTATTAGGAATATCAAATAATCAAAATATACAGTTATTAGGAAATGATTTTATAAATGGTAAAGTGCTATTTTAAGAAAAGAACTGTCTTGGGGTGGGAAGGAAGATGGCGGCGAGGGGAGTGCATTGCCCCCGTGTGCCGCGTCACTGTGTGGGAGAATGACGAGTCAGGACTGCTAAAGGCTATCTTGTTAGGAATTTCCAGCAATAGTGGGGTGCTCCGGAACCTGGAGGAAGGATTTCCATCGCACGAGGATCGGCTGCGGGGACTCAAACGCGAGAGATTTGTCAGACGGAGGGTAACACTGCTTATTCAGCAAATCACGCTGCGGCTAGAGTCTGCAGCGCGCGCTGGGAAACCAAGAGATAGCGACACAGGGATACAGCGCTGCAGTTTCTGCCAGCCGTGCAAGCACCGTACTCAGTGCTGAATTCTGGGTTCAACACGGGGAAGGAAGTGGTCCAATTCGGTTCTCCACACCGGTCAGATCACAGAGGAGGCCAGCGGCCACCATCTTGGAGAGCTGACATCACCATCCCTGTTTTCGACTGACCGCAGCTCATTCAGCCATAGAACAGGAAATTTCAGGCTGCCATTCGCCTGCGGCTTGCAGACAGATTACTCAGGCTCAGTGCTAGATGACCCGCGGAGACTGCTTCTTGGAGCCTGCTCTTATCGGAGCATACACCGAGCACGGAGCGGCTGAGTTCCGGCTCCCGGAACTGCTTTGGCCCAGGGCTAAGGAGCCCACGGAAACTGCTTCTCGGTCCGGGTCCTGCTGAGTACTGTGGAGGTAAATACCAACCGAGCCTGCGTGGGCAGAGGCAACCGGACTGAGACGGGACCTGTGAGGGCCGGTCAGGACTCACCCGTTGCTTTGGTCACCCGGCAAAGGGAACGAAGTGCTGCCATTCGCATAGGATACCAACATGGCAGAGATCTGATGTCATCAGAAAGCGGCGGAAGAGAGAACTTCATCAATACCAGCGGCGACAGAAACAGTTGGTCTCCTGGTAGGGAGGGTGAGGCACAGACACCCGAGTCTCTCTTGCTTTGTCTTCGAGCCAGAGGGGAGGAGCCGGGCCGCCGCCCGCGCCCGCAAGCTAGGCAGACCTGCGACCCAGAGGTACGCGGGCGTGGTAGGAGGGGCAGGGCAGAGCCGCCGCCCGTGCCTCCAAGGTAGGCAGACCAGCGACAGACCGGCGGATCAGGTCCAATGGCCTGCCAGCGTGGTACACACGTCACCCCAACTGGAGTAGGGGCAGAGCAGATCCACCGCCCGTGCCAGGAACAGGCCCAGCGACCTGCCGGTGTGGTAGTCATAACACCCCAATTGGAGTAGGGGCAGAGCAGAGCCGCCACCCGTGCCCGAAAGATGGGCAGACCTGCGACCGACCAGCGGGACAGGCCCAGTGGCCTGCCGGTGCGACAGACACGTCACCCCATTTGGAGTAGGGGCAGAGCAGAGCCGCCGCCCGTGCCTGCAGGGTAGGCAAACCTGCAACCGACCGGCGGATCAGGCCCGGTGGCCTGCCGGCGTGGTACACTCGTCACCCCAATTGGAGTAGGAGCAGAGCAGAGCCTTCGCCCGCGCCAGGAACAGGCCCAGCCGTCTGCGGGTATGGTAGACAAGTCACACCAATTGGAGGGAGGGCACAGCAGAGCCGCCGCCTGCGCCTGCAGGGTAGGCAGACCTGCAACCGACCAGCGGATCAGGCCCAGTGGCCTGCCGGGGTGGTACACACGTCACCCCAATTGGAGGAAGGGCAGAGCAGAGTCACCAACCGCGCCTGCAACGTGGGAAGACCGCCGCCCGAAACTGCAAGGGAGAATTTTCAACTATACAAGAGCAATATAAATATATAGGGGGAAAAAACATTTCAAAAACACAACAGTTTCACCAAGCAGAAAGAAACGCAAGCACTATGAAAAGACAAGGAAAGAAAGGACCACAAGCAATGCAGGTCAACGCAACTTTAGAAGAGGTAACAGCTGCAGCAGATGGAATGTCAGATAAAGAATTCAGGATATACATGCTTCAGATGATCGGGAGTATCAAGGAAGACATTAGACAGCAAAATCAGAGAATGAAAGATCACTTCAACAATGAATTACACAAAAACATCCAGGAAGCAAAGGATCAACTATACAGGGAGATAGAGGTTATAAAAAACAAACAAACAGAAATCCTAGAAATGCAGGAAGCAATAAACCAACTTAAAAACTCAATGGAGAATACTACCAGCAGAGTAGAACACTTAGAAAATAGAACATCAGACAATAAAGACAAAGTATTTCAACGTGAAAAGAACATAGACAGCTCAGCAAGACTGTTAAGAAACCATGAGCAAAACATCCAATAAATATGGGATAACATTAAGAGACAAACTTAAGAGTCATTGGGATACAGGAAGGTACAGAGCTCCAAACCAAAGGAATGAGCAATCTATTCTATGAAATAATATGAGAAAACTTCCCAGACTTGAAGAATGAGACAGAATCCCAAATCCTAGAAGCCTACAGGACGCCAAATGTGCAAAATCATAAGAGATCCACACCTAGACACATTATAATGAAGATGCCCAACATACAGAATAAGGAGAGAATTTTAAAAAGCTACAAGAGAAAGGAAGCAGATTACATTTAGGGGTAGCCAATCAGGATAACAGCTGATCTTTCAACACAGACTCTGAAAGCTAGAAGATCCTGGAATAACATATTTCAAACACTGAAAGAAAATGGGTTCCAATCAAGAATTGTGTATCCAGCGAAATTAAGCTTCAGGATGGAAGATGAAATTAAAACCTTCCACGATAAACAAAAGTTAAAAGAATTTGCAGCTAGAAAACCATCTCTTCAAAACATCCTTGGCAAAATATTACAGGAAGAGGAAATGGAAAATAACAATGAAAACCAACAGTGGGAGGTAGGACAGTAAAGGGGGGGGAATAATCAAAGACGAAAACAAACCATGTTTAGTAACAGAAATAAACAAATATGGCTGGAAGAACAACCCATATCTCAATAATAACCCTAAATGTTAATGGCTTAAACTCATCAATTAAGAGACACAGGCTAGTAGAATGGATCACAAAACAAGACCCAACAATATGCTGCCTACAGGAGATGCATTTGATAGGAAAAGACATACATAGGCTGAAGGTGAAAG
Source organism: Marmota flaviventris (assembly GCF_047511675.1). Taxonomy (NCBI): domain Eukaryota; kingdom Metazoa; phylum Chordata; class Mammalia; order Rodentia; family Sciuridae; genus Marmota; species Marmota flaviventris. Next base: position 44,864,479 of record NC_092506.1, read on the forward strand.
GTTGGGAAAAATCATATCACTCATATGGACTTCGGAAACAAGCAGGAGTGTCCATACTCATATCAAATAAAATAGATTTCAAGCCAAAGTTAATCAAAAGGGATAAAGAGGGACACTACATACTGCTTAAGGGAACCATACACCAACAAGACATAACAATCATAAATATATATGCCCCAAACAATGGTGCAGCTATGTTCATCAAACAAACTCTTCTCAAGTTCAAGAGTCTAATAGACCACCATACAATAATCATGGGAGACATCAACACACCTCTCTCACCACTGGACAGATCTTCCAAACAAAAGTTGAATAAGTAAACTATAGAACTCAATAACACAATAAATAACCTAGACTTAATTGACATATATAGAATATACTACCAAACATCAAGCAGTTACACTTTTATCTCAGCAGCACATGGTTCCTTCTCAAAAATAGATCATATATTATGTCACAGGGCAACTCTTAGAAAATATAAAAGAGTACAGATAATACCATGCATCTTATCTGATCATAATGGAATGAAACTGAAAATCAATGATAAAAGAAGGAAGGAAAAATCATGCATCACTTGGAGAATGAACAATAGGTTACTGAATGATCAATGGGTTATAGAAGACATCAAGGAGGAAATTAAAAAATTCTTAGATGAATGAAAACACAGACACAACATATCAGAATCTATGGGACACATTGAAAGCAGTTCTAAGAGGAAAATTCATTGCTTGGAGTTCATTCCTTAAAAAAAGGAAAACCCAACAAATAAATGATCTCATACTTCATCTCAAAATCCTAGAAAAAGAAGAGCAAAACAACAGAAAAAGAAGTAGAAGGCAAGAAATAATGAAAATCAGAGCTGAAATTAATGAAATTGAAACAATTGAAAAAATTGACAAAACTAAAAGTTGGTTCTTTGAAAAAATAAATAAAATCGACAGACCCTTAGCCATGCTAACGAAGAGAAGAAGAGAGAGAACTCAAATTACTAGCATACAGGATGAAAAAGGCAATATCACAACAGACACTTCAGAAATACAGAAGATAATCAGAAATTATTTTGAATCCTTATACTCCAATAAAATAGAAGATAGTGAAGGCATCGATAAATTTCTTAAGTCATATGATCTGCCCAGATTGAGTCAGGAGGATACAGACAACCAGAACAGACCAATATCAATTGAGGAAATAGAAGAAACCATCAAAAGACTACCAAATAAGAAATGCCCAAGACTGGATGAGTATACAGCAGAGTTTTACAAAACCTTTAAAGAGGAACTAATACCAATACTTTTCAAGCTACTTCAGGAAATAGAAAAAGAGGGAGAACTTCCAAATTCATTCTACGAAGCCAACATCACCCTGATACCTAAACCAGACAAAGACACTTCAAAGAAAGAAAACTACAGACCAATATCTCTAATGAACCTAGATGCAAAAATCCTCAATACAATTCTGGCGAATCGGATACAAAAACATATCAAAAAAATAGTGCACCATGATCAAGTAGGATTCATCCCTGGGATGCAAGGCTGGTTCAATATACAGAAATCAATAAATGTTATTCACCACATCAATAGACTTAAAAATAAGAACCATATGATCATCTCGATAGATGCAGAAAAAGCATTCGACAAAGTACAGCATCCCTTTATGTTCAAAACTCTAGAAAAACTAGGGATAACAGGAACATACCTCAATATTGTAAAAGCAATCTATGCTAATCCTCAGGCTAGCATCATTCTGAATGGAGAAAAATTGAAGGCATTCCCTCTAAAATCTGGAACAAGACAGGGATGCCCTCTCTCTCCACTTCTGTTCAACATAGTTCTTGAAACACTGGCCAGAGCAATTAGACAGACGAAAGAAATTAAAGGCATAAAAGTAGGAAAAGAAGAGCTTAAATTATCACTTTTTGCAGATGATATGATTCTATACCTAGCAGACCCAAAAGGCTCTACAAAGAAACTATTAGAGCTAATAAATGAATTCAGCAAAGTGGCAGGATATAAAATCAACACGCATAAATCAAAGGCATTCCTGTATATCAGCGACAAATCCTCTGAAATGGAAATGAGGACAAACACTCCATTCAAAATATCTTCAAAAAAAATAAAATACTTGGGAATCAACCTAACAAAAGAGGTAAAAGACTTATACAATGAAAACTACAGAACCCTAAAGAGAGAAATAGAAGAAGATCTTAGAAGATGGAAAAATATACCCTGTTCATGGATAGGCAGAACTAACATCATCAAAATGGTGATATTACCAAAAGTTCTCTATAGGTTTAATGCAATGCCAATCAAAATCCCAACGGCATTTCTTGTAGAAATAGAGAAAGCAATCATGAAATTCATATGGAAAAATAAAAGACCCAGAATAGCAAAAACAACTCTAAGCAGGAAGTGTGAATCAGGCAGTATAGCGATACCAGACTTCAAACTATACTACAGAGCAATAGTAACAAAAACAGCATGGTACTGGTACCAAAACAGGCGGGTGGACCAATGGTACAGAATAGAGGACACAGAAACCAATCCACAAAACTACAACTATCTTATATTTGATAAAGGGGCTAAAAGCATGCAATGGAGGAAGGATAGCATCTTCAACAAATGGTGCTGGGAAAACTGGAAATCCATATGCAACAAAATGAAACTGAGTTCCTTTCTCTCGCCATGCACAAAAGTTAATTCAAAATGGGTCAAGGAGCTTGATATCAAATCAGAGACGCGCCGTCTGATAGAAGAAAAAGTTGGCTACGATCTACAGTCAGTGTTGTCGGGCTCCAAATTCCTCAATAGGACACCCATAGCACAAAAGTTAATAACTAGAATCAACAAATGGGACTTACTCAAACTAAAAAGTTTTTTCTCAGCAAAAGAAACAATAAGAGAGGTAAATAGGGAGCCTACACCCTGGGAACAAATCTTTACTCCTCACACTTCAGATAGAGCCCTAATATCCAGAGTATACAAAGAACTCAAAAAATTAGACAATAAGAGAACAAACAACCCAATCAACAAATGGGCCAAGGACCTGAACAGACACTTCTCAGATGAGGACATACAGTCAATCAACAAGTACATGAAAAAATGCTCACCATCTCCAGCTGTCAGAGAAATGCAAATCAAAACCACCCTAAGATACCATCTCACTCCAGTAAGATTGGCAGCCATTATGAAGTCAAACAACAACAAGTGCTGGCGAGGATGTGGGGAAAAGGGTACACTTATACATTGCTGGTGGGACTGCAGATTGGTGCAGCCAATTTGGAAAGCAGTATGGAGATTTCTTGGAAAGCTGGGAATGGAACCACCATTTGACCCAGCTATTCCCCTTCTCAGTCTATTCCCTAAAGACCTAAAAAGAGCATGCTACAGGACACTGCTACATCGATGTTCATAGCAGCACAATTCACAATAGCAAGACTGTGTAACCAACCTAGATGCCCTTCAATAGACGAATGGATAAAAAAAATGTGGCATTTATACACAATGGAGTATTACTCTGCATTAAAAAATAACAAAATCATAGAATTTGCAGGGAAATGGATGGCATTAGAGCAGATTATGCTAAGTGAAGCTAGCCAATCCCTAAAAAACAAATGCCAAATGTCTTCTTTGATATAAGGAGAGTAACTAAGATCAGAGTAGGGACGAAGAGCAGGAGAAGAAGATTAACATTTAACAGGGATGAGAGGTGGGAGGGAAAGGGAGAGAGAAGGGAAATTGCATGGACATGGAAGGATACCCTCAGGGTTATACAGTGGAGGGGGTAGAGAGAGAGGAGGGGAGGGGAGGGGAGAGGTGGGGAGGGGGGAGGGTGGAGGATGGGAAAGGCAGCGGAGCACAACAGACACTAGTATGGCAATATGTAAATCAATGGATGTGTAACTGATGTGATTCTGCAATCTGTGTATGGGGTGAAGGTGGGAGTTCATAACCCACTTGAATCAAAGTGTGGAATATGATATGTCAAGAAATTTGTAATGTTTTGAACAACCCACAATAAAAAATTTAAAAAAAAAATGGGAAAATACTAAGTTTCTGTTTCCTCCCTGGTAAAGGCCTTATAGTAAATCCCACATAGAATTGTAACCCTGAGAATAGTAATCATACAGCAGGTGCTCATGTCTGCTTTGTATTCCCAGGAGTACCAGTGGAGTATTCTGAGCATGAACCCAAAAAACACACCAACAAGTGGAACTTTCTACAAGAAGATTCTGAACTCAGAAATGGTGATCCTCATCTGTGTTCTTGATCTGGCAGGCAACACAGATGTGCTGTGTCAACTCCTGAGCTTCTGCATATGCAGGAACATTACTCCATCTACATCCTTCCTTTATGGGTATGCATTCTAATCCTATCTTCCTTTAAGAACACCTGTCATCTTATAGAAGCTCCATCCTAATTGATTCTTCTTAACAATTAGCTCCAGAAGGACACCATCTCCAAATATAGTCATTCTGAGATAATGAGGAATTAGAGCTTCCAAATATAAATATTGTAGATCTTCCAGAAGTAAATATTGAAAGGCCATAATTCAACCCATAGCATTATCCTTACTTAAATATTTTCTGAATTAACCCACTGAAGAAATTTTCTAAATGTTTTAATTAGCTTATTTATGAGTCAGCATTTTTTGCTACAACAGAATTCCTGATACAGACTACTCATGGAATCAAAAGGTTAAATTAAGTGAGCACTGGATCAAGATCCATGGCTAATGGTAGGAGTACATTTGGAAGTACAATCATATCCAGCCAGGAAGAAGAGGGCTGTTTGAGGCCATCCTTGTTCTTTCAACTCTCTCACAAGAACTCTATAGGTAGCAAGAAAACCAAAAATGAGAGCAAATGCCAATGACCAAAGAGCTCCCATAAGGTCCCATATGATAAAGGCTCCACAGAAGTCTCAACACTGTCAACCAGGGGACCAATTACATGAATGCTTGGTGTGGGGGGGAAATTAAGCAATATCCAAACCATAGAGTTCCACCAATGACCCCCAAGGTTTATGTCCATCTTAGCTCCTGATTCAAGTTACATTATTTGAAAAATGACAAGTCTAACATGATTATAGCATGAAGAGCCAAAGTGAAGCCATGTGTGATAAGACTTCAAATGCTAAGTGCCTACCCTGCATTAAAAATCTATAAAAATTTCATGAAGTGCAGAGATGACAAAAAAATAAATGTGCTCAAAATTTCATATTTCATATGGAAGTCAGTTAATTAACTTCTTCATACTGACAATTTAAAAACAGAAATATAGGTTTTGTTTCAGAGTTAATAATGAGGAAATAAAAAATGGTAGGATGAGGAAGTAGTGAGATCAGGAGAGTAGAATTCAATAAGATTTTGATTTTGTTTACATTTCTCTGTAATTTGGAACAAAGTATACAGGTAAATACATTACTTCAGAAGTAAACTACTAAAAACACATGCTCAGGGTGTGATAAAACTTGAATGACCCAATGATATACTTTATTACTTAGTAATAAAGCTCCATTATAACAGCTCACATTCATTATGATACTACTTACAATTATAGGTGACAACTAAAAGAGAGAGGAGCAATAACTCTAGGAAGACAGACCAAAAGGAATAAGATGGAAGAGACTGATACGTGAGTGGACATAGGGAAGATTCCCAGAAAGATCTCCATGAAAGATGAAGTCTCAAATGGACCTGGTCTCCAATTTGCTCAGGAAATCAGAGGAGCCATTCACAATCTTGATATACTGTAGGAATTCTGACCATGGAAATGTACAGGGAAGCATTTCCTTAATTCCCACCCTTAGAATGCCCTGTAATCTCTCTTATTATCTAATAATATAGCTAATAAGTGTGCAATATCTAGCTGATTTGGCAATGCCCTGAGAAGACTCTGTGTTAGAGCCTCACCAAGCCTCGACCTTAATCTGAGGCACATATCTCCTGGGAATAAAGGAAATTGCTTGCTTGATAACTACAAGATTTCACCAAGCTCAGGTGCTCCTGGATCTGCCTGCCTAACAGTAACTTCAGACAATGAGCTTTCTTGAGAACTGCACAAGGCTCATAACACTGCATATTGTAACTGTGAAATGGAACTACAAAATAAGCAACCTTACTGATACTCTAAATAATGAAGTGGTTATGGTATTAGTGACCTAATGTAAGCAATTGGTATAAATAAACATGGCCGCTTGGACAAAGAGCCACTCTGCCACCTTCCCTGCCTCTTCACCTTTTCTCTCTTTCTCCTTATGATTATTATTATTCTTTACAATACACTTAATTGGTCAGCAGATTTTACTCCAGCTTCTGTAGGCATCTCCACACATAAAGATCCAAGGAATGTACTATGGGTCTGCTCAGTCTGAGAAAGACTTATCATTGTCAGTTTTCCAACTCTGGACAGGAGAATAGAAGAGAGGTAAGGGTATATTTGAAGAACTGTCAGATTTCCTGTGATGGTGTTTGCTCTGAGTCACATCCTGTGTTTCTATCATAGGATGCTACATGGAGGAGGTCATGGTTCTTCTTTCAAGGAAATGCAGGAGACAGAATCAACCTTGTAAAAACTGGGTACCAGCAGCTCTTGCATGGGAGTTTAAAAAGGAATTAATGGGAAATTCCTTCACTTTAATCAAATTCTACATCTTCTCCTCTTTCTTCCAACCATTCACATCTTCTATCTTGAATAAATTGCTGACTATTTAATTCATTTAAAAAGCAAAGCCACTTGGAGGTGTTGGATAGTAGAGCTAACATGCTGTACAATAGTTATATTTTCTTTTATATGATTTTCAAAATATTCTTCTCATGTGTTTCTGAAGGTTTCTATAAGAAACACATGGTTCCATTGGAATAATTAAACTGTCCTCCAGGAGGATCCATTTCCAGAGATGTGCAAGATTAAGGGGGAAATGGCAATGCATGGTGAAGTGCTCTGAGGAAAGCAAGAATATTTCCACCCCTAGTGTATGAGGAAGGGAAGGAGCAGCTCCCAGGGAGACAGCATAGCCATATCTATAGCTGTGTTACTAGGAAATGGCCAGGAAGGTGAAGCAGTGCCACTGCCAACACAGGGCCTCAATGGAGAGATCTAGGAGATCAAAAACTCAAATCCCTCTCCCTCTGCACTCCACTATCCTGCTGGTGTCACCCAGTATCTTCAATCAGATACAGACAAGAAAAGGATGCCACTAAATAGATAAGAAAAAGGATAGTTGCAGATAGATACAGCACACACAGTCACCTGATACTCCACAAAATTGCTGGAAACATGTTGGAGAAAAAATAACCTTTTTAACAAATGGTGATGAGACACTGGATATCCAGTATCTAGAAGAATGAAACTAGATTCCTTTCTTTTACCCTGCACAAAAAACAACAAAAAGTGGATCAAAAACTTAGGATTTAGACCATAAAAAAACTACAAACACTAGAAGAAAACACAGGATTAACACTCCAACATATTCGTGCAAGCACCAACTTCCTTTAATAGCTCCCACGAAGCTCAACAAATAAAGCCAAAAATCAGTAGATGAGGTGACATTAAAACAAAATCTTCTGCACTGAACAACCAAGAGTATGAAAGAGTGCCTACAAAATGGGAGAAATCATTGACCCTTACTCCTCTGATAGATCCAGTATCACAGAATATGCCAAGAACTCAAAAAACACCTAAACATCAAATTACCCAATAAAAAAAGTGGCTAAAGTACTAAACACAAATTTCTCAAAAGAAGAACACATGACCTACAAATATATGAAAAATGTTCAATAACCCTAGCAATCAGAGAAATGCAAACCAAAACTACATTGGGGTTTCATCACATTCCAATTAGAATGGCAATCATTAAGAAAACAAATAATAAAAACTGCTTGTGAGAATGTGGGGATAAAGGTATACTCACACATTGCAGGGGACTGGATATCAATACAACCACTTAGGAAAACAGTACAGATTTTTCAAAGACTAGGATTATACCATCATGTGATCACAGTTCTCTCACTCATTGGTATTTATCCAAAAGTACTCAAATCAGCATACCATAGTGACATATGCACATCAATAATTATAGCAGCACAATTAAGAAAAGAATACCATAGACCCGGAGTATGAGCCCAGCCAGCCTTGCAACAGACTGGAGGAGGAGCCAGCGTGGGCCGCTGGGGGTGCAGACCTGAGGAGGCACAGAACGCAGAGGCTTTGCTTGCGGGTCACCAGACGGAGCTCTGGACAACCATAAGGTCTCCCCAGCACCCCCCACCTCACCAAACACCTTAGGAGGGAAACAGACAGAACCCATCTTGGAAAATTCCATCAACCCTTAAATCCCATCAACCGGGGTGTGGCTACCAGCAGGGTTCTGCAGCTGATCAGGTACCCAGTTTCCAACTCCCCCACCCTTAGCTGCGATAACTCAAAATTTTTCCCACAAACTTTTGGGGAGGTGTAGCTATCAACGCAAAACAACAACTGTACAGGCACCTGGTTTCCATCTCAGAGACTAAGAGTAGGGAGGCTACAGGTGGAAGCTCAAGTCCTCTCATACTGGCTACCTCCACCACCCTGAATGCAGAGACTGAAGCTAAGAATAGACAACGCCACCTACTGGAAGAAAAGAAAATAGAGTTCTGAGAGACTTTTTTTTTTTTTTTTTTTTTTTTTGCTTTCTTTTCTTCTCTCTCTCTTTTCATCCATTCATCCAGTCTCTTCTACCATTCCCCCTCTGGTCCTCACAACCTCAACATATGTGAAACCAAGAACTGTGCATGAAATAGGACTTTAACAACTGAATCACCAGAATAATATAATATAGAGGAATTGCATATGCCCCACCTCCCCCCCTTTTTTTCTTATTTTCTTTTTTCCTTTCTCTTTTTTCTCTTTCTTTCCTTGTTATTTTTTCCTTCTTACTCCCTCTATCCCACTTTTAATCAGCTAATTTTTACTACTTATACATAGGGTATACTAGCTGTTTTAGAGCATTTGATCAGCATGCATATAAGGCCCTAGGCTCAATACCCAGAATCCCAAAAATGTGGGAAAGAAAAAATCATATTCTATACCACTGTAAACCAAATGAAGTTAGGTAGGTAGGTAGGTAGGTAAATAGATAGACAGACAATAGAGCACATGAACTAGTCTTTAGGTCAAGCATATAAAAAGAGACAAAGAACACATTGTGTTATAAAAAGGAGGTCAATTAATCAAGAGGATATAATGATTGTAAATATATATGTTACCTGGCATTGAAATATATATATTCAAGTATCTAAAGGATCTGATAGATTGCCATATAATAATAGTGGGAGATTTCAATATGCCGCTTTCAATAATGGACACCTAATCCAGACAGAAAACTGATAAAGAAACATTGAACTTGAAAAACACTTTAAGCCAAATGAAACTCACAGACATATAGAGAACACTTTATCCAACTGAAAGACTATACCTCTTCCCCTCAGGTGCACATGGAACATCTGCCAAGATTGATCATAAGTAGGATACAAAACAAATATTGGAAAACCTAAGAATATTGATATCATAAAATGTTGACAACAAAGGTATAAAGTAAGAAGAATAGAGAAAAAAGATAAAGACAAAGGAAGGAAAAGAAGGATTGGGGTGGAAGGATAGGCTTTTCACAGGATTTAAAGTCAATAGAAGGTCAACTCTCAAGCACATACCATTTCTCATTTGCTCAGGTACAAATTTACCTTTTTCCCCAGCTAAAAATTTCTAAAACTTCTATTTTAGAAATAAATATGATTTAATGGAAAGAATGCCAGTTCTTACATGCATTGAAAAAATAATATGACAAAAAGCCATTGCCTTCCATTAGTGAGGTGCTGTGAACCTGATTTCAAAATTATTCAACATTGTGGATATGAAAATTCCAAAGGAGGAAACAGATGAATCAATCTGAATATTTAAGGAAGATTCTATGAAAAGACTATGTACAAAATTGGGCAGAATGAGGCATAAGTACCCTAAGCAATAGTGAAACATCATTTTCATCCTTTTAGATTTAAAATGACAAGGCAAAGAGCAGGTGCCAATGCCAGTAGCCATAACTGTAGCTGCAGCAGTAGGAGATGATGATCAGACAGAAGAGGCCCTGCCATTGCAACACCGGGCCTGTGGGAACATGCATTCTTTATTCATTATAGACTGCTGTCACAGACACCAATTGTCATAATTCTTCGAAAAAATACAAAGGTGTTTTCTATCTGAGCTGTAAGCTCCAAGGCCTCAGACATCAGAACTCCTTCCAAATTGCTACTCTTCAATCCAGCAAATGTACCTTTATGCTGGTTTTCCTACAAGGTTCCAAGACGTGTCTACCAAGAAGTCTGGAAACAGCAAGAGAGACTACCCTCTTCTATTAATCCCATGAGCCAAGATTTGGTTACATCAACTCTTCTCACCTCCTCTGGGTCAGTACAGAGCCACATAGTTTTATCAAACATCAAGGAAAACAGAAATATGGGTTTTTTCTGATATAATCCTCTTAGAAATGTTATATCATAAAGGGAATAATGAATATTAAAGAAAATTGGGAGCCTAACATGGGTGAGGTCCTGGGTTCATCCTCAGCACCACATAAAAATAAATAAGTAAAATAAAGGTATTGTGTCCATGTACAACTAAAAAATATTTTAAAAAGAAAGAAAATTGGTAGATTCTGCAGCCCCATTATGTCTCTCAGATTCTGTGAGGAGATAAAAATAATTTCAAAACTTTCTACAAGTAATGAATGGTGTAAGAGAGAATAGTGAAAGCCCTGGAAAAAACATGAAGGGACCAGGGAGTGGTGTTGGAAATCCTTTGTCTGTAAGCCTCAGTTTCTTCCTGTATTAAGTGAGGATCTTATAAGAGAAGGCCAGGGAGAAACATAGGGTCCAAATGTGAACAAACCAGGAACAAACCGGTTCCTTATGGAGCTGAATATCACACACTAAAGAAAAATGTGAATTCTAAGTCCCCTGCTGTGTGGGTTCTCTCCCATCCGGTAAGGACGTCCACAGGTAGAGGAGAGTGTGGCTGCGGAGTCACTACTCAAGACCTCTGGAGACCAAGCAGGAAGCAGGTCTGATTTTATTGTGTAGTTACCATGTATATATACTCAGGCAGTAGCTAAGCAGATTACAGGCAGCCACAAATACAATTCCTTACATACATCTAAAATATTGGCACAACTATCTCTGCATACTTCCAGGATTCAAGATGAGATGGGGAAGAGAGAAGGAGAAGATCTCATTAGCAAGGGTGTGTGCAGAAATGAGTAAATCTGGGAAGTCTTCTTGAGAGTCTTAAAATTGAAACTGATGACTCTACGGTTTTGCCAACCACACCAACTTTTGGTGGTAGGCATGCAAGGACAAATAGAATCTAAACAAAACAAAATGAGACAGAGGTAAATCATAGGGCGTTTTAAATAAATGTTTATATTTCTTTAGTGACTGATGATCAGGATGCAGAAGTTTATTTTTTTAATTTTTTTATTGGTTGTTCAAAACATCACAAAGCTCTTGACATATCATATTTCATACATTAGATTCAAGTTGGTTATGAACTCCCAATTTTACCCCAAATACAGATTGCAGAATCACATCGGTTACACATCCACATTTTTACATAATGCCATATTAGTAACTGTTATATTCTGCTACCTTTCCTATCCTCTACTATCCCCCCTCCCCTCCCCTCCCATCTTCTCTCTCTACCCCATCTACTGTAATTCATTTCTCTCCTTCTTTATTTTCCCATTCCCCTCACAACCTCTTATATGTAATTTTGTATAACAATGAGGGTCTCCCTCCATTACCATGCAATTTCCCTTTTCTCTCCCTTTCTCTTCCACCTCATGTCTCTGTTTAATGTTAATCTTTTCTTCCTGCTCTTCCTCCCTGCTCTGTTCTTAGTTGCTCTCATTATATCAAAGAAGACATTTGGCATTTGTTTTTTAGGGATTGGCTAGCTTCACTAAGCATAGTCTGCTCTAGTGCCATCCATTTCCCTGCTAATTCCATGATTTTGTCATTTTTCGGTGCTGCGTAATACTCCATGGTGTATAAATGCCACATTTTTTTATCCATTCATCTATTGAAGGGCATCTGGGTTGGTTCCACAGTCTAGCAATTGTGAATTGTGCTGCTATGAACATCGATGTGGCAGTATCCCTGTAGTACGCTCTTTTAAGGTCTTCAGGGAATAGTCCGAGAAGGGCAATAGCTGGGTCAAATGGTGGTTCCATTCCCAGCTTTCCAAGAAATCTCCATACTGCTTTCCAAATTGGCCGCACCAGTTTGCAGTCCCACCAGCAATGTACAAGTGTACCCTTTTCCCCACATCCTCGCCAGCACTTGTTGTTGTTTGACTTCATAATGGCTGCCAATCTTACTGAAGTGAGATGGTATCTTAGGGTGGTTTTGATTTGCATTTCTCTGACTGCTAGTGATGGTGAGCATTTTTTCATGTACTTGTTGATTGATTGTATGTCCTCCTCTGAGAAGTGTCTGTTCAGGTCCTTGGCCCATTTGTTGATTGGGTTATTTGTTATCTTATTGTCTAATTTTTTGAGTTCTTTGTATACTCTAGATATTAGGGCTCTATCTGAAGTGTGAGGAGTAAAGATTTGTTCCCAGGATGTAGGCTCCCTATTTACCTCTCTTATTGTTTCTTTTGCTGAGAAAAAACTTTTCAGTTTAAGTAAGTCCCATTTGTTGATTCTTGTTATTAACTCTTGTGCTATGGGTGTCCTATTAAGGAATTTGGAGCCTGACCCCACAGTATGTAGATCGGAGCCAACTTTTTCTTCTATCAGATGCAGAGTCTCTGATTTGATATCTAGCTCCTTGGTCCACTTTGAGTTAACTTTTGTGCATGGCGAGAGGAGGGGATTCAGTTTCATTTTGTTGCATATGGATTTCCAGTTTTCCCAGCACCATTTGTTGAAGATGCTATCCTTCCTCCATTGAATGCTTTTAGCTCCTTTATCAAATATAAGATAGTTGTAGCTTTGTGGATTAGTCTCTGTGTCCTCTATTCTGTACCATTGGTCCACCCGCCTGTTTTGGTACCAGTACCATGCTGTTTTTGTTACTATTGCTCTGTAATATAGTTTGAAATCTGGTATCGCTATACCGCCTGATTCACACTTCCTGCTTAGAATTGCTTTTACTATTTTGGGTAGGATGCATAAGTTTAATTCCCTGTGCCTCTCCATATATTTGGTCATGGTTGAAAGATTCCTCTTCAGAAGCTAGAGATCTCAAGCAAACAGCCATGTCTCTCATGGGCTTGAAGTGACTCAAATTGGCATAATGTTTAAAAATTCATTGGACTCAACTCCAAAATAGTATCCGTTCCAAAACAACCAGCAAGGTGAGCCCAGGATAAGGCCAAAACCTGTGTTTTCTACCCTGTTCCCAGGAATATGTCCAACCCATTGGGTCAGATGTCACAAATGAAAACCAAAGAGAAATACAACAAGGAAAAGCTTGGGAATTACAGGGTAAAGAAAGAAGCAATGGAATATATCCACATTTCTGACGCTTTTTGACCTACAAAAAGCCCTTGTTCAGAGCAGGAAAAGTAACTCATCTTCAAAATAAATTAAAAATATTATTTCTCACATAAGAATTAAACACTAAACTTTTTTTAGCCTTCATATGATTGCTGGCTTAAGAGTTGATAAAGAATTTTCAGAAATGTGTTTAAATTTTTCATGTCATCAACACCTCTTTGGGCATATAGTACCAATACTATCTCTTTGGTTCATTTCTTTGTTTCAGTGCAGGTCCTCTCACATGCATAGCTTGTGTTATACCACTGAACTTGACCCCAGCCAATACTATCCTTGATGTTCAGATTAAATCTTTGTTTTAATGTCCTGTGACCCATGTGGCAGAATAATGCCTATCTACTGGACAAGTTCTGAAGAGAGCACAGTGGGAAAGAGCATCCTTGGGTCTGTAATTCTGCCTTTAAATTTTTATTTATTTCTTTTCAAATTGCTATTGACATAAAAATCATGAAATTTTAACATTTGATTAATTGTAGTGGAGAATTCTTGTGATAGTTTAGTGGATGGATTCTTATGATATTTTCTACTCACCTTGGTAACATCCCCTATGGCCTCACTGATGGTGATTTCAATATTTGTGTAGTTTTCTCATCCAACAAATTAACCCTTTCAATTATTTTAAAGCCATTCCTTCCATATTAATTAAAGGCAAGAAAAATTGCAAAAACAGTATAATTTCTGTACCCCTAATACCTAGATTACATAATTGGTGATATTTTACATTAATGTAGTATATTATCAAAATCAGGCAGTTGATGGTAGTACAACCAAATCACCTACACTATAAATCTAATTTGGGTTTCATTGTTTTATGCATGCACTATTTATGTGTGAAAATCTTTGACATTTAATTTTTTCAAAAAATGCTAAAAATTTTACCTGAGTAGCAGAATTATTTTCCCACTAGCAATATATAAAAGTGCAGTTTATCCAAATTCTTCCTACATTTAAATTTTTAAAAATAATATATATATTATAAGAGAAGTATAGTGGTTTCATATGGATATTTTATAAGACATTTCCATGCCTGTAAGTGAGATTCTTTTCTTCTGGTGTCTCCTTCTTGGTCTTCTTTCTATATGTCTGTTTCTTAATATCCTCTTCTTATAAGTACACCATTTACTTTGGATAATACTCACCTTAGTGGAACCCTCTTAATTCTCTTGAATGATGCATCTCCAAATAGTTATATTCTGAAATTAGAGATTAGGAGTCCCAAAATAATTTTTCTAACACAATTCAACTGATAATTAAGGTTCTTATGAAATATTTGTTGAGTCAACCCACAGAAAAACATTTCTGAATTTTAAATTAACTTCCTTATTATGTAGATTTATTTACTTTGTCAAAACTTATGGCACACACTACTCATGAAATAAAGAAGTTAAATTAGCTTATAGATTTGACTGGAAGTCAAAACTTTATAGCCCAGGATCTGGGTCAAGCCCCATGGTGGGTGGTGGAGGTGCAGGTAGATTAAGGGCTATACCTCTGGGCAGAAAGCAGAGAGTTGGGTGGGACCAGGCTTGCTCCTATATAAAGACTCACAAGAAGTCTAGGGGTTGCATGACGATAAATTTAATAAAAAGCTTTCTATGACCCAAGGACCATTGCTAGGTCTTACCTCTCAAATATTTCACAAAACCTACCCTGACTGCCATTTTTGAGACCAAGCACTGATCACGTAATTCCTGAGGAAACAAAATTAAACCATATCCAAACCATAGCATTCTACCAATGGGTCCCAACATTTACGTCCATCTTAGCTTCCTATTCAAATTACAGTTTTAACAAATGATAAGTAATTTATTATGAGTGTAACATGAAGAACCAGATGGGAAATCATATGAGCTAAGACATAAAATTTGGAGGTCTACACTGCATGAATATTTTAAAATAAAACTCATGAAGTGCAGGGAGGAAAAAAGAATATTTTATGTACGGAACACTTCACATTTTGTATGAAATATCAGTTGATTTACTTCTTTTCACTGACAAATCTTAAAATACTAATATGTTTGCTAATCAAAGCTAATAATGAGAAAAATAAGAATGGGTAGAAGTAATAAGTAGAGAATAGGATTCAGTGAGAATGGGAATCTCATCTTTTTGTTTGGTTGTTTGGAACAAATATATAGAAATGAATGCATTACTGATGACATAAAGAAATAAAAAACATGGGACTGTGGCACATTTAATGACCCAATGATATACTTTGTTATTTAGTAATAAAACTCAGTATGAAAGCATACATTACCTACATTGTTACCTGAGAATATAGTTGGCAAAGCACATAAAAAAGCAACTACTTACAAGTAGGTAGATTGAAAGGGATGGAAGGGAGAGGCCAATATGTGATTGGAAACAGCGAAGATGCCGAGAAACATCTTCATTAAAATGAAGCCTCAAATGATTATGTTCTCTAATTTGCTCCCAGTCCCAAGACAGGAAATCACAGGGGCATTCAGAATCTTAAAAGCCTCAATTGGTCACCAGCTTTATATACAGCTTCCATGGGCATCTCTCCACTTGGAGAACAAAGAATTATACCCTGGGGTCAGTCCATCTGAGAAAGATTCTCTCCTGTCAGCACAGCTCAGCTCTTCCACCTCTGGACAGGAGAATGGACAAATGGTAAGAATTTTCAGAATTCCTGCTATGTATGGACTTTTCTCTGAGTTCACATCACTGTGTTTCTACCATAAGATGCTACATGGAGGGGGCATGGTGCTTCTTGCAGGGAAAGGTAGGAGATGGTTTCATATTTCTGAAGACTGGGTGCTTGAAGATCCTACTTTGAGAATTTAATATAGGCTTAGTGAGAACTTTTTTCCTTCTGATTGAGCTCTCATTCTGCCCCATTCCAACCATTTAAATATGTTGTCATGAATAGATTGCTGCCTTTATTAGAAATTCACTTAAAAAGTAAAGCCACATGGAGGAATTGCTTCCTAGAACTAAGAAGCTATGCAATGGGTTTCATTGCTTTCACTTGCTTTTCAGAAATAATTTCCTTTTGTATTTCTCAAGGTTCAAACAAGATGATTCAAATTGGAATAATTGAGAAATACACCAGAAGGGACTATTTACAAAGATGTTCAGGATTAAGGGAACAATAGCAATGCATGGTGAACTGCCCTAAACAAAGCAAGAGTGGAGCACTGTTTCCATACTAGACTATAAGGACAAAGGAAGAGCACCTACTAGGAATAGACATAGCCTTAGTTGTAGTTGTATTACTAGAAGATGACCAAGCAAGTGGACAATTGCCACTGTCAACGCCCTGTGCTACTGCCAACACCCTGCTAGCAGGAGAGAATAAGGAGATCAAAAACTGAAATCCCTCTCCGCACAACCTCTACTGTCCTGGTTGTATCACCAGATAGCTCAGTTCACCCAGAAACAAGAAGGAAAATGATGCTTTTGATGAGGTTTGAAGAAGCCACCAGTTTGGGAAGTCTACAAAGGCAGAGATGGAGGATGGAATAAAAACTGGCCCAACACACAAAACTATCCCTCACCACTATTTGTACCTTCCTACTCTCTTGGGTTTTCTCAGCCTATCATCATTGAATCCTTTCCATCTTTTCTGCAATGAAATAATTATTCCTATTTACATATTGTTTCTCTTGCATCAATTTTATGAAACAATCACCTATATTTATCAAACATGGCTTGAAAGTGGAATCTCATTTCAAAAGGCAAAAACTTCCTTCTTCTTTAGAGTGAAAATGTGGCTATAAAAGAACCACTAATTATCTTAACAGGATATGTGTTAGACCTGTGCTGTAAGCTCCAGAGCATCAGACTCAAGGAATCTTTGGTCTCCAACCCTGGGAGGGCCCAATGTCTTGTGGTCCTAAATGACTCCCAACGGTATCAGAATGGATGCCTGGGAGAAGATAAAGAAGGAAATGCTGATTATGCTCTGCCCATTAATCCTATAACCCAGAAGTTGGTTACATCACTCTCCTCACTGCTTTGGTCAGGGCCTAGTCACATGATGATATCAGCATTAAGATAGAAAAGGAAATAGGATCCTTGAGACCTAAAACCCAGATGATCGCTGTTACAGAAGACAAAAAATGATATGTGGAGACTTTAGAAGTTGTGACAGGTGCTGATGATGTCTCAGATTCTGTGGTCATATGAAGATTCTTTGGAAGCTCTGAAACTAAAATAAGGCAAGATGGGGCAGAAAACAGTGGCAAAGCATCAGATAGGGCTCTAGCCAACCAGGAAATGGAATTGGACCTCTTCCTCAAGATATGCTTTGGATAAAATCCTTTTTGAGCCTCGGTTTCTTTTCACAAAAAAAAAAAGAAAGGATATTACAATAGATAATCTATAAAGAACATATGCTAAATAGTGAGGTAGAATATTCACTAGCATGTGTGTCGTACCCAGTATATAGGAAAGTTTTCTTGAAATACTTGGAATTTGAACTGATAATTCTACCATTTCCTAGTGTGTGCCTCGGACAATTTCACTCACATCAATACTTGAGTTTTGCGATGACAGATAAATAGGACTTGGATGGACAGAAATGGGAAAGGGGGCAATTCATAGTGACAACAAAGGAAGTAAACATATGGAGATCACCATAAAGAGAAGTGGAATAAAATGAAGGTGACTTGAACTTATCTATCTATCAATAATTACCTTGAATGTAAATGAATTATTTTCCCTGTACCAAGACAGAGAGTGGCTTATCAGATTTTAAAATGAAACAAGACCCTTCTATATACTTCCTATAAGATATTTTCTTCACTCCAAATTGCACACAAAATTTAACATGAAATCTGATGATATAGCTGTTTTAGACCACTAGTTCAGCATGCATAGGTTTCAATCCCCAGGACTCCAAAAATGTGGGAAAGAAGAAAAACTGTATTCTGTACAACAGCAAACCAAATTAAATCAGGGATTATATGTGTATGTGTGTGTGTGTGTGTGTGTACATATATATGTACATATATACACATATATACCAGATGAAATAGGCTTTAGGTCAAACATATTAAAAGAGATAAAGAACATGTCATGTAATAAAAAAATGATCAATAATTCAAGAGAATATAATGATTGTAAGTATATATGAACCCAATAGTGAAGCCCATAAATATTCAAAGAAAATATTAAAGGGTATAAAGGATAAGTTAGATTGCAATATAATAATAGAAGGATATTTCAATATGCCTCTTTCAATGATGGACACCTAATTCAGAAAGAAAATTGATATAGAAATTGAGCTTGAAAAACATTTTAGACCAAAAGAACCTAACAGACATATGGAGAACACTTTATCCAACTAAAGAGAATACACATTCCTCTAGGTACAAACAGAACATCTTCCAGAATGCATCATAAGTAGTACACAAAACAAATATTGGAAAATCTATGCATATTGATATCATATAATTTTTCTGACAACAGTTGTATAAAATAATAATAGAAAAAAGAAGATGAAGACAAAGAAAAGAAGAAGGAGGCAGAGAGGAAAAGGAAGAGAAAGAAGAAATGAAAGAAAGGGAAGAAGTAACTAAAAAGAAAAATAAATATATACATATATATATGGATTGCCATAAAATGCAATAAAATGAGATATACCTGGACTTAAATATCAATAATAACCTTTAATGTAAATAAATAAAATTATAAAGTTCAAAGACACAGTGTGACTTATAGGATTTTAAATAATCAACTAGTGAAATTTTGTAAAATTCACAAATGCATGAAAAGTAAACATACTTTTGAACCACAGATGTACCAATGAAAGAGTTTTCTTAAAAAATTGCTGCAAATATTAAGACAAAAATGAGCACAACATACCAAAACATGTGGAGTGCAGCAAAGGAATTACTAAGAGGAAAAATCATAGCACCAAACTCATGCATTAAAAGCAAATAAAGATTTCACATAAACAACTTAAAGCAATGGCTCAAGAAAATAGAAGAGGAACAAACTAAGCCAAATATGAACCCAAGAGAAAAAAAGTAAATATCAGAGAATAAATAAACAAAATATAGTTGAGTAAACCAATATAAAATATGAATTAAAACAATGATTGACTTTTAGAGATACACAAAATCAAAGAAATTGTATTAATAAAAGTTAAATACACAAAAATTAAATACAAAAAAATTGTATTAACAAAAGTTAAATATGCTAAAAAAGAGGAAAAGAAAAGAGTCTTGAATAATTAAAATCAGAAAACAACATTAAGAAACTACAACCAATGTGACAAAAATAAAAAGGATTCTAATAGGCAATTATGAGGAAATACCTACCAAAAAAATTTGGTACAGTAATAAAATGAATAAAATCCTAGACATATATGTTAATACTTAATCATGAACAAGTATAAAATATGAACATATACATAATATACAAAGAGATTGAAGCAGTGATTAAAAAACAGAAAAGAAAAACTGATCAAAGAAAATCCAGTACTTGATATTTTCACTACTCAATTGGATCAAATATTTAAAGAACTCACCTATTACTCACAAACTTTTCCAAAATGTAGAACAGAAAAGATTACAGTAAATTCTTTGTAGAAGACCAGCATTACCTTAACACTAAAGCCATACACAGACATCCCAAACAAGAAAACTATCATATAATAATCATGATGAACATAGACACAGAATTCCTCAACAATCTACAAGCAAACCCAATTCCGTACATTAAAATATTATGCATCATAATTTATCCAAGAGATACAATTATGCTTAAACATTCACCATTCAATAAATGTAAATCTACATATTAATAAAATGAGGGACAAAATTTATTTAGTCATCTTATTAGATACATGGAAATCATTTGACAAATTCAACACCATTTCATAATAAAAGCTAACAAATTAGGTATAGAAGGAATGTACTTCAACACAATAGGTACATACAGAACATCTTCCAGATACCTTTGGGTATAGATTGCAGAGTGTGATAGCTGGGTCAAATGGCTTACAACTAACAATATATTCAATAGTTAAAACTTGAAACCCTTTCTCTATGATATGGGGCAAGACAAGAACACCCACTCCTGCCACTTCTATTCAACAATAATAGAAGTCTTATAAGAGAAGTAAGGCAAGCTGAGAAAAAGGAATATAAAAATGAAAGAAAGCAGCGTCACTGTTTTCTTTCCTTTTTTCTGTATTTCTTTATTCTAACTAGGTATATATGACATCAGAATGCATTTTGATTCATTGTACACAAATTCATGGCAACTTTTCATTTCTGTTGTGCATGATGTAACGTAGCATCATATGTGCGGTCATCCATCGCATTCCACATTTTTCCTGCCCCCATTCCTCCTCCCTTTGCCCAAAGTTCCCCCATTTTTCCCATGTCCCACCCCATTATGGATCAGCATCCATTAATCAGAGAAATCAATCGGGTTTTGGTTTATTAGGATTGATTTACTTTGCTTAGCATGATATTAACCAACTCTATCTATTTACCTGCAAATGCCATAATTTTATTTTCTTTTAATGCTGAGTAATATTCCATTGTGTATATCTACCAGAGATTCTTTATCTATTCATCTATTGAAGGGCATCTAGGTTGCTTCCATAGTTTAGCTATTGTAAATGGAGCTGCTATGAACCTTGATGTGGCTATGTCACTGTAGTATGCTGATTACAAACCCTTTGGGTATAGATTGAAAGAGTGGGATAGCTGGGTCAAATGGCTTCCAAGTTTTCTAAGGAATCTCCAGATGGTTGCACCAATTTGCAGTCCCACCAGAAATGTATATGTGTGCCTTTTCCTCCACATCCTCGCCAACACTAATTATTGTTTGTATTCTTGATAGCTGCCATTCTGACTGGAGTGAGATGAAATCTTTGAATAGTTTTGATTTGCATTTCTCTAATTGCTAGACATGTTGAACTTTTTTTCATATACTTGTTGATTGATTGTATATCTTCTGAGAAGTGCCTGTTCAGCTACTTAGCCCATTTATTGATTGGGTTTTTGGTTTTTGGGGGGGTTTTTTTATTTGTTTTTTTTGTTGTTGTTGTTGTTTTTTGTTTGTTTGTTTGTTTGGTTTTTTTTGGTGTTCAGGTTTTTTTAGTTCTTTATATATCCTGGAGACTAGTGCTCTATCTGACATGGTGTGGCAAAAATTTGCTCCCAAAATGTAGGCTCTCTCTTCATCTAATTGATTGTTTTTTCCACTGAGAAGAAACTTTTTAGTTTTAATCCATCCTATTTATTGATTCTTGATTTTATTTCTTGTGCTTTAGGAGTCTTGTTCAGGAAGTGGAGGCCTAATACAACAGGATGAAGATTTGGGCCTACCTTTTTCTCTATTAGGCACAGGGTCTCTGGTCTAATTCCTAGATCTTTAATCTACTTAGTTGAGTTTTGTGCATGGTGAGAGATAGGGGTTTAGTTTCATTTTGCTGCATATGGATTTACAGTCTTCCCAGCATCATTTGTTGAAGAGACTATCTTTTCTCCAATGTATGTGAAAGAACGAACAAGGCTTGACTTCAGAGAAAATGCCCGTTTATTGAGGAACAGCTCTGCATATTTATAGAGCCGGGGGTTGTTTGACAGTTATGACAGTTTGATGGTTGAACAGTTTGACAGTTGGCATGGGATGCTTTCTGATTGGTGGGTAAGGATCATGTGAGCCAGCAGGGCTCACCATTGGACGGCTCTTCTCGGGGGATGGGGAAGTTAGTCTTTGGAGCGGGGGGACTCCCAACAGTATGTTTTCAGCTTTTGTCTAGAATGCAATAACTGTATTTATGTGGGTTTGTCTCTGTGTCTTCTATTCTGTACCATTGATCTACATGTTATTTTAGTGTTAATACCATGTCATTTTGTTACTATACCATCATAGTATAATTTGAGTTCTGGTATTGTGATGTGCTGGGAGCCATTAGCCAAGTAAGTAGGTATGACAATTTCCTTGCCAGCGTACCCCATGTTGCAGTGACATTGAATGTAGGTGACCTTGCTCAAGGACCAGGGCGGATTTAACACCAGGGTGTTCCGGGTTTAAGATAATCGTGTTTAGGGCGTTCCCAGTTTAGGTTCCAGGTTTAAGGTTTAAGATTATTCCTCCTGGGAATAGGGCGTATCCTGCTGCCTGAGTTCCCCTTGAAGTACCACCATAGAAGGTACTCCCTTATCAAAAAACGGACAAAGACCAGGTATTTATCCAAGATATCGTGGAGAAAGGCATCAGGCTCCATTGCCAAAAAACGGACAAAGGGGCCCAATGCTCTGGGGCCCACAACCACAAATATACGGGGCAGTGGAGGAACCCAGCAACACCATCAGGGTAGTGCCCAGGACACATTGTCCATTAAATCCCTCATCAGACAAACCCGAGGGAGCGCAGGGTTGGACATCTGCGCCTCTGCCAGAGCAGTATTAACTCCAGAGATGGGAGTTCAAATCATTCCCACAGGAGTAAAAGGACCTCTTCCCCAAGGAACAGTAGGCTTATTATTGGGACGTAGTTCATCTACATTAAAAGGACTTATGATAAGTCCTGGGGTAATTGATCCCGATTATGTAGGTGAAATAAAAATTATAGCTAGTTCTCCAAGAGGTATATCAGTAATTTCACCTGGAGATAGAATAGCACAGTTGTTAATAATACCCAGCCTACATAATAAATTTCCTAGTCATAGTGTAGAAAGAGGTTCCAGGGGATTAGGCTCCACAGGTGTAGATTGGGCTATGTTGTCTTTAAATTTAGATTCTCGCCCAATGCTAAAACTAAATATTCAAGGTCATGAGTTTAATGAGCTACTGGACACAGGAGCTGACCTTAGCATCATATCTCGTCAAGAATGGCCAAAACATTGGCCATTACAACAAGCCACTCAAACGCTTCGAGGCCTAGGAGTGGCGACTAATCCCCATAAAAGTTCGATGATATTAGATTGGAAGGATCCTGAAGGATGTGAAGGAACTATACAGCCATATGTATTGGATCATCTTCCTATAAATTTATGGGGACGAGATGTCCTAGATCAATTAGGTTTGACGTTAACAAATAACATCAATCCTAATGCGCCCACTACTAGGGCTAGACAAGGCTTTAGGAAAGAAAAAAGATTAGGAAAACAAGGGCAAGGTATAGCAGCACCAATACAAATAGATCAAGGAACAGACAGACATGGGTTGGATTTTCAGAAAGGGCCACTGAGACAATCAAAATTACTTGGAAATCAGAAAGACCAGTGTGGGTGCCTCAGTGGCCCCTGACTAAAGAAAAGATACAAGTAGCCCATGATCTGGTCAAACAACAATTAGCGGAAGGACATATACAACCTTCCATATCTCCCCATAATACTCCCATTTTTGTCATCAAAAAGAAATCTGGTAAATGGAGATTATTGCAAGATTTAAGAGCCATTAATAATGAGATGGTTATTATGGGACCTGCCCAATCAGGGATTCCTCAATTGTCTGCTTTGCCAAAAACCTGGCATGTTTTAGCTATAGATATTAAAGATTGTTTTTTTCAATTCCAATTCATCCTGAGGATAGTCCACGTTTTGCATTTACTATCCCTGCATTAAATCATGAAGGTCCTGATCAGAGATATGAATGGAAAGTACTCCCTCAAGGGATGGCTAACAGTCCAACTATGTGTCAAATATATGTTAACAAAGCAATCCAGCCACTTAGAAATCAAAATCCTGAACTACAAATATTTCACTATATGGATGATGTATTATTGGCACATAAAGATAAAAACATATTGCTGGAATGTTATGCCACACTTACAAACTTATTAAAAAATTATAATCTAGAGATAGCAATAGATAAAGTACAATTAAATTTTCCAATTAATTATTTAGGAGTTCTATTATCCTCAACCATGGTCCGTCCACCAAAAATTCAAATACGAGTAGATCAACTCAAATCACTTAATGACTTTCAAAAGTTATTGGGAGACATAAATTGGATAAGGCCTTATCTAGGTATGCCAACAGGAGAGTTGGGACCTTTATTTGATATTCTAAAAGGTCCATCAGATCCAAATTCACCCCGCATGTTAACTCCTAAAGCAAGAAAGGCATTAAAAATTATGGAAACATATATGGAAAATATGCATTTGGATAGAATTGATATAAGTTTGCCTTTATTATTTATTGTACTACCAACAAAAAATATTCCTACAGGAGTATTTTGGCAAGAAGGTCCATTATTGTGGATACATTTATCTTATTCTCCTAACACTATTCTTACTAGGTATCCTGAGGCTGTAGGACAATTAATACTCAAAGGAATAAAAGCAGCGAAGGGAGTGTTTGGAATTTCTCCCAATAAAATTATTACTCCATATACTATGGATCAAATTGATGAGTTAGCTAATGAGTTAAATACTTGGGCAATAATCATGTGTAAATCTAATGTTTCATTTGATAATCATTTACCATCTAATCCTTTGTTGTCTTTTTGGTCTAAGCATCCTGTAGTTTTTCCTAAAATGACAAGAAAAACACCTATCATGAATGCTCCAAATATATTCACTGATGGGTCTAATAATGGTACAGCAGCAGTAGTTACCCCAGATCGAACTTTTACATTTTTAGTACCGAAACAATCAGCTCAAAAGGTAGAGCTTAATGCAGTTTTACAAGCTTTTTTGATGTTTAAAGATTCTGTATTTAATTTATTTTCTGATAGTCAGTATGTAGTTAATGCTATAGTATCTCTTGAAGATGCTGGTAGGATTTCCCCTTCTTCTACTGTTTTCTCTTTGTTTTCCACTATACAAAGTCTAATCTGGGACAGAAAAGATCCATTCTTCATAGGACATATTAGGGCACATACAGGATTGCCTGGAGCCCTTAGTTTAGGCAATGATTTAGCAGATAAAACTACACATGACATACATATTTTCTCTACATTTTAAGAAGCTACAAATTTTCATAAAAGGTTTCATGTTAATGCTAATACTTTACAAAAGCGTTTTAAAATAACTAAGGAACAAGCCAGACATATAATAAAACAATGTCAAAATTGTGTGACATTTTTACCACAAGTTAATCTTGGAGTCAATCCTAGAGGACTGATACCTAACCATATTTGGCAGATGGACGTCACACACTTGCCAGAATTTGGAAAATTAAAATATTTACACGTTACAGTTGATACTTCTTCCGGATTTTTGATGGGCTCCCTTCATGCCGGAGAAAAAACTAAAGATGTTATAGCTCATTGCTTACAAAATTTTGCCACTGTGGGCGTTCCTAAACAGTTAAAAACCGATAATGGTCCTGGCTATACCTCTACCTCTTTTAAACAATTTTGCTCATCATTTGGCATTACTCATATAACAGGAATCCCATACAATCCACAGGGACAAGGCATAGTTGAAAGAGCTCATCAAACTATTAAAACATACTTATTAAAGCAAAAAGAGGGAATTGGAAAGGGGTATATATCCCCCAAAGATAAACTTAAAATAACACTTTTTACTCTAAACTTTTTAAATTTGGATTCATCAGGACTTAGTGCTGCGGAAAGGCACATGTATCCAAAAAATGTACATAAGCCTAAAGTACTTTGGAAAGATATTCTAACAGGACAATGGAAAGGTCCTGACCCAGTGATTGTCTGGAGTCGGGGCTCTATTTGTGTTTTTCCACAGGGAGAACAGCAGCCGATTTGGATTCCAGAGAGATTAACTAAAACAATTTCTACAGATCGAAAAGAAGATGATTTGACTCAAATCCATAACAGCTGATATCCAGAACTCCAGCTTGGCCATTCTTACATCTGCGACAGTGATTAACCAGGATGCTTTTTTCAATAGCTATTTTATTATTGCATTTTTCCACATCATAAGGTTCTATTTTTATTTTTTGAGCTCATACAAACCTAGGTTAATGTTTTTCTGATCATTTTTATTTTTTGACTGTGGAGTTTTTAAACATTGCAATGGAGATTTCACCCAGGTAAAGCTACAAGGCCTTTACTATTTTCTTATGTGTTGTACGTTTGTGTACACTCTTGTGTTTTGTGTTGTATGTCTGTATGTGCGTATGTCCATATTTCTTATATGAGGAGCGCTCATGAAAAAATGGATCCGAATTATTATTATTATTATTATTTTATTCACGTGATTTAAATGGTTTAATTTAAATTAGGTAAACAGCTGTTAAGGATTGTTTTTAAAGGTGGTTAACAGATCTGTTTGTTTACTAATTTAAATTAGGTAAAAAGCTGTTAAGGATTGTTTTTAAAGTAGGTTAACAGATCTGTTTGTTTACTTTCACCTTTCCTTTTCATTATACTTAATAATTCTTTTCAGGATAATGTCTTTTTAGCATCATTGCCAGAATTCCTATCTTCATCCCAGTGCCGGTGAAGACAAAGATAAAACCAAACTACAGCTTCTATGATAGCTATCACAGTAAACTGTATAAACTGATGCATCAATGAATATAACTCAACAAGTAATGCTCAATCAAGGAGTCAACTTACTTTGGGAGGAAACGGATTTTGGGAGGAAATGGACATATTGATAGATTCCTCTGCTTTGAACTGCTTGCAAAACTTGCCTGAACTATGTAACTATCGTTTGGTGCAGCGAATTGTGGTATTGCTGGCATATCTTTGCTGATGGTGTCACTAGTGATGCAATTTTTATTTCCTTGCCAGCGCACCCCATGTTAATTGTGGTAGTGCTGACATATCTTTGCTGATGGTGTCACCAGTGATGCAATTTTTTCCCAAGGAGCCGTCAATTGGCTTGGTGTCGTGGCATTTCTGTATCCTCCTCCCTTCTGCTAGTGATGGTCTAAAATTTGGGGGCCAATGGCTTATGCTGGACCGGTAGTCAGTGACGGGTATGATCCAATTGCAGTGGTATCAACCTAAGACAGGAGGCTGACGCCTAAAGGTCAGTTTTCCGATGACGGGTAAGAACCATATGTTGAATTGGACAACCTACCAGGCACGGTCCTTAAGCCACATTGCTTGTTGTTTAATTAATCAGAAGGGGGGAGATGCTGGGAGCCATTAGCCAAGTAAGTAGGTATGACAATTTCCTTGCCAGCGTACCCCATGTTGCAGTGACATTGAATGTAGGTGACCTTGCTCAAGGACCAAGGCAGATTAGGGTGTTCCGGGTTTAAGATAATCGTGTTTAGGGCGTTCCCAGTTTAGGTTCCAGGTTTAAGATTATTCCTCCTGGGAATAGGGCGTATCCTGCTGCCTGAGTTCCCCTTGAGTTCTCACGGGATTCAGACAGTATTTTTTGGGAGACAGATGCCCAGTGGAGGTGGATTTGGGCAGAGAACGTGGATTTGGGCAGAGAACGTGGATTTCCCCAGAACGTGATTGTAGACGGCTGGTGTGAGTTCGGGAATAAAGAGTTGCTGTTTGAATCTACAAGCTGTGTGGTGGCTCGTGATTGTGTGCCCAGCCAGACTGCGGCAGTGATGCTTCCTGATTCACTCTTCTTGCTAAGGATTGCATTGGCTATTCTGGGTCTCTTATTTTTCCAAATGAATTTCATCAATGATTTTTCTATTTCTATAAGGAATGATGTTGGTATTTTAATTGGAATCACATTGATTTGTACGGCCATTTTGACAATATTCGTCAAATATGCATTTTTTTATGTGTAGTAAAGTTGCATAATAGTATGTAAAACATGACATCTGGGAGAAAAATATAGGAATGTCCCCATTTTCTGGCAAAACATACTGTAAAGTATTAAATCTGTGATACTGAAGCAAAAATGAATAAATGTATTAGCTATCTAGATTAATAGTGACTCCCTCCAAAAAAATCAATCCATGAATCAATAAGGACATGAATAAAATAAATGGGAGAAGAGAATGTGTTTCCTTCCAACAGAATACCAACTGAAAATTTAGGAACACAACTCTTGGCAACCATTGGAGTTCACACAAGAAAAAGTAATGAATGCTAAAATTTAAAGTGGGCTCAGGAAAGGAAACACAAAGCCTACATGTAAATTTTTGAAGAAAAAAACACCAAGTTTTCTTGAGGAGGAGCCCCTCAAATACCACATAAATGTATAAATAGTGATTCCTAAAGTCCTTTCCCAAAGTGACCTACTGATAATAATCAGAAAATCACGGGGTTTATATCTGAATAAAAGGAAATACCTACATCTATTGAGGGCCCTAAATTATGGTCAGAGCTGACTCAAAAGCCCAGAGACCTGAGCCTGCATCATTGCTCATACAGTAAATGAAAACCAAGTAATAGACTCCTGGGCCATTTATATATGAATCCTCTGACACTATAGGACAACCCTGGTCATCTCTCCAGTTCTAAAATACATCATTGGAATAGCAACCTGACTTAGCAGTTTACAAAAACCCTCCTATAGCTATTTGGTGTAACTAATATGAAAAATCAGGTGGATGCACCTGAAATATTATCCTCTTATATTCAAAAATAATAAATATAAATAACATTTTGTTCCGGGGAAATGGCAGAAATTGATCACCTCAAACATTTAACAGATGTGTGGGTGGTTGTCCTGATGGCATGACCATCTATTTACCAGATCTGGCCCCCATAAAACATTAAGGGACATGTCTATCCGATGGTAGATAATTGATATGTGGGCTCACTCTGTCCAGCTGAAGCTCACTGAACAGCTGAGGATGGTGTGGTGACGGAGTCGAAAAGAAACCTCCACAGACCAGTTTCAGAGATCTCAATCCACTTTATTGTTGCATAGACAAGCCTTTTATGCATAGTCTGTTACTGGGAAAATTTAGCTGAGGGTCAAAATAATCCAATGACCTAGCAACACTCTTATGAGCGGCAACCAATGGTCTAAAAGGTCAGTGGCAAAAAGCAGAAGGAAGGGAACATCCTGTGCACCTGAGGGTGGCCAGCACCTGAGGGTGATGGGGCTAGTCATGGTCAGTGTTCCAAACCACAAATATCTGGACCCAGTATTACAAGCCCTAAGAACCCCTCACAAAGGCCTAATAGGCTGCTTTCCAGCTCATGGGCCCAACACTGACATTTATCAAACAGCAGTAATACTTGCAGATGCTGAGCCAGATTTGGCATCATTACTGGAACACAGAAACATGGACTTGGCATTTAGCATTGCTTTTGACCCAACAAATGCATTCCTTTTAATACCCATCAGGAAGGAGGATCAGAAGCACTGTGCTTCAGGTTGGACAGGAAAGAGTTTACAACACTTATACACTGTCTGTCAGAACATGTCCTGAAGGTAGAAGTATTATATTGCTACATTATATTGATGGAATCATAATAATTAGAACTGATGGTTAACAACTAGCAATTATTCTGGATATCAAGGAAAATGAAAATCACAAAGATTCAAGGTCCTGACCACTTGTGAAATTTTTAGGAGTTTGGTGGCTTTACGCATGCTGAAACATCCCCTTCAAAGCAAAACATAAGATATTGTACTTCTGCATCCAGCTATAAAGAAAGGAGCTCAAGGGCTGGGGATATAGCTCAGTTGGTGTAGCGTGCTTGCCTTGCATGCACAAGGCCCTAGGTTCAATCCCCATAACAAGAGAGAGAGAGAGAGAGAGAGAGAGAGAGAGAGAGAGAGAGAGAAAGGTAGGTGCTCAAAGACTCAGGGATCATTTTTTTCCAAACATTTGATACTATCTAGCTTTTTAAAACTTGGGGCATTACAATCATACATAATAGAGGGATTCATTACCTCATATTTGTACATGAACAAAACATAATTTAGTAAATTAAATTGGTAAGCCTCTTAAGTTTTGAAGGTAGCATATTGCAAACAAGGAGATACTGAACTGATCTAGTTTTCCTACCATTGTTTTGAGCACTCAGGGCCTGAATGTCTCAGAAGTTTGCTCTAGACTCTTATACAAGGTTGAAGAAAGCTGGCAAACTGGGATGGGCTGTAGGGGTTTGTGCAAAGGGGATGTAGAACACCCAAGACACTCATCCCCTGACCTTACTTGAAAGACCCAATGGAACAAAAAGTGTAATATTTAGAAAGACTGGTGGAAAATTAGTAGAGTAGTAGGAAATGACTCTAATCTTTAGGGGAAGGTCTATTTCATATAAAGACAAAAACAAAATACATTTTAAAGTTTTTATTTAACGAAAAAACTTGTTCTGTAAAAGAAGTCAGACAAGAAAATTACATTGTATGATGCCATTTTTGTAAAATACTCACAATAGACAAATCAGTAGAGATAGAAAGTAATGAGGATATAGAGGTGCTGTTTCAAAACGAATATGCTGAAAACAGTGTCCAAAACAAGAGTATCCTTGATCTTGGGCTGGGGATATAGCTCAGTTGGTAGAGTTCTTGCCTCACATGCACAAGGCCCTGAGCTCAATCCCCAGAACCAAAGAAAGAAAGAAAGAAAAAGAAAAGAATATCCCTGATCTTGACAGGATCACTGCCCCTGGTCTCATTTGCTCTCCATGCCAATAAACCACCAAAGAAAAGCATTAGCATACTTCCAGGAGCAACTGACCCTTATCACCATGAGAATGTGGAGTTTCTGCCACATAAGGAAGGAGGCAGGGAGGAATGTGCTGGCCCACACGTATCTCTTCTTACTCACACACCAACTTTAACTATAAATGGGCAATGTAAATGTAAATAAGTCTACCCTATTTTAGCACCCACAACCATGTAAGGATATGACCAAAAGAACTTCAGATCTTCAAGGGTGAGAGTTTAGTCACTCTATCAGATAAGCTACCAAGACAGACAGGAACTAACAAGAGTGGAGAGAATCAGTAATGTGTGGTAAAGAAAGGAGATAATATGTATCAGTTGCAGCCTTGGGACCAGTTGTAGAAATGGGCCCTATGACTCTTCTCATATCCCTCTCTAGTAAATTTCCCCACAAGTTATGGCCATCATGAATCCTGAAGAAACTGTAACAAGACAGGGTGAATGCAATACTAGGAGTAAATGGGTCTCAGGGGTGCAAGTGTGGGAACAGCAGACACTGTTGGTGCCAGCTGGGCACACTTATCCTCAGGTGTCAACTGAATTCCTCTTCATAGCTCACAAGGGAAACTCCACCAATGAATTTCCCTCAGGAGACTGGACCTGCTTCAAGTGTAGGTACCTCAGTGCAGGCTGCCTGGAGCCAATGATTGACCAATGTGTGTGGTGCACAGGAGCCCAGTTCCCTGAATCAAGGAGAAACAAGCTCTCTGCTGATCTACACTCCAGAGACCCCTGCAAGACTATGCTGAGGCTAGACTTTGATTAAAGCTTATTTTTGCTCAGATTCTTCTCTTTTCCCATAATACTTTACTCATTTTCTTACAGGCTTCTCTTGAGAGCTTTTCTTAATAAATCACAGGCACACCAACCCCCATGTCCAATTCTCCTTCTAAAGAACCTGGCCTGAAATTAGAGAAGTGATCTCAATTTTAACATGGACACAGAATTTTAGTGAAGATTAAAATAAAGAAAAGTAATTTAAAAGTCAGTCCACAGGCCATTGACTGCCATTATTTGACTGTGCCTGAAATTATTTGACAGAGTTCTTAAAATGTCATTTCCTAGGTCCTACCCTAGAATTCTTACCAAAACTCCAGAATTGTGACTTAGAAATCTCATTTTTTAAAGTTTTATTTCTGTATTTTTATCAAGGGGTTGTAAGTCATTGGTTTAAAAAACTCACTAAATGATTTAGACATGCCTCTGTATGAACTGGGATGTGTAAAATGAAATTTTGAGGTTCTACCCTATTTTATAAGCCTGTGATTCAGTTACCTATTACAAATCAATAGTCCTTAACTTGAAAAATGATCTTGATTTCAAACCAATCATAGGATGGTTATAAATTAAATGTGATATTAGTATGGTGACTTCTGAGTTTTGGCAAAAAAAAAATCCATTTGTATTTAGTTGATGGCATTTCTTAAAATAGTATTATTAATAGTACATGGTTTGTGTGTGTTACCATATCAAGTGATATAGACTGGGTTATGCTAAAGAAATCAATACCACCAAAATTTCAGTGACTTCAAACAGTGAAAGTTTATTTCCTGTTCATAAAAATATAACAGCATATCTAAACACCCCTCCAGGACTCCCCCAAGTCTGCCATGCAGCAGTGCTCCAACTTCATCATTATTTCTTTAGAATATGGATTTTTTCCTTGAAATTCACCAGTGCTTTTAAAGGATGACAGAGCTTTAAATTAGTTGCATCAAACAGGAACATTGTGGAGTCTGATTCAGCTCAGGTTTCTAGTCTTGCCCTCTGGCATAGGTGACAGTGGATAGGGCCCTCAAATCTCAACATCATTGCTAGGGAGACTCCCACTGGAAGTTAAGTGCTCTGGTCCTGAGGCATCACTGACCTTTGCCATTGATAATGTAGATCACAATCCCCAGTCCCAAATTGGTCCTATAATCTGATCATGAGAACAAGAGCCAAGGCAGGCTAACCTTACTGTATGTTCAGAATGAGATGCCAAATGTATACTGGGGAGACTATCAATGTCAACACAGTTGTTAAATAAAATGTGGAAGATATAAGTAGAAAAAAGAAAAAAATATATATAGGGCACCACTACTGATGATTAGTGGTTTATTTCATTTGAATATTTGATAATATAATGTCTTTTGAATAACATTTTTATTAATTATTCATTTCACGGTAAAGTATTTTTCAATTACATCCATACACACAATTGAAAAGTTACAACTCTTGCACACTCACATCAGATGAGATTTAATTGGTTTGGAATGATTATTTGCAGTTATTTGTAATATGCTTGTTCTCCTTATTGATATATGTTAATTCTATTTTAATTCAAATTTGCCACTGACTACTGATTGTGATTGGGGGCAAGATACTTTTCTGAGATTAAGTCACTCCAGCTCCAAAATAAGGTTATTACAAGAGATTTTCTCTAAGCTGTTTTCCAGTTCTGGTGGATTGTGAGTATATGTAACCCCTGATGCCTGCACATCTTTCACTCATCCTTTCCTTTCTCCCAAAGGCCATATACAGGACCAT
Source organism: Marmota flaviventris (assembly GCF_047511675.1). Classification (NCBI taxonomy): domain Eukaryota; kingdom Metazoa; phylum Chordata; class Mammalia; order Rodentia; family Sciuridae; genus Marmota; species Marmota flaviventris. Next base: position 44,898,069 of record NC_092506.1, read on the forward strand.
TTCAACCTTGAAGAATCAGCACCTTGAAACAGCCTCCCTCAGAGCCCACTTTAAGAACCTAGAACTCTTCCAGTGTTAGGGCCCCTGTCTGTGGAGGTGATATCCAGAGGCCTCTATTTCTTTCGCTGGCATGTACAAATATCATGAATTCTAAAATCATGGTTGAAAATTCTTGCCAAACTACAGTACCATTCACATAGAATTCAGGAATCTTAGACTGTGGTTAGAAAAGAACATTAAAAAGTGTTTCCCTCCAATAAAACAATCTTCTCAAACAAGGACTTTCTTTTTCTCACAACTGCAACACCTGTTAAGACAGTTTTGGGAGCAAAGTAGGTACCCAATGAATACTTGTCATTTGAAGAAGTGACTCTAACCTTCACCTCCATAAGATTCAATTCTCAATAAGGATTAATACAACATCAGCTTCTACATCTCTAGCAACTAAGATCTAATCACCTGCTGAAACAATACAGCCCATTATTTCCCTAAGAGATAAGTGTACCTAGAAGAGGACAGTGTTTAGCTTAACCTTCTGCCCCAACTGCTAAGTCAAGAACTGAGAGGCAGAGAGATGGACAAGCCCAATGAGCAAATGACAACTCAGAGACAGGAAGTACAAGTTTCAGAGAAATTTCCTTCACATTTGTAAACTGTATCTTATTTTTTATTCTACCTTGTGGATTAGATCAAGGCAAAATTTATTAAATACAATGATGTGGATGACAGAAAATTTCTGCATTTTTACATAGGTTACCAGAGAGGCATATGATGCTTAAATCCTCATAGCCCCAGTGCTGAGGACCTACAGAATCAGAGGGCTCTGCTAGACTTCAAGAATAAATAAAAGAAATATTCAGGTTTTGTCACTGTCCCCACCTGTAACCAAGAAACTCTTCAAAAAGGGAAATTACCAGCATGGCAGGTACTTGAGATAAATGGCATCTAGCAAGACAGGTAGGTAGAAATCCCTGATTCAAAATATTTTTTATCTCATAAAAAAAAGGAAAGAAAGAAATCCCTGACTTATTTCTTATTAGGCAACCAGATGAAAACTGAGAAACCTACAGCTGCATGGTACAGCTTTGAGGGTAAGGGATCCCAGGGCCTTGGAGATGTAGAATTGGAGTAGTACAGCTGTTACCTCCTGGTGTCGCTGCACTCCCTAAAATCTGGCTGTCTCCTTGTAAAATATTAAGGCTACAGGGAACTATAAGAGCTTCCAGACTTTTCTCCTCCCATCTCTTTTTCATATAGGGAATCTGAGGCCCAAAGAGAAATAAACTATTTGTTGAGATTCAAATGATTACATATTTGCACAGGCTAGATTAAAACCCAGAAAGTTATTTCACTGAATATTTGTTTAAATGTGGGAGGTGCTCTTTCAAAATAACCTTTTGGGTTTAGAACAATCTAACCTCTATTGAGGAGTAAGACTGGTCTTTATAGAAGGGATTATTCACTGTGATATTTTTGCTCAAAAGAGAGAAAGGGGAAAGAGGGAGGGAGGAAGAGAGAAAAGATGTGAGGAAAAAATAGATAGATATTTTGGTGGGCTGGTCTTGGCCACCTTCTTCTGCTGCTCTGACTTCCTAGCAATTGTAGCTTTGCTGTGTAGTTCAAAATCCTCATTTTTTCAAAATCAAAAATCAATCTGTGCTTTTGTAATTATGTCAAGGTGTATTCTTATACCCAAAGCTCTCATAATGTGGAATATGGAAAAGAGCATAGCTAAAATAAAATAAAAGAATTCCCCAAAGAATGCTTTGTGGTTAGGATGAAGACCCTGATCCTGGGCCTTCTGAAACTCAGTGCAGCTCTGGTTGGGCTGGCAGGACTCACAGCTGTGCTCTACCTTCAGGGCTTCCACATCACAGGATGTGATCTCAATGTTCATCTTCAACATGGCCAGGACTGATCTCCTCCTCCTGTGCATCCAGATTATAAATGACCTTGAGAAACCTTCAACTTCCTCCATCCCATCTCCATCTCTGCATCTATATTGTGCTGGTAAGTTTTCCCCACATTACAGGACTGAGCATGCTCAACACTATTACCAGTGCTGCCTGTCTGTCCTTGACCCATCTGGTACCACTGCCACCACCTGAAGTACATGTGAGCAGTATGCCTTGCTCTAGGCCTTGTCCCTGTTGCCAAGCATCATGTAAGGGAATTGCTGTGGCTTTTATTGTGTAGTCTGATTTTATTTGGTGTCAAGCATTTTGTCTCTTCATTCTTATTTGTGGTTATTTCTGGGATCCAAAGCTACCGTGTTGGTCAGGTTCCTATGTGGCTCCAGGGATGCAACACCTGGTCCTTTGTGACCCTCCTGTGTCTGGTCCTATTCTTCCTCTCTTGCCACCTACCTGATGGATCCAAAGGTTCCCTGGGTCATGGGCTCAAACTGATTATGTTTTATTCTTTTGTGACCTCATTGTTGATTTCAGCTCTGAAACAGCTAAGCCAACCCCATTGTTTACTTCTTTTTCGGCTCCTTCAGGCATGAAGCACAAACCCTCCAGATGCTTCTCCAGAGGACTCTATGACACTGGGGAGCTGGACGAATGCAGAAGCAGCTGTTCTTAGGAAACCCTGGAGATGCTGGGAAGCAGAGTGGAGCAGTGGTGACGAGCCTCTGCCCAGTGACCAGAAGTGGCTTTGCAAATGAACACAACCCAGTCCCACTTGACTGTTGTCTGCTCTTCTCTCAGCCCCCTGCCCCTAAAATTCCACAGTGATGCCTCAGTGTCGTCAAATGCATTTCTATTAACCTGGTTTTCCCAGGTTTTCTCAGAGTATCTGGTAGTAGAATATCTGAGAATAACTGTATCCTTCTCTAAACCAAAAACACTCCTTATGTTATCTTCTCTAACTCATTTTTTATTCAGCTATTATTACTTACTGTAACTGCAGTGAGAGGAATCCTTCTCCAAACCACAAAACCCTATTTATAATTGTTCTTTATGTGATATTTTAAAAATGATTCCTACTGCCTTTCAGGCTATGTTTTTCTAGGAATCATGTTCTGGTCTGAAGCTGGGCATTACTGCAGGTAGGAGTTTGGTTTTAAGTGAATGAATCTATAAATCCCATTAAATGATCAAATCTTTTTGAAACAGTATATTTAAAGATAACCTCTCTGCCTGCACAGGAACAGTCAGTTTTTTATGAAAAGTCTTCTGGAAACATTTGTCCCTGACATGGTGATACGTTCACCTTGCATTCTGGTGATGAAAACCATGGTATTTTCCCTTGAAATCTCATTTTTATGTTGCTCATAAAAAGACAGATAGATATAGGCTGGGTTGTGGCTCAGTGGTAGAGCACCTGCCCTGCACATGTGAGGTGCTAGGTTTCCATCCTCAGCAACACATAAAAATAAATAAATAAAGATATCGTGTCCATCTACAACTAAAATTTTTTTAATTACTTAAAAGACAGATATAAAATCCAGAAATATGAGGAACCTATTCCATTTTAAAGTAGGAAGTATCAGAAACCATTTACAAAGAGTTTACAGATTTATTCAGTTTGGGACGGCAACTGATGTCTCAAGAGTTTGTACCAAATGTTCTGGATCTGACTTTCCCTCAGTCTAATGTTCAGTCTTCATGGGGAACAGAACTAAAAAAAGAAAAAACCAACCTCTCCGTATTAGTCATATTAACTAAAATCAGGATCAGTACAAAGTCAGGACTATCTAGTACCAGGGGTTACTCATTCCACAAAGAACTCAAGTAGAAAGAAGGGCCCACTATGGGTGTCCTAACAACACAGCGGATCCCTGTGGAACACAGACACTGAGGCTGCCCCTCAGATTAATCCTCAGAGCTGACAAGTGAACTCTAAGGAGGCAGGAGACAGTAAAATGACTTTATGGAAATGGTGGCACCATATTGTTCAGTTTTCCCAACCAAATATATTGATGACTCTTACAGAATAAATCAGTACAGAGAAGTTGGGTTCCATGACTCCAGATCTAATGTTCTCCTCAGGTGAGTATCTGCTGGTGATTTCGTATCCTGCGTGTGCTCTCTTGCTTTCCAAATGCTGTAACAGATATTGGCTATAGATTAGGGCATCTTACAGAAAGGAGGAAACCGAAAGACGGGGTTACATCCTCCGTCCAGGCAGAGCTCTTCAATGTGATATCATCAGGTCAGGTTTAGGATTATTATGAAAGTCGCCTCTACTAAATTTTAAATCCTTTTATACTTTAATATATAGGGTACATAAATAGTGTAGTCACCATTAGAAAAATTGTCATTACATTTAAAGAATACATTTAAATTCTTTTCAATTTTGTTTTCTATGGCAACTTAATTTTTAGTTACTCGCTTTTCTAACATCTTGTTACACATGTAAGGAATAAAGTACACTGATTTCAGAATCTAAGTACAGCCATAAAGAGAGGTGATGTAAGGCTGGGTCATTAGTTGCATCTGTGCATCTATAGTTTTATATATTCTTTTTTAAAGAGAAATTAGTAGTAAGTAAAAAAATAAATAAATAAATCATATGCTTGATGTCACTCACCAGTGGGTATGTGAATATTTACTACTTATTTAGTAGTATAAATGTCTACTTTAAGGACTTCTCCAGCATCAAACTTATCCTTATCTGTGGTGTCCCCAGTATCTACCAAGATGGTCAATCCAACATCCTACCCTCTCCATTTTCTAGATACCTCCCCCCTTTAACCCTACATCCACTCCATTCTAACCACCAAGTTCTGCATTTTCTCATTGGCCACATCGGTGGGACCTCTAAAGTCTCAGTCTTGAGATCACCCTCCCTGTGATCACTCTTTCTTATCTCTGATCTGGACCATAATTTTCCTGACAGACAGCTCCAAAGACCTTCCCGCTCCATCCACATTGGATCCAGTCTCTTGGCCTGACATATCTCCCTGGCAGTCTCTCTCTCACCTCCATCCTTGAGAGCTTTAGATTCTAGAACCCGCTGTTAATATCACTACCTTGAACACACTCTCCACCTCTTGGCACTCCTCACTGCCAACTTACCAAACAAACCCCATCTGGTTAAATCCATCTCTCACTCTCTGCAAGCCTATTCCTGGGACTCTACCTTCTTTACACCTCACAGGGCGAATTGACTTATACACTTGTTAACACAGTGCAATTTAAAAATAGAAACGAAAAAAATTACTGTTCAAACGGTAATTTTAACTAATAAAATATATAAGAACAAAAACGAACATATTGTCGCTTCTAATAATAGGGTTTAGGAATCCATTCCTCTTTCATTTGATACACTTCTGTGGCATTGGGAAAGAATTTGGAAACGTGCATATTATTAGTGCTTTAATAAAGCAATTTCCTAGTTGGGAAGTCTTCCAACATGGCTCACATTACTTGGCATTGTTTGGCAGATGGTAGCAAGAGGCTCCAAAATAGCAATCATTTAAAGGAAGGAGGGCAGGAAGTGGAAGGTAAAGGCAAGGGGTTGAGTAGATAGAGTCGTGCCACATCAAGTGTTGAGAAACCTCCATCATGAACCTGACGCAACAGACTCCACACTCTCACTGTCCAACAGGTCTCTGCACAGGAAACCACTGGGCTGTCCAGCATCTTGATAAGACTTACGCAGGCACCAAACTTCCCTCCAGCTCCAGGAGGCCCTTCTCCCGGCAGAGAGGAATCCTATAGCAACTGTCCATCCTGGAGGCTCTTCCTTTCAACACAGGCCAGCTTGCCACATCCAGCAAGAAGAATGGAGGAAAGGTAAGACTTTATCAAGAGCTTATTTCTAAAGTCACTGCTCTGACTTTCCTCTCCATCATGTCTACATTGGGTGGAGTATTCAGGGAGCCCTAGGGCCCAAGGAAGAGAGCACAGGAGACATGAAGCTCTCTTTCAGTGACTTTAGCTCTCTAAAGGTTAACAGCGGAGGAAATCAAGCTGCTAACCCAGACTGTTCATTAGGATCCATCTTCATTCATTTAACATTAAGTCTTCTCCTGCAAACTTTTCAATTGATGGACTCAAATGATTGTACTTTCTGATCACAAATATACTCTGTGGCCCAGCCAGATCTGAGGCAATTGTAGTTCACATCCAGTAGCTGAGCTTATAGCAGATCTCAGACAGTGGTCTTGGCACTTAACTACCAAGCCATATCCCCAGCCTTTTTTTGTATTTTATCTAGAGAGAGGGTCTCACAGAGTTGTTTAGTACCCCCTCTGAGTTGCTGAAGCTGGTTTTGAACTCGAAATCCTTCTGCCTCAGCCTCTGGAGTCATTTTAATCACAGGCATGTGCCACAGAGCCTGGAAGAAAGACTGGATTTAGTATAATAAGAAAGTCTGATTGAAGAAGGCAGGAAGGAAAGAGTTGCCCACATTAACATTCCTTCAAATGGTGTGGAGAAAGATGCTGCCACCTGGAAAAGGAAGAGGAAATTAAGTCCAACCCTTAGACTTGAAACCCAATGCCAGGCTGTCACAGTCAAATCTGGTACCAGATAGAGTACAGGCTCTGATCCCAGGCCAGTATCCAAGCACTGATTCTCTGGACCGACATTTGTCAGGGGGCCAAGGGACTGTCTCCACCACCCTTCCTCAACCTCAGGTAGCATATGGTGCAGCAAACTCTACCTATTGGTAGATAGGACAGCAAAATGAGCATGGAACTTTGCCTTAGGGTTCAGTCCCATATGCATTGCAGTGGGCTCTAGGCAAAGCTAAAATATCCCTATCCCTGGGCAAAACTTTGCAGGCATAGTGGAGACCTTGCCCTGACACCAGGCAGAGATCTTTGCCCTAGAGGGACAGACCTGCATTTTGGCCAACATTGCCATAAATCTCACTGTGGGCCTGGGGAGCACCTCCAAGACTTTGAAGGTCCTTGAAGCTGTGACACTTAGATGTGACCCAGCTTAGAATCAGCCAAGGGAAGGTTTTTTTTAATTCCCTCCCCCAACTTCAGGTTGCACAGAGGGAAGCAAAGCTCCATCCATTAACTCAGGGTAATAAGCATAGAACCTTGCCTTGGAACTCAGGTCAGTAACAGCTATCACTGTGCAGATACTTAGAGCCCCTGTCTTCTGGCAGGTAGCCATAGATAGATGTATAGACCTACCTTGCTTCCAGGCAGAGAGTCATGTGGCTCAGTTGATTGGACTTGTGTTCTGGCCATAATCACCTGTGGATAGTTGGGTCTATCATGGGTCTCAGACTTGACTTTACTACAGCAGCAGGCAGCCCTATGACAGCATGGGTCCTGGTGTACACCTGGGGTGCACTATTTTAAGTGGATTGTGCAGTCTGAGTGTGATCCAGTATGGTGGCATGGGCCTGGGGGCACAGAATTGCCCATCACATCCTTTCCCAATACAGGCAGTACAAACAAAGAGAGAATAATTGTCTGTCTGGGGTCAGAAAAGGGAGGTAGGAGCCAAGTTGTTGCATAGAGGCCTGGAGCTGATCCTCCATAAAGATGGACAGAGCTGAAGGGACTCCCACAGTGCCTAGCCACATAGTGTTGACTAGAAAAAGTATGTATGACTACCATGGCCTCAGGCAGAGGATTAAAGAGAGAAACTACACCTTTAAGCACTCTGTTAGATCCTTCAGAACACACCAACTGTGGTTTTGGGAAAAGCTTGGACTTGGACCACCCCCTAGTGTTGAAAAAGCAACACACCAAGAGCAAAATCACAATCCTGGAATGAGGGTATGAAACCTAGGTAAGAAACAGGAAAATGGACCACAGATTCACAGAAAATAAGCAGGCTGATTGGAATTTCTGGATCAGAGGAGGCACAATGTCAGATTGTAAAAACCGGAAAAATAGTCAACCCTTCAATATGCAGATAACTACGTAAACCAACAAGGATCAAAAACCATCAGGAAGGGCTAGGGGTAAAACATGTGCTTCAACACACACCTTAAGTTCTATCCCGAGCATCAAAAAAATATTTTAAGTAAATAAATAAATGACAACAACAACGACTTTCAGGGAACCATGACTTCACTTAATGAACAAAGCAAAATTCAGGAAAAGGGCCATAGGTAACCAACACGTGCAAACTGATAAGTAGGTAGAGAATTTAAATGGCTGTTCTAAGGAAAGTGAGCAAGCTTCATAAAAGCACTGAAGAACAATTCACAACTCATTCAGAGAACAGAGAGGTTGAAGTGAGTTTTCTGTTATATTGTGTGCACGTATCAATATGTACAACAAATGCCATCAACATGTACAACTATAATGCACCAAGAAAATAAGTAAATAAAAATAACATTAAAAAATCTGTAAGTTGAAAAGTACATTAAGTAAAACTTTAAAACAAATAGAAGACAAAAATAGGAGAGGTTAAACAATCAAAATCAGTGAACTCAAAGTTAGGCTGTATGGTTGGATGTACATAAAGGAGAAAAAAAGCAAAAAAAAAAAGGGGGGGAGGAGAAAACTAATGAGAGCTTTGGGGCAGCCTTAAAGAACAATATTTTGTGTTATTGAGATTCAAGAGGGTCCTGAGAAGGCCAAGGGGGCAGACAGATCATTCAAACAGGTAAAAATGAAAATTTTCCTGAACCTAGAGGTGGATACAAATGTCCAAGTTCTGTAAGGTCAAAGTTTACCAGTCTCAGTCACCTCAACCAAGCACGGCCAAGACCATGCTAATCAACCCTTCAAAGCTGAAAGACAAATATAAAATTCTCAAAGTAGTAAGCCTGAAAAGGAATAAATAACACATTAGTGTGGTCTAATTTATCTGACTGCAGACTTCTCAGAACACACCTCATAGGCCAAGAGGAAGTAGGAGGATATTTTTCACAGTTCTGAAGGAAAATACTACTGACCCAGAATACTGTGCACATCAAAGCTAGCCTTGGAAATGAAGGAGAGGTAAAGGTATTCAAAGCTGAGAGAATATATGAGCACCAGACCTGCCCTACAAGAAATGCTGAAAGGAGTTTTTTAACTAAATGAAAGAGATGATAATGAGGAAGAGGAAAACATCAAAAGTTATAAAAATCACTGGTAGGAGTAATTATACAGAGCAATACAGAAAGTTCTAATATTATAAACATGTTCTAATATTATTTAGTATGTTATAAACATGGTGAGTAAAGCAACCATCTGTTTAGTATGAAGACTAAAATACAAAACCACTAAAAATAACAATAAATACACTAATATTTTAAGAGATAAGCAAAATAGAATGTTGTAATTGGAACACCAAAACCTTAACATCTAAAGAGGAATGGATCTCAAGTGTACAGTTTTTATTTGTATTTTTTCCTTGTTTCTTTTACTACCTTTGTGATCAAAGTTTAGTTACTCTCGCTTTAAAATATCTTGTTAAACTCAAAAGATATATTTTGTTAGACTCATGATTATCCTAAAGAAAAACGCTAAAAGAGATATCAAACGTAATAAGCAAATAACAAACCATACTATGAGACTAAATCATTTAATCACATAGAAAAACTATACAAATGAAAGGAACTACAAACAAATAGAAAATAACTACAAAATGGCAGTAGTAATAATGTGTGTATCAATAATTGCCTTAAAAATAAATGCATTGGGAATGAAGGGAAGGGAGGGAGAAAGGGAATAGGAAGGACAATAGAATTTAATCGGACAAAACTTTCCTATCTTTGTATTTTAATAGACAACCAGAGTAACTCTGTATCGTGTACAACCACAAGAATGAGATCCTAATTAGAATAAGTTATACTCCATGTTGTATAATACGCAAAATACATTTTACTATCATGTATATCTAAAAGGAACAACTAAAAATAAATAGATTGAATTCTCTAATAAAAACACACCAAGTGACTAAGTGGATATTTTAAAAGATACAATACACTACTTACAAGAAATAACTTCAGCTCTAAGGGCATACATAGATGAAAAGAGAAGAAAGTGAATAAGATATTCCATGCAAACGGATTTCTAAAGAGCAGTAGTAGTCAAAACTAAATCTGATAAAGTAGATTTTAAATCAAAAGCCAAAATAAAAAGGAAGGTCATTGTATTATGATAAAGGGGTCAGGTCAACAAGAGCAAGTAATACTTGTAAATATATGAGCACCCCATACTGAAGCACCCATATATCCAAATCAAACATTAACAGACTTTATTAAAGGGATAAATAGAAAAATATGATAATAGTAATGAACTTCAAAATCCAACTTAAAATAATTAACAGATCATACAAAATACCAATAAAGAAACAGCAAAGCAAATCTGCACCCTAGATCAAGTGGATCTAAGACACATCTATAAGAGACTCTGTCCAATACCTGCAGGACAGAAATGTGTCCAAACGGCACATGGAACAACAGGACAAGGTAACAACTAAGCAAGTCTCAAAAAATCTTCAAAAAGTGAAATCTTACCATGCATCAACTCTGAGCACAATGCATTGAAATTGTAAACCAATAAAAAAAATGCAAAACACATATACATTAAAATTACTCAACACACTCCCAACCAACAAATCAGAGGTTAAGAAAGTTTGAAAATTTCATCAAATGATTGAAAACAGAAACTCAACACATGAAAACCTACGGGTTGTAGCAAGAACAATACTAACAGGCAAATTTAGAGCAGTCAACACTCACATCAGAAAGAGCCAGTCGTGCTAGCTCCTGTCTGTAGTCCCACCTATTTGGAAGGTGGAGACAGGAAGACTTTTTCACCCTGTATTTCAAGTAGCAAGACCCTATCTCAGAAAAAAAAAAGTGCAGAAAGATTTCAAATGAATAACCTATCAAGGACAAAAAAAACAATAACTAACTAAACATAATATTAGTAAAAATAGGAAAATAATAAAGGTCAGAGCAAAACTAAATTAAATAGGGACTAAAACACACAAAGCTCAACAAAGAACTAGCTCCTCAGAGCAATAAACCAGATGGACAAGCACTTAATAGTGTAGAGGACTATCTACAGAAATGGCAGGATTAAAGGAAACGAGACACCATAAGGAAAGCAAGGGTGACATGCTATTTCCACCCCTAGACTATTGTGGAGAAAGGGAAGGAGCCATTACCAGGGAGAGTGTAGCTATAGCTACAGCTGTATTACAGAAGGCAACAGGCAGGTGGAGAAGACCCACTGCCAACACACAGCCTCACAGCACAGAGCTAAGTGTTCGAAAACTCACACCCCTCTCCTCTGCCTTCCAGTGCCCTGAAAGTATCACCCAGTAGCCCAATCCAACCAGAAACAAGAAGGAAAATGATGCCCCTGCTGGGCTCTCAGAAGCCACCTGTTGGGAAGCCAAACAAGGCAGAGAAGGATGCAAAGAAAATTCTCCTGACAGATGAGACTATCCTTCACATCTCCTTGTATCTTCCCATTCCAGGGGGGTTTATCAAACTAAATATCAGTGAAACATTTCTCATCTTATCTGCATTGAAGTTATTTTCTCTGTTTGCATATGTTTTCTTTGTGTAGATTTTATGAAGTAATCACCCACCTTGATCAAAAATACCTTCAAAATTGAACAGAAATTAAAATGAAAACACATTCCTTATTGCTTAAAGTCTAAGTGTGGCTATTGAAATGCAGAACAATGACAACAATGACCTTAAGAAGATATTTATGAGACCTCAGCTGGGGCTCCATGATATAAAACCAAAAAACTTCAAAATTGCTATTCCCAAATCCTAAAAGGGTATGATCATGCTTGCATTCCTACATGACTCTCAACCATAGGAACATTCCATCTGAGGGAAGAGGAAGATGGGAATGGGAGGCTATGACACTTCTATTAACCCCATGACTCAAGAGTTGGTTACGTCACTCTCCTTACCTCCCATGGGTTAGTGCCCAGCCACATGGTGCCATCAGCATCAAGAGAGGATGGGAAACAGGATACATTTTTGGACCTAAAATACAGGGAATTACTGGTACAAAATAGAAGAATGGCTACCGGGGAATTCTAACAGTCTCTACAGGCCCTTGTGGTCTGTCAGATCCTATGGCATATGAAAATTTTGAGTGAGCTCCTAAGAAAAAGGATTCATTAGACCAAGAATAGTGGTAAAGCCTCAAACAGGGTTCCAGAACACCAGGGGCTGGTATTGGGCCTTCTCTTGAAGATATCTGTTAGAGCCTCAGTTTCTTTCTGTTAAGTGAAAATTTTAAAATTTCTTAAGGCTCTTCAGGAATATATTCTAAATATCAGGATATAGTAACAAATAAAACCCTCATGACATAGTCCTTACAGAGCTTCATGTTTGATGAGGCAGACAGACACATTGCACCCAAAAAACAGATGTAAAGACTGTGAAGGAACTGGAATAGAGACAGCAAAATTTCTACTTTGTCTTCCATTTTCCCTTAAAGTCAACCAAGCCTGTAGAGCTTGGCTTTCTAGAGGATCTCCTATGGAGGCATTCACTTCTGGGTGCCCCTCTGCAGGCCTGGAGTGCGTCCTCCTCATTCCACTTGAGAGCTTCCTGCTCTGGTGGGTCCTCTGGATTCCAAAGCAATGTCTGCCTTTGGGGGGCAGCTGCTATCTGTTCCTAAGTGACTTCTACCCACCTCTTTCATGTTGCCTTATTTGATTGGTATTTGATATTTCTTCCCCTCTGTTTCTAAGGCTTGTTTATCTAGATTTTGTTTCATCCACAATTTTGACTGCCAGGTTGGATATAACTTAGGAATTACTCTTTGCTTTTCCCACATACACCTATAATCAACGCACAGTGGTGGTGATCTAAAATGCTGGTCAAAAGGGTAAAACCTCATGGGTTCAATTCCACCCTGAGAGACCAGTGACTCTCATCCTGTTTGTTCTCTAATTCCATCTGCTATAAAATGGACAAAATATTATTTTTATCTCATAGATCTTGAGAGGATCCCAAGAGAAAATATGGGTAAATTCTCAATCAGATTCTGTTCATTACAAAGATATGCACCGATCCCCTTTTTCTAGGTAAAATCTGTGTGAGCAACTTCTGTAAAACTTTAAACCCTGAACAGTTTCTATTTCCCTTCATAGATTCCTTTCACATAGAAATTTTTATCAAAAATAATACTCTATGAGTGTACCTTTCCCCCCCACATTCTCGCCAACCTTTATTGTTGTTTGTATTCTTGATGATTGCCTTTCTGACTGGGGTGAGATGAAATATTAGAGTAATTTTGATCTCCATTCTCCAATTGCTAAAGACATTGAACATTTTTTCATATATTTGTTGACCAAAAGTGCACTCATACATTGCTGGTGAGAATGCAAATTGGTGCAACCATTATGGAAAATGTTATGGAGATTCCTCAGAAAACTTGGAATGGAACCACCATTTCACCCAGCTATCCCACTTCTCAGTTTATACCCAAAGGACTTAAAATCAGCATATTACAGTGATGCAATCACATCAATGTTTACAGCAGCTCAACTCACAATAGCTAAACTATGGAACCAGGTGCCCTTCGATAGAAGAATAGATTTAAAAGAATGTGTCATATATTCACAATGGAATATTTCTCAGCCTTAAAGAAGAATGAAATGATGACATTTGCTGGTAAATGGATGAAGCTGGAGAATATCATGCTAAACAAAATAAGCCAATCCCAAAAAAACAAAGCCTAATGTTTTCTCTGATATGTAGATGATAATTCACAATAAGGAAGGGCAGCTAGGGAAAAATAGATGAGACAGAGGGGAATGAAGGGAGGTGGAAGGTTATAGGAGTAGGAAGGATAGTAGAATGAAACAGACATTATTACCTTATGTACATATATCACTGTATGACCAATGTGATTCTATAACATGTGCAATCATAAAAATGAGAAATTATACTTCATTTATGTATGACATATCAAAGTGCATAAATGTATTCTACTGTCATGCATAATTAATTAGAACAAATTTTTAAAAATTTTAAAAAGAATACTAAAGATGTTCTGGAATAGAGAATGAAATAGGTTTAGATTAGAGATTCCCTAACACATCAGTAAGCAGTCCTTCATTCCTGCATTTCAAATACCTCATTTCAATAGAATTCAGACTTCACAACTACTTTGTACTTTATTTTCTATAAAGCAGAACAATTCTGATCATACACTAATCTCAGCCCCACACTGTGCACCCAGTTGACTCTAGGTGCTCAACAAAGCTACACTGAAACCTCACTTCAAAGGAACATTGGTGGTAAAAAAAAAAAATCACTAATTTTGGAATACATAAGTACTTCTAAATAAACCCAGAGGTGCCACAAAAAGAATGATGATGAATAAAATTATCTTATCTCATTTTACCTGTGTATTCTGATACTTTTGTGGTATTTTCATCTTTATTTTCCACTTAACCCAAACTGTCTAATATCACAAGATGCCTCCCTCATGTGTTCATTCATTGAATAAGTGTTGAGCACACATGGGCCACACAATGGTAGGCACCTGTCTTCAAGGCCTCACACACAGAACCAGCCATCCTCAGACCTGCCTCTTCCTGGCTCTAAAAGGACTTCTTTGGAAGGACCCATTTTAGTCCTGGGGATGTCATGATCACTTCTGCATCTGTCTCAGTTCTTCTTCTTGAGAGAAAATGTCTGGCCCAGATCAGTATAGAGGTGGTTCATAGTTCCAGCCCGTTAAGTGGGAGTGTTTGAACTGCAATGTGTTTCCGTGTCACTTAGAAGTCTTGAGGTTCAGGTCTGGGAGCTCAGGGTGTTCAGACAATGGGTACTGAGTTGAATTCAAATTTGAATTCTGGGCATCTCTAAATCTTGGTAGGAAACTTCATCTCTAAAATCCTGTTTTCCTCCTCTTTAAAATGGGGATAGCAATTTTCACATAGCAGGATGATCCTGAGAATCAAAGGTCATGTGGCATGTGCTGATGTTGTTTCTGTTCCCAGGGCCACCAGAGAAGAGTTTGGGAGCCTATATCCAACTATCCCATCCTGGAGGACAGAAGCCACACCAATCAACGGAAATTACCAGGACCTTCCTCTCACTTGTGACATAAAGAATGTGGTCTCTCACTTGCTAGCCCTCATCATTGCCCTGGTTGGACTTGCAGGAAATGGAGTTGTGCTCTGGCTCCTGGGCTTCCGCATGCACAGGAACACCTTCTTCGTCTACCTCCTAAACCTGGCTGCTGCCGACTCGCTCTTCCTCTGCTGCCACTCCACTGGGTCCCTGGCGATGCTCAGCATCTTCCCTCACACCCCTCCCCTTATGTATGACATCATAGAGAATGTGAAAGTCATTTCCTACATCGCAGGACTGGGCTTGCTCAGCACCATCAGCACAGAGTGCTCCCTGTCTGTCCTGTGGCCCATCTGGTATCGCTGCCACCGCCCCAAACATACATCAGCTGTCATGTGTGTCCTGCTCTGGACAATTTCTGTGCTGCTGGACATCCTGAAATGGTGCTTCTGTTCATCAGCATATGACAATTTTGAACACGATAGGTGTAAAAAAGTTGAGTTTTTCATAGCTGTGTGGCTTATGTTTTCATTTCTGATTCTCTCAGGGTCCAGCCTGGCCCTGCTGAGCAGGATCTGTGGCTCCAGGCAGATGAGGTTCACCAGGCTGTATGTGATTATCCTGCTCTCAGTGCTGGTCTTCCTCCTCTGTGGCCTGCCTTTTGGCATCTTCCAGTTCCTGATACTCTGGATTGAGTATAATATCAATGCTCTGTCCTGTCTTTATGTGGTTATAGCTGTCCTGTCCTCTGTTAACAGCTGTGCCAACCCCATCATTTACTTCTTTGTAGGCTCCTTTAGACAGCAGCTGCAGAGGCAGCAGACCTTCAGGTTGGTTCTCCAGAGGGCTCTGCAGGACACATCTGAGGAGCATGAACGTGGCAACAGCAATCTTCAGAGAAGACTGGAGATGTTGGGAAAGAGGGGAACAGTGATGAGGAGCCCCTGCCCTGCTCCATCAAGTGTATCTATGAAAGTCAACCCTGCCCTGCCAACTTGACAGTTCTGCTCTTCTCTCAGCTTCAACTCCCTAAAATGCCTCAGCAAATCCCCCAATGCCTTCAAATGGATATATTTTAACTATATTTTCTTACTTAGAGTGACCAGTCTGTAATAAGAATGTCTCCATCCTTTTTGACATTTTCAATAACTTTCTCATCTTTTTTCCTCTAAATCTTTTTATTTCTGATTGTCCTTGAACATTTCATTCTGATGGGAAAAAATAATCATTGTTTGGAATTATAACTCTTATTTATGACTGCTTTCTACTTGAAGTTGTAGAAAAAGATTATTTCTATATATCTCTCAGAGTATGTTCTGAGGGAATCATGTTGGGTTCTGTGTTAGGGCATTGCTTCAGGAAGAAATTTTGGATCTGAATAAGTGAATTCTCATACCCATAAGTCTCATTGAAATCCTAAGATATTTAGGAGTACAGAACTGGGAATGATAGATCAGAAAGAGCCCTGGATGTGTGAATTCTCAAGCTGATTTCATCACTAAACTGGGTCACCTGTTCCCCATAGGCAACCCAAGAAGGTAGTGAGGTTATTGAATTTCCAAATCTGAATCTTACACCATTTGTGATCTGAAATTTGTTTTTAGAAGAAGACGGTGGATTTGACTTCATCATACACTGAAGGCAACCACCAGCAGCCTCAGAAGTTCATGTCTTTTCAATATGACTGATCATATTGAACACATACTTTTCCCACCAATGAGGCAGCTCCCTGGACTTAAGACATAGTGCAGTATGTAAGGGGCCCAGATATTGTCAATACACCAATGCTGGCTGTAAAATTAGATTTTTGGCTTTTCTCCAGGATATTAATGTAAAGTATAGAAGAAGACCTCTCCTTGTACATGCTGGTCATACTGGTATAGTTGGTATAAATATTTTACAGATGCAAACACACAGACAGGGATCAGAGTGCAAGGAGATCTCATTAGTGTGTACATGGTAGCCAGTAGATAGGGAAGACTTCTTGAAATATCTAGAAATAGAATCAATGTGTGTACATTTCACCAGACTTGTGCCTCTGCCATTTATTTTTGAAATTGCCAAGAAAAGAAAAAATAACATCTGGAGGAAATGAGAGAAGAGGCAATTTATAGTGACATTATTAATTAAAGCATGGAAGTAGCTCTGGGAATGCTATTCAGCAGGTAAACAAGTTTCAGTGGTAAACAGTTTTTCCTGTGACACCACAGTATGTAGTTGTGGTTGCAAGGTCCCTCTTAAAAAGGATGTTAAGGCTGGAGCACTGTGAGCCATGATCAATGATGGTGTGGCCTTGAGTGATAGGGTTTGACATAAGTTTTGCAAACTTATTTGGAGTCCACTGTATAATACTTGCAAGTCCAGAAATGAGCATCTGGGTCACCATAAAAACTTTCTCGCTGGAATTTATTCCCAGGAATACATCCAATCCAAAGACTTACACTCCAAAGACACAAACAATAGAGACGTGAAACAAGAAGTATAATTTGTAGGAGAAGAGAGAAACAGTAGAAGGTACCCACTTCTCTGGATCAGCTGTTTTGCCTTCAAATGATTGAAAAGTGGGTACAGGGGGATATTGTGTTTTTAAATCAGTTCAACATTTTATTACTTTATAAAAGAAAATCAACTCAACATATTTTTATAAGCTCAGATATCTACGATGGCTTAACCATTGATAACCAGTTATCAGAAACCCCATATTCAAAGAATTCAAGAAACTTTCTTTGAAGTGCAGCATCCTGCGATTTACAATAAACTTCTGCTTTAATGTGCTGTTTCACATGGGGCAAAATAATGCATATCAGCTCCAGAACTTCTGAAGAGTAATCAGAGATTTTAGGTATATCTGCAAAATTCCATTGATTCATTTTTAAAGAGTAATCAGAAACAAATATGATAAAATTTTAACATACGTTTCATTTTATCAAAGTCCTACTTGCCAAAGCCTTGGCAATCACTGTTCATGTCTATAATTTTGTCAGTAGTGGATGTGTAAATGTTTATGATATAGTCATGCATTACTTAAAGATGGGTACATGTTATAAGGAAAGAATCCTTAGGCAATTTGATCATTGTGCAAACATCATGGTGTACTTACATGAAGCTATATGGTATAACCTGCTGCTCACCCAGCCAGTGTGATGTATGTTTGTATTTACACACACACACACACACATATATATATATATGAACATACATGTAATATACACACATATACTATAGCCTACTATTGTTGGGTTACTATGAGAAAACAGTATAACATTGCATCAAAAACATGAAAAAAATGATATAATCAAGGAGTTCTATTAACATGAGATGTGTGTGGTTCCTGCCAGCATAACGTGGTATACAGTTTTATGTTTTTCTTATGAGTAGGAGTATACTTTTAATTATCCATTAAAGTATACTATAAATAAATACATAATCCAGTAATATAGTCTTTTATTAACATCACCAGATTTTATATATTGTACATAATTGTATGTGCTATCTTATATGCCAGTGGCAGTGCAGTAGTTACATTTGCACTGGCCTCACCACAAACACATGAGCAATGCAATGTTATACAAGGTGGAAATGGCTACAGCATCACTAGGTGAAAAGAAATTTTACAGAGTAGTTATGTTATTTTACTTTTTCTATAGTGATATACAAAAAAAATTCACTTTCTCCAAATCCTGTTCAAAATTTGAAACTCTGAGTATTACATATTTTAGTCATTCTATGAGGTGAGTAGTGATATCTTATGTGGGTTTCTTCTCAGGGAACTCTCCTTGCTATGTAGATGGAGTCTTCTCCTGATGTTTCACATGAACTTCTCTCTGTGTCTCTGAGTGTTAATCACATTTCATATCACCATTCATGTTGGATTAAAACTTATTCCAATTAACTCATTTTAACTTAATTAGCTAACGAAACACTCTGATTACAATTATACTCTGAGACACAGAGGATTAGGACTTTGCTATCTGAGTACAGCACAGACACAACTTAGCCCATGACAAGGTACTTCTTAATTATTTACAAAGTGAATCACTAAAGAACTTTTCTTAATGTTTCAAAATAATTTTTATTCAGAACACAATATTTTAAAAGTAATAATTAGCATAATTTGTAGTATAAGGCACAAAAAGGGAAGTCATAGGCAATAAGGCAATATTTTTAAGGTCTACTTTAAGTGAATATAAATAGCAAATTATTATGAAGTAAACAGAAGAAAAACCGTGTGTGTTGAACTCCTCAGATTTAATAAGGGAATTCATTTAACCCAATTCTTCACACTGATAAATTAAAAATAGAAATACAAGTTTACTATTCAAAACAAATAATAATAGAAGTGAGAATGGGAAGGGTAGAAAGTGGCAGTCTCTGGAGCATGGGGTGCAAGGAGACTTTGAATTTGCATACACTTCTCTGTCATTTGGAACAAAACTGTACATATAAATGTATTACTGCTATGACAAAGAAAATTAATAACAATAAGTAGGGTCACTCCATGATGATTCTTGAATGATCCTATAAAATTCATAATTGTTTAGTTATAAAGCCCCACAACGTAAGCTCACATTACCTGACATTACAACCCAAGCTTATAGTTGGCAATTAAACACGGAATAGCAATTACAGGGAAGTGGACCATGTTTGAGACAGGAGAGGATGGTATGAGGGTGTAAAGGGGAAAGAGCCCTAGAAACATCTTGTAGGAATCTCATGAGAACAAAGAAGTGTACTCTTCTGTCACTCAGTGCAAGAAAGCCTAATTCCCTTGAGAACTTCTGCACAGGTGAATGGAGACAGGTAAGATTCATTCCAAGTCCTGTCTTATTCCTGAAATTTGTTCAGGTGTTTTGGTCTAAAGTCATATCCCTGTTTTTCCACTTAGATGTGCTGCATGCAGGAGTAATGGAGCTTTCTTGAGGGAAAGACATGAGATGTGGATGTATCTACCATGGGAGATCCAAATGGAGTTCTTTCTCATCCTGCTCCTCATATTCTCCATGTAGTCCAATCATTAAAATCACTTTAACAGTGACAGTAATGCCCTACATTCATTTGGGGAGCAGGTGATGTACAGGCATTGCTTTCCAGAGCTGAGTTGCTGAAAATCCAGATTTCAATGTTTTATATGCATTTTGAAGTTCCCTTTGTGTATCTGGAAAGGTTCCAGGAAGAAACTGATGGGCAAACTGGAATAACTGAGTAGTACTAAATGAAATTATTACTTACAACAATGGGTACATTTAAGGGAAAGCAACAGTACATGATGAAACACTCCAAGGCAAGCGATAGTGAAGCACTATTTCTACATGTAGGTTTAAAAGCACAAGAAAAGGAGTGGTTTCCACACAAATCATAGCCATACTACAGCTGTAATAATAGGACAGGATGATCAAGCAGGTTGGAAAGCACTGCTATGGCCAACACAGAGTATCATGGCAGAAAACTGAGACATGAAAATCTGAGCTGAGCAGTTCGGCTGATACACACCCTATGCCACATGTGCCATAATGTTTCTGGGTGCCCAAAGAAGCTTCATGAATCCTACATCAAAGGCAGTTCAATGGTCAACATCAGTTATATAGGCATACACAAGTCCTTCTCAATGTACACAGGTCTGTCCACAATAAGAATTATTGAATGAAATTATCTTCATAACATTATATGTGCATGTTCTAATACCCTTCTGCACTTTCGGGTTTTTTATATATTCCATTTAATTCAAACCATCTAACACTGTAAGTCTCCTTATCCATGCATTCATTTTTTGAATGACTATTGAGAACACTCTGGAGCATGCAGAGAAAGGCACTAGGGACATAAAAGTGCTCCTCTTTTAGTGCCTGATACACTGAACCATTTCTCGCCCACCTGGAATAGCTGGGCTCCCACCTGTCCTAGAAAGGACTCATTACCCTCAGAGTCCCAAGCTATGATCTTCTTTTTCCTCAACACCTGGGCCAATCTTTATCATGAGATGGCATTGTTCTCCGTGTGTCTGTCTGAATTCTCTGAAAAATGGTCCTGAGGATCAATGATAAAGTAACAAGAACTAAGCCTATTTTTGTATCCCAGTGTATCAGTGGAGGACTTCTGAGCATGAATTCAAGTATTCCAGCCCAGGCAATGAAACTTACATCACTGAATGGAAGTGACAAAGCCAGTCCTGGAATTTTCATCATGAAAATCTTGATCCTGAATCAATCAGAGTTGAGGAAAGAACCTCTCACATCTAGGTTATGTTCAGGAAATTATTTCTACTATGTATTATTATCATAGTTATCATTAGCTTCATAGCTACATTTGTTGAGCATTTTTATGGGTTATGCTCTGCATATGTTTCTTCACAAAAATTAAAGCATTTGAGCTTCACATTAGCCTTATAATTTTTAAGTCATTACTATCCCAGAATTGTTAATGATATTAAAAGTGACATAAAACTAACATTTATTTTAATTTATTTTATCTTATCTTCATTGATGTTAAAGAATAAAAGGACAAATTACAGACTGGAAAAAATATTTGGCATTTATATATTTTAGTTTTCTCCAGAAAAAAAACACCTTTGTGTGTGTGTGTGTGTGTGTGTGTGTATAGTGAGAGATTAATTTTTTATTGGCTAACATAATTGTGGAAGCTGGCAAATTCAGATTTTATAGGGCAAGCAGGAAGAAGCCTAGAGACCCACAGGGAGGTGATGCCGCACCTGGAATGTGAAGGCAGAATGGAGGCCGTTTCTTTCATGCTTGGGAAATCTGACCCTTTTTTATTAAAAGTCTTGGACTGATTGGATGAGTCCTTCCCACATCATGCAGAGTAATCTACTTTACTCAAATTCTACCGACATCCAGAAAGCAACATTCAGACTAGCATTTAACCAAACACCTGCATACCCTAGTCTAACCAAGTTGACCCACAAAATGAACACCACATATCCAACAACAGAGTTGCATTCACTACATATGAAGAACATCCAAACTCAACAGTAAAAAAATAACACTTTTTAGAATAAGCAAATATTTGAACTTTTATCAAGGAAGATATACAGAAAGTCAAGTAGCATATACAAGATGTTCAACACAATTAGGCATTAAGAAATGGAAAATAAGCCATGTTGAGATACCACCATATACTTATTAAAATAGTTCAAATAAAAGTACTGATAATACCAAGAACCTACAAGGATGCAGTACAACTAGAAATTGCATATTTTGTTGGCAGCAATGCAAAAATGGTACAGTCATTCTCGAAAATATCTTCTTCTGAAAACTTAAACATATACTTATCACATGATCTAGGTTGAGGAAACCTGGCAACCTACTATGGGCTCTAGGACTTTATGCAGATGGGTTGTAGAATGTCCTGGACACTTACCCCAGACCTTGCTTAAAAGACACACTAGAACAAAACTTTATTATTCAGAAAGAGCAGTGGCAAATTAATAGAAAGAAATGACTCCCATCTTAAGGGGAAGTTTTGTTTCATATCAAGACAAAAATAAAATATATTTTAAATATTTCTTTAAAATCCTTCTCTGTGTAAGAAACCAGACAAGAAAAAACACATCATATTATACCATTTACATAAAATGCCCACAATACACACAGAAAATCTCTGGGACTGAGAAAGTGGTATGGACAAGAATCAGGAAGAGGGAATAACATTTAAAAGATACAGGGTTTCTGGATGTGATAAATATGTTCCAAATTTAGTTTGAGATGGTGTTTACAACTCTATATATTCTAAACACCAGTTATATGTTCAATGGTCAGCATCAGTTATATGGGCATACACAAGTTCTTCTCAGTGTGCACAGGTCTGTCCATGATAAGAATTATAATGAATGAAATTTTCTTCATAACATTATATGTGCATGTTCTAATACCCTTTTGCACCAAGTTGACCCACAACTGGACATTTATATCACATTAATACCCCCTAGAGGGTGTCCACTGCTAAAAGGAATTTTAAAAACAAGTGAATGAATAGCATCCACTAGATGTCACCCAGCCTCTGTACACTGGCACAATGAAATCATGGATGGAACAGCCATGGTAACAGAGATGGCAGTGATGAATGTGGCCTGCAGCCTAATGTCACTCTCGCTGTTATGATTTGGATATGAAGTGTCTTCCAAAAGCTCCTGTTTAGGTAGAAATGTTCAGAGGTGAAATGATGAGACTCTGAGAGATGTAACTTTATCAGTGGATTGACCATTTGTTTCATTAATAATTTGAAGGGAATAACCAGGAAGTAACTGTAAGCAAGTGGGAGGTAACTGGAGGAAGAAGGTTGTAACTGGTGGTGTGCCTTTGGAGTTTTGGAGTTGTTATTTTGTTCCTCATTCTCATTCTCTCCCCGCCCCACCCCCTCTGGCCCCCATCTGTCTGTCTCTCTGACTGTCTCACTTTCCTTCTCCTCTCTGGCTATCATAAGCTGAGGAGTCTCCCCCTGCCATGCCCTTTGGCCTTAATATTGTGGCTCACCTTGAAAGGCTCAGAGTGATGGGGTCAGCCAACCATGGACTAAACCTATTTTACGACTGAAACCATGAGCCCAAAATAAACTCCTCTAAGTCATTATTGTCATTTATGTTAGGCACAGCAACAAAAGGCAGACTAACACACTCACCAAGGTCCATCAGGCTACTGCACTGCTGCTGAATGTCTAACCTGTCGACAACAAAGACCTACACTAAGGTCCCCCCAGCAGGGTACCATCAATCAAGGAGGCCCAGCAGCCACATATTGACATCTGAGTTATAGAGGAAACTTGCATCCAGAAAATGACAGCAATTCATCCTGACCAGGGTTGACATATATTTTTGGTGTTACTAATTGTCCTTCCTTCCTACAATACCTCCACCAGTACCATTATCCAAGGGCTCACAGAATCAGGGACAGGAGCAAGATGAAACAAATGAGATACTTAGTATAAAATAGGAAATTTCATCTTAATGTTGGATTCCAAGGCATCTTACTCTCCTCACCTTAATTCCATCCCTGCAGAGAAAATCTGCTTCACCAACATGAAACCACATGCAGTGTTGTGTTGAGCCAAGAGAAACTGTAAGTGGCCAAAGAGGAAAGCAGTGGGTGCATGGAATCCACTGATCATACCTTGTACCCCATCATCTGAGACTGATAGCAGTGAAGAGCCCTCTCTTAGATACAACTGAGGTGTCAAGGATCCTTAAACCAAAGGTCACTCTAGGCGGAAGAATATTCATGGGAAGAACATTTGAACCCATGTAAGAAAAGATCAGGAGTGGCCCCACTAACCATCACTCTCAGAGACTGTTCAGAGAATTTGGGCTTCTCACACCAGCAACTATAGGCCATAAGCATGTTCCCAGCAGTGTCCAAAACAAGGGTCTCCCTGATCTTGATAGGATTGCTGCCCCTGCTCTCATTGTGCTCTCCACGCCAACAAACCACCAAAGAAAGATATCAGTATGCTTCCAGGAGCAACTGACCCTTATCAGCATAAGGAGGGGGGGTTGCTGCCCCATTAGAGGGGCAAGGAAAAATGTGCTAGCCACAAGTGCCTCTTCTTATTCACATGCCAACTTTAAGTGTAAATGGGCAAAAATTAGCACCATTACCAAGTAAGAATCTGACTAAAAGAAGTTTAGACCTTCCAGATCTATTCAATGTACCAGATAAGCCACCTAGACCAGCAAAAACTCTAGCAAGAGTAGAGAAAATCAGTAAGTTGCAGCCATGTGATCAGTTACAGAACCAGAGGCTGTAACCCTTTCCATATCCCTCTCTAGCAAACTGTGGCCAGCATGAATCCTGGAGAAGCTGTGTCTAGACAGGGTGAATTCAATATGAGGAGTAAATGGGCCTCAGGGGTGCAAGTGCGGACAACAGCAGACACTGTTGGTGCCAGCTGGGCACACTTATCCTCAGGTGTCAACTGAATTCCTCTTCAGAGCTCAAGAGGGAAAGTCCACCAATGAATTGCTCTCGGGAGATTGGACCTGCTTCACAGTGTACATACCTCAGTGCAGGCTGCCTGGAGCAATGATTGACCAATGTGTGTGGTAGGTAGAAGCCCAGTTCCCTGAATCAAGGAGAGACGAACTCTCTGGTGATCTACACTCCAGAGACTCCTGCAAGACTATGCTGAGGCTAGACTTTGATGAAAGCTTATTTTTGCTTAGATTCTTCTCTTTTCCCATAATCCTTTACTCATTTCCTTACAGGCTTCTCTTGAGAGCATTTCTTAATAAATCACAGGCACACCAACCCCCATGTCCAATTCTCCTTCCAAAGAACCTGGCCTAAAATTAGAGAAGTGATCTCAATTTTAATATGGATACAGAATTTTAGTGAAGCTTAAGTTAAAGAAAAGTAATTTGAAAGTCAGTCCCTAGGCCATTGACTGCCAAATCTCATTGTGCCTGAAATTATTTGATAGAGTTCTAAAAATGTCATTTCCTAGGTCCTACCCTAGAATTCTTACCAAAACTCCAGAATTATGACTTAGAAATCCCATTTTTTTAAGTTTTCTTTTTATGTCTGCTTATCAAAGGCTTGAATTTTTACATTGGTTTAGAAAACACATTTGTATTGAATGATTTTTACATGCCCTATATGAACTGGGATATTTAAAGTAAAATTTTGAGAATTCTTCCAATTTTACGAGTCTGTGATTTAGTTGCTTATTACAAATCCTTTAACCCTTAACTTAAAAAAATATTGATTTCAAATCAATCATAAAGTGGTTATAAATTAAATGTAACATTAATATGATAGTTTCTGAATTTTGCCAAAAAAAAACACGTGTACTTATTTGATTACATTTTATGAAATAGCAATAGTATTAGTAATACTACATAGTTTTTTATGCTTATTAATACAACAAGCTGGTATAAATAGGGGTACTCTGAGGCAATCAACACCACCAACACCACTGATGTAATATAGTAAAAGTTGATTTCTTTTTCATTTTTTCATTCAAACACAACAGCATGTCTGGGCAACGTTCCAGGACTGCCCCCAAGTCTGCCATGTAGCAGTGCACACAGCTTCCACCCTGAGGCCCTCACATCTCAACATAATGTTTAGAGGTCATTGTTGCTAGGGATACTCCCACTGGAAATTAAGTGCTATGGTCCTAAGACATCACTGACCATGACCATTGATCACATGGATCACAACCCCTGGGCCAGAACATGTCATATTGACCCCAAATAAGAGCAAAAGCCAAAGAATGCTAATCCTGCTTATTAGTTTATTTCCTTTGAATCTTTGATGATATAATGCCTTCTGAAGAATATTTTTATTGACAATTATTCATTTCACTGTAGAATATTTTTCAATTACATCAATACACACAAATGAAAAGTTATAACCCTTGCAAAGTCACATTATATAAGATTTATTGGTTTGGAAAGATTATTTCCAGTTATTTGTAATATACTGTTCTCCTTATCTATATATATAAAATCACTTTTAATGCCAATTTGCCACTGACTACTGATTGTGATTTGGGGCAGGACACTTTTCTGAGATTCAGTCACTACAGCTCTAAAATAAGGATATTACAAGAGATTTTCTCTAAGATGTTTTCCAGTTCTGGTGGATTGTGAGTATATGTAACTCCTGATGCCTGTACATCATTCCCTCATCCTCTTCTTTCTCCTGTAGGCCTCATGCAGGACCATTTTCACCTTGGAGCATTAAGACTTTGAACCAGCCTCCCTCAGAGTCCAATTTAAGAACCTGAAACACTTCCAGTGATAGGGCTGCTATCTGTCAATTGATGTCCAGAGGCCTCTATTCCTTTCACTGTGATGTATAAATATATGAGAACTCTGAACTGGCCAAAATCATGGTTGAAAATTCTTTCCAAACTAGAGTACTATCACATGGAATTCATTAATCTTAGACTATGGTTATAAAAGAACAGTAGACAGTGTTTCCCCCAATAAAACATAATCTACTCAAACAAGGACTTCCTTTTGCTCACAACTGCAAAACCTGTTAGTTAAGACAATTTGGGGAACAGTGTAGGTACCCAGTGAATACTTGTCATTTGAATAAGTGACACTAACATTACACCTCCATAAGGTTTAATTCTCAAGAAGGACTCATACAACATTAGCTTCTACGTCTCTAACAACTGAGACCTGATCCTCTCCTGAAACAACCCAGCCCGTTATTTCCCTGAGAATTAAGTGTACCTAGAGGAAGGCAATGTTTGGCTTAACCCTCTGCCCTAACTGTTAAGTCAAGAAGTTAGGGGAAGAAAAGTGGACAAGCCAAACAGGAAATGTCAGCTCAAAGAAATTGTTTCAGAGAAATTGCCTTCCCATTTGTAAACTGTAAAGTTTTAGACAAAGGCAGGATTTATTAAATACAGTAATGTAAATGGCAGAAAATTTCTGCATTTTTACATAGGTCACCAGAGAAGTGACCTATGCTTAAATGCTCATAGCCCTGCTGCTGGGGACCTGCAAAATCCAAATACTCCGCAGGACTTCAAGAAAAAGTAATCAGAAATATTCAGGTCCTGTCACTCTCCCCATCTACAACCAACAAATTATGCAAAAAGAGAAATTAATAGCATGGCAGATACTTGAGATAAATGGCTTCTAGCAAGACAGGTAGATAGAAATCCCTGATTCGTTGATGATTAGACATCCAGAGGAAACCCAGAGGGAAGAGACCTACAGCTCATGGTACAGCTTTGAGAGAAGGGATCCCAAGAACTTGCAGATGTAGAATTGGAGTGGTATAGGTGTTACCTGCTGGAGCTGCTGCAGTCCCTAAAATCTGGCTGTCTCCTTGTAAAATGTTAAGGCTTCGGGGAACTATAAGAGCATCCTGCCTTTTCTCCTCTCTTTTCTTTTTCATATGGGGAATCTGAGGCTTACAGAGAAATAAAAAAATAAATTAATTTGTCCACATTCTAATGATTGTATATTTGCACAGGCTCTATTAAAACCCAGCAAGTTATTTCACTGAATATTTAATTGCTTAAGTGTGGTCTTTCAAAATAACCCTTTGGGTTGAGAACAATCTAACCTCTATTAGTGGTTAAGACTTATCTTTGTAGAAGGGCTTATTCATAGTGATATCTTTGCTCAAAAGAGAGAAACAGAAAAGAAAGGAGGGAAGAAGAGAGGAAGATGGGAGGAAACAGTAAATAATAAATATTTTGATGGGCTAGTCTTGGCCACCTTCTTCTGTTTCTCTGACTTCTTAGCAACTACAGCTATGCTTCCTTGCTCAAAGACCTCATTTTGTTCAAAATCAAAGATCAATCCATGCTTTTGTGATTATGTCAAGGTGTATCCTGGTATTGTATCATAACTAAAAAGAATTTTAAAAATTAAAAAATATCAAGATCAAGGATAAACTCCAAAGGCAAGGACATTTTGACCTAGAGCATAGCTATACCATAATTCAGGGACAAAAGAACAAAGGGTAAGCAATCCTTCTAAACCATTTACAAAACAAGAAAGCATTGTCAGTGGCACAACTCACTTCTGAAGTTCAGATTTGGATTGGAAAACCTGGGACCCAGAAGGAGAAAGGCCCTTGGAATCATCTTATTCAAAAGTTTCACTTTGCAAATAAGGAATGTGTGCTTTACAATCACAACTCAAAAACGTACAGAGGCCAGGGGAATGAAGCCAGATGGGTCAGATAAGAGATATCTTAGAAATGTTATAGGAAATGGTGTCTTTCCTCTTCAAGAAACAACAAGGCAAATTTTCTATAAATGGCAAGTAAAGCTTAGCCTTAGAATGAGGTTAAGAGCATGGACTAACTGCTGCCCAGCTCCATTTGCAAACTGTCATATAATGATGTAACTTTGATGTTGCCCAATATTGTTATTTCTTTATAATATGAATTTCTACTTGAAATTCACCAATGCTCTTTAAGAACGACAACAGCTTCAAATTAGTTGCAGCCAAACATAAACCTGCCAGAGTTTGATTCAATTTCGGGTTTCTAGTTGTGCCCTAGTCTAAGGGAGAGTGGGCAGGAAGAAAGGGATTCTAAAAAGCCCTGCATTCTAGTTTCATCTCAGCAGTCCAGTTGCTTCATGAGCTTCCAGCAATCATTTTTGTCACTTAGGGGGAAAAAATGCTTGAGAAATAGAGCTATAACCTGTGTCCAGCACCATAAATAAAAAGATCAAGGAAACATGAGGGAAGATAACAGAGGCCGTGGTTTTCCTTCACATTCTCCTTGGACCTGCAGGGCTGCAGGAACTGAGAGAGCACATGATGGATGCCTTCAGTCTTGATGCACAGAGGGCCCTGCCTTCTTCTACTAGGATCCTCCTGCTCTGTTGAGCCCTGGGTAGTCTGGACCCACTGGGCCTTTTTAGAGGCAGAAATGGACCATTGGGCTTTGGAGTCTGTTCTCTGTTGTCCCAACTCCTCTGATTTGCATATTAAATGAATTGTTCTTACTTGAAGTTTCCAAAGTTCACCTATTCTGTTGGCCATTTCTACACCACTAAGAGTAAAGCTTTCAGCCCCATACTCTCTTCCTGTGTAGTGGGCACACAAACTGGCCATGGAGATTCAAGGTTGAAGGATGAGGATTGTGACTTGGTATGACTTGCTCTAGGCCTTGTTCCTTTTGCTGAGCATCATGTAAGGGAACTGCCGAGGCTTCCTGTTGGGCACTTTGATTCTATTTGATGTCAAGCATTTTGTTTCTTCATCAGCACATTGCAATGTTCTTATTTGTGGTTCTTTCTGGATCCAGAGCTACCATGTTGGTCAGGTTCCTATGTGGCTCCAGGGATGCAACCGACCAGCTCTATGGGACCTTCCTGTGTTGGGTCCTAGTCATCCTCTCTTACCACCTGCCTGATGGCATCCAAAGGCTCCCTGGGTTGTGGGTTCAAACGGAATATGTTTCATTCTTTTGTGACCTGATTGCATTGTTTTTATCCTGCCCTGAAACAGCTGAGCCAACCCTGTTGTTGACTTCTTCTTTGGCCCCTTCAGGCAGAGGCTGAAGCCACAGACCCTCCAGATGCTTCTCCAGAGGGCTCTGTGACACTGGGGAACTGGACGAATGCAGAAGCAGCTGTTCTCAGGAAACCCTGGAGATGCTGGGAAGCAGAGTAGAGCAGTGGTGATGAGCCTCTGCCTCTGTGACTAGAAGTGGCTTTGCAAGTGAACACGACCCAGTCCCACTTGAGAGTTGTCTGCCCTTCTCTCAGCCCCTGCCCCTGAAATGCCTCAGTGATGCCCCAGTGTCTTCAAATGCATTTCTATTAACCTGGCTTGCCCAGGTTTGCTCAGAGAAGTTATATGAAAGTGGAACAACTGAGAATAACTGCATCCCTCTCTAAACTAATAAACTTTTTTCTTGTATTATCTTCTCTAAATCATTTCTCATTCAGCACTTATTACTTAGTTTCACTGCAGTGAGAAGAATCCCTCACCAAACAACAAAATCCTGTTTATAATTGTTCTAAACACGACAGTTTAAAAATGATTCCTTATTTTTCTCTCAGGCTTTGTTCCCCTGGGAATCATATTCTGGTCTGTGACTGGGTGTTGCTATAGGTAGACACTTCGTTTTTGATTGAATGATCCATAGAACTCATTAAATCATAAATTATTTTGGAAAACAGTGCCTACAGTGGAATAGTCAGTGGTTTATGAAAAGTCCTCTGGAGACATTTGTCCCTGTTATGGTGACATATTGGCATTGGGTTCTGGTAATGAAAAGCATGGCCTTTTACCCTTGAAAATTCACATTTATTTAGCTCTTAAAAAGACATACTTAAGTCTAGAAATATGAGTAACTGAACCCATTTTGACACCCAACCCCAGTGTTGATTTCAAAGTAGAAAGTATTGGAAACCATTTAAAAATAGTTTGGAGATTTATTAATCTTGAGAAGGCAATGAGATCCAGGAGTTTGCACCAATGGTTCTGCTTGTGACTTTCCCTTAGTCTAAATGCCAGTCTTCATAAGGAGCAGAATTAAACACAACTGGCCCTTCCATATTCAGGTCAACTATATTGACTAAAACTAGGGTCTGTACAAAGTCTGAACTCTTTGGTACCAAGGGTTACTCATTCCACAAAGAACTCAAGGAGAAAGAAGGGCCCACTATGAGATGCCCTAAGAACACAGCAGGTCCCTGTGGAACACAGACACTGAGGCTGCCAAGTAACTCTGAGGATTCAGGAGACAATAAAATAATTTTATTAAAAAGATGACATTCATATAATTTTCAGTTTTCACAGCCAAATATATTGACTGCTCTTATAGAATAATTCAGTAAAAAGAGCTCAGGGTCCCTGAATCCAGATCTGATGCTCTCCCCAGGCCAGCACTATGTTTATTCTATATCTTGTATGCACTCCCTTTTTTCCAAATGCTACAATAGAGATTTTCTCTAGGGTAGGGCATCCTTCAGAATGGAGGAAACAAAGACAGAGATACCACCTATGTTCAGGCAGAGTTCTTCAATGTAATATCATCAGCTCAGCCTTAGGATTATTATGAAAGTTACCACTACTAAATTTTAAACATTTTTGTACTTTGATATAGAGGGTATGTTAGTAGTTTAGTAGCCATTAAAAAATTGGAGAGTATGTTTAAATTCTTTTTTTTTAGGATAGCTGTTTAAAACCTTGCCTGCTAATTCTTTTTTTTATTGGTTGTTCAAAACATTACAAAGCTCTTGACATATCATATTTCATACATTTGATTCAGGTGGGTTTTGAACTCCCAATTTTACCCCAAATACAGATTGCAGAATCACGTTGGTTACACATCTACATTTTTACATAATGCCCTATTAGTAACTGTTGTATTCTGCTACCTTTCCTATCCTCTACTATCTCCCCTCCCCTCCCCTCCCATCTTCTCTCTCTACCCCATCTACTGTAATTCATTTCTCTCCTTCTTTATTTTCCCATTCCCCTCACAACCTCTTATATGTAATTTTGTATAACAATGAGGATCTCCCTCCATTACCATGCAATTTCCCTTTTCTCTCCCTTTCCCTCCCACCTCATGTATCTGTTTAATGTTAATCTTTTCTTCCTGCTCTTCCTCCCTGCTTTGTTCTTAGTTGCTCTCATTATATCAAAGAAGACATTTGGTATTTGTTTTTTAGGGATTGGCTAGCTTCACTAAGCATAATCTGCTCTAGTGCCATCCATTTCCCTGCAAATTCCATGATTTTGTCATTTTTAGTGCTGTATAATACTCCATTGTGTATAAATGCCACATTTTTTTTATCCATTCATCTATTGAAGGGCATCTGGGTTGGTTCCACAGTCTAGCGATTGTGAATTGTGCTGCTATGAACATCGATGTAGCAGTATCCCTGTAGTACGCTCTTTTAAGGTCTTCAGGGAATAGTCCGAGAAGGGCAATAGCTGGGTCAAATGGTGGCTCCATTCCCAGCTTTCCCAGGAATCTCCATACTGCTTTCCAAATTGGCCGCACCAATTTGCAGTCCCACCAGCAATGTACAAGAGTACCCTTTTCCCCACATCCTCGCCAGCACTTGTTGTTGTTTGACTTCATAATGGCTGCCAATCTTACTGGAGTGAGATGGTATCTTAGGGTGGTTTTGATTTGCATTTCTCTGACTGCTAGTGATGGTGAGCATTTTTTCATGTACTTGTTGATTGATTGTATGTCCTCCTCTGAGAAGTGTCTGTTCAGGTCCTTGGCCCATTTGTTGATTGGGTTATTTGTTTTCTTATTGTCTAATTTTTTGAGTTCTTTGTATACTCTGGATATTAGGGCTCTATCTGAAGTGTGAGGAGTAAAAATTTGTTCCCAGGATGTAGGCTCCCTATTTACCTCTCTTATTGTTTCTCTTGCTGAGAAAAAACTTTTCAGTTTAAGTAGGTCCCATTTGTTGATTCTTGTTATTAACTTTTGTGCTATGGGTGTCCTATTAAGGAATTTAGAGCCCGACCCCACAATATGTAGATCGGAGCCAACTTTTTCTTCTATCAGACAGCGTGTCTCTGATTTGATATCTAGCTCCTTGATCCACTTTGAGTTAACTTTTGTGCATGGCGAGAGGAGGGGATTCAGTTTCATTTTGTTGCATATGGATTTCCAGTTTTCCCAACACCATTTGTTGAAGATGCTATCCTTCCTCCATTGCATGCTTTTAGCTCCTTTATCAAATATAAGATAGCTGTAGCTTTGTGGATTAGTCTCTGTGTCCTCTATTCTGTACCATTGGTCCACCCGCCTGTTTTGGTACCAGTACCATGCTGTTTTTGTTACTATTGCTCTGTAATATAGTTTTAAATCTGGTATCGCTATACCACCTGATTCACACTTCCTGCTTAGAATTGCTTTTGCTATTCTGGGTCTTTTATTTTTCCATATGAATTTCATGATTGCTTTCTCTATTTCTACAAGAAATGCCATTGGGATTTTGATTGGCATTGCATTAAACCTATAGAGAACTTTTGGTAATATCGCCATTTTGATGATGTTAGTTCTGCCTATCCATGAACAGGGTATATTTTTCCATCTTCTAAGATCTTCTTCTACTTCTCTTTTTAGGGTTTTGTAGTTTTCATTGTATAAGTCCTTCACTTCTTTTGTTAGGTTGATTCCCAAGTATTTTATTTTTTTTGAAGATATTGTGAATGGAGTGTTTTTCCTCATTTCCGTTTCAGAAGTTTTGTCGCTGATATACAGAAATGCCTTTGATTTATGCGTGTTGATTTTATATCCTGCCACTTTGCTGAATTCATTTATTAGTTCTAGTAGTTTTTTTGTAGACCCTTTTGGGTCTTCTAGGTATAGAATCATGTCATCTGCAAATAGTGATAATTTAAGTTCTTCTTTTCCTATTTTTATGCCTTTAATTTCTTTCGTCTGTCTAATTGCTCTGGCCAGTGTTTCAAGAACTATATTGAATAGAAGTGGTGATAGAGGGCATCCCTGTCTTGTTCCAGATTTTAGGGGGAATGCCTTCAATTTTTCTCCATTGAGAATGATGCTAGCCTGAGGCTTAGCATAGATTGCTTTTACTATGTCGAGGTAAGTTCCTGTTATTCCTAGTTTTTCTAATGTTTTGAACATAAAGGGATGCTGTACTTTGTCGAATGCTTTTTCTGCATCTATTGAGATGATCATATGGTTCTTATCTTTAAGTCTATTGATGTGGTGAATAACATTTATTGATTTCCGTATATTGAACCATCCTTGCATCCCAGGGATGAATCCTACTTGATCATGGTGCACAATTTTTTTGATGTGCCTTTGTATCCGATTCACCAGAATTTTATTGAGGATTTTTGCATCTAGGTTCATCAGAGATATTAGTCTGTAGTTTTCTTTCTTTGAGGTGTCTTTGTCTGGTTTCGGAATCAGGGTGATGTTGGCCTCATAGAATGAATTTGGCAGAGCTCGCTCCCTCTTTTTCTATTTCCTGAAATAGCTTGAAAAGTATTGGTATTAATTCTTCCTTAAAGGTTTTGTAAAACTCCACTGTATACCCATCCGTCCTGGGCTTTTCTTGGTTGGAAGTCTTTTGATTGCTTCTTCTATTTCATCTATTGATATTGGTCTGTTTAAATTGTGAGTATCCTCCTGACTCAGTCTGGGCAAATCATATGACTTAAGGAATTTATCGATGTCTTCACTATCTTCTATTTTATTGGAATGTAGGTTTTCAAAATAATTTCTAATTGTCTTCTGTATTTCTGTAGCGTCTGTTGTGATATTGCCTTTTTCATCCCGTATGTTAGTAATTTGAGTTCTCTCTCTTCTTCTCTTCGTTAGCATGGCTAAGGGTCTGTCGATCTTATTTATTTTTTCAAAGAACCAACTTTTAGTTGATTTAATTTTTTCAATAGTTTCTTTTGTTTCAATTTCATTGATTTCCGCTCTGATTTTAATTATTTCTTGCCTTCTGCTACATTTGCTGTTGTTTTGCTCTTCCTTTTCTAGGGCTTTGAGATGAAGTGTGAGATCATTTATTTGTTGGTTTTTCCTTTTTTTGAGGAATGACCTCCAGGCGATGAATTTCCCTCTTAAAACTGCTTTCATTGTGTCCCATAGATTCCGATATGTTATGTCTGTATTTTCATTTATCTCTAAGAATTTTTTTATTTCCTCCTTTATGTCTTCTGTAACCCATTGATCATTCAGTAACATATTGTTCATTTTCCATGTGATGTAGGATTTTTCCTTCCTTCTTTTATCATTGATTTCCAGTTTCATTCCATTATGATCAGATAAAATGCATGGGATTATCTCCACCCCTGTATATTTACTGAGGGTTGCCCTATGGCATAATATATGGTCTATTTTTGAGAAGGATCCATGTGCTGCTGAGAAAAAAGTATATCCACTTGATGATGGTTGATATATTCTATATATGTCAGTTAAGTCTAGGTTGTTGATTGTGATATTGAGTTTTATAGTTTCTTTATTCAACTTTTGTTTGTAGGATCTGTCAAATGGTGAGAGAGGTGTGTTGAAGTCACCCATAATTATTGTGTTGTGGTCTATTTGATTCTTGAACTTGAGGAGAATTTGTTTTATGAACGTCGCAGCACCATTATTTGGTGCATAAATATTGATAATTGTTATGTCTTGTTGGTGAATGGTTCCTTTTAACAGTATATAATGTCCTTCCTTATCCCTTTTGATTAACTTAGTCTTGAAGTTGATTTTATTCGATATGAGGATGGCCACCCCTGCTTGCTTACGAGGACCGTGTGCGTGGTATATTTTTTCCCAACCTTTCACCTTCAGCCTGTGTATGTCTTTTGCAATCAGATGTGTCTCCTGGAGGCAGCATATTGTTGGATTTGTTTTTTTAATCCATGTTACCAGCCTATGTCGCTTTATTGGAGAGTTTAAGCCAATAACTTTTAGAGTTACTATTGATATATGGTTTGTACTTCCAGCCATGTTTGATTATTTATCTTCTTTTTTTTTTATTTAATTTAGTTTGTTTCTCCATGGTTAGCTTTCCCCTCGCCCTCTGTTTTTATAGAGGCACTTTCCACTGATGGTTTTGGTTATTGTTTTTCATTTCTTCCTCGTGTAGTGTTTTGCTCAAGATGCTTTGCAATGCTGGTTTTCTGGCTGCAAATTCTTTTAGCTTTTGTTTATCATGAAAGATTTTTATTTCGTTGGCGTACCTGAAGCTTAATTTTGCTGGATACAGAATTCTTGGTTGGCATCCATTGTCTTTCAGTGTTTGAAATATGTTGTTCCAGGATCTTCTCGCTTTCAGCGTCTGTGATGAAAAATCTGTTGTTAACCTTATTGGTTTACCCCTGAATGTAATCTGCCTCCTTTCTCTTGTAGCTTTTAATATTTTCTCTTTGTTCTGTATATTGGATATCTTCATAACAATGTGTCTTGGCGTTGGTCTACTGTGATTTTGTGTGCTCGGTGTCCTGTATGCATCTAAAATTTGTATATCCGTTCCCTTTTTTATTTCTGGAAAGTTTTCTGTAATTATTTCATTCAGCAGGCTACTCATTCCCTTGGTTTGAATCTCTGTACCTTCTTCTATCCCGATGACTCGTAGGTTTGGTTTTTTTATGTTATCCCATATCTCTTGGATGTTTCTCTCGTGATTTTTAACCAGCCTTTCTGAGTTGGCTATGCTCTTTTCAAGATGTTATATTTTGTCTTCATTATCTGACGTTCTGGCTTCTACTTGCTCCACTCTGTTAGTGATACTCTCAATTGAGTTTTTAATTTGGTTTATCGTTTCCTTCATTTCTAGAATTATTGTTTGATTTTTTTATAATCTCTATCTCCTGATAAAGATGCTTAACTTCTTCTTTTATCTATTTATGTAATTGATTTTCAAAGTGTTCTTTCACTGTTTGGATTTGCTGTCTCGTATCCTCTTTAAGGTTCCATTCCATCTGTCTAAGGTGTTCCTTGAGTTCTTTATATGACCATTTTTCTGCTGACTCTAGGTCCTCCTGAGTATTTAGGCTGTCCTTCATTGTTTGTACCCCTTTTCTTCCTTGCTTTTTTATGCTGCTCATGTTACTTCTTGTTCTGCTTGACTGCTGAGTTACTGTTTACTCTTATAAATTTATTTGATGCTTGGGAGGAAAGATATTAGAAGGGAAGGGAAGAAGTCACTAAAGAGAATGAGAGTAGGCAGGTAGAATTCAAGGAAGGGGGAATAAGAAAATTGAAAAGAAATGAAAAGACAAAAGAAACAAAAACAAAACACACACAAAAAAGTTAGAAAAGAAAGAAAGAAAAGAAAAAAAATTTTTTTTACAAAAATAATAATGATAATAAAAATAATGAAAATTAAAATTTAAAAATTATAATAATAATAATAAAATTTAAAAAAAGTTAAAGAACAACAACAATAAAAAATTGAAAATGAAAGAAAAAAAAGAAAAAGAAAAAAAATGATAATAATAATAATAATAAATGCAGTCATAGAGTTCTATTAATTTCTCTTCCAGTAGGTGGAGCTGTGCCCA
Organism: Marmota flaviventris; assembly: GCF_047511675.1. NCBI lineage: Eukaryota > Metazoa > Chordata > Mammalia > Rodentia > Sciuridae > Marmota > Marmota flaviventris. Next base: position 44,935,450 of record NC_092506.1, read on the forward strand.
CTGGGTCAAGCTTCTCCTCTCACTAAGTGGGAACCAATCACTGTGTAGCAGCTCTTCCTCACAGACTGGGTGGGTCTCCAATCCTAAGTGCCTAGGGCCTTCTCTTGTGTTTCCTCAAGCCAGGCTGTGCTCACCTGTGACGCTCACCACAATACTGGCTACACGCCATGTCTGCTGCTCCTGGGAGCCCTGTTGCGCTGGTTTCAATGCAGTTATCTCCTCCGCCCGTGATGTCAGTTCTCTGCCAAGGTGGTATCACATGTAAATGGTGACCGTTCGTTCCCTTTGCCGGGTGACCAGTGCAACGGGTGGGTCCTGACTGTCTCTCCCAATCCCCGTTTCAATTCTGTGGCCACTGCCTATGAAGGCTCGGTTGGTTTTTACCTCTGAAAGTTCCTAAGGGCCAACCAGTTATTTCAGCGGGATTGTTAGTGCTGAGTCACGAGAAGCAGGCGAACCGGAACTTGGATGCAGCCGATCCGGGCTCGGTGTGTGTGTTCTGAGGGGCCCAGACTGTACACCCCAGATCCACGTCAGCTCAGCATTGCCTAGTGATCCTGGGCAAACAGCATTTATACAGTTTACAGCTCCCTATGCCCGCGCAGTTGAAGAGGTCAGAGACTTGATCTCTCCCCGCCCGCTGCCATGTTAGATCTCCTCAATGATATTCATGTTGCCCTTACAGCTTCCTGGCATAGGCAAGTTCTTGGGATTATACAAACTGCTGCTTCTGTTTCTAGTCCAGATTTCTAGAAATTAAACCCTGCCGCCTTCGCCTCTTCCCCGGGGCCACGCTCAGGGGCGCCGCTCTCGTCCGCGACCGTAGCTGCGCCAAAGAACCGGTGCCCAGCCCCCAGGGCCCAAGCGGCTGCCGCGGCTCTCCGGCTCCCTCCTCTGAAGCACGGGTCCCCTCGCAGGGGCATGCAGAACGACCCCAGAGCAGGCTCTGCCCGAGGGTGCAGCGGCCAACAGGCGACCCAGGCGCTCAAGGCTGCGGTCCAGCCTTTGGAGGACAGGGCTCGGCACGCAGCCCAGCTCTAACCTCTAGGTGCGGCTGCCAGACAATGTAGCCATAGCCATCAAGACAGCCGGCAGAAAGCAAATGGCGGCTCCCGCGGAGTGGATTTTCGGCACAGAAACCGCAGCCCAGCCAATGATCCCAATCCACAAACTCTCCCTGTATAAAAAATATTCAAAAAAAAAAAAAAGGCAGGGCGCACTGAGCTTTCTTTGCCTAGGGTACTTACAATCAACTGCTGATTACACATTCACCTTTTCTGCCCGGAGCAAAGCGAAAAAGGAAGCAGATGGGAGCAAAGCGCCCGCGGCTTTGGGCGGCAAAGCGTCCGGGAGCCAAGCGTCTCTTTTTCGATCTCTTTGTTCTTCCTGCTGCTTGGCAAAGTGGTCTGCTACAGATTAACGGTGAAAGGGGTTCTTACACGCTGTGCGAAATCTCGATTAAAGCCGCTGCTCTGAGCACCACGCTCAGCACTTCAGCAACCCCCGTGCACAGCGGCCATCTTCTTCTAAATTCTTTTCAAATGTGTTTTTTATGCAACTTGATTTTTAGTTGCTTGTTTTTCTAACATCATGCTACACATGTAAGAAATGCACACTGATTTCAGAATCTAAGCAAAGCCACAGACAGAGAGGTGTTATAAGGCTGGGTCATTAGTTGTATCCGTAGTTTTATATATTTTTGTTTAAAGAAAAATTGGTAGCAAGTATAAAAAACTATATGCTTAATGTCACTGGTGGGTATATAACTATATTATTTCATAGTCTAAATGTCTAATTTAATGATTTTTCCAGAATCAAACTTGTCTTTCTGTATGGTATCACCAATATCCACCAAGATGGTCAATCCAACATCCTAACCTCTCTATCTTCTAGATACCTCCTTCCTTTAACCTTACCATCCACTCCATTCTAACTATCCAGTTCTGCATTTTGTCATTGCCCACATTGGTGGGACCTCCAACGTCTCAGCTTTGAGATCACCCTCCCTGACCCTTATCCCTAATCTGGACCATGATTTTCCTGAGACACTCCAAAGACTTTCCCACTCCATCCACATTGGATCCAATCTTTTGACACTATTGGCTGTCTCATTAATAGTCTCTCCTTCACTTTCATCCTTGCCAGCTTTAGATTCCAAACCTGCTGTTACAATGGCTACCTTGCTCACACACATTCTTCATCTTCTCACCATAGTCCACACTGAAAATTTACTAAACAAAACCCCATCTGGTTAAACCCATCTCTCACTCTCTGTGAGCCTGTTCACATGACTCCACCTTCTTTATACCTCACAGGAGGAATCTGTTTATACACTTGTTGTAATAATCAATTTGAATTGTCAACTTGGTTGGATTAAGAGATGGCAAGGATTAAGAGGATTATGGGTGTATTGGTGAGGGTGTGTTTAGAAATGACTGGCATGTGGGAGAGCCAACTGAAATGATCTGTCAATGCCCTCCTATGGGTGGGCAGCACTGACCAATAGGATGATGGCTTGGATAGAATAAAAGTTGGTAGAACAAAGAAGCAACAATTGATGCAAGCTTGATTCTTCTTGATCGGGTTCTTGATTCCTGCTGTTCTCATTTGAGGATATTGGTCTCTTGCTTCTTCACTCTTCCAAAGAGTACTCTGACAATGATTCTTCAGAAGACTTAGGTCTCAGACTAGGGCAACACCATTAGTCCCTCTTTTTCTGGGGTTTCAGCCTCTTGGACTGTGCAGCTACTGGTTCTTCCAGCTCTCCAGCATGCAGATGGCCCTTGTTGCCCTCCAGTAAAAGAATGATCTTATTGAGGCCAGGTAATCAATGGAGTTTTGGCCAAAGTCCTATTCATAGTTGGTCCAGTGGGCCCCTGAACACATCCTGTGGTTATTTCCCCAGTCCCAGAATGTATAATTGAGATAGATATACTTAGCACTTGGCAAAACTCCCACATTGGTTTTCTAACCTGTGGAGTGAGGGCTATTATAGTGGGAAAGGCTAAATGGAAGCCTCTGGAGTTGTCTATACCTGGAAAAACAATAAATCAAAAGCAATATCCACCAAGATGGTCAATCCAACATCCTAACCTCTCTATCTTCTAGATACCTCCTTCCTTTAACTTTACCATCCACTCCATTCTAACTATTCAGTTCTGCATTTTGTCATTGCAAAATGCTCTTCCCTAGAGGAAGAGCAGAGATTAATGCCACTATCAAGGACTTGAAGTTTGCAGGGGTGGTGAGTCCCACAACATCTCCATTTAACTCTCCCATTTGGCCTGTGCAGAAGACAGATGGCTCTTGGAGAGTGACAGTTGATTATCATTAGCTTATCAGGTGGTGACTCCAATTGCAGCTGCTGTACCAGATGTGGTTTCTTTGCTTGAGCAGATTAATACATCTCCTGATACCTGGTATGAGGCTATTGATTTTGCAAATGCTTTTTTCTCCATCCCAGTGCATAAGGAACTCCAGAAACAATTTGCTTTTAGCTGGCAAGTCCAGCATATCCATTCACTGTCCTTCCTCGAGGGTATGTCAACTCTCCAGCACTGTGTCACAGCTTAGATACCTTGATTGTTGTTCTCTTCCATAGGGCATTACATTGGTCTATTATATTGATGACATTATGTTGATTGTACCAACGGAGCAAGAGGTAGCAACCACTTTGAACTTGCTAGTGGAACATTTGCATATCAGAGGGTGGGAAATAAATACCACCAAAATTCAAGGGCCTTCAACTTCAGTAAAGTTTTTAGGAGTCCAGTGATATGGAGCCTGCTGCTATTCCTTCTAAGGTGAAGGTAAGTTGTTGCACTTGGCCCCTTCTACAAATAAGAAAGAAGCACAATGCCTGGTGGCATTATTTGGATTTTGAAGGCAGCACATTCCTCACTTGGGTGTGTTACTTCAGCCCATCTACCCAGTGACTAGAAAAGCTTCTTGTTTTGAGAGGAGTCCAGAACAGGAGAAGGCTCTGTAACAGGTCCAGGCTGCTGTGCAGGCTGCTCTGCCACTTGAGCCATATGACCCGGCAGAGCCAATGTCAGTGTCAGTGGCTCAGAGGGATGCTGTCTGGAGATTTTGGTGAATCACAGAGGAGGCAATTGGGATTTTGGAGCAAGGTCCTGCCATCATCTGCAGACAACTACTCCCCCTTTGAGAAACAGCTCTTGGCCTCCTACTGTGCCTTAGTGGAAACTTAACCATGGACCACCAGGTTACTGCCTATTAGGACTGGATATTATCTGACTCACCAAGCCATAAAGTTAGATGTGCTCAGCAGCACTCTGTCATTAGTGGAAATGGTATATAGGCAATCAGGCATGGGCAGGACCCAAAGGCACAAGTAAATTTCATGAAGAAGTGGCTCAATTGCTCATGGCTCCTATTCCTGCTGCAGTACCTTCTGTCCCTCAACATGAATCTATAGTTTCATGGGCTGTGTCTTATGATCAATTAACAGAGGAAGAGAAGACTAGGGCCTGGTTCATAGACAGTTCTGCAGGATATGCAGGTACCACCCAGAAGTGGACAGCTTCAGCACTGTTGATCCTTTCTGGAATGACCTTGAAGGACAGTTGTGGAGAGCAGTGACAGAGAATGGGAGAGCAGTGTCTGAGATTGGGGTCTCTGATGACCTCATGGCTGTGGCAAGCCTAGTGCCTGGGAATATTCTTGTGCAGGGGTGCAGGATACCTAGCTGCTGTGGCAATGCCCTGCATAAGAAGGCTCTGCAGAAGAGTCTTAGCCTAAACCTTGATCACAGGCACATAGTTCCTGAGAATAAAGGAACTCTCCTGCTAGACAACCACAATGTTTCACCAGCTTCACTACTTCTGAAGCTTCCCACTTAACCGTAACTTTAAACAATGAACTTTTTGAGAGCTACACAAAGCTTCTAACACTTACATTGCAACTGTAAACTGCACCTACAGAAAAGCTACATAAATGTTTCCAGCCCTATAACTTTCTTACAAAGAATAGTCTTTAACCTGATAATAAGACATATATAAATTAAGATTGCTGGTGTAACTCTGTAGACCTTCTTCTCCATCAGAGAGCAGCACTCCACCTGACCTCAACTAAATAGGTAAATTCTTCAAAACCCTCATCTGAGAGTCTTTATTTTTCTAATGCCCCCATAACCCTTTGCTGAAACCTGCGAGTTTGGCCAGGCTGGTCATGGCAGACAGTAGTGAAGGGAAATCTTCACAATAGGCAGAACTTTTGGCAGTACATCTGGTGCCTGGGGGGGAAAATTGCCAGATGTGCAACTGTAAACTGACTGATTTATGAGCCATCAAAAACAGGTTGGCTAGCTTGTCAGAGAACTGGAAAAAAACATACTTGGAGAATCAGTGACAAAAACATTTGGGGAAGAGGTATGTGGATAGACCTCTCTGAATGGGCAAAAGATGTGAAGATATTTGTGTCTCATGTAAATGCTCACCAAAAGGTGACCTCAGTCGAGGAGGATTTTGATAATCAGGTAGATAGGATGACCTGATCTGTGGATAGCAGTCAACTTCTTTCCCCAGGCACCCTTGTCATTGTCCAATGGGCTCATGGAAAAAGTGGTCATGGTGGCAGGGATGGTGGTTATGCATGGGTCAGCAGCATGGACTTCCACTCAGCAAGGCTGATTTGGCTACAGTCACTGCTGAGTGCCCAATTTGCCAGCAGCAGAGACTGACACCAAGCCCCTGATATGGTCTCATTCCCCAGAGAAATCATCCAGCAACCTGGTGGCAGGTTGATTATATTGGACCACTTCCATCATGGAAGGGGCAGTTTTTTTTTTTTTTTCCTTACTGGAATACACTTATTCTGGATGTGGATTTGCCTTCCCTGCACATAGTACTTCAGCAACCACCATTCATAGACTTACAGAATGTCTTATCCAGCATCATGGGATTCTGCACAGCATTGCTTCAGACCAAGGAAATCACTTCACAGCCAAAGAAGTGAGGCAATGGGCTCATGCTCATGGCGTTCACTGGTCTTACCATGTTCCTCACCATCCTGAAGCAGCTGTTTTGATAAAATGATGAAATGGATTCTTGAAGATGCAGTTACAGCACAGTTAGTTGGCAATGCATTGCAGAGCTGGGGCAAGGTTCTTCAGAAGGCTGTCTATACTCTGAATCAGCATCTACTTATTGGTACTATCTCTCTTATTGCTAGAATTCATGGGCCCAGGAATGAAGGGATGGAGACAGGAATGGTGCACTCATCATTATCCCTAGTAACTCACTAGCAAAGTTTTTGCTTCCTGTTCCTGCAAGCTATGCTCTAAAGTCCTATTAGCCTTAGTTCCAAAAGGAGGAATGCTTCTGCCTAGAGATACAATAATGATTTCATTAAACTGGAAGTTAAGAATTCCTCCTTGGGCTCCTCATGCCTCTGAGTCAGCAGGCTAAGAAGGGAGTTATGGTGCTGGCAGGGGTGATTGATCCAGATTACCAAGCAAACATTGGACTGTTATTCCACAATGCAGGTAAGGACACACATTCTCCTGGAATGCAGGAGATCTTTTAGGGTGCCTCTTGGTATTACCTTGTCCCATTATTAAGGTCAATGAGAAACTACAACAACCCAATCAGACAAGATGACAAATGTCTCAGACTCTTCAGGAATGAAGGTGTGGGACACACATCCAGATAAAGAGCCAAGACCTGCTGAGGTGCTTGCTGAAGGTAGAGGGCATACAAAGGCACAAGTAAATTGCATGAAAAACTGGCTCAATTGAAGAAGTTTGTATCATAAATACAAACTACAGCCACATGACCAGTTATAGAAATGAGGATTATAATTGCCATTGATAATTCTTCCCTATTCCATTAAGAATATGTTTGGGCAAACTTTCACATGCACTAAGAGGAAATAATTGTTACTCTCCTGTTATTCATCATGTAATGTAATATTGACTGATTTAACATCAGTAATGTTTTTGTTTTTGTTTTTTTTATTCTTGGGAAAGAACTAGTGCATTCTGTTGTAGCAAGGACAGTCATGTTAGGTGGAATTATAACCTTGTTATTGTGTTTATTTGGAGACTGAGTATGATGTAAAGAGTCATATTTGGATATCAAGTTGACAAAGGGTGTAACTGTAATGGTTAATTTGAATTGTCAACTTGATTGAATTAACAGATGCCAAGATTAAAGAGGGTTATGGGTGTGTCAATGAGGGTGTGTATAGGAATGACTGGCATGTGGGAGAGCCAACTGAAATGGAGACCCTCCTAGGTATGGGCAGCACTGACCAATTGGGTGATGGCTTGAATGGAATAAAAGAAGCAGCAGTTGATGCAAGCTTGATTCTTCTTGAACCGGTTCTTGATTGCTGCACATTCATCTGAGGATATCGAACTCTTGCTTCTTCGCTCTTCCAAAGTGGACTCTGATAGTGATTCTCTAGAAGACTTAAGTCTCAGACTATGGTAGCACTGTTGGTCCTTCTTGTTCTGGGGTTTCCACCTTTTGGACTGTGCAGCTACTGATTCTTCCAGCTCTCCAGCCTGCAGACAGACATTGTGAACTATCCAGCTTCTGATCACCTAAGCCACCCTAATAAGTCCTCTTTTTATAATTATATTTCTTGTTCATTATGTTCCCATAGAGAACCCTGATTAATAAACTTGTTAACACAGTCCAATTTAAAAATAGAAACAAAAAATTTACTCTTCAAAAATGTAATCTTTCTTTCATTCTTTTTGTGGTGCTGGGAATAACCCAAGCTCCACACATGCTAGGCAAGTACTTTAACACTGAGTTACAACCAGGCCCCTAAAATAAAATCTAAACTAATAAAAGATAAAATAACAAAACTAACACTAACACAATGTTGCTTCTAACAAATAGAGCTTAGGAAGCCATTCACCTTTTATTTGATATACTCTGTGGCATGGAGAAAGGAGTTGGAAACATGCACATATTAGTGATTTAACAAAGCAGTTTCCTAGTTGGAAGCCTTCCAACATGGCTCATATTGCTTGGCATTGCTTGGCAGGTGGCAGCTAGACTCCAACACAGCAATCATTTAAAGGAAGGAGGGCAGGAAGTGGTGGGCACAGGCAAGAGTTGGGTAGATAGGAGTAGTGCCACATCAAGTGTTGAGAAACCACTCATGATGAACCTGATGCAACAGACTTCACACTCTCACTGCCCAGCAGGTCTCTGCACAGGAAAAACTGGGCTGTCCAGTATCTCGATAAGACTTACGCAGGCAGCAAACTTCCCTCCAGCTCCAGAAGGCACTTCTTCTCCAGCCAGAGAGCTATCCTGTAGCAACTGTCCATCCTGGAGGCTCTTCCTTTCAACACAGGCCAACTTGCCACATCCAGCAAGAAGAATGGAGGAAAGGTAAGACTGCTGTGTCTTTCCTCTCTGTCCATGTCCTCATTGGGTGGAGTGTTCATGGAGCCGTAAGGCCCACAGGAGAAAAGCACATGAAGCTTTCCTCCTGGTGGCTTTGGTGCTTTCAAGCTTTACTGTGGAGAATTCAAAGCTGCTAACCAAGACTATTAATTGGAGTCCATCCTCTTGCATGTAACCTTAAGGCATCTGCAAACTTTTCAACTGATGGACTCAAATGATTGTATTTTCTCACCAGGGAATCCATTCCATGGTCCAGCAACATCTGAGGCAATTGTAGTTCACCTCCAATAGCTGAGCTGATGGCAGATCTCAGCCAGTGGTCTTGAAAAATACCATCTACCTACTTAACCTAGAGCAAAGGCACTATTCCAGTCACATAGATAAAGTGAGAGTATGCTCTGCACACCCAGGGACAGTAGCAACTGCCTATTCAAAACCTAGGCTAAACCATTAGTGAAGGTCTACCCCTACCAAAGATCATCACTAATAGTCAAAATAAAAATATGATTGTCTACACAAATGTATAAAATCGCACACACACACACACACACACACACACAAACACACACACCTTACCAAGACTCAGGAAATCATGACACCTCCAACACAAAGCTCACACAAAAGATGCTAAACAAAGAGATGTCTAAGAAGCGACATAGAAAAAAATCAGAAAACTCGTATTTAAAAGTTCAGTGAACTTAAAGATCATACATATAAAAATTAGTTATGGTGAGGGTGAAAGTAATCATCTCCCACAAAGATACTAATTTAAACAGCTCTTCCTTCACCAAAGTACATTCACAAGAGCTAAGGAAGCCAGAGAAGAGACTGGTTTTAGTATAATAAAAAGAAAGTCCCATTGAAGAAGGCAGGAAGGAAAGAGTTAGCCACATCAAACTTCCTTCAAACTGAGTGTAGAAAATGCCTACCACTTGAAAGAGGAAAAGGAACTTAAGTTCAGGCTTTAGACTTGAAACCCAATACCAGGCCCATCACAGTCAAACATCCTGCCAGACAGAGCACACAGCCCCTGCCCTCAGTCTAGTATCCAAAAACTGATTCTCTGGACTTCATTAGCAAGGGGATCAAGGGACTGTCTCCAACCACCCTCCCTCAATGTCAGGTAACACATCATGCAGCAGACTCCACCTGCTAGGAGGTAGGGCAGCACAGTAAGCACAGGACTTTACCTCAGAAATCAGTGCCAGATGCTCTACAGTGAAACATAAACCTAGGCAGAGCCTAAATGCCCAAGTCGACAGGCAAAACATTGCAGACAGAATGTAGACGTGTCCTGGCCCCAGGCAGAGAGGAACAGACTTTTATTTTGGCCAACATCACCATAAGTCTCAATGTGGGCCTGGAGAACACCCTCAAGATTTTTAAGGTCCTTGAAACTATGACACTCAGGTGTGACCCAGCTTAGAATCAGCCAAGGGAAGATTGCCTTTATCCCCTGCCCCAATCTCAGGCTGCACAGAAGGAAGCAAAACTCCATCCACTGGGGATTAACAAAAGGTAGTAAGCATAGGATCTTGTCTTGGAACTCAGTGTTGAGCCAGTGACAGCTGTCACTGTGCAGATCCTTATAGCCCCTATCTTTAGGCAGGTATCCATAGATAGATGTGTCGACCTGCCCTGCTACCAGACAGAGAGTCAAGTGGCTCAGTTGATTGGACTTGTGTCCTGGCCAGAATCACCTGTGGATATTGGCATGGGTCTCAGCCTTGACTTTACTATAGCAGCAGGCAGCCTATGACAGCATGGGTCCTGGTGTACACCTGTGCTGCACTGTTTTAAGTAGGCTGTGCAGTCTAAGTGTGATCCAATATGGTGGCATTAGAGGGCCACATGATGGCCCACTCTATCGCCACACAATTTAGGCAATACAAACAAAGGATGAATAATTTTCTGTCTGGGGGCAGAAAATGGAGGTAGGAACTAAGTTTTAGAACAGAAGCTTAGAGCTGGTCCTCTATGGTTATGCTCAGAGCTGGAGAGAACCCCACAGTGCCAAACTGCATAGTGTTTTGTTTTGGTTTTTATTGAATTTATTAATACACAACAGCAGAATGTATTATAATTCTTATTACACATATAGAGCACAATTTTTCATATCTTTGTATATAAAGTATGTTCACACCAATTAATGTCTTTATACATGTACTTTTTTTGCATTACAATTCTTAATACACATATATACCACAATTTTTCATATCTCTATCTGTATATAAAGTAGGTTGACACCCAATTCATGTTTTCATACATGTACTTTGGATAATGATGTCCATTACATTCCACCATCCTTGCTAATCCCCTGCCTCCTCCCTTTCCCTCCCTCCCCTTTTCCCTATCTAGAGTTCATCTATTCCTCCCATGCTCCCCCTCCCTACCCCACTATGGGTCAGCATCCTTATATCAGAGAAAACATTCAGCATTTGTTTTTTGGGGATTGGCTAACTTCACTTAGCATTATCTTCTCCAATGCCATCCATTTACCTGAAAATGCTAGGATTTTATTCTTTTATTGTTGACTAAAATTCCATTGTGTATATATGCCACATTTTTTTTATCCATTCATCCACTGAAGGGCATCTAGGTTGGCTCCACAGTGTAGCTATTGTGAATTGTGCTGCTATAAACATTGATGTGGCTGTGTCCCTGTAGTATGCTGTTTTTAAGTCCTTTGGGTATAGTCCGAGGAGAGGGATAGCTGGGTCAAATGGTGGTTCCATTCCCAGATTTCCAAGGAATCTTCATACTGCTTTTAAGATTGGCTGCCCCAATTTGCAGTCCCACCAGCAATGTATGAGTGTATCTTTTTCCCCACATCCTCACCAACACTTATTGTTGTTTGTCTTCATAATAGCTGCCATTCTGACTGGAGTGAGATGAAATCTTAGAGTAGTTTTGATTTGCATTTCTCTGATTGCTAGAGATGATGAGCAGAGATTCTTTCACATATTTGTTGATTGATTGTATATCATCTTCTGAGAATTGTCTGTTCAGATCCTTGGCCCATTTCTTGATTGGGGTATTTGTTTTTTCGATGTTTAGCTTTTTGAGTTCTTTACATAACCTAGAGATTAGTGCTCTATCTGATGTGTGAGGGGTAAAAAATTGCTCCCAGGATGTAGGCTCTCTATTCACCTCACAGATGGTTTCTTTTGCTAAGAAGAAACTTTTTAATTTGATTCCATCCCATTTATTGATTCTTGGTTTAATTCTTGCGCTATAGGAGTTTTATTAAGGAAGCTGGAGCCTAAGCCCACATGATGAAGATTAAAGCCTACTTTTTCTTCTTTTAGACGCAGAATCTCTGGTTTAATTCCTAGGTCCTTGATCCCAAACTGCATAGTGTTGGCCAGATAAGTTATCTATTCCTACATGGCATCTGGCAGAATATTGTGGAGACAAACTATACCTTTTAGGCATTCCCCTGGATCATTCAGAAGAACACACCAACTGTGGTTTTGGGGAAAGCTTGGACTTGGACTAACTACCCCCTAGTGGTGAAACAACAATAACACCAACAACAAAATCACAAACCTGGAAGGAGGGCATTATCTAGTTATGAAACAGAAAAATGAACCACAGACTCAAAGAAAATAAGTATGTCAGTTAGAATTTCTGGAAGGATGGGCATAGTGTCAGATTGTAAAAACTGGAATAAATACTCAACCCTTCAATATGCAGACCATGTAAGCCACCAAGGATCAAAATCCGTCAGGAAGGGCGGAGAGTAGAGTATGTGCTTGGAATGCGTAAGACTTCTGGTTCAATTTCAGGTACAAATAAATAAATAAATACAGGACTTTCATTCTCACCTAATGAACAAAACAAAATTCCAGACAATGACCATAAGGTAATCAACATTTGCAAACTGATAAGTAGGACAGATAATTCAAATGTGGGGTGTATGAAGGAAACCAAGCAAGCTTCAAAAAACACAGAGGAACAATTCAAGACTCAATCAGAGAACAGAGAGAATGAAGTGATTTTTTTAAAATGAAACAAATCTTTGAGCTGAGAAGTACACTACTTAAAATTTTAAAACACAATAGAAGGCATAAATAGCAGGGTAGATCAAACAATCAAAACCAGTGAACTCAAAGTTAGTCTGTATGGTAGGACATAGTTAAAGGAGAAAAAAAGCAAAAACAAAAAATGAAGGGAAATGAGAATGAATATTCATGAGAGCTTTGGGATAGCCTTAGAGAATAAAATTTTACGTTGTTGGGATTCAAAAGGGACATGAGAAGGCCAAGGGGACAGACAAATCATTCAAACAGATAAAAATGAAAAAGTACCCAAACATAGAGATGGTACAAATACCCAAGTACCACAAGGTCAAAGGTCAGGAATCAGAGTCAACTCAACCATGTATACACCAAGACATGACCATCAAGCTTTCAAACCTTAAAGACTAATATAGAATTCTCAAAGGATAAGAAGAAAGGAATAAGCAACACATAAGGGTGTTATAATTTATCTGTCTGCAGACTTCTCAGAAAAAAAAGCTTTACAGGCCAAGAGGAAGTAGGATGAGATTTTCACAGTCCTGAAGGAAGAGAACTACTGACCAAGAATACTATGCATATCAAAGCTAGGCTTGAAAATGAAGGAGACATAAAGGTATTCCCAGACAATCTAAAGCTGAGAGAATTTATGAGCACCAGACTGCCCTACAAGAAATGCTGAAGGGAGTTCTTCAAACTGGATGGAAGAGATAATAATGAGGAAGAGGAAAACATCAAAAGTTATAAAAAAATCCCAATAGGAGTAATTATACAATACAGAACAATACGAAATGTTCTAATATTATAAACATGTTTATTTAGTATGTTATAAACATGGTGAGTAAACCAATCATCTGTTCAGTATGAACACAAAACCATCAAAAATAAATGGATGGAGCTGGAGAATATCATGATAAGCTAAATAAGCCAAACCAAAGTCTGAATGTTTTCTCTGATAAGCGGCTGCTGATCCATAATGGGGGGAGGGGGAGGGAAGAATGAAGGAACTTTGGATTGGGCAGATGGGAGTGAGGGGATAGGAGCCAGTGTGGATGTGGAAAAGACAGTGGAATAAGACAGACATTATATATATATATATGATTACACCACCACTGTGACTCTGCACAGCCAGAGGAATGAGAAGTTGGGCTCCATTTGTGCACAATGTGTCAAAATGCATCCTACTGTCATGTATAATTAATTAGAACAAATATAAAAGTAAAAAAAACTACTAATATTTCAAGAGAAAAATCATACAAAATGTTGTAAATTAGAACACCAAAAACTTAAAAAGTGGAGAGGAATGTACCCTAAGTATAGAGTTTTTATTAGTATTTTTCTTCTTTCTTTGTTTCTTTTACTACCTATGTGATCAATGTTTCGTTACTCATTTTTAAATGTCTTAAACTCAAAAGATGTGTTTCATTAGGCTCATGGTTAACCTAAAGCAAAACTCTATAACAGAGACATCAAAAATAATAAGCAAGTAATCAAATCACACTATGAGACTAAATCACTTAATCACACAAGAAAACTGTAAGAACTGGAGAAAAAAGGAAAGAATCTACAAAAAGAAAATAGGTAACAAAATGGCAGTAGGAACAATGTGCCTACCAAAAATTGCTTTAAACATATATGGTTTAAATTCTATAATAAAAACACACAAAGTGAATGAACAAATTTTTTAAAAGACACAACGATCTACAACTTAACAAGAAATTCCCTTCACTGCTAAGAGTATACATAGAATGAGAGAGAAAGGATGGAATAAGATAATTCATGCAAGTGGAATTCCAAAGAGCAGGAGTACTCAAAACTGTATCAGATAAAACAGACTTTAAGTCAAAAGCAAAAAGAGAAAAGGAAAGTCATTACATTATGATAAAGGGTCAGTTCAGCAAGAGCAAGTAATACTTGTAAATATATGAGCACCCAATATTGAAGTACCCATATATCCAAATCAAACATTAATAGACTTAATTAAAGATAGAAATAGATTCAAATATGATAATAGTAATGAATTTTAAAATAATTAACAGATCATTCAGGCAGAATATCAATAAAGAAATAGCAAAGTAAATCTCTACAAATGGATCTAAGACACATCTATAGGATATTCTTTCCAATACCTACAAGACAGAAATGCATCCAAACAGCACATGCAATATTCTCCAGAATAAATCATATGGTAACCATAAGGCAAGTCTCAAAAAAGTCTTTAAACTTTTATCTATTAGCTCTTGAGATTTTACAGTCCCCATGCTATCATCTTGGTAATATTGTACATGCTTATTATTCATATTTCTCATATTTACAAATTTGCTGACTAGGTATCAATGGTATTTTGTGTTCATTTGTGGATAAGTGGCTGAAGTGTTTGAATTGCCCAACACATGACCCCAGCTGAGGTCAAACAATATCTTTGTGTTTCAATTCATACTGTAAACAAGTGTACTTTTGCTAACTTCTGCTTGTGTGTGTGTGTCATTTGGTGAGGGGATTGAAATCTTTTCATGCATCAACTCTGAGCACAATGCAATGAAATTGTATACCGGTAAAAAAATTTTGGAAAATATAAATATGTAGAAATTACTCAACAAGCTCCCAAACACCAAATGAAGCAGAGATTAAGAAAGCTTAAAACTTTCATTAAACAATTGAAAATGGAAAGACAATACATTAAAACCTATGGAATGCAGCAAAAGTAGCATTAAGAGGCAAATTTAAAGCAATCAATACTTACATCAGAAAGAGTCAAACATGATGGCCTATGGTCTCTGCTATTTGGGAGGCTGAGGCAAGAGGACTTCTTGACCCCAGGATTTCAAGGCCAGCATGAGAAAAAAAATGTGGTTTTTCCCATCTTAGAGAGAAAAAACAGTAGAAAGATTTCAATAACATATCAAGGACTAGAAAAACAATAGCAAACTAAACACAATATTAGTAGAAAGAGGAAAATGATAAAGCTCAGAGCCAAAATAAATAGAGATTAAAAAACACAAAACTTCAACAAAATAAAGAAATGGCTCCTCAAAAAGATAAAGAAAATTTACAAACACATAACTAGACTGAGAAAAGGAGAGAAGAGTTCTTGAGGAAGGACTATCTACAAAGATGGGCAGGACTAGAACAAAAATGGCATACAGGTGAGGTGCCCTAAGGAAAGCAAGAGTGAAACACTATTTCACTCCTAGACTATTAGGGAGGAAGGGAAGGAGCCATTGCCAGGTAGAGCTACCACAACTGTAGCTGCATTACTAGAAGGCGACCAGGCAGGTGGAGAATAACCACCAACGCACAGCCTCACAGTACAGAGCAATATCAAAACTCACATCCCTCTCCCCTTGCCCTCCAGTGTCCTCCTGGTGTCACCTAGTGGCTCAGTTCAATCTGAACTAAGAAGGAAAAGGATATCCCTGATGGGTTTTCAGAAGCCACCTGTTGGGAAATCAAATAAGGCAGAGAAGAAGGATGGAAAGAAAATTGTCCTTCACATCTCCTTGTATCTTCCCACTCTCTGGGGATTTCTCAAACCAAAAATCAATGAAACATTTCTCATCATATCTGCATTGAAGTTATTTTTCCCTGTTTTCATATTCTTTCTCTGTGTTGGTTTGATTCAGCAATCACCCACATTGATCAAAAATGCCCTGAAAGTGGAACATAATTTTAAAAGGGAAAACATATCTTTTCTTGGTTAGAGTGTAGGTGTGGAGACTTGAAGAACCACTAATGACCTTAACAGAATATGTCCTAGACCTTGTTTGGAGGCTCCACAGCTTCAGACCCAAGACATCTTAAAACTTGCTGCTACCCAACCCTAGAAGAGTCCTATCATTCTTTGTGGTCCTAAATGATGCTCAGTAATATCAACATGACAGTCGGGGAGGGAGAAAATAAAGATGAAAATGGGAGCCTGTGCTCCTTCTGTTAATCCCATAACCCAGGAGCTGATCACATCACCTACTCACTTCTCATTGGTCTGTGCCTGGTCACATGGTACAATCAGCATCAGGACTGAAAAACAATAGAAATGGGATCCTTTTTCTGACATAAAACTCAGAGAATTGTTGTTACGAAAGAGACAAATGACTCTTAGGAGACTCTAGCAGTCTCCGTAGCCCATGATGATCTCTTGGATTCTTTATTCATATGATTTGAAAATACCACAGAAATAAGGGGGAAATGGGACAGGGAACAGTGGCAAAGCAAAAGACAGGGCTCCACCAACCTAGATGCCCTTCACTGGATGAATGGATTAAAAATGTGGCATATATACACAATGGAATTTAACTCAGCAATAAAAGAAAATAAAATCATGGCATTTACAGGTAAATGGATGGAGTTGGAGAAGATAATGCTAAGCAAAGTTAGCCAATCCAAAAAAAAACAAATGCTGAATGTTCTCTCTGATATAAAGAGGCTGACTCATAGTGGGCTAGGGAGGGGGAGCATGGGAGAATTCCATGAATTCTAGATAGGGAAGAGGGGTGGGAGGGAAAGGGAGGGGGCAGGGGATTAGCAAGGATGGTGGAATGTGATGGACATCATTATCCAAAGTACATGTATTGGATGTCAACATACATTATATACAAACAGAGATATGAAAATTGTGGTATATATGTGTAATAAGAATTGTAATGCAAAAAAAGTATATGTATAAAGACATGAATTGTCCTGAACATACTTTTTATACAAAGATATGAAAAATTGTGCTCTAAATGTGTAATAAAAGTTGTAATGAATTCTGCTGTTGTGTATTTAAAAAAATAAAATCAATTAAAAAATTTTTTTTAAGAAAATACCTGAAAAAAAAAAAGACAGGGCTCCAGGATACCAGAATCCTGTATTGAACCTGTTCTTGAAGATCCAATTTCAGAGAAGTTTGTATGTTTAAGTCTGTTTCTTTTTTTTTTTAAAGAGAGAGAGAGATAATTTTTTTAATATTTATTTTTTTTAGTTTTCGGCGGATACAACATCTTTGTTTGTATGTAGTGCTGAGGATCGAACCCGGGCCGCATGCATGCCAGGCGAGCGCGTTACCGCTTGAGCCACATCCCCAGCCCAAGTCTGTTTCTTTTTAAGTGAGAATATTACAATAGATGGTCTGTAAAAACACAAGCTAAATCTTGGGATATAGTAGTAAATAAAACAGACATGGCATAGTCTTTAGAGAGCTTCAGTTTTCATTAGAAAGACCAATACACCACACTCTAAAAACAGAGGTACAAACTGTAAAGTGCCTTGAGTATGGCAAGCAGAACTTCTGTTTTTTTCCCCTTATTTCCTGTTCAAGCCAAGCAATGCTGGGGGGAATGGTCTTTCAAAGAAAATTCAAGAAGGATCTTGTCTGAGGTTCCTCTGCACACCAAAAGAGGAGAATGTGACCTTTTTCTACTCAGAAGCCTCCAGCCCCTCTGAGTGCTCTGTGTTCTGAAGTCATGGCTGCCTTTGTGAGACAGGAGAGGGCTTCTCATTTCTCATATCTTCTCCTAACTGCCTTTCACCCACCTCTTTTGTTCTCTGTTAGATTGACTTCTCTTCTTGTCTATTTCTGAAGTTTTTGTACATTAGATTTTATCTCAGCCACAATTTTGATTGCCATCTGGGATGTAACCTGGGAGTTACTCCTCTGCTTTTCCCTCATCCACATATAACGGACACACAGTAGTGGTGGATCCAAAGTATTGCTCAAAGTGTAGAACCTGGGGTTTCAAATCTACACTGTATGGGGAAAAAAGGAGGGCGGCTATTGCTCATCCTGTTTTGCTCTGATTCCATTCATGGTAAAAAATGTGAAAAATACTAATTCTTACCTCATAGCTCTTGAGAGAGTTCAAAGAAAAATTATCCAATAAACTTTCAATCAGCTCCTGTTAATCATTACAGTATGATCTTGTCCTCTTTCCTTAATGGAAATCTCCTTGAGCAATCACTTTACACTCCCATCCCTCAACTTTTTCTATTACCCACATACACTCCTCTCACACAAAAGCTTTTTTCAACAAAGAAAATGTAAATAAGGATCACCTGGGAGAGAACCGAGTAAGTTTATATTGTATCCACCACTCAGTAGTCCTCCATAGATATCCCCTTATTTAAACACTTCTTTTCAGTGGCTCCAAAACCTCATCCATTATTATACCCTCTTCAGAGGGTAAGCAATTTTGCTAAAACACAAATCTGACACATACACTGTGAACCAAAATGCCTCTAGGTGCTGAAAAAGTCATTCAAATGTCACTTCAAAGGCATATCAGCCATCAACAGCAGTTATTTGGGGACATGCAAGTCATTGTGAATATGCCCACTGTTGTTCACAATAAGAATTATGATGAATGATATTTCCTTCATCTCATTATATGCACGTCAAAGGATTTTATTCCCAATTTTACTTTCTATTTAACCCAAATCACCTAACACTTTAAGCCTCCTCATTAATATATTCATTCTTCAATGAGTATTGAGAATATGTGAGCCACACATAAAGCTAAGCACCAGGGATTAAAAAGCGATTCTGTCTCCAATGTCTGACACAGTGAGGTATTTTTAAACCTAGCCATCCTCTCCTGTCCTACCAGAAGCTCACATTCCCCTCATGGATATAAATCCAGGTCTTCTTCTCCTTGGATGGAACACTCATAGGCAAGGGGATGTCATGATCTGGGATGTAACCTGTGTCTATCTCAATTCCTGCACCTAATAGCAAACTTTAGTGCCAAGGCAGAGCAGTGCTAACTAGTCCTTAACTCTACCCCATGAGTGGAGGTTTGGATCATAATATATTTCCATGTCATTTAATTTCAGGTCAGAGAGCTCAGAAACTTTTTAGACGATCTGTGTTGAATTTGAATCCATATTTCAAGAATCCCCCACTCTTTGTAGGTTCCTTCATTTCTGCAATCTTGTTTTCCTCTTCTTTAAAATGGAGATAACTAATTTCCACATATCAGGGTGATCTGATAAACTGACCTCATGCAGGAAGTGACGAGTCTTGCTTTTTTAATATTTTTGTATTTGTTCTATTTAGTTATACATGGCAGCAGAATGCATTTCACTTTATTATACCCAAATGGAGCACAACTTTTCATTGCTTTGGTTGCACCATATTTCCTACCCCCATGCTCCCTCTCCACCTCCCTTTTGTCCAAACTTCTTCCATTCTTCCCACATACACACCCCATTATGGATCAGCAACCACTTATCAGAGAACATTCAGCCTTTGTTTTTTTGGGGGGGATTGGCTTACTTCACTTAGCATGATATTCTCCAACTCCATCCATTTACCTGCAAATGCCATAATTTTATTCTCTTTTAATGTTAAGTGATATTTCATTGTGTATATGCACCACAGTATTTTTTATCCATTCATCTATTGAAGGGCATCTAGGTTGGTTCCACAGTTTAGCTATTGCGAATTGAGCTGCTATGAACATTGATGTGTCTACGTTACTATAGAATACTGATTTTAAATCCTTTGGGTATAATCCAAGGAACAGGATAGCTGGGTCAAATGGTGGTTCCATTCCAAGTTTTCTAAGGAATATCCATACTGCCTTTCAGAGTGGTTGCACCAATTTTCAGTGCCACTAGCAATGTATGAGGGTGTCTTTTTCCCCACATCCTCACCAACAATTTTAAATTCTTGTGTTCTTGATAATTGCCATTCTGACTGGAGTGAGATGACATCTTAGAGTAGTTTTGATTCACATTTCTCTAATTACTAGAGCAGTTGAGCATTTTTTTTTCATATTTTTGTTGATCGATTGCTTATCTTCTGAGAAGTGTCTGTTAGTTCCTTAGCCCTTGAGTCTTGTTTTTTTCCCAGGGGCACCAGTGCAGAGATGGAGAGCCTGGATCCAACCATCACAGCCTGGAGTACAGAAGCCACACCAACCAATGGAAGTTACCAGCACCTTCCTCCAACTTGTGACAGGAATAACCTTCTTCCAAAAGTGCTGGCCCTCCTCATTGCCCTGGTTGGACTGACAGGAAATGCATCTGTGCTCTGGCTCCTGGGCTTCCGCATGCGCAGAAATGCCTTCTCAGTCTATATCCTAAACCTGGCTGCCTCTGACTTCTTCTTTCTCTGTTTCCATATCACTGCTTTCCTGGTGGACATCGTCAAAATGTTCTTTCACTTCTCTGTCCCTACATATGACATCGCGCGAACTGGGGGAATCATTTCCTACATCGCAGGCCTGAGCATCCTTAGTGCTATTAGCACCGAGCGCTGCCTGTCAGCCCTGTGGCCCATCTGGTATCGCTGTCGCCGCCCTAGACACATGTCAGCAATTATGTGTGCCCTGCTCTGGGCCCTGTCCATGTTTTGGGGCGTCCTGGACATGGTCTATTGTTCTACCTTGATTATTAATAGTGGAGTTCATTGGTGTATAAAAGTTGATTTAATCATAACTGCATGGCTGATTTTTTTATTTGTGACTTTCTCAGGGTCCAGCCTGGCCCTGCTGTGGAGAATCCTTTGTGGTTCTAGGCATAAGACACTGACCAAGCTGTATGTGACCATCCTGCTCACATTGCTGGTCTTTATCCTCTGTGAACTGCCCTTTGGCATCTATTTATTTCTGTCAGACTGGATTTCAGTTGATTTTGATGCATACACTTGTCTTTATCTGGTTTCAAATGTCTTTTCTTGTGTTAACAGCTGCACCAACCCCATCATTTATTTCTTTGTTGGCTCCTTTAGGCAGCGGCTGCAGCGTCAGAACCTCAAGCTGGTGCTTGAGCGGGCTCTGCAGGACACTCCTGAGGAGGATGAATGTGGAGACAGCCTTCCTCAGGGATCCCTGGAGATGTCAGGCAGCAGAGTGGAGCATGGATGAAGAACCTGTGCTCTGGTCCATTAGATGTATTTTGGGGAGTCAACCCTGCCCCCACCATTTTAGAGCCTGTGCCTCTAAAATTACCCATGGTCTTCAAATGTATTTATTTTAAAATGGATTGTCCTTATCCTATCTTCCTCTGAATCTTTTCTTTGTAATTTTAATTTCAATGGAAAGAATTTTGTTCAAAATGCTAAACCTCTTATTTATGATTGTTTTCTACCAAAAGTTATTAAAAAAATTAATGATTCCTTATTTCTCTCTCAGACTATGTTCTGAGAATCATGTTGCAATTTCTCTCTCACTATGTTCTGAGAATCATGTTGCAATTGTTGTACAAAGAAAGTTTGGTTCTGATGGAGTTCTACTACTTTTAAATGTTATTGAATTCTTTGGGTTTGGGAAAATAATGTCCTTACTGCCCTACATAAAAAAAAGCTCACAAAAAATGGTAGAATTTGTCCATGGCATGGTGACTAGTTGGCCATGGGGGGTTTTTTTAGTGGTTTAAATTAGAGCCTTTCATCCTGAGAACTGGCAAGCAGTTATTTACCTCTTGCCCTGACCAGTATTCCAATAGTTGAAATCTTGGTATTATGATTTAGATATGAGGTGTCCCCAAAAAGCTCATGTGTGAGACAATGCAAGAAGGTTTGGAAACACTTGGGTTTTAAGAGTGGTAACTGAAGTCAGGTAGGCTGTGGCTAGAGGAGGTAGGTCATTGGGGTATGATTTGGGAATACATATTTTTTTCTTGGAGAGAGGAGAACTCTCTGCTTCTGGCACCATGTTCCCAGTGGCTTTCCTCTGCCACACACTGTTCTGTTGATGTCCTGTCTCACACCAGGCCCCAAGGAATGGAGTCTGTCATCTATGAATTAAAACCTCTGTAACTGTGAGCCCCCAAATAAACTTTTCCTCCCTAAAATTGTTCTTGTCAGATCTTTTGGTCACGGAAGTGACTAAAACACTTGGGACACATTGTGATACAGAACCTTTAAGCACTAGATTGGAAAGAGCACTGGACATGGGGTTGGGACACAGGGATTCTCAAGCTGACTCCATGACTAAACTGGGTCACAAGATTAAAATATGAATCTTAAAACATTCATCGTCTGGAATCTGTTTTCAGAATAAGACAGTGGGGTTTGACTTCACCATGGCATGGACTAGAGGAAACTACCATTGTGAGTCCAGCAGCCTCTGAAATCACAGTATTCTTTCCACCTATGTGGCAGCTATCTGTCTTGGGCACCAATATTGTCAATACATCAACTCAGGTGTAAAAATAGATGTAATTTCATTCCTGTTCTGCAGAAGATTTGTACAGAGTTTATAAGAAGCGATCTCCTTAGACATGCCTGTCATATTGATGCTAACTGGTCAAAATCCTCTCTGCATGCAAATTCTGAGACAGGGATCAGAGTGCAAAAAGATCTCACAAGTAAGTGTGTATGTGGTGGCCAATAGACAGGGAAGACTTCTTGAACTACTTGGAATTGGAACCAATGATTCTACAATTACTAAGAGTGTGCCTCTGCCACTTCTACAAGCCACATCAATTTTTTTTTTAAGTTGGCAAGGAAAGAAAACGTGGACCTGAACAAATGGAAACGGAAGAAGAGATCATTTGTAGTGATGTTGTAAATAAAAGCATAGAAATGTAAATGAGTTTCCAAGTGTTTAGTTTTGATTGCAAAATCCCTTTAAAGAAAAATCTTAAGGCTAGAATGCTGTAAGAAATAAGCAATGACTATATAGCCTTGAAGTGATAGGAGTCAGCATAAGTTTTGTAAAATTAGTTGGAATCAACTCTACAATACTGGCAAGTGCATACAGGAGCATTCAAGTCACCACAGCAGGACAAGCAAAAAGCAATGTTCTGCTCTCTATACCATCCTCTCAGGAACATGTCCAATACAATGGTTTAGAAACAAAGATACAGAGGGATATAACAAGAAGAAGAAGTAGCAGAGAAAGAGAAACAGTAGAACACACCTACTTCTCTTGTAGTCTTTCTGCCTTCAAAAGGCCCAACTGGAGCAGGGAAGATAGTTCATCTATAAATAGTTCAGCATTTTATTACTCACATAAAAAATAAACCCCAAACATCTTTATAGCCTTGATATTGATGGTGGCTTAAAAATTGCTAATCAGTTATCAGAAAACTCATATTCAGAGTCTGCATGTCACTTATACCTCTTTTGAAGTGCGATATTTTGATATTTAGAATAAACTGCTGTTTTAACATAATGTGTTAGAATAATGTATATCAGCCTCTAAAATTCTTAATTGTACATTGAGAAGAGATGCAGAAGTATGCTTTAGGGGTACCTGTAGAATTCTATTTATTCACTTCTAAAGAGTAATTGGAAGAAATATGACAAAAATTTAATGAATGCTTCATTTGGGGAGTGTGTATGTGAATGCTTATTATACACTCACTTATTGCATCCATAGGCAATTTCATCTTTGTACAAACATATAGAGTTGACTTAAATAGTCTTATATGGTAACAGAACAGCCTATTAAGCAAACAACACAAAATTATATCAAGCACAAGAGAAATGAAGCCATTAAGAGAGCTGATTAAGATGAGATGTATATGGCTGCTGCCAACATAGCATGCATATAATTTTACAGTAAAACAACATATATTCCATGCTTTTATAGTTGTTCCAGAATGGATTCTACTGTCATGTGCTAAAAACCCACAAGAAAAAACTGGTACCCATGTCACTCTCTCTTGGTAAATGCAGATAGTTGTGTTCTACAGGAGATGTTGTTTTATGCAAGAGAAATACTAACCAAAGAAAAGATAAGTAGCCATATACGTATAGTGGAAAAAAAGCAGACTTTACAATCGGGAATATTATGGGGATCAAGAGGGTTATTTTTTAATGATAAGGAATTACTACATCAAGAACACATAAGAATTCTAAATGTGTATGTACATAATAAATGATCTTTTTAAAAAAAACATTTATTTTTAGGTGTAGAAGGACACAACACAATGCCTTTATTTTTATTTGGTGCTGAGGACCGAACCTAGGTCCCGCCCATGCTAGGCGAGCGCTCTACTGCTGAGCCACAATCTCAGCCCATAATAAATGATCTTAAAAACACACTAAATAAGGATTGATAAGCTGCTGGGGTTTTGGCCCAGTGGTAGAATGCTTGCCTGGCACATGTGAGGCACTGGGTTTGATCCTCAGCACAGCATTTTAAAAAAATAATAAATAAAATAAAGGTATTGTGTATATCTACAGCCAAAAATTAAAAAAAAAGAACAGATAGAACTGAAATGACTAATGGGCAAGCCAGACAAAAGTGGGGTTTTCAGCATTTCCTCTCAGAAACTGATAGAACAAATCAAAAGAATCAATAAGGATAGTGAAGACCAGAACAAGAGTAACAACCAACTTGACATTTTGAGAGCAATCCATCCAAGAGTGGAATACACCTTATTTTCAAGTGCTCATGAAATATTCACCAAGACAGATTCTATTATTACCATGTTATTTGACATCACAATCGATATAAAAGGATTAAGTACTCCATATATACATTTTATATTACTAACAAAGTTTAAAATCTAACAAAATGATATTTGGAAATTAAATAACATAGTTTCTGAGGCAGGATGGAAATGCCAGATGGCAGATTTTGTGATTTCATTTAAGCACACACAAAAACAATGTGCATGTGATCTGTCTATCCATTTCCTTCACTGCACAGCCTGGCATTGGGAGTGGTGACTCTGATGGCCAGTTGGGCTACTTTGCTTTCCCTGATGGCTTTGCAGTTCTTGGAGAAAACATTGTGGGTAATCTCATCACAGTAAGATTTGCTGCATGTCAGCAGCACTTCCAGCTCCTTGACATTATGAACAAGAAACTTCCAGAAGTAACTGAGTAGCATGTGCTTTGTTCTCTTATTGTTCCCATAACCAATGTTTGGCATCAAGATCTGACACTTGAATCTTCTCTGCACCTTACTGTCAATACCTCTGGGTTTCTTCCAGTTATGCTTAATTTTGCCATATTGGTCTGACTGGTGCCAGATGAACTTCCTGGTCCTCTTCTTGACAATTTTGGGCTTCACATAAAGACTTATTCAAGTGTAAGTCCTGTTAAATTTGGCTCTGAAAGGTTGATGTCTGTTCACTGTTATGGCTTGAGTTCTACAGGACAACCTCAAACCAGAGGCATGGGCTAAAACCCATGAGAAGATCTGAGGACAGCCATTATGCTGAATAGAGTTGGCTGGCACTTTTGTAGGCAGTGCTAAGGAAGGGAGAAACAACAGTTTTAAACAAATAGTAGTCAAGAAATAACTGAAACTAAGAATAAGAAAATATTCTGACTGAAAATAGAAACAACATCAAATGGTGGAATGCACAAAATCTTACAGGGAAATTTTTAGCTTTAATTATTAGACAAGTAGAATGTAAAAATAATAAATATACTTTAACCTTAAAAATTAGAAAGATAAGTGCTTATTAAATATATGACAAGAAAGGAAAGAAATCATTGAGATATGTAAAGTAATGGAAATGAGAACAGATGGGAAATACAGAAAATAAGTTGAACCAAATTTGAAAGATCAATAAAATTTATAAACATATGATTATATAATCAAGGTAAAATATAAATAAGACACAAATTGCTAATGACAGGAATAAAAGTCAGGGCATTGCTAATGATAAATTTCAGAAACATAAAAGAAAAAAATGTGAACAAACTGAGGTCATCATATTTGATTACACTCACTGATAGATTTCAAAGAAATATGTCAGCCTCTAACAGATTCCACAACTTTCCAGTATTCTGAAACTTAGCTACAAACAGATTAAGACCTGATTCCACAATCAGAGAATGGAATACCAAAAAGAGCAGAGAAGCAAGGGGCCAAAAAGTGGAAATAGTCTGACTCAGAAGGGCTCAGTATCTACAGAATACTCAGGCTTCTTCTCCAACTATATCCAGGTTGCCTGCTGAACACGTTGGGAAATCCCTCAATGTGGAGCAACCAGACTGGAACAGCCAGTCTAGGGGCAACCCTCCCTGGAGCAGTCAGGCTTGGTACTCCCAAGCCAGAAACAATCAAGCCTGGAATAATCCATTTCACAGTGGTGGAGAGGAATCTCTACAGCCCTGTATGCATCTCCAGCGAAATTTTTTTGCAAGTGATTTGGTACCCATCTTGGAAACTGCTTGGGAAACTCTATTTTCTAGCTCCTCTAAAAACTGAGTGTTTATTCCTAATTACTCGATAAACAAACATACCAGCTGAAGTTGTGTGAAGGTGAGTGTTTTCAATTTCATTCTGGGCAGTGGCTGAATTTCTTTCTTCCTTATAAGATTCTTTTTGTTTTAGAGATATGTATCCCTGCCCAATATTCTGGCTCTAGTTGTGCCTGTGTGTCAATTTGGAAGGTGGATATGACTGGAGCCTAATCAAAGAGATTTAAATAACTTTAATATAGACTAGAAGTTGTCTCTGGCTATACATAAGTAGAAGTAATACTAGTTTGGTTATATTTACAATATAAAATCTAATCTCAAAAGTATGAAGTAAAAAGTAAAATGATGTGTTAAAAAAGCTCTTTTATATTTTCTGAGATTTGGAAAGATTTACTTTTAGAAGCTCAATTGCTGGGTCAAATGTGGTTCCATTCCAAGTTTTCTAGGGAATCTCCATACTGCTTTCCAGCAATGTATGAGTGTGTCTTTTCCCCACATCCTCACCAACACGCTTACTGTTGCTTGTATTCTTGACAACTGCCATTCTGGCTGGAGTGAGATGATTGCATTTCTGTAATTACTAGAGATGTTGAACATTTTTTCATATATTTGTTGATCAATTGTATATCTTATTCTGAGAAGTGTCTGTTCAGCTCCTTAGCCCATTTATTTATTGGGTGTTTTTTTGGGGGGGGTTGTTTTTTCTTTTTCTTTTTTTTTTTTTTTTTTTTGGTGTTAAGTGTTTTGAGTTCTTTATATATCCTGGAAATCAGTGCTCTGATGCGCATGTGGCAAAAATTTGCTCTAAAAATGTAGGCTCTCTGTTAATCTCCTTGATTATTTCTTTTGCTGAGGAGAAGTGTTTTTTTTTTTTTATTTGAATCCACCCCATTTATCATTTGACCCACTCCTTGGTCTATACTAAAAGGACTTAAAAACAGCATACTATAGTGACGCAACCACTTCAATGTTTATAGCAGCACAATTCACAATTGCTAAACTGTGGAACCAACATAGATGCTCTTCAATAGATGAATGGATAAAGAAACTGTGGTGTATATGCACAACGGAATATTACTCAGCATTAAAAGAGAATAAAATTATGCCATGTGCAGATAAATTGATAGACAGAGAATATCATCCTAAGCAAAGTAAGCCAATCCCAAAAAACCAAAGGCAGCATGTTCTCTCTGATAAGTGGATGCTGATCCATAATAGGGCAGGGGCAGGGGGGAGGGGGTACCGGGAAAATGGAGAAACTTTGATTGGGCCAAGGGGAGTGATGGAAGGGTAGGGGGCATGGGAGTAGGAAAGATAGTGGAATGAGATGAACATCATTACCCTAGGCACATGTGTGACTGCACATGTGCTGTGACTCTGCATCGTGTATAACCAGAGAAATGAAAAGTTGTGCTCTATTTGTGTTCAATGAATCAAAAAGCTTTCTACTTCAATGTATGACTGATTAGAACTAATAAAAAAAATTTAGAAAGAATTGTTTTGTGCTTTTGCTTCACAGCAGAAGCTGAGTGGTGAACATTCATTAGTATTACCATATTACGTTTAATAAAGGACACTTAACATGCTAAAAAAATAAACTAAAAATAAAAAGCTCAATTGCTAAGGTCAAGGGTTAAATTATGATGTGTTTCATTGATATCCTCAACCTTTTTGGCCTCTGTGCCTTACACCACCAAATATTTGCTCACAAATATTTGTAGATATTTGGCTGCAATGTGGTGAATAAGTACCAGTTTGGCTGGTTTGAGCACAAATGAATGAAATATCCACTTTATCTTTTAAAATCCTTTAAAAAATATTTGCCAGCCAGGGAATGATATTTGTCAAATTATATTGTTACATTGTTTCCATGTATAAATATGTAGCAAAGAATCCCACTATATGTGCAATTATAATGCACCAATAAAAACTGGAAAACATATTAACCAGGAGAATCTGTCAATATATAAAAAGAATGATATATCACAACAAAATGGGGTTTATTTTGAGAATGCAATGTTCTTTCAACATCAAGAAACAATACACAGGACTGGCCTAAACCTGGGGCTGAACAAGTACAAGAGAGCACCACCCCCTGCTTCCATACAAAGCCTGGCACTGACTAGCAATCAACAGTAGTCTACCATGGGGGTTGACCATGCTCATGCAGACTGACATTAATTGTAGTAAAAACATGTAGTACAAACAAGGCTGAAGGCTTAATGAGTACCAGGAACAGTGAGAAAAATCCACTGACATCTCAGACCTCATCCTAAACACAAGACAACGGCAGCAAATCATTACAAAATTGAAGCCCACAATACAGTGAGCTACCAACACTAATACCACCACCCAAACTCATTCAGCTCCTGTCTAGATTGGCTCCACCA
Organism: Marmota flaviventris; assembly: GCF_047511675.1. Taxonomy (NCBI): domain Eukaryota; kingdom Metazoa; phylum Chordata; class Mammalia; order Rodentia; family Sciuridae; genus Marmota; species Marmota flaviventris. The sequence continues at coordinate 44,964,335 of NC_092506.1, forward strand.
CACTGAGAGAAAGGCATGACCCTTTCCATACTCAGCACCTTTTATCTCAGTGTCTATTGGTTTACAGAGAGGTAGAGGATTGCCAGAAAACATAAGAAAGGTAGAAGTAACAAATGAGAATGGTAAGATAAGTAGGAAACTATTAAATGTCAGAAGGTGATTAAACATTGTTTTCTGTGGTTTCCAGAGATCCAAAGAAGGCATTTTTATTAATTTGAGTAATGGCAAACTATGTGACCTGTACTTGCATCTCTAGCAATTGAAAATGAAAACTCAGTACCAATTTCATGACCAATGCACTGACTGATTCTTGTGCACCGACTCCTCTCAACTCTCCCTTCTGGACCACCTGAGGTTTGCATCACAGCAGTTGATAGATATAAAGATTAAAGATACTTGCCCTCCAATAAGAAGAGGGCTGTGGTCACACCACTGGTTGCAACTTTTTATCTCTTCCAGCTCTCTGGGGTTCTCCATGAGCTGAGGGCTGAACAGAATCCTGACCTCAGAGTAAATTCTCATCAACAGAGTCACCCCACAGAGGTACAGTCATTTGTTTCAATCACACTGCCCAAGGAGAAAGACTAAAATTTTTCAAGTACTTGTAAACATAACAGCCCTTATAACAGTAATGATGTGTGTATGTTGATCTTGAATGGAAAAAAAATACTTGTTACTAAGTAGCAACTAATGACCAAGATGCTCTACTTATTTGGTCTGTATTCACTACCCAGGGTATTATACAGTCCCTCTGTCCCTGACAATTTTCCATTTTAGAAGCAGGTTCAAAGTCTTAATAGTAAACCTTTCAGCTAAACCAGATCATATACAAAACACTATATATGATGCTACAATATATCATTTAACCCATAGTGCAGTCTGAGATTGCACTCCATAATAAAACAAATTAATATTTCTGCAAAGTATTTACTATGCACAGTAAAAGAGATTAAAAAGACAACACTCTGCCCCCACAGAATTTCTGGCCAATAAGCTTTGATAATAGTTACAAAACAAACTTTAGACTTTCGAAGTTTGGGGGATTTCGGAATTGCAGTTAGAGAATATCTGCCTATATCTGGGAATAAATTACATGGTTTGAATTGGTTTTATGATCATGGTGGGGAACACTTCCTCCTGCTTTCCTGGGAATCAATGAGCTAATGCTGTGGCTAAACTTTAGGGAAAGGCTTCTCCTGCTGCACTTCTTTCAAGAAAATCTTTCCATCAACAGGCTGATATCATTATGTTCATCTCATCATCACTGTCACCACGATTATCATCACATTAAACATTTGATGAACATTTTATGCATTACCTCCTTTGATCATCATATTATTCCTATAATTTTTAGGTCATTACAGTCCTAAATTAATATTTAATTTTCAGGAAGAATTAAAAAAATAAAACATTTCCCAAAGTAACACAGCTAGTAACCATATAATATCCAACCCATATTTCTCTGACTCTAAAATCCATTTATAACACTGTTTGCACTCTCTACCTGACATCTTTGTTCCCATGGGAAGATTTAATGGGGAGAGATTAATAGTGAATTATGTTGGAGAAGAAATCCTAGTTAGTCATCTCAAAGTACTTGCTATCATACTGATCTTACAGGTTGATTTTAGGGATAACAATCACGGCAGTTATTGCCTTAGCTCTATCTCCAGCCCACACCTCCAGGAACCTCTGTAGAATTGACTCAGAGCTTTTCCATAATTATGGTGCATAAAAGAGCCAACAAAGAAATAAATGATGGGGTTCAATCAGTACAGGAGGAACACTTATCAGACAAGGCTTAATGCCCTTGAGATAGACCACTGCCCAGTGAAATAGGTACCAGTAGATGCGACGGGTGAACCACAGAGGAGAAAGACCAGAACTATGAGCAAAAGGGTCACATAAAGCCTCCCCAATTGTATCTTCTAAGAGACACTGGACCCTGATCAGCAGGATCAAGCTGTACCTATGGAGAATCAGGAACATAAAGACCACCTACTTGGCAAGGATAGAGTTAAAAGCCTGAAAAGTCTGTCTTTAAAATCTCTTCACTCTAAGCCCAAAAGAGTCTCTTTCAGGATGTTCTGCATTAGGGACAGAACCTATGTGGGCTGACATGTACATCAAGAGGCAGCAGTGGCACCAGATGGGTCACAGGAAAGACAGGAATGCTCAGTGGTAAAGCCGACGAAACAGAGGCATTTCACAATATTAATTTTAAAAATAGCATGTATACAAGGAGGACATGCAACATGCAGATGAGCTCCTCCACAGATTACAAGGCCCAAAATAGGAACAGCATAATAGCTTTAGCCAAGAAAAGGATAGGAATGAAGAATGCATACTTCCCTATGCAGAAGCCCAGGAGCCAAAACAAACTCTATCCCTACCAGTCCTTCCCACTGAGGGCAATAATGAGGGTGTGCAAGTCCAGGATCAAGAACCTGAATAAGTAATTGGAGTAAAGTCCATACAATGTGAAGTCATCAGCAGTTGCTCTTAACATGCTCCAGGACCTTCCAGTGGTGCCCCTGGGAACACATATAAAACCTCATAACTGCAGTGATTGTTATCCCTAAAATCAACCTGTAAGATCAGTAGGACAGCAAGTACTTTGAGATGACTAAGATTTCTTCTCCAACATAATTCACTATTAGTCTCTCCCCATTAAATGAAAGATACAGGTGTGATCGTGGCGATGGCTTGGCCGGGTGTCTGCGGGCTTTGCGTGTGGGATTGGGGCGGCGGGGGCAGCTGCTGTGGTGAGCTTTGGGCAGGCATCAGCGTCCGGGAGGTGGAATGGAGCGCTGCGGTGAGTGTGGGACAGCGGTGCTCGCTCTGGCGCCTGATCGGTTCGGGACTGCAGAGCCTGCCATCTGCCAGTTGCGGTCTCGGGTCTCGCCCGCCACGCAGTGGGCCCCAATGGGGGCAGCTACGGGCGAGCGGAGCGAAGTCCTGCAGGATCAAACCACGCGACAGGCGCCCACGAGCGGGGACGTCACGGGCGCCCACGAGCGGGCGCTGTTGGAACGTTGCGGAGCTCAGATTTCAGTTTTTCTGACTGTTAAACGAGAGGATGATTGCTTACAAAAAGAAAAAGGCAGAGAAAAACGTGTTTGGGTATCAGGCCACCTTCTGAAATGGGGCTCAAGTCCATAAGTTCCAACTCTACTTTTGATCCGGACTACATCAAGGAGTTGGTGAGAGATACCAGGAAGTTCTCCCATGTGTTACTATATTTGAAAGAGGCTATTCTTTCAGACTGTCTTAAAGAAGACATTCATAGACTTCTGGATGATCTCCTCCATGTTTTAAAGTCTGTAATGATAAGCATCAGAATCTCAATTCTGTTGATCTTCAAAATGCTGCAGAAATACTGCAAAAGTGAAAGCTGTGAATTTCTCAGAAGTTAATGAAGAAAACAAAAATGACCTATTCCTAGAAGTGTTTTCTTCTATTGAAACTTTGGCATTTAACTTTGGGAATATCTTTATGGACTTCCTTATGGGAGATGTAGGCAAGGACTCATTGTTACAACTGCCTATTTCTCGGGAAAGTAAGCCTTTTGAAAACTTTTCTGTGGACTCAGTGCTGAGTCCACAGAAGGAAATTTTTCTCCTATAGAATTGGACCATGTGCTGTTAAAAAAAAAAAAAAAAAAAACTAACTTTATTGAATTTGCCTTGTTATATGCTAACATATGGTCAAAATGTACAAAGAACATAGTGTCATGGGTTGAAAAAAAAAGCTTAACTTGGAATTGGCATCCACCAGAAATATTGTAAAGTTGACAGAAGCAACTAGAACTAACATTGGACTACAGGAGTTTATACTCCTACAGTCTCTATTTACCGGTGCTCTCCTCAATGGCATAGAGAATAGTCACCTTTTACAAGAAAGAGTTGCAGCTCTCCAAGTCAACAATTTGTACAGCCTCCACTGGAGAGGAAAAATGAAATGGAAAAACAAAGGAAAGAAATAAAGGAACTTTGGAAACAGCAACAAAATAAAATGCTCAAACAAACTGCTCTCAAGGCAAAATTGTTATGCATGCAATGTGAAGATGAAAATGAATATGCATGTTTCGTGCAGAGGAGGAGCATCAGTGTTCAAGTGGTAGATTAGCAAAAAAAAAATCCCAACAAGCAACTACCGAAAAAAAAAAAGGAATGTTGGAAGAGGAAGTGCTTCAAAAAGTAGAAGCAGCAAATGAACTCTACAAAGCTTGTGTAACACATATTGAAGAAAGACAAAATTATCTAGAAAATACCAAAAGAGAAATTTTTTAAACATTTTTTTAAGTATTTATTGCTTAGTAGTAGTTGGAAACAATACTTTTGTTTTATTTATTTTTATGTGGTGCTGAAGATCAAACTCAGGACCTTGCACACGCTACGCAAGCACTGTACTGCTGAGCCACAACCCCAGCCCCCCCCCAAAAGAGAAATTTTAACACAACTCAAGACGCTTGTTTTCCAGTATGATCTTACCCTTAAAGCTGTAACAGTTAACCTCCTCCAGATGCAGCACCTGCAGGCTGCCTCCCTTGCAAACAGTTTACAATCTGTAATAACACCAAACTTCATGATCCAGGCCCAGAGTACAGTGAACTTGTGAAGGCTAAAAAATTCAACTGAAGAAGAAAAAGTTAATGGGAATGTAAATTAACCATTAGCAAATAGTTCCCAGATGTCTAGATGTGGCCTTGCTGATGCTTTAGAGGATATTGTGCACCTTCCTGACAGTTGTACTAAAATTGAAGAGGACAGATGCTCAAACAATGCAGATGTAACAAGTGCTTTTCACTCTGAAGAGAATACAGATTTAAGAAGAAGCAGATTGCTCATTTGATCATTAAATGAACTGGAGCTCTGGAATTAGAAAATCGGGCTTTATAGTATATGAGATGTAGTCACAATTATAAACCCCCATGCCTGCCTTAAAATCCATTGGTCATTGTTAAAGGAATTTGAATCATTTTGTTTTATATGATGTCAGTATTTTACCTTATGAAATCCATCTGTTAGCTAAGTTTTAACTTTTATTATTCTTAAAGATTCTTATTTCATGGGGCTGGGGATATAGCTCATTTGGTAGAGTGCTTGACTTGCATGCACAAGGCCATGAGTTCAGAGTCTATAAGTCCAGGTACATAAACATTTAAGTCTAGTGGTGAAAAATCAATGAAAATATTAAAACTATAATTCAGGGAGTATTTACAACTGCCTTATTTTTATAATGAACTGTCTCAGGTATAGAAATGAGAATGTACACATATATGAACAGTTTAAAGAAAAAGAATGAAACAAATCCTCAATAAAAAAATATTAGTACATTAGAAGCCCCCTGGATACTCCTTCTTGATAACACTGCCTTAGCTCCCACCAGAATAAACCATTATACTATTTTTTAAATCATGCTATAGATATTTTAAATGTTTTCAGTACCTATATGTAGTGGAGTTTTGCCCTCTTCTGGAAGTTCTTCATATTCTATCATACTATTTTATGACTTAATCCATGCATGTTGTGTTAATGTGAGTAGTTGCCTTTATTTTTACTACTATATTCTAGTCTATGAACTTGAATATCATGATCTATCTTTTGAATTATTTTGCAATAATTGCTATAATAAACAATTTAATTAAGCCAAAAAAATCAAAGATATGTATTACTTCAGGGAAGGTGTATTATTTTTATCTCTGGAGCAGAGCAGAAAACAGACAGCTACTTTTGTCTTTCAAATTGAGCTACTAAAAAACAAATCCTCTGCTCCTTTCCATAGATGCTGAGAAGTCATATGACAATATTCAATTATTCCTGATGAAAACACCCAATAGAATAGTAATTAATAAATACTTCATTTGTAAATATGAGGTACATATATGTAGACTGAGGGGCAAAAGACATTGAATAAGTTCATGCTAATATTAGAAAGGCAGCGAGGATGTCAAATATTGTCAGTAAAATACTGCACACTTTAGAAGTATGCAATAAACAATCAATTAGAAGCATGAGAATCAAAAATGAAGAGGCCAAATTGTCTCTATTGCAAGAGATACGATAGTTTTATTGTATCTGGAAAACTTAACATTATCAATAAAAGCATAACCATATGATTAAAAACTCAAATTATATACTTATTAATTTGGTAAGGTTAATTAATATACAAACTCAATAGCCTTCATATATATAGTCATGATTGGCAGAAGATAAAATGGATAAGATCCTATTTCCATAGCCAAAAAAAAACTGTAAACTACTTAGTAGTACACTTGACAGGACTGTGTAGAATCTATTTGAGGGAAATAGTCAAATTTTGCAGAAAAGGGCTGGGGATGTGGCTCAAGCGGTAGTGCGCTCACCTGGCATGTGTGCGGCCCGGGTTCGATCCTCAGTACCACGTACAAAGATGTTGTGTCCGCTGATAACTAAAAAAAAATAAATATTAAAATTCTCTCTCTCTCTCTCTCTCTCTCTCTCTCTCTCTCTCTCTCTCTCTCCCCCCCCCTCTCTCTCTCAAAAATATTTTGCAGAAAAACACAAAAAATAGTTTTGAATAAATTCAAATACATATTGTATTGTTGGAAAGGTAGCTTAAATATCATGAAGATGTTAATTATCTCCCAAGCTAAAATGTAATAGTATGATTCAAATAAAAATACCAACAGCATTTTATTTCATTTAAATTGATTCCAAGTATACATAAAAATAATGAACAAGTAAAGTTGACCCTGAAGAAGAGTGGAAGAATTCCTAAATGAAAAAAAAAAAAACATAAAACTTCTATCATCAAAACAGTATGATTCTAGTAAATGAATAGGCACACTGTAACTAGAACTACATGGAAAGTTTAAAAATAAACCCAAATACATATGATAATTTAGCATATGGTAAAGAGGAGATATCAAATCACTAAGAAAATTATTTTTAAGTGTTTCTGAAAACTAAATCACTATTTGGAAAATGATATAACCAGATTTATAGCTTATACGATCCTCTAGAATATGCTACAAAGACAACATGGTTCCAACTTTATAAATACTACTTAGCACTAGAAGAAAGCAAGCATTTATCACCTCAGACTGGGGAAAACTTTCTAACTATAAAAATATATACAAATCTAGATGTATTACATATGGAGGAATTTCATTAAACTGATAATTTCAAAAAATGTTATGGTAAATAAACACAGTAAATGAAATTAAAAGACAAACACCAAAGTGGGAAAAAGTGCATCTCATCAAAAAGATATAATTCCCTGTTACATAAGGAGTTCCTGGAAAACAAGAACTAAAGCACCAACAATACAAAATTTTTAAAATGAGAAATTCTTAGAAAAAATGAGAGTGTTTAAATATGCAAGATGGTTAAATCAATCATAGTCAGGAAAATGATTTAAAAAAAAAACACTGAGATACCATGCCTCACTTGTTAGAGTTATCAAGATCCATGTCATATAAAAACTTCTGTTGGTAAAACTGGAGAAACAGGCATTTCCATACTAACCATTGCTGTTGAAACTGATACAATCTCTGTAGAGCACAATTTGAAAATATCTACACTTTTTTAAAAATATGTACTAACACTTTAATACAGAAATCTAACTTCTAGTAAGAAAAAGTGAAATTGTAGAACAGAATTTGAAAATAGTTCCTTTTGATTAAGAGGAAAAGAAACACTACATGTATATATTTGTTTTTATTTGAAAAACACATCAGAAGAATAAATCTGAAACTAATAAAAATCTGAGGATGGGAGAGAGGATAAACAGAGTAAACAGGGAAGCAAAATTACCCTAAGAATGTTTCCTTATATAAATTTTCACTTCTGAACAACATGGAGTTTTTACATATTTGAAAATTAAATTGAGGAGCAAACTCTAAAGTCAGAAAACAAACTGGAATAAAACATGACTAACTGCATGTCAAATCAAAAAAATACCTCTCAGTAAAAATTCTTACAATAGAACTTACTACACAATAATTTGTACAGGAATGCAAGAATGACAATCTACAACTTTATTTGGCAATTTAATTAGAAGTAGCCGACAGTGTTTGCATTTCAAGTATGTTGTAGAATAATGCTGATGAATTTTTATCAGTGTTCTTAGGCAAAATACACAAAAATAAAATCAAGGAGGTTAAGTAAAAACCCAATAAATTTAAATTTAAGTTGGAAATTCAACACTAATTCACAACAATTTTTTAATATTCATTCCCTAGTTTGTCTATTCAAATGATACCCTGGTGTAGATTTTAGTTTTTCTAAATTACACTCTCCATTAAATGAAACCACATTAGAGAGTGGAAAGAAAGTTACAGACTAGGGATAAAGTATGCATTAGTATTCTCCAGAAAAACAGAACCAATGTGTGTGTGTGTGTGAATTCATTCTTTAAAATTTGGCTGTCATGATTATAAGAGCAAGGAAATCCAAATTCTGTAAGGCAAGCAGGAAAGCTAGAGACCCTTGAAACAGCTGATGTTGCAGTTGGTACCTGAAGGCAGTCTGGAGGCAGAATTCTCACTCAGGGGACCTCAATCTTTTTTCTCTTGAGCCCTTCAACTGATAGAGGCCCACACACATTATGGAGGGTATGCTGCTTTACTCAAAGTCTACCTATTTAAATGTCAACCACAACTTAACAGCAACATCCAGACTGTTGTTTAACCAAACATCTTCACAACATAACCTCAACAAGTTGACTCGTAAAATGAAAAGAATCACTGTGTCATCCTTGGAGAAAAGGAGGATCGTAAAATACCAGTTCCCTTGAATGCGCCTCTCACTTCCCAAGAACCTAACCAAGTTAAGACAACAATGACAGCACGTCTGGGCCCACATAATCAGATAAATATTTTTTCTCAGAGGACACCCGCTTTCTCTCATATATCCTGGGAAGTAGGGCAAGTTAGTGCTATCTTAGAAAGCTGCTTTCTTGCATGCATACGATGGATCTGGGATGCTGTTCACACAGTGGGAAAAATTATGCTAAGCTGATGATGTCACAGCTAATGTAGTCTAACTTATAAAATTCCTCTCCCTGTGGTGACTGGTACAGAATTAAGAACACTGTGGACAGAATAACTGTCACTCACCCAGCCGGACATCTTTGGACAAGGAGTTATGTGGGCTAGAGATTCTATTTTTTGGTGCAGCATTAAGAGGAACTGAGGTGTTGTTTGTCCAGACTGTCACCATTGGACTTCCTGGAATAGTGTCAAGAGAGACAGAGGCATTACTTGGGTGGGGTGACATCTGTCTAGCCTATTGTCACTGAACATTGCCCATAAACATTTTTCAATAAGACTTATATGTTGCTTGACATATCCAGGTATTTTCTTTTGTCTTGAGATGTAATACAATAAGGGAAAAGACAGAGGAGCCCAGCACCATAGTGACAGTAGTACAGAAAATAGACACAACAGGATTTAAGACCATATGAAAAGGGTGAGGGAGAATGAAGAGACAAGATGTCTCTGGGGTTTGGAGCTTGAGCAACCAGAAAGACAATATTCACCACTTCTCATGTGGATAAGTCTATTGAAGGAAGTGGTTTTCCTATGATTCAGTGAGATCAATCTGATGTATGAACATTTTCTTGTTCAAATTGATATAATAACTAATATTGTATGAAAGATTGAGTGGGTGTCTCTGAAACACTACTATCTTTTAGTCAAAATAGTAAATATAAATAATATTGCATTATAGGAAAATGGCAGAAATTAGTACTATCCTCAAGGGTTGTCCTGATGATATACCCATTGACCTCCTTGGTCTTACCCTGGAAAGAAAAAAAAAGGAACATGTCCAATGGTGGCTGACTGACATCTATCAAGTAGTAGTACCAGTTGCAACTCGGGAGTCAGATTAGGCATCATAATTACAGCACAGTAACATGGTCTCTGGTATAGGGTGTTGCTTTTGATGTAACAGATGTATTTTTTTTAACAGCCATCAGGAAAGAAGATCAGAAACACTGTGTTTCAGATGGAATGGGAAAGAGTATGCAACACTTAGGAACTCCGTCAAAATATATTCTAAAGATAGAAGTATTATACTGGACCCACTATATTAATGACATCATATTAATATAAACTGATGGTTACCAAATAGAAAGTGCTCTGCATATCAAAGAAATTAACATTACAAAGATTCCATGTCCTGACCAAACATGAAATTTTCAGGGAGTTGGTGGTTTTAGGCAAGGATGGATATCTCTTTCAAAGATATTGTATCCCACATTAGCCATGGTTTGGGAAGCTTTTGGACTTTTGGAGACAACATATTGCACAAATATATATATATATATATATGAGATGTATTCATTGAAACATGTGGAAGGATATCAGTTTTGAAGTGAACCAAAACTAAGAAAAGATTCTGAATTAGGTGAATTCTGAAATGAAGATAGCATTGCCTTGGGCTGTATGACCTTCAGGTCCCATGATACTAGAGGTATCTGTGGTAGAAAAGGAGGACTTGTGAAGAGTAATAAATGGCTGGCAGGAATGTAAAATAGTAACCACTGTGAAGCATGTTGGAGGTTCTTCAAAATACTAAACATAGAGTTAACATGTGTCCCAGAAAATCCAACACTATGCATATACCCAATCTAACTGAAAATATATCTTTATAAATGTTCATAAAAGCATTATTCATAATGACCAAAAAGTGGAAACAGCCTAATTATATATCAACTAATGAATGGATAAACAAAATGTAGTATATCCACACAATGCACCATAATTTCTTAGTAAAAGATAATGAAAAACTAATACTTGCAGCAACATAAGTAAATTTAGAAAATATCTTGCTCTGTGAAAGAAGCCAGATATGAAAAACACATTATATGATGCCATTTATGTAAAATGCATTCAATCAATAGAGGTAGTCACTGGGGATAAGGCAGAGGGAGTGGGTGAGGAGAAAGCATAGGGAATAATTTTTGTTAAAATACACAGGGTTTCTTTCTGAGGTGATGAAAAAATTTTAAATTACATTGTGATGATGGTCATAACAACTTTGCGAATATACTAAAAACCACTGCACCATAATATGCATCATACATTAATACCCACTAGAGGGCATCCACTGCTAAAAAAGGATGAAACACCAAATGAACAGATCTACTAGATGTCAGCCAGCCTCTATCTTTGACTACCCTAAAGCTGATTCAATGGTATCATGATAGAATAAGCCATGCTCCCAGACATGAAAGTTATGCATACCCCTACAGAATGATCTCACTCTCACCAAGGTAGATCTGGATACTGTACTGATGCTGAATGTCTGACCTCTCAACAAAGACTGTCAAAGAGGCCCCCAGAATGGTACCATGACTGGGGAGGCCAGTGAGCCACATATTGACATCTAGAAAATAATTGGAAGCTTGCATCCTGGAAATGCATCAGTTCATCCTGATGAGAGTTGACACACATTTTGGATTTAACCATTTTCCTCTCCTCCCCACAGTGCCTCCACCAGCACCATTATCCCAAAGGCTCACAGAGTCAGACCAGGAGCAAGGTGAGGCCAGTGAAACACCTGGTACCAAACAGTAAGTATCATCTTAAAGTTGGTATGAAGGCACCTTATTTACCACTCCCTAGTCCCAACCTTGCACACAGTAACTGAATAACCAACATGAAACTATATGCAGCATTCTCTTGGGCCAAAGGACACATTCACTGGGCAGAGGAAAGTGGTATACATGTGGAATATGCTGGTCTTACCATGTACAACATCATATAAGACTGGTAGTAGTGAAAAGGCCTCACAAAGACAAAACTGAGATATCAGGTATCCTTAAACCAGTAACCACTGTAGTTGGAAGGACCTTCATGGGTACAATACTTGTGTCCAGGAACCAAAAGTAGATAAGAGTGGCCCTTCTCACCATAAATTAAAGTGACCCACTCAGGGAACTTAGGCTTCCCACACATGAAACTCTGGATAATGGATATTTAGAAGTCCTGATTGCTAAAGGACACACTTATACAATGGTACAGAACAAGAGTCTCCCTGATCTTCACAGGATGGCTCCCTATAGTCTCATTGTACTGTTCGTGACAGTAGCCCACCAGTCAAAAAAAAAAAAAAAAAAGCATCACTATACTGAAAAGAGAAATTTATCTTTATCATCATGAGGTTACCACATCACAGTAGGAACATAGAGGAATGCATTTGCCCTAGGTCCCATGCCAAGCTTTATTGTAAATGGGCAAAATATATACACAACAACCCGATAAAACCTGACAAAAAGCAGTTCAGAGCCATGTGTGGTGGCACATGCTGTAATCCCAGCTCCTCCAGAGGCTGAGGCATGAGGATCACAAGTTCAAAGCCAGTCTGGGCACCTTAATGAGTTTACATACCCTCATCCCAGGCTGCCTAGAGACAATGAATGACCAGTATGTGTGGTACACAGGAGCCGAGCTCCCTGACTCAAGGAGAGACAAACTCTCTGGTACAATCTAGACTCCAGAGTCTCCAGCAAGATCACAATGAAGTAGAGAATATTATTTTTAAAAAATCATAATCTGACAAATTTGAAAACCTAGAAGAAATGGTCAAATTCCTGAGAATTATGAAAAATAGAAAGCTCTCATTACTGCTGATATTTTGATAAATGCCCTTGAATAATAATCTCTCCTAATGGAATCTAGACTGAGCAAGCATTTCCAGGATGTTTCCCATTACTTTGCCCACATCCATTAGATAAATCAGTATGTATAGTGGCTATAGCCTTACAAAATAGATTTATTTAATAATAAGGCTTGAAAGTAACAATTATTCAATTACTCTTGGATCCATTGCTGAAAGATGGAAATTGGGTTAGCAGTTATAAGAACAACATTAATCTCTTTGGACATGACCATCAGAGCTCTTGGGGGAACCATGTACATTTTTTAAAGACAGGGGCAGGTACAAGAAATTGAACTCAGGGACACTTGACCACTGAGCCACTTCCACAGCCCTATTTTGTATTTTATTTAGAGACAGGATTTCCTTGAATTGCTTAGAACCTTGCTTTTGCTGAAGCTGGTTTGAACTCCCAATCCTCCTGCCTCAGCCTCCCAAGCCACTGGGATTTCCAGGTGTGTGCCACTGCACCCAGTTGACCATGTACTCAATGAACAATAATATATTGAAAGAAATCTCTTCCTGAGCAGTGGATCTCAACAGTGAGCTTAAAATAATTAGAAAACCATGTACTGGCAAACAGATATGCTGTCATCCAGACTTTGTTGTTTTTCAAAGAAGTTTAGTAGAATTAATAAGGGTAATTAATACACCAGTAAATTTGGTGTAATTAATAAGGGCCATAACATATTCAGAATGGTAACTACTAATGCATTGGTTTCAACTTAAAGCCACCAACTGTAATAACATTGTATTAGATCCCTAATGAGAAAGGCAGTGTGCCCCTGGAGTCTCTGAAGTCAGGCACTAACATCTCCTGTCTAGCTATGAAAGTCCTATATGGCTTATTTTTCCAATACAAGGCTGTTTGTCTACATTAAAATTCTGAGGTTCCATGTAACCATGTAATCATCATAGCTAGATTTAGATAACTTTCTATGGCTTTTATATCAGCATTTGCTGTCTCATCTTGTGCATCTGTATTGTGGAGATGGCTTCTTTGGTTAAAGCTCTTGAAACAACTCCTACTAGCATCAGACTTTCCTTCTGCAGTTTCCTTACTTTTCTCACTCTCCATGTGATTAAAGAGAGTTAGAACTTGGCTCTGGATTAGGCCTGGGTTTATGAAAATGTTGTGATTGGGAGAGCCGCCCCCTCCCCCCGCGCCAGCAAATTAGACGGAACTGTGACCACCCACAGAACAGGCCCAGCGGGCCTGCTGAGGGGCAGAGCCGCCCCCTACCCCACCCTACCCCCGCGCCTGCCAGGTAGGCGGAACTGTGACCACCGTCAGAAAAGGCCCAGTGGCCTGCGGAGGGGCAGAGCTGCCAACCACTCCTGCAAGGTAGGTGGGCCTGCAACCCACCGGCAGAACAGGCGCAGTGGCCTGCTGAGAGGCAGAGCCACCCCCTCCCCCCGCGCCGGCAAGGTAGATGGAACTGTGACCACCCACAGAACAGGCCCAGCGGCCTACTGAGGAACAGAGCCGCCCCCAACCCCCCGCACCTGCCAGGTAGGCAGAACTGTGACCACCAACAGAAAAGGCCCAGTGGCCCGCGGAGGGGCAGAGCTGCCAACCACTCCTGCAAGGTAGGCAGGCCTGCGACCCACCGGCAGAACAGGAGCAGCGGCCTGCTGAGAGGCAGAGCCACCCCCTCCCCCCGCGCCGGCAAGGTAGACGGAACTGTGACCACCCACAGAACAGGCCCAGTGGCCTGCTGAGGGGCAGAGCCGCCCCCCACCCCCCGCCCCTGCCAGGTAGGCGGAACTGTGACCACCGACAGAAAAGGCCCAGTGGCCCGCGGAGGGGCAGAGCTTCCAATCACTCCTGCAAGGTAGGCGGGCCTGCGACCCACCGGCAGAACAGGCACAGCGGCCTGCTGAGAGGCAGAGCTGCCCCCCCCCGCGCCTGCAAGGTAGACAGAACTGCGACCACCCACAGAACAGGCCCAGCGGCCTGCTGAGGGGCAGAGCCGCCCCCACCCCACCCCACCCCCGCGCCTGCCAGGTAGGCAGAACTGTGACCACCTACAGAAAAGGCCCAGTGGCCCGCGAAAGGGCAGAGCTTCCAATCACTCCTGCAAGGTAGGCGGGCCTGCGACCCACCAGCAGAACAGGCGCAGCGGCCTGCTGAGAGGCAGAGCTGCCCCCCCCCGCGCCTGCAAGGTAGACAGAACTGTGACCACACACAGAACAGGCCCAGCGGCCTGCTGAGGGGCAGAGCCGCCCCCTACCCCACCCCACCCCCGCACCTGCCAGGTAGGCAGAACTGTGACCACCTACAGAAAAGGCCCAGTGGCCCGTGGAGGGGCAGAGCTGCCAACCACTCCTGCAAGGTAGGCGGGCCTGCGACCCACCGGCAGAACAGGACCAGCGGCCTGCTGAGAGGCAGAGCCGCCCCTCCCCCCGCGCCTGCAAGGTAGGCGGAACTGTGACCACCAACAGAACAGGCCAGACCTGCAACCGACAGAAAGAACAGGCCCAGTGGCCTGCGGAAGGGTAGAGCCGCCCCCCCCCCCGTGCCTGCAAGGTAGGCGGACCTGCGACCCACTGGCAGAACAGCCCCAGAGGCCTGCAGAGGGGCAGTGCCGCTGCCTGCGCCTGCAAAGTAGGTAGAACTGCGACCACCGACAGAACAAGCCTAGCGGCCCGCAGAGGGACAGAGCCGCCTCCCGCGCCTGCAAGGTAGGCAGACCTGCTACCGAGCGGCAGGACAGGCCCAGCGGCCTGCCGGGGTGGTAGGCACATTGCCCCAATTGGAGGAGGGGCAGAGCCGCCGCCCGCGCCTGCAAGGGAGACTTTGCAACTATACAAGACCAATATAAATATATAGGGGGAAAATTCAATAGCACAAAGTTTCACCAAGCAGAAAGAAACGCGAACAGTATGAAGAGACAAGGAAAGAAAGGACCACAAGCAATGCAGGTCAACTCAACGTTAGAAGAGGTAATAGCTGCAGCAGATGGAATGTCAGATAAAGAATTCAGGATATACATGCTTCAGATGATCTGGAGTCTCAAGGAAGACATCAGACAGCAAAATCAGACAATGAAAGATCACTTCAACAATGAATTACATAACCAAATCCAAGAAGCAAAAGAGCAACTATACCGGCAGATAGAGGTTATAAAAAACAAACAGAAATCCTAGAAATGCAGGAAGCAATAAACCAACTTAAAAACTCAATGGAGAATACTACCAGCAGAGTAGAACACTTAGAAGATAGAACATCAGACAATGAAGACAAAGTATTTCAACTTGAAAAGAACATAGACAGCTCAGAAAGACTGTTAAGAAACCATGAGCAGAACATCCAAGAAATATGGGATAACATACAGAGACCAAACTTAAGACTCATTGGGATACAGGAAGGGATAGAGGTTCAAACCAAAGGAATGAGCAATCTATTCAATGAAATAATACGAGAAAACTTCCCAGACTTGAAGAATGAGACAGAATCCCAAATCCTAGAAGCCTACAGGATGCCGAATGTGCAAAATCATAAGAGATCCACACCTAGACACATTATAATGAAGATGCCCAACATACAGAATAAGGAGAGAATTTTAAAAGCTACAAGAGAAAGGAAGCAGATTACATTTAGGGGTAAGCCAATCAGGATAACAGCTGATCTTTCAACACAGACTCTGAAAGCTAGAAGATCCTGGAATAACATATTTCAAACACTGAAAGAAAATGGGTTCCAACCAAGAATTGTGTATCCAGCGAAATTAAGCTTCAGGATGGAAGATGAAATTAAAACCTTCCACGATAAACAAAAGTTTAAAGAATTTGCAGCTAGAAAACCATCTCTTCAAAACATCCTCGGCAAAACATTAAAGGAAGAGGAAATGGAAAATAACAATGAAAACCAACAGTGGGAGGTAGGACAGTAAAGGGGGGAAAATAATCAAAGAGGAAAACAAACCATGTTTAGTAACATAATTAAACAAATATGGCTGGAAGAACAACCCATATCTCAATAATAACCCTAAATGTTAATGGCTTAAACTCACCAATTAAGAGACACAGGCTAGTAGAATGGATCACAAAACAAGACCCAACAATATGCTGCCTACAGGAGACGCATTTGATAGGAAAAGACATACATAGGCTGAAGGTGAAAGGTTGGGAAAAATCATATCACTCATATGGACTTCGGAAACAAGCAGGAGTGTCCATACTCATATCAAATAAAATAGATTTCAAGCCCAAGTTAATCAAAAGGGATAAAGAGATACACTACATACTGCTCAAGGGAACCATACACCAACAAGACATAACAATCATAAATATATATGCCCCTAACAATGGTGCAGCTATGTTCATCAAACAAACTCTTCTCAAGTTCAAGAGTCTAATAGACCACCATACAATAATCATGGGAGACTTCAACACATCTCTCTCACCAATGGACAGATCTTCCAAACAAAAGTTGAATAAGGAAACTATAGAACTCAATAACACAATTAATAACCTAGACTTAATTGACATATATAGAATATACTACCCAACATCAAGCAGTTACACTTTTTTCTCAGCAGCACATGGATCCTTCTCAAAAATAGATCACATATTATGTCACAGGGCAACTCTTAGACAATATAAAGGAGTAGAGATAATACTATGCATCTTATCTGATCATAATGGAATGAAACTGAAAATCAATGATAAAAGAAGGAAGGAAAAAGCATACATCACTTGGAGAATGAACAATAGGTTACTGAATGATCAATGGGTTATAGAAGACATCAAGGAGGAAATTAAAAAATTCTTAGAGATAAATGAAAACACAGACACAACATATCGGAATCTATGGGACACATTGAAAGCAGTTCTAAGAGGAAAATTCATTGCTTGGAGTTCATTCCTTAAAAAAAGAAAAAACCAACAAATAAATGATCTCATACTTCATCTCAAAATCCTAGAAAAAGAAGAGCAAAACAACAGCAAAAGAAGTAGAAGGCAAGAAATAATGAAAATCGAGCTGAAATTAATGAAATCGAAACAAAAGAAACAATTGAAAAAACTGACAAAACTAAAAGTTGGTTCTTTGGAAAAATAAACAAAATCGACAGACCCTTAGACATGCTAGCAAAGAGAAGAAGAGAGAGAACTCAAATTACTAGCATATGGGATGAAAAAGGCAATATCACAACAGACACTTCAGAAATACAGAAGATAATCAAAAATTATTTTGAATCCTTATACTCCAATAAATTAGAAGATAGTGAAGGCATAGATAAATTTCTTAAGTCATATGATCTGCCCAGATTGAGTCAGGAAGATATAGACAACCTAAAAAGACCAATATCAATTGAGGAAATAGAAGAAACCATCAAAAGACTACCAACTAAGAAAAGCCCAGGACCGGATGGGTATACAGCAGAGTTTTACAAAACCTTTAAAGAGGAACTAATACCAATACTTTTCAAGCTACTTCAGGAAATAGAAAAAGAGGGAGAACTTCCAAATTCATTCTATGAGGCCAACATCACCCTGATACCTAAACCAGACAAAGACACTTCAAAGAAAGAAAACTACAGACCAATATCTCTAATGAACCTAGATGCAAAAATCCTCAATACAATTCTGGCGAATCGGATACAAAAACATATCAAAAAAATTGTACACCATGATCAAGTAGGATTCATCCCTGGGATGCAAGGCTGGTTCAATATACGGAAATCAATAAATGTTATTCACCACATCAATAGACTTAAAAATAAGAACCATATGATCATCTCGATAGATGCGGAAAAAGCATTCGACAAAGTACAGCATCCCTTTATGTTCAAAACTCTAGAAAAACTAGGGATAACAGGAACATACTGTCGCGACCCCTTGCCCGCAAGGAAGACGCAACTCAGGAATCTTCTTTCAGTAGTTTATTCAGGTCCTTGATATTTCTTCTTCTAACCCTCGGATGCCCCTCCCAGCCTTAATAAAGCATCTCAAGCCCCAATGCAAAGCTGCCACGTGGAGCTTTCTCATAGGGTGGTGAACAACCATGCGCCAACTCTCCCAAATAAGGAGTTGTTTGTTACAGACCACAGCGGAGCCAGCGCCATCTTGTAATGGCGACCACGGTCTAATTAGAACGGCTCACCACAGTTCCCCCTTTCTATTTTCTTAAAACAATACAGGCGAGAGTAGAGGTCCTATCCCACTGTGCAGAAGTGGCTGCATAGTATGGCTCAGTCCTAAGGAGGGCCCTTCCCCAGATCTGAGGCCATATCAGCCGACGCCTTTTTTCGTGGGGCGGGGCGTGGACGCGTCTAACCCGCATGCAATAGGACATGCTCTCCTTGAGGTCCACGTCAAGGATCACTCAAGTGCAGTGCCTTGCCTCGCATCCTGTATCGTGACGATGGTGGACGAAGGGGGATAGCTGAGGCCGAACTGTGGCTGTTAATAACAACAAACAAGTTGACAGCACCCTGAAAGAAAGGCACGGACTTTAAGGCGATAGAAAAGCACTAGTATGGAAACCCATCTGCGTGCAATGGCAGTAAGACCGGCAGAGTGCAAGGGCTTTCCAACACTAAGAGAATAACAAGGAAAGTCATGTCGATCCCAGTGCAATGTTATAATAACTTGGGGTGCAACGACCATGACAAAGGTTTACTGTTTAAGATGCGCAAGCCAGACTTGAGGTGAGTTGCCATTTTCTAAAGCTGCAAGAGCTTGTATGATCATAGCCTTATCGTGAGCACTGCGGGCCTTAAGGCGACAGAGAAACCACAAACAGAGGAACATACCGAAGCAACACATTGCACCAAAAATGCCTACCCTCACCCACTCTTTGAAGAAGGAAAAAGCAGAAGATATCCAATCGGTGAATTGACCCAAAGTCACGGGATCGACACGGGTACTGTTTAAGACAGCTATCTGGGTTAGTTGAGACTGGATCAAGTCTTCCGCTGCCATGGACCAATTTCCAGCCAAATATTCGCCAATGATGCGGGAGGCATTCCTGGAATCATTAAATCTGACAGAGGTTATGCATAAATGTGCACGTTGGTCAACACAACCCAAAAGCACCAAGTCGGCCAATTCTTCTACCTGAGCTTGGAGTAAATCTATTCTTTGGTTGGCAGCTAAAATCCCTGACAAAATATGTTGATTAATTGTATTTTGGGATTCAAGTATGGTGGAAGTTTGTTGAACAACTTGATTAATGGTGGCAGCAGTTTGTACTTGACTGGCCATGGCCACTCCGGCCGTGACCGCTGCAGCAGCAGACACTGCCACAGCTGTCACTATAGCTGCCGTAATTCCAAAATCCCTGCGGACTCTAAGTAGCTCAACAATGGGGAATTTATCTGGGTCCGCAGTGACTGAGATTGGGACAAAAGTTGGAATTTTCATAACCACTGCTACAGTCCAAGAACCATTCCAACACTCAGATAAGAGACAGGTAACATTAGAACAATCCAGCATCCCCGACGAAGTGTCATTAGCCAAAAGGAGCAAGAACGGGGATTGGACACAGACCATTGCAGGGGGCAAGGTGGCATTATATAGCAGAGAGTTGAACGAAACAGATGTAAGTCTATTACCTCGTTCACTCTCCCTAACAGTACCAGAAACATTAGCTAGCCAGCTTTTGGCTCCCAGCAATTGAGCCAATGCAGAAATATCAGCTGAAGCCCCCTTCTCATTGGAAATCAGCCATTGAAACCAGGACCAACCTACTCCTGTAGAGGAGTTGGCACTGTTATTAAAGTTATAAACATGCCTCTTAAGAGAGGGGGAAAGGGAGAAACCTTTAGCAACTTGATGTTTCTCCCAAGAATGATCCTGACAAGGCGTAAATGTTGGGGGGAAACCAAGATTAGGGGTACAGTAAGGGGAGGCCTTGAAATGAGTGGCATTGTAAGTACTATTAGAAGAAGGAGGCACTGGGATTAGTACCTTGGAGATAATAGCCAAGGTAGTTATGTTTAAAGCAGAGCTATTTGCGGGGGTCCCTGAGCCTGATTGCTTCCCTGAAACTACTTGGCTCAGTACGGCACTGATAATGCTCCCTGAGACCTGACTGGACCGCAATGGGTCCTCCCAGTTAGTCAAATTTTTGGTCTTAAGGCTGATGCAATTAGCGTTTCCAAGGCTGAAACAGAAAACTCCTGTGAGATTAACTTGAGATTGATTAAAAATGCTCTCCATGTCCCCTCTAGGAGAGGCACAGGGAGCAGACATCTCACATGAGGTAGAGAAAAGAGTGGGGAGGACACTAGAATTACTATGAACCGGCATCGGCATTGGCCAAGCCCGTGCCACTGCCCACCACTGCATTGGTGTCGTCTGTGCCATCGGCACCAGCACCAGAACCAGAGCACGTAGCAGAGTGAAGATCCTCATCACGGGATTGCTGTGGTATCTCTTGTTGCTGGTCGGTTGATGTCAAGACTCTTCTTGTCAGGCGTTCAGGGACCCACAACGGTTCCGTGCGATCCTGGGGAAAAACACATACAGATCCTCGCGCCCATGTCAGCACGGGGTCGGGGCCATTCCATTGGCCCGTAAGAACATCTTTCCACTTAACATAGCCAATCACAGAGGGCTTAGGGGACACATGTCTATCGGCCACAGAGCGACCATGAATATCCAAATTCAAAAAATTAATGGTAAAGAGAGCTAAGGACAGGCGTTCTTTAGGAGTGTGTTCAGCTCCTATTCCCCCTTTTTGTTTTTGTAAAGTTTCCTTTAAGGTGCGATGAGCACGCTCAACAATGCCTTGTCCTTGAGGATTGTAAGGCAGACCATGAGTAAGTTGCACTCCCATGGTAGAGCAAAAGGATGTAAATTGTCTGCCAGTATAAGCAGGTCCATTATCAGTCTTAAGGGATGCAGGAGCACCCCATGCTGCCCATGCTTCTAGGCAATGAGTAATAACATTACGTGCCTTTTCTCCCGATAAAGCAGAAGCATGAATAACTCCAGAGCACGTATCAACAGAAACATGTACATACTTGAGGTTACCAAAGTCAGGTATGTGCGTCACATCCATTTGCCAGACAACCAATGGCTTCAATCCCCGTGGGTTCACTCCATAAGTAGGGGGATGAAGAAATGTGACACAATGGGGACATTGTAATACTATCTGACGAGCATCCGCTCTTGAAATAGAAAAACGCCTGCGCAGCGTTAAAGCATTAACATGGAAATTCTGGTGAAATAATTTAGCCCCCTCTAAGGAGGAAACCAAGCATATCAACTGACCTCTAGTGGCTGAGTCCGCACAGGCATTACCCTGTGATAACGGACCAGGAAGAGAGGTGTGAGCCCGGATGTGCATTGGATAAAAAGGAGCAGTGCGGTTACAGATAAGCTGTTGAAGCTGATTAAAATAAGCAGATACATTATGGGCATTACTAATAGCTCCCACGGCCTCCAGGACTTTTAGTGCTTGTACCACATAGATGGAGTCCGAAATAAGATTAAAAGGAAAAGAACATTGTTTAAAAACCTCAATAACAATTTGCAGTTCCACCCATTGTGGATTTCCAGGAGCAAATTGATGCTGAACAGGGGGAGAATCATTAATTACATAAGCTCCCATTCCAGACTTGGAACCATCAGTAAAAATATTAACAGCCCCCGGAATTGGATTGGGTGAAGTTACCTTAGGGAAAATGATGGGATGTTCTTTAACAAAATGGAGTAATGGATGGGAAGGGTAATGATTATCAATATCCCCTTGAAACGAGCAACATAAAATAGCCCAGTTGTCAAGAGTAGCACACAAAACATTAAGTTGAGCTTTAGTATAGGGTATAATAAGAGAAGAAGGTGATTGTCCGAAAAATTGAATGCTTTGTTGAATCCCTTTAAGTGCTAACGCTGCAACAGCATCAGGATAGTATTCTAAGGATTTTCCTGGGGATACATGTGGGTGGATCCATAATAAAGGCCCATCTTGCCACAGTACTCCAGTAGGCTGCCGCATAGTGGCAAGCACACATAACTGGAAAGGTTTATCACTCTGGAGCCTGCATAAAGTAGCATGTTGTATGGCTTCTTCTACTGTTATAAGGGCCGCTCTAGCCTCTTTGGTGAGGCTACGAGGAGAAGCAAGATCTGGATCACCCTTAAGGGTAGCATACAAAGGCTGGAGCACACTATTAGGAATATGTAAATATCCCCTTATCCAATTAATATCTCCCAGCAGTTTTTGAAAATCATTTAGAGTTTGGAGATCTTGAGTTCTTATGGTGATTTTTTGTGGTTTTAATTTGTCATACCCAATTATCGCTCCCAAATACTCAATAGAATTCCCCGTTTGAACCTTTTCAGGTGCAATATGTAGCCCATATTGAGCTAACAGCTTTACTAATTCTTTATAGGCCTCATTAACTGTCTGCTCTAACTTAGCGGCCAATAACACATCATCCATATAATGAATGATCTTGATGGAGGAATACTTATGTCTGAGAGGTGCAAGTGCCTTCCCCACATACATCTGGCACATCGTGGGACTATTAGCCATTCCCTGCGGTAACACTACCCACTCAAACCTTAGATCTGGTTCCTCGTGGTTACATGAGGGAAGGGTGAAGGCAAAACGCTGTGAGTCTTTAGGATGCAAAGGAATAGAAAAGAAACAGTCTTTAATGTCAATAGCAATAATATGCCAGCCCTGAGGAACAGAGGAGAGCAGAGGCAGCCCTCTTTGAATGGGCCCCATAAGTTGCATTTGAGCATTAACTGCTCGTAAATCATGCAGTAGGCGCCACTTTCCTGATTTTTTCTTAATAACAAATATGGGAGTATTCCATGGAGAAGTAGAAGGTTGGATGTGACCCAAGTCAAGTTGTTCTTTGACTAAATTATGGGCTGCTGCCAATTTAACCGAGGGAAGAGGCCACTGAGGCACCCAAACAGGCTCCTCGGTGAGCCATGTTATGGGTATTTGAGCCCCAGTGGCCCCTAGGAAAAACCCAGACCAAATCTGTTAAGCTTTTGATGACCTTGCACAGGATGCCTACGCCCCTGGAAGTGTTTTCCTAGTCCTAGACCTGGCCTATACCCCATATTTTGCATAATTTGTTGAGACACTGGGGAATAGTCATTACTAAGAGTGAACCCCATGTCTTTCATCAGATCACGGCCCCATAAAGAGATAGGTAAATCAAGTACATAAGGTTGAAAGGTGCCATTGTGCCCTTCTGGGTCCTTCCAAGATAGATGTCTACAGCTGATTTGAGGTGCTTGGGCATATCCAAGTCCTCTCAGGGATTGATCAGAAGTCTGCACTGGCCATCCCTTAGACCAGTCCTTAAAGGCTATGATACTACGGTCTGCTCCTGTATCCAGCAATCCCACAATAGATTTACCTTCTATGCTTAATTCCAAAGTGGGACGATTGCTCATATCTAATGACAAATAGGCACAATTCCCTCCGGTGGTTCCAATCTCACTTCCCATCCGTGACCTTGAGTCAGCAGGGAAGTGATTATGTAAACTAGGCAAAATTAATAATTGAGCAATCCGATCCCCTGGGGAGATAGACACAATGCCCTTTGGAGCCTCCACCATAACCTTTACTGCCCCTACAGTATCAGGGCTAATGACTCCGGGAAAGACATGAAGACCTTGTAAAATAGAGGATGCACGTCCAATCAGCAAACCTACAGTGCCAGGTGGTAAAGGCCCTTTGAACTCAGTTTCCACCAATTGGATTCCCATCTTAAGTGTTAATACGAGTCTGGAGGTGGAACAGAGGTCCAATCCCGCGGCACCTGTAGTGGCTCTCCGCGTCTCATGGGATGGCGTAGAGATGGCCATGTCTCGGGTTCGGGTGTGACATTCTCCACTGCCCCATATATTTGTGGGCCCTGGGGTCGGGGGCCCCTTCGGCCGTTTTTTGGCCCAGCTGAAATAGGCTGTCCATGGATGTCCTTCACTGATCTACACTCTTTTGCCCAATGCCTCCCCTTTTTACATTTTGGACATAGCCCCGGTTGACGAAGGCCATTGGAAGGGCCACCGTAAGGAGGTCTAGTAAACTTGTCTTTTTGGGGACATTCACGTCTGAAATGACCGGGTTGACCACAATGGAAGCATGTTCCAGCACCAGGACTGCCCCCTTTTGCAATCCGAAGGACAGCAGCTGCAAGACCTGCATTAGTTAAAGGTCCTCCAATCTCCCTACACACTTTCATCCATGCTTCTATGCCCTTATTTTTATAAGGAGTGATTGCTGCTTTACATTCCTTGGTACATTGCTCAAAAACCAATTGCTTGATAAAGGGCATGGCTCTATCAGGATCCCCAAAAATCTTTCCAGCGGCATCCACCATCCTTGCTACAAAATCTGAAAAGGGTTCTGTAGGGCCTTGTAGAATCTTGGTCAAATTACCAGACACCTCTCCTCTATTTGGAAGTGACTTCCATGCCCGAATGCAAATGCTGTTAATTTGATCATATACCTCAGGAGGAAATCCTGTCTGTTGATTTGCAAATCTACCCTGCCCCAAAAGTATATCCTTGTCCCAATGGGGGTGTCCCGCCGCATGGTTTTGGGCGGCCTGCTCTATTGTGCCCTCTAGCACAAATGCTCTCCAGTCCAAATATTTACCCGGGGAAACACAAGCCCGAACAAGGCTAGCCCAATCAGAGGGAGTCATGCAGTATCTAGACAGACTCTCCACCTGAGTTAGTGTGAAGGCGGCATCCACCCCATAAGTGCGCACGGACTCCGCCAGGGTCTTCACAATTTTAAAATCTAAGGGTTCATGGAATCTTCCCCTGTTGTTATCCTGAAAAACTGGATAAGCAAGACCCATCTCAGTGTTAACAGCCCTCCATGTTTGGGCATGGAAGGCTCTCCCCGAAACACCCCCACCATACGGCGGTAGATCCGGGGGATCGTTTTTCTTGAGCCCCTGTTTATTTTTGTTCCCTTCTCCTACAGCCAAACTCTCTAGCTGACGAGACAGCCTCCCGAGCTCTTCCTCCTCATCTTCCTCCTCCTCTGACCCACTTTCGCATGGGGGTGTGCGCAGTGTACTAAGATCTGGATACAATCGTCTCCTCCCCTGCTTCACGCTCTGCACACTCCCATCCTCCTGAGGCACCTCACTTCCTGCCGTCTCTGATTTCTCCTCATGTAATTGCTCTAGAACTTCCTGTCCTTTAGTAAGTGCTTCCTGACATCTGCCATCTGTAAGGCAACTACGGACCATTTTCCAAAGGGGTATCACCCCACCCTCTAATATGCCCTGCTCAGATGCAAAGTCAAGATCTTTGCCTAATTTATCCCAACTAGGTATAGTAAGGCTGCCCGAAAATGCAAACCACGGTGCAGCGATATCTATCTTCTGTAAAAATCTCTGTAAAGTACTATGTTTCACTTCCAGGCCCTTGGAACGTAACAGGCCATCTAGGGCCAGGAGAAGCGGACTTGAAGATGCGGCACCCATGACACAACAACAAAAGAGGCACGAAAACAAAAGCGAAATACAACAAGAAAAACACAGAAAACAAAAGCGAAAGTACACAATGCAGCTGCAATAAAATGTAAGGCTCTCTCTTTCTTTACAGAGGAGCTGCCCCGCTTTGGTCGCGGATCCCACTTACCAGGGACTATCCCCGCTTTGGTCGCGGATCCCACTTACCAGGGACTATCCCCGCTTTGATCGCGGATCCCACTTACCTGGGACTAACCGGTGCACCACCCCTGACTGTTGAAAGTTCTGATTCCCGGGTTTCGGCACCACTTGTCGCGACCCCTTGCCCGCAAGGAAGACGCAACTCAGGAATCTTCTTTCAGCAGTTTATTCAGGTCCTTGATATTTCTTCTTCTAACCCTCGGATGCCCCTCCCAGCCTTAATAAAGCATCTCAAGCCCCAATGCAAAGCTGCCACGTGGAGCTTTCTCATAGGGTGGTGAAAAACCATGCGCCAACTCTCCCAAATAAGGAGTTGTTTGTTACAGACCACAGCGGAGCCAGCGCCATCTTATAATGGCGACCACGGTCTAATTAGAACGGCTCACCACAACATACCTCAATATTGTAAAAGCAATCTATGCTAAGCCTCAGGCTAGCATCATTCTGAATGGAGAAAAATTGAAGGCATTCCCTCTAAAATCTGGAACAAGACAGGGATGCCCTCTCTCACCACTTCTGTTCAACATAGGTCTCGAAACACTGGCCAGAGCAATTAGACAGACGAAAGAAATTAAAGGCATAAAAATAGGAAAAGAAGAACTTAAATTATCACTATTTGCTGATGACACGATTCTATACCTAGCAGACCCAAAAGGGTCTACAAAGAAACTATTAGAGCTAATAAATGAATTCAGCAAACTGGCAGGCTATAAAATCAACATGCATAAATCAAAGGCATTCCTGTATATCAGCGACAAATCCTCTGAAATGGAAATGAGGACAACCACTCCATTCACAATATCTTCAAAAAAAATCAAATACTTGGGAATCAACCTAACAAAAGAGGTGAAAGACTTATACAATGAAAACTACAGAACCCTAAAGAGAGAAATAGAAGAAGATCTTAGAAGATGGAAAAATATACCCTGTTCATAGATAGGCAGAACTAACATCATCAAAATGGCGATATTACCAAAAGTTCTCTATAAGTTTAATGCAATGCCAATCAAAATCCCAACGGCATTTCTTGTAGAAATAGAGAAAGCAATCATGAAATTCATATGGAAAAATAAACGACCCAGAATAGCAAAAACAATGCTAAGCAGGAAGTGTGAATCAGGCGGTATAGCAATACCAGACTTCAAACTATACTACAGAGCAATAGTAACAAAAACAGCATGGTACTGGTACCAAAACAGGCGGGTGGACCAATGGTACAGAATAGAGGACACAGAAACCAATCCACAAAACTACAACTATCTTATATTTGATAAAGGGGCTAAAAGCATGCAATGGAGGAAGGATAGCATCTTCAACAAATGGTGCTGGGAAAACTGGAAATCCATATGCAACAAAATGAAACTGAATCCCTTTCTCTCGCCATGCACAAAAGTTAATTAAAAATGGATCAAGGAGCTTGATATCAAATCAGAGACACGCCGTCTGATAGAAGAAAAAGTTGGCTACGATCTACATACTGTGGGGTCGGGCTCCAAATTCCTCAATAGGACACCCATAACACAAAAGTTAATAATTAGAATCAACAAATGGGACTTACTCAAACTAAAAAGTTTTTTCTCAGCAAAAGAAACAATAAGAGAGGTAAACAGAGAGCCCACATCCTGGGAACAAATCTTTACTCCTCACACTTCAGATAGAGCCCTAATATCCAGAGTATACAAAGAACTCAAAAAATTAGACAATAAGAGAACAAACAACCCAATCAACAAATGGGCCAAGGACCTGAACAGACACTTCTCAGAGGAGGACATACAATCAATCAACAAGTACATGAAAAAATGCTCACCATCTCTAGCTGTCAGAGAAATGCAAATCAAAACCACCCTAAGATACCATCTCACTCCAGTAAGATTGGCAGCCATTATGAAGTCAAACAACAACAAGTGCTGGCGAGGATGTGGGGAAAAGGGTACGCTTGTACATTGCTGGTGGGACTGCAAATTGGTGCAGCCAATTTGGAAAGCAGTATGGAGATTTCTTGGAAAGCTGGGAATGGAGCCACCATTTGACCCAGCTATTCCCCTTCTTGGTCTATTCCCTAAAGACCTAAAAAGAGCATGCTACAGGGACACTGCTACATCGATGTTCATAGCAGCACAATTCACAATAGCAAGACTGTGGAACCAACCTAGATGCCCTTCAATAGATGAATGGATAAAAAAAATGTGGCATTTATACACAATGGAGTATTACTCTGCATTAAAAAATGACAAAATCATAGAATTTGCAGGGAAATGGATGGCATTAGAGCAGATTATGCTAAGTGAAGCTAGCCAATCCCTAAAAAACAAATGCCAAATGTCTTCTTTGATATAAGGAGAGGAACTAAGAACAGAGTAGGGTCGAAGAGCATGAGAAGAAGATTAACATTAAACAGGGATGAGAGGTGGGAGGGAAAGGGAGAGAGAAGGGAAATTGCATGGAAATGGAAGGAGACCCTCAGGGTTATACAAAAGTACATACAAGAGGAAGTGAGGGGAAAGGGAAAAATAATACAAGGGGGACAAATGAATGACAGTAGAGGGGGCAGAGAGAGAAGAGGGGAGGGGAGGGGAGGGGAGGGGGGATAGTAGAGGATAGGAAAGGCAGCAGAACACAACAGACACTAGTATGGCAATATGTAAATCAATGGATGTGTAACTGATGTGATTCTGCAATCTGTATATGGGGTAAAAATGGGAGCTCATAACCCACTGGTGAAATATGATATATCAAGAACTATGTAATGTTTTGAACAACCAACAATAAAAAATTTTAAAAAAAATGTTGTGATTGGTATGGTTTTCTCAACAGTCCACTAAAGTTTTCTCCATATCAGCAATCAGGCTGTTTTATTTCCCAGTGTTCACTGAATAGCACTTCGAATTTCCTTCAAGAACTTTTCCTTTGCAGTCACCACTTGGCTAAGTGGAACAAGAGGCCCAGCTTTCAGCCTGTCTTGGCTTTTATCATGTCTTCCTCACTAACCTCAATAATTTCTAGCTTTTCATTTAAAATGAGAGATGTGCAAACCTTCCTTTCACTTAAATATTTAGAGGGCTTTTAGAGTCATTAATTGGTCTAATTTCAATATTATGATGTATCAGGAAATAGCTAGGCCTGAGGAAAGAAGGAGGGTTAGGAGAACCACCACTCAATGCACTAATCAGAACACACAACATCTATTATCTTCTTCTTACGTAGGCATGGTTTTTAGCATCTTAAAGCAATGACAACACTAAAATCCAAAAACAAAACTCACAATTCACCACAACAGATAATGTTATTTAAAATGTTGGAAAAATTACAAGATTAACAAAATGTGACACAGACATGAAGTCATCATGTGCTATTGGAAAAATGGTACTGATAGACTTCTTCAAAATAGAGTCTTTGATAATTGCAAACTTTGAATTAAAAGAAAACATTTAAAATTTTAAAAAGGTGGAGGAGGAAAGTAGGAAGGAAGGAAGGAAGGAAGAAAGGAAGGGAGGGAGGGAGGGAGGATGAAAGAAAAGTGGTTCACCACCATAAAGCAAAGTTTAATAAAAATGAGGTAAACCCAAACTTATTTATTAATAATTATTTTTAATGTAAATGAATTAACTTCTCAAATTCAAAAGCATAGAATGATCAAGTGGATTTTTAAAAGAAACAAGAACTACTGTATGCTGTCTTTAAGAAATCTGAATCACTGTAAATGGCACACATAGATTCAAAATAAAAAGATAAAGTCTGGAGATATATCTCATTTTCAGAATGCTTAGCATGTATGAGGCCTTGGGTTCAATTCACAATACCTTCAACACTTCAAAAAGATGGGAGAGAAGAAAAAATTATATTCTATGTAAATATAAACCATATGAAAACAGGAGTAGCTAAACTTACAACAGATTAAATAGGTTTTACATCAAACATGTAAGAAGAAACAAAGAAAAGCACTGTATAATGAAAAGTGGGTCAATTAATCATGAGGACTTAATGATTATAAGTATATATGCAGCTATCAGTGAAGCATATAAATATACAAAGCAAATCTTAAAGAATCCAAAGGAATAGACAGATTGCAATAGTGAAAAATTTCAATATGGCATATTCATTCATTCATTCATGATCATTCTTTCATTCATGATTCATTCATTCATGATCATTCAGACAGAAAATTAATAAAGAAACATTGGACTTGAATTCCACTTTAGACCAAATGGATATGCAAAACATCCCATCTAATGGAAAGGCAACACATAAATCTTTTAAGACTCAGGATAGATCGTAAAGTAGGCCCTAAATAAATTTTGGCAATTCTAGAAATATTAAAATTAACAACAGGAATTTTGGAAAATTTATAAGTACATGAATATTAAACATTATCCTGAGCAACAAATGTGTTAATGAAGAACTTGCAAGATAAATTATGAAGCATATTGAAAAGTCAAAAAAATGTATGTAAAACACCCCAATGTTTTATGTAGGATGCACAAAGGTATTTTTAAATGCCTACATCAAAAAAGAAGAAAAATTGCAAATAAACAGCTTAATGTTATGCCTCAGGGAATAAAAAAAAGGAACAAATAAAGTAGAAGAAAAAATACTGATGATCACAGAAGAAATAAATGAAACAGAGATTAGCAGCTCAGACCTGATATATAATGTTGCGGGCTCTGAGGTCCCGTGTTGGTGTCCAGTCTCCATCTAGGATCTGAGTAAAGTTCGTAACTGGATGTACAAAGGGATCAACATGGTCCACAGAGGTTCAGGTCCTGGGAAGGCAGGTTCAGCAATCAACTACATGAGTCAATGTAGCCAAGGTCTGTGCTATTCTAAACAAACTGTTGTCTTCCCAGTCTAGGAAGAGAATGAGAGGAAAAAACAAAGTTAGTAAAAACATAAAATCTCTCATTATATTTTCTTAAACAAGTATTTTAGGTCCCCCAAGGGTTGTGATGTCCATGCAGGAGAGGCAACTGCTGGCAAATCTCTTAGACCTTTTTCACTCTAGTATGGTGGGCCCAGAATTTTATTCCAGCAAGTTTCAAGGAAATGTGGGTCATCAGAAGCATGCCATAAGGTCCTGTCCACTTCTCTTCCAGTCTTTGCTCCAAATACTACTCTTTCCAAGTCTTGGGTAGCACTTGGTCCCAGACTGGAAGGGATGAAGAAGTGATTTCAAACTTGGAGGGAACCTGAAAGAACCACAGTCATGCACAGTGGTTAATATTAGACTGATTGGTTGTACCTACTGTTTTAGTATGGTTTCTCCTGCTATAGTCACATAGTCCACTCTTCCCCAGGTTCCAAGAAGAGTCTCCTATATACTATTTCATAGGGGCTCAATTTAAGCATACATCCAGGGCCACCCGTATTTGGAGGAGAGCAACTGGCAACATATTATCCTGCTGCAGGTGGGTCTTAGCATAATTTAGCCATTGTTTCTTTTTAAGATGTGGTTCAACTTTTCATCTACAGTATTCTCCATAGAGTGAGGTCCCCAGGATGCATGTAGCTTCCCCCAGGTATCCAATGCTTTGTTCACTTGTTGGGTCCTTTTGCAATGAAAATTTTACATGGAGGAGGGGAGCCCATATCTTGGGGTCAACTCCTTCAAGAGAACTCTATTGAAATACAGAGGATAATCAGAAACTATTTTTGAAAATATATACTCCAATAAAATAGAAAGTCTTGAAGACATCGACAGATTTCTAGAGGAGGAGATTTTCTTACAAACAACTAAAATGTTGGCACAACTGGCTCTGAATCCTTCCAGAATATAAGATGAGATAGGAAAGCGAGAGGAAGAATATCTCATTAGCAAGTGTGTATATGTAGGTGAGTAATCAGGGAAGGCTTCTTGAGATGTCTGAAATTCAAACTGATGACTCTACAGTTTTACCAACCACACGACATGCAAGGATAAATAGACTGGACCAAAAAAAATGGGTGAAGAACCATAAATGCATATGGTTCTTTAGGGAATCATTATAAGGAAACAAAAAGGCTGTGCCTCTTCAGGTACTTCATCTTAGTTCTTAAGAGACCCCTCTTATGAAGCTAGAGGGCTGTGAGAAATGAGCAATGTCTGTCAAGAGCTTGAAATGATAGCAATTGGCATAAGGTTTAAAAATTAGTTGGAATCAGCTCCAAAATACTACCCAACCAGAGAGAGACAGCCAGGTGAGCCCAGAACAGAGTAAAAAGGCAGTGACTTGCTCTCCTGACTCTTTTCACAGGGATACATCTAAAATACTGGGTCAGAAGCCATACTAAAAACAGTGAGTGAGGTCTACAGTGAAAAGAACAAGAGAAATAGAACAACAGAAAAATAGAACAAGGAGAAGTTTGGAAGGTGGGATGGAGAAGCAGGGCAATACACTCTCTAGTGATTTCCATCTGCAAAAAGTTCTAGTTGAAAGCAGGAAAGATAGCTCTTCTTCAAAATAAATTCAACTATTATGCCTCACATAAAAATTCAACACTAAACCTCTTTGTAACCTTGACATGGGTGATGGTTTAAGAGCTGATACAGAGTTATCAGAAACCTCATATTGGAAGCTGCACTTGGTGGTGTACAATTTTAATCCCAGTGACTCAGGAGGCTAAGGCAGAAGGATTGCAAGTGCCAGCCAAGCCTCAGCAAGTAAGTGAGATAATGTCTCAAAACAAAAAAAAAAAAATTTAAATATGGAGGATGTCACTCAGTGGTAGAGCACCCCTGGGTTCAATACCCAGTACAAAAATAAAGAAAGAAAGAAGCCTCATATTTGGATTCTGGATGTCCTCTCCACCTCTTTTGGTTTATAGTATCCATATAACCTTTTTTTTTTCAGTACAGGGCCTCCTGCATACCAAGCAATTGCTCTACCCCTGAGCTACACCCCAGGTTATATTCTCTTGACATTCAGATTAAACTCTTCTTTTAACATCCTGTTACACATGTGACTGAATAATGATTCCCAACTTGAAAAGTCCTAATGAGTATAGTGGGAGAAGAGATACAGACTTAACCCTGTAATCTACCTATAAATTTTTATTTATTGCTTTTAAAATCACCATTGAAATAAAATACAATTTTAACACTTGCTTATTTATACTGGAGGTGAGTAAATGCTTATGATATATTTTTCTGACCTAGATACCTGATTTATAAACTTCACTCCAGCATCTCCTATGTCCCCATTTACAGTTGACTTCAATATTAACATAGGTTATTCATCCAATAAACCAACCATTCAAATATTTTTTAGTATTTCCTTCTGAATTATAGACTAATCAAAGTTGTAAAAATAGTACAGTTTCTATATACCCACTACCCAGACTACACCAATGGTGATATTTTCCACTAATACAGTGTATTATCAAAACCAGGAAGTTGATGTTTTTGATAGAACCAAATCACTTAACACTACAGATATCATTTGGGTTTCATCACTTTTTACATGCACAAATTTTAGGGGATTATGCATTTTTGTAAAATTCTATGACACTTTATCACATGTATAGACTCACATAACAGCAACCACATTCAAGGTATGAAGCTACTAATTCACCACAAAAGAACTGGTTTGTGCTTCCCCTTTATGCCTCACGCCCACCACATCCACTTCCCAAACCCCTGGCAATCACTGTCCAGTTCCCTATCTCCCTATTTGTCACTTTATAAATGCTGTGAAAGGAATCACACATTGTCTAACTTTTAAGTTTGTATTTTTCTTCTCAGCATAAGGTCCTCAACAGTCATCCAAGTAGTACCATGTATTAAAGGTTTGTTGTTGATTTGCTTCAATTATGGAGCAAGATTCCATTCTAAGGATTTATTAAGCTTTGTTTCACAAATTATGATTGAAAGGACAATTTGTTTGCTTCCAGTTTGGCTATCACAGTAAACATGATACAAACATTTGTGAACAGATTTTTAAGTGAACATCATCTTCCATTCTCTGGGCTAGATGCCAGGAGTAGGATGTTGGGTGGAAGAAGAAGTGTAAACAATTTTTTTAGAAAATGCAACCGAATTTTTCTGAGTAGCCGAATTATGTCATTTTCCACTGGTGATGTAAGAAAAATCCAGTTTATCCAAATGCTTTCCAATTTTTGAAATTAAAAACATTTTTTATTTTAGTTATTATACAAGAAGTCTAGTGGTCTCTTATGTCAGTTTCTCATGAGGCCTTTATCCATGGTTTGTAAATGGAATCCTCTTCTCTTTTTGTCTTCACAATGCCCCACCTCAGAGTGTGTATGTCCTAATCTCCTCTTCTTATGAGCACACCATTCATACTGAGGAAGGCCCACCCCAATGGCCTCATACTAATTTAATTAGCCCTTCAAGGACTCCGACTTCAACTACAGTCATATTCTGAGATCATGGGAATTAGGACTATTACTTATAAATATTAAAGGGACTCAATTCAGCCCATAATAAGGTCTTATTAAATATTTGCTGAATTAATCCACCAAATAAAATTTCTAAATATTTTAAGTAGATTCTTTATTAGTCAACTTTGTTATGATAAAAATACCTGGCATGGGCTACTCATAAAGAGTTTAAATTCACTCTGTTTTTAATGCAATTTCAAAAGTCACAGTTCAGACTCTGGGCCCAGCCTCCTGGGAGATGATGGGAGCATATGTGGGGGAATGGTCACATCTCCAGTCAGGAAGCAGAGGGCTGAGTGGGGCCAGGTTCCCACCTTTGTAACAACTGTCTCACAAGAAATAAAGGGGTTGTCTGAGTACATTCTAAGTACATGCCCCAATGACCTAAAGACCTTCCACTAGGCCCCACCTCTTAAAGACTCCACAGAACATCCCAGTACTGCCACTCCAAGACCAAGCACCAATCACATATACCTTTGGGGGGACACTATTAAACCATATCCAAACCATAGCATTCCATCCATGACCCCTAAGGTTCATGCCCATCACTTTTTCTGATTCAAA
This sequence comes from Marmota flaviventris, assembly GCF_047511675.1. Classification (NCBI taxonomy): domain Eukaryota; kingdom Metazoa; phylum Chordata; class Mammalia; order Rodentia; family Sciuridae; genus Marmota; species Marmota flaviventris. Next base: position 44,999,538 of record NC_092506.1, read on the forward strand.
CTATGTTTATAAACAACAAGTAGACTAATAAGACAGTTACATGAAGAACAAAAAGGAAAGTCATAGGAGATGATTTAAAATTTTGAGTAATGTCACTAAATGAAAATAAATAATAAAAAATTTCATAAAGTGGAGAAAGAAACAAAAGTGTTATTTATGCTGAACACTTCCTATTTCATAAGGAAAATCAACTGTCCCACTTTTTCGTAATGATAATTTAAAAATAAAAATATGGGTTTGCTCTTCAGAGAAAGAATTAAGAATAGGCAGGGGGCTGGGGATATGTCTGAAGCTGTTCGATCCTCAGCACCACATACAAAGAAAGATGTTATGTCCGCCAAAAAAACTAAAAAAATAAATATTTTTTAAAAATTCTCTCTCTCTCTCTCTCTCTCTCTCTCTCTCTCTCTCTCTCTCTCTCAAAAAAAAAAGAATAGGCAGAGATAGAAAGTGGTGACCTCTGGAGAATGAAATTCAGTGAGATATCGACTCTATGAACATTTATCTTTCATTTGGAACAAAAGTCTACAAATGAATGCATTGTTGCTAAGACAGAATACTGAAAAAAACAAGTGGAGTCAGGACATGATGAGCTTTGAGGGACCCAATGATATACTTTATTATTTACTTAGAAAGTTCCACTTTGCAAGTTCATATTGCTTGATGTTGCTATCCAGGATTATAGTTGGCAATAAATGGACTGAACAGATACTATTTACAGGGAAGTGGATGAAAATGGACAGGATGAGAGAGGCTGATATGCAAGTAGAAACTGGGCAGATGCCAAGAAACATCTCAGGGGAGGATCAAGTCTTTAATGACTCTAGTCTCCAATTTGCTCCAAGTTCCAGGACAGAAAATTACAAAGACTGTCCATAATCTTTATAAGCCTCACTTGGTCACCAACTTTTACGCCAGCTCTTGTAGGCATCTCCTGACTTGGAGAACAAAGAAGTATACTCTGGGGTCACCCATCTGAGAAAGGCTCTTCCCGGATAGCACAGTTCAGCTCTCCACCTCTGGACAGGAGAAGGGAAGAAAGGTAAGGGGGCCTTCCATTCTTGGTATATGTGGTGTTCGCTCTGAGTTCACATCCCTGTGTTTCTACCATTGATTGCTAAATAGAGGGAGTCATGGTACTTCTCTCAGGGAAAGACAGGAGATAGAATCATCCTTTTGAAAACTGGGTGCTGGAAGCTCCTGCTGTGGAAGTTTAAAATGGGGATAATCAGACCTTTCTCCCTTCTGAGCCAACTCTGCATATTTTTCCCTTTATTTCAGTCATTCAAATCTTCTGTCACAGAGAGATTGCTGCCTCTTTTATTCATTTAAAAAGCAAAGCCCCACGTAGATATTGTTTGCCAGAGCTGAGATGCTGTACAGTAGGTTTCATTGCTTTTCAAAATTACTCTCTTTGTGTTGGGCATGGTGTGCACACCAGTAATCATAGTGGCTCGGGAGGCTGAAGCAGGAAGATCACTAGTTCAAAGCCAGACTCAGCAAAAGTGAGGCACTAAGCAACTCAGTGAGATCCTGTCTCTAAATAAAATATAGGGCCGGGGATGTGGCTTCATAATGGGTGCATTACTTACGGAATGCCCCTCAGCAAGTCTAGAGGAGAATATATCCTCTGTCCACTTGAAAGCCTCTTGTCTCTGTGAGCCTTCTGGATTCTGAAGTCATGGCTGCCTTGGACACTGGAAAGGGCCTTTGGGTTCCCATATTTATTGCTTACTGACTTCTACCACCTCTTTTGTTTCTTTTTTCACTGGCTTTTCTCCCTCTTTGTTTCTCAAGTTCACTTTATGCCAGATTTAATTTCATCCACGATTTTGACTGCCACGTTGCATATAAGTTGGGAGTTACTCCTCTGCTTTTCTCTGATGAGCACACAGTGATGATGGGCCAAAGTACTGGTCAAAAGTGTAGAACCTGGTGTGTTCAAGTCCACAGTGTATGAAACAGGGATCAACCCCTCATCCTGCTTATTCTCTATGAAATGGGGAAAATCCTAATTCTTACCTCATAGACTCTTGAGAGGACTCAAAGGGAAATTATCTGGTAAATTCTCAATCAGCTCCTGTTTATCACTAAGATATGATCTGGTCTTCTTTCCCCAGTACAAATTTGCATGAGAAACTAAACACTCCAATCTTAGCACTCTCTTCTGTTTCCCCTCACAGGCTTCAGTGACACAAAAGTTTTTTTGTTTGTTTGTTTTAGCAAGAAAGAAAATGCTACTAGGATCTTTAGGAAGAGAGAACGCAGTAGGTCTACATTATACACACCACTCAATAGTACTCCATAGAGGGTCACCCACTTCAAATACCTCTTTTCAGTGGCACTCAGACCTCACTCCTACATGATACTTCCTATCCCACACTGCTGAGCAATTCTGCTAAGACACAAATGCTACCCCCACTGTGCTCCAAAACTGTCCTCAGTGCTGAACAAAGCCGTCTTGAATCCTTACTCCAAAGGCACTTCTGTAGTCAACATGCTATTAGGACGCAGGTGATGAATTATAAAACACCCAGAGCTGTTCACAATAAAAATTACGATAAGTGATTTTTGCTTTCTCTCTTTTATGTGCGTGTTCTAATGCCAATTATGGTATTTATCCCAAATCATCTAACACTCTAAGTCTCCCTCCCCTTTCATGCGTTCATCCATTGAACGAGTATTGAGAACCAGTGGATCACACATATCTCAGCACTGCAAATGTCAAAAATGACAATTTTCTTCTATATCTGACACACTGAGCAGTTTCTAGACCCAGCCATTCTCTCTCCTGTCCTAGTAAGAGCTCACATTTTCCTCACGGTCACAAAGCCAAGTTCTTCTCCATGAATGAAATACTCATGGTCATGGGGGTATCATGACCACCCTTGCGTCTGCCTCAATTCCTACAACTGAGAGAAAACTTCAAGGACAAATCAGAGCTGGTCCACAGCTCAAGCCCATTAAGTGGGAGTGTTTGGATCATAGCATATTGCTATGTCATTTATTTTCAGGTCAGAGAGCTCAAGCTATTCAGATGATGAGTACTGAATTTGAATCCATATTTCAGAACCACCCTCCCGAGCCCTTGATACATGAGTTCATCTCCATATTCCTGGTTTTATTTTTCCTCTTTGAAGTGGAGAGAGTAATTCCCACATAGCAAGATGATACTTAAAATCAGATCTCATGCATCAGTGCTCAAGTCTTGTTTTGTTACCAGGGTCACCAGTGGAGAGATTGGAAGCATGAATTCAACCATCCCAGTCTGGAAGATAGAAGCCACACCAACGGATAGGAATTACCTGAGCCCTCATCCAACTTGTAACATGAATAACATGACCTCAAAAATGCTGACCCTCATCATTTTGCTGGTCGGACTGGCAGGAAATGTGGCTGTGCTCTTACTCCTGGGCTTCCGCATACGCAGGAACGCCTTCTCTGTCTACATCCTCAACCTGGCTGCTGCTGACTTCCTCTTTCTCTGCTTCAATACCACTGCTTTTGTACTAGATGTCATCAAAATGTTCCTTCGCTTCTCCGTCCCTACTTATGGCATCATACGAACTGGGGGAATCATGTGCTACATTGCAGGCCTGAGCATGCTCAGTGCTATTTGCACTGAGCGCTGCCTGTCGGTCCTGTGGCCCATCTGGTACCACTGCCACCGCCCTACACACATGTCAGCTGTCATGTGTGCCCTGTTCTGGGCCCTGTCCATGTTACTGAGCATCCTGGACAGGGTCTATTGTTTAAAACTGTCTATGAGTTTTGCGATTAATCGATGTAAAACTGTTGACTTTATTATAGCTGCGTGGCTGATGTTTTTATTTGTGATCCTCTCAGGGTCCAGCCTGACCCTGCTGGGCAGGATCCTCTGTGGATCCCGGAGGATGCAACTGAGCAGGCTGTATGTGACCATTCTGCTCACATTTCTGGTCTTCCTCCTCTGTGGTTTGCCATTTGGCATCTATTTGTTCCTGGTCTACTGGATTCACAATGATTTTTATACACTAGGTTGTCTTAATATGGTTTCATTTGTCTTGTCCTGTGTTAACAGTGGAGCCAACCCCATCATTTACTTCTTTGTTGGCTCCTTTAGGCAGCAGTCCCAGAACCTCAAGCTAGTGCTTGAGCGGGCTCTGCAGGACACTCCTGAAAAGGATGAAGGTGGTAACAGCCTTTCTCAAGGAACCCTGGAGATGTCAGAGAGCAGAGTGGGACAGAGATGAAGAGCCTCTGCCCTATTGCCTCAGATGTCTGTCTGAGAATCAACAGTGTCCTGCCACATTTGACTGTTGCCTGCTCCTCTCTCAGCCCCTGAAATGCCTCTGTGATTTTCCATAGTCTCCAAGTGCATTTATGTTAACCTGGATTTTCTTATTTTTCTTAGAGAAAGCTCTCTGACGTAGCATGCCTCAACTCTTTTCTGTATTTTTTGATAAATGTTTCATCAAATATCCTCTAAATTTTTCTTATTGATGCTTTTCTTTGAAAATTTCATTCTAATGGAAAGAATTTTTCTTCAAAATCATGATTTTTTTTATTTATGACTGTTTTCTACCTGAAGTTACAGAAAACAATTATTCCTTATTTCTCTCTGTGCTGTGAGTGGATCATCTTGGGATCTATGTTGGGATATTGCTGCAGGTAGAAAGCTTGTTCTGAATGAGTTCTGAATCTGAGGCAACAACATTATCAATACACTATGCTATCTGGGAAAGCAGAAGTGATTTTTGTTGCTGTTCTCCAGTAGATTGTATAGATTTTGGTAGAAGAGATCTCCTTGGACATACCTGTCATATTGGTGTAACTGGTATAAATCCTCCCAGCAAGTAAACAGATACAAGGATCAGAGTGCAGAAAGATCTCAATAGTGTGTGTGTGTGTGTGTGTGTGTGTGTGTGTGTGTGTGTGTTGGCCAATAGATAGGGAAGGCTTCTAGAAAAACTTGGAATTTAATGTACCGAGCATGTGCCTCTGTCACCTTTTCAGCCACACGGATATTGTTTAAGTCAGAAAGATAAGTAGAACTTGAACAGATGGAAATGGCAGAAGAATCAATTCATTATTATATTGTTTTTAAAAGCACAGAATTGGTTCTGGAAAAGGCATTCAGTTTCTAAATGAGTTTCAGTCCTTGTGCCACCGTAAGTATTTAGTTGTGACTGCAAGAACCCTCTTAAGAAGGATCTTTAGACTGAAGTGCTTAGAGCAGTGATCAATGATTGCCATGGCCTAGAAGTGATGGGGGTTGGCAAAAGTTTTACAAACTTATTTGGAATCCATGCTACAATCCTGGCAAGTCCAGAGAGGACCATCTAGGTCATCCTAGCAAGGCAAGCCTAAAAAATATGTCTTGCTCTCTGGACTGTTTTCTCAGGATATGTCCAACCAAAATATCAGAAGCAAAAGAATAAACAACAGAGAGGTAGAAAAGAGATGTAATGTACAGAAGAGAAAAAGAAGCAGTAGAATGCACCTGCTTCTCTGGGGAGGTCTTTTTTCCTGAAAAGGGTCCATAATGGAACTAGGGAGATAGTTTACCTTTAAATTTGTTCAAAATTTTATTCCTCACATAAAAAATCATTGCAAAACATTTTTATAGCCTTGATATGAATAATTCCATAAGAGTTGGTGACAAGTTAGCAGAAATCTCATATTTAAAGTCTGCGTGTCACCTACACAACTTTTGAAATACAGAATTTGTTCAGATCTATTTTTATGGGTGTGTTATAATTATCCATAAGAGTGGGATTTATTGTTACATATTCATACATGCACATAACACAGTTTGGTCAATTTCACAGACTTACCCCTCTCCCAGTGCTTTATCTTTCCCTCCTCTCTTCCCTCTCTCTGGTCCCTTTCACGTCACTGGTCTCCATTCCATTTTCATGAAATTCCTTTCACCTTCTTTTCCCCTTTTTTTCTTTCCAGTTTCCACACATTAGAGAAAATATACAATCCTTGACCTTCTTAATCTGTCACTTAACTTAATGACCTCTAATTCCATCCATTTTCCTGAAAAAGTCATGATGAAATGCAGAAATTGGATATTTAGAATATATTGTTATTTAAACATGCTGTTACACATGTGACAAAAAATTCAGGTCAGCTGCAAAAGCTCTATAGGGTCCAGAAGATAAAAGATGCAATTTGAATCTTTGGGTATATCTATCAATTTCTATCATTTAATATAACTCATTTTGGCATAACTGTTCAATACATAGACATGCATTGCTTAATGATGGGGATACCTTTGTTCTTATGCAAGTTCATAATTGTAGGAACATCATAGAGTAAACTTAAATGAACTTAGATGGTATGGCCCATTGTGTACTTAAACCATATGTGTGTATAATACTCATACAGATTTATGACTCCTATCGCTATGATAAACGAAAAAACTATTACATCAAGCACAAAAGAAAATGGTACAATCAAGAGACTTGAATATGAGATGCATGTGGCTGCTGCCAGCATAACATGCATACAGTTTTATAGTAAGCTTTTTCCATATAAATAGGAGTATATTCAAAATAACAATAGAAGTATAGTTTAGTAAATACATAAACCAGTAACATTTATTATCAAGTATTATGTACTATACATAGTTACATGTGCTATCTTTCATCCCACTGGCAGTGCAGTAGGTATGGTTTCCATTAACAATTTATTGAATTGTAAATCAATTTATTTAGACATTATGATGATTAAGGAGAGAATAAACTGAAAAATATCATGGAGGTTTCTTGGATGTCAAGGTGGTACCAATATTGTTGAAATATTTAAATTATTAGAAGTTAAGAAAATGAAATACTATCAGGGATTCAATAATAAAAATATTTTTAAGAGACCATCATATTTGATAATACATTATTTGTAAAACTGATTTTTTCAAAATAAATAAAACCTGAGTTGAAAATACCTCCTTCCCCTACTCTGCTCTAGTATACATATCTTATATCCCCATTTTCATTTAGACCAGTGTGTCTCAACCTTTAACGAGTATTCCTATGTCTTGATTTCCAATGCAGCAAGTATGCTGTGGGGCCTGACAGTACATTTCTAACAACCAACAGAGAAACCTACTGATGCTTCGAGTGGCTTGGGAGGCTGACAGGAGGATTTTGAGTTCAAAGCCAACCTCAGCAAAAGTGAGAGCTAAGCATCTCAGTGAAATCCTGTTTCTAAATAAAATACAAAATATGGATAGGGGTGTGACTCAGTGGTTCAGTGCTCCTGAGTTCAATCCCCAGTACCCACCCCCCCCCCAAAAAAAAAGATAAAGCTAATGCTGCTGATCCTAGGACTACCCTTGGAACAGCAAAGTCACCCAAATGTGTACTCACTAGGACAATATCTGGACTAAAAAGTGTGTGGCTTTATAGATTCTAAGCTATAATATTTTGTAATCAAATAAATAACTAAAAATGATCACAGAAAGTTATTCTTGGAAGAATGTTTTAGTTAACTGAAAGTTTGAAGTATACTAAATTGACAGTGTTTCTAATTGTCTGACAGGGACACCTCTGGTGCATTACAATATAAATCAGTAAGCTAAAATGTGGTAGTTTTAAAAAATGAAATCACTCCAACAAAGAGATAAGAGAACAAAGACAGGCAACCATCCATCATACCAACAAAGAGATAACAGAGCAAATACAGGTTGCAAGACTTTACCTCAAGAAAGAGATAGAGATACTGAAAAAAAAGAAACAGAAATCCTTGAAATGAAAGAAACAATAAGCCAATTAAAAAACTAAATAGATAACATCACCAACAGAATAGATCACTTAGAAGACAGGACCTCAGACAATGAAGACAAAATATACAATCTTGAAAATAAAGTTGACCTCACAGTGAAGATGGTAAGACACCATGAACAGAATATCCAAAAATTATGGGATACTACCAAAAGACCAAATTTAAGATTTATTGGGATAGAGGAAGGTTCAGAGATTCAAACAAAGGAATACACAATCTCTTCAATGAAATAATATCAGAAAATTTCCCAAGCATGAAGAATGAATTGGAAAATCAAATATAAGAGGGCCTATAGGACACCAAATGTACAAAATTTCAACAGATCTACACCAAGACACATTATAATGAAAATGCCTAGCATATAGAATAAGGATAGAATTTTAAAGGCTTCAAGAGAGAAAAATCAGATTACCTGTAAGGGAAGACCAATTCAGATCTCAGCAGATTTTTCAACCCAGACTCCTAAAGCCAGGATATCCTGGAAGAACATATACCAAGCTCTAAAAGATAATGGATGGCAATCAAGAATCTTACATCCAGCAAAATTAAGTTTCAAATTTGACGATGAAATAAAAACATACATGATAAACAAAAGCTAAAAGAATTTACACACACACACATACACACACACACAAAAAAAAAGAAAGCCTACACTACAGAACATTCTTGGCAAAAATACCACAAGGAGGAAATGAAAAACAACAATGAGAATCTGTAAAGGGAAGAACCACAATAAAGGAAAAGCCAAACAAAGAAGAAACCAAGTCAAACTAAATACCAAAAATAAACAAAAATGACTGGAAATACAAATCACGTCTCAATAATAACTCTGAATGGTAATAGCCTAAACTCACCAATCAAAAGACATAGTCTGGTAGATTGGATTTAAAAAAACAGACCCAACAATATGCTGCCTTCAAGTGACTCATCTCATAGGAAAAGTCATCCATAGACTGAAGGTGAAAGGTTGGGATAAAATATACCATTCACGTGGTCTGCATAAACAGGGGTTTCCATCCTCATATCAAATAAAGTAGACTTCAAGCCAAAGTTAATCAAAAGGGATAAAGATGGATATTTCATACTGCTTAAGGGAACCATACATCAACAAGACACAACAGTTATAATTATATATGCCCCAAACAATGGAGCATCTACATTTATCAATGAAATTCTTCTCAAGTTCAAGAGTCAAATAGACCACAACCCAATAATTCTGAGTGATTTTAACACACCTCTTTCACCACTGGATAGATATTCCAAACAAAAGTTAAACAAAGAAACTACAGAACTCAATAATACAATCAATAACTTAGACTTAACTGACACATATAGAGTACATTATTCATCAACGAGTGAAAACACTTTCTTCTCAGAAGCACATGGATCCTTCTCTAAAATAGAGCATATATCATGCCACAAAGCAACTCTTAGTAAATACAAAGAAGTACAGATACTATCCTGCATTCCATCAGACCACAATGGAATTAAATTAGAAATCAATGATAAAATAAAAAAACAAACGCTACTCCAACACCTGGAGACTAAATAATATGCTATTGGATGAACAATGGGTTGCAAAAGATATAAAGGAGGAGATTAAAATATTCTTAGAGGTAAATGAGAACACCAATACAACATATCAAAATCTCTAGGACACATGAAGGCAGTTCTAAGAGGAAAGTTCATTGCATGGAGTTTACTCCTTCAAAGAAGAAATAAATGACCTAACATTACATCTCAAAGCCCTAGGGAAAAAAAAGAACAAATCAACACCAAAAGCAGAAGAAGACAGAAAATAATTAAAATCAGAGCTGAAATCAATAAAGTTGAAACAAAAGAAACAATTGGAAAAAATGACAAAACAAAAAGTTGGTTCTTTGAAAAAATAAATAAAATTGATAAACCATTAGCCATGTTAACAAAGAGAAGGAGAGAAAAAACTCAAGTTACTAACATAAATGATGAGAAAGGAAATATTACAATGGACACTTCAGAAATACAGAAAATGATTATAAATCATTTTGAAAATTTGTACTCCAATACAATAGAAAATATTGAAGGCACTGACAAATTTCTAGAGTCATATGATATGCACAAACTAAATCAGGATGATATACACAATTTAAATAGATCAATTTCAATAAAGGAAATAGAGGAGACCATCAGAAGCCTACCAACCAAGAAAAGCCCAGGACTGGATGGATATACACCTGAATTCTATAAGACCTTTAAAGAAGAACTAATACCAATACTTCTCAAACTATTTCATGAAATAGAAAAGAGGGAACACTTCCAAACACATTCTATGAGGCCATTATCACTCTGATTTCAAAACCAAAGACATATCAAAGAAAGAAAACTTCAGGCCAATATCTCTAATAAATATAGATGCAAAAATTCTCAATAAAATTCTGGCAAATCAAATTCAAAAACATATCAAAAAGATAGTGCACCATGATCAAGTAGTGTTAAACCCAGGGATGCAAGGTTGGTTCAATATACGGAAATCAATAAATGCAATCTATCACATCAATAGACTCAAAGATAAAAATTATAAGATCATGTCAATAGATGCAGAGAGAGCATTTGATAAAATACAGCATCACTTCATGTTCAAAAATGCTAAAAAAAACTAGGGGAGGCTGAGACAGGGAGGATTGCACATTCAAAGCCAGCCTCAGCAACTTAGCTAGACCCTGTCTCTAACAGAATATTTTTTTAAAACTATGTATCCCTGCCTGATATCATGGCTCTAATTATGCCCATTGTGTCAATTTGGGGGGTGGGTAGGATTGGAGGCTAATCAAAGAGATTCCAATAATCTTGTTTAATATAAGCAAGAAGTTGTCTCTTTCTAAAGATAAGTAGACATAATCCTAGTTCGAGTATCTTCAGGATATAAAATCTAACCTCAAGAGTATCAAGTTAAAATGTACAAAGAAATGTGAGAAGGATTATTCCTACATTCTTGGATTCAAAAGCTTTGCTTATTAGAAAATAATTGTTCAGGTGAAGATTTAAACTCTGATGTACCTCATTGATTTCCTATATCCCTTTAGGCATGGGCTGTATTACAACACATAATTTGTTCAAAATATTTGTTGGAAGATATTAGGTATTTTGCTGCACCATGGTAAATCACCATTAGTCTGGCTAGTTTGAGTACAAATGAATAAAATTCCCAGTTTACCCTTACAATACTTATAAGAATGTTAGCCAAGAGAATCCATCAAAACATTTTTAAAAGTGATATATTGTGCCAAAATGCATTACTTCAAGAATGCAATATTCTTCCAACATTCATAAAACAATCCATATGCAGTGCTGGCCTAGGCCTCAGGCTGACCAAGCACAACAGAGCACCACTTCTGCCGCATGTGTAGCCTAGCACTGACTAGCCAGCAACAGTAGTCTACCATGGGGGTTGGCCATGCTCATGCAGAATGACATTCATTGTAATACAACCATGGAGGTCTGACTGAAAGCTGAAGAAGTAGCAGGAACAGTGAGAAAATTCACTGGCATCTCAGATACCATCCTAAGCACAAGACAGCAGCAGCCCATCATTACAGAAATGAAGCTTAGCCTGCAGTGAGTTAGCAACACTAACACCACTACCCAAACCCATTCAGCTCCTGTCTAGATTGGCTTCACCTCCATTTGCTCATGGCCCCACTGAAGAAGAGATGTGACCATTTCCATATTTAATACCATTTACCTCAGTGTCTACTGATCTACAGAGAGATTTTGGAGGATGATGCCAAAAAATAGAAGAAAAGCAGAAGTAATACATGAGGATTGAAAGGTAAGTAGGCCAGACAGTTAAATGTCAGATTATCCAGAGAGTTGATTAAACATTGATTTCTCTAGTTGAAAGAGGTGCAAAGAAGCCATTTTTATTAATTTGAGTAATAAACTATGGAACCTGTCCTTGCATCTCCAAGAATTAAAGTTTAAAAATTAGTATCTACTTCGTAACCATTGCACTGCATGCACCCAGAGACTCTTTCTCTCAGTTCTCCTTTCTGGACAATCTGAGGTTTGCATCACAACAGTTGATGTGTATGAAGATGAAAGATACTTTCATCTATTAGATGAGGGCTGTGGTCACACCACTGGATTCATCTTCTTATCCCTTGCAGCTCTTTGGGGTTCTCCATGAAGTGAGGGCAGAACAAAATTCTGACCCCAGCATAAATGCTGTTTCAGGACTGGGCTCCCTGGTTTCAATGTGTATAATAGGTTCTGGAGTAGAGGAGTTCAAACAGTAGAATTAATCACTAGGAGATCATTACTATAGTGGAGAATAAGGTCAGCATATTGGCCCAGGTTTCTCATGGGGAGTAAAATATAGGGAGATGAATAAAGAGCCCTGTATTCCTAGAGGCAAAGATTCACAGGCACAAAATTTATCAGTTTTTATACAACACAACCAAAAGAAATGAAGAACAAATGAGCTAAAGTCTGAACTGTACCAGTTCAAGAGAGTCCTGGGGCTTCCCATTGTTTTCAGATCTCAGCAGAAAGCTGAACAAAACCTTTGGTGTTAGACTGGAATTGAGAGTAAGTAAATTAAAAGGTTCTAGGTCCTGAACAAATGTGAAGTTTATAGGAGTTTGGTGGTTTTATGCATGCTGGGACACCTCCTTCAAAGCAAAGGCAAGAAATTATACCTTGCACAAAAGCAAAGGAGTTCAAGGTCTGGTAAGCCACTCAGAAAGGGGCTTAAGTTTTGGTAAGCTTCCTGGGGTTTTGAGGATAACATATTGCATGAGAAAAATACTCCTCTTGTGTACTGAGTTATGTGGAAAAAAATATCTACAGCAGGTTCAGCCTACAATATAGAACACTGTCACCTAGGCCATATGCCTCACAGTCTTATCATAGTAGAGGTATGTGGGGTAGAAAAAGAGGACATTTGGAACAGTTCTAGATGGCTAGCAGGAATATAAAATAAGGCAATCACTGCGGAAAAAGTTGGCAGTTCTTCAAAATAATAAACAGAGTTACCATGTATTCCACAAATTCCACCACTAAGCAAATACCTGAAAATGTATGTCCAGACATAGCAACACTATTCATAATAGCCAACAAACCAAAGGCACATCATTAAATGGATAAGAAAAAATGTAGTATATCCATACAAGATACTATCATTTGGTAATGAAAAATCCTAAAGAACTGCTGGGCATGGAAGTACACACCTGCAATTTCAGCAGCTCAGGAAGCTGAGGCAGGAGGAAGTCAAGTTCAAAGTCAGCCTCAGCAACTTAGGAAGGCCCTGAGCAATTTAGCAAGACCCTATCTAAATTAAAAAATAAAAAGAGCGAGGGATGTGGTTCAGTGGTTAAGCACCCCTGGGTTCAATTCCTGGTATTAAAAAAATTCCTGAAGAATTTATATTTGTGATAACATAGGCAAAACATAAAAACATCTTACTTAGTGAAAGAAGCCAAAAAAATAATTATATCATGCCATTTATGTAAATTGCCTTCAATATAGACAGAGTCTGGGACTGAATCATAGGGAGTAGATAAGGAGAAGAAATAGGGAATAACTGCTCAAGGATAAAGGGTTCCTTTTGAGATAATGAAAAATTTTTAAATTACGTTGGGATGATGTTTGTACAACTCTGTGACTATACTAAATACATATAAATACATATGTATCACACACTAATGCCACCAGAGGGCATCCAGGGCTAAAAGGGATGAAACTACCAAATGAACAGGATCCACTAGATGTCAGCCAGTCTCTATTCTTGACCACCCTAATGCTGATTCAGTGGGATCATGGATGCACAGTCATGGTGGCAGAGATGAAAGCTATGTGTGGGCTCTATAGCACACTCTCACTTTCATCAACATTGATCTGACTACTGTACCACTGCTAAAAGTCTAAAACCTGTCAACAACAAAGACCGTCATTGAGGCTCCCAGGAAGGTCCTCATTCAGGAAGCCAAAGAACCAAATATTGACATCTGAGTAACAGTTGGAACCTTGCCTCCATAAAATGCAGAAGTTCTTCCATTGAGCATGATACAGAGTCTGGGCTTAACCATTTCCCTTTCCTTCCCTCAGGGCCCCACAAGCACCATTATCTAGGTCTAACAGAGTTAGGACCAGGAAAAAGGCAAGGCAATGAACATTTGGTGCAAAAAGTAGGTGTCATTTAAAGTTGGTATCCATGGCTCCTCACTCAACTTACTCTAGTCCCAACCCTGCACATAATAACTGATTCACCAACATAAAACAATATGCAGCGCTGGGTTGTATCAAGGGACACTTTCCATGGACAAAGAGGAAAGCAGTCCGTAGGTGAAATCCACTGATCTTACCATGTACAAGATCATCTAAGAATGATAGTGTTGAAGAAACCTCTTACTGATACAACTGAGGTTCCAGGTATTCTCAACCTGTAGGCTCCTCAAGGTGGTAGTTTCTCCAAGGGTAAAATGCTTGGATCCAGGAACCAAAAAATAGAAAAAAGGAATAGCCCCACTGACTATCAACCTCTGTGGCCCACTAAGGGAATTTGGACTTCCCAAGCATGAAACTCTGGAGCATGATTACACCAGGTTACAAAAAAAGATCTCCCTGTTCTTCACAGAATGGCTCCCCCTGGTTTCATTGTGCTCTTCATGCAAGCAGGTCACCATCCAAAGAAAGGCATCACTATGCTGCAAGGAACAACAGACCCTTATTGTCAAGAGGTGATGGGATTGGGGCTGGGGATGTGGCTCAAGAGGTAGCGCGCTCGCCTGGCATGCGTGCAGCCGGGGTTCGATCCTCAGCACCACATACAAACAAAGATGTTGTGTCCGCCAAAAACTGAAAAATAAATATTAAAAAATTCTCTCTCTCTCTCTCTCTCTCTCTCTCTCTCTCTCTCTCTCTCTCTCTTTAAAAAAAAAAGAGGTGATGGGATTGCTGCAACCTAGTGGGGATAGAGAGAAATGTGCTCTCCACTCACTCCCAATTTCATTGTAAATCAGCAAAATATATACACAACGACCTGATAAAGACATTACAAAAGGGATTTCAAATATGGACCTGGCAGCACATGCCTGAAATCCCAGCTACTTGAGAGACCAAGGCTAGAGAATCAAAAGTTCAAGGCCATTCTCACTAACTTTGCAAGACTCTGAATCAAAATTTAAAAATCATGAAGTTCTAGGGGTATATCTTAGTGTTAAAGTGTCCCTAGTTTCAATTTCCAGTACCAAAAAAAGAAAGAAAAAGAAAAAGGAGTGCATACTTTTTTTTAGGGTCTGATCACCCTACCCAGTAACCAGCAGAAACACTAGCTAGAGTGGGAAGAATCAGTAATGAGTGGCAGAGACAGGAAATGATCAGTAATAGATGCAGTCTTGGGATCAGCAAAAGAATTGGAACCTATACTCATTGAACATCTCTCTCTTGGAATTTTTTCCACAAACTGTGGCCATCAATAATCCTGGAGAACTGGACATGGTGGCACATGCCTGTAATCCCAGTGGCTCAAGAGGCTGAGGCAGGAGGATCATGAGTTCAAAGCCAACCTCAGCAAAAGTGAGGCACTAAGCACCTCAGTGAGACCCTGTCTCTAAATAAATTACAAAATGGGATTGGGGATGTGGCTCAGTGATCGAGTATCCCTGAGTTCAATCCTAGATACCTGCCCCCCAAAAAAACAACAACAACAAAAAAGAATCCTGGAGAAAGAGTGACAAGATGGAATAAATTAAATACAAGAAGTAAGTAATCTCAGTGGTGCAAAAAGATGATGCTGGTGCCAGTTGGGTACACTTATCCTCACCGGTCAACTGAATTCTTGCTAGTAGCTCACACTTGAAACCCTGCCCATGAATTGTCCTTGAGTAACTGGAGCCACTTCACAGTTTGTATAACCCAAGCCCAGGCTGCCTATAGCCAATGACTGACCAATGTAGTGTGGGGTGCGTGGGGACCCAGCTCCCTGAATCAAGGGAAGACAAACTCTTGGTACAGTCTACACTCAAGAGCCCCCTGAAAGATCTTACTGAGGCTAGACTTTGATGAAAACTTATTCTTACTCAGGTTCTTTTCTTCTCCTATTGTCCTTTCCTGATTTCCTTATAGGCTTCTTCCTGAGAACATTCCTTAATAATTCACATGCACATAAATTCCCATCTCAGATTCTCCTTCTAGAGAACTTGACCTAAAATTTTAGAAATCTCAATTCAACTGGGGCACAAAACTTTAGTGAAGCTTAAGTTGAAGCAATGCAATTTGAAAATCATTCTCTAGACCAATGGCTCCCAGGCCTCATTGTAATTGAAATTATATGACAAAAATCTTAAAATGCCATTCCTAGATTCTACACAAGGACCTAACTAAAACTTAATTGTGACTTAGAATTCTCAATCTGGGCAGAAGGAAAAAAAAACTGGGTGTTGTTTCCATCAATAAAATATAATCTCCTTTTTAAAAAAATGAGAAGGAGGAGGGGACTGCATTTTGCTCACAAATGAGCACTCTTTAAGACAGTTTGTGAAAATAGTAGGTGCTCAGTGAACATTTTTCATTTGAAGAAGTGAGTCTAATCTCCCCTTCTAATCTCTAGAATTCTCAAGAATGACTCATACAACATCTGTTTTTATATCTCTAGCAACAGAGAGCTGACTACCTCCTGAAACAACCCAGTCCACTGTCTATTTAACTGAGAGATATGTACACCTAGAATAAATCAGTGTTGAACTCAATGTACCTTCTACTCCAACTGCTAAGTTAAAAAACGAGGGGCAACAACCAATTAAAAAAAAAGCGAGGGGCAGAGAGAGAGACAAGCCAAATAAGCAAATGTCAACTCTGAGACAGGAATTACAACCTTCATACATTATTGTCTTCCCATAGGTAAATTGTTTCTTGCTTTGCAGGACATTTATTCTGGTATTTTATCCTACCTTGTGGGCTAGAGGAAAAATTTCTTAAATACAGTATTTCATAAAGACACAAAGCATCTACAATGTCTCATAGGTCACCAGGAAGTGAATGTGTTGCTGAAGTGGTCACAGTCCTCCTGCTGGGAATCTGCAGAATAGGAAGGAGATGCTGGACTTACAAAATAAATAATCAGAAATTTTTAGGTCCTGTCACTGGCCCTTTGTAAAACAAAAGAACTTTTATAAAAAGAAAATTACCTAGCACAGCACATATTTGAGACATATAGCCTCTAGTGAGTGAAATGGATAGAAATCCTTCCTTTACAACTTATTATATAGCCAAAGGAGAGCCAGAAGAAAGCCAAAGACCTGTAAAGAATACTACAGCTTCAAAGAGAAGGGATTCCAAGTACATGCTGATCTGGAATCAGTTGGGCAGGAGTTACCTGCTGGTGCTCTCTAAATCTCTGACAATCTCATTGTAAAATGATCAGACTGGAAGGAACATAAGAACATCCAACTGTTTCTCTATTCTTCTCTTTAACAGAGGGAGACCTGAGATCCAGAGGAAAATAAACTAGTTGCATAGCCTGGATTAAAATCCAAGATCCCTAGTATGTGTTTAACTGGTAGGAGGTGGATTTTTGAAATAACTTCTTGGGTTCAGAACAACCTAAACTCTATCAGTAACTAAGACCTGTCTTTGTAGAAGGGCTTATTGATTATCTAATACTTCCCAAAAGAGATAAAGAGGGAAAAAGGAAAGAAGGAAGAAGGGAAGGAAAAATAAATGAATATTCTGGGGAACTGGTCTCCAGGCACCCACTTCTGCGACTCTGTCTTCCTATCAACTGCAGTTACACTACATTGTTTAAAGTATTTGTTTTATTCAAAATCACATATACAGGGTTAACTACCAAAACAAAAGGGATTTTCCTCCCAGGGCTGAGATAAATCCTAATCAAAGGACAAAAGATTTAAAGGCAAGAAATTTCTCAAAATCATATGTAGAACACAGAAATATTGTCAAAGTATGACTCTTTTCTGAAGTGCAGACTCCGGGCACCTGGGAACCAGAACTAGAAAAGAACTTGAACTTATCTTACTCAAATGCTTCACTTTGCCAATGAGAAATGTGTGGTTCTGGGCGGGAAGGGATAAAACCACAGATCAAATACTTACAGAGGGCAGGGAAATAAAGCAAGCTGGGAAAGAGGTTTCCTAGATATGTCACAGGACATAGTGACTTGCTCCTTCAAGAAACCAGAGGAAGTGTGCTGGTTAATAAAACACACAACACACACACACACACACACACACACACACACACATCCTCATCTGCCCTGCTGATGAAAATAGTGAAGACTATGACAAACTGGACATACCCTGCCTTAAGGGGCCGACCGCTACCAAAATCCATCAGGTCCCTGACATATAAGGATATGAGCCGAATGTTGGCCAGATCTATTTTTTCATAATAAGGATTTGTGCTTAAAGTGCTCAGATAATTTTTAAAGGAAGATAACTAATTTGAATTAGATGCAGATGAAACCTAACCCTTCTGGAATCTTATTCAGTGTCAAATTTCTTTTTCATGCCCACTAGCCTAGGGGACAGCAGGTAGGAAGGAAGGGTTGCTCTAAGAAGCCTGAGCTTCAATTTTGGCTCAGCAGTCCACTCATTTTGTGAGTTTCCAGAAACCACTTTATTTTTTTTGTCATTGCATTATTATTGTACATAATAGTGGGCTTTGTTGTTACATATCCGTACATACACACAGCAAAATTTGGCCTATTTTTATATACTCAAAAAAAATACGCTTAAAAAATAGAACTGAAACCTGTGTCATAAATAAAAAGATCAGAGATGGGGGAGGATAACAGAGGTTGTGGTTTTCCTCCATGTCCACCACAAAAACTGGGAGAGCACATGATGAATCCAATCAGTCTTGACACCCAGAGGTCCCTGCCTTCTTCCTCTAGGTCCTCCTGCCCTGTTGAGTCCTGGGCAGTCTGGACTGATTGGGCCTTTTCAGAGGCAGGAAAGGCTTCTTAGGCTCTGGAATCTATTCTCTGACGTCCACCACCCAACTCCTGTTCCCTATGTTCACCGGGTTTTTCTTCCTTATGATTTCCAGAATTTATCTATTCTGCTTTAATAAGACATAGATATCATTTGCCATTTCTATATCACCAAGGGTAAAGGTTTCCTCCTCCAACTCTTTGCATGTAGAGTGGACACATCCTCTGGCTGGGGAGCAACAGAGCTGGTAAAGGGTGAGGCTTCCAATGCAGACCTGTGGATTAAATTCAGATTCTGCCACTTTTTAGAGTAAGACCTGGAGCAAATTACTCAACCTCATTGTGTCTCTGTTTCCTCATGGGTAAGGTGGGAATAATAACAGGACTTGGCTCTTCATCATGCCTCTTCATGACAAGCATGTCTTGTTACCATCCTAAGTCTCCACCTCATCGTGGGGTGTCTGTTTTATTATGCTAACAAGGTAAAGGTGACTGCAGGTTACTTTAGTAATTAATTACTTTAGGTCTAGTCATGTATTTGCCTCTCACCACCTAGAATTTTCCTCTTATCTTCTAGGAGAGTCCCTAATGTTATTTTCTGAACAGAATACGTTATTGCTCTATCAGTAGGTTTGATTTTAGTGACCTTGTCTTTTGTGGATTTAGCTTCTTGGTATTCCTGCTGACCACATAGTCTCAGCAGGCTGAGCTGGCTTCTCAATCTTCCATCTCCTAGTGCGTTATCTGAATTGTACACCCTTGAAGACTGGTCCACTTTTTGACTCCAAATTTTCTGGTATGTCTCTTCACTTCATAAGACAAAGAGCTAGCTTGGCTTTCTCATTCCCCCTCCCAAAAGGTTTTATCCCTTAATCTTATGGGTCCTGCTTTTTTTATTGGGGTCCTTGACTCTCTCAGTTAAACCCAGCTATGGCTCCTGGGCTTCTGCCTATGCAGGAACACCGTCTCAGTCTACATCCTCAACCTGGATAGTTCAACTTTCTCACCCCCTGCTTCCTGATTATAGATTATCTGGAGAAACTCTTCAACTTCTCTCATCCCATCTCCATCCCCTCCTTTTATATCACTATGATAAGCTTTCCCTACATTATGAACCTGAGCATGCTCAGGGCCATTAGCACCTAGTGCTGCCTGTCCCTCCTGTGGCCCTTCTGATATTGATGCTATCACAAGACAGATGTGAGCTAAGGTGCCGGTGCTCTGGGTCCCATCCCTGTTGCTAGGATCTTGTAAGGGAACTTCTGTGGCTTCCTATTTGGGAACTCTGATTTTAATTGGTGTCAAGTTCTTCATCAACATATTGCTGGTCATCTTTTTTAAGTTTTATTGGTCATACATACTACCTCTTATTAATTATACAAATTAATTATACAAATTATCATGTTTCAATCATGTCCACCCCCCACCCCCAGGACCCTCTGTTGCCATTTTCTCTCCACCTCCTTCCCCTTTCCTAATAGTTCCTCTTCCACTCTCAGGTCATTTTTTTGTTGTTTCATTTTCACATACGATAGAAAACAGGCAATACTAGTCTTTCTGCATTTGGCTTATTTTGCTTAATGTGATGCACTCCAGTTACATCCATTTTCCTGAAAATTACAATATTGCATTCTTCTTTATAGCTGAATAATATTTTATTGTGTGTATTTTCTTTTTCCATTCATCTGTTGATGGCACCTCTGCTGATTCTATAACTTGGCTATTGTATATAGTACTTCAATAAAGATACGAATTCACATTTCTCTCTCTTTTTTTATGTGTGTGTGGTACTAGGGATTGAATCTAGGGGCAATTTACCATTGAGCCACATCCCAAATCCTTTTTTTTTATTATTTTGAAACCAGGTCTCACTAAGTTTCCCAGGCTGGCCTTAAATTTGAGATCCAACCTCCTCTGTCTCCTGGGTTAGCAAGATTACCTGCATGCGCCACCACGCTTAAATAGTATCTTATTTCATTTTCTTTTGGTATATATATACCTAGAAGTGGTATAGCTGGATCATATATTAGTTCTATTTTTAGCTTTTTAAAAAATCTCCATACTGTTTTCCATGGTGGTTGTACTACTTTATATTATCACCAGCAGTGTATAAGGGTTCTATTTCCCCATAATCTTAACAGCATTTGGGGTTTTTTTCATGTTTTATTTTGGGTTTTCTATTATTTGTTTTAAGCATGCTCACTGCAGTATGATAGAATCTCAAGGAAGTTTTCCTCTGCATTTTCCTGGAAGGTATAAAGATGTTAAGCATTTTTTCACACATTTATTGGCCACTTGTACTTCTTATTTTGAGAAGTCTCTCTCAGGCCATTTGCTCATTTTTTAATAACTTCTCCTTCTGAAGCTAAGTTTTGTAAGTTCTTTATTTAGTCTGGATATATTTTCCCATGAATAGACAGCAAAGACTTTCTCCCATTAATATGTTGTCACTTCACTTCTGTTGGTTGTTTCCCTGGCTGTGCACATTTTAGAATGATGTAATCCCATTTGTCAATTCTTACTCTTATTTCCTGGACTATGATAGTTCTATTCAGGAAATCATTGCCCATTCCTACATCTTGAAGTGCTTTAACTGTTTTCCTCTTGTACTTTCAAAGTTTCAGATCTTGCATTAAGGTCTTGATCTATTTTGAGTTGATTTTTATACAGGGTGAGAGAGAATAATCTAGTTTCAATCTTCTACATGTAGATATCCAGCTCCCCCAGAACCATTTGTTAAGGAAGCTGTTTTTCCCCCCAATGTATGCTTTTGGCATCTTTGTCAAGAATTGTATGGCTGTACCGAGGTGAGTTTACTGCTGTGACCTCTATTCTACTCCATTGGTCTGTATTTTATTTTTAATGCCAATATCCTGCTTTTTTATTACTCCAACATCACTGACACTCTTATTTGTGGTTCTCTCTGGAAGAAGATTGACCCTGCCTGTGGGATTCCCATCTGGTTCCAGGGAGTACAACTGACCAGGCTCTATGTGACCATCTTCTCTTTGATCCTAGTCTTCCTCTCTTGCAGTCCCCCTGGTGACATCCAAAGATTCCTTGGGTTGTAGACTCAAAGCAATAACAGTTGGTTGTTTTGTGAATTGGTTGCACTACCTTTATCTTGCCTTGTTAACCATTGCACCAACCCCATCATTTACATCTTTGTTGGTTCCTTTGGGCATCTGTAAGATGCTTCCACAGAGGAATCTGTAAGATACACCCAAGGAATAATGTGGAGGCAGCCTTCTTCAGGGAACCCTGGAGATGTCAGGCAGCAGAGTGCACCAGTGATGACAGGTCTCTGACCTAGTCATCAAAAGTGGATTTTCCCTGACACACTTGACACTTCTCTGCAGTTCTCTCAGTCTCATGCCCCCGAAACACTTTATTATCTTAAAATGGATTCCTTTTAACCTGCTTTTTTAGGTTTTCTCAGAGAAAATATTATTCTGAAAATAAAGTAACCATATGCTTCTCTATACAAATAAACTTCCTATGTTATCAAATTTACATACTTTCTTATCCAACACTCCAAATTTTAATTTCACTGCAGTGGGAAGAATCTCTTTCCAAACCAGAAAACACCGTTTATAATGTGTATTAGTCAGTTTTTCATTTCTGTGACCAAAATACCTGACAAGAACAACTCAGAGGTTAAAAAGTTTGTTTGAGGCTCACAGTTTCAGAGTTCTCACTTCATGATTGGCCAACTCCATTGCTATGGGTCTGAGGTGAGGCAGAATATCATGGCAGAAGGATGTGGTGGAAGAAAGCAGTAAGTTCATGGCAACAGGAAGCAGAGAGAGAACAGGGAACCAGGGAAATGAAGTGTGCCCAAGGCATGCCCTCAGTGACCTACTTCCTCAAGCCATACCCCACTTACCCCACAGTCCATTCAAACTATTAATCCATCAAATGGATTAATCCAATAATGAGGTTACACTCTTATGATTAAATAATTTCACCTATGAACATTCCTTCATTTCCTAAAACATAAGCTTTTTGTAGGACATTAAAGATCTGCTCCAATGACCTTCCCATAACCCTCACTTAGAGTCTGACCTCTTGACCCAACAAGTCTCACTGACCATCCCTTTCTCACTTTCATCTTTGCACATTTAGATTTCACGATCTGATTTTATAATCACCACCTTGCACACACTCTCCACTGCCAATTTACCTGGGGAAAAAATTTGGTAAAATCGATTTTGCACTCTCTCCATGACTGTTCTTAGAACTCAGCAAGGCGGGTGTATGTACCAACTTCTTTACATTTCACAGGGGCATCAATTATCTGCTTGTTGACACAGACCAATTTGAAAACAACAGTAAAAATTTACTGTTCAAAGCTACAATCATAAGAAGAGATTTAAGAACAAAATCTTCAATGAGATATTGACTCTAGAAAACAGGAATTAGAAAGCCATTCATCTCTTATTTGATATGGTTTGGGGCCATTTGGGAAGAAATTGGAAACATACAGACTTTACTGCTTTGACAAAGACAACTAAGGGTCAGACCCTGGAGGTCCCTGAGTGACAACTAAGGGGAGTTGCTGTCTTCTTAAGGAAACTTCTTAGGAAACTTCATATTACCGGGCATTACTTGTCAGGTGGCAACAAGAAGTGACAAGACAATGATCACTTAACAGGAAGAAGGACAGGATGTGGTTGGTGGGTATGGGCAGAGATTGAAAGACAGGAATAGAGTCACATCCAATGTTGAGAAACTTCACCTAAGGAACATGACTCCACACTTTCATTTTCCAGCAAGCCTCTGCTCAGGAAACTGCAGGTCTGTCCTTGATAAGCCTCCCCTTGATAAGCCTCACTCAAGCACCAAAGATTCTTTCAGCTCCTGATGGCACTTGTCGAAGCACAGACTTGTCCTTTAGCAACTGTCAATCATCCCAAGAGGTTCTTCCCTTCAATAGAAGCCAACTTGCCATATCCAGCAAGAAGAATGAAAGAAAGATACTAGTTTATCATGTCCTTATTTCCAAGTCCACTGCTATCTTTCTTCATAGTTCATACCTACAGAACTCTACATTGGGATTCAAGGAGCTGTAGGGGCCACAGGTGGGGGGGGTGCGGGGAAACAGGACATGTTGATGCTTCCATCTGGTAATTTTCATGCTCTCAGGCAGGCTTCAAAATGGGGTATTCAAGCTGCTAACTTTTGTTGAGGGTTGCCCAAAACCTGGTTTCAAAAAAAAAAAATTAATGTGTCTTGCCTTTTATTGAAGAAAACCATGATTTTCTTCACTGCAGGGTTGAAATATAGAGACGTGAACTTCGAGAAAAAATCACAATTGGTTTTGGGAATAAAACAATTCTTAGTATATATCTTACCCTTTCCTCCATTCTTTGCCCAGAGGTAAAGAGTTTGCCTGGGATGAAGGACAGATAGCCTTTAGGGGACTGAGTGAAGAAAATCATGGATTCCTTCAATAAAAGGCAAGACACATTAATATTTGGGGGGGGGGGGGCAACCCTCAATGTTAGGTTTTAGAATGGGGTTTACCAGAGCTTTCTTCCTTCCAATTAATCTCCCTACAATCTCCCTTCTATTCTTGAAATCTGCTTTAACAGAAATAATCTCGATTCTGACATCCATTTAAGAAACAAGATACATAGGTATTGCACCCCAGAGACGAGATGCCATAAACCCAGGTTTCATTGTTTTGCCTCCTTTTCAAAATTATTCTACAGTGGGTATCTGAAAGGTCAAAATGAGGAAACAGAGGAACAAAACTGGAATAATTGGGGAGTATTTCATGAAGTGATAATTTACAAAGTTGGGCAGGATTAAGAGTTTACACTGCTGCAGTAAATTGTAAAGTATCCTAATCAATAGTGAAACACTATTTCCATACTTAGAATTGAAGGGACACGTGAAGGACCAGGTGCCAAGGAGAGAGCACCCTTAACTAGGAGAAGATCACTGGATAGGACAAGAAGCACTGTCATTGCCAAGATGGGGTCCATGGTAAAACATGCTCCTGATTCATTACAGTATAAGTTCGGCTGCTCCAACACACACCAGTTATAATAATGTCTCAAACAAACAACAACAAAAAAAAGTGCTTTAGACCTGAGCTGGAGGATCCAAGACATCAGACACCAGAACTAGAAAGTACCCTCATCCTGTTTGTCCTACATGGTTCCTGGATGCATCAGGATTCCCCTGGAAGAATGAAAAGAGAAGGAGAGACCTTCTCCCTCTATTAATCCCATGACCTGGGTGTTGATTACATCACTTCTGCTCGCCTCCTAGTAATCAGTACATAGTCATATGGTGTTGTCAGTATTTTGAGACTGGGAAGTGGGGTCCTTTTTCTGATTTAAATCTCTTAGAAATGTTATGTGATAGAAGACGAGAATGGATATTGGAGAAAACTAGCAGTTTATACAGCCACTGTGATTCAGATTCTGTAGTCATATGAAAATATCTTGAAAGCTTCTCAGAAATAATGAATGACATAAGAAAGAATATTGGGAAAGTCATGGAAAGGTCTCAAGGACACCAGGGGCCCTTTATAGTATGATTTCGGGGCGGGGGAGATTCTCTTTTCCTATTTAAGTCTCAGTTGCTTCCTGTGATAAGAGAGGATATTATAATAGATGGTCATTAAAAAACACATGATTTATTAGTGGGGAAAAAAAAGCATGACATTCCCCCAGAAGATGATGCATCCTCTGTCTACTTGGAGGCCTCCTGCCCCTGTGAGCCCTCTGGATTCTGAAGTCAAGGCTGCCTTGATGAGGCAGGAAAGGGATTCTGGATTCTCATATCTGCTCCTATCTGACTTTCTCCTCCACTCTTTTGCTCCCTATATATGAGCTTCTCTTCCTTTTGGAGTGTGCTTATGCTAGATTTTTTTCTTTTCATCCACAATTTTGATGCCCATCGTAGATATGACTTGGGAATTACACCTCTGGTTTTCCTACATCCATATGCAATCATCACACAATGGTGGTGGATCCCAATGTCTACACTAAAAGGGAGACCCTGAGACAGCATTGCTGGTTCAAATCCACAGTATGTGAAGCCAGGGGCCAATCACTCCTCCTGATATGCAACATAGACATTTTCTGTAAAATGGGGAAAATACCAATTCTTACCTCATAGGATCTTAGGAGAATTCCAAGAGATAATGCCTGGTAAATTCTCTAACAGTTATTTTTTGTTATTCACTCACATAGGAGCTTGTCCTTTTTCCCCTGTTGAAATCTGCTTGAGTAGCCAGGCATGGCAGCACAGCCTATAATCATAGCAACTTGGGAGGCTGAGATAGGAAATAGCAAGTTCAGAGCCAACCTGAGCTACTTAGCAAGGCCCTAAGTGACTTAGCCAGACCCTATGTCTAAATAAAAAATTAAAAAGGGCTGAGGATGTGGTTCAGTGGTTAATGGCCCCTGAATTCATTCCCTGATACCAAAAGAAAGAAGAAGAAAGAAATCTGCATAAGCAACTGAAGATCTGCATTTTATCTACAACTCCTCAGAGATATCACACAGGAAAAAAAGAAAACAACCTTTCATCAGCAAAGCACACACTGCTAAAGATCTTCTATACAAGAAAAAGAAGTAGGTTTATGTTGCATACACCCCAGAACAACACTTGACATTCATCCATAAATATTCCAACATTATCCCTCTTTCAGTGGAACTCAAATTTCACTCTTGTTTATTCCTTCCTCCTTGGTGTTACTGGGCAAATCAGCTCACACACAAACCCTACAACCACAGTGTGTACAAAAATGCTTCTAGGTGCTCAGTAAAGCCATATGGAGGCCTCACTTGAAATGCACACCAGTGGTCAATTTCAGTTACTTGATCACACATAAGTAATTCTTCTAAACACACTCAGGGCTGTGGACAACAAGAATGACAATAGATAAAACTTTCTTAATTTCATTTTATATGTATCTTCTAATGTTAATTATTGTATTTTCATTTAACAGAAATCTCCAATAATATTACACTCTTCAGTCATGCATTCATTCATTGAGTAAATATGAATATACAGTGTGTAGTATACAAAGCAAGCTGCTGAGGACATAGATAGTGCTTCCATCTTTATTGACTGACAAACTGAGTCATTTCTAGCTCACCAGGCTCAACCATGTGCACACCTGTCCTAGCAAGAGCTTACATTCCCATGGCCCTAAAACAAGGTCTTCTTTCTCCTCCTTAGATGGAATACTTTCAGTCATGGGAGTGTCTCGGATACCTCTGTGTCTTTATAAACTACTGTACTTGAGAAAAAATCTCCAGCGCAGGGATACAGAAACCCAGGAGCCACAGCATAGTCACATTTCCTGTCAGTCCAACCCAGGGCCAAAGCATGTTGAATGGAGATGCTGGAATTATAAAGTATTACAAGGTAAATAGAGCACGTGTGCTGTAATAAAGAGATTCCAGGCTTCAGAGTGAGCCAGAAATGGGTTTTTTTAATGGTCCAGAACTCTCTAGCCTACAGAAGTAGGAGGGGGAAGTAGAGGCTTACAGAGGCCAAGTGGCTTATCAAAGTTGAACACAGCCCAAATTGATAATCTCTGTAAGCTTCTGTTTCCTCCCCATAACAGACTGACGGTGCTTGCCATGTAGCAGGATGACCCTGAGAATAGTAATCATGCAGCAGGTGCTCATGTCTGGTTTGTGTTCCCAAGGGCATCAGTGTTGTGTTTCTGAGCATGAACCCAAATCCTAAGCCTGGGGGAACAAACGCATACTGGTGAATGGAAAGAACAGGGCCATTTCTACACTTTTCAACAAGAACATTCTGACCTATTCTTGCTGATGTTCATCTCTGTCCTGGAGCAACTATACTGTGGCTCCTGGGTTTCTGCATGCACTGGAACGCCTTCTCAGTCTACATCCTTAATCTAGTTGACACCTACTTCCTCTTCCTCTGCTGCCACATTATAGATTGCTCACTGATACTCTTCAAATTTTTCTATCCCAACACAATCTTCCTCTCCTGCTTTACCACTGTGATGATGTTTCCCTATATCATAGGCCTGAGCATGCTCAGTGCCATTAGCACTGAGTGCTGCTGTCCATTCTGTGTCCCATCTGAAACTGCTGCTGCCACCCAAAACACACATCTTCTGTCATGTGTGCCCTACTCTGGGTCCTGTCGCTGCTAATGAGCATTCTGAATAGGAATTACTGTGGCTTCCTAGACACAAAATATGAAAATGACTGGTGTCTTTCATCTATTTTTTTATTGCAGCCTGCCTAACTTTTTTATTTGTGATTCGCCCTTGATTCAGCCTGGCCTTCTTTCTAGAGTCTTCTGCATTTCCCACCAGATGCAATTTACCAGGCCGTATTTGAAATCTTGCTCACAGTGCTAGTCTTCCTCCTCTATGGCCTGCCCTTTAGCATCCACTGCTTCTAATCTCAATTCAGATTGTCTTGATCGATACATTGTCTTATGGTCTTTATCTGCTGTCAGTTGTCCTGTCCTCTGTTAACAGTGGCACCAACCCCCTCACTTACTTCTTTGATGGCTCCTTTAAGCAGGGGCTGAAACAGCAGAACCTCAAGCTGGTGCTGCAGCAGGTTCTGAAGGACATTCCTGAATGAGGAGGCAGCCTTCCTCAGGGAGCCCTGTGATGTCAGGCAGCACAGTGCTGCTGTGATAAAGAGCTTCTTCCTTAGGGATACAG
The DNA here is from genome assembly GCF_047511675.1 of Marmota flaviventris. Classification (NCBI taxonomy): domain Eukaryota; kingdom Metazoa; phylum Chordata; class Mammalia; order Rodentia; family Sciuridae; genus Marmota; species Marmota flaviventris. The sequence continues at coordinate 45,027,917 of NC_092506.1, forward strand.
AACCTGAGTGCTAGATGGGGAAGGACACTTCACAGAGTTAGGCAACTTGTATTCTCCAGCTGATCCATGACCACCTTAGGTGGGTGCAATAATGATGGGTGCCCATCCAGAGCAACTCAAACAAGTAATGAAGTTATGGGATTGCTCTGGTCTGATCTTACATCACATGAAGTATGAGATATGTGTCACAAAAAAGCTGTAGAGTTTGGCTTTACTATAGACATAGACGGCATATAACCACCACACTGATGAAGATTCACAAGTTTATATCTCCACACAATAACTCTAATCACAATGAAAATATCTTCGTTGTACCTGTTTGGCAGATACCTAGAGTTTGAAGAGGCTGCTCATTCTGTATGTCAGAATGGTGTGTGTTGTGCACCCATGTTGTGGCCATAACTACGGTGAGATTTTGTTCCTGTGCCTAGGAGCTAACACTAGAATATGGAAGAAGAGATTTCCTTATTTCTTTCTTTATATGCACTTAAAAATATTGGCATGATTGGTTTTGAATCCTTCTAGTACACAACACAGAAATGGGAAGACAGAAGAAGATCTCATTAGCAAGTATGTTTGTGGAGGTAAGTAACTTGGAGAAGGCGTCTTGAAATATTTTAAATTTGAACTGATGACTCTACAATTTTACCAACCACACCAACTTTTTGTGGTAGATATGCAAAGATAAATAAATCCTTGATAGAACAAACCTTGATAGTAATTTGTAGTGGCATTTTTAATTTTAAAAAATCTTTTCATTATTTATGGAATGGTTGCCAGCATACAAAATAAAAGTTTCATTCCCTGTATCTCCCCATGTATTTTGTCCTGGTTGCAAAATCCATCTTAAGAAGCTGGAGTGCTATGAGTAAAGAACAATGTCTGTCATCGCCTTGAAGTGATAGGAATTGACATGATATTTGCCAACATGTAAAGCTCTGTTGCTTGAATCATAATTGAAATGACATTTGGTTTGTTTCCAGTTTAGCTATTACATATAAAGATGATATAGACATTTGTGAAGAGATTTTTAAGTCCACATCATTTTTCATTCTTTGGGATATATGCCAAGGATAGAATAATGGGTGCAATAAGAAGTACAGATTTAATTTTTTCAGTAAATGCAGAAGAATTTTCCAAAGTAGGTGAATCAATGTTACTTTCCCACAGGCAATGTATGGAAGACCCAGTTTCTATAAACACTTGCCAATATTTAAAACTAAAAATATTTTTATTTTAGATATAATAAGAAAGCTATAGGGATCATTTATATTGGTTTTCTATAAAGTCTCTCTCCACAACTTGTAAATGAAATCCTCTTCTTGTGTTTTCAAATTACTCCCCCTTCGTGTATAGGTGTCCTAATGTCTTCTTATAAGTAAATCATCCTTGTTGAAGAAGGCCACTCTAATGGACTCCTCTTAACATAATTAGCTCTTTTAGGATTCCATTTCAAATAGTCATATTCTGAGACAACTGGGATAAATATCCCCATATATACACCCAGGAGGGTCACAGTCCAGTCTATAAACAAGGTCCTGAAGTATTTTCTGAATCAATCCACTTAAGAAAACTTCTGAATATTTTTAATAAATTCTACATGAATCAGATTTTTTTAAATAAAACAAAATTCCTGATCCAGGCTACTCATAAAATAAAGAGGCTAAACTAGCTCAGAGTTTTGGCTGAAAGTCCAAACATCATAGCCCAGGTTCTAGGCTAGATCCCATGGTGGATGGTGAGAGCACACTAGAGAAATGTAAGTTTGCTATTAAGAGCTAATAATAATAAATGAAATAAAATTGGTAAGAATAGGAAGTGGTGACCTCTGGAGCATGGGACTCAGTGAGATTTTGACCCTATGTACATGTTGCTATCATTCGAAAAAAAAAAAAAAAACTATAGACACACATGTATTACTGCTAATACCAAAGAAATACTGAAAAATTAAGTATGGTCAGACCATTATGAGCTTTGAATGACCCAATGATATACTTTAATCTTCAGTTTTAAAGCTCCCTTATGCAAGCTCACCTTGCTTCTTTTCCCATCTAGCATCACAGTTGGCAATAAATGTACAGAAAAATTACTTACAGAGAGGTGGACCAAAAGCAAAAGGATGGGAGAGATTGATATGCAAGAAACATATCAGTGAAGGATCAAGTCTCCGATGGCTCTGATCTTCTATTTGCTCCCAGTTTCAGAACAATAAATTACAGAGGCTACCCAGAATCTTGATAAACCTCACTTCGTCACCAGCTTTTACTCCTGCACATGTAGGCATCTCCTGACTTGGAAAACAAAGTGTACTTTGGGGTCACCCAATCTGGGAAAGGCTCTTCCCTGTCAGCACAGGTCAACTCTCCACCTCTGGACAGCAGAATGGAAGAAAGGTAAGAGTGTGTCCCAAGAACTGCCAGATTTCCTGTTGTGGTGTTTGCTCTGAGTTCACATCCCTGTGTTTCCACAACAGAGTAATACATGGAGCGGGTTGCGTGCTTACCTCAGGGAAAAGAAGGAGACACAATCGTAATTCTGAAGACTGAATGCTGTCAGTTCCTACTGTGGGAGTTGAAAATGGGGTTAACCTGGCCTTTTCTCCCTTCTGATCCAACTCTGCATATCTTCACCTTTATTCCAACCATTCATATTTGTTGTCAGAGAGGATTATTGCCTTTTATATTTATTGAAAAGGCAGAACAACATGAAGGTATTGCTTATCAGAGCAGAAGTGCTCTATAATGGGTTTCATTGCTTTTATTTTTTTTTCAAAACTACTCTTCTTTGTGTATCTCTCAATGTTATGGTAAGAAACTGAGGGTTCAAATTGGAATTGTTGAGGAGAACTTCAGGACAGACTATCTGCCAGGATGGACAGGGTTAAAGGAAGATGGCCTAAGGAAAGCAAGAGTGAAGCACTATTTCTACCCCTGGGTCATATGGAACAAGGGAAGGAGCAGTTGCCAGAGAGGAAAGATAGACATTACTGTACCTATATTAGTGGAAGGTGACCAGGCAGGTGAAGAAGCAGTGCCATTGCCAACACACAGCCTCACAGGGGAGAGCTGGGGATCAAGAATTCAAATCCCTCTTCTCTGGTGCTCCAGTGTCTGGGTGGTATTACCCAGTAACTAAATTCTACCAGGAACAAGAAGGAAAAGGATGCCATTTTGGAAGTCAATCAAGACAGAGAAAAAGGAAGAAAAGAAAATTTTCCTGTCACATGGAAGTATCTCTCAGATCTCCTTATGACTTCCTACTCAATCCAAATATCAGTGAATCATTTTTCATCTTATCTCCATCAAAATTGTTTTTCCCAATGTCTATATTCTTTCCCTGTGTGAATTTTATGGAGTATTCACCTATGCTGATCAAAAATGCCTTGAAAATGGATAATTTTAAAAGTAAAAAATATTTCTTGGTTAGAGTATAAGACTTTAATAGGATAGCAACCTTAATAGGACATTTATTAGACCTGGGCTATAAGCTGCACAACACCAGACCCAAGAATCTCTTCAAACTTTGCTGCTCTCCAACCCTAGAAGGGTCCCATCATTCTTGTATTCGTAAAAGACTCCCACCCATATCAACATGGCCCCTGGCAGAAAATGAAGATGGGAATGGAAGGCTATGCTCCTTCTAATAATTCCACAACCCAGGAGTTGATTACATCGTCCTCCTCACCTCTCATTGGTCAGAGCCTAGTCACATCATGCAATCAGCATTAATAAATGATAGGAAAGAAGAACATTTTTCTGACATGAGAATCAAAGAATTACAGTTACAGAAGAGAAAAATGGCTATTGGGGGAATCTAGCAGTCCCCTACAGCCTCTAATGGTTATCATGAGGTGGCCAGAACCCCGATAGGTTAAATTTTTCCTGCTCAGAAGGGGATAAGCCACCCGAGAAAAATAAAGTCTGAAATAGTTAATGAAGAAATAAGAGTCAGAGCCAAGAAATAGTTTCAAAGGAGAAATGGAGCACCTGATAGTTTCTTCTAGCTGGTACAGGAGCTGGAACAGAACAGCTGAAAAATGGCTCCAATCCTTTATTTAAGGGAGAGCAGATCAAAGACAGGGATAAGGTTTCAGCAGGAGGAGTCTTACTTCTGTGTATGGCAGGGGACCTGCAGAAAACAGGTTGATTGGCATCTTGGCAAGCCACACCCATCTCTGAGAGGCTGTGTGTCTATGTGGCTCCAGCGGGTCACCCCATCTCAGGTGCTGTTTGGAACCTGTGGCAGAGCTGGTTAGGAATTCACATGTATCTGGGCCATTTCACCAGCAGGAGTACCGCTGGAAGTTCCCGGATACCAGATTTTCCTATTCAATGGCTGTGATGCCGGTTTGGTTCATGCATAATTAATAGGTGGTCTCTCAGATTCTGTACTCATATGAAAATTCTTTGCAAACTCTGCAGAAATAATGCAAGATGGAGCAGAGAAAAGAGGCAGAGCATCAGACAGGGAGGGCTCCAGGAGAACAGGAGCTGGAATTGGACCTGCTCTTAAAGAGGTGATCCCATGAAAATCCTTTGGCTGTGCGAGTCTCAGTATTTTCTTAAGTAAGAATATTAAAATAGATGGTTCCTAAACAACACATGCTAAATACCAAGATACAGCGTTAAATAATACACACAAGACATAGTCTTTATAGAGCTTCATGTCTGATGTGAAAGACACGTGCATCACACCCTGAAAAACTGATGTGCAAACTGTGAAGTGTCTTGAGTAAGGAGTGCAGGACTTTTGTTTTTCCTCCCATTTCCTATTCAAGCCCACAAAATTAGAGGGAGGTTATCTCTCTTAAGAGGTCTCAGAATGGATGCATTCACTTCTGAATGTCTCTCTGCAGGCCCTGAAGAGAATGTGCCCTTTTACTAGTTGGAGGCCTCCTGCCCCTGTGAGTACTCTGCATTCTGAAGTCTGATTGCCTTTGTGAGACAGGAAAGGACTTCTGGATGCTCATAAATGCTCCTAAGTGATTTCCACCCACTCACTCCTCTTTTGTCCCCTATTTTAATGGCTTCTCTTCCTCTCTGTTTCTGAACTTGGCTTATGCTAGCTCTTAGTTTGTCCACAATTTTGACTGTGACCTTAATATAATTTGGGAGTTACTCCTCTGCTTTTCCTGCATCCTCATATAGTCAACACACAATGGTGGTTGCTTCAAAGTGTTGGTTAAAAGGGTAGGACCCAGAGTTTCAAATCTGCACTGTGTGAGACCAGGGGCTAAGCATTCATCCTGTTTGTGCTCCAATTCCATCCTCTGTAAAAAATGGGGAAAATACTAAGTCTACCCCCCTAGGCTCTTGAGAAGATTCAAAGAGAAATTATCTGGTAAATTTGATCTGCTCCTATTAATCAAGAAGATAGAAGCCGGACCTCTTTCCCCATTAGAAATCTGCATGAGCAACTCTCTATACTCCAAGTCCTGCAGTCTTATTCTGTTTCACCTTATTCACATCTTTCACACAAAAACTTTCACTGACAAGGAAAACCCTACCAAGGATCACCTGAGAGAAAGAATGGAAAGGTTTATATTGTACATAGTCCTCCATAGATACTCCCCTGTTTCAAATAGTCTCTCTTCAGTAAGACTCAGACCTTATCTTCATTTATTCCCCTCTCCTGCTGAGCAATTCAGCTGAGGCACAAATTCTATTTCCACACTGTGTACCAATATGCTTCGAGGTACTGAACAAAGCCACATTGAGTCCCCAGTTCAAAGGCACTTCTACAGTCAACATAGGTTATTTTGGACACATGCAAATAATTATAAGTATACTCAGAGCTGTTCAGCTCATTATGTGTGGAATTCTAATGCCTTTTATTGTATTTTCATTTTTGTTTTTCATTCAACCCAAATCATCTAATACTGTAATGCTCTTCATTTATACATTTATTTAGTCAATAAATATTGAGAACAAGTGGGCCACATGCAGAGCTCAGTACCTGATGTTAAAGGGCACCTGAACTGTTTCTAGGCCCAACCATCCTAACACCTATTCTATCAAGTGTCCACATTCCCCTCATGTCCCTAAAGCAAGATTTGCTTTCTCCTCCTTGGAAGGAACACTCTTAGTCATGGAGATGTCTTGATTACCTCTATGTCTGTCTCAATTCCTGCACTTGAAAGAAAATTTCTGGCCCAGGACAGAGCCATGCTGACCAGCTCTAGCCCATGGCATGGGGGTGTTTGCATTATAGTATATTCCCATGTCATTTATAGGGTTAGGGTTAGGTCGGGGAGCTCAGGCTGTTCAGATGATGAGTACTGGATTTGAATCCACATTTCAGAATCCCCAACTCTTGATACATTACTTCATCTCTTTAATTCTCCATTTTTCTTCTCTTTAAAACAGAAACTGTAATTCCCACAGAGAAGGATGATCCTGAGAATCAGAGCTTGTATACCCAGTGCTTGAGTCTTGTTTGTTCTCAGGAACACCACTGGAGAGATTGAGAACATGGAACCAGCCATCACGGCCTGGAGGAGAGATGCCACAGCAACCAATGGAAGTTATGAAGACCTTACTCCAGTTTGTGACACAGGAAAAACTTGATTCCAAAAGTGCTGACCTTCATTATTTCCCTGATTGGACTGGCAGGAAATACAGCAGTTCTCTGGCTCCTGGGATTCCCCATACACAGGAAAAAAAAAAAAACACTTAGCACTGAATGAGTGAGTTCTGCTGCATCTAAACCTGGCTGCGGCCAACTTCCTCTTTCTGTGCTTCTGTGTCACTGCTTTCATGCTGGATGTCATCAGCATGTTCATGCCCTCTCTATGCCTATACATGGCTTTGTATGGAATGGGACAACCTGTTGCTATGTCACAGGCCTCAGCGTGCTCAGTGCTATTAGCACCAAGCACTGCCTGTCCTTCCTGTGGCCCATCTAGTACCACTGCCACTGCCATAGACACATGTCAACTGTCATATGTGCCCTACTGTGGGCCATGTCTGTGTTGCTTAGAATCCTGGACTGGTTATATTGTTTACCCTGGTTATCAATGTTGATGTTCATTTTTGTGGAAACAATTATTTTATCATATGTGTGTGGTTGATTTTATTTGTGATTCTTTCAGGGTCCAGCCTGGCCCCACTGGGCAGGATCCTCTCTGGATCCCAGAGAATGCCACTAACCAGGCTACATGTGACCATCTTGCTCATGGGGCTTGTCTTTCTCCTCGGTGGTCTTCCCTTTGGCACAAAATGGTTACTATTAGCCTGGATACAGGTTGATTTTGACGTATACAATTGTCTTCATCCGGTTTCAGTCTTTTGTCCTGTGTTAACACTTCACCAACCTCATTATTTACCTCTTCATTGGCTCCTTTAGGCAGCAGTCACAGCATTGAAACCTCGAGCTGGTGCTTGAGAGGGCTCTCTCTGCAGGACACTCTTGAGGAGGATGAATGTGGAGGCAGCCTTTCTCAGGGAACCCTGGAGATGTCAGAAAGCAGTGTGGAGCAGGGATGAAGAGCCACTGCTCTGGTGCATCACACGTGTGCCTGAGAATCAACAGTGACCTGCCACACTTGACAGCTGTCGGCTCTTCACCCAGCCACATGCCCCTGAAATTCCACAGTGATTTCCTAATATCTTATGTTAATCTGGATTTTCTTGCATTTCTTATAGAATCCAGTCTGAAGTAAGAATGTTTCCCTTCTTGTTAACATTTTCTAATACTTCTAATTTTATCATCCTCCAAATCTTTCTTATTGATGCTTTTCTTTGCAATTTCCATTCCAATGGAAAGAATCTTTCAAATTCATAAACATCTTATTTATTACTATTTTCTACCTGAAGTTGTAGAAAGCAAAGATTCCTTAATTATCTCTCAGATTATGTTCTGAGGGAATCATGCTGGATTCTGTAATCCCCATTACATTGCTTCAGGTAGAAAGCTTGGCCCTGAATGAGTGAATTCTGCTGCCTCTAAACCTCATTGAATTCTCTGGTTTTAAGGGAGGAAAATGTCCTTAAAGGCAGACTCTCTACCTACATAAAAACAGCCAAGAATATGGGGTTTATGAAAATTTTTTCAGGTGCATTACTCTCTGGCGTGATAACAAGTTGGCTTTATGTTCTAGCAGTTAAAACCATGATGTTTGTTTCTGAGAATTGGTAAGTGGTTATTTAGCTCTTTCCCCTACCAGGAGTCAATCTAGAAATGCATCCCATAAGTTGAAATCATGAGATACATAGAAATATAGAATCTGACAGTGCTAGAGTAGAAAGATCCCTGGGATCAGGACATCTGGATTCTCACTGTATGATAATGTGAAATACAATGTGAAATCTGTTAATCTGGATTTTCAGATTAACAGATTTAGTGGTTGCTTATAACATGTCCCAGAACCCTCTGGTGGTTCCCTCCTGGAACACAAAAACTGATAACTATGTCATGATTGCTAATATACAATATACACAATACCACCCTATAAGATAGGTATGACAGCAAAATGAAATTTTGAGATTGTTAATTGGGGTCTCTTCTTTGCATCGCCAACACAATTTATTTTTGCTAACCTCTCCTCCATTTAATCAAAGATATTTATTGATTCAGGAAAGATTTGTTACTTTTATTATTGGAGCATAGACACAGACACTACTTAACTTCTGTCTTTCAGAATGGAAAGCAACTCTGTGCTACAATTTTGGTGTGTCAGCCACTGGATACCATCACAAGACTACACCAGTTACTATGCACACATCTTCCCATGATAGTATAGTTGTGGGATGTTCTTAGGAAGCCTCATTCCAGATCAGCATAAACAGGCACAGTGACCAAATGGCATGCATATTTACAGCAAAGAAGCATATTGACTCTCAGCCCTTTAAATGCAGAGTTACATGCCAGGACCAGTCACATACACCAGTGAATAAGAAGAATCAATAGATGATATTCTAGCACTTGCCACTCTACCCCAATATAAGGAAAGATATGAACCATCAACATTATTATGGGTTCACCAGAAGCAACTCCCAATTTGAATGGCAGGGACCATACGACCTGCTACTGCCATCTTGTGGTTAGATTCAGGGACTTCATGGAGTAGTCAATGGTGGGTTACATGCCAAAGCAGTAGTGGCCTAAAATGCCTGGGTGGATGCAGAGCACAACAAAACAGAAAAAATAAAAAATAAGTGATGTCAATGCTCTCTTCTTAAAGCAAAGTCTTTCAAAATTTTTTTTTCATTTTTCATCCCTAAGCTTGCCAAAAGTGAGGTCTGGCTAATTCCTGAGATGTCCTAATGGCATCTTTCCTGCAATCTCTGGGCAAAGTACTTGGTTTATCTTTAATGGCACTAATCTCAGCAAGCACACCTTCCTGGACTCCAATTTTACATGCACTTTTCTTGCCAAACTGCAAGTTTTTAAAATATTTCCCCTCTGCTTTCTGCTCCTAGTTATCAACATAAGCCCAGCTTAAGCTGCCTTGAAATTTCGTCCACCAGATTAATTAATTAACTAATTAGTTTAAAATCCAGCCTCACCAAAAGTCTCAGGACATGGACAAAATGCAAATGTTCTTTGTTAAAATATAATATGATTGGCTTCTAGTCCAATTCCCAATAAAGTCCTCATTCCCATCTGAAACCTCATGAGCACAGTCTTTGCTGTCCTCATTCCTATCAGAATTCTGTCTTCTGAGCTTCTATCAGAACCACTTATTAAGCCCCACTTCTCAAGCTTTACCAGCCTGCATCTCCAAACTTTTCCAAACTCTCCCTTCAAACCAGTCCCAAAGGTTTCTGAACCATATAATCAGGTATAATTATAGCAATGACACCACTTCTTGGTACCAGTTTCTGTATTAGGCAACTTTTCATCCCTGTGATGATATCTGACAAGAACAACTTAGAGATTTATTTTGGCTCACAGTTTCACAGGATTCAGTCCATGGTCAGCTAGCTCCAAGGCAGAAACATCATGGCAGAGGGCTGGGGCAGAGGAAATTTGCTCAGCATATGTTAGCCAGAAAGGACAGAGAGAGAAATGGGCCAAAGAAAACCCTTCCAGGGCATGTTTGTATTTCCTCAAACTAGGTCCCATTTCTCCATAGTTCATTCAGGCATGAATGGATCAATCTACTGATGAGGTTAAAACCCTCAAGATTCAATCACTTCCCAAAAGTCTCTGAATACATGAGAGTTTGGGGAGCATTTGATCCAATCCATAACACTCAACAGTCTCAAAGTTGAGTATAAACCCCAGAGAACTTAACATTCTTGTTCACACAACAAACATATATGAGCATTTACCGCAGCTTACTCAACCAACCAAAAATTCAAAAACATAGTTCTTGCTCCCATAGGACTTTTAGCATATAGGAGAGAACCAATAATGTAGGTAGAAAACATGAAATAGCATCTTAAGCAATGAAGAAAAGGAGACAGGGAGTTGTAGAATTGCAGTTATAAGTAAGAAATTCATATGGTAGATGGATAAGGGCAAAGATTTCTCCTCAGCAAAGGAAGGAATTTAATCCTGTGAATATATGTAATAAGAAGAGGCAGCAAATGACTACTGCAATCTAGAAGCAGCCATGACCTCAATATGACTAGAGCAGGCAGAGTGAAAATAGTCAGAAGAGGAGTAATGGAGCTGATCAAATAATAAATATGCTTTTACCCTGGTGGACTTAGAGCAGAGAAGTGACAATTCAACAGCTCCATTGTCTATTGACAAAGCAAATTTTGAGAACACAACAAAGAATGGAAGCAGAAGCCAATTATGAGATGTTATAATAAAATAGGGAAGAGACAGAGGTACCTGGCACCTTGTGGGTTGTACGCTTCACAGACAACAGGATTTGCTAAAGACTGAATGAAGGAAAGGTAGGAATAGACCACCAAATTACCCAGTTATCTCACTTTTTGGCATTTATCCAAAAGATCTTAAAAAATAGCATATTATGGTGATACATGCATATCAATGTTTATAGTGGCATAATCTCCAATAGCCAAGTTATGGAACTGTCCACAGACAAATGGATACAGAAAATGTGGTATATATACACAACAGAATTTTATTCAGCCATAAAGAAGAGTGAAATTGTGTCATTTGTTGGTTAATGGTTGGAAATAGAAATCATGTTGGGTGAAATAAAGCAGACTCAGGAAATCAAAGTTTTTTTTTCTCATATGTGGAAGATAGAGAAAAATAAGGAACAAAAATTGAAGAAGGAGCCCAAAAAATAGAAGACAGAGCAATAGGGGAAGCAAAGGGGAAAACTGGGGAATAAAGTTCCTAAATTATGTGCATGTATGAATATATCAGAATGCATTTCAATTTTATATATGACTAACATGTACCAATTGAAACATAAATAAATAAATGGAAGGAAGATTAATAGATAAGAGGAAGGGGATCAGGAAGAGGGAGGAGGAGAGAAGGGCATTGTACTAGAGATTGAAATGGAAAAAAAAACTATGTTATATACATTTATGAATCCCACTATTATGTATAATTATAATGCACTACAATAAAAACTGAAGATTCCAATTACAAAAGAGAAAGAAAAGATCTTTAATTTACTTTTAACCATTAGAATATGACAGAGTTGATGGTATGTCACTCCCTTGATTATATCACTTTATGTGCAAAAACAAAAGAATTTCTCAGCTTCAATTAAGTTAATCAAAAAGAGATTACCTTGGATGGACTTGTCCAATCAAGTAAGAACTTCCAAGAGGGTCCAGCAGTCAGAGACACCCAACTATTATCTTGAAGAAACAAAAAGTACTGTAGTGTGGAGAGGACCAGATTTGGCCAACAGACAAAGAACTTAAAAGAATACCTTGAACCTCAGAAGAGTACCATGGCCCCAGTCAACACTTTTCCTTCTGCCTTGTAAGACTCTCAGCAGAAGACCCAGCTAAGCCAGCCTCTGACTCCTAACCCATGAGAACACTAAGTCTATAAATACTTTATTTTAACCCTATAAATTCATCTAAGTTATTTATGCAGGATTAGAAAAAAAATAAGACATTAAAAACTAGATATATCAGTCTGGCATTAAGAGATTCTACTGAAGATATTAAGTCTGGAAATCATCAGTACAACTCACATTTGTGCTAATTAGTATCCATTTGCCTACACCCACTAATCTCCCTTCTCCTTCTTTTTCTGTACCCAGAAAGCTGCCTCTATTGACTACATATGTGAGTTTCCTTGGGCCAGACAATGGGAAGAAACAACAAGAAGTGAGAGAGCAGGAGTCTGGTCAAACTATAACTTCCCCTACTTCCTCCAGATGTGGGTAGTACAGCACTTGGATGCAGATAACAGTGACCCCTGTCAAACCAAAGCTTCCTTGATGGGGCTCCAACCTCATAATCTTCACTCCCCACTCTGTGGGGTGGACCTTGGAAGGAGCAGTAACAGTTCACCTAGAGTAATAGTGGCAAAGACAGAGTGCGTGGCTAAAGATGCTAGCAGGTGATACGTGCAGAGATGGAGCTATGAGGAACTGATCTTTCTGCTGTGTCTATTCTCTTAGTAAAGGTAACCAATTGAAGTGAAGATCGTGGAGAAGGTATCAGAGGTTTAAGGAGGGAGGAATCATGGAATAGTCATCTAGGAGAAAAAGATGGACTAGAGAAACATATCAAAGTTGCCTGCAGCTTAAGGATTCGTGTGAGGCTATGGGACGTTTCTACAGTGATGTTACTCAAAACATAAGCTCTTCTCCAACTACATTCAGCTATGAGGTGCAGACACAAGCAAGCACAGTCAGGGTTATTGAGAGTCAACAGTCAGGGTTATTGAGAATCAAGAGTTGTTCAGGTATAGCAGACACTGCTAGTGCCCTGTCCAGATCTCTTGCGACTCCTTTTCCTTTTATCAATTTGGTTTGATAATCCATCCACTAGTTGGAGCAGGTTTCACACTAAGAGTTCACACTTGCAACCTTCTCCAAAGATTATCATTGAGTGAATAAAAACACTTTACCCTGTGAAGTCTGACCTAAGGGGAGGTTTGAAATTCTTTTTTTAATGTTTTTCTTTCTTGACATAGAATGGGCACAGAGTCCATGTTACTCAAGATTAGGGTGGTACTTGACTCTCTCTAAAACCACTTTCATGATTAGCTCTGCTTCTTCCCTATTCTGCTTTCTGACAGGCTTCTTCTGAGAACCTTCTATTATGCAAATACTCATTCAGGCTCTGATCTTCCCATTTAATTTAATAACTATTATAAGCACTGATAGTCTCCACAATATGCAGTTAGCCTCTCATTCTGGACACACAGCAGAATTAGCCTTCTGTGGCTCTTTCTCTTCTTATGGAAGAATATGACTAGTGCTGACTGATGGGTTAGGACCTATAAATGGAAATGGTCGGAATTGCTTCAGGGCCATGGTGTTTAATTTCCACTATGAGATTCTGGAGAAACAGTGAATTCCAAGCCTTGTGTCGAGATGGAGGGCCTCAGGATGGAAGCTGTCTGTACAGCTGAGTGCTGGACTGGGAGACAGCTGCCCAGACATGCTGTGGACTTTGCAATTGACTTTCCCCATATGAAGTCACTGAGATTTTGATCTCGTTTATAGTTATACAGTAACCTACTCTAACGTAGTAAATTGTATAACTTACATACTAAAAAGGAACATTACAATTCCATAGAATCTAATCAATAAAATATATTCAGAAATTTTATGTTAAAATTTCAGACGCAGTCACATTAAAATGCCCTTGTAATGAATAGTCATTCTATGATTAGGTTAAAATCTATTTTTTCTTCAGTGAAGGGATATTGATTTGTAATGGATAGTTAGCTGAATCACAGACTTAATGTTCGGAGAGATCTTGAAATTTTATTTCACACATCCCTCAAGTTCCTGTAGAGATATATCTAAACCATCCAATACAAATGAGTTGTCTAAATCAATGGCTTCCAACACTCAAGAGTCTGAAATACCAGAACTTCCAAAAAAAGAGGTTCCTAAGTCACAATTATGGAGTTTTGGTTAAGAAATCTTAGGGGTTTTGTATGTTTATTTTTTCTTTTTGGTTAAGAAAGGACCTAAGAAATGGTAACTTAAGAACTCTGCTGTGCAATTTCTATCACAAGTGAGATCTTGAAGTCACTGGTCTAGAGGATGACATTCAAACCGGTTATCTTTACTTCAATTTAAGTTCCGTTTAATTTGGTGTCCACATTGCAATTGAAATCACGTTACAAACGTGATTACAAACTTCAGGCCAGGTTCTCTAGAAGGAGAATCTGAGATGGAAATTGGTATGCATGTGGTTTATTAAGAAATGCTTTCAGAAGAAGCTTGCAAGGGAATGGGAAAAGGGGAATAGACGAAGAAAAGAAGAGCAAGAATAAGCTTTCATCAAGGTCTAGCCTCCGCATATTCTTGCAGGGGGCGCCGGAGTGAAGTTTGTACCAGAATTTGTCTCTCCTTGAATTGGGGAGCTGGGTTCCTGTGCACACCACATATTGTTCAGTCATTGATTCCAGTCAGCCTGGGTATGTCAACTGTGAAGTGGCTCCAGTCACCTAAGGACAATTCATTGGCAGACTCGAAACTGTGAACTGTAAGCAGGAATGCAGTTGGTAGCTGGGGGATTAGGTTGCTTCCAGAAGAAGGGCTCCTAAGGCTACCACAGCATCTGCTATTGTCCAACTCTTGAACCACTCAGCCCACTTGCTTCCCATGTTGAATTCTCTTCATCTTGTTGCAGCTTCTCCGGGATTCTATATGGCCACAGTTCGCAGGGAAAATTACAAGAGAAGGACTTTAGTTGAGTTAAAGCCCCACCATCACCACCATTCTGTACCTGGTTCTAAAGTTGCAGCTGATACTTATTTTCTCTCTTCTCTACTGCTCTTTACTGATTCCTTCCACTCCAGCTAGTGTTTCTGCTGGTCTAAGTGGTTTGCCTGGTAGCATGATTAAACTCTCATCCCTGAGGCCTTGAACTTCTTTTTATCATGTCCTTATCAGGCCATAGTAGCTATATTTTGCCCATTTACAGTATAAGTTTGGATGGGAGTAAGAAGAAACATCCAGGGGCAGTACATTCCTCCTAGCCCCCACTGTGCAGCAGCAACCCTGCCCCCTCATGATAAAAGTCAATTGCTCCTGGCAGAAAGAGTATATGGCATGATGACTGGGAGGAAGTCATCATTTCAAAGTTAGGGAGACTTGTATTTTTTACCCTGGTGTAAGCATGCTTCTTTGAGAATCAGGACCTCTAGATACCCCTGGCCCAGAGTTGCAGGTGTGGGAAGCCCAAATTCCCTGAATGAGCCCGTCAGAGTGATGGAGTTATGGTTTAGATATGAGACATCACCTAAAAGCTCTTGTGTGAGACAGTACAAGAAGGTGTAGAAGGTGTGAGAGCCTTAGCCCACTCAGTGCATAAGTCCACTTCCTGTAGGCAGGAAGGATGTGGCTGGAGGAGGTTGGTCACTGGTGGCACGCCACGGGGGTCTATATTGTGTTGCTGGTGAACGGAGCTTATTCTCTCCTTGCTTCCTGATTCCCTGTTCTGAGCTATGCTCCTCTACCATATTCTTCTACCAACATGTTCTGCCTAATCTCAGGCCCAGAGCAATGGATCAACCGGGGTCTGAAACCTCTGAAACTGTGAGCCCCAAGCAAACATTTCCTCCTCCATGTTGTTCTTGTCAGGTCTTTTGGTCACCACAATTAGAAAAACTCACTAAAATGGGAATGCAAATTCAAATAAAAGTGGAAAGTTGAATGAAACCTTTGGTATTGGGTTAGAATTGGGATTAAAGGTATAAATCAATGGTTTTCAATATATCCATGTTTATCTGCATAATGTGTATATACATACATAAATATATTACACTTCTGTAAATTTATACAGATATATTTAAACACATTCACATAACGTGTATGCACACAGAGACACACATTTATATATACATAAAACAACTCCAAAGATTTAGGGAGCCTAGAAGCAGCAATACTTCAATAGATCTTAATTTCAAAATACCATTCTCCATTTAAAGAAAGTATGCTAGTTGAAAAAAATGGCTGCATAGAGGAAGAAAAGAACCACATGATACTGGAAAAGTGATCTTTTTCTAGAAAATAAGGATAGGCTCAGAGAATGATCGGAACATGTAAACACCAACAAAGAAACCAGCTTACAGGGACTCCACTGGGAAAATCATAGACAATTTGAGAAACAAATGTTAACAATTCCAGATTATAACTCAATGAATCCTAGGGATCAATGATTCCCCAGTGACATGAGTATATAAATGAACAAAATAAATGCAGAGAAGAAAAAGTAATTCCTTACAATAGAATGCCAACTGAAAATTGATCCCACCAGGAAATCAATGCTTGGCAGGCTTTGGGGTAATAATTTACACAAGAAAAATAATGGATGTTAAAACTTCAAATAGACTGAGGAATGGAACTTTGTAGATTTTCAAAAGTGTTTCCTCACAAAATTCTTAATATTTACAAAATGGGGGGCCAGGGAGGTAATGATACTGGACACACAACACATTTCCCTATACTAGCAATCTGGGGGAAATTAAACATCACGTAGTGTGCAAGTGAGCACAGCATCACTTCCGGAGGACCCCAGTCAAAAAGGTATAACCTAGGTCTATTCATATACTGTAAAAAAATGAGGATCATGCTACAAAATTACTGGTCTATAATCTTCCAGAAGGTCTGAGTCATAAAAGTGAAGGAAAGACTGAGGAGCTCTTGCAGATTGAAGGACACCACACAGACAGAACAAGTGAATGCAACATGTGAATCCACTCAACCCTTTTGCCATGAAGCATATTTTTTTAAAACATATTCTTTATAAAACCTGCATGGGATTTCTGAGAGAAGATATGCAAAAATGTTTTTGCACTATTATTACAACTTCTGTGGCTTTAAAATCGTTTGAAAATAAGAAGGAAAAAGAAAAACTTGCATTTTAATTTCCAAAGAAGAAATACTCAGTTCTCTTGAGGAGGGGCCCTGAAGTAGTACAAAAAGTGTGTCTACTAGTCATTCTTCCAGTACTTTCCCAAAAGGACCTACTACCAGTATTCAGCTAACACTAGTGCCAATATCTCAGCAAAGGGGAATATCTATATCTATTGAGGGATCGTATTCATAGTCTGAGCTGGCACAGGAACCCAAAGCCTCATTATTGCCCCCTGTGGTACGTGGGAATCAAGGAACAGACAGAATCCTAGGCCAGGTTTATCTGAACCCACTGAGACCACAGACCAGCTGTGGTCATCTAAACAGCTCTAAAATATGCGCTTAAAATAGACTTACCTAGCAGTTAACAAAGCCTTATATTGGCACTTTGATCTATGGTGTAAAAGCTACTATAGTGTGAAAGATCAAGTGGCTGTCACCAGAATCTATCCTCTTCTACTCAAAATAGCTTTGCATTCCCAGGGAAAGGCAGAAATTGGTAATATCCTCAAAGCTTTAAGTGATATAGTGGTGATTGTTCTGATGGCCTGATGGTAAGCCCATTTATTTCCCAGTCAGATGGCAGATTACAGACATACATCAAATAGTAGTACTAACTGCAGCCACTGAGCCATATTTGTCATCATTTCTAGAACATAGAAACATGGCTTCTGATATATGGTGTGGCTTTTCATCAGGACAATGCATTGGTTTTATTACCCAATGGGAAGGAGACTCAGAAACACCTTCATCTCAAGGAATAGAAAAGAATATACAACACTTATGCTCTCTGTCAGAATGGGTTCTGAAGTTGGAAAAATTGTATTGCTTTACTATATTTGATAAAATCTGAATAATTTGAACTGATGACAAGTACTCTGCACATCAAGGGAAAAAAAATATTACAAAGATTCGAAGTTCTCACCACTGTGAAGTTTATAGGAGTTTGGTGATTTTAGACATGCTGGGATATCCCCTTCAATGCAAAATACAAGATACTGTCCCTTGCACATCCAGCCACCAAGAAGAAAGCTCAAGGTCTGTAAGTCTCTTAAGAATTTGGAGCTAGCATATTGCACAAGAATGATACTGCTCTTATTTGTTGAGTTATGTAGAAGGATATCTATTTGTTGAGTTATGTAGAAGGATATCTGTTTTGAGTGGGACCAAAGCAAAAAAAAGGTTCCATAAAATAAGCAACACTGTCACATGGGCCATATGACTCATAGATCCCAAGGCACTAGAGGTATCTGGGGTAGAGAAAGAGGACATGTGGAATAGTCATAAATGGCTGGAAGGAATGGAAAGTAGCACAATCATTGTAAAACAGGTTGGCAGATCCTCAAAATGCTAAACATAGAGTTATCATGTATCCCAGCAATTCCACCACTAAGCATATACCCAAGAGAATGGAAAATGCATGTTCACAAAAATGTTCATAGCAGCATTGTTCAAAGTAGCCAAAAAGTGGAAACAATCTAAATGTACATCAACTGATGAATGGACAAACAAGATGTGTTATGTCCATACAATGTACTATTATTTGGTAATAAAAAATTATGAAATACTAATACTTGCAGAAACATAGTTGAACCTCAAAAACATCTTGCTTAGTGAGTAAGACACATGCAAAAAAATACACTATATGATTTCATTTATGTAAAATTCCCACAATCAAAAAAACAATAGAGACAGAAAGTCTGGCACTGAGGCAGAGGGTATGGGTAAAGATGAGGAATAAGAGATACTGCTAAACGATACAGGGTTTCTGCCACAGTCTGGCTGGGCACAAATGCCGCAGTCTGGCTGGGCACACAATCACGAGCCACCACACAGCTTGTAGATTCAAACAGCAACTCTTTATTCCCGACTCACACCAGCCGTCTACAATCACGTTCTGGGGAAATCCACGTTCTCTGCCCAAATCCACGTTCTCTGCCCAAATCCACCTCCACTGGGCTTCTATCTCCAAAATATACTGTCTGAATCCCGTGAGAACTCAAGGGGAACTCAGGCAGCAGGATACGCCCTATTCCCAGGAGGAATAATCTTAAACCTTAAACCTGGAACCTAAACTGGGAACGCCCTAAACACGATTATCTTAAAACCGGGAACACCCTAATCTGCCTTGGTCCTTGAGCAAGGTCACCTACATTCAATGTCGCTGCAACATGTCAGCAACATGGGGTACGCTGGCAAGGAAATTGTCATACCTACTTGGCTAATGGCTCCCAGCAGGTTTCTTTTTGAGGTGTTGAGATGTTCTAAAATTAGGTTGAGGTGGTGTTTACAGGACTCTGTGAATATACTAAAAACCACCACGCTACACATTTGTATCACATACTAATATCCAGTAAAAGGCATGACACAACCACATGAATAGGATCCACTAAATGTCAGCCAGCATCCATCCTTGGCCACCATAATGCTGGTATGATGGGATCATGGATGGAAAAGCCACTCTGGCAGAGATGACAGATTAAGGCTGGGTCCTACAGCACAATCTGACTCTAACCAAGGTTGACCTGGATACTGTACAGCTGCTGAAGGTCTAAGCTCTCCACAACAAAGACCATCACTGACGCCCCCAATTATGGGACCATGTGCCTTTCCTTCATACAGTGTTCCACTGGTACCATTATTCAAGGGCTCACAGAGTCAGAGCCAGGAACAGGTGAGGCAAATGAGTGCAAACAGTAAGTGTCATCTTAAAGTTGGTATCCAAGGCACCTTCCTCACCTCACCCTAGAACAACTCCTACATACACTTAGTAACTGATTCACCAACAAGTAACTACACAGAGATTTGTACTGGACCAAGGGACATTTTCAATGGCCGAAGACAAAGGAGTAGGCAACTGGAATCCACAGATGATATCGTAGACACCATCACCCAAGGTTGATGGTGGTGAAGAAGCCTCTTATAGGTATAACTGAGGTGCCAGTTATCTTTAAACCAATGGCCACTGCAAGTAGAGAGGCCTCCATGGGTAGAATACTTGGGCCCAGGAACCAAAAGATGGAGCAGGAGTAGCCTCACTCACCATCACTGAAAGTGACCCACTCAATTTTTACTTGCCATGTCTATACCTCTGAGCTATTAATATTTAAAGGTTTTGGTTTCTAAAAGAGCATACTTATACCAGGGTACAAAAATAAAGCTCTCTAATCTTCACAGGATAGTTCCCACTGGTCTCATTATGCTCTTCATGCCAGCAGCCCACCAAAGAAAAGCATCATCACACTCAAGGAGCAACATTGTCAGGGCAGAGAGAAATGTGTTCACCACTCATTCCCATGCCAAGCTTTATTGTAAATGGGCAAAATATGTCCACCATGATCTGATAACATCATGAAATAAAGGAGTTCAGAGCCAGGAGTGGTGGGCACATACCTGTAATCCCAGCTACTAGAGAGGCTGAGGCAGAAGGATCACAAGTTCAAAGTCAGCCTTGGCAACTTAACAAGAAATCCTCTCAAAATAAAGTTTTACATTGGGAATGTAGCTCAATGGTAAAAATGCCACTGGTTTCAATCTATACTACTGCACAAAGGGAGGGTGCTGGGGCAGGGTTCAGACTTTCAGGGATGAGGGTCTAGTCACCCTACCAAGCAAGTCACCTCAATCAATTAAAGCACTAGCAGAAGTGGAAAGAATTAGTAATGGGTGGTAGAGAATGGAGATGATAAGTAAGAGTTGCAGCCTTGGGACCAGCTACAGAACTGGAGGCCATAATTCACCCCATATCCCTCTCTTACAATTTTCCCCACAAAATGTGTCCATCAAGAATCCTAGAGAAACTTTAAAAAGATGGAGTGTAAATAAATGGGTCTCACCCTTACCAAATGCCAGAATTTGTGGATGCTCAAGTCTCTATGTCAAACAGTATAGTATTTGCATATAATCTATAATCTATACACATCTTTCCATTTACTTTAAATCATGTTTAGATTGTTTATGATACCAAATACAGTGTAAATGCTATCTAAATAATTATACTGCATTGTTTAGGAAATAATAATAGGAAAAAGTTTATACATGATCAGTACACAAGCAATTTTTCCCCTACTAGTTTCAACATGCAGTTGGTTGAATCCATGGATGTAGAACTCCCAGATATGGAAGGCCATTTGAATACATCTTTGATGGAAATAAACGCTCATATCTAGTGGAATTACCAGATCATAAGACGGTTGTATGCAGAGCCCTTTTAAGATTCCACTAAGTAGTTTCTCTAAAAGTGCCACAATTTAAACTCAAATCAGCAGGTTATAAGAGACTTGATATTACTGGTCTTTTTAGTTTTAGCCATTCTGGAGAGTGTACAGTATATCACCTGCGGTTATAATTTGCATTTCACTGATGACTAATCATATTGAGAAGTATCTTGTGTGCATATTGGCCATTTGGACATCACCTTGTGAAGTTCTGCTTAAATCTTCTGTTTTTAAAAGTTGGGCTGCGACTGAAGGATTTCTGTTCTAAACAAAAGTCCCTTGACTAATCTTTATATTGCAAATATCTTTCCCAGTATTTGGTGTGCTGTTCTACTCTTTTAATGATGTTTGGGTTTTGGAGTTTTTGTTTTGTAGAAAATAACTTATTTACTTTAATAAAGTTCAAATTTATGAATAGTTAAAAAAAAATAAAATAAATGGGTCTCAGTGGTGCAAGAGGTAGACAGACAATAGCAGATGATTTGGTGCCACACTTCTCATCAGCTATTAAATGAATTCCTCCTAATAGCTCACATGTAAAACCCCCAGTAAATTGTCCTTGGGTAATTGGAGCTGCTTGAGAGTTTCCACAATCCCCAGCTCAGGCTGCCTATAGCAGCCAATGTGGGGAGCACACAGGAGCCCAGCTTCCTGACTTAGGGAGAGACAATCTCTGGTGCAATCTACACTAGAGAGCCCTCTGCAAGATCATGCTGAGCTAGACTTGGATGAAGGCTTATTCTTGGTCAGGTTCTTCTCTTTTCCTACAATCTTTACCCCATTCCCTTGCAGGCTTCTCCTGAGAGCATTTCTTAATGAAACATAGGCTCAGTAATCGCCATCTCAGATTCCTCTTCTAGAAAAATTACCTAAAATTATAGAAGTAATCTCAGTTTCTGCGTGGACACAAAGTTTTAGTGATGCTTAATTGGAAGCAATGCAATTTGAAAGTCATTCTGGTAGACTAGTGACTCCCAGACTTCACTGTGATTGAAATTATATGACAAAAATCTTAAAATTCTATATCCTGGCCCCTACTTCAGTCCTCCTTGACCAAAACTCCAGAATTGTGAACTTTAGAGTCTCAATTTTATCAAATTCTTCAACTATTTCTCATTATCAAGGGATTGGAACTTGTTAGTTTAAACAACTCATTTGCATTGAGTGATTTAGATATACCTCCATATGAATTGAGACATTAAAAAATGAATCTTTGAGGTCCCATCAAACAAAAGGCTGTGATTTGGTTAACTACTACAAATCAATAACCTTAACTAAAATAGTAATCTTTGTTTTAAACCAATTGTAGTAATGGTTATTCAATAAATATAATTTGATGATTGTTTCTGAAATTTTGACATAAAATTTCTGAATGTAATACATGCATACTTGATTTCATTTTATTAAATAGTAATGAATCATCTTAGTGCAGAACTTATACGTGTTACTATGGTAGTCAGAATTAGACTGGGGTACCCTGAGGCAGTCAACACCACCAAAGTTTCAGTGACTTAACATGGTGAAAGTTGATTTCCTGTTTATCCAAAAACAACAGCATGTCAAGACACCTCTAGGATTGCCCTCCAAGTCTGCCATGCAGCAGTGCAGGCAGCTTCTATCCTGAGGCACCTACATTTCAACATGAAGCTTGGAGTCCTCTGTTACTAGGTACATTCATACTGGAAAATAAATGCTGTGACCATGAGGCATCCCTGGTCATCTCCATTGGTCACACACATCACAACCTATGGGCCAGAATCAGTCATATTATCCCACTAAAAGAGCAAGGGCTACTGAAGGCTAATCTTACTGTATGTCCAGAATAAGAAGCTAACTGCATATTAGCGTAACAATGTCACAGCAGTTATTAAATAAAATGTGGAAGATTCATGAAATATATATATACATATATTTCATATATATATATATATATATATATATATATATATATATATATATATATATAATCACCACTGCTATTGGGTTTTGATTTGTTTCTTTTGATTATTTGAAGATATAACTTCTTTTGAATAATATTTATTTTTCTTTTACAATTATGTATTCTCACTATAGAATGCTGTTAAATACACCAAAGTATGCAGAAAAAAATTATAATGCTTGCAAACTCACCTCCAAAAGATGATCACATATGATTTGTTTTCAATACTGCAGATTGAACTCAGGGATACCTACCATTAAGGTAAGTACCCAGCAACTTTTTTTTTTTAAATAGGGTCTACATTCCTCCCAAGCTGACCTCAAATTTACCATCTTCCTGCCTCACCCTCCCAAGTAGCTGGGATTATAGGCATGTGCTACAAGGCCCAGCTCATATATGATTTTTATTGAAAGTTAGAATCACACTATTTTCACTTATTTGTAATATGCTTGTTCTCCTTTTAATATATATACACTCTATTTTAATTTGCTATTGACTGTTATGGAAAGGCATTTCTCTGGGGGTCTCCATTACTCTATCTCTAAAATAAGGAAAGTAGAAGTGATTGTCTCAAAGACATTTTCCAGCTCTGGTGGTCTGTGAATATAAACAATGCCTGATGCCTGCACGTGTTCCTCTGATCCTTTCTAATATCCTTGGAGAACAAAGACCTCAAGCCAGTCTCTCTGAGTCAGATCCAGAATAGCTCCCAGCATTAGGGCTCCTGTCTGTCAAGGTGATGTCTGGGGACCCCAATTGCTTTCAATTTGATATATAAATATCATTAGGCCTTGAACTCCTGAACAAAACCATTGTTAAAAATTCTTGACAGGGCTGGGGTTGTGGCTCAGTGGTAGAGCGCTCACCTAGTGCATGCAAGGACCTAGGTTCAATCCTTAGCACCACATAAAAATAAATAAATGAAACAAAAGTGTTGTGTCCAACAACAACTAAAAAATAAGTATTTTTTAAAAATTCTTGACAAATCAGAACACTGTTAATTGAAATTGGTGAAACTTAGTATCTCTGGTTAGAAAAGAACATTAAAAGTTATTTCCATCAATAAAAAGTAATCTCCTAAAACAAGGACTTTGCTTTGCTTACAACTGTACATGCTGTCACTTATGACAGGTTTTAGAACCTTGTAGCTACTCAATGAACTCTTGTCACTTGAAGAAGTGAGTCTAACCTACCTCTGCAATCTCTGGAATCCTAAAGAAGGACTCATACAACCTCTGCTTCATAGCTCTAGCACCTGAGAGAGCTGACTACCTCCTGAAACAGCCCAGTCCACTGTTTCACTGAGAGACATGTATACCTAGAGTAGGTCAGTATTGAACTCAGTGCACCCTCTACTCCAACTGCTAAGTCAAGAATTGGGGGCAAAGAGATAGACAAGCCAAATGAGCAAAGTCAGCTCTGAAAGAAAATATAAGTTTCAGTGATAATTGCATTCCGATTTGCAAACTGTATCTTTGCAGGACATTTACTTCTATTTTTAATCCTGTCTTGTGGGTTAGAAAGAGACAAGGTTTATTAAATACAGTATTTATCAGTGGCAGAAAATTTCTGCAATTTTTACATAGGTCACCAGGGAGGACATGTCTTGCTTAAACAATCACATCCCTGCTGCTGGCAACCTGCAAAATCTGAGGGTAATGCTGGACTTGAATAAATAATTAGGGATATTTAGGCCCTGTCATTAGTCCTTTCTAGAACAAAGGAACTATTTTAAAATGGAAATTACCAAGCACTACACATACTTGAGGTGTACCTAGTATCTGGTGAGAAGGTAGATAGAAATCCCTGCTTCACACACATTCATTAGACAGCCAGGGGAGACCCAGGGGGAAACCAAAGACCCAGCTTCAAGGTGAAGGGATCCCAAAGCCTTATTGATCTGGAATCAGAGGCAGAAGTTACCTTCCTGGGGTGGGGGTTGTGGCTCAGTGGTAGAGCGCTTGCCTAGCACATGGGAGGCACTGGGTTCAATCCTTAGCACCACACAAAAATAAATAAATAAAATAAAGGTATTGTGTCCATCTATAATTAAAAATAATTTTTTTAAATGAAGTTACCTTCCTGTGCTTCCTTACTCTCTAAATCTCTGGGAGTCTTCATGTAAAATGTTAGAGGACTGGGAGTTACTGCAAGATAGTCTAGCCATTTCTCCACTCTTCTCTTTGAGGGGAAACTGAGTCTCAGAAAAAAAAACAGATTATTTGCCCAAGGCCAAATAAGCATATAGTTGCAGAGCTTGAATTAAAACCCAGGAATGTATTTTACTGAATATTTAATTGTACAGCTGGTGGGAAGTGCTCTTTCAAACAAAAAAAAAAAAACCCTTTGGATTCAGAACAACCTAAAACCTATTGGTGACCAAGACTGATCTTTATGGAGGAGTTTTTTATTATAATATATTATCCCAAAGAGAGAAAGAGAAGCAAAGGAAGGAAAGTAAAGAGGGAGGGAAGGAGGGGAAAATAAATGAATATTCTATGGGCTGGTCTCTAGGCAGCTCTGCTGCTCTGTCTCCCTAGCAACCGCAGCTAGGCAGCATTGTTTAAAGTACTCATTATGTTCAAAATCAAAGATGAAGGATGAACCCCCAAAACAAAAGGAATTTTCCTGCCAGGGCTGACTTAAATCATGTCAAGAATAAAAGAGGGCTGTTTTCAGTGCCTGACTGCCACCATCATGGGTTACATGCATGCTTCCCAGGAAGGGCCTGTCCCAGGCAGCTCTGCCATATCTCTGCAGCGTCCCCACCTGGTTGAAGTTGACGTTTGATGACGTGAAGGAGCAAATTTACAAACTGGCCAAGAAGGGTCTGAGTCCCTCACAGATCGGTGTGATCCTGAGGGACTCACATGGTGTTGCACAAGTACATTTTGTGACTTGCAATAAAATCTTGAGAATCCTAAAGTCCAAAAGACTTGCCCCTGATCTTCCTGAGGATCTCTGTCATTTAATTAAGAATGCAGTTGCCGTTCAAAAGCATCTTGAGAGGAATAGAAAGGATAAGGATGCTAAATTCTGCCTGATTCTGACAGAGAAATTCTCGGTATTATAAGAGTCACCCACACCTTTGTCTAATATAAGATAATTGTAATGTTGTGGTT
This sequence comes from Marmota flaviventris, assembly GCF_047511675.1. NCBI lineage: Eukaryota > Metazoa > Chordata > Mammalia > Rodentia > Sciuridae > Marmota > Marmota flaviventris. The sequence continues at coordinate 45,054,131 of NC_092506.1, forward strand.
TGTCTCTGTGTCCTCTATTCTGTACCATTGGTCTACCAGTCTGTTTTGCTGCCAATACCATGCTGTTTTTGTTACTATTCCTCTATAATATAGTTTAAGTTCTGGTATAGCAATGCCACCTGCTTCACTCTTCCTGCTAAGGATTGCTTTAGCTATTCTGGGTCTCTTATTTTTCCAGATGAATTTCATGATTGCTTTTTCCATTTCTATGAGTAATGTCATTGGAATTTTGATCCAGATTGCATTAAATCTGTATAGTGCTTTTGCAAGTATGGTCATTTTGATAATATTAATTCTGCCTATCCAAGAGCAAGGTAGATCTTTCCATCTTCTAAGGTTTTTTTTATTTCTTTCTTTAGAGTTCTGTAATTTTCATTGTATAGATCTTTCACCTCTTTCATTAAGTTGATTCCCAAGTTTTGTTTTTTGTTTTTTAGGCTATTGAGAATGGGGTAGTTTTCCTCATTTCCCTTTCTGAGGATTTGTCACTGATATACAGAAATGCCTTTGATTTATCAGTGTTGATTTTATATTCTGCTACTTTGCTGAATTCATTTACTAGTTTTAGGAGTTTTCTGGTGGAACTTTTAGGGTCTTCTGGGTATAGAATCATATCATCAGCAAATAGTGCCAATTTGAGTTCTTTTCCTATATGTATCCCTTTCATTTGTTTTATCTATCTAATTGCTCTGACGAGTGTTTCAAGAACTATTTTAAATAGAAATGGTGAAATAGGGGATCCCTGTTTTGTTTCAGTTTTTAGAGGAAATGCCTTCAATTTTTCTCCATTTAGAATGATGTTGGCCTGGGGCGTAGCATAGATATCCTTTACAGTGTTGAGATATGTTCCTATTATCCTTAGTTTTCTAATGTTTTGAACATAAAGGGGTACTGTATTTTATTTTATTTTTATTTTTTTCTGTGTCTATTGAGATGACCATATGATTCTTACCTTTAAGTCTATTGATGTGATGAATTACATTTATTGATTTCGTATGTTGAACCAACCTTGAATCCCTGGGATGAATCCCACTTGATCATGGTGCATGATCTTTTTGATATGTTTTTGTATTCGATTTGCCAGAATTTTATTGAGAATTTTTGCATCTATGTTCATTAGAGATATTGAAGAACATGCATGGGAGAAAAGATAGCCTCTTGAACAAATGATGCTGGAAAAACTGGAAATCCATATGCAACAAAATTAAATTAAAGCCCTCTCTCTCCACATGCACAAAAATCAACTCAAAATGGATCAAGGACTTAAGAATACAACCAAAGACCCTGCGTTTAATAGAAGAAAAAGTGGCCCTAATCTCCATCATGTGGGATTAGGCTGCAACTTCCTTATTAAGACTCCTGTGGCACAAGAATTAAAATCAAGAATCAATAAATGGGATGGACTCAAACTAAAAGCTTCTTCTCATCAAAAGAAACAATCTGTGAGGTGAATAGAGAGCCTACATCTTGGGAGAAAATCTTTACCCCTCACACATCAGATAGAGCACTAATCACTAGGGTATATAAAGAACTCAAAAAGCTAAACAACAAAAAAACAAATAACCCAGTCATTAAATGGGCCAAGTACCTAAAGAGACACTTCGCAGAAGATAATGCACAATCAGTCGACGAATACATGAAAAAGTATTCATCATCACTAGCAATTAGAGAAATGCAAATCAAAACCACTCTAAGATATCATCTCACTCCAGTCAGAATGGTAGCTATTATGCATAAAAACAACAATAAGTGCTGGTGTGCATGTGGGGGAAAAGGTACACTCATACACTGCTGGTGGAACTGCAAATCAGTGCAGCCAATATGGAAGGCAGTATGGAGATTTCTTGGAAAATTGGGAATGGAACCACCATTTGACCCACTGTCCCTCTCCTCAGTCTATACCCAAAGGACTTAAAAACAGCATATTAATCACTATCCAAATTACATGTATGAAGACATGAATTGGGTGTCAACATACTTTATATACAGAGACATGAAAAATTGTGGTATATATGTGTAATAAGAGTTGTAATGCCAAAAAAGTACATGTATAAAGACATGAATTGGCGTGAACATACTTTATATAGAAAGATATGAAAAATTGTGTTCTATATGTGTAATAAGAATTGTAATGCATTCCATGTCGTGTATTTTAAAAAAATAAAATCAATTAAAAAAACAGCATACTACAGGGACACAGCCACATCAATTTTTATAGCAGCACAATTCACAATAGCTAAACTGTGGAACCAACCTAAATGCCCTTCAATAGACAAATGGATAAAAAAAAGTGACATATATACACAATGGAATATTACTCAGCAATAAAAGAAAATAAAATCATGGCTTTTGCAGGTAAATGGATGGGAATTAGAGAAGATAATGCTAAGTGAAGTTAGCCAGTCCTAAAAAACCAAATGCTGAATGTTTTCTTTGATATAAGGAGTCTGATTCGTAGTGGGATAGGGAGCGGGAGCATGGGAGGAATAGACGATCTAGATAGGGCAGAGAGGTTGGAGGGGAAGGGAGGAGGCATGGGATAATTAATTATGGTGGAATGTGATGATCATTACTATCCAAAGTACACGTACGAAGACATGAATTGGTGTGCATATACTATGTATACAACCAGAGATATGAAAAATTGTGCTCTATATATGTAATAAGAATCATAATGCATTCTGCTGTCATATAATTTTTTTTAAAAAACTTACAAAAAAAAAAAGAGTCACCCACAGCCTCTGCCCTGGTGGCCGTAAATTTGTGTATGTTCTCAAACAATTAAAAAAAAAAAACCAAAAGAGTCAAAGTTCAGAAATCCCTAAAACCATATACAAAACAGTTAAGTATTGTCAATAGCACAACTCATTTCTGAAGTGCAGACATAGGGAGCCTGGGAGCCAGAACTAGAAAGGCCCTTGGGCTCATCTTACTTAAACACTTCACTTTGAAAATGAAAAATGTGTGGTTGTGGGGGCAGGGGCACCAAGGAGAACCACATCTCAAAAGCTTGTGGAGAATAGGGAAACGAATCAAGGAAATGAATCAAGCTAGTCAGATAAGAGATCATTTGAATATGTTAAAGGAAATAGTGATTTTCCCCTTCAAGAAAAACACAGAGAAAACATGCTGATAAATGTTAAGTAACCTGGAGCCCCAGGCCTCAGTAATGAGGAAAAGCCTGAGCTCTGTGGCTAACTGCATACATGCTGCCTCATGGGGCCAACTGCTTCCCAACTCATTGGCTCATTGCCATATAGGGACATGAGTTTGACAATGCCAGGTCTTCTGATACTTTTTAGAATATAGATTGTACTTGAAATGCCCCAATTTTTTTTAAGCATGACAACAAATTTGAATAAATTGTAGGTGAAACAGAATGCTTTGGAGCCTGATTCAGCTCAGGTTTTTGATCTGTACCTTCCAGCCAAGTGGAACTGGGTGGGAAGGAAGGGGCCCTCAGAAGCCCTGGGCTTCAGTTCCAATTCTGTGGTCCATTTGTTTTGTGAAGTCTCCAGAAGCTGCTTTCTATACACTTAAAATATAGAGCTGCAACCTGTGTTCAGCACCATGAATCAAAACATGCAGGAGTCTGGGAGAGGATAACAGAGGTTGTGGTTTTCCTCCCTGTCCACCACAGGCCACCAGGGGTACAGAAACTGAGAAAGCATGTGATGGATCCCATCAGTCTTGACACCCAGAGGTCCCTGTCTTCTTCCTCTAGGTCCTCCTGCCCTGTTGAGTCCTGGGCAGTCTGGACTGACTGGGCCTTTGCAGAGGCAGGAAAGCTTCTTGAGCTCTGGAGTCTATTCTCTGTCGTCCACCACCCAACTCCTGTTCCCTGTGTTTACTAGGTTTTTCTTCCTTATGGTTTCCAGAATTAATCTATTCTGCTTTAATAAGACATAGATGTCATTTGCCATTTCTCTATCACCAAGGGTAAAGGTTTCCTCCTCCAACTCTTTCCATGTGTTATGAACACACCGTCTGGCAGGGGAACAGCAGGGTTGGTAAAGGGTGAGGCTTCCAATGCAGACCTGTGGATTAAATCCAGACTCTTCCACCTTTTGGAGTAAGACCTGGAGCACATCACTCAACCTCTTCATGTCTCTGTTTCCTCATCGGTAAGGTGGGAATAATAAAAGGATTTGACTCATATAGCTAATTAGGATTAAAAGAAGCACAAGTTAATCACTTGGTCACCAGATACTGCTCAACCACTTGTGAGTTTACCTTAGTTTCCTGTGAACAGCAGATGAGTTTCTGGTCATTGGCTGATCCTGCAGTGTCAGCAAAAGCCAAGCCTGGGAAATATTGTTATCAGCCTTAACTCTCGGCTCTGATGCTAACAATTACCAAATGTCCCAGGATAATGGGTTTCCTGGGTGCAGCAGAAAGTTCCTAGCACTGCAACAGTAGGATATCTGCAAAAGAAATGTTTCTAGGTCTGTAACTTTCTAGTGCACAAAGAAGCCACTGACAACTCACAAGTCTTAAACAATTTACAGTGGCCCTATAATTTAATTTCCTGATGACAAGACCCTATATAATAAACTTGCAGAGCTAGTTCTGGGTCACTGGTCCTCCGTCAGAGTGCAGTGTCCCACCTGGCCCCAGCTTTTTGTGAAAATCTCTCTGTCTTCTTTGTCTCTATGTTTTTGTTCATCTCCAGTAGCTCCTACTCAAGAATCCTTCCTTGATGCTGTGTGAGTCGCAGCAGTTTCCCACCTGAAATCTGCACCACCATCTCTACTTACATCTAAAGCACTTCATAAAGTGGAAAAGAGCATTTTTATTTAAAATTTCTCCCAGAGAATTCTCCCACGTAATCAGGATAGATACCAGATCCTGGGCCCACTGACCCTCATCATTGCCCTTTTGTGATACTAGAGATAGGGACTTTTACAACACAAATGAAAGTGAGTAGAAGCTTTATCTTTTGCTCAGCAAAAAGGAGGCACAGCACCTACCAAGACTGTATGGCTACTTCATTCAAAGGAGAAAGATGTGCAGCCTTTATGGCATCTATGGGGCAGGAAGGGACTCGGTCTCTTGCTGTCATCACATGTAGAGGTGGGATTTTAGTTTTACCTACGCCCTTCTCCATCATGCCTCTTCACACCATGCATGTCTCATCACCATCTTAAGTGTCTCCCTTGAGGTGTGCATTTTACTATGCTAATAAGGTAAATGTAACTTCAGGTTACTTTAGTGATTGTTCTATTCATGTGTTCACCCCTCATCACCTAGAATTTTCCTCTCATCGTCTGGGAGGGTCCCTAATATTGTTTTCAGAACAGGGCAAACTACTGTCCTGTCTCAGTGGGTTTTGATTTTGGTGAGATTGTTTCTTGTGACTCTGGTTTCATGGTATTCCTGCAGACCCCACAGCCTCAGCAGGATAAGCAGGCATCTCAGTCTCCTGTGTCCTGGTGTGTTCTCTTAATTGTATAGCCTTGAAGACTGGTCCACTTCTTAACTCCTAATTTTCTGGTATGTCTTTTAATCCCTTAAATCCAAAAATTAGCTTAGCTGTCTCATTCCCCACCCCTACCCTACCCTGAGAGATTTTATTCCTTAATCCTAAGGGTCCTGCTCTTTCACTGCATCCCTATCTCAGGTCATCTAGCAGGGAATGGGATTATGCTGTGGCTTCTGGACTTCTGCCTGCTCGGGAACTCCGTCTCAGTCTATATCTTCAACCTAGCTGGGCGGGCTTCCTCACCCCCTGCTTCCTGATTATAAATTATCTAGAGAAACTCTTCAACTTCTCTCATCCCGTCTCTATGTCCCTCCCCTGCTTCCACATCACTATGATAAGCTTTTCCTACATCACAAGTCTGAGCATGCTCAGTGCCTGGCTATCTTGTGGCCCCTCTGGTACTGCTGCTGCCACCCAAGACACCTGTCAGCTGATATGCCCTGCTGTGGGCCCCTTCCCTGCTGCTGAACATCTTGCAAGGGAACTACTGTGACTTTCTATTTGGGAACTCTTATTTAATCTGGTACCAAGCGCTTTGTTTCTTCATCAATACATGACTGATATTCTTTCAAGTTTTGATAATTATAAATGTTAACTCATATTAATTATATGAATGAATAGGTTTCACTGTGACATTTCCATACATGCATATATAAAGTTTTAATTGTATCTGTCCTCTCTTCTCCTCCTTTCTCCACTTGATCTTAGCCAAAAGGCCGAGAAGCGATATTTCTTCTCCTCCTTTCTCTTCACCTTCCCTTTGAGTTCCCTTCCCCTTCTTTAATACCTCCTCTTTCTCCTAGACGTTCAGGTCATTTGTAAGTCTCCATATAAAAGAGAAAGCATGCAACACTCGTCTTCCTGTGTCTGGCTAATTTCATTTAACATAATGTCCTTCAGTTCCACCCATTTCCCTGCAAACAACAAGATTCTGTTCTTCTTCGTGGCTGAATAATAGTCCATTCTTTATGCATTCACCTGTTGATGGTCACCTAGACTGATTCCCTAGCTCAGATATTATGAACAGTAGCACAATATAGATAGATATGCAGTGAACTCTTTTGTATACTAATTTCATTTCCTTCCAGTATATACTTAGGAGTGGCATAAGTTCTATTTTTAGTTTTTTGAGGAACCTCTATACTGTTTTCCATAGTTACTATATTAGTTTACAACCAGGAGTGTGTAAGGGTTCCTTCTTTCTCAATATCATCACCAACATTAGTTAGTTTTGTGTTGTCTATTTTTTTATAATCGCCACTGGAACTAGGGTGTGGTGGCATCTCAAGTCAGTTTTGATTTTAATTTCTCTGATGAAAGATGTTGAGCGTTTTTCCCTGTATTCATTGGTGATTTATACTTCTTCTTTTGAGAAGTATCTGTTCAAATCATTTGCCCATTTTTTGATTGGATTACTTGTTCTTTTGATGTTCTTGTTTGTTTGTTTTTAACTGTACTTTATTCGGTGCTAAGCTGAAGAAAGTGTCATGTAATAGTTACAGGAGGGTACAAGGAGTTTTAGGGGGTTGAGTGGGAAAAGAACAGTAAGAAAGAACTACAGCTGTTTTGTTTTACTTTTTATAACATCTGGACATCCTAAAAGGAGGAGTCAAGAGAAAGAAAAAGAAAATTAAAAACATGAAGAGACAAACAAAATTAAAAAGAAAGACAGGAGGCCTGAGAAGAACCCGAAATGTGTTCTTGTAAAGAAAAAAAAATGGTAGACCCAAGAGCCCCCTTGGTCTCCAGATGAACTACCATCATCATGAGGGCAGATACAATTAAAACTTTATGCATATATGGAAATGTCACAGCGAAACCCATTCATTCATATAATTAATATGAGTTAATACTTATAATTATCAAAACTTGAAAGAATATCAGTCATGTATTGATGAAGAAATAATGGGGAAGGAATGCCAAAGCAAGTCTTCCCAGAGGTGCAGATAAATTATAATATGATATGCTTTAAAATATGTGTTCTTAAATAATTCAGGTTTTTTCTGACTTTTTTAAGCAATGCTTTAATTTCTCTAAAGTCATTTACCAAAGATAAATATTGTGCTTTCACTAAATAGTTTTCCACTCTATCATTACAATGAAAAGTCCTACAAAATATGCAAATTCATTTATAGAAAAACAGAGACAGCATCATTTAAATATCCCTGTTGAAAGGAAACTGGACGCAGGACTGAGCACTCAGACACACCAAAGATAAAGCTAAAAGCAGATGTATTGTCAGACGCCCGACAGTCTGTCTCACACTGCAAGAAACAGCAGCTCTTCTCTCTGAGCATTACTTTTTATAAGTCAGAATCTAGGCTGTGCATTCAGGGTGGCTTAGCCCTTGCTATTGCAGGTAGAGAGCAAGATTCAAGACCCCAAAAACCACAGAGAAAAAAGGAGCAGGAGTGGCAAGCACACTGTCACCAAGTTCTTAGAATTTATTTCTATACATACTCAGAAAGCAGGCTAGCGTCTGTGAGCACTGTGGTCAGGGTGCAGGCGGGTGGGGGTATCAGCTTCTATGTGAGTGGACTCTGGCAGTAAGAGGGGCCCCGGGGAAGTACAGAGTGAGATGTCAGAGCAGATCGCGGTCAGCTTGACTTAACTTTCAAATCAACCCATAGTTATGCTAACAGGCTAACACCTGTTTTTCAAAATTCCTTGTAAACAGTTTCAGTAATTCTTTAAAGATTATTTATTTCTTCCCTCCACCCCATTTTTTAAAATTTATTCTAACTTGTTTTACATGACAGCAGAATTCATTTCACTTCATAGTACACAAATGCAGCACACTTACTATTCGTGTCTTCATACATGTACCTAGGATAATGATGTCCATCTCATTCCATCGTCCTTCTAGCCCCCTGCCCACTCAGTTCCCCTCCCTCCCCTTTCCCTATCCAAAGTTCCTCTATTCCTCCCATGTTCCCGCCCCCCCCCCATATAGATCAGCATCCACTTATCAGAAAGAACATTCATCCTTTGTTTTAGGGAGATTGGCTTACCTCACTTAGCATGATATTCTCCAACTCCATCCATTTACTTACAAATACCATGATTTTATTCTCTTTTAATGCTGCATAATATTCCATTGTGTATATATACCACAGTTTCTTTATCCATTCATCTATTGAAGGACATCTAGGTTGGTTCCACAATTTAGCTATTGTGAATTGTGCTATTATAAAAACGGCTGATGTGGCTGCATCACTGTAGTATGGTGTTTTTAAGTCCTTTGGGTATAAACTGAGGAGTGGGATAGCTGGTCAAATGGTGGTCCCATTCCAAGTTTTCTAAGCAATCTCCATATCGCTTTCCAGATTGGTTGAAGCAATTGGCAGTCCCACCAGCAATGTAAGAGTATGCCTTTTTCCTCACATCCTCGCCAACACTTATTATTGTTTATAATTATTATTAGTAACTGCCATTCTTACTGGAGTCAGATGAAATATTAGAGTAGTTTTGATTTGCATTTCTCTAATTGCTAGAGATGTTGAACATTTTTTCATATATTTGTTGATCAATTGTATATCTTCTTCTGAGAATTGTCTGTTTAGTTTCTTAGCCAATTTATTGATTATTTGTTTTGTTGTTATTGTTGTTGTTTTGTTTTGTTTTAGTGTTAAGTTTTTTGAGTTCTTTATATATCCTGGAGATTAGAGCTCTATCTGATGTGCATGTCATAAAAATTTGCTCCCATTCTGTAGGCTCTCTCTTCACCTCACTGATTGTTTCTTTTGCTGAGAAGAAGCTTTTCAGTTTAAAACCATCCATTATTGATTCTTGATATTATTTCTTACACTTTAGGAATCTTATTAAGGAAGTAGGGGCCTAATCCAATATGATGACGATTAAAGAAGACCTTAGAAGATGGACAGATCTCCCATGTTCTTGATAGGCAGAAATAATATTGTCAAAATGACCATTCTACCAAAAGCATTATACAGATTTAATGCAATTCCAATCAGAATTCCTCACAGAATTAGAAAAAGCAATCATGAAATTCACCTAGAAAAATAAAAGACCCAGAATAGCCAAAGTAATCCTTAGCAAGAAGAGTGAAGCAGGAGGCATCACAATACCAGAACTTAAACTATACTACAGAGCAACAGTAACAAAAACAGCATGGTATGGACACCAAAATAGATCAATGGTACAGAATAGAGGACACAGAGACGTTAACCCACGTAAACACAGCTATCTCATACCAGACAAAGGTGCCAAAAACATATATTGGAGAAAAGATGGCCTCGTCAACAAGTGATGCTGGGAAAACTGGAAATCCATACATAGCAAAATTAAATTAAACCCCTATCTCTCATCATGCACAAAATTCAACTCAAAGTGGATCAAGAACCTAGGAACTAGACCAGAGACCCTGCACCTAATAGAAGAAAGATTGTTTATTTCTTTCTCTTTTTTAAGGTGGTGTGTGTGTGTGTGTGTGTGTGTGCTGCTTAGTTGTTTTAAGATGAAAGTTCCTAGTTCTCTTGCTTGGAACATCCCTGGAACAAACAGGGAAGGTGAGTGAGTCAGGGTTTGCCAAGAGCCACACGCAGCTCCAGGCGCTAAGCAAGAGACACTGGTAGCGGTGACAGCAGGTGAGAAGCCCTTCCTGACAAGTGCATGGTCAACATGCCTGGGTGACTGGTGGCTGGTAGCCTCAAGGTTCTGGAACAGTCTGGCCTGGCCCTGGGGGCAGTGACATCAGACAACCCATGTGAGGAGAAAGGATTGATGCTCAAGTTAAACTCTACAAAAGTACAGTCCTACAACCTCTGGGATTTTAGCAATAACACTGGCTTCTATAGGATTAGGGTATCTTTTTCTTTTTTTTATTTTTGTCCTTTTTTATTTATTTTTTATGTTTTGCTTTTCTCTAATTTTGTTCTTCTATGATATAGGCATTTTAAACTTTTCTTTTTTAAAACACTATACAACTTTTATGATTTTTTAAGAGAGGGAAGAGTTAGAATCATTTACAGACTTTTCACAACCATTACCTTGCCATGGAAGATTCTTTGTTCCCTCCTTTTTTTCACACATCATGATTAATCAGTTTTCATTCTTTTGTTTGTTGCTTCCCAAAAATATTCACAAATCTGTGCATCTTAACAGCTCCATCCAGACATACAGTACACAAAATCACAGGAAATTTTCATAGATCTTAATGAGGATAATCAAAGTGCCTTTCAATGTATCAAAGAATTTCTATTTGCTGTTTTAAAAGCATTATTTTTTCCTTTCTTATGTGATATGTATAAATACACATATGTACATACGATATCATGTATGTATTTTTTATGTTGTTCATAGAATCGCTCTTAATGGCTTCAAGAGCAGCCAGGAGGCAGGAAGGAGGTAGTCCTCTATGTGACACAGAGCCACACATCTGCAATAAAACATTTGGTCTTTTGGTCCCTAAATAGCTAAAGAAATGACAGAGATGCTCAGTGGTAAACTCCCAGCTGCCCTCTGGGGACATTCCCCACCGCCACATGGTGCCACCCCTGCCCCAGGCACCCACCAGTTGGAAAATCCCCAGGATCACCAGGCAACAGCATCTTCTCCCAGTGCCCAGTCCCTCAGCCTCCCCATCTGGTCTCATGTTATCCTGTTTTGAAGTTGAATTTTTGTGAGTTTTTTTTTCCTTCATTTTTCTTCATTGTCATTTTCTTTATATCATGTCTATTTTTCCCCCAAAACATTTTTCCTCTGCACTCCAGAGACCTAATCTTTCCTTGAAGAAATGTTACAGGGAGAAGATGGCCGCTGCGCACGGGGGTTGCTGAAGTGCTGAGCGTGGTGCTCAGAGCAGCGGCTTTAATTGAGATTTCGCACAGCGTGTAAGAACCCCTTTCACCGTTAATCTGTAGCGGACCACTTTGCCAAGCAGCAGGAAGAACAAAGAGATAGAAAAAGAGATGCTTGTCTCCCGGACGCTTTGCCGCCCAAAGCCGCGGGCACTTTGCTCCCATCTGCTTCCTCTTTCGCTTCGCTCCGGGCAGAAAAGGTGAATGTGTAATCAGCAGTTGATTGTAAGTACCCTAGGCAAAGAAAGCTCAGTGCGCCCCGCCTTTTTTTTTTTTTTTTTTTTTGAATATTTTTTATACAGGGAGACTTTGTGGATTGGGATCATTGGCTGGGATGCGGTTTCTATGCCGAAAATCCACTCCGCAGGAGCCGCCATTTGCTTTCTGCCAGTTGTCTTGATGGCTATGGCTACATTGTCTGGCAGCCGCACCTAGAGGTTAGAGCTGGGCTGCGTGCCGAGCCCTGTCCTCCAAAGGCTAGACCGCAGCCTTGAGCGCCTGGGTCGCCTGTTGGCCGCTGCACCCTCGGGCAGAGCCTGATCTGGGGTTGTTCTGCATGCCCCTGCGAGGGGACCCGTGCTTCAGAGGAGGGAGCCGGAGAGCCGGGGCGGCAGCCGCTTGGGCCCTGGGGGCTGGGCACCGGTTCTTTGGCGCAGCTACGGTCGCGGACGAGCGCGGCGCCCCTGAGCATGGCCCCGGGGAAGAGGCGACGGCGGCAGGGTTTAATTTCTAGAAATCTGGACTAGAAACAGAAGCAGCAGTTTGTATAATCCCAAGAACTTGCCTATGCCAGGAAGCTGTAAGGGCAACATGAATATCACTGAGGAGATCTAACATGGCAGCGGGCGGGGAGAGATCAAGTCTCTGACCTCTTCAACTGCGCGGGCATAGGGAGCTGTAAACTGTATAAATGCTGTTTGCCCAGGATCACTAGGCAATGCTGAGCTGACGTGGATCTGGGGTGTACAGTCTGGGCCCCTCAGAACACACACACCGAGCCCGGATCGGCTGCATCCAAGCTCCGGTTTGCCTGCTTCTCATGACTCAGCACTAACAATCCCGCTAAAATAACTGGTTGGCCCTTAGGAACTTTCAGAGGTAAAAACCAACCGAGCTTTCATAGGCAGTGGCCACAGGATTGAAACGGGGATGGGAGAGACAGTCAGGACCCACCCGTTGCACTGGTCACCCAGCAAAGGGAACGAACAGTCACCATTTACATGTGATACCACCTTGGCAGAGAACTGACGTCACGGGCGGAGGAGATAACTGCATTGAAACCAGCGCAACAGGGCTCCCAGGAGCAGCAGACATGGCGTGTAGCCACTATTGTGGTGAGCGTCACAGGTGAGCGCGGCCTGGCTTGAGGAAACACAAGAGAAGGCCCTAGGCACTCAGGATTGGAGACCCGCCCAGTGTGTGAGGAAGAGCTGCTACACAGTGATTGGTTCCCACTTAGTGAGAGGAGAAGCTTGACCCAGTGGGCACAGCTCCACCTACTGGAAGAGTAATTAATCAAACTCTATGACTGCATTTATTATTATAATTATTATCATTTTTTTTCTTTTTCTTTTTTTTTTATTTTCAATTTTTTATTGTTGTTGTTCTTTAACTTTTTTTAATGTTTCTAATTTTTTTTAATTTTTTTAATTATTATTATAATGTTTTTTAATTTTAATTTTCATTATTTTTATTATCATTATTATTTTTGTAAAAAAATTTTTTTTCTTTTCTTTCTTTCTTTCTTTTCTAACTTTTTTTTGTGTGTTTTGTTTTTGTTTCTTTTGTCTTTTCATTTCTTTTCAATTTTCTTATTCCCCCTTCCTTGAATTCTACCTGCCTACTCTCATTCTCTTTAGTGACTTCTTCCCTTCCCTTCTAATATCTTTCCTCCCAAGCATCAAATAAATTTATAAGAGTAAACAGTAACTCAGCAGTCAAGCAGAACAAGAAGTAACATGAGCAGCATAAAAAAGCAAGGAAGAAAAGGGGTACAAACAATGAAGGACAGCCTAAATATTCAGGAGGACCTAGAGTCAGCAGAAAAATGATCATATAAAGAACTCAAGGAACACCTTAGACAGATGGAATGGAACCTTAAAGAGGATATGAGACAGCAAATCCAAACAGTGAAAGAACACTTTGAAAATCAATTACATAAATAGATAAAAGAAGAAGTTAAGCATCTTTATCAGGAGATAGAGATTATTAAAAAAATCAAACAATAATTCTAGAAATGAAGGAAACGATAAACCAAATTAAAAACTCAATTGAGAGTATCACTAACAGAGTGGAGCAAGTAGAAGCCAGAACGTCAGATAATGAAGACAAAATATATCATCTTGAAAAGAGCCTAGCCAACTCAGAAAGGCTGGTTAAAAATCACGAGAGAAACATCCAAGAGATATGGGATAACATAAAAAAAACAAACCTACGAGTCATCGGGATAGAAGAAGGTACAGAGATTCAAACCAAGGGAATGAGTAGCCTGCTGAATGAAATAATTACAGAAAACTTTCCAGAAATAAAAAAGGGAACGGATATACAAATTTTAGATGCATACAGGACACCGAGCACACAAAATCACAGTAGACCAACGCCAAGACACATTGTTATGAAGATATCCAATATACAGAACAAAGAGAAAATATTAAAAGCTACAAGAGAAAGGAGGCAGATTACATTCAGGGGTAAACCAATAAGGTTAACAACGGATTTTTCATCACAGACGCTGAAAGCGAGAAGATCCTGGAACAACGTATTTCAAACACTGAAAGACAATGGATGCCAACCAAGAATTCTGTATCCAGCAAAATTAAGCTTCAGGTACGACAACGAAATAAAAATCTTTCATGATAAACAAAAGCTAAAAGAATTTGCAGCCAGAAAACCAGCATTGCAAAGCATCTTGAGCAAAACACTACTCGAGGAAGAAATGAAAAACAATAACCAAAACCATCAGTGGGAAGTGCCTCTATAAAAACAGAGAGTGGGGGGAAAGCTAACCATGGAGAAACAAACTAATTAAATTTAAAAAAAAAAGAAGAAGATAAATAATCAAACATGGCTGGAAGTACAAACCATATATCAATAGTAACTCTAAACGTTAATGGCTTAAACTCTCCAATAAAGCGACATAGGCTGGTAACATGGATTGAAAAAACAAATCCAACAATATGCTGCCTCCAGGAGACACATCTGATTGCAAAAGACATACACAGGCTGAAGGTGAAAGGTTGGGAAAAAATATACCACGCACACGGTCCTCGTAAGCAAGCAGGGGTGGCCATCCTCATATCGAATAAAATCGACTTCAAGACTAAGTTAATCAAAAGGGATAAGGAAGGACATTATATACTGTTAAAAGGAACCATTCACCAACAAGACATAACAATTATCAATATTTATGCACCAAATAATGGTGCTGCGACGTTCATAAAACAAATTCTCCTCAAGTTCAAGAATCAAATAGACCACAACACAATAATTATGGGTGACTTCAACACACCTCTCTCACCATTTGACAGATCCTCCAAACAAAAGTTGAATAAAGAAACTATAGAACTCAATATCACAATCAACAACCTAGACTTAACTGACATATATACAATATATCAACCATCATCAAGTGGATATACTTTTTTCTCAGCAGCACATGGATCCTTCTCAAAAATAGACCATATATTATGCCATAGGGTAACCCTCAGTAAATATACAGGGGTGGAGATAATCCCATGCATTTTATCTGATCATAATGGAATGAAACTGGAAATCAATGATAAAAGAAGGAAGGAAAAATCCTACATCACATGGAAAATGAACAATATGTTACTGAATGATCAATGGGTTACAGAAGACATAAAGGAGGAAATCAAAAAATTCTTAGAGATAAATGAAAACACAGACACAACATATCGGAATCTATGGGACACAATGAAAGCAGTTTTAAGAGGGAAATTCATCGCCTGGAGGTCATTCCTCAAAAAAAGGAAAAACCAACAAATAAATGAGCTCACACTTCATCTCAAAGCCCTAGAAAAGGAAGAGCAAAACAACAGCAAATGTAGCAGAAGGCAAGAAATAATTAAAATCAGAGTGGAAATCAACGAAATTGAAACAAAAGAAACTATTGAAAAAATTAACAAAACTAAAAGTTGGTTCTTTGAAAAAATAAATAAGATCGACAGACGCTTAGCCATGCTAACGAAGAGAAGAAGAGAGAGAACTCAAATTACTAACATATGGGATGAAAAAGGCAATATCACAACAGACGCTACAGAAATACAGAAGACAATTAGAAATTATTTTGAAAACCTATATTCCAATAAAATAGAAGATAGTGAAGACATCGATAAATTCCTTAAGTCATATGATTTGCCCAGACTGAGGCAGGAGGATACTCACAACTTAAACAGACCAATATCAATAGATGAAATAGAAGAAGCAATCAAAAGACTTCCAACCAAGAAAAGCCCAGGACCGGATGGGTATACAGCGGAGTTTTACAAAACCTTTAAGGAAGAATTAATACCAATACTTTTCAAGCTATTTCAGGAAATAGAAAAAGAGGGAGCTCTGCCAAATTCATTCTATGAGGCCAACATCACCCTGATTCCGAAACCAGACAAAGACACCTCAAAGAAAGAAAACTACAGACCAATATCTCTGATGAACCTAGATGCAAAAATCCTCAATAAAATTCTGGCGAATCAGATACAAAGGCACATCAAAAAAATTGTGCACCATGATCAAGTAGGATTCATCCCTGGGATGCAAGGATGGTTCAATATACAGAAATCAATAAATGTTATTCACCACATCAATAGACTTAAAGATAAGAACCATATGATCATCTCGATAGATGCGGAAAAAGCATTCGACAAAGTACAGCATCCCTTTATGTTCAAAACATTAGAAAAACTAGGAATAACAGGAACTTACCTCGACATAGTAAAAGCTATCTATGCTAAGCCTCAGGCTAGCATCATTCTCAATGGAGAAAAATTGAAGGCATTCCCCCTAAAATCTGGAACAAGACAGGAATGCCCTCTATCACCACATCTATTCAATATAGTTCTCGAAACACTGGCCAGAGCAATTAGACAGACGAAAGAAATTAAAGGCATAAAAATAGGAAAGGAAGAACTTAAATTATCACTATTTGCAGATGACATGATTCTATACCTAGAAGACCCAAAAGGGTCTACAAAAAAACTACTAGAACTAATAAATGAATTCAGCAAAGTGGCAGGATATAAAATCAACACACATAAATCAAAGGCATTTCTGTATATCAGCGACAAAACTTCTGAAACGGAAATGAGGAAAAACACTCCATTCACAATATCCTCAAAAAAAATAAAATACTTGGGAATCAACCTAACAAAAGAGGTGAAGGACTTATACAATGAAAACTACAAAACCCTAAAAAGAGAAGTAGAAGAAGATCTTAGAAGATGGAAAAATATACCCTGTTCATGGATAGGCAGAACTAACATCATCAAAATGGCGATATTACCAAAAGTTCTCTATAGGTTTAATGCAATGCCAATCAAAATCCCAACGGCATTTCTTGTAGAAATAGAGAAAGCAATCATGAAATTCATATGGAAAAATAAAAGACCCAGAATAGCAAAAACAATGGTAAGCAGGAAGTGTGAATCAGGCGGTATAGCGATACCAGACTTCAAACTATACTACAGAGCAATAGTAACAAAAACAGCATGGTACTGGTACCAAAACAGGCGGGTGGACCAATGGTACAGAATAGAGGACACAGAAACCAATCCACAAAACTACAACTATCTTATATTTGATAAAGGGGCTAAAAGCATGCAATGGAGGAAGGATAGCATCTTCAACAAATGGTGCTGGGAAAACTGGAAATCCATATGCAACAAAATGAAACTGAATCCCTTTCTCTCGCCATGCACAAAAGTGAATTCAAAATGGATCAAGGAGCTTGATATCAAATCAGAGACACGCCGTCTGATAGAAGAAAAAGTTGGCTACGATCTACATACTGTGGGGTCGGGCTCCAAATTCCTCAATAGGACACCCATAGCACAAAAGTTAATAACTAGAATCAACAAATGGGACTTACTCAAACTAAAAAGTTTTCTCTCAGCAAAAGATACAATAAGAGAGGTAAATAGAGAGCCTACATCCTGGGAACAAATCTTTACTCCTCACACTTCAGATAGAGCCCTAATATCCAGAGTATACAAAGAACTCAAAAAATTAGACAATAAGAGAACAAACAACCCAATCAACAAATGGGCCAAGGACCTGAACAGACACTTCTCAGAGGAGGACATACAATCAATCAACAAGTACATGAAAAAATGCTCACCATCTCTAGCAGTCAGAGAAATGCAAATCAAAACCACCCTAAGATACCATCTCACTCCAGTTAGATTGGCAGCCATTATGAAGTCAAACAACAACAAGTGCTGGCGAGGATGTGGGGAAAAGGGTACACTTGTACATTGCTGGTGGGACTGCAAATTGGTGCAGCCAATTTGGAAAGCAGTATGGAGATTTCTTGGAAAGCTGGGAATGGAGCCACCATTTGACCCAGCTATTCCCCTTCTTGGTCTAT
The DNA here is from genome assembly GCF_047511675.1 of Marmota flaviventris. NCBI lineage: Eukaryota > Metazoa > Chordata > Mammalia > Rodentia > Sciuridae > Marmota > Marmota flaviventris. The sequence goes on from NC_092506.1 coordinate 45,072,033, forward strand.
TCCCTAAAGACCTAAAAAGAGCATGCTACAGGGACACTGCTACATCGATGTTCATAGCAGCACAATTCACAATAGCTAGACTGTGGAACCAACCTAGATGCCCTTCAATGGATGAATGGATTAAAAAAATGTGGCATTTATACACAATGGAGTATTACTCTGCATTAAAAAATGACAAAATCATAGAATTTACAGGGAAATGGATGGCATTAGAGCAGATTATGCTAAGTGAAGCTAGCCAATCCCTAAAAAACAAATGCCAAATGTCTTCTTTGATATAAGGAGAGTAACTAAGAACAGAGTAGGGTCGAAGAGCATGAGAAGAATATTAACATTAAACAGGGATGAGAGGTGGGAGGGAAAGGGAGAGAGAAGGGAAAATGCATGGAAATGGAAGGAGACCCTCAGAGTTATACAAAAGTACATACAAGAGGAAGTGAGGGGAAGGGGAAAAATAATACAAGGGGGACAAACGAATGTCAGTAGAGGGGGCAGAGAGAGAAGAGGGGAGGGGAGGGGGGATAGTAGAGGATAGGAAAGGCAGCAGAATACAACAGACACTAGTATGGCAATATGTAAATCAATGGATGTGTAACTGATGTGATTCTGCAATCTGTATATGGGGTAAAAATGGGAGCTCATAACCCACTTGAATCAAATTGTGAAATATGATATATCAAGAACTATGTAATGTTTTGAACAGCCAACAATAAAAAATTAAAAAAAAAACTATATTACAGAGCAATAGTAACAAAAACAGCATGGTACTGGTACCAAATCAGGCGGGTGGACCAATGGTACAGAATAGAGGACACAGAGACTAATCCACAAAGCTACAGCTATCTTATATTTGATAAAGGAGCTAAAAGCATGCAATGGAGGAAGGATAGCATCTTCAACAAATGGTGTTGGGAAAACTGGAAATCCATATGCAACAAAATGAAACTGAATCCCCTCCTCTCGCCATGCACAAAAGTTAACTCAAAGTGGATCAAGGAGCTTGATATCAAATCAGAGACTCTACGTCTGATAGAAGAAAAAGTTGGCTCCGATCTACATATTGTGGGGTCGGGCTCCAAATTCCTTAATAGGACACCCATAGCACAAAAGTTAATAACAAGAATCAACAAATGGGACCTACTTAAACTGAAAAGTTTTTTCTCAGCAAGAGAAACAATAAGAGAGGTAAATAGGGAGCCTACATCATGGGAACAAATTTTTACTCCTCACACTTCAGATAGAGCCCTAATATCCAGAGTATACAAAGAACTCAAAAAATTAGACAATAAGAGAACAAACAACCCAATCAACAAATGGGCCAAGGACCTGAACAGACACTTCTCAGAGGAGGACATACAATCCATCAACAAGTACATGAAAAAATGCTCACCATCTCTAGCAGTCAGAGAAATGCAAATCAAAACCACCCTAAGATACCATCTCACTCCAGTAAGATTGGCAGCCATTATGAAGTCAAACAACAACAAGTGCTGGCGAGGATGTGGGGAAAAGGGTACTCTTGTACATTGCTGGTGGGACTGCAAACTGGTGCGGCCAATTTGGAAAGCAGTATGGAGATTCCTGGGAAAGCTGGGAATGGAGCCACCATTTGACCCAGCTATTGCCCTTCTCGGACTATTCCCTGAAGACCTTAAAAGAGCGTACTACAGGGATACTGCTACATCGATGTTCATAGCAGCACAATTCACAATCGCTAGACTGTGGAACCAACCCAGATGCCCTTCAATAGATGAATGGATAAAAAAAATGTGGCATTTATACACAATGGAGTATTATACAGCACTAAAAAATGACAAAATCATGGAATTTGCAGGGAAATGGATGGCACTAGAGCAGATTATGCTTAGTGAAGCTAGCCAATCCCTAAAAAACAAATACCAAATGTCTTCTTTGATATAATGAGAGCAACTAAGAACAAAGCAGGGAGAGCAGGAAGAAAAGATTAACATTAAACAGATACATGAGGTGGGAGGGAAATGGAGAGAAAAGGGAATTTGCATGGTAATGGAGGGAGATCCTCATTGTTATACAAAATTACATATAAGAGGTTGTGAGGGGAATGGGAAAATAAAGAAGGAGAGAAATGAATTACAGTAGATGGGGTAGAGAGAGAAGATGGGAGGGGAGGGGAGGGGAGATAGTAGAGGATAGGAAAGGCAGCAGAATACAACAGTTACTAATATGGCATTATGTAAAAATGTAGATGTGTAACCGACGTGATTCTGCAATCTGTATTTGGGGTAAAATTGGGAGTTCAAAACCCACCTGAATCAAATGTATGAAATATGATATGTCAAGAGCTTTGTAATGTTTTGAACAACCAATAAAAAAAAAGAAATATTATAGCTTATGGTGAAGAAATGGATATAAAATAGAAAGAATGTTAAACCCAATGGGAATAATAGTATGATCCAATAATAAGATTCAGGCTAATGTAGAGTAGAACCAAAATACCTTGAGACTATTTCCCAAAACTGTTATTTCTTGTAAAAATATATGTTACATGTTTTTATTGGCAAAAAAAAACCCTACAAATACAAAACCATTCTACAGTTGCTCATGTTATCATTAATATATTTTTGCTTTTTTCCCTGTTCCTTAGGAAACTGTGTTGTCAAAGGCAGTTAAGTCTGTAGTTAAATTTAATGGGAACAAGAAAATACAAAACACTGAGCTATATGAAGTTGGATTTAAAAGCAAGATTAACTTAATTACTTCGAAACCACATGGAAGGTTTCATTGTTAAGCAAACTTTGAAAGAATGTCAGCTTAGAAAATCAGGCTACACGTTCAGACTTTGAATATACATGCTTTATACTAATTTAGGTGACAAATCATAAACTGGTTCAAAATCCAAGGAATCTACAATCAGCCTCTGTATCTACTGAAGGATTATTCATGAATATTCCCAACACTTATGAGAATATTAGTAAATATCATTCTGGAGTAACATGATTATTAAATATTAATAAAATGCTTCAAAATAAAAAAAAAAGAAATGTTACAGTCACAGAGTGTCTGGGTCTTCAGCTTGATTGATATTGCCTGAGGAGTCAAAGGTGTCATCCAACAGTTCTCATTTATTTTTTTTAACCTTTTTTTTATTGGTTGTTCAAAACACTACAAAGCTCTTGACATATCATATTTCATACATTAGATTCAAGTTGGTTATGAACTCCCAATTTTACCCCAAATACAGATTGCAGAATCACGTCGGTTACACATCCACATTTTTACATAATGCCCTATTAGTAACTGTTGTATTCTGCTACCTTTCCTATCCTCTACTATCCCCCCCTCCCATCCCCTCCCATCTTCTCTCTCTACCCCATCCACTGTAATTCATTTCTCTCCTTGTTTATTTTCCCATTCCCCTCACAACCTCTTATATGTACTTTTGTATAACAATGAGGGTCTCCCTCCATTACCATGCAATTTCCCTTTTCTCTCCCTTTCCCTCCCACCTCATGTCTCTGTTTAATGTTAATCTTTTCTTCCTGCTCTTCCTCCCTGCTCTGTTCTTAGTTGCTCTCATTATATCAAAGAAAGAACTCAAAAAATTAGACAATAAGATAACAAATAACCCAATCAACAAATGGGCCAAGGACCTGAACAGACACTTCTCAGAGGAGGACATACAATCCATCAACAAGTACATGAAAAAATGCTCACCATCTCTAGCAGTCAGAGAAATGCAAATCAAAACCACCCTAAGATACCATCTCACTCCAGTAAGATTGGCAGCCATTATGAGGTCAAACAACTACAAGTGCTGGCGAGGATGTGGGGAAAAGGGTACTCTTGTACATTGCTGGTGGGACTGCAAACTGGTGCGGCCAATTTGGAAAGCAGTATGGAGATTCCTGGGAAAGCTGGGAATGGAACCACCATTTGACCCAGCTATTGCCCTTCTCGGACTATTCCCTGAAGACCTTAAAAGAGCATACTACAGGGATACTGCCACATCGATGTTCATAGCAGCACAATTCACAATTGCTACACTGTGGAACCAACCCAGATGCCCTTCAATAGATGAATGGATAAAAAAAAATGTGGCATTTATACACCATGGAGTATTACGCAACACTAAAAAAATGACAAATCATGGAATTTGCAGGGAAATGGATGGCACTAGAGCAGATTATGCTTAGTGAAGCTAGCCAATCCCTAAAAAACAGTTCTCATTTATAATAGAGAGTGGAGGCGAGGTTTGTTTTTTAATGTAGCCAGCTCAGCATCCTGCCCTGTGTGAGCCCTGCTTTCCCCTAGGGGGTGCCCCCACCTGAGCTCAGTACAGGTCATTGGTGTCTTTGCTGCTTCAGCTGCACTTGAGCCTCTTCCCATTCTCTGGTGAAGACATTCATGGCCTGGATGGTAGTCTGTGCCTTGGCTGGGTTGTCAAAGCTCAAGAAGCCTGGCGAGACATGATGGAGAGGCGGGGGACAAAAGGTGATGGTAAGTGTTTTTTGTTTTTTGGTGTTTTGTTTTCGTTGTTGTTGTTTTTATGTTTATTCTAATTAGTTATACATGACAGTAGAATGCACATTAACACATCATACATAAATAGAGCATAGCTTCTCATTCTTCTGGTTGTACATGATGTAAAATCACACTGGTAGTGTAGTCATAATGCACATAGGGGTAATAATGTCTGATTCATTCTACCTTCCTTCCTACCCCCACACCCTCTCCCCCCTCATCACTCCCCTCTGCCTAATCCAAAGAAACTCCATTCTTCCCTAGACCCCCATTATTACTTATAAGCATTCACATATCAGAGAAAACATTCAGCCTTTGGTTTTTGGGGACTGGCTTATTTCACTTAGCAAATGCCAAAATACCATTCTTCTTTAAGGCTAAGTAATATTCCATTGTGTATATATATACCCCCATTTTCTTTAAATTGTCATCTTTTGAAGGACACCTAGGTTGCTTCCATAGTTTAGCTATTGTGAGTTGAGCTACTATAAATATTGATGTGGCAGTGTCCCTGTAGTATGCTGATTTTAAGTACTTTGGGTATAAACCTAGGAATGGGATAGCTGGATCAAATGGGGGTTCCATTCCAAGTTTTTTGAGGAATCTCCATACTGCTTTCCATAATAGTTACACCAATTCACAGTCCCACCAACAACGTATGAGTGTGCCTTTTTCCTCACATGCTCAGCAACATTTATTGTTGCTTGTATAATGGCCATTCTGACTGCAGTGAAATGAAATCTTATAGTAGTTTTGATTTGCATTTCTCTAATTGATAGTGATGTTGAACATTTTTCATATTACTTGTTGAGTGATTGTATTTCTTCTGTAAAGTGTCTGTGAAGTTTTTCAAAGTTCTTCGTATATTCTGGATAGACATCCAGATGAAAGAGCAAAGATTTTCTCCATTCTGCACATTGTCTCTTCACTCTGTTGGCTGTTTCCTTTACTGTGCAGAAACTGTTTGATATGATGTAATCCCATTTGTCAATTCTTGCTCTTATTTCTCAAGCTACTAGAGTTCTGTTTTGGAAATTGCTGTCTGTGCCTATATCTTAGAGTGTTCTCCCTATGTTTCCTCTAATGGTTTCAAGGTTTCAGATCTTACATTAAGGTCTTGGGTCCATTTTGAGTTGATTTGTGTACAGGATGAGAGATGGAGATTGACTTTCTATCTTCTTGTGAATATCCAGTCTCCCAGCACCATTTACTGAAAAGACTATTTTCTCCAATGTATAATTTTGGTAACTTTTGTCTGGAATCAGATGGCTGCATATGCATGGGTTTATTTCCAGGTCTTCTATTCTATTCTCTTGGTCTGTGTGCCAGTTTTTGTGCCAGTACCATGCTGGTTTTGTTCCTATGACCTATGGATATTCTTATTTGTGGTTCTCTCTAGAGCCAGTTACCCTGATAGTCAGGTTCCTGTGTGGTTCCAGGGGACGAAAATGGCCAACTCTATGGGACCCTCTTGTCGGGTCCCAACCTTCCTCTCTTGCCACCTGCCTGATGGCATCCAAAGCCTCCCTGGGTTGTGAGTTCAAACTGAGTACATTTCATTTTTTGTGACCTCATTGCATTGTGTTTATCCTGCCCTGAAACAGCTGAGCCAGCACCATCATTTAATTCTTCTTTGGCTCCTTTAGGCAGTGGCTAAAGCAGCACACCCTCCAGATGCTTCTCCAGAGTACTCTACAGGACACTTGCAGAGGAGGAGATTTTTATTCCCAGGAAACCTTGGAGATGTAGGAAGCAGAGTGGGGCAGAGACAGGGGGCCTCTGACTTGGTTGTCAGGTGTGGGTTTGTGAGTGAACACTGCCCTGCAAACTTGACCAGAGGCTATGTTCCTTTGGGAAGCATCTTCTGGTCTGTGAATGAGTCTGTAGATCCATTAGATTGTCCAATCTTTTGGAAAATATTGTCCTTAAAGATAACATCTCTGACTACATACAACCAGTCCAGTGGGTTTATGAAAAGCCCTCTGGTGACATTTGTCCTTAACATGGTGGCAGGTAGGCGTTGGATTCTGGTTATGAAAATCATGTCTTTCCCCTTAAAACTCAACGTTTATTTAGCTCTTATCTAGACCAATGTAAAGTCTAGAAACATGTGGAACACACGTCCCTGTTTGATATTGCAATCTCATTGTTGATTTCAAAGTGGAAAATATCTTGGAAAACAATTATTAAGAGTTTTAAGATGAATTAGGTTTGGGAAGACAACTTTCACCTCACAATTGGGCACCATTTGTTCTGGCTGTGACTTTCTCTCATTCTAATCGTCAGTCCTCATGGGGACAGAATTAAAAACAACTGACCCTTCCGTAGGTACGTCATTTATCTTCATTAAAATTAGGTCAGTATAGAATTCAGGACTCTTGGGTACCAGGGATCACTCATTCCACAAAGAACTCAAGTAGAAGAAATGGTCCACAATGAGTTGCTGTAACAACACAGCAAGTCCCTGTGGACCACAGACATTGAGGCTGCCCCTCAGATTTACCCTCAGCATGGGGAACTTACAATTGAATTCTAAGTATTCAGGTGACAGTAAAATACATACATATATATATATATATATATATATATATATATATATATATATACACACACACACACACATATATGAAAATACCATCCTTAGTTTTAAATTTTTTTCAACCAAATATGTTGATGACTTTTTTAACATAGTTTACTACACAGAATGCAGGTTCCCTGACTCTAGATCAAATACTCTCCTGACTCCAGCACTGAGCAGATTCTGTATCAATTTCCAAATGCTGCAGTAGAGCTTAGCTGCAGGTGAGAGTGACCTGCAGATGGGAGAAAACAGAATGTCCTGTTCCAGCAGAGTGCTCCGATGTGATGTCATCAGCTCCGCCTGTGTAGTGTCATGAAGATCAGCACTAGGGCATGATTTCATCACTTACGTAGCTTTTGCTAAGAATTTTTTCCATTATGAGGAAACCCATGAGGAGGGGTGGTGTGATTCATCTTTAAATTAAATTAATATTTTAGTCCTCATGTAAAACTTAAACTTTTAATCTTTTGAATCTCCCATATGAAGGATGTTTGAACAGTTGTGAATGGATTTTTTTAGAAACTTTGTTATTAAATTCTGCAAGTCATACTGGGACTCTTTTGAAATGTGTTTTCTATGGTCTCTTGGTCTTTAGTTAAACTTATATTTCTAACATCCTGTCATATGTGAGAATCTTGAACAGCCACTGAGAGAGAAGTGATGCAAGACTGGGTCGTTGGTGTTATACGTAGTCTTGTCGATTCATTTTTAAAAGAGAAATCAATGGCAAATAAGATAAAATTTTAATATATGCTTAAAGTCACTGAAGGGCATATAAATGTTGACTATATTATTTTATGGCCTAAGTGCCTAGTTTATAGACTTCTCCAGCATTAAGACTGTCCTCATTTGTGGTGATTCTGATGTCCACATAGAAGTTCATAACTTCTCCATCTTCTAGACATGCCTTCCTTTACCCTGGTCATCCACCCCGATCTAACCATCCAGTCCTGCATTTTATCATCACTCACATTGGTGTGACCTCCAAAGTCTCAGTTTCAAGTTCCCCCTGTCTGACCCTCACCTCTGATCTGCAGATAGGTTTTCCCTAGAGCCTCATCTCCAATGATCAATCCACTCCATCCACATTGGGTCAGTCTCTTCACCTCCATGGCTCACTGACCATCACTGCCTCACCTCCATCCTGGCCACCTTCAGATTCCAGAACCTACCATACAATCACTACCTTGCACACACGTCCTACCCCCTTGCTACAGTCCTCATTGCCAATTTACCAAACAAAACCCTATCTGGTTATATCCATCTGTCACTCACTCCACACCTGTTCTTAGGACTCAATGTGGCTGGTATGTGCCAACTTCCTCATATCTGGTGAGAAGAAGCAATTTATACACATGTTAAGAAATGAATGTTAATGTGGAAACAAATATTTACAGTTCGAAACTATAATCTTAACTATTAAATGATTTAAGGACAAACCCTTAACAAGTTGTTGCTTCTAGAGAATGGGACTTAGGAAGATAGTCACCGCTTATTTGATATGCTCTGCGTCATTTGAAAGAAATTGTAAACATGCACACCTTACTGCTATGACAAAAGAAAGAAAGGGCCAGGCCACGGAGGGCCTTGAGTGACAGCTAAGGAGTGTGCGCTTTGCTCTGAGTTAGAAGGCTTCCCAGAATGGCTCACTTTTCTTGGCACTGCTTGTCAGGAGGCAGCAAGAAGCTTCGGACAACCGTCACTTACAGGAAGGAGGGCAGAATGAGGTGGTCACGGATAGAGGTTGAGAAGTAGGAGGAGAGTCAGACCACATGTTGAGAAACATCACGTGACGACAAACGTGATGCAACTGGACTCAACACGCTCACAGGGAAGTCTTCGCGCAGAAAACCACAGGGCTGCCCAGTATCTTGAGAAGACAGACAGCACCTAAGTTCCCTCCGGCTCCTGAAGGCACATCTCAGGGGCAGAAAGTATCCTTTATCGACTGACAATCCCAGGAGGCTCCTTCCATCGACACAGGCCAGCTTGCCACATCCAGCAAGAGAATGGAGGAAAGGTAAGACTTTATCAAGATCTTATTTCTGTAAAGTTGCTGCTGTGTCTTTCCTCTCAGTCCACAATGGGGTGGAGCATTCAGGGAGCCCTATGACCCACAGGAAAAGACACAGGAGATCTGTGTGATCTCCCTCCTGGTGACTTGGGTGCTCTCAGACTTGACAGTGGGACATTCAAAGCTGCTAACCAAGATTGTTAATTAGGGTCCATCTTCATCCATTTAACCTTAGGGCTTCTCCTGCAAACTTGTCCAACTGGTGACTCAAACAGTAGAACTTTCTGACCAGGGAATACACTGTGTGGTCCAGCCAGATCAGAGACAGTTGCAGCGCACATTCTGTAGCTCAGCCTGATTGCAAATCTCAGCCAGTGGTCTTGCCACATAAGAGACAGTCTAATGCCCTGCCCAAATTCAGAGCAAAGGCAATAGCCCAGCCATCTAGACAAATTGAAAGAATTCTCTGCCAGCCAAGGGTCATCAGAAACTGCCCTTCAAAATCATAGTCTAGGGCTGGGGTTGTGGCTCAGTGGTAGGGCACTTGCCTAACATACATAAGGCACTGGGTTCAATTCTCAACACTGCATATAAATAAATGCATAAAATAAAGGTCTATTAACATCTAAAAAAATTTTTTTAATATCATAGTCTATACCACATAGTAAAATTCTATCCCTGCCATAGAACCAGTAAAGAACAAAATACAAAGGTCTCCACAAATATACAAACATCAAAATATAATACAAAGCTTACAAAGACTCAGTAGATCAGGACTAGCAAAAGGGGGGGGGGATGGACCTTAAACAAAGGGAAATCTATGAAATGTCAGGGGGAAAAAAAATTCAGAACAGTCCTCTTTAGAAAGGTCAATGAACTTCAAGAACGTAAGGATAAAATAATCAAATGAGGTGTGGGAGCAGATTGATGATTGAGAAGTGATCATCTCCCCAGAGAGACATCAATTTCAACCGCTCTTCATTCACCAAAGTACCTTCACAAGAGTTAAGGAAGAGTCCTACTGCCTAAATTTAGCATAATAATAAGAAACATTGCACCAGAAGGAAACAGTTGCCAGTTGCCCAGATCAATTATGAGTAGCTCACTGTGGAGAGAGATGCCCACTGCTTGAGGGAGGGGAAGGGAATTAAATCCAAGCCTTAGATTTGAAACCCAGTATCAGGCCCATCACAGTGAAAGATGGTGCCAAGGAGAGCCACACAGCCCCGCCCCCAGGTCATTGTCCAAGAACTGACTCTCTGGATGTGCATTAGCCTGATGCCCAAAGGACTGTCTCCACCATTCATACTCCAACCTTAGATAGCACATCGTAGAACAAGATTCTACCTGCAGGAGGTAGGGCAGGAAAGTGAGCACAGGACTTTGCCTTAATGTTCAGTGCCAGACACACTGCAGGGAGACCTAGCAGCAAGCAGAGTAAAAATGCCTTTCTCCCCCAAGCCAGTGTTTCTAGACCTGCTCAGACACCAGCCGGAGACCTGTGCCCTAGAGAGACAGACTTGTTTTAATCTGCATCATCCCTAGCCTCAGCGTGGGCCCAGGGTGCACTTCCAAGAATGTGCCAGTCCTCGCAGCTGTGACACTTAGGTGTGATTCAGCTTAGTATGAGTCTTCCCCCAACCTCAGGCTGCATGGATGGAGCAAAACTCTATCCACTGAGGTTTAAGACAGGGTGAAGCATAGGACTTTGCCTTGGAACAGTGTTGGGCCAGGGACACTTAATACTGGGAAGATCCTAATGGTACCTGATCCCAGGTCAGTGCTCATAGACAGGGCCTCTGGACCTGCCCCATTGCTGGGTAGAAAATTATGTGACCCCATTGATTGGAACTATGTCCAGGCCAGCATCACTGTGGATGGTTGTAGGTATCTCAGCCATGAGTTTACCACAGCAGCAGGCAGCCTGTAGCAGCATGGGTCATGGTCGTAGCCTGGGCTATAGTGGTCTTTATGTGCTGTGGGCCCTAAATATGACACAGCATTGTGTGCCACAGGACTTCCCACTCCTTCCCTTCCTCAATCCCAAGCAATCAATAAAGAGAGTGTAATTTTCTGATTGGGGGAAGAAAAAAGAGTTAGATGCCAAGTTGTTTCATTGAAGCATAAATCTAGTCCCTCTATGGTGAAGCCCAGGTCTGGCACAGCATGTCTGACCAAGTGCTAGTGACTGTCAAGATATGTGCTCCTACTGGGGCATCAGGCAGAGAAACTACACTTTTTGGACAGTCTCCTGGTTCATTTGAAGAACTCATCAATTGTGGATTTGGGATAAAATGGGAAGTGAGGCACCCTCTAGTGGTGAGATATTGACAACATGTCAGCAACAAAATTACCACAAGTATGGAGTTAGGGCGCCATCTAGTGGTTAAACTGTAGAAGAGACCACAGGCATAAAGAAAATAAGCAGCCTTCTTATTTGTGGAAGGACAGACACAAAGTCAGTTAACACTAGAATAAATACCCAGTCCTTCAATGTGCATATCATATAGTACTTGAAGAAGAATCAAGAACTTTCAGGGATGAGTGTGGGTAGAGAGTGTGCTTAGCAATGTGCAACTCCTCAAGTTTAATCTCCAGCACCAATAAAATACAAATCTCAGGAAACCATGCTTTCACCAAATGAATGAAGTTAAGATTCCAGAAAGCGACCCTACAATAACCAACATGGGCTGGCTCATATATAAGAACAGAGGATTCAAAACAGCCGTTTTAAGAAACGTAAACAGCATGTGGGCTGCTGGAACGGGGTAGAGTGCAGCCATGTCAGAATGTGATCCTGAGATGGACGTGTTCTTCGTGATCTGGCACCACAAGATCACCATCTTCACGGCCCAGCCTTGGTGGAGCTGACCTTCTGGCAGAGGATGCCTTTGAGTCTCTGCACGTGGAGCCCTTCTGTAGCCTGCAGTTTCCAGATGTGGTGAAGCCTCAGGATTCTGGAGGCAGTGCCAATGAACAAGCCGTGAGGGCCCCAGGCCCATCCCAGAGGCCCCTTCCTTCCAATAAAAGAGATTTGGGGGCTTAAAGAAAATGAGCTTCAAGAAAACAGAGGAAAAAGTCAGTGTTCCATCAGACAACAGAGGGGTTGGAGTAATTTTTTTAAACTTAAACAAATACTTAAGGTGAAAAGTATGCTAAGTAAAATTTAAACACAATAGATGGCACCATTGGAGTAGGTGGAACAGAACAAGAATTAATAAACTCAAGGATTGTCTATTTGACAATATATAGTTGAAGGAGAAAAAAGCAAAATTAATGAAGAGGAATAAAGAAAGCTTATGAGAAATTTGAGACAGCATTTAAAAATAATCATGTGGATTATTGGGACTAAAGAAGGACATGAGAATGTCAAAGAGTTAAAAAGCTCATTCAAACACATAATAACAGAAATCTTCACAAACCTAGAGATGGATACAAATATGCAAGTACAGTAAGGTCAGAGGTCACCAGTTAGATTCAACTCAACAAAGTAACCCCAAGACATTGCCAAGCTTCCAAGTTAAAGGAAAAGATAGGATTCTCAATGATCCAAGGGAAAAGAAACAACAAATAATGATGTTCTAGTTTGCCTTACAGAAGACTTCTAAGAAACATGACAGGCCAGGAAACAGTAAGATAATATTTTCATAGTTCCAAAGGGAAAAAAAAAACTACCAACCAAGAATATATATCGAAGCTACCTTTTGGAAATGAAGAAGAGATAAAGGCATTCCCAGATCATCAAAAGCTGAGATAATTTATCACCACCAAATCTGCCCTGCAAGAAATATTTAAGAGAGTTCCTCACGCTGAAAGGAAGGGATGCTAATGTATAAGAAGAAAACACTGGAAATTATGGACTCTCTGGTAAGAGTAATTATACAGACAATTTCAAAACATTGAATTTGAATACTATTATAAACATAGTGAGTAAACCATTCATATCTTTACCATAGAGACTAAAAACAAAATAATTTTAAAATAATTAAATTAATATAATAAGAGGTAGGCAATACAGAAAGATGTAAAATTGAACACAAAAAGTTGCAATAGGGGAAGGAATCTATCTCAAGGGTAAAATCCTTTTTAAAAATATTTATTTTTTTAGGTGTAGATGGACACAACACAATGCCTTTATTTTTATGTGGTGCTGAGGATCAAACCCAGGTCCTGCCTGTGCTAGGCGAGTGCTCTACGGCTGAGCCACAATCCCAGCCCCAAGTGTAAAATCTTTAATGTCTTTATTAGTGTATTGTTGTTATACATAATAAAATGGTTCATTTTGACATAATCATTCAAGAATTGAATATAATTTGCTCCACTTCAGTCCCTAGTACATCCCCTCCTCCCTCTCCCTGTTGCCTTTCCTCTACTCTACTGGTCTTCCTTCTATTTATTTATAGATTTCTCTTTAATTAGTGCTTTATAGATATACATAGAGGTGAAATTCACTATGGTATATTTATATATGTATACAGCATAATTTGGTCAATTCATTCTACTGTTCCTCTCTTTTCTTGTCCCACCTCACTCCCCATCAACCCTCTTCCTCTGCTACCCTGATCTCCCTTCTATTTTTATGGGATTTCCATTCCCCTACCTCTTTATCCTTATTTTGGTCTAGCTTCTACATATGATAGAAAATATTTTTTCCTTGACTTTCTGAGTCTGGTTTAAGGCATTAAGTTTTTTATTAGTAGTATGTTTTTCTTTTCCCAATTTTAGGATCAACATTATGTTTCTATCATTTTTAAATAGCTTATGATAATCAAAATATGTTTTATATGCCCCATGATAACATTAAAGCAATAGTCTATAACAGATACACCAAATATAATAAGCAAGTAATCAAAGCATAATATTAGACTAAATCACTTAATCCCCCAGGAAGACTGTAAGAAAGGGGGAAAGAAAGCAAGTAACTACAAAAAAAAAAAACTTTAAAAAAAATGTAACAAAATGTCAGTAGTAACACCTTGTCTACCAGTAATTACCTTAGACATAAGTGGATTAAATTCTCCAATAAAAACACATAGAGTGATTAAATGTATTTTTAAAAGATCTATGCAAATATTATATTTTATGCAAATGGAATCCAAAAGAAAGCAGGAGTGATCATGGTTCTATCAGATAAAGTAGACTTTAAATTCAAAGCAAACAAAGAAAGAGAAAGAGAAAAAAAAAAACATGGAAAGTCATATACAATTTAGAGGGGTCGATTCAGCAACAGGAAATAATAATTATCAATATATACACCCAATATTGGAAGATAAAATATATTAAAGCAAAATTAGTAGGCCTAAAAGGAAAGATAGACTTAAATGCAATAAGGGAATGGACTTTAACATGTCACTTCCAATAATGAACAAATCATTCAGACACAGTACTAACAGATACCAAAATTAATTTGTGGAAAACTAGTATGAATTCTTATAATGTGTGGTCTAACTCAGTAGATGGGAAACTTTTATTGCAGCTTCAATCTTCTCCATAAATTACCAAATCACCAAAGTTAAGTTATACTCTAGACCTATTGGGCCTACTTACAGAACATTCCATCCATATCTGCAGAACAAAAAATTGTCTAAATGGCACTTGGACCATTCTCCAGGATGGATCATATGGTAGGCTGCAAACATGTCTCAACAAATATTTTTAAATTGAAATAATATTATGTTAATATCGATTCCTATCATAATTCAATAAAACTAGAAATCAAAAACAAGAAAACTTTCAAAATCATACAAAAAGATATAAATTGAACAACTTATTCCTGAACAACCAATAGATTAGAGATTAGAAAATTGAACAATTTCTTGAAACAAATGATAAAACACTACATACCAAAACTTATGGAATATAGAAGAAGCAATAAGAGGGGAATTTAGATCAATAGACCCGTAATGGAGAAAGAACCAGGCACCATGGTGCCTGTCCTCAGTCTCAGCCACTTGAAAGCTGAGCAGGAGGATTATTTGACCACCTGAGTTCAAAAACAGCCTGAGAAACAAAATAGCAAGACCCCATCTCAAAAGCAGGAGGGGTGGAGGGGGTAGAAAGGTCTCAAATAAATAACCTATCATTGCACCTCAGGAACTAGAAAAATGAGAACAAACCAAACATAGTAGTAGTAGATGAAAGGAATAATAAAGACCAAAGATAAAATAAATGAAATAGATGACAAAACAATACAAAAATCGACAAAATAAAGAGTTGACTCTTCAAAAAGATTTAAAACTTTTTTAAAAAGACAAAAAATAAAAAAACAAAAGAAACAAAATTGACAAACCCTTAGCTAGACTAAGAAAAAAGAGAGAAGACTGAAATGAACAAGACAAAAAAAGAAGATATTACAGTTGATACCAAAGAAATACAAAGGATCATAATAGGCTACAGTAAAGAAATATATGCCCCAAAATTGGGTAGACTAGAAAAAAATGAATAAATTCCTAAACATGCACAACCGACTAGTGCTGAATCATGAAGAAATACAAAATTTGAGCATATCAATGATGAGTGAGAAGATTGAAGCCATAATAAAAGTCTCCCATCTGCTGAATTAGACCACACATTATAAGAATTCATACCAGTTCTCCACAAACTTTTCCAAAAAGTAGAAGAGAAGGGAAGACTTTCAAAGTTTTTTTAACATTAAAGCCAGAAAAAGACATCACAAGAAAAGAAAACTATAGGCCAATATTCTTGATAAACATAGATACAAAACTCCTCAACAAAATTATTAACAAACTCAGTTCAACACATTGAATCTGCTTTCATGGTACAATTGTCAATTCTTCCATGTACGTAGGAACAAGGTGACATGTAAGCATTGCATGAGCTGCTAGGAACCCAGGTTTTATTGTTTTACCTCCTTTTCAAAATTATTCTACAGTATGCATCTGAAAGGTCTAAAGAAGAAAACAGATGGACAAAACTCTAATAACTGAGGAATATTTCAAGAAGGGACTATTTACTGAGTTGGGCAGAATTTAGAGGTTACAATGCATTGTGAAGCACCCTAAGGCAAGCAATGTGAGATACTATTTCCACCTTCAGATTGGAAATAGGGACAAAGGAAAGAGCGGGTGCTACAGAGAAAACGGTCATAACTGTAGCTGCAGCCGCAGGAGAGGATAATCAGATAGAAGAAGCCCTGTCATTGCCAATGCAAGGTCTAAGGGGAAAATATACGCCTTATTCATTAGAGAGTAAGCTTTTTTTCACTTTAAAATAATGCTTCATTTCCAGTTTACAGTTAAACTGTAAACATATATACTGTTCTTTGAAAATTACAGGTTACACAAGGTGTATAGTAGGATCCCACTTTTATTAAATAGTATGATAATTAGTACCTATTTGTGTACAAAGGAAAGAGCTAGCAAGGATAATCATCAGGCTTTCTTGAACAGAGAGAAATATTTAAAAATGTGGTGACTGCCTCAATTTACTCTACATTAATTCTGACAAATTAGAATGATTTTCCAAAATGCATGTGCTTCCTTCGTAAATCTTTTTTAAAAACTTGAAAATATAAATTAAGAAAGAATCCATGCAGGCAAAATTGCAAATTAACAGAATGTCATTTTACTTATAAATCACAAAAAAAAAAAAAAAATCTGCAAGGGCAAGTGAAAAGGTCTGTGAATCCTTAAAGATGTATTTTGGAAAGTGTTTCTCTATGTTAATTGGTTAGATGGGTGTTTGAAAGTACTTGTATTTCTATTCCACTGAACAAATACCTAAGATCAAATAAAGAACTTGTTCAAAAGTTCTGTTACTAGAAAATGCAAGTGCATTTTTGAGAAAAGAATATTTGAGAAATAAAAGAATATTTGAGAAATATTTGAATTAAGCAGAAGGAATCGCTCTAATACTAAAACTAAAAAAAAAAAAATCACTTAACACAGGCAGAATGACCCTCCCTTCATAGGCTCAGCCATAACCTGGAAACATGAAAACTTGCCCTTCACCCACAAGGCCACCGGATATGAGATTGAAACCCAGGCCTCTGGAACAAGTCAGAGAATTATTACTGGGAGCAAAAGGTCAGACCCCTGACTGTCCCATAAAGACTATATTAAACTCACAAAAAACTATTCAGAATTTTAGTTTGACTGCTCTAACAGAGCCAATTATAATAATGACTTAAACAGAAGAGTGAAAGGGCAGCCTTGAGCTGGAGGCTCCAAGGCATCAGACATCAGAATTCCTTCTAAATTGCTGCTTCACTATCCCTAGAAAGTATCCTTAGCCTAGTTGTCCTATATGGTTCCAGGCCACATCAGGATTTACCCTAAAGAAAGACGAAGGAGGCTGGGTGCAGTGGCATAATCCTGTAATCCCAGCAACTTTGGAGGCAGAGGCAGGAGGATTGCAAATTCAAAGCCAGCCTTGGCAACAATGAGGTGCTGAGCAACTCAGTGAGACCCTGTCTCAAAATAAAATACAAAAATAGGACTGTGGATGTGGCTCAGTGGTTAAGTGCCCTTGAGTTCAATCCCCAGTACCAAAAGAAAGAAAGAAAGAGAGAGAGAAAGAACAAGGAAGGAAAAAAGGAAGACTATCTACTTCTATTAATCCTGTGACCCAGGATTTGGTTATATCAGTTATATCATTTCTGATCATCTCCCATTGGTTAGCACCTAGTCACAAGGCATTATCAACATTAAGAAAGACTGGGAAATGGGGTCCTTTTCTGATTTAAACCTCTTAGAAATATTATGTGACAGAAGGGGAGAATAGATATTGAAGAAAATTAGCAGTTTCTACAGCAATTGACTATCTCTCAGATTCTCTGCTCACATGAAAATATTTTGAAAGCTTCTCAGAAATAATAAATGATATGAGAAAAGACAGTGGAAAAAAAAAAACTTGGAAAGGGCTTCAGGAGTCCAGGAGCTGGTGTTGGAAGGTTCTTCTTACTGTAATCTCAGAAAATCCCTTTGTCTATTAAAGTCTCAGTTTCTTCCTGCGTTAAGTGAGGATAGTATAATAGATGGTCTTCAAGGCACACAGAGTTCATTGACTGGTGAACAAGTCCATCATGACTCATTCCTTACTGAGCCTCTGATTTTATGAAGAAGACAAATATATCACGCCCTAAAGACAAATGTACCTACTGCTAAGATCCCTGAGTGGAAATAACACGGGTTCTGGTTTTCCTCCCACAACTTTTCTGGCCATTCAGGGATATGGAAGCTGTGTCTCCACAAAAGCACATGATGGATGTGATCCATTCAGTCCTGGATCCTTGGAAGATAGTGCATCCTCTTTCCATTTGGAGGCTTCTTGCCCCTATAAATCCTCTGGATTCTGAAGTCATGAGTGCCTTTGTGAGGCAGGAAAGGGCTTCTGGATTCTCATATCTGTTTCTAACTGACTTCCACACACCTGTCTTTTTTCCCTGTTTAATTTGTTTCTCTTCCTCTGTTTCTGGAGTTTATATATGCTACACTGTTTTTTAATCCACAATTCTAGCTGTCATCTTGGATCACTTGGAAATTACTCTTCTGCTCTGCCTGCTCACATGTGTAATCAATACACAATGGTGGTGGATCCCAAGGACTGATTAAAAGGGTGGAACTTTAGGGTCCAAAATCACAGTGTGGGAGGCCAGGGATTGTTTGTCCTGCAAATCTATCTTCTTCTTGGTGTTGATGAGAAATTCAGCTCAAACACAACCCCTACCCATACTTTCAGTTATTTGAGCATATGTAGGTAATTCTTCTAAACATGCTCAGAGATGTCCACAAAAAGAATGATGATGAATGAAATTTCCTTCATCTTAATATAGATTTGTGTCCCTATACATTTTAATGTATTCTCATTTAACCAAAGTCTTCAATACTATTAGGCTCTGCATTTATTCATTGAATAAATATGATACATAGTATGCTCCACATCAAGTAAGATGCTAGGAATACAAACAGTGGGTCCGAGCATCCGTCTCTACTGATACTTTGAGCCATTTCTAGCTCATCAGGCTCAGCCATCCTCACACCTGTCCTAGCAAGAGCTCACATTCCCCATGGCCCTAAAACTTAAGATTTTCTTTCCTCTCCTTAGATGGAACACTCTTAGTCATTGGGTGTCATGATCACCTGTTTCTCTCTGAATTCCTGCACTAAGAAAAAAAAAAAAAACCTCTGGCCCAGAACAGTGGGGTTCAGGACCTTAGATAAAGCATTTTGATTGGGGGTATTAGAATCATAAAATTTTTCCAGTGTCAATAGAGAAGAGAGTCTAGTGCAGAGAGTCTAGACTTTAGAGTAAGCCAGAAACCGGTTTGTATCCAGGTTCCAGGACTCCCTGGACTTTGATAAGTCACTCAACCTCGGAAAGTCTCTCTTTCCTCCTCTGTAACAGTCTGACGGTGCTTTCCACGTAGCAGGGTGGTCCTAGAACAGTAATCATGCAGCAGGTGCTAACGTCTGGTTTGTGTTCCCAGGAGCACCAGTGGAGTGTTTCCGAGCACAAACCCAAACATCTCAGCCTGGGGGACGGAACTCACACCAATGAATGAAAAGGAAGGGACCGTTCCTGGAACTTTCAACAAAATGATCCTGATCCCAAACGTGGCCATCGTCATTTCCGCCCTCGTTGGACTGGCGGGAAATGCAATTGTGCTCTGGCTCCTGGGCTTCCGCATGCGCAGGAACGCTTTCTCGGTCTACATCCTCAACCTGGCGGGAGCCGACTTCCTCTTCCTCTGCTGCCACATTATAGATTCCGTGCTGGTGCTCGTCAAGTTTTTCTATCCTAACACGATCTTCCTCCCCTGCTTTACCACTGTGATGATGTTCCCCTACATCGCAGGCCTGAGCATGCTCACCGCCATCAGCATCGAGCGCTGCCTGTCGGTCCTGTGCCCCATCTGGTACCGCTGCCGCCGCCCAAAGCACACATCTACTGTCATGTGTGCTGTGCTCTGGGTCCTGTCCCTGCTGTTGAGCATCCTCAACAGGTATCACTGTGGCTTCCTGGATAAAAAATATGAGAATAACTCATGTCTGGCATCGAATTTTCTCAACACAGCATGCCTGATTTTTTTATTTCTGACTCTCTTTGGGGCCAGCCTGGCCCTGCTGTCCAGACTCTTATGTGGCTCCCAGAAGATGCAGCTGACCAGGCTCTACATGACCATCCTGCTCACGGTGCTGGTCTTCCTCCTCTGTGGCATGCCCTTTGGCATCCACTGGTTCCTGTTAATCTGGATTAAGATTGATTTCAATACACTGTCTTTTGGTGTGTATCTGCTGTCAGTTGTCCTGTCCTCTGTTAACAGCTGCGCCAACCCCATCATTTACTTCTTCGTTGGTGCCTTTAGGCAGCAGCTTAAGAAGCAGACCCTCAAGCTGCTTCTACAGAGGGCTCTTCAGGACACCCCTGAGGAGGATGATTGTGGAAGCAGCTGTCCTCAGGGAACCCTGGAAATGTCAGGCAGCAAAGTGGAGCCGTGATGAAAAGCCTCTGGCCTGGCTGTCAGATGTGACTTTGGGACTCAACACTGCCTGGCTACAAATGACACTTGTCTGCTTTTCTGTGGGTTTTATGCCCCTGAAATGCCTCAGTGATTCCCCAGTGTCTTTAAGAATATTATTTGAATGTGACTTTTCTAATTTTCCTAAGTTAAAAGCATTAATCTGAAAATACACTATCTCCATCATTCTTGATATTACCAATAAACTTCTCATGTTAACTTCCTTCAGATCTTCTTAGTGGATGCTTTTTGTTGTCATGGAAAAAAAAATCTCTTTCTAAAACCATAACGGTCTTGTTTGTGATTGTTTTCTACCTGGCCTTACAGAAAAAGAAGATAGCAAATAGTTTCCCATGAAACGTCCCATAGAATAACACCATCAGTAATCCTTTTACACTCATGAAATCATAAGATTCACTATGCTGAATCTTTTAACAACCCTCAGTATGTACTCTGACATCAACCAAAACACAAATCCTTAAAATATTTTTCAAGGAGAGTGCCTGCACATACTTATGCCACAGATCACACCATGATCTACTCTCACTCTTTTGTGATCCCAAAGAGGAATCCCTCGCCTCCAGCCAGCTCAGTTTAGTAACCAGTAATTTAGGATACCTATGGATGCAGAACCTGAGTGCTAGATAAGGAAGAGTACTTCACCTGGAGTCAGGTAACCTGTATTCTCAAATACTTGAAATTTAAACTGATAACTCTTCAGTTTTGCTAACCACACTAACTTTTTGCGGTAGGCATGAAAAGATAACAGAATGTGGACAGAACAAAATGAGAGGATAGACAATTCATAGTGACATTGTTCATGAAAGCTTAAGGTTCTTCAGGGAACAGTTATCAGAATATGGACAAAAGGAAGCAAGCAAGCAAGCAAGCTTCATCCCTGTGCCTTCTCATGTATTTTGTCATAATTTCAAGATTCCTCTTAAGAAAGGCCATAATGCTGCAGGGAGTGCGTGCAAGGAACAAGCAATAATATAATAATAAAGGCCTTGAAGAAACAGGGATTGGCGGAAGTTTCACAAAGTTAGTTAGAGTCAACTCCAAAATACTGTTGAGTCAAAGCCAACCAACCAGGTAAGCCCAGGTCAAGTCACAAGCCAACCACCTTCTCTCTACTTCCCAGGAATATATCCAACCAGATCAGAAGATGAAAATAAAATCAACAGAGAAATAGAACAAGAACTTAGGGAGGTGAAGGGAAAGAAAAAAGCAGTGGAATACCCTCAACTTCTCTGATGCTTTTTGGTCTGCAAAAAACCCACCTTTAAAGTAAATTCATCTTATACCTTGCATAAACATTCAACTCTTTCCATAACCTTCATGTAGATGATGATTTAAGAGTCATCAGAATCTCCTATTTGAGTTTTTCAGGTCATTTGCATCCCTTTTGGTATTCAGTATCTATACCATCTATTTTTTTCCAGTGCTGGGGATCCGAATCCATGGCCTTCCAAATGCCAGACAAGTGCTCTATCACTGAATTACACCCCAAGCCTTATGCTATCTTGAAATTCAGATTAAACTCTTGTTTTAATGTCCTGTTACACATGTGAAAGAATGATGCTTATAACTGACAAGTTCTGAAGAGTACAATGGGGGAAGAGATGCAGGTTGCAGGCTGTATACTATCAGTAAATTTTTATTTATTCCTTTTCAAAAAACTATTGAGAGAAAATATTTTAAAATTCTAACATTTGTTTAATAATAGTCAAGGACATGTGAATGCTTTTTTTTCTGGATTAGGTGACTGGTCTATAAACTTCTCCCCAGCATACCCTATGTTCTCATTCATGATGACTTCAATATCCATGTAAGTAGTCCATCCAACAAACTGACTTTTCAGTTTTTTTTAACATTTCCTTCTGAATTAATTATTGACTAACATAAATTGCAAAAGTACTATAAAGACTTTCTATATATGTGATACCCAGACTATACCAAGGGTAATATATTATATTATCAAAACCAGAAAGTTTACATTAGTTTACATAACCAAATCACCTACACTACAGGTCTTACTTAGATTTCATAACTTATTGAATGCATTAATTTGTAGGGTGGGGAGTACGAATTTGTGTGTACTTCTATGACATTTTATCACACATAGAGATTCACATAGCCACCACCATATTCAAAATATGAAGCTATTTCTTCACCACAAAAGAATTCTGCTGGGCTACCACTTAATACTCACACTCACCCCATCCTGCCTCCCAAACCCCTGGAAACCCCTAGTCTGTTCTTCATCTCTATACTTGTCATTTTATAAATGTTATATGAATGAAATTATACCCTAACTTTTGAGTTTTTGTTATTCCATTCAGCAAATGATCTTTAATAACCATTAAAGTTGTAGCGTATATAAACTGTTTGTTGGTGATTTTCTTAATTATATAGTAGGACTCCATAATAAAAACATATTGAGCTTTGTTTCACAGATCAGAAGTGAAGTGATATTTGGTTGTTTTCAATTTAACTTTCATAAATAAAGATGATATGAACATTTATATACTGAGTTTTACATGAACATCGTCTTCCATTCTCTGGGATAATGTGCTGGGGAGGCATGTTGGGTAGAATAAGAAGTGTGTATTTAATTTTGCCAAAAACTGAAATAGAATTTTCCAGAGTAGCTGGATCATGTTATTTTCTCACTGGCAATGTATGAAAGATCTGGTTTATCCAAATTCTTCAATATTTGAAACAATTTTTTTTTATTTTAGCCATTTGAAGAGGGGTATGGGTAAAACCACTATGGAAATCAGTAATGGAGATTCCTCAGAGGAGTAGGAATAGAACTACCATTATGACCCAGTATACCACAACTCAGTATTTATCCTAAAGAATTTATGTCTATATAGCAATATAGGCACACCATGTTTAAAGCAGCACAATTCACAATAACCAAATTATGGAAACAACCTAGGTGTCCATCAGTGGATGAATGGATAAAGTAAATACAGCATTTATGCACAATGAAGTTTTATTCATCCATAAAGAAAAATGAGGGCTGGGGATGTGGCTCAGGCTGTAGCGCGCTCACCTGGCATGCGTGTGGCCCAGGTTCGATCCTCAGCACCACATACAAACAAAGATGTTGTGTCCACCGAAAACTAAGAAAATAAATATTAAAATTCTCTCTCTCTCTCCCTCTCTCTCTCTCTCTCTTTAAAAAAAAATATTTTAAAAAAAAGAAAAATGAAATTATGTCATTTGCATAAAAATAGAAGAAACTTGAGAACATTATGTTAAGCAAAATAAGCCAAACATATGGTCATGGGCCATATGTTTTTCTCTCAGACTCTAGAGAGGAAAAGGAATAAAAAGGTGTGGAGGAGGGAATCTCATAAAATTGAAGAAACATAGTAGAGTAGGGGAAAGGGACCAGGTGGGAGGAAAGGAGAGAAAAGAGAATTACTGGCCAATGATATTGGCCAAATTACATTGTCATGTTTGTTCATGTAAAAATATGTAACAACAAATTCCACCATTATGTACATCTCGAAAAGAAAGCTAGAATCTCATGCCCTCAAAAAAAGAGAGGGGATTCTTGTGTACAAAATTTATCGTGGCGAATTTGGAACCTCTATTATTTTGAAAAATGGCAGAACCATCAGGACACAGAAGCCATCAGATTCCAAACCGTATTTAGGATGGTCACTACCTTTATCACTGAACTTGGGTAGGTCAAGTAAGGCTCAGTAGTCAAGTGCCCATGAGTTAAATCCCCAGCACCCCCCCCCAAAAAAAAAATTTGTTGAACTGACAAATTGAAAAGATTTCTAAATATTTTTAATAGCTTGTTCATTGGTCAACTTTTGTTATTAGAATGAAATACCTGACAGGCTACTCATGAAATAAAAAGATTCATCTACCTCAGTTTTGGAGGTTGAAAATTTGAATGCCACAGCCCAGACTCTGGGCTAGGCCCCAATGGATGGTGGGAGTGCAGGTAAAGCACAGACAGCTGGTTAGGACAAGTTAGCTCCTTATATAATGAATATATTCCCAAGAACTCAAAAGAGAGTTCACATGAGAACAAAATTCCAAAGTTCTAAGAGTACACTCCTAAAGACCTCCCATTAGACCCCACCTCTAGGTTCCATGGAACCTCCCAATACTGCGCCCCCCACCCCGCGCCCGCCCCCCTGCCAGGAACGAAGCACCAATCACCTCTCCTGCAGTCATCTCCTGATTTAGAGAACAAGGAAGTATACTCTGATGTCACTCAACCTGAGAAAGGCTCTTCCCTTCAGCTTGGTCAACTCTCCATCTCTGGACAGGAGAATAATGGTAAAAGGTAACTGTGAAACCCAAGAACTGTCAGATTTCCTCTTTGACCATTTAAACCTCAGCTTCTTCCAATGTTAAGTGAGAATATTACAATGAATAGATTTTAAGGAATACTTTCTAAATATTGGGATACTGTAGTATATAAAACATAAGTAATTTATAGAGTTTAATCGTTGATGAGGAAGACAAATGCAATCCATTCTAAAAACAGATGTACAAACTGTGAAGTGCCTTGAGTAGGAACAGCAGAACATTTGCATTTTTATATTCTCCTATTTCCTATTCAAGGCAACCAAAACTATGGGAGCTTGTCTAAGAGAACTCATAGTGGATGCATTCATTTATGGATGCCTTTCTGAAGGCCTGGAGGAAGGTGTTTCCACATTCCACATGAGGGCTTCCTGATATGGTAAATCCTCTGGATTCCAAAGCAATGTCCCCCTTTTTAGGGCAGTTGCCATCTGTTCCTAACTAACTTCCACCACTTCTCTTTTGTTCCCTATGTTATTGGTTTTTCTGCCTCTGTTTCTAAAGCTTGTTTATGCTAGATTTTGTTTCATCCACAATTTTGACTGCCGTCGCAGATGTAACTTGGAAGTTATTCCTCTTCTTTTCTCTCATACGTGTGTAATCAACACACAGTGGTGGTAGGTCCCAAAGGTTGGTCAAAAGGGTAGAACATGATGGGTTTAAATCCACAGTCTATGAACCAGGGGCTAATCACTCATCCTTTTTTTTTTTTTTTCTCCAATTACATCCTCTGTAAAATGAGGGAAATAGTAATTCTTATTTTATAGGTTCTTGGTTTAAACACATAGTAAATGCGCAATCAGCTCCTATTAATCACTAAGATAAGAACTGGTCCTCTTTCTCTAGTTGAAATCTGCATGAACAACTCACTTTATATCTCAAAGTCCTATACACTTTCTATTTCCCATAGACTCCTCTCACACAAAAGCTTTCACCAACAACAACAACAAAAATACTCTACTAAGGATCTGTTAGGAGAGAGACTGGAGTAGGTCTAGGTTAGGCACTCCCCAGCACACAACTCCCTCCATTTGATATTCCTGCACTTCAAACACATTTCAGTGACAGCCTGACCTAACTCTTAGCACTTCCTCTTCTATACTGCTGAGTTATTCACTCAGACACAAATCTTGCCCACGCACTGCACCAAAATGCTTCTAAGTATTCAGCAAAGCTATATTGAATTCTCACTCCAAGGCACTTCAGCAATCATCATCAGTTATCTGGTCACACAGAATAATTCTAAATACTCCACAGCTGTCCACAAAAGAATGATGATGAATGAGATTTTCTTCACCTTGTATGTGTGTGTTATGACACCATTTTTGCCTTTTCATTTTTATTTTCCATTTAATCCAAGTCATCTAACACTGTAAGGCTTCTCATTCATGTGCTCATTCAATGAATAAATATTGAGAACATATCGGCCATATACAAAGCTAAGCACTAAGGATATTAAAAAGGCACCTATTTACAATGCCTCACACACTGAGACATTTCAAAGCCCAGCCATCACATCTATCCAACCATGATCTCACATTGCACTCATGGTCCTAAAGAGGATTACTTAGATAGAACACTATTAGTCACAGGGATGTCATGATCACCTCTCTGTCTCAATTCTTGTTCCTCAGAGAAAACTTCCAGCCCAGGACAGTATAGTGGCTTATACATAGCTCTAGTCCATTGGGTGGGCTATTTGAACTACAGTATATTTCCATGTCATTTAGAGGATATAAAGTGCAGAAGAGAGAGTTTAATTGTGCAGACAATGAGCATTGGATTTGAATCCATATTGCAGGAATACCCAGCTCCTGAAAGTTTACTTTATCTACGCAACCCTGTGTTTTCCTCCTCTTTAAAATGGAGACTATAATTCCCTCATAGCACAATGATCCTAAGAATCAGAGATCATGTAGTATGTATTTGAGGCTTGTTTATGTTCCCAAGGTACTGTTGGAGGCTTTGTGAGCCTGGATACAACCACAACAGCCTGAATAGAAGCTACCAGCCCCTTCCTCCAACTTGGGAATTGCTGACCCTCATCATCACCCTCATTGGATTCGCAGGAAACACAGTTGTACCCTGTGCACAGAAACACCTTCTCCATCTACATCCTAAATCTGGCTGCCACTGACTTCCTCTTCCTCTGTTACCACATCATTGGTTCCCTTCAGGCTGTCATCACCTTCATTCATCCCTCATCTGTCTATACATCATCTTGAGGATTGTGTCATGTTTTCTCTACATCACAGGTCTAAGCATGCTCAATGCCATTAGCAGTGAGCATTGACTGTCCATCCTAAGGTCCATCCGGTACCACTTCCGTTGCCAGAAACACATGTCAGCCATCATGTGTGCCCTATTCTGAGCCATGTCCCTGCTCCTGAGCATCCTGAAGTGGTTCTACACTTGATCTTAGCCAAAAGGCCGAGAAGCGATCTGAAGTGGTTCTGATGTTGTATCCTGCTTAGGAATTCTGATGATGATTGGTGTAGGACAACTAATCCTATCATAACTATGTGATTGATTTTTTTGTTTGTGATTCTCTCAGGTTCCAACCTGGCCCTGCTAATCTGTATCCTTTGTGGATCCCGACAGATGCTGCTGACCAGGCTCTGTGTGATCATCTTGCTCATAGTTCTGGTCTTCCTCCTCTGCAGCCTGCCCTTTTGTAAAAGCTGGTTCCTATTTGTCTTGATTCAGAATTATCCTGATGCATTTATTTATCTTTATCTGGTTTCATTTGTTCTGTCCTCTGTTAACAGCTGCACCAACTTCATCATTTATTCCTTCGTTGGCTCCTTTAGGCAGCAGCTGAAAAGGAGACCCTCGAGCTGTTTCAACAGAGGGCTCTGCAGGACACTCCCAAGGAGGACAATTGTAGAGGCAGCCTTCCTCAGGGAACCCTGGAGATGTCAGGCTGCAGAGTACAGCAGTAATGAAGAGCCTTTGTTCTGGTCCATCAGATGTGGCTCTGGGAGTCAACAATGCCCATACTAACAGCTGCCTGCTCTTCTCTTGGTTTCATGCCCCTGAAATGCCTCAGTGATTTCCCACTGTGTTCAAATGGATTTATATTAACCTGGATTTTCTTGCTTAACTTAGAGAAACCAGTTTGAAATAAGAACATCTCTGCCCTACATACATTTCATTAACATTTTCCTGGAAGTGATTTGGGGCCTACCTTGGAAATTACTAGGGAGATTCATAAAAATTTCAGCAACCCACAGACATATTTTTATTCCCAAATTATCCCTAAAGATGTGTGAAGATAGATATATTCAATGTCTCTTCCTTCCTTCCTTCCTTCCTTGTGAGATTTTTTTTAAATCTATATATCTCTGCCTGATAGTTTTGATTCTCATTGTGCCTGAGATTATGGGAAGTTTCAGCATTGAATCCAGTGAGTGGGAAGGTCTGGTATTTGGGAACTTATAGTGGCAATCTCACTGTCAAGATGGCCCCATACATGTGAACTCCGTCTCAGTTCTGCCCAAAAAGCTCCCGCACAGCACCAGAGATGGGTGTGACCTGCCCCCACCTCTCTCCTGCTTTGACAAAGAACTTTCTATTGAATCCCTTTTATCTGTTCCAATATAAATAAACCTGGGGCAGGCTCCTTTCTTTGTTAGAAGCTGCACCCATCTATCTGATCAGCTTGGCCGTCGCTGCTCCCACTCTGAAACTATTTTTCCGTGTCCTGTGGTTATTTCACAGTACTATTTTATTATCTTTTATTTCTCAGCCAGCCCATCCCTCCAGAGGGGGACCCTTTCCCTCGCCCATGCAGGACGTGAGCCAGATGAGATGTCAGTTTGGGGGATGGGATGATTAGAATCCAACCAAAGAGGTTTTACTAACCTTCTCTGTACAGACCTGCTGTCTCTTGCTATAGATAAATAAATATAATCTTGGTTTAGATAGCTCTAGGATATGAAACTCTAACCTGATAAATAAAGAAGAATCACAAATATGAAAGATGACAGATTATTACTATTTTCTGGGATTTGGAGGTTTTACTCATTAAAAACTCAATCATTCAGAGAAAGGGTTAAACTCTTATTATGGTTTAGATCTGAAGTTAGAACCCCAAAATGTCCCCCAAAATCTCCTGTTGAAAGCAAGGCCCCCATGTGGAAAGATTTAAAGATGACTTTTAGGCACTAATTGGATCCTGGGGCTCTAACTTCCATTGATAGCTAAATGGACAACTAGATGTTGGAACTCTTCTTGGCTCCCAAAATCTGAGCAGTTTTCTTCTGCCGCACTCTTTCCCTCTTCCACCATAATGTTCTGCTTCACTCAGACCTAGAGCAATGGAGCTGACTGAACAAAGACTAAAACCTCTGAATCTGTAAACCCAAGGGAGAAAAAAACTTTCCTCCTCTAAGTGTTCTTATAAGGTATTTTAGTCCCAGTGATGAAACATCGACTAATATGACTATAATGTACTTCACTGATTTCTTCCACCCTTTGCACCCTTTGGGTTCTGTCCTAATTTGATCATTAATATTTGTATAAAGATGTTTTGTATTTGGCTGCATCATGATGAATCACTACCAATTTGGCTGGATTGAGTACAAATTGATAAAGCATCGATTTTACCTTTAAAAATCCTTATGAAAATATGAGCCAAGAGAATCCAACAATATACAAAAGGAATGATACTACAAAATGAGGTTTATTTCAAGAATACAATGAATGTTCTTTAAACTTTCAAAAAACACAGGACTAGCCTAAGTTTGAGGATAAGCAAGCACAACAGAGCACCACCCCTGCCTCCACAGATAGCCTAGCACTGACTAGCAAGCAACAAGTAGACCACCATGGGGGTTGACCGTGCTCATGGGGAGAGACATTCATTATAGTACAAACATGAAGGTGTGACTGAAGGCTGAAGGAGTAGCAAGGAACAGTGAGAAAAATTTACTGGCATCTCAGACCCCATCCTAAGCACAACATCAGCCCAAAATTGAGGCTTAGCATGCAGTGAAACTATCAGTACAAACACCATGCAAACTCATCCGACTCTTTTCTAGATCAACTCCCACATACTAATGTCTTGACAGGAAAGGCATGAACCTTTTCATACTTAATAGATTTTATTATCTACCTCATTTACTTCTATTCTACACAGATGTTCAACAATGAATCAAAAAAATTATAAGATGAGCACACAAGGGATATAGATCTGTGGGTAAAGTGCTGGCCTACTATGCACAGGTCCTGGGTTCAAACCACAAGACTGCAAAAAATAAAAATAAAAAAAGGACAATAATAAGCTGGGAATAGTGGTGTGCATCTGCAATCCCAGCTACCCAGAAGGCTAAGTCAAGAGATTATGAGGTCAAGCCAGTATGCATGACATAGTAAGACCCCATTTCAGAAAAAAAAAAAAAATATGAGACAGAAAAAAGCAAGTAAAAATGTTTCAATATCTATAGAAACAGAGAAAAATGTGATCCAAATGTGCAAAATAACAAACAGCAACTTTGAATATGTTCCTAGAACATAGAAGAGTGGTTACTAAAGATTGGGAAGGGTTTAGAGGGGTGGGAAAAGGTGGCTGACTTAATCATTGCGTGGTATATGCGTGTATGGAAATATCAACTGAACCCCATTGATATGTGCAATTAATACATGTTAATAAGAAATTAATTTTTAAAATGCATAGAGGGAGGAGAAAGACATAGTAGATAAGAGGAAGAGAGCAATTTACAGTTGCTCCACAGTTCAAGATTCAATCAGCAAGCGTATTGCTTCTCAGAGAGGTGGGTGACTGATGGGATTCACTGAAATCAACCCTGGACAGTATAATCATTTCTGTGTCTCTATAATCACATAATCATACTGAATTTCTGTGTTTCTATGATTATGATTATAGAGACAGAAATTCAATAGCTTTGAACACAGAACAAGAAATGATACACTAGAGATGTACTAGCTTTGGTGGCAGCAGCTCTGTCCATTCACTGTGGAAGGGAGGGGGAACATAGGCAGAAAGAGATTTAAAAACACACACACACACTGTGAATAAATTTGTCCCAGGGGAACTTGTACAATAGAAAGGCAGCTGGTCTTAACTGACCCAGAGACAGCAGGGCAAGCTGATAATTGAAAGATGCTCAGAATCTCTCAGCAGGTGAGTGGAAGAGTTGAGATGGAAACCATCTGCAAGTGGTTGCTCGGCAGTTTTCAGGAGCTCATAACAGCTTGCCAGCCTGTTCCAGCACATGTCTGTCATGGAGTCCAGAGTTGCCTGGAGCAGTTACCTGAAACAGCAAAGAAGATTGCTGAAGACACTGAAGAGAGAGACACTTGTGGTCCCTTTATCTTTGGTGATTCATATGACCAGCTGGGGAGAGGCTATAAACTGGTCAGACAGGCACATCAGCACTCCAAGTCTGATCCTGTGAAATCCACATCCATGGCAGTAGAATAGATGAGCTCTGCAGAAGATCAGATCCCCAGACATCCAACAGAGATTGAAGTCTGCCCAGCAACAGGGAGTGTGGATCTAATCTCAAATACGTTCTGAAAAGTTCCAAAGGGCAGGCAGAACTAAAGTCCAGCTGCTGGAACTTCCCATTTAGAACTCTATATTACTAAGGGATGTGGGGATAAGAAAGATAGTAGAATGAAACAGACATTATTACTTTATGTATGTATGTGACTGTATGACCAATGTGATTCTACAATATGTATACTCAGAAAAATGAGAAATTATATCCCATCTATGTGTATGATATATCAAAGAATATAAATGCATTCTATTATACCAAAACATCACAGGATGATTTCATTTGCCTCTATGTGGGCATTCCTGTGGTGACTGGGAAAATTATAGTGCTTGGCATTAGGAGGTCTGATCCTAGGAGGTCTGACCCTGCCTCTAACTAACATTAGAAGTCATATAGTGATGCTGGCCTTGGCTTCTTCATCTGTTAAATAAAGTTGTTGAAATGTTTTTTTTAAAAAAAGAACTCTATATTACTAGTCTATCCAGATAAAACTCCAGTTGTCAGTACTCCTCTGTACTGTGAAATGGAAAGAGTTATGGTTTACATATGTGGTGTCAACAGAAAGATCAGGTATGAGAAAATTCAAGAAGGTTTAGCAGTGAAAAGATTGGGTTATGAGAGCTCTGACCAATCAGTGAATTAATCCAATGGGGATTAACTGAGAGATAACTGAAAGCAGGTTGGGTCTCTCTCTCTCTCTCTCTCTCTCTCTCTCTCTCTCTCTCTCTCTCTCTCCCTCCCTCCCTCCCTCCCTCCTTCCTGGTACGATATCTTGAGCCATTCCCTCTACCACACTCTTCCACCATGATGCTCTTCCTCAAGCCCCAAGGAATGGAGTCGGCCATCTGTGGACTGAGACCTTTGAAACCATGAGGCCCCAAATAAACTTTTCCTCCTAAAATTGTTCTTGTCAGGTCTTTTTATCATAGCAGTGAAAAAGCTGAACTAAACAGGAAGCTGAGAGCTACTACAACCAGCCTTGGTTCTGAGAAACTGATGTGACTCCATTTTTAAAAATAAATAACAGCAGCTTCTACCTCAAGGCCTGTCCTAAGGAAGGGGGCGTGACCCTTATCCTTGGAAAAACCCTCAGAGCCTTTCTAGGCAGATAACCACCCTACTGAGTTGTTTGTCTGCAAATAAAAGGAGAGATCTGTGGGGCCAGGTGTCCCTGATTCAGTTAGGCTAGGTGAGGACCCATAGCAACCCCCTAGCAACCATCAATCAGCATGAGACAGAGAAAATACCTGGATGCCAGATGACCCCCAGTAGTTTATGGTGGTTGATAACATGTTGGGAAACCATGTAGTTTAGCACGTACACCCCTCTTGGCTTAAACCAATCAGTTCAAAGGAATCCCCCTCTTGTACTAACCAATCCCCCCCTACCCAACATGTTCCCGCCCGTGAATGTGCTAATCAATGTTAAGAGTTGTTGTTTGTCTTTCCTGCAGTATGGAATGATTTGCTGTGTGATGTTGTGATGCATAGAGTATCCCCCCCAACCCTATAAAATCTCACTGAACAAAGGACCAGGACTCACTCCCTGGGACCGCTGCGTCAGAACGGTTGTGAGTCCAGGCTCAAGCTTGCAATAAAGACACTTGTGTGATTGCATCGGATTCAGCTCCTGGAGGTCTATTGGGGTCCCACGAATGTGGCATTACAGTTCCAGGCCACATCAGCTGGTAGCTCTGTGAGAAACGCAAAGAGATCAGATTTAATAACCCCCAGCCCTTGATTTGAGGGGTACATAGCCCAAATGTAAATGCAAAGAAGGGCACAACAGCATGAGCCATAAGTATACATCCTTGTAGATAGTTTTGACCACCGAAGTGGAGACAAGCCCTTCATTTTTCATTAGGGATTTTTTCCTCTTTTTTCCTTTTCCTTTTTTCCATTCTATGTGTGTGTAAGAGAGAAAGAGAGAGAGAGATCTTAGTGCACTGATAGGTTCAAGAATATATATATATTTTTTCTTTCATTTTAATAATTTTTTCTTCACCTGTTTGTTACTTAACCTTTTTTAATTTTTTTGTAGTTGTAGTTGGACACAATACCTTTATTTTTTATTTATTTATCTTTATGTGGTGCTGAGGATCAAACCCAGGGCCTCACATGTGCTAGGCAAGCACTCTACCATGAGCTATAGCCCCAGCCCCATGTTATTTAACCTTTTTTAACCTTAGAAGGGGAGTTTTTATGCATTTGTTTCATTTGGATTTTTTGTTTGTTCTTATTTTTTTCTTTTGTTCCTCTTATTAATGCTTCTTTATTTTCTCCCCCCTCTAAGAGCCAAGTGCTCTTGTTCCCTCTTCCTCTCTGTTTATTTTATAACTTTTAATTCTTTTTTACTCCTCCTCCTTTACGTTCATCACCTGTTACCTCTCTTCTGCTTCCTCTCTGTTCACTTTTTAAATATTTCAAACCTTCTCTTACCTTTCTACTGACTACATCTTCTCTTCATTTAAGGAACTGTAATTTTACTCCCTGTTAAAACTGTTAGTTTATATCATTCCTAGCCCCCACCATTCATGCTGTTGTAGTTATAAGACAGTGGATGTAGCTGACACCTGCTACTTAATGACAGATCAAGTTCAGGGCTGTTTGTTATTGTTGCTGATGTTAAGTGCTGACCCCACCACTCCTCTTCCTGTGGCAGTCAGTACTATAGATGTTATGGTAGGCTGTATATTGGTTGCTACCATTATTACTATTACTTTCTCCCCCTTTATCTAAGAAGAACTAGGAGGTGATTGGGACACAACTTCACAGGAGAGAGATTCTCTTGCTGAACTACACTCACAACTCAGCCAAGGGACAGCAAAGCTCACTCCACACATGAACTAGCCTCACTCAAGCTCCAACAATACTTCAGTACATATAATAGGGGAGAGAAAATCCACAAACTACCAACCAGGCCTCAAGTAGGAAGAGCTAGAGGGGGCCTGAACATTTGCTCACACAGCAAAAACAGAGAAGTCTCAAGATGAGGAACCCATAGTATTGCAGCAACTCTCTAAGGATGAATTAAATAGCAGTTCTACAGCAGCAAACTGAGCAGAATTAGAGGCTGAAATCAACACTTTGATTATGCTGAGCCTTTGTGGTGAAGCTAAAGATAGATAAAACAACAGTAAACATTTATATTCCAAATATCAGCACATCAAATCACAAAAAAAAAAAAGATCAGAGCTGGGCATGGTGATACATGCCTATAATTCCAGTGAGACAGGAGGATCGCAAGTTCAAGGCCAGTCTCAGCAACTTAGTGAGGCCCTAAACAACTTAGTAAGACTCTGTCTCAAAATAAAAAATAAAACGGCTGGGGATGTGGCTCAGTGGTTAAGCACCCCTGGGTTAAATCCCCAGTATGAAAAAAAAAAACAGATCAGAAAGTTGGTAGAAAGTTAAATGTGCTCAATATTTCAGGTAATTAATTCAGTGTGATACATATAGGTGTTATTGCTACTATAATTATCAAAATTGTTATTTAGATGTTTATTGTCTGATGACTAATGAGCAAAATTCCCATGGATACCAAAATTCCATTTAACATTACACTAACCAAGTTTTTGTATGATCTCATGGAACTCCTTAATTCATGTGTGAAAATCAGAGTATTTATGAAAGCAGAGCTCAGAGGAAGGACAGGTGGGACCATGAGAACAAAGCCCATGGGACCCTTCAGACACCTGAGATTTACAGGAGAATAGAACTGAAAGTGCAAACAAAGAGACCATAAAAGAATGAGGGTGAAGTCCAAGTGGAGCCAAGACAAGACTTAAAACAAACCCAAGAGTCCTGTCACTATGAGGCTGCTTCACATTTTGTCCCCTCTGTGTGTTCAGAGCCAAGGCACACACATCTTGTCAGACACAGATGGACTGGAACTGACACCAAGAGCTGTCATGAACTCGTCTCTGGGAACAGCCATTCTCTTACCATCTTCTCTAGAATTCCCATACAAACAGGAAACTCCTTTGCCACTTACTATTAGAAAAATGTTGAATGGTCCAGCTTAGGTCATATGCCTCACTGGACAGGATATGGGATAGAGTCATTGCCTCCCATTTTCTCACAAGACATATCCCTTTATAGGGAAGTGGCTATAGTACAAAAAGAAGTCACTGTAGTACAAAGGGAAGTAGTTGTAGTACAAAGGTGGACATTGAAGGCTTTGGGAACCAACCAGTCACTCGACTTAGTGTCAAATGCATGAAAGAAAACAATCCCAAATAACCAAGTGCTGAATGTTTTCTTTGATATAAGGAGGTTGATTCATAGTGGGATAAGGAGGGGGAGCATTGGAGGAATAGACAAACTCTAGATAGGGCAGAGGGGTTGGAGGGGAAGGGAGGGGGCATGGGGTTAGAAATGATGGTAGAATGTAATGATCATTATTATCCAAAGTACATGTATGGAGACACGAATTGGTGTGAATATATTTGTATACAACCTGAGATATGAAAAATTGTGCTCTATATATGTAATAAGAATTGTAATGCATTCTGCTAGCATATATAAATTAAAAAAAAAAGAAATGCAAATTCTAAAAAAACAACTTCAGAAAAGAACAAGAACAGCTTAGGAAATCAAACAATAATTGAGGGAAGACTAATAATTTTTTTTCTTCAATCCCCTCTAAGTTTTCAATAGGAATGGATCCCTGTAACAAAAGACAGATTAACAAGAGAAAAGCAAGAAGAGATGATTAACATGTACATTTCACATATGCATGGGAGACACTCAGGGAATAGTAGTTTTCAAGAGGTGGCTTTAAAGTCCAGCTTCAACAAAGAACAACAACTTTACAGAGAAGTGACAAGACAAAAGAAGAGGACTTGAAGTCTTTAGGGGCAGCAATTTGTGGGAAGTCAAATAAATGACAAAGGCTGGCTGGGAAAGCTTGTCACTATAAATTCCTCTGTTTCTGCCAGGCGCTGTAGTGAGCAGCTGTAATCCCAGCAACTCCCAAGATAAGTAGAAGCTAGATTGTTGAATGTCAAAGCATCTAAAAAGTTGATTAACCTTTGTTTTTACTAGTTGGAAGAGACACACACACCAAAAAAAAAAAGCCATTTCTATTAAGTTAGGCTATGCTGAACTATGCAACCTATCCCTGCATCTCCAAAACTTGAAGATGAAAAATCAGTACCAATTTCATAACCACTGCCCTGCCTCTTGTGTGCTCACAGACTCATTCTCTCGGCTCCCTCTTCTGGACAGTCTGAGGTTCTCATCACAGCAGATGATGAATGTGAAGATTGAGGACATTTGTCCCCCAATCAGAGAGGGCTGTGGTTGCACCATGGATGCCTCTTCCTATCCCTCGCAGCAGTCTAGGATTCTTTCTCCATGAGCAGAAGGCAGAACAGAGTCCAGTCACGATCACTCAAAAAGATTTGGTCATTTATTTTGATTATGCTCCTCTGGAGTAAAACCTCAAAACTTTCCAAAAGTTGCAACTACACCAGTCCTTATTCCAGTACTGATGTGTGCACCTTCATCCTGAATTGAAGAATATCTGTCACTGAATAGCAACCAATATTCAAGACACTCCACCCATGTGGTCTCTGTTCCACCCCCCAGAGAATTACAGAGGCTCTCAAACTCTGACAGGGCAAACTTCCACCATTTTTAAAACACAGGTCTAAACTCTTAATGGAAACACTAGCAGCTAAATATAATCATATATGGGAAATCATATATAATGTTGCCATATATTATTTAATCCCCTTGTGCAATTTGAGACAGTTCCCCATAATAAAACACAATAATATTTCTCCAAAGAAAGTTATGACTATGCACACTAAGGGAGATTAACAAAGATGACATTCTGCCTCACAGAATTCTAGCTCTATGAGCTTTAGTAACAAACTTACAAAGCCAACATTCAGTTTTCAGAGCTTGGGGACATGTGGGAATTGCAGATCAGAGAATATGGACCTGTATCTGTGAATAAATTAATTGATGTGAATTGGTTTCCTGGGAGTTAATGGGCT
The DNA here is from genome assembly GCF_047511675.1 of Marmota flaviventris. Taxonomy (NCBI): domain Eukaryota; kingdom Metazoa; phylum Chordata; class Mammalia; order Rodentia; family Sciuridae; genus Marmota; species Marmota flaviventris. The sequence continues at coordinate 45,109,476 of NC_092506.1, forward strand.
GAAGATGTGGCTAAATTCCAGGAAGAGACTCTCATCACTAGGCTCTCTTCAAGAAATTCTTTGCACTGTGCAAGTGAACAACATCATCATCATCATCATCATCATCATCATCATCATCAATATCATTATATTCCTCATCGCTAACATTAGTTGAGCATTTCCTATGAGCCATGCTACATGTGAGTTTCTTTTCAAGCAATGTCTCATTTGATCATCATGAGCACTATGATGAGCACTATGAGGACATTAGTATTATGATTGGTAGGCCATAAAAATTTAATATTCAGGGAGAATAAGAAAGTTTCACAAGATAACACAGCTCATAAGTCACAAAACATAGTATCAAACCTATGTCTCTCTGACTCTGTGATCTACTCATAACCATTGTTTGCACTGCTGACTTTCATCTTTGTTTCTGGTGAAAGGCTGCCTTGTCTCTGCTCTATCTATAGCCCACCCCCATCCCTACCCCCACCCAGGGCCCTCTGGAAAACCAAGTAGGGTCTTCCATAATGATGCTGCCTAAGGAGTCAACAAAGAAGTAAATGATGGGGTCGGTGCTGCTATTCATTCAGAACAGGAGATACACTAATCAGGCAGGGCTTAATACTGATACCCCAGTTACCAGTGATGAGTCCTGCTTACTCACATGTTGAAGCACGCTGAGGCAAGCATATAAAGCAGGGTTTATTTTAAAAGGGGTAATACAGACTTCTCCCACGAGGGAGAAGGGGGCCATAGCTGGTATCCTGCCATCCCAAGAAGTGAGAGCATTCTGCCTCTTTTGCACATCCTAAATTTCCTTTGTTCTCCTGCTCTCTTCCCCCTTATCTCTCTTTTTCCTGCATATTGACTAGACCCAGGAGATGCTCAGGTGGGATGGCCAAAAGGTGAGAAGCAGATGGACAGGGGAAGGACCAAATAGAGCAGCCCAGGACACGTCAATTAACAACTTTTATAACTCCCTGTAGAGAGGGACAATTCCTGGGACAGGTTACCTTAGCAACAGGTTGGAGCAGGGCAGGTTATCTTGATAACAGGGGGAGGAAGGGCTCTGAAGGCATTAGCATTTCAATCCCTCTCCAACTTCCCAGACCCTAATAGGTCCCCTTGTTCTGATCTGACCCAAATTATCTTTATCTATCTATACTGACTGCTGCTTTTAATTCTGGCTTCAATACCACAGAGATAGAGCAATGCCCAGTGGAATAGGTATGAGCAGACGCCCAGGGGTAAACCACAGAGGAGGAAGACCAAAACTGTGAGCAGAATTGTTACAAGGAGCCTGGTCAACCCTTCCCTGCTGGGAGACACACTAGATTCTAACCAACAGGGTCAGGCTGGATCTACTGAGAACCATAAACATAAAGACCACCCCAGTGGAGGGATGAAGTCAAAATACTGCCACGGTCTGTCTTTAAAGAATCTAAACTGTAAGCCACAGAGGTCCTTTCCAGGGTACTCAGCAGCAGGGACAGGGACCATGAGAGCAGTTATCTATATGGGAAGCAGCAGTGGTATCAAATGGGTCACAGGACAGATATAGTACAAAGACAGACAGGTGCTAATAGCCTTAAGTATGCTCAGGCCCATGACAAAAGAGTACCTGACAGTGATCATGAAGAATAGCATGCATACCACAAGGACCTGGAAGACGCAAACAATGTCCTCTAGAGATTGCACAGCCCGGTAGAGGAGGAGCACATGAACCTCAAAAAAGCTAAGGATGTAGATGAAGAAGGAGTTCCAACAGATGCAGAAGCCCAGGAGGCAAAAGACCATCATTTCCCACCAGCCCATCAAGGGCAATGATGAGGACAAGTAAATCCAGGATCAAGAAGTTGAATAAGAAAACCAGACCAGAGATATAGAAAGATGGCGGCGAGGGGAGTGCATTGCCCCCGTGTGCTGCTTCACTGTGTGGGAGTATGACAAGTCAGGACGGCTAAAGGATATCTTGTTAGGAATTTCCAGCAATAGTGGGGTGCTCCGGAACCTGGAGGAAGGATTTCCATTGCACGAGGATCAGCTACGGGGACTCAAACGCGAGAGGTTTGTCGCACTGCTTATTCAGCAAATCGGCCCGAGGCTAGAATCTGCAGCGTGCGCTGGGATAGAGACGCAGGGTTACAGCGCTGCAGTTTCTGCCAGCCGCGCAAGCACCGTACTCAGGGCTGAATTCTGGGTTCGAGACGGGGGAAGGAAGCGGTCCATCTCGGTTCTCCACACCGGTCAGACCACAGAGGAGGCCAGCAGCCACCATGTTGGTAAACTGACGTCACCACCGCTGTTTTCGACTGACCGCAGCTCATTCAGCCATAGAACAGGTAATTTCAGGCTGCAATTCGCCTGCGGCTTGCAGACAGATTGCTAGGGCTCAGCGCCTGGGTGCTTCTTAGAACCTGATCTTATCGGAGTGAATACCCAGCGCGGGGTGGCCGAGTTCCGGCTCCCGGAACCGCCCTGGCCCAGGGCTGCTGAGCCCGCGGAGGCTGCTTCTTGGACCCTGCGCCTACCAGAGCATACAACAAGCACTAAGCAGCCGAATTACAGCTCCCGGAACTGAGCCCGCAGGGACTGCTTCTTGGAGCTTACATTTATAGGAGCTTACACCGAGCACGGAGTGGCCGAGTTCCGGCTCCCGGAACTTCCCTGGCCCGGGGCTAGGAGCCCGCGGAAACTGCTTCTCGGTCCGGGTCCTGCTGAGGGCCGGTCAGGACTCACCCGGTGCTTTGGTTGCCCGGCAAGGGGAACGAAATGCTGCCATTCGCATAGGATACCAACATGGCAGAGATCTGATGTCTGCAGAAAGCGGCGGAGGAGGGAACTTCATCAATACCAGTGGTGACATAAGCAGTTGGTCTCCTGGTAGGGGGGGTGAGGCACAGTCACCCGAGTCTCCTCAATTTGTCGTCGAGCCAGAGGGAAGGAGCCGGGCCGCCGCCAGCGCCCGGAGCAGGCCCAGTGGCTCGCCAGCGTGGTGACCGCGTGACCCCAATTGGAGAGGGGGCGGAGCGGAGCCGCCACCCGCAACCGCAAGGTGGGCAGACCCGCGACCCAGTGGTACATGGGCGTGGTAGGAGGGGCAGGGCAGAGCCGCGGTTCGCGCTTGCAAGGTAAACAGACCTGTGACAGCCTGGTGGGTCAGGCCCAGTGGCCTACCAGTGTGGTACACACGTCACCCCAACTGGAGTAGGGGCAGAGCAGATCCTTCTCCCACGCCCGGACCAGGCCCTGCCGGTGTGGTGGTCACGTGACCCCAATTGGAGTGGGGGCGGAGCGGAACCGCCACCCGTGCCCGCAGGGTGAGCAGACCAGTGATCAACCTGCAGATCAGGCCCAGGGGTCCGCAGGCGTTGTAGGAGGGGCAGGGCAGATCCGCCGCCCGCGCCTCCAAGGTAGGCAGACCTACAACAGACCAGCGGATCAGGCCCAGGAGCCTGCCGGCGTGGTACAAACACCACCCTAATTGGAGTAGTGGCAGAGCAGAGTCGCCGCCCGTGCCAGGAACAGGCCCAGCGTCCTGCAGGCGGGGTAGTCACGACACCCCAATTGGAGTAGGGGCAGAGCAGAGCCTCCACCCGTGCCCGAAAGGTGGGCAGATCTGCGACCGACCAGCGGGACAGGCCCAGTGGCCTGCCGGTACGACAGACACGTCACCCCATTTGCAGTAGGGGCAGGGTAGAGCCGCCGCCCGCGCCTGCAGTGTAGGCAAACCTGCAACCGACCGGCGGATCAGGCCCGGTGGCCTGCCGGCGTGGTACACTCGTCACCCCAATTGGAGTAGGGGCAGAACAGAGCCGCCGCCAGCTCCCAGAACAGGCCCAGTGACCTGCCGGCGTGGTAGCCACGACACCCCAATTGGAATAAGGAGAGAGCAAAGCCGCCGCCCGCACCTGCAGGAAAGATACGCAAGCAGTATGAAAAGACAAGGAAAGAAAGGACCACAAGCAATGCAGGTCAACGCAACTTTAGAAGAGGTAACAGCTGCAGCAGATGGAATGTCAGATAAAGAATTCAGGATATACATGCTTCAGATGATCTGGAGTATCAAGGAAGACATTAAACAGCAAAATCAGACAATGAAAGATCACTTCGACAACGAATTACGCAAACAAATCCAGGAAGCAAAGGATCAACTATACAGGGAGATAGAGGTTATAAAAAACAAACAAACAGAAATCCTAGAAATGCAGGAAGCAATAAACCAACTTAAAAACTCAATGGAGAATACTACCAGCAGAGTAGAACACTTAGAAGATAGAACATCAGACAATGAAGACAAAGTATTTCAACTGGAAAAGAACATAGACAGCTCAGCAAGACTGTTAAGGAACCATGAGCAGAACATCCAAGAAATATGGGATAACATTAAGAGACCAAACTTAAGAGTCATTGGGATACAGGAAGGTACAGAGCTCCAAACCAAAGGAATGAGAAGTCTATTCAATGAAATAATACAAGAAAACTTCCCAGACTTGAAGAATGAGACAGAATCCCAAATCCTAGAAGCTTACAGGACGCCGAATGTGCAAAATCATAAGAGATCCACACCTAGACACATTATAATGAAGATGCCCAACATACAGAATAAGGAGAGAATTTTAAAAGCTACAAGAGAAAGGAAGCAGATTACATTTAGGGGTAAGCCAATCAGGATAACAGCTGATCTTTCAACACAGACTCTGAAAGCTAGAAGATCCTGGAACAACATATTTCAAACACTGAAAGAAAATGGGTTCCAACCAAGAATTGTGTATCCAGCGAAATTAAGCTTCAGGATGGAGGATGAAATTAAAACCTTCCACGATAAACAAAAGTTTAAAGAATTCGCAGCTAGAAAACCATCTCTTCAAAACATCCTCGCCAAAGCATTACAGGAAGAGGAAATGGAAAATAACAATGAAAACCAACAGTGGGAGGTAGGACAGTAAAGGGGGGGGGGATAATCAAAGAGGAAAACAAACCATGTTTAGTAACATAAATAAAAAAATATGGCTGGAAGAACAACCCATATCTCAATAATAACCCTAAATGTTAATGGCTTAAACTCACCAATTAAGAGACACAGGCTAGTAGAATGGATCACAAAACAAGACCCAACAATATGCTGCCTACAGGAGACGCATTTGATAGGAAAAGACTTACATAGGCTGAAGGTGAAAGGTTGGGAAAAATCATATCACTCATATGGACTTCGGAAACAAGCAGGAGTGTCCATACTCATATCAAATAAAATAGATTTCAAGCCAAAGTTAATCAAAAGAGATAAAGAGGGACACTACATACTGCTTAAGGGAACCATACACCAACAAGACATAACAATTATAAATATTTATGCCCCAAACAATGGTGCAGCTATGTTCATCAAACAAACTCTTCTCAAGTTCAAGAGTCTAATAGACCACCATACCATAATCATGGGAGACTTCAACACACCTCTCTCGCCACTGGACAGATCTTCCAAACAAAAGTTGAATAAGGAAACTATAGAACTCAATAACACTATTAATAACCTAGACCTAATGGACATATATAGAATATACCACCCAACATCAAGCAGTTACACTTTTTTCTCAGCAGCACATGGATCCTTCTCAAAAATAGATCATATATTATGTCACAGGGCAACTCTTAGACAATATAAAGGAGTAGAGATAATACCATGCATCTTATCTGATCATAATGGAATGAAACTGAAAATCAACGATAAAAGAAGGAAGGAAAAAGCATACATCACTTGGAGAATGAACAATAGGTTACTGAATGATCAATGGGTTATAGAAGACATCAAGAAGGAAATTAAAAAATTCTTAGAGATAAATGAAAACACAGACACAACATATCGGAATCTATGGGACACATTGAAAGCAGTTCTAAGAGGAAAATTCATTGCTTGGAGTTCACTCCTTAAAAAAAGAAAAAACCAACAAATAAATGATCTCATACTTCATCTCAAAATCCTTGAAAAAGAAGAGCAAAACAACAGCAAAAGAAGTAGAAGGCAAGAAATAATTAAAATCAGAGCTGAAATTAATGAAATCGAAACAAAAGAAACAATTGAAAAAATTGACAAAACTAAAAGTTGGTTCTTTGAAAAAATAAACAAAATCGACAGACCCTTAGCGATGCTAGCGAAGAGAAGAAGAGAGAGAACTCAAATTACTAGCATACGGGATGAAAAAGGCAATATCACAACAGACACTTCAGAAATACAGAAGATAATCAAAAACTATTTTGAATCCTTATACTCCAACAAATTAGAAGATAGTGAAGGCATAGATAAATTTCTTAAGTCATATGATCTGCCCAGATTGAGTCAGGAGGATATAGAAAACCTAAACAGACCAATATCAATTGAGGAAATAGAAGAAACCATAAAAAGACTACCAACTAAGAAAAGCCCAGGTCCAGATGGGTATACAGCAGAATTTTACAAAACTTTTAAAGAAGAACTAATACCAATACTTTTCAAGCTACTTCAGGAAATAGAAAAGGAGGGAGAACTTCCAAATTCATTCTATGAGGCCAACATCACCCTGATACCTAAACCAGACAAAGACACTTCAAAGAAAGAAAACTACAGACCAATATCTCTAATGAACCTAGATGCAAAAATCCTCAATAAAATTCTGGCGAATCGGATACAAAAACATATCAAAAAAATTGTACACCATGATCAAGTAGGATTCATCCCTGGGATGCAAGGCTGGTTCAATATACGGAAATCAATAAATGTTATTCACCACATCAATAGACTTAAAAATAAGAACCATATGATCATCTCGATAGATGCGGAAAAAGCATTTGACAAAGTACAGCATCCCTTTATGTTCAAAACTCTAGAAAAACTAGGGATAACAGGAACATACCTCAATATTGTAAAAGCAATCTATGCTAAGCCTCAGGCTAGCATCATTCTGAATGGAGAAAAACTGAAGGCATTCCCTCTAAAATCTGGAACTAGACAGGGATGCCCTCTCTCTCCACTTCTGTTCAACATAGTTCTCGAAACACTGGCCAGAGCAATTAGACGAAAGAAATTAAAGGCATAAAAATAGGAAAAGAAGAACTTAAATTATCACTATTTGCAGATGATATGATTCTATACCTAGCAGACCCAAAAGGCTCTACAAAGAAACTATTAGAGCTAATAAATGAATTCAGCAAAGTGGCAGGATATAAAATCAACACGCATAAATCAAAGGCATTCCTGTATATCAGCGACAAATCCTCTGAATTGGAAATGAGGACAACCACTCCATTCAAAATATCTTCAAAAAAAATAAAATACTTGGGAATCAACCTAACAAAAGAGGTGAAAGACTTATACAATGAAAACTACAGAACCCTAAAGAGAGAAATAGAAGAAGATCTTAGAAGATGGAAAAATATACCCTGTTCATGGATAGGCAGAACTAACATCATCAAAATGGCGATATTACCAAAAGTTCTCTATAGGTTTAATGCAATGCCAATCAAAATCCCAACGGCATTTCTTGTAGAAATAGAGAAAGCAATCATGAAATTCATATGGAAAAATAAAAGACCCAGAATAGCAAAAACAATGCTAAGCAGGAAGTGTGAATCAGGCAGTATAGCGATACCAGACTTCAAACTATACTACAGAGCAATAGTAACAAAAACAGCATGGTACTGGTACCAAAACAGGCGGGTGGACCAATGGTACAGAATAGAGGACACAGAAACCAATCCACAAAACTACAACTATCTTATATTTGATAAAGGGGCTAAAAGCATGCAATGGAGGAAGGATAGCATCTTCAACAAATGGTGCTGGGAAAACTGGAAATCCATATGCAACAAAATGAAACTGAATCCCTTTCTCTCGCCATGCACAAAAGTGAATTCAAAATGGATCAAGGAGCTTGATATCAAATCAGAGACGCGCCGTCTGATAGAAGAAAAAGTCGGTGGGGTCGGGCTCCAAATTCCTCAATAGGACACCCATAGCACAAAAGTTAATAACTAGAATCAACAAATGGGACTTACTCAAACTAAAAAGTTTTTTCTCAGCAAAAGAAACAATAAGAGAGGTAAATAGGGAGCCTACACCCTGGGAACAAATCTTTACTCCTCACACTTCAGATAGAGCCCTAATATCCAGAGTATACAAAGAACTCAAAAAATTAGACAATAAGAAAACAAACAACCCAATCAACAAATGGGCCAAGGACCTGAACAGACACTTCTCAGAGGAGGACATACAGTCAATCAACAAGTACATGAAAAAATGCTCAACATCTCTAGCTGTCAGAGAAATGCAAATCAAAACCACCCTAAGATACCATCTCACTCCAGTAAGATTGGCAGCCATTAGGAAGTCAAACAACAACAAGTGCTGGCGAGGATGTGGGGAAAAGGGTACACTTGTACATTGCTGGTGGGACTGCAGATTGGTGCAGCCAATTTGGAAAGCAGTATGGAGATTTCTTGGAAAGCTGGGAATGGAGCCACCATTTGACCCAGCTATTCCCCTTCTTGGTCTATTCCCTAAAGACCTAAAAAGAGCATGCTACAGGGACACTGTTACATCGATGTTCATAGCAGCACAGTTCACAATAGCAAGACTGTGGAACCAACCTAGATGCCCTTCAATAGACGAATGGATAAAAAAAATGTGGCATTTATACACAATGGAGTATTACTCTGCATTAAAAAATGACAAAATCATAGAATTTACAGGGAAATGGATGGCATTAGAGCAGATTATGCTAAGTGAAGCTAGCCAATCCCTAAAAAACAAATGCCAAATGTCTTCTTTGATATAAGGAGAGTAACTAAGAACAGTGTAGGGACGAAGAACAGGAGAAGAAGATTAACATTTAACAGGGATGAGAGGTGGGAGGGAAAGGGAGAGGGAAGGGAAATTGCATGGTAATGGAAGGAGACCCTCAGGGTTACACAGTGGAGGAGGTAGAGAGAGAGGAGGGGAGGGGAGGGGAGAGGTGGGGAGGGGGGAGGGTGGAGGATGGGAAAGGCAGTGGAGCACAACAGACACTAGTATGGCAATTTGTAAATCAATGGATGTGTAACTGATGTGATTCTGCAATCTGTGTATGGGGTGAAGGTGGGAGTTCATAACCCACTTGAATCAAAGTGTGGAATATGATATGTCAAGAAATTTGTAATGTTTTGAACAACCCACAATAAAAAATTAAAAAAAAAAAAAAAAGAAGTTGAATAAGAGCCAGGCATGGTTCACGCCTGTAATCCCAGAATCTCAGGAGGCTGAGGCAGGAGGATTGCAAGTCAAAGCCAGTCTCAGCAAAAGCGAGGTGCTAAACAATTCAGTGAGACCCTAAATAAAATACAAAATAGGGCTGGGGATGTGGCTCATAGGTTGAGTGCCCTGGATTTCAATACCAGATACCAAAACAAAAAACAAAACAAAACAAAAAGTTGAATAAGGATTTGGAGTCAAGTGCAGATAACATGAAGTCATCATTGGTGGTTGCTTATAACATATCCCAGAACCCTCTGGTGGTGCATCTGAGAACACAAATAAAATCTCATATCTACTCCATGATTGTTAATCCCTACATGCACCCTATAACTGGATAAAATTTTGAGATAGTCAGTTGGGATCTCCTCTTCACATCTCCACCATAATTTACTGTTAACTTTTCCCCATTGAGTCAAAGATATTTATTGTCTCAGGGAAGATTTGCTGTTTTTATTGTTGGAGCACAGAAGGTCACAGATATTATTTAGATTTTGTCTTTCAAAATAGGCCACTAAGAAAAAAAATCTTTTGCTTGTCTCCATAGATGCTGAGAAGTCATGTGGCAAAATTCAATAACAATTCCTGATTAAAACACTCAATAAAATCGAAATTGATAGATATAGTCATGCATTGCTTAATAACAAGAATAGTTCTGAGAAATGTTTCCTTAGGCAGTTTCATCATTTGCAAACATTACTGAGCATACTTACACAAAGCAAGGTGGTATGAACTACTACACCTAGCCTAAATGGTCTAGGCTATTGCTCCTAGGCTACAAACATGCACAACATGTTACTGTACTGAACACAATAGGCATTTGTAACACCATGGTATTTTTATATCTAAACATGTATAAACATAGAAAAGAGCACAGAAAAATATGCTATGGAGCTTGCAGGACTGAAAGTTGCTCCAGATGATTCAGTGAGTGAGTGGTGAGTGAATATGAAGGCCTGGGACATTACTGTGCCCTCCTGTGGGCTTCATAGACACTGTAGACTTGGGCTACACTAAGCTTTTTTAAAATTTTCTTTCTTCAATAATAAATTAATCTTAGCTTATTGTAACATTTTAGTCTATACATTTTTCAATTCTATAAACTTTTTAATACTTTTGTAATTATACTTAGCTTAATAATACATTATACAGTTTTTTCTCCTACATATCCTGATTCTGTAAATTTTTCCACTTAAACTTTTTTTTTTTTACTTTTTAAACTTTTTTGTTAAAAACTAAGACAAAAACAGACATTTATTCAGGGCTACAAAGGATCAGTATCCTCAATAGCACTCTCTTCCATATCTGGTCCCACTGGAAGGTCTTTGAGGACAACAATGCTCTTGGAGCTGTCATCTCCTATGATAGCAGTGCTTTCTTCTGAATGCCAACTGAAGGACATGCCTGGGGCTTTTCTTCAGCAAGTGTCACTCTCTTCATAAATAGATCCATGATGGTTCACTTGGTTTCTTTCTTTTTTTCTTATTTTCTCATAAGCAGATAATGCACCATGAACACACCTATAATTAAAAACTTTTAGTATTGGGGTCTAATATTAAAACTTTTCAAACTTTTTTTTGTAGTTGTAGATGGACAGCATGCCTTTATTTTACTTATTTTTATGTGGTTCTGAGGATGGAACCCAGTGCCTCACACATGCAAGGCAAGCACTCTGCCACTGAGCTACAGTAACAGCCCTGTTTTCAGACTTTTTAAAGAGCTCGTTGAGGTCTGCAAAAACTTCTACTAAAGCCTTCACTGTGAATTTTCTGGTGGTTTCTTCTTTTTCAACGATGCATTCCTGTTCAGTTGCAATAACTCATTAGACCATTCCTCAGGAACCACCTCAGGAGCTCATCAATGTCATCCTCATCCACACCTACATTAAAGTTGTTTGCCATCTCCACCACAACAGCCTTGTTGATTTTTTTTTTTTTTTTTTTTTTTTTTGCAATATTCTCATCTGGGCTAGGTTTTTGAAGCTATGACTAAAATACCTGACAAGAACAACTTAAAAGGATACAAAGTTTACTTTGGGCTCAGGGTTTCAGAGGCCCAGTCCATGGTCCACTGGCTCTACTACTCTGGGCCTGAGGTCAGGCAGAACATCACAGTGAAAGGGAATGGCTGAGGAAAGCTATCCAGCTCAGGGCAGCCAGGAAGCAGAGACAGTGAGGAACCAGAACAAGATATATAATCCCGAAGGCATGCCCACAGTGACCTACTTCCTCCAGTCTCACCCCACCTACCCACAGTTACCACCCAGTAATCCATTCAAATTATTAGCCTATCAAGTGGATTAATCTACTGATTAAGTTACAATTCTCATAGTCTAATCATTTCACCTCTGAACTTTCCTACCATTGCTTATCTCATGAGCATCTGGAGGGATACCTCATATCCAAACCATAACACCATCCTAGCAAATCATTTGAAGTTGTGGACAAATCTCTGGAGTATCTTCTTTCAGATGCTATTTATAAACTCCTTGGTGACATCACCCCAAGCCTAAGCAGAGTTCTTGATATAGTCTTACAGACAGTAATCTTTCAAGAATTTCACCAGTGTCTTTCTCAGTTGCAGCAATATCCTAGAAAGGTCCTCCTCCAGGAGTGGGCCTTTAAAACTGCTTTAAGTCCTTGATGAATTGATTGAATCAAAGAGGTGGTATTCAGAGGGAAACATACCACTCTGATAACAGATGAAGATCACCAAAACAAGGAACATTGTCAACAATAAGCAAAATACTGAAAGCTATGTGAGTTTCCAAACAGTACTCCTGAATTTTTCTAGCATATCAATTGGTCGGGGATGGGGGATCTTGGGAGAGAAGCTGGGTCACCCATGACTTTTTATTGCTCTTATAGCACACTGGTAGTGTGTGCTTATTAATATGTGTGAAGGCTCTGGGGTTCTCACTGTGACAGATCACAAAGAGCTTCAATTTGTAGCCTGCAACACTGTCCCAAGCAAAACTGTTGTCCTGTCCTCAAAAGTCTTGAAATTTGGCTTTGACTGGGCCTCTTTATGGACATCTATTTCCAGACTAAAGGGGTTCCATCCATATTGAAGATTTGCTCTGGCAAATAAATTTTCCTCCACAATCAGCTTATCTAAAAATTCTTCAGCTGCCTTCACATCAGCACTTGTGAACTTACCACTCACTTCCAGTGCTAATAGTACATTCAACATTGTAGCGGGGTCCAGCCTTTCCTTTCAATGTCACAAACAAAAGTTTGTGATGATCTGTGCTGAGAAGGATGCACTTCTGTGTCTGATCTTCAATCGAGGTCATCAGAAGTTTCTGCATATTTGATGCAAGCCCTTCTCAAATTTTTTTATCTCATTACCTTCGACAATGCAGATCATTTAACAGCTCCCATAAATTTGTCCTTGTTCTTCAAGATCATACCTACATTGTAATGGGACACGCTTGGCTGGCAAGCAATAACCATCACTGATTCTCTACCTTCACACTCAGAAATCACTTTTCATTTCCAGATCAATTGCTCCATGTAGCCTCTTACTGGCAACATTAGCAATCATTTTGTGTGTTTAATGATGAACAAAACAACATGAGAATAAATCAAGCCCAAGAAAAGGAGATGCCATCACAGACACAGTAAACATGAGGTGCATGAGGCTGCTGCAGGCACAGGGTGACTTTTACAGTACATTTTTATAAAAGTAGAAGGAATACACACCAAATAATAATGACGAATACAGTAAATACATAACCCAGTAACACAGTCACTTATTCATTATTAGGTATTGTGTACCATATATAACTACCATACTTTTATATGACTGGCAGTGGAGCAGGTTTGTTTACAACAGCATCAACACAAACACATGAGAAATGCACTATATTGTGACTTTACACAGGCTATGACATCATTAAGTGATAGGAGTTTTTCAGCTCAGTTATAAGCTGTTTTAGCCAGCTGTTTCACTGCTGTGACTTAAGGGCCTGACCAGAAAAATTGTAGAGGAGGAAAAGTGTATTTGAGGGCTCACAGTTTCAGAGGTCTTAGTCCATAGAAGACTGGCTCCATGCCTCAGAGCTCAAAGTGAAGCTGAACATCATGGCAGGAGAGTGTGGTGGAGGGAAGCAGCTCATATGGTGATCAGAAAGCAGAGAGAGACACTGTACCCACCAGATACAAAATATATACCCCACAGCCAAACCCCCAATGAACCAGTTCCTCCAGCCTCACCCCCACCTGCCTCCAGTTACCACTCAGTTAATCCCATCAGGGATTAGTTCACTGATTAGTTAAGGCTGTAACCCAACCATTTCTCCTCCAAATCTTCTTGCATTGTCTCACCCATTAGCTTCTGGGGGACATGTCTCATCCAAACCATAACATAAGCATATAAGACTGCTGTCATACATGCAGTTGGTCATTGTCAAAATGTCATTATGCAGCACATGGCTACTTCATTAGTATACACGAAACAAATACAGATATACACAGACATTTAAGCATGTCTATATGTGTGTACATCTATGTGAATGTGTGTATGTGTGTGTGTATACACACACACACACACACACACACACACACACACACACATATATATATGGGGAGAGAGAGAGAGAGAAGGAGAAAATCTTACAAATAACAGAAAGAGAGTAAGGAAGCCTAATATTGTCTTTTTGTTGTTGTTGTCTTTGCTGGAGATTAAACTCAGGGCTGCTCCACCACTGAGCCACATCCCCTCCCTTTGGATTTATTTATTTTGAGTAAGTGTCATGAGAAGTGACCTTCAACTTGCCATTCTCCTGCCTGAGTCTCCAAAGTCACTGAGATTACAAGCATGTGTCACCACACCCTGCTTGTCATTACTTTTTTTGTTTTTTTCTTCTTTTTTTGTACTGGGGACTGAATCCAGGGGCACTTTATCACTGAGCTACATCCTCAGCCCTTTTTAAAGAAAATTTTTTGAGACAGGTTTTTGCTGTTGTGCATGGTTTCACCAACCTCACAAGTTACTGAGGTTGGCCTCAAACTTGCAATCCTCCTGGCTCAGCCTCCCAAACCTTTGGGATTCCAGGCATGCACCACCACACTCAGCCTTATCATTACTTTTTAACAATGTATTTTCAATACAATGTATTTTCAGCAAAACAATCAGATACAAAGAATCAATTAAAAGACATTAGAATTTAAAACAAAGAGGCAAAGTTATCTCTACTTTCAGAAGATATGACGATGATAATATACCTGGAAACTTTAAGAGTACAATGGAAAAATTACCCTAGAAACTTCAGTAAGATATTTATTGATACAGTATTCTATCAAGGTTAATTAACATATAGAAATAAAAAGCCTTCATGTATAGTGGCATAAGGAGCTAAATGATATAATAGAGAAGACCTCACTTTCAATAGCAACAAAGAATATAGAATATTTGGTAATACATTTGACAAAATTGTGTACAATCTACATGAGGGAAGTTTTTAAATTTTCCTAAAAAAACACAAAATTATACTTGCATAAATAGAAAGATATATCATGTTGTTGGATAGGAAAACACATCATGAAGTTGTCAATTTTCCCACAAGTTAAGCGTAAATTTAGCATGGCCCCAATAAGAATGCGAAGGGGATTCTATTTCAGAGCCAGACAAATTGATCCTAAAATATATATGAAAATGATGGAAAAGCAGAGATAAACAGATAATCCTGAAGAAGAAGACTGTAGGAAATTACCTAGAACTGCCAAACACAAATATATGATAAGGCTCCAAACATTAAAACAATGTGGTACTAAAAAAAAAAAAAAGAGAGAGAGAGAGATAAAGATATGATTAATTGTCTTCAATCTTATTTTTTTCTAACATTGTTCCTATTTGCTTTGAAATATTGTCTGAGCTTTCATTGGCTTTCTATCCCAGGCCTAGTATTAAATTTTAGATGTTTCAAGCTTAAAAAAAAAAAAAACAATGTGGTACTGACAAGTGAATAGACCAAAGGATGAATAGAACTGCACAGAAGGTCTAAAAATAAACCCAGATATATATGAAAATTTAGTATATGTTAAAGGTGACATCATAAACTGGGATATAGCTCAGGGATAGAGGACTTGCTTGGTATGCATGAGGCCCTGGGTTCAATCCCCAATACAAAAAAAAAATGGTGTCACAAATCACCAAGAAAATAATTTTTTAAATGTTGTTGCACAACTGAACAACTATTTGGAAAAAATATTGAATTTATGTTTCACATCATCCTCTAGGAAACATTCCAAGAAAATCGTGGTTCCAAATCTACAGATTGAAACCATATTGCACTAGAAGGAAGGATGAATTCCTTTATCACCTCTAAGTTGTTACAACTATAATTCAATCTAGAAATAATAAATATTTATAAATATGATTACACTGAATTTTTTCCATTTTTGCATGACAAATGAATATGATAAACAAAGTAAAAAGACAAACGATAAAAAAGAGAAAATGCAACTTTTCACAAAGGACTAACATCCTTATTACATAAAATTTTCTAGAATTGAAGAAAAAGGTCAACATCACCATATAAAACTGAGCAAAGAAAGTGAAATAAGCCAATCCCAAAAAACCAAAGGCCAAATGTTCTCTGCTGACTCACAATGGGGGGGGGGGGGGGGGGGGGGCAGGAGTGGAGGTTCACCAGATGGGGGAGGGGTGGGATGGGGGAACGGGAAGGGGGATGGGAATGGGAAAGACAGAAGAATGAATCAGACATAACTTTCCTATGTTCATACATGAATACATGACCAGTATAACTCCATATCATGTACAACCACAAGAGTGGGAAGTTATACTCCAAGTATGTATGATGTGTCAAAATATATTCTGTCATGTATAACTAAAAAGAACAATTTTTTTAATTTTTAAAAACTGAGCAAAGATAGTTCACAGCATGCATAATATAAATAGCTCTTAAACATATGAAAGATGATCAATTCCACATTAGTAAGGGAAATGTAAAGTTTTTTAAACTGCACTATATATATATATATACTATTTCTCAGTTATTATAAATCTAAAATCCCTAAGTTGGACCATAACTTCTTTCAGTGAAAGTGTGATGAAATAAGCATTCCCATACCAATCACTTCTGCTGGGAGTAGTGCAGAGTCTATAGAAAGCAATTTTTAAAATATCCAACTTTTTTATATATACATTGGACTTCAGTCCAGCATTCTCACCTCCAGTAATATATCCCAAATGCAGGTGTACAAATACAAAATGAAAATCACAAGGTTATTCATGTGGCATTATTTATAACAGGAAAAGACTGGAAAGTACAGCTGACCATTACATAAAACACAACTCAGTTATAAAGTAGAAGAGGAGGAGAAAGAGAACAAGGAAAAGTAGCAAAGAAAGATCATGAAACCCATCATAGATAAAGTAAGGAAAAGATCAAACTGTAAAACAATGTTTCAATAAGCAATCTTCGCAGCCAGATGTGGAAGTAACATGCCTGAAGTCCCAGCGAACTGAGAAGCTGGGATCACTTGAACCCAGGCATTTGAGACCAGCCTAGGCAACAAAGTGAGACTCCATCTCAAAAAAAAAAAAAAAAAAAATCAATATACTACTTTTGTTTTAAAAAGGGGAGAGGAAATGAAAAAACATGTGTATATGTTTACTTTTGTTTGGATAAAACTACCAAAAGAATAAATGTGAAACTAATAGAAAGTTTGGGGATGGAGAAGAAGAACAGAAGCCAGATTCCTCCATGAGTACATTTTTATAGAGAGGGCTTTCAAATGTATGAAGGATAACATCAGAGCAGGGGAACAAACAGCCCTGTGGGATCACGGCCTGCATGAATAGGTGTCCCAGCTAAGTGGTAGTTCAGTGGGCTGAGGATACTAGACCTATCCAGGGGAGATTCTGAAGTAACTAAATGAATTGAGCATAATGGGACCCAGAATTCTGGCTATTGGAAAGATAAATACAATTAAGACAAGGAAAGCTGGAGTGAATTCTGTGGTGTTGAATTGGAATCAGAAGTAAAAGACTTCAGTCTTTTGATTTTCAACATATGCATATAGAAATACCTATGCTTATTGGTATAAATGTACATATATACACAAGTTTATATATATAAAAGTTCTGACAACAAATTGGCCTAGAAGCAGCAAGATTCCTGTGTATCTCAGTTTCTAAATACCATTCTTCACTTAAAGAAACTAAGAGTACTTGGAAAAAATAGCTGACTGCAGGGCAAGAACAGGGGAAGAACGTGGAACCCTGAAAAATTCTTATTATTCTAGAAGTAAGGAAGGAAGTGCTCAAAAAATGATGGAAACGTGTAAAACAAACACAGAAACCAGCTTAAAGGAACTCCCTCAGGGAAGATTATGGACAATTTGAGCAACAACATAATACCACCAGATACCACAATGACATATTCAGGAAAAGAGGAATATTTCGATCTATTCAGTGTGTTTATTTACAGAGTCTGAGCCAACTCAGAAATCCAGGGGCCCAAAGCTCCATCATTGCCCCCTGTTAGAGAAGTGGCACATGGGATTCCTGTCACAGCTCTATCTGAACTCACTGGGTCCATGAAGTAACATGGAGTAACTCACTGGGACCAGAGAGTGACATCTCTCCAGTTCTAAAGTATGCCATTGAATAGCCTGATATAGCAGTTAGCAAAAGCCTCATATTGAGTCCCTGACCTATAGGATAAAAGCTACCACAGTAAGAAAGATCAAGTGGCATCCCCTGAAACTATACTCTCCTCTAGTCAAATTAATAAATATATTGCACTCCATAGAATGGCAGATATTGGTACTACCCTCAACAATTTGAATGATGCAGGGGTGTTTGTCTCATTGATACACGAATTGATTGTCATGGTCTGACTCTGATAAAAAGCAAATATAGTGGCAGATGATGGTGTACTACTGACAGCTACCAAACAGTATTACCAACTGAAGATGCTGAGCCAGATTTGGCATCATTACTAGAACACAGTCGCATAAACTCTGGTGTTTTAATACCCATCAGGAAGGAGGATGAGAAGCATTTCACTTCAGGTGGGACATGCCAAGAGTATACAACATTGGTGCTCTCTGTCAGAATATGTTGTGAAGACAGAAATACTATATTAGCATTCTATATTAATGACATCATATTAATATAAACTGATAATCAATAAACAGCAAGTACTCTGGCATATCCAGGAGATGAACATTACAAAAATATAAAGGTCTGCCCCATCTGTGAAGTTTTGGGGAGTTTGATGTTTTAGGCATGCTGAGACATCCCCTTCAAATCAAAACACAGATGATGTACCCCTCACCACCGAGAAAGGAGCCCAAGCCAAGGCTTGATAAGGCTCTTTGGGTTCTGGAAGCAGCATATCCCATGCAGGGAGACACTGCTATATTTCACTTAGTGAGTGATGTGGAAGGATGTCAGCTTTGATGAGAATCCAAGCAAGAAAGGATTTTTTAGCAGGTTCAGTCTGCAGTACAAGCCACACGTCATTTAGGCCATATAACCCATGGATCTCATAGTACTAGCAGTACCTGGGATAGGAAAAAAGAACCTGTGAAACAGTCGTAAATTGCTGCCAAGAAGGTAAAATTGTGCAACCACCTGTGGAAAAGTTTGGCAGATCCTTGAAATGCTAAACAGAGTTACCATGTGTCCCAGCAATTCTACCACTAAGCAGACATGCAAGAAAAATGAAAATACATGTCAAGACTAAAACTTGCACATAAATATTAATAATAGCATCATTTGCAATAGCCAAAAAGTGGAAACAACCTAAATGTACAACAAATAATGAACAGAGAAACAAAAGGTGGCAGATTCATACAATGTTCTATCATTTGGCAAGAAAAAAAAAAAAAAACATTGAAGTGCTAATACATTCAACAGCATAGATGAATTTTTGGAAGAGGTTACCAGGAGTTGAACCCAGGGTCACTTAACACTGAGTCACATCTCCAGCCCTTTTATTTATTTTAATTTTGAGACAGGATCTCACTAAGTTGCTTAGGGCTCACCAAGTTGCTGAGGCTGGTCTCTAACTTGAGATTCTCCTGCATCAACCTCCCAAATCACTGGGATTATAAACATGTACCACTGTACCCAGAATGTAGATGAATCTTGAAAACATTTTCCTCAGTGAAAGGAGCCAAATACAGGAAAATGAGTTATATGCTTCCATTTATTTAAAATGCCCAGAATAGACAAATCACAGAGATTAAAAGTCTCATGGGCAGAGGCAGGATTAGGTGAGGAGTAGAAATGGGGAATACCTGCTAAGGGATACAGTGTTTCTTTTTGGAGTGATGAAAATGTTCTAAAATGAACATTTTTTTAGTAAACATTAAAAAAAAAACAAAACAGCACTATACACTTGTGCTACACATTAATGCCCACTAGAGGGCATACACTGCAAAAGACATGAAACAATCAAGTGAATAGGATCCAGTAGATGTCATCCAGCCTGTGTCCTTGGCCACCCTAAGCTGACCTAACAGGATCATAGGTGAAACAGCCACGGAAGATATGAAAATGAAGCACAGAGTGTACAACACGATCTCACTCTCACCAAGGTTGATCTGGCTACTGTACTGCTGCTGAATGTCTGCTTTGGTTTAAATATGAGTAGTGTCCCCAAAAGGCTCATGTGCTAAGATCCCAGCAGGCTATGATTGGGAGGTAGTGAGACCTGTAAGAAATAAAATAAGACTAGTGGGAGATCTTTGGTCATTCAGGGTGTACTCTTGAAGGAGGTTGTGATACCCCAGTTTTCTTTTTTATCTCCCCCACCCCTAATTCAATATGTGGTGTTTTGCCCCTGTATCTGCTCCCACCATGATGTGCTGCTTCAACACAGGCCAAACCAATGGGTCCACCTGATCTTAAACTTAAATCTCCAAAACTGTGAGCTAAATTAAACATTCCTCTTGATAAAATTAGTAGCCTCAGGAATTTCACTGCGGTAATTCAAAGCCATTTAATACAATGTGTAATCTGTGGGCAACAAAGACCAACCGGTGAGGCCACCCAATATGGCAACATCCTTCCAGGACATCAAAGAGCCACCTATTGATATTTGGGTAATAGTTGGAATCTTGCATCTAGGGTTGAAACACATTCTGGTATAACTATTTGCCTTTCCTCCCCACAGTGCCTCTACCAGCACCATATCCAAGGGCTCACAGAGTGAGGGCCAGAAACACAGTGAGACAGTGAGGCATTGGAGCAAAACAGCAAGTCTCATCTTAAAGTTGGTATTAGGGCACCACACTCACCATGCCCTAGACCCATCGCTGCACAGAGTAACTGATTCACTAACATGAAACTACACAGAGCATGGTATCGGACCAAGGGTCACTCTTAAAGGCCAAAGAGGAAAGCAGTGGACACATGGATTCACTGATTGTACCATGCACCACATCATTCAAGACTGATAGGGGTGAAGAGGCCTCTTACAAATACAACTGAGAGGGCACATCTCCTTAAACCAGTGTCCATTATAGGGGAAGGGTCCCCTGTGGGCACAATGCTTAGGCCCAGGAAACAAAAGATGGAAGCAGAAGAAGTCCCACTCAGCATCTGTTTTAGTCAGTTTTTTCACCACTGTGACCAAAGACCTGACAAGAATAATGTGGAGGATGAAAAGTTTATTTGGGGCTCACAGTTTCAGAGGTTTCAGTTCATGGTTGATCCATTGTTCTGGGCCTAAGGTAGGGCAGAACATCATGGCAGAAGAGTGTGGTGGAGGAACTCAGCTCAGGACATGGCAACAGGAAGCAGAGAGAGAATGAGTTCTGCTCACCAGTGACACAATATAGACCCCCATGACATGCCACAAGTGACCTACCTCCTCCAGCCACATCTTACCTCCCTGCAGTTACCACCTAGTTGATCCATTCAAGTGGGTTTATGCACTGATTAGACTAAGGCTCTCACAACCTAATCATTTTGCCTCTAAACCTTCTTGCATCATCTCACAAAAGACCTTCTTGGAAATGTCTCATATCTAAACCATAACTTCATCACTCTAAGGGGCTCACTCAGGGAATTTGGGCTTCCCACACCTGCAACTCTGGGCCAGGGGTATCTAGAGGTCCTGGTTCTCAAAGAAGCATGCTTACACCAGGGAGAAAACACAAGTCTCCATAACTTCCTCCCAATCATCATGCCATGTACTCTTTTTTTTTTTTTGAGAGAGAGAGAATTTAATATTTATTTTTTTAGTTTTTGGTGGACACAACATCTTTGTTTGTATGTGGTGCTGAGGATCGAACCCAGCGCCGCACGCATGCCAAGCAAGCGCGCTACCGCTTGAGCCACATCCCCAGTCATCATGCCATGTACTCTTCATGCCTGCAGCCCACCATGCTGCCAGGAGCAATTGACTCTTATCATGAGGGGGCAGGGTTGCTGCTGCACAGCGGGGGCAAGGAGGAATGTACTGCCCTGGGTGTTTCTTCTTTTTTTTTAGTTGTCAATGAATCTTTATTTTATTTATTTATATGTGGTGCTGAGAATTGAACCCGCTGCCTCACATATGTGAGGCAAGTGCTCTACTGCTGAGCTACAACCCAAAGCTTATTCTTGCTCGGGTTCTTCTCTTTATCTATTCCCCTTTCCCCATTCCCTTGCAAGCTTATTCTAAAAGCATTTCTTAATAAATCACATGCACACCGATTCCCACCTCAGATTCTCCTTCTAGAGAATCTGGCCTGAAATTACACAGGTCAATTCAATTTCAATGTGGAAACAAATTTAAATGAACTTAAATTGAAGTAATTTGATAACCACAGTTCAAACATCATCCTCTAGATCAGTGACTCCAAGATCTCACTGTGATAGAAATCACACAGCAGATTCTTAACATGGCATTTCCTAGGTTCTACCCTAAGCTGTCTTAACCAATACTCCAGAATTGTGACTTAGGAAGCTCTTTTCTGAAAGTTCTCCTGGTACTCCAGACTACTTAGTGTGGAAGCCATTGATTTATACAACTCATTTGTATTGGATGGTTTAGATATATCTCTACAGGAACTTGTGGGATGTGTGAAATGAAATTTCAAGATCCCTCCCAACATTAAGTCTGTGATTCAGTTAACTATCCATTACAAACCAATATCCCTTCACTGAAGAAAAATATAAGTTGATTTTAACCTAATCACAGAATGATTATTCATTATGAAAGCAATTTAATGTGACTATTTCTGAAATCTTAACATAAAATTTCTGAAATAGTATATTTTTATTGATTAGATTGTTCGAAATTATGATGATTCTTTTTAATATGTAAGTGATACAATTTACTTCGTTAGTCAGAATAGGTTACTCTATGACCATAAACGAGTTCAAAATCTCAGTGACTTCATACAGTGAAAGTCAATTGCAAAGTCCACAGCATGTCTGGGCAACTGTCTCCAAGTCCAGCACTCAGCTGTACAGACAGCTTCCATCCTGAGGCCCTCCATCTCGACACAAGGCTTGGAATTCACTGTTGCTGAGAATCTCATAGTGGAAATTAAACACCATGGCCCTGAAGCAATTCCGACCATTTCCATTTATAGGTCCTAACCCATCAGTCAGCACTAGTCATATTCTTCCACAATAAGAGAAAGAGCCACAGAAGGCTAATTCTGCCGTGTGTCCAGAATGAGAAGCTAACTGCATATTGTGGAGACTATCAGTGTCTATAATAGTTATTAAATTAAATGTGGAAGATTCACAAAAGTGGAAGAAAGAGATACACACATATATGAGCACATACCCACGCGTGCACACTCGCACCCACACGGCACCACTGCTTTGGGGTTCGCATTTATTTTTCCTTTGAATCACTGAATAACATTTTTATAACCCTTATTTTTATTTTATAATTATTCATTTTCACTGTAGAATTTTTTTAAATACAACAATTATTATACCAAAAATTATTAAAACCTTGCAATCGCACCTCCAAAAGATAACCGCATAACATTTTTAATGTTTTATTAGTGTCTTATAGCTGTATGTAATAGTGGGGTTCATTTTGACATAATCACATATGCAATGGGATATAACCTGCTCCACTGCAGTCCCCAATACCTCCCTTTCTCCCCTTCTCCCACCTTCTCCATTCCCATCTCAGTTCCCCCGCCTTTATCCCACTGGCCTCCCTCCCATATATTTATTATTTTTATAATTTTGTACTTTATAAATATACATAAAGGTGGAATTCACTGAAACAATTAATTTTTAATCAAATCTGGAATAACACTACTCATATTTTTTCTAATATGCTTGTTCTCCTTATCAATACACACAAATTTCAATATGCTAATGACTATCAATTGTGATTTCTGGGTCTGTTATTCCATCTCTAAAATAAGGATATTAATCCACTTAACTTCTATTCCCACTCCCCTTATTGTGGTTTAGCTTCCACATATCAGACAAAACATTTGACCTTTTTTTTGGGGGGGGGGGGTATTGGCTTATTTCACTTAGCACGATAGTCTTCAGAGCCATTCATTTACCAGCAAATGTCATAAAGTCATTCTTCTTTATGGCTGAGAAATATTCTGTGTGTATATACACTACATTTTCTTTTTTTTTAATGTTTAGTTGTAGATGGACACAATACCTTTATTTTATTTATTTATTTTTATGTGTTGCTGAGAATCGAACCCAGTGCCTCATGTGTACTAGGCAATCACTCTACTGCTGAGCCACAACCCCAGCCCCTACATTTTCTTTATTCATTCATCTGCCAAAGAGCCCCTAAATTGGCTCCATAGCTTAGCTATTGTGAATTGTGCTGCTATAAACATTGATATGGCTGCATCACTATAGTACCCTGATTTTAAATCCTTTGGATATATACTGAGGAGTGAGATAACTGGGTCAAATGGTGGTTCCTTTCCTAGTACTTTGAGGAATCTCCATACATCTCTCTAGAGTGGTTGCACCAGTCTTTAGACAAAGGGAAATGAAGGGAAGCGGGGGGGGGGGGGGGGGGGGGGGGGGCGGGTAGGAAAAGGAAAGACAGTGGAAAGAATCTGACATAACTTTCCTATGCACATATATGAATATACCACAATGAATCTCACCATCATGTACAGCCACAAGAAATTAATTTTAAAAAATAATAACTATGAGTAAATGATGGAAAGGGAAGGGACCAGAGGGTGGGAAAAAAGAGATCCTGTGGTTTGAATTAGAATAAGATATATTCCATGTTTGTATAGTTATATCAAAATGGATTCTGCTGTCATGTTTAACTGAAAATAACAAATAAAATAAGGATATTTGAAGAGATTATCTCTAAGATGCCTTCTAGCTCTAGTAATTTGTGGATACACACACACACACACACACACACACACACACCAATGCCTGCACATGTTCCTCTCATGCCCCCTTTACCAAAGGTGACTCCCAGGATCATCTGCACCTTGAAGAACAAAGACCTCAAATCAACCTCCCTTGGAGTCCACTTTCAGGACCCAGAACAGCTCTCAGCACTGGGGCTCTGTTCCTCAAGATGACCTTCAGAAGCCCCTGTTACTTTCACTGTGATATACGAACATCATTAGGGTCCTGAACTCTTGGCCAAAATTTTCATTAAAAAGTCCTGCCAAACCAGAGTACAAATACTTGGAATTGATGAATCTTAGAATATGTGGTTAGAAAAGAACATTGGCACTGTTTCCCCCAATAAAATGCACTCTTCTGAAACAAGTGCTTTATTTTGCTCACAAGTGTTCACACTGTCACTTAGAACATTTTCTGAAACAGTGAACATTCGTCATTTGAATAAGTGACTCTAGCCTTACCCTTTTGTCTTCTAGAATACTCAAAAAGGATTCATACAACATCTGCTTCTATACCTCTAGCAACAGAAAGCTGATCATCTCCTGAAAAGACCTGACCCATTGTTTCACTAAGCGACATCTGTGCCTGGAGGAGGGCAGTAAAGAGAAGGGAGGTGACCAGCCAAGTAAACAAATAATCGGCTCTCAGGAAATACAAGCTTCAGAGATGATTTCCTTGTTTTTAAACTGAATTTTACTGTACAGGAAATTTATTCCCATTTTTTGTTTGTTTCTTCGCTTTTGCTGTTGTTTTTTAATTCTACCTTGTAGGCTGGGCAAAGAGGAGTTATTAAATTCAGTTGTTATTGACAGAGCCTTTCTGCAATTTTACAGGACCACCAGGGGGCGCACAGGTTGTTTAAATCGTCACTATCTCTGCGGCTGGGGACCTACAGAATCTTAGGCTGATACTGGACTTGAATAAATAAGCAGACATACCACATTAAGGTTCTGTCCCAGCCCTTTTTACAACAACAACAAAAAAAAGATTATTCTTAAAGGGATATTACCAAGCAAGACAGATGGCAGCTAGTGAGAAGGGTGGATAGAAATCCCTTCTTTACCTTTTATTAGGCAGCCAGGATACCCAGGAGAAAGCCAGAGATCTACACCTGCATACTAAAGCTTTGAGGTGAAGGAATTGCAAGACTTTGCTGCTCTGGAATCAGTCATACAGAAGTCACCTGTTTGTACTTCCTTACTCTCTACATCTCTGGCAGTCTCCTTGTAAAATGTTAGGGCTGGAAGGAGCTACAAGAGCATCCAGCCATTGCCCCACTCTTCTTACAGATGGGGAACTAAAATCCAGAGGAAAATAAATTATTTGCCCAAGGTCATATTATAACTACATAGTTGCAGATCCTAGATTAAAATCCAGGAGGTTATTTCACTAAGCATCTTGACTGTTTGGTGGAAAGGAGGTGGTCTTTAAAAATATCCCTTTGGGGGCTGCAGTTGTGGCTCAGTGATAGAGCGCTTGCCTAGCATGCCTGAGGCACTGGGTTCGCTCCCCAGAACCACATAAGAAAAACTAAACAAAACAAAGGTATAGTGTCCATATACAAATAAAAATATTATATATATATATATATATATATATATATATATATATATATATATATATAAATTCTATCAGTGACTAAGATTGCTCTTTGTAGAAGGGGTTATTGATTGCGACATGTTTACTCAAAAAGAAAGGGGATAGAGAGGTAGAAAAGATGGAGACAGAAAGCAAGCAAGGAAGGAAGAGAGAAGGAGGGAGGGGAGAGAAAACTAGAGTTTTCTGATGGGCTGGTCTCCAGGCAGCCTCTGCTGCTGCTCTGTCTTCCTAGCAACTGCAGCTATGCTGCATTGTTTGAAGGACTCAGTCTGTTCAAAATCAAAAATGAAGGATGAACCCCCAAAACAAAAGCATTCTCCTCCCAGGGCTTAACACAACATAATTCAAGGACAAAAGAGTCAAAGGTGAGCAATCCCTCAAAAACCATCTGCAGAACAATTAAGCATTGTCAATAGCACAATTCATCTCTGTAGTGTAGACATGGAGAGCCTAGAAGCCAGAACTAGAAAGGCCTTGGAATCATCTTATTCAAGTTCTTCACTTTGCAAGTAAGGAATATGCAGTTCCAAGTGGAGGGCATGATTCACAACTCAAAAGCACACAGAGGCCAGGTGAATGAAAAAAGCTGGGGGCAGGTAAGACACTTGTTAGCTGTTATAGGAAATAGTGACAGTCTCCTTTAAGAAAAGCGACAGAGTCATCACATTGATAAATGACAACTGGAGGCCTCAGTGTTGAGGATAACAGGGAGAACACACCCTCCCTCAAGGGGCAAACTGTTCCAGCTCCATTTGGTCAATGCCAGGTAAGAATGTAACCTTTAAGTTGCCAAACTTCATTTGTTTATAGGGGTTTGTCTGGATCAGCCTCCAGTTTCTGGTTTGCGCCCTTTGGCCTAGGGTACTATTGGATAGGAAGAAAGTTCCCCCCAGGAAGGCATGGCCTGGGGTAGTTTCAACTCAGCTGTCCACATGCTTTGTGACCTGCCAGAAATCACTGCTTTCTTTAATGTGAGGATATAATAGGGGACCTCTAAGGTTTGACTGGACTGTCTTTTTGGATGAGGATTCTAAATCAGCACGTCACTGTGGGAGGATCACGGTCCAGCAACCTCCTGCATCTCTCCGTGTCCCTGTCCCACTGAACTTCAAACTGGTCCAAAACTGAGCTCATTATCTCCCCAGATGGTTCCCTGCTGGTCTTCTCCCCTTCACACTGTACCCCACATGGATGGCACCACCCCTCAACCAACTGCCCAGCTCTACAACCTTGCCCTCATTCTAAATTCCTCTCTCCCACTCTCATCCACTCAGCAAACTCTTATCAACCCAACTTCTTATCTCCCAACTCGGTTCACTGCTTCCCATCTCCAGCTCCATCCTCCTAATCCAAGCATCCATAAATTTCACAGGAATTACTATATCAGTCCCTCCCACTACCCCTTCCATCTCCATTCTCAACCTTCTCTAGTCAATCAGATTTTTATTCATAAAACACAAGTTCCCAGCTTAAAGTCCTCCTGTGATTGCCCTCACAATGAAATCCAACCTCCTTAACATGCCCAATGCCTGGCTTTCTCTAGCAGATACCTAATGCACTGCCTCAGAGAGAGAGAGAGAGAAACACAATAGCTTATTCACCTGGGAGTTCCCAGAACCCTGCACAGTACTGGTTCAGGCCCTGACAGCAAAGTGATGTTCATTGAATGAATGAATATAAGTAGCTGAGGACTCTGTCGCTTAATAGCTGTGTGTCTCTATTGTGTGTCTCGCCAAATCTAGACACATATATGCCTCCCCCAACCAATGCCAGCAACTGAACTTAAGATCATTTGTGTGTGAAATTTGCAGGGACACCAAATAAAACACAGACACAATTACCTTTATACAAGCTTCAGGACAGCTTCCCCACTCTTAAGTCTCAGCTCACCAAAAGAGAGAGCAAGAGAAAGTCACGAGAGGCTGGCAAGAGAGAGAGCACATTCGGAAGTGAGCTTTTATTGGGGGGACTCTTGTTCTTAGAAAGTTCTATCCAAAAAAGGGCAGAAGAGGCAGGGCTAAAAGGGACAGGGGAGTGTAACTCAACCCTGGGGACACATCCCACAAAGAAGACCTCTTACTATCCAAGCTAGACCCCGCCCAAGCCAGAACAAATGCAGTGGTTGGTCAGAATCTGAGGCATCAGGACTGGAAAGAGTGTGGTCATTCACTGTGGCTCCCCACAGATGCACATCTAGACAACACATTAGTTGCTACATATCTTCTTTGTGCTTCAGTTTCCTGGCTCAGTACCTACCTCCATAGCCTCAAAATGTGAGTTAATATATGTAACATATTTTGAATAGCGCCTGGCACATTGTGGAATTTATTAAATAAATGTATGATGACAATGACTGACCTTGACAATGATGACTGACCTTGACAACCTTCTGTGGCACTGTGTATAGTGGATATCTGCTCATTTGGGGATGCTCTTTTGGTAATAGACTGCCAGTTTCCTTTTGGATAAAGTCTTGAATAAAGTCTTTATCAATTAGGGGTGCTCCCCCCCTAACCAGTGGAGTAAACCCAGGCCTATAACTCGGTCAAAGTGAACGCTAAGTGTCCTAGAACTATGAATCTTGAGTGGCAAAAAGAAGGGAAAAAAGGTCAGTGTTCATGTGTCCTATAGGGATGCCTGATGTGACTGTGAAGATGTTCTTGACCCTGCCAACTTATAAAACTTCCCAACTTTCACATTTCAAGCTTAGTTCTTCAGCTCCCCTCCATCTGTGAACCTCCCCCACAGCTTTCCAATGCTCAGGTGAGCCAAGGGTTATTTCTGTGTCTTGCTGCCAAAGACCATGCACCACCCTCCAGGGTCCAGAGGCTGGTCTCTATTTCCCCACAGTTCATGCCTACTTTTCATCACTCTCCCCACCTAGAAACCTCCAGTAGCTTCCTGACTCATTAGAATAAAATCCAAATTTCTCCCATGGCAGGGGGGCAACTGTTTTCTCTCTAATGTGTGTACCCAACTTCTGCAGCAGTAGCAAGCTTACAATACACTCTCAACATCTGTTCAATGAATGTGCTCTGCAAGCACCCCAATGACCACAGGAGAAACAAAACTCTGATTCTCACTCCTCCCAACACAAGTTTCTCTGATGTTACTTCCTGGGATCGTCACCCAGGCAAACTTGGCCCTTACCTTGAGCTAACTGATGGGTGTCCACAGCTATTGGAGGCTTGGTCTAATCTGTAGCCAGCCCCTACAGGGAGATCACACTCTTAATCCCCAACCCCAACCTGTACACACCCCAGCAATTGATCTCAGCTAAGTTTCTCCTCTGAGAAACCTTTCTAATGTCCTTGGTTAGCTCTTCACCCTTTGGGCTTGCAGCCAGGAAATATAACTCCTCCGGAGGTGAGCTCTTAGGAACACCAGGGTGCCCTCTTTCTTCAAATCTATTGTTTCACACAAGAGCTCTGCTTTTTATTTTCCCATCTCCATTCCATCAATAGGTCCTAAACCCCCAAATCCTTTTTAAAAATTTTTTTTGTAGTTGTAGATGGACAGCATGCCTTTATTTTATTTTTAAAGATAAAAATGCTGAAGATCGAACCCAGTGCCCCACACATGCAAGGCAAGCGTTCTGCCGCTGAGCTACAGCCCCATCCCCCCAAATCCTTTTTTTTAAAAAAATCTTTAGTTGTAGATGGACACAATACCTTTATTTTATTGATTTATTTTTATATGGTGCTGAGGATCAAACCCAGTGACTCACACATGCTAGGCAAGTACTCCATCACTGAGCTACAACCTCAGTCCCAAAATCCTTAATATATGGTGCTTGGGAGCTATCCCTAGACCCCTAAAAAGTATAACCTGTGCTAACTTAAGTATGGAATAATGCCTAGCTTTCACTGAAAGATCTCACCAAAATGAGGTTCATAAATCCCACTTATCCATTTGCTCTAAATGACATTGGCCGTATGAACCCTAAGGGTCTTCCATCAGGAAAAAAAAAAAAATCTCTAGAAGACTTGTTCTTAGAGCTAAGACCTAGAGCTACCTCAAATCTTTTACAGAAGTGAGTAGGGTAAATAAGAAGAAAAGAAAGGTGGAGGGAAGGGAAAGAAAGTATGAATTAGTCCAAAAATAAAACTTACCTACTTTGGCACTGCAGATATACTAATGTGTTCCTTCACCTGTGAAATAATCATTCTAGCATTTAACAAAAAGTATTTGTGTACCTACTACATACCAGGTCAATGTCTGTCCATGTGAGCCTTGTATTTTGGTGGGAAAAGACAGACATTTAAAACAGTGAATATATTAAGTAGATGAATTCTCGAGTTTTGAATTCATAAATAAGTGTTCTGATATAAAATATAGAATTATTATATACAGGTTAAAATATATCATAGAATGTTATATATAAGACATAATTATAAACTATATTATAAGACATTCTATATATAATGTTAGTAATAATTAATGTATATATAATATTCTAAGCATACAGAATATAGTTTATAAATAAATTATGCCACTGTAAAAGGAAAGATAAAGGCAGATGGGAAGCTGAAGGGAGCAAGAAGGGGCAGGCTCCAGTGGTCAGAGGTGGGCACCATGCTACACATTTTTAATCCTAACAATTTTGTATCCTCCAGATACAAAATACAAATTCGAGGCCAGCCTCAGCAACTTAGAGAGATCCTCTCTCAAAATAAAAACTTTTTAAAGGGCTGGATGTGTAGCTCAGTGGTAAAGCGACCCTGGGTTCAATCTCTAGGACCACCAAAAAAAAGGGCGGGGGAGAGGGAACAGTGGTCATGGAGGGGAGACCCACTGAGAAAGTGACGCTTGAGCAAAAACTTGAAGGAGGTAAGGGTATGTGTTCTATGTAACTCTTTCCATTTCTTTTGGCATCCAAGATGATCAAAACCAAATTTGAGACTCATTACAATACCTGAGAGGCCCCTGTGGACTGTAAATTTGTGGTCTTTTGTCCCTTGGAGAGGCAGGGCAGTACAGTGGCTAACGGCGGTGTGGGTTCCAGTATAAAACTGGGTTCAAACACGGGCCCTCCACTTACTGCAGGACTTAGCACATCATGTTTCGTTTCTCTGAGCCTCTGTTCCCAATGCTTCAAAATGAAGACAATAAAAGTACCTACCTCACAGGGTTCTTTTCAGGATTAAATGAAATAACATACGCAAATTCCTTTGCGCGCACACACTTCATTCCTTTGCTCACAGGAAGAACTCAATAAAAATCAGCTGTAATTATTGAACCTTGCTCTTGTCTCTCAAAATCTATTTACATTTTACTTGGTCCTAACTCTTTATTCTTATTGATATTTTAGCATTGCTTTATGGCTTCTGTTTCCGTGGTAAGCTACCTCAAATCCTTTGTGGGTTGGGAGGGTTATAAATAAGTAAGTAAATATATAAAAATCTGGGCAGGAGAATACTTTCAACCAAAGCAAAACATTTCATTACCAATAGAGTGAATTGCAAGTGAGGCCAAAAATCAAGAAATATTGACTCTAATTTCTAACAATCCATCAAAAACCACCAGCAAGATGTTTTCTGGTTTTTCAAACCATCCCTTCCCCTCTTTCCCAAACCCCTCTTCCTCCCTCCAACAAGAGAGGGTAAATGAGTCACGCAAAATGACCTAGACACCTCCTAAACCCTCCCAAACTCACATCTACTTCACTGCCTTACGCCTCATAGCACTCTCCTTCCCCATCAGAGAAGAGAAATCAATGGGGTCACTTTCCCCCATGGTTGGGGGGAGGGGGTGGATGCCAGCTCAGTGAGCAGTCAGACCTAGGCTAGAATTTCATTACTGCCATTAACCAGTGAGTGCTGTGGCCACAGGGAAGCCTCCTGGTCTCTCTGGGCTTTGCTTTCTGGTTGGAAATAAGAGTACCTCCCTGCCAAGGTTCTTGTGCAGATGAAAGGGAGAATGCAGGGAAGCAACATGGATAGCTTATTTTCAAAGCCCTCAATAAATGCTAGTTAGACCTTCCTTCCTTAACTGCACCCCAGGGTAATGCTTAGTGGACTGTGGGAATCTGAGTCCCCTTAGTAAGAGAGTGGATGGGATAGAAGTGGGGTGAGGTATATCTCTGCTCGATAGAAACTCACTGAGTGTCTCTGGGAATGTCAGGGAGGCTCCAAGGAAAAGAAGCAAAAGAGAAAGATCATTTTTGAGCACTTAGTACTTTTCAAATAGGTCATCCCAGTTCTTCCTCACCCCAGCCCTTTGAGGTAGGTGTCATTAACCATACTGACAGTCAGAGCTGGGCTTTAAACCCAGAGCACACAGCTAGGAAATTTTGGGAAGGCAGCTCTGGCCTTCCAAGGTTGCCTTAAGGAAGGACAACAAGTTATCACCACAACAATATGTTTTAGTCAGCTTTTTCGCTGCTGTGACTGCAAGAGCCGACCAGAACAATTGTAAAGGAGGAAAGGTTTATTTAGGGGCTCATGATTTCAGAGGTCTTAGTCCATAAGAGGGCAGTTCTGGGCTCTAGGTGAGGCAGAACATCATGGCGGAAGAATGTGGCAGAGGGAAGAGGCTCACTTGGTCAGAAAGCAGAGAGAAAGCATGAGAGAGAGACTCCACACTCCAGATACAAAATACATACCACACAGCCACATCCCCAATGAACCACTTACTCCAACCACACCCCACCTGCCTCCAGACCCAACTTAATTAATCCCATCAGGGATTGATTCACTGATTAGATTAAGGATGTAACCCAGATCATTTTTCCTCCAAACCTTTTTGCATTGTCTCACATGAGCTTTTGGGGGGACACCTCATATCCAAACCATAACACAGTAAATCCCAGACAACACTGACAAAAACCTGTGAGGTCCTAGCCCACCTCATCTGTGACTCCTGAGCTAGGTACAGCAGGAATCTGCTTGGTGGACCTGATGAGGACTACCTAAGACCCGCTTTCTCCTCTTACTTCCATCAGCTCCCAGGGCTGTTGCTGTTAAATCATCTCTGCTCTCTGAGATTGGGCTTTGTGATTGGCTAGATCTTTTTTTTTTTTAGAGAGAGAATTTTAATATCTATTTTTTAATTATCGGCGGACACAACGTCTTTGTTTTGAATGTGGTGCTGAGGATTGAACCCGGGCCAAACGCATGCCAGGTGAGCGCGCTACCGTTTGAGCCACATCCCCAGCCCCTGGCTAGATCTTAATTTGAAAAACACACCCTTTAAATAACTTTAACCAAGTCACCTACTCTTTCTGGTTCCCCTTTGGATTATGGGCCTATCAAAATGCCTACCTTCCAAACTTGCCATGGAGATTAAATAGAGCAATGCACTGAAAACATACAAAACAGTGCCTGGCACAGACTAGAGTGCTCATTTATGGCAGCTGCTACAGTCACACTGCTGCCGACATGGGGGGAAATCAGCCTTACTTTCAACCATGGTGTCAATATTCTCAGGGAGGGAAAACAAGGTCTCGAGCATGGCCCACCTGCACATCCATGAAGCCAAGCAGTATAGCCTGGTTACCCCACAACTGCTGTCCCCAAAGGAAACTCCTGGAGGGTAACAAGGATATCTAGCTGGGCTTTGTGTCCCCTCCCAAGAAAAAGAAAAAAAAAAGCTAATCAAGGTCCAGTCTAGGGTCTCCTACCAATATCTTTGAAACACATACCTTAGAGCCCTTCTGTGCTGGAGTCAGGGAGAGAAAAGCACCCAGTTCTTCTTCTTGTGAATTCACATTCCACCCAGGGAAAAGATAAGGAAACTCCATCACAGTCAGAATGAGAGCAGAGTGTCTCTGGAAATGTCAGGGAGGCTCCGAGGAGAAAGTAGTATTTGAACTAGACTTTGGGTAGTAAGGAAGTCATGGGAGATGGCATTCCACAGCATGGACAAAGGTCTAGTGATGGGAAAACAGAATACTTCATGAGGATGGAAGACTAGATGGGAGATAAATGAGGAGGCAGGGGGAGCTAGCAAGGTCCATAAGCCTCAGGGGCAGGGAGTACATAATAAAGGTCACAGCTACCATACAGAAAATGGGGAAAGCAGGCCTGCAGTTCTAAGTAGGACAGTCACAGAAGGCTTCTTTGAGGTGACACCTGGAAGATGAGTAAGCCATGTGATTACCTGGGGAAGTGATTCCAAACAGAGAATAATAGTGCAAAGGTCCTGCGGCCACAAAGTGGCTGCCACATTGATGACGCATTAAAAAGGTCAGTGTAACTAGACCTTGGGAGGAAGAAGGAGACTTTGAGGTTACAAAGTTAAAAGGAAATAGGTTCACCAATGGCCCTGCAGGCCATAATGGGGGCTTTAACTTTTACTTGGATTAAATGGACATTGCAGGATTTCCAGTAAAGGAACAGCATTACCTGACTTAGGTTTTAAAAAGATCATTCCAACTGTTGTGCAGAGAATCAACTGCAGATCAAGGGTGGAAGCTGAGTGACTAGTAAAGAAGCTATTGCAGAAATCAGGCTAAAGAGGTCAGTGACTAGAACCAGGGTAGCAATGGTATGGTGGTTCTCCTGGGCTTCCCCGTGCAAAAAAAAAAAAAAAAAAAAACCTTAGGATCCCCACCCTGTATGCAGCCCAAAGCATCAAAAAGCCCCCCTCAGGATGCAGTGTAGGGAACGGGCCAGCAGGGTGCCAGCCTGAGGAATGTGGAGCTTGTGGGCAGTTGCTTGCACGTCCAGGCCCTTGGTGCCCACAAAGAAAGTAAGACAGGTGCTGTCTTTCGACGCATGTCAGGTGGGTGAAGGAAGAGGTGTCCACTCGCCCTCGTTCCTCAGAGAGAGAACACCGAGGAGTGGGAAAACCGGCACCTCTTGCGAGTCCTGGAACCGGTTCTGAGCTACTGGCACTGAGTGCGCCCGGGGCAGCCGCTGCACGTAAGCAGGTGTCAGCACCTCGCGGGAAGCGCCACGGCCCCTGCTCAGTGCACCGCTCTTCCTACCAGGCCCGTCCCCCAGCTCTGACCCTTTGTATCGTTTGCCTCTACCCCCATCCTGTCTGCCTATCTGTTCTACCCCAGGTTAGGTACGCACTGCCCTGTTGGGGTCCCTCTGGCGGTGGCCGTAGCCGCGCAGCTCCGACCCGGGGCTCCAGGAGAAGAAAATCATGAATGAAATGGATGCGGTGCTCCCACTCCCCCGCCCTCCCTGTCCAGACAACCTTGGTTTGGGGGCGGTGCCTGCGGGGACTCCGCTCAGAGTTGCTGGGGGCAGGGGGCGCCTGGGATGGGTTCAGAGGTAGAGGTTAAGGGTGTGTGATCCTCGCCCCCTGGGGACCTGGGCGCCGCGGGAGCTCCCCACCCCCCTCCCTTGCAAGCCCTGCGCAATTCCCCCCAGCGGCGCAAGCCCGCCCGGGGGCGGGGCGGAGCCAGGGCTGTGGGTGCCCAACCGACCCGGCGGCTGCGCTCGCGACTCCGCAGCTCAAGCGCATTTGGTGGGGCGGTCGGGCAAGGGAGCGCGCACGGAGCGCGGGACTGAGCGCCTGGCGGACGGACCGACGGACGGACGCCCCCGCACACGCAGACGCACAGAGCTCGGCGCGGCCCCCGTCACACACACAATCGCGCAGAGACACACACAGGGACACACGCAGACACACGCACACTCGCGCGCGTACATCCTCCCGCCAGCCTGCCTGCCCGCTCGCCGGCGCCCGGAGCCCGCTCTGGCCGGTAAGTGCGGCGCCTCCGTGGGCGCCTTTGTGTGTGGAGCCGGAAGGCGGAGGGAGCGGGGTCCCTACTGGGGCGGCCGCGAAGCTGAGACCTCCTCCAGCTCGGAACGGAGGAGCCGGCGCCCGCCCCCGCCACGCCCCCCCGTGGGGCTCCCGGCGCCCCCGGACGGGGGGAGGGGTCTCCCATGCGGGGGAGGGGGCTTGACGCTTGGTCGCCGGGAGGCAGCGGCAGCCACTCCCCGCGAAGCTCTTGCGCGGTTCCAGGGAGAGATCTGGACAGTGGTCCAGGTCGAGCCTCTGCGGCCCAGGCTGGTGCGTGGCTCTTGGCTGCATGGCCTCTCCAGTGTCTGAACCCCAGGAGGGAGGTTGGAAGTCGCCGCCAGACTGCTGGCCTCTAAACCTCAGCTTCCACAGCCTTCTTATCATCGCATTGCCTTCCCGACCCTTTTGCTTTAGGCACCCGCGTCCCACCCACTCGCAAAATAAAAGCCCAATGTGTTCCCCTCCCCCATCATATTGCTTTTTCCTGGATGAGGCCCAGGTTCCTGCAAAACCCATAGATTGCCCAGGTCAAAACCTTGAGGGGCTGGAGGGGTCCCTGGATGTGGTCCCTTACCCAAGAATCGCACATCTTAGCTGGTCAGGACCAGAAGAACCTTGGGAACTCATTTAACCCCTTCATTTTACAGATAGGGAAACTGAGACCCAATGAGGTGGTTTGACCAAGGTCACCGGAGAGTTAGTGGCAAAACCTGCATTAGAATCTGGGATCCTTGGCTTTCATACTCAACCCCTCCCCTCCCACACACAACTAGATCCTATTCCCATTGAAACCACAGAACCCAAAAATTAACCTAAGAACCACGAATATTTGTAATTCCAGCCCTGCCCCCATTTGAAGCGGCAAGTGCCATTCATTTGCTACCATTTTTACTGTTTAAAAAATGAATAAATAATTGTCCTTTCATTTGTTTCATTCATCCTCTAAGGCGAGCTGTTTTGCAAGCACTCCAGGTTTAGGATTAGTTTGGGAGAAAGAAACAGCTCTGGATTGGAGATGAGATTCCAGGGTGTTAGTCCCAGTCCTTCCAAGAGTCCCTGAGCCTGAGAGTCTTCAGCTGGCCCAGTGGCACTCAAGGATTCATCCTCTTCCCCCACTTTGACTTACTGCATCCCTCCCAGTCCCTCTCCCCTACTCCTTAAGGACCCAGGTTTTCTAATCCAACAAGGCTACCTCTTCTTCCTTGGTGTTTGTTAAGCGCAGCTTCTTGGTATTGCTGACAAAGCTACTAGAGAAGCTTTAGTTACAACTACACCAGGTTCCAGAGTGTCTCAGCACAAGGCTCAGTCAAGGGCAGCTGGGTGTCCCCATAGCTGATCCCCATGCCTGGTACAGAGGGTGCCCCCAGAGGTGGGTTGAGGGAGTGCTAGCATAGGTGTCTGGTGAAGGGATGAAGTCCATCACCTTCCAAGAGACTGAATAGAATGGTTGGCAGAAGGACAATGTTCAGTCTCTAGGGGCCTGAGGCTCTGTCTCAAGAGCTTCTTTCTTGAGTGGGCTGAACTGAGCCAGGGGGCCAACTGGCATAACTCCAGGGGTGTTCCCTGGGATTGTCCTCAAGAGGCACGGTTTACAGAGACACAGACACTGTAATGAACAGTAGCCCTGGCTTTTTGCTATGCAGAGGCTTCCACTGTGAGAGTGCAGAGAGCAGTGTTCCGGGCCAGGCCAAGGCTCTTTGCTGGCTGTACAATTTCAGTAAATGCTCACACTCTCTCTGCATCTCAGTTTCTCCAGAAAAATAGGATTGTGAGATTGGAGATTTTCAGGATATCTTTCAGGTCTGAACTATGTATTGAGGAAAGGTGGGAGGGGGAAGGAGAAGAGCACTTTTATATAACTATTATGGCCCTGATTTCCTCTGCTTTTACTCTATGAGGGTATAATTCCTGACTTAAAGAGATAATAATGTAGGTAGGATACTGAGCACAGTACCTGGGGCATAGAAAAAGCTCAAGAATTTGGTAACTATTAATACCATTAGGGCCCCAGCTTTATAGATATTCCCTCCACTTCCCTCCTTCAAATCATCCAAGGACATGGGATTTTTAAATCCTTAAAGTCCTTCTCTCTCAAAACAATCTCTTCCCTGTGACCTATTCCTGGATTTAATGCTCAGACAGCCTAAGACATCCATCCTAGGAGGAACAATACTTTTATTTATCAGTTATTTTGCAACATAATGTAAGTAATAATATGTGTGTTGTATGTGTGTGTACACATATAGTGCCAACACTTTCCTTACGCTTTAGCTTTTGTATTTAGTCTTCATAACACACTCACAGTAGTGTTATCGGGCCCCTTTTACAGAAGGGGAAGACAAGACTCTGCTTTTAGCTTTTCTAAGGGTGCATGCCTTAAGAGTGTCGGAGCCAGAGAGCTAGGTTTCCAGCTCAGATGATCTGACTCTAGAATCTCAACTCTTTTTTCTGTATCATATTGCCTGTCCTTTCTGGAGACTTGCCCTAAAAGAGAGACAATAACCCTCTGGAAAGAGTAAAGAAGAGGAGATTTATCCTTCTGGAAGATCAGATGGCTTCTCACAGAAGCTAGGTGGCACCTGAGCTAGGTCTGAAAATCTTGTACATTAGAAAGACTGGAGGAGCATTTCAAGAAGTGGAAGTGGCCACTAGGAAGGACTTCTAGGACATGAGCAGAGCAGTTCATTCCAACTGGAGCAAAACAGATAAAAGAGGAGTGATGGGAAGGAAGGCTGGATCGGAGGGGCAGAGGTAGTTAGGGCACTGAGTGACAAACTAAGGGGTCAGTCTTTAGTTTGAGTAGGGGAGACACATTTTGAAGTGTAAAGAAACTCACTCTGCCCCATGGAGAACAGGTTGGAGGTGGAGAGCCTGCTGGCAGGGAGCCCAGCTAGGAAACGCTGTCGGTGGTGGAGGTGAGAAATAAGGAGGGTCTGGACTGAGGTGGTTTTAAGAATGGGTAGAAAAAGGAGTTGATGCAAGAGGCCTCAGTGTCACCAAAACCCAATTTGATGGGGGTGCTACAGGGAGGGAGGAATAAGTGACAGCAAGGCTTTGCAGTAGAATGGATGAGGTTGCCATTCTAGAAGAGCCCAGCAGGATGGGGAGTGGGGAGGCTTAGAAAGGAACCATGACTCTGACGGGGAACCCTGACGATCACTCCTGCAGTGCTGGCTCACCAGTCACCATCCATATTGTCAAGAGCCAGTTCATTCATTCATCCCATTCATTCTCCAATGAATGTGAACATCTCTGATATGCCAGGCTCTTGTAGGCTCTGGGGATGCACGGCTGAAAAAGATGAACTTCCTGCCTAAGCTCTCCCAGGAGAGACAAAAAAAAAAACCTAAGCATAAATATTTCTTATGGAAAGCTGTAGTCTGGAGAAGAGTAAAGCAGGATGAAGGGTTACTAGGGGCACAGGTGGAGGAAGATATTTGCCTTTAAACAGTATTGCCTTTGAGGCGTGATATCTGAACAAAGCCCTGAATGAAGCGAGGAGACCAACTGGAATAGCTGTCAAAGAAGATAAGTGCAAAGGCCCTGGGGTAAGAGTAGCTCAGTGTTTTCAAGGAACCTCAAAAGTAGCTGTAAGAGATAAGCAAAGGAGAAGCATGGCAGAGAAAAAGGTAGGAGAAAGGGGCAGGGCCAATGGTGTAAGTTCTTCAAGGCCTGAGAAATGAGAATTTGCATGGGGTTAATGGGTCCAAGAGAGCTTGAGTTCTGTTCCCCTTGGGTACTTAGTGCCTAGAAAAATAACCCTGACTCTACTCAGTGGCTCACTAAATAGTTAATGAATGTTGGAAATGAACATTTATGTGGGAGAATTCATATGTTAGACTTACTATGACCCGCTATATAATTGTATCAAGGCATAGTAAGGACATAGTAGGCTGTGGTCTGATCACAGTGGTAAAGCTTAGAGGACTTGAATGTCTGTGAGATTCAAATATGAATTTTTGAGTCAAATCTGCATATTTTCTTCAGTAGGGCTTGATATTAGAAACTGCTGTTGACTAAGACTAAATAGCAAAACATACCTGAAATTACTGTAAAACAATTAAAATGGTGACATCTGGGGGTCTTCCTTCATCCCCCTCCCAGCACAAAGGCACATCCTCCTGGCCTCATTTCACCTTTCCCTTGCGTAACTCTCATGCTCTTGGCCATTGCCCTCAGAAGGGCCCATATTTGTAAGAGAAGACATCTTCATCATCCAACACCCAAAAAGACAAGTGAGGAGAGAGAAATCATTTATAGGAGTAGAAATTCTTCTCTGACACTTAAATAATTATTTGTATGAATCTACAAGTGGGAATGGGAGAACTCCAGAAGATAGCCAGTTATGTAAAGCACTCAACTGCATTAAACTGGACCCAGGACATGTGCATATTTCAAATTATATGGCACCTGATAAGCAAATATGTAACCAATTCACCAGGAAATATCTCTGAACTAGTGTTCCTGCCAGTGTGGATCAGCACAGCTGTCTGTATAAGTGTCCATGTCCTAATCCTAAACTTACCAGTGAGCAAGTGACCTGGGGTAAGGTTCTCCCCATCTCCCAAACTCAAGTTTTCCTTATCTCTGTGAGGTAAGGCTTGGGTTTCTAGGGCCTCTGAATCCCAAAGCTGTTCTGGCTTGGCCTGTCTGTGGGCCCACATTATTGTCTTTGAACAAAACAGTGTTTGTACTCAGTGTGGACCCCGTGGTGCTCAGATGGTCTTGGTGGGTATGAGGCACGATGGGTATGATCCTGCTGTGGAGATTAGATGGTCCCAAGAGCAGAGGAAGCCAGGTATCATGTTGGATCTTATGATAAGCAAATTGACA
Source organism: Marmota flaviventris (assembly GCF_047511675.1). Taxonomy (NCBI): domain Eukaryota; kingdom Metazoa; phylum Chordata; class Mammalia; order Rodentia; family Sciuridae; genus Marmota; species Marmota flaviventris. The sequence continues at coordinate 45,150,202 of NC_092506.1, forward strand.
TATGGTCTCAGCCTTAGAATCATAGAATCTCTGAGCCTTCTAGTACAGACTCCATCCAGATCAACAGATCTGTCGCCTCTAAATTGGAAACTCAGGTCATCCTAAGGGGAAAAAAAACCTGAAAATTTTTGAATAATATTCTTCCAAGAAAAAAAAACTCTTCCTTGCCTTAAACCAGAATATTATGGAAAATAAGATGTCTGCCATTCTTCTCATCTAGTGAGAAGTGGAAGGCACTTTGGCCACTAATATCTGCAAAGCTCAGAAATTTCTGCCATGTAAGACTGAAGAAAGCATTTGTTTCCCTGAGCTTGCAGCACCTGGAACAAAAGCCACCCTCATTCCTGTGTCCCTTGAAGCATCTATGACTCTAGTTTCCATACCTGGGATGCAGCATGGGTTGAAAGGGCTCTCCTTGAGGTCCATGCAGGAAGCCCACAGTTGGCAGATATGTAATGGAGCAGGCATCCTGGTGTATATTCCTAACTTCAGGCTAGCATGGGGGATAGGCTGTTTACAGCCCAGTCTCCTGAGTATTCTGATAGCAAAATGAAGACATTGAATTGCCTTACCGTTTTGTGGTGAGGTGGGTGGTTGCAGTTATTAGAGAGACATACAGAGATTCAACATGTTTTTTTTTTTTTAAATCAACACAAATGCCCTCCTGACCCTGCCCTCTCTCTCTGGAAACCATTCACGAAGAATTGGTGGACTTCAGTGGTGGCAGCTATGTGGGTACCTGGAGTCAACCTCACAGATTGTTGCAAGGCTGATAGTATGTGTATGTCATCACCTGCCAAGGGGTACTACCCAGCCTTTAAAAAATAAATCACAGTTGTGAAAATCACACAGCCCTACTAATACTAGAAAACATGTGAAATTAACCATTCTTTTGGGAAATTACTCATTATATTCCTACCAATGGTAATGTGGTAATTCTATATGTATTTTTGTTTGTTTGTTTTTGTACTAGGGATTGAACCAAGGGATGCTTAAACACTGAGCCACATCCCCAGATATTTTTTATTTTTTATTGTGAGACAGGGTTACACTAAGTTGCTTAGAGCCTTGCTAAGTTTGAGGCTGACTTTGAAGTTGCAATCCTCCTGCCTCAGTCTCTGGAGCCGCTGGGATTAGGATGTGCAACACCAGGCCCAGCTTTGGATGCTTTTTTTTTAAAAAAAAAAAAAAAAAAAAAAAGAATTTTGTTTGCCTGGCTTGAAAAAGACCTCTGAGGGAAGTCTTAAAAGTTGAGTCTGGGAAGAAGTCATCAATTTAAAAAAAAAAAAAAGTATATTTTATGTGAGCTCTGCATGGCCTTGGAGGTAATAGAAAGGAGGAAAGACAGAGCAAAATACGAATGAGTCAAACCTCCATTTCTGAAGAATTATTGTGATGAAAATGCCTTGTGGGTAGAAAAAGAAAGCTCTCAGGGGAGACCATAGTGGGTGGAATTCATTCATGCATATAGGTATTTACTGCTCTGGGCATCGTGGTGGACACAGGAGCCTCAGCAGTCAACATGATCAGGAGGACCCTGCCCTCGAGAAGATGATGTCTAGTTGCCAGAGAAACAACCTGGCAACAGTGACCCATATTGGTGCATGCTATGATAATAACAAGACTAATTTTTACTGAGTGCTTAACTGCATTCTCTTACTTAATCTTCGGTAACAGTTCAGTGAAGAAGGTTTTTGTTATATTCAGTTTGCAGGCTCAGAGAGAGCTTAAGTAATTTGCCAAGAACACAAGCAAGTAAACAGGCAGAACCAGAAGTCAGACCTAGGCTGCAGCTGCTCTGGTGCTGAGACACAGAAACACAAAAGAGGCACCTGCCCAAGGTGGAGGTCACAGAAGGTTTCCTGAAGGAGGGGCTCAGGTGAGCATTTTCATTTAGGTCAGTTGTATTCTTCTTTAGCCCAGGATTTCAGAAAATGAGTTTCTCTAGCAGCAGCAGCAGCCAGTTCTGCTTCCAGGGATTCCAAACTCCCAGGAAACACTACCTTACTGAGTCTCTGTCTCATAGGAAGATGGTCACTTTTATTCTTGGTGCTTATGCAGGAGGTAGTAAGGCCAGGGAGGGGCACTTTCTTTACCCTCCAACATCTGCTGCCTCTTCCTCTTCCCTAGAAGCCCTCCTTCCAACCCTGTGGTATCTGGAATATCATGAGGGCCTCTGGGGCCCCTCTTGGACACGGGGAGAATCAAGTGAGTGGGCTGCAATTAGCCAAGTCCAAGGCAGTGAAAGTCGTATTCTGTGCCTGTCACTCACCTGGAAGCCTGGACTTCTTGGCTACCATCACCGCCAAAGCCCCATCTCCCCTAAGCACATATGTAGCCAGTTTCTCTCTGCTCTTTCAGTTCCTCCAAGGCTCCCTATGGCCTGCAGTGGCATTTCTCAACTGGGCTCCTACTGGCCTTTGGGTAGGAGAGTCATTTGCTCTGAGAGCATCCCTGATCTCATCCTTTGTATCTGCCAGTAGCATCCTTCAGTCATAGTGACAACCAGAAACACACATAATTTTAAGATCTATTTTATAAGCAACCTGAGGTACAGATCTGAAATGGTCCATTCAGTGAGTTTTGACAATCATGTGAACTTGTATGACTATCACCGAGATCAAGATATAGGACATTTCCATTACCCCTCAAAGTTCAGAGGCAATAGTTGCTCCCGTTTCTATCATTGTGGGATAATTTTGTCTGTTCTCCACTTTCATGTGTATGAAATCTCATAGGTAGGTGGCCCTTTGTGTCATAAAGTAGTTTTTGAGATCTCCCCATTGGGTTGCACAACACACATACAGAACTAACTCTGTTCTCTCTCACTCTCATTTCTAAATGCCAACTAGAATAGCAATACCTGCTTTATTTCCCCTGAGGAAAAAAAAATGGCCTTTGAGTTAAGATCAGTGTCTTAGCTGAATGCTCAGAGCCCTCTGACAGGACTCCAATTGGAGTCCCTCTTCTGCCCAGCCTCTAGCCCCACTCACATGCCCCCTCCTCCCAATATACCTTGCTCATTTCCCTCTCCAAACCTTGGCCCTTGCCGTGTGCACTGCCTGGAAAGTCCTTGTCACATATGGTGACTCCCGCTTGGCCTCTCCCACACCCTCACATAAGAAAGACAGCCTCAGTTTGCATCTAACAAACCTGGCTCTACTCACTGTGCTGGAAGCTAGCAGAGTACAGGGACCGGGTTCAGCTACATATTGCCACAGGCCCAGCACAGAGCCTGATATTAAAGAGATGGCTATAACAACCAGTCCTACCATTAGGCATAATTGTAATACACCAATAAAAATAGGAAAAAAGAAATAGATGCAAAATTACAGCAGGTTTTGCCTCAAGATTTAAAGACAGAGTTTAACCCATTAAATCCCAGGTTTTCAGTTCTGCAAATATTTCAACAAAATGGACACAGGTGCATAAAAACTTACGTGGGAAATCATAATCTAGAACTTCCATATATTTTTATTAATTGGCATTAATATTATGTTAATAATATTATGTGATTATGTGCTATACAATTATATATTGTGTACTATATTTAAGTTTTCAAGGTGTTCCACATCTGGGACGAGATGAAGCAGATTAAAATAACTATGCAAAATGGATCCTAAACCACTCTCTAAAGAGAGGATTAAGACCAAAAAAAAAAGTAGTCAGGAAAGCCTAATCTCTGACTACTGATGATAAATATACCCTGAAACTTAACTGCCAGTGAGCAAAGGCTCCAGTCCTTCCCCCAAATACCTGGCATCAATGAGTGTGAAGTAATGCAGCTCAGGGGCCCAAGGGGACAAGGAGTCTCTCCAGGAAGGTTCCTGGAGGAGGTGAGCTCCAGGATTGTCAAAGAGAAACCTGTGTTGAGTCTGGGACTTACATAATCTAGAGATAATTCATAGAGATCCTTAGAGCATGATCTGTCCCATTGTGACCCTTGGAAGGGCAGGAGGCCACAGCTCCAAAGGGAAGAACAGGGAGACAAATGTTGAGAGACAGGGGTGAGCACGGTTAGAGGGTGGGCCAGTTTCGTGTCAGAGGAAAGCTTGGGGAATCTACTTCTTTTACCTGCTCTTCCCGGGGGGGCTCTGGCTCTGGGGACCTAGAAACAGCCTGGAGCTCTCCAGAGGGGGAGTCATCAGTTCTGCCAGGGAGGCCCTTCTCATCCTCCCGCTCCCCTTTCTCTGTTGTTCTCATTAGCTCCCGGAACACCTGGCAGAGCCTGAGGAAATAGGAAACAGACCTTTATAGCTGACAGCACTGCCTGGTACAAAGAGCAGGAACATCTCATGCAGGGTTGACTTAGAGGGAGACCGGAAATGAAGCTCTGAGCCAGGTCAGCAGGAATAACGAGGAGGATGTCCGCCTCAGGATTGCTTAGCACTCCCTACACACGTCACTCCCTTCCTGGCCTTCACCACAACCCTGCAGCTCCTACAGGGTGGAAGCTGGGGCTTCAAGAGGTCAGACACTCCTCAGGGCCCCAGGGGAGAAGACAGCAGGATGCAGCATTTCAACCAGGTCCCCTGCCTCTGAATCCATCCTTTTTCCAGAGGACAGTGGTTGTGTGAAAGTGTGCAACCTCAGGATGGTCAGTCTGTCATATTTTGATTCAGCTCATGACTGAGGACCTCTGTTGACCACTGCCCTGGCCTCCAGGTTTCCAGCTGTCTTCAGCACAAGGCAGCAAGAGGATCCACCATCCTGACTCCTTCTGCTCTTCTCCACTGGCTACCTGAGCAGGACCAGCGGGACCACTCATCCACTCTCGTGTTAGACCCTAACCCCTCTAAGTGCTTTTCAGCTCCTATGTCTTCTTTACTTGTTTGTCACAAGGGACAAATAGTAGGGATGCAGCTTATATTTATTAAATTTGAATTCAGAAGGTCAGACCCTTTTCAACCTTGATTCCTGGTCCCACCTGGATTTTTTTTTTCCTAGTTCACACTAGTCTTTCTCCTTGCAGAAGAGCCTCAGATCTAACTGATGTTTCTAAACCCAGGCCTTACTGACTCAGTTTGATTCCATCAGACCCTATGGTGGCAGCATTTCCCCAGCTTGTACTGCCACAGCCCAAGCCAAGTATGACCACAGGAGGGTTCATCAGAGGCTGGGGACAAAGGTCCTGATGAGCAAATAGAGCTTACGGTGGGTATGGCAGGAGCTAGGGCTCCTAGCTATAGGTAGGAGCAGACTTAGCCCTGGACCTCAAATTTCCCCTCCGTAAGAGCATCCAAGCCCTATGGGAAAGAGCTTTGAAAGTGACAAAGTACAGAACAGACGCCAGACAGAAATATTGCAGAAGATCCAGAGTCAGGCACAGGCAATACTTGGCAGTTCAGGCCAAGGATGGCATCATGAAGTCTAGGGGTAAAACCAGATGCGGGTAGAGACCAAATGTAAAATAACATGTAACCTGGGTGCACCCAACACAGGTGAGGTCTGAAGTCTAGTTTCAGGCAGGAAGGGGAGAGCTGCAAGTGCAGACAAAGTCTCATCGTAGTGGCAGGGACTCCACCTGTTAGAGCAGAAGGCAGAAGGCCAGGTGCTAAGTTTGGGCCAGAGCCAGACAAGCAACATTGAGACTGAATTAAAACTCTTTTAAGGACAGTACTATTGGCTAACACTTAACATAGTGTGCTGTGTGCTATGCGCGCTTCTGAATTAGGCTTACTCACTAGGGATTTATTGAGTTAGGTATTACTACTGGGCCATATTATAGATGAGGAAACTGAGGCATGGAAAGATGGAGCAAAACTCTTGACTTCATCTAAAACTGGCAACATAAACTCTCACACTCATAGATCAAAACCAGCTATGAGGAACCACTAACACCATAGTTATTGACAAATGCCAATTGACATATTTTGGAATATGCTAGGCCCTGTTCTAAGCATTTTACATGTATCACATGTAAAAACTGTGTGTGAAAATCAAAATTCACTTAATCTTCATAACCATTTCTAAAGGTGCATACTGTTATCTCCACAGATGAAGAAACTGAGACACAGGGAAGTCACATATTTCACCCAAATTCAGCCAGCCAATAGGGCGGCCACGATTCACACTTGGGCCATCCAGTGCCACAGCCCACCACTTTTGTGGTGTTTTGAATGAGCCATTTGTAAATGCTCAAACCCTATCCACTTTTCATTTAACTTTTTGAGAAATAGTATTTAAACATTTGCCTGGTGCCAGATAGAGTAGGCATGGCAAACAGGAAGGTCCATATCAAGAGGCTCTAAACCTGGAGGCTTAAACAAAGCCTGGACCTGGAGCTGCAGCAAAGTGAGTTTGAAGTCTGCTCCTCTCAAATGTGTCAACTGTGTGACCTTGAACAAATGACTCATTCTTTCCGTGTCCCCATCTCCACTTGTGTGGAAGGAGGAAGATGGCTGTTTACTGCCTAGGGTTCTAGTGAGGAACAGTGACATTGTGTCAGGTCAGTGGTTGGCATGGCATCCAGCTCACAGTGATCCCTCACTTTGGGAAGTCACAGTGATTACAAACCCCAGGCTTGGGTACAGACACTCTTGTGAGGAAGGACACAGGCATCAGCAGATAATCCCCATCGGGAGAGGTGAGAAAAGAAAAAGGAGCATCCAGCTCTCCTGAGGGAGACAGGGACGGTTCTGCTGCAGGTGACATTTGAGAGGGTCTTAAAGAGCAAAGGAGAGTTTTCCAGGCAGAGAAAGGAAATGGGAGAGTGGTTCCCAGGGGAGAGGAAGTACATTCCAAGGCATTGCAGACAGGAGCAGCATCTCACTAAAAGGAAATACCAGAACACTCCTATAAGAGGTGTGATCACACTTTCATGTTTATGACTGCCTGTTTTCTCCTTGTAAATTAAACTGTATACCTGGGGGGGGGGGGGGTTGTAAAGAGAGGGAGCAGTCTTGGGGAGCAGGGGGTTAGACCAGATGAACTTTGAACCCCAAAGTTCTATGATCTTCCTTTGAGGTCCTGTGTACCACACAGTTTATAATCAAGTCCACCCACAGCACCAGATAATCTCGGTGGAACAGCCTCCCCTCTGCTTGGTACTGGGGCAGCCTCTACCTAGGCTCCATGGACCAAGGCCTTGCTTCCCTGCTTCTGTGAGTGCCCTCTGCTGGTGCACTGCCACTCCACCATCTGCCTCCTTGCTCTTGGTCCCAGAACCAAAGACTGTCCTGTAAGGAAAGGCCCCTAAAGGCATTCACTTACCCTTTGATTTCTCTTTGGGGCTACTGAGATTCAGATCAGGGGAAATGACTGGACCACAGTCACACAATATACCCAGCCTGTGACCACAGCCCAGAGCTGGTGGGTCCTTAGCCAGTGAATATATTTGTCCCTTCATTGATGGAACACAGCAGACACCATCCCACACTCCCCACCATACCTGCCTCCCAGTTCCTGGAGGTGCCACTTCAGTGGAGAAACCTACAGTCGTGTCCAAGACTGGGCTTCCAGTCATTCAGTTCCTGGGAAGGCACAGCAGGGAGCACCTTCAGGATTGTTGGGCAACCCCCCACCCGTACCCCCAGCTCCTCCACTAACTTACCCACTGTATGAGCCCAGCAGACATTAGTTTCTTCATCTGTAATATGGTCACCCCTACGTGCTACCCAGTGGATTATGTTGAGGGTTCTCTAAAAGAAAATATAGCAACTGTTATACTGGGTACTCTCTTCCTCTGTGAAGAGTATGGTTTTTATTAAAGGCTAAAAAGTAGAAGAAAAGAGAGGTTAGGAATATGGGCAGTGGCAGGCAGTTCTGTAATTACCAGCTGTGTGGCACTGGGCAGATCGCTTCACTTCTCTGAATCTCCATGTTGCCCTCTAGAAAAATGCAGGTAATGATAGTGTGTTTCTCCCAGGGCTGTCATAAGAACTGAATATCACACGTGCAAGGCACTCAATGGCAGCATTGCATGGTAAGGGCTCCCCAGGGACAGATGCTCTTTCTATTGTTGATACTTTTGTCATTGTCATCTTTTTATCAGGCAGAGGGCTGTGGAAGATATTCCTGAACAAGTGACCCAAAGATTGATTCTGCCCACTTTCCTCCTTCTGGTCACCACTTGCTTTCCATCCTCACCAACCAACCATGAGAGAAAAAGAATGTGGGTTTTGAGAGCAAGTAGGAGTGGCCTCAGGGAGAGGCTGGAGAGCCTGAGCTGGACCACAGTGAGGTTCTTGCCTCTTCCCCCCAAAGATGAGGTCAGGACATAATGCTCTGACCTCAGCCTGGAGTTCCCTGACCTCTCTTGATGCTGCCCACATAGCTGGCCTCTGCTGCTCAGGTCCTAGTGTATTGACCAAGATGAGCAGAGAACCTTTGTGTGTCTCTGCTGTCCCCACCACACCCAAGGTAAGGGTTTTGCAGGATGGCGACCTTCGACGCCTCCCTGCAGCCATCTCCTCAAGGCACAGGGGTAGCAGTAAATTTAATTATGCCAGATCGTTGGACCAAACCACAAGCATAGGCAGGCTTGAAAACTCATTCCTGTTGTCCCCAAGAACTATGCACAGTCCTTAGATGCCTCACTCATCCTAAGACTGCCAAGGCAGGTAGGCAGAGTTCAGAGCCTGGCCCGCTTTCTAGAAGCCAGGTCCTGGCCCTTGGCTGCAATTTGTGCATTGACTGCCTTCTCACCTTCCCCACCAGCACCCTCATTCCTCTTCTGTGCTGTGCCTCTGTTGGTCATTTGCATAGCTCTGAACACTTGCTATTTACTAGACCCCATGATAGTCACCTCCACATTTTTCTTGTTCAATGGTAAACCTCACCCCAATCCTGTGTGGAAAGCATCATCAGCCCTATTTGCCAAATAAAAAAAAGTTCAGTCCCATAGTGATAAAGACCCTTTCCAAAGCCACACAGCTTGACTGGAACCAAGTAAAGATCTTCCCCAGTGAAGGCTTTCTGGGGGACTTGAAGATTCAGCTGGAGCTTAAAGCCTGAACTAGATTTTGAGGAGGGGTGCAAGAGGTGATGGCATCCAGGCAGGGGACTATGCTTCCTGGTCATGGAGGTGAGGGAGAGGCAGTTACAGTCTGAAAGCCCAAGCATCTGGGGGAGGTGGTCCAGCAAGCCCAAGCCAGGACACCCCCTTTCTCTTCCCTGGATTATCACACCTGACAGTCCCAGGTCAAGAGTCCACTCTTGGTGCCAGATCTCTGGTCAGGTATGGAAGAAATGCCTTATTGTGTTTCTTAAATGCAACAAGGCTGCACTCAGAGCTCCCCATCAGCCCTGGCTACTGGGAAAGTCAATCTGAGTCATTACCGGGAACCTGTCTCTACCTGCTGCTATGACCGCCATCCATCAAGGAAACCACACTGATTAATTTGAGATTCCTTCCCCTCCAGCCTAAAGGCCTCTCCAGGGTCCACTGTCTCTGCCCTGGGTGGGGTTTGCCTATGTGGGGCACAGAAACCCTAGTCTAAGATCTGGCCCTCTCCATGTACCTCAAAGCCATTCCCAGGTGATCCTGCCATGGCCCTCACACACATCAGGCACTGATCTTGGAACCCGCTGGCTCTGTTGCTTCCTAAGCCTAGACATGGCCTCCACTCCCTCACCTTCACCATCCTGATCAAGAGACTCCCCTCAAGGGTTTCAGCACCCACAGGACACAGAAAATGAAGGACAACTCCTCGGGGAATATGCCCTTGGGCCTGCCACCAAACCTCCCCCAGGGCCACTAGACAACATCTCTTAACCTCTCTGGAAACAAGGGAAGGGAAAAGGAAAACATCACCAAGGAGCGGCTCAGCAACTGCCCTGTCCTTTGCCACACTCCCTCTCCATGCTGGCCTTGTCAGACTGAAGTCTTTCCATTCCTCAAATGTGTCCTATTTTCTCTCAACTCCAGGCCCATTCACGTGCCCCCCTTCTGCCTGGACACCACCCGCAGTCAGTCACTCCTGCTCCTCATCCCCGTCACTCCTATGCATCATTAGGAACCTCAGCAGTGCTCCTAGGGTCAACTGCATGTCTCCCATCAGACATGCCCCCTGGCCCTGACCACTTTTTTAACCTACATCCCCCAGGAGATGCTTATAGCTCATTATGTTCCCAGGGGCCTCACATGTGGTCTGCATACAGTAGGTTTTTGTAAACACATGTTGAACAAATGAATCCCGAATCAGATTCAGCCAGTCCCTGAATCAGACTCACTTAAAAGATAGAAAACTGTTGCCTGAGCCTCTCAGCAAGCTGAGCAGGCCCAGTGACTTTCCATTTTCCCTTTCATGGGACCCATGAGTTCCCTGCCATCCCTGTTCTGTGGAGGATTCAGTCATGCCCAGGCCCCAAATCCATCACCAGGGTAGGGATGAAAGGGAATTCATTCATCTGGGTCCATCCCACCCAGAGAACACTCAGACCCTGTGTTTGGGATCCAGAACACTCCAAGTTTGCAGTCTGCTCAGACATGGGGACAGATGGCTGGACAGTGGACAGCTGGGCCAGGAGGGTAGGCAGCTTGGAAGGATGGAAATAGCAGTGAACTAAGCATTGGGAGTCCTGGGCTCAGAGCCTATCTGTTCCCCGAGTTTGCTGCACAGATCAGTCTGGGTTCTTTGGCTGCCAGCAACAGAAACTGATTGAGTAACCTAGGCAGCAGAGAGATTTATTAGAAGGCTTGAGGGGTGTGACATTGAAGTACCAGATAACAGAGCTTTGGTTTGAGGGTCCTCCCTATGGTGAGGGGAAGGCAGGGTACCAGATCAGGAGAGAGGTAAATCTCAGAATTTTGTGGACTACCTGAAAACATTTGTTAGCATGCTGTGTGTCCTGAGGCAAGTCATTTCTCTGGGCCTCCATTTTTCCATCTGGATGTTCTGAAGTTGGCCTCTCTTCCTCCATTCACATCTCCAGTTTGCTTTTTGCTGAGAAACTTCCCGCCCTGGCCTCAGATGGCACCTTTCCCCATCCGGACACCTTGGGAATGAAGTTTGAGGGAGCTAGGTGAGTGTGTGTGGTGCCCCACAGCCCACCCATTGAGGAGGCCAAGCCTTCTCCACCTGCATGCTCTGTGATTTGTTACTCACTTGCATGCGGTGACCAGCCTGATCATTTCTTCTCCACCAAGCCAGCATGGCCTCTGCTCCTGCATGCTGAACATTCTGGGTGGCATTATGGGCTCTTCCTGGCCTTGATCTGGCCATCTTCTCTAGCTTGAGAAGCTCTTAACTAGAGTCTGCCCTCCCAGAAAATCCAAAGCTACCAACCCTGAGACCCTGCCACTGGCCTGCATTTGACCTTTAACATGTCCATTAATAGGCTCAGGGCCTGTGCTGAATGCCTAGATACGCAGTGGTGGAGGGGATGAGGATGTTCCAGAGTCTCAGAAAGCCAGTGGGGGAGGCAGGTGCATAAACAGCTAATTATAGCAGCAGAACAAAGTAAGAGACAACAGAAGTGGGAGCCAGGTGTGTGGGGAACCCAGAGGCAGGACAGCTTGGTTCTTCTCGGAGATCAGAGAATGCTTCATGGAAGAGGATATGCCTAAGAAGAGCTTTAGAGAACGAGTAGGATTTGGCAAGACAGAGGAACAGCATGAACAAAGGCCTCGAGAGGTTTGATTCAGTGAATAGAGATGTCTAGAGGACTTGGAGCTTTAGGAGATTGGTAAGCACTCCATGCAGCAGTGTTCAGAGGGGTCCAGGGGCATGAAGTCCAAGGCACAGACCTCATCTGCTTGGGGTTGGCTCAGTCTCACACCCAGGAATCCTGACTTCAGTATCCTAGCTCCTCCTCACTTGTCACCCATCCTGGAAGCAGACTCGGGCTCCTCTGCCCACTGGTAGAATAGCTATAAGGTAATATTCCCTCCACGACACAAAGGAACAGATGAAGGTGCTAGCATTTGAGTTGCAAGGGGCTTAGCGTCTGACCACCTTATTTTATAGGTGAGGACTCAGGCCCAGGGCAAGGAAAGGATCACCCAAAGGCATAAGGCTGTTGGGAACAAATGGGAAAGCGTAGTTTGGTTCATAACAATGCTGTTCATGATAGCCAAAAGCCTGAACAGCCTGAATGTCCATCAGCTGACAAATCTATCAGCTGATAAATGGAAATGGACAAATGGACAGTGGAAAATTATCCAGCCACAAAAAGGAATGAAGTACTGACACGTACTACCAACTTGTATGAACCTAGAAAACATTGTTTTAAGTGAAAGAAAACAAACAAAATGCTTCCAATTATATGAACGATCCAGGATAGGCAAGTCATAGGAAGCAAATTAGTGGCTGCCAGGGGCTGGGGGAGGGGAGAATGGGAAGTGACTCCTTAATGAGTACATGGGGTTCCCTTTGGGGTTGATAAAAATTTTCTGGAAGTAGATAATGATGGTGGTTGCAACACCATTATAAATGTAGTAAATGCTTCCAAATTGTACATCTTTAAATGGTGAATTTTATCACAATTAAAATGGGAGTAGTTTGGGATCAGAGAAGATGCCACCAGCTGAATCTAATGTCCATTCTACAAACATATGCCACCTTCCTGTTACAGATCTCCCCACCACAGTCCAGGCAAGGGGAGCATATGCCCCCTCTCAATGCAGGGAAGCCTCACGGTCGAGTGGAGGAGGGCTGCCCTCCTGGGGCAGGGTTCCTCATGTCTAGCCTGTTTCTTGCTCATGTGCCTGTACTGAAGCCTGATTCCCCATCCCATTGACCAGCTGACTTCTCATTAGTGCCAAAGTTTCCATGAATCTTGGGCCTTCAAGCCCTGCTTTTATTATTTGCACTGCTCCAAAAGTTCTTCCCCTTGCAACCCATCATCTACCTAAAAACATCCTTTAAGAATCAGCTCCTGGCCAGGCACGGTGGCGCACACCAGAGTCTCAAAAGGCTGAGGCAAGAGGATCATGAGTTCAAAGCCAGCCTCAGCAAAAGTGAGGCCCTAAGCAACTCAGCGAGACCCTGTCTCTAAATAAAATATAAAATAGGGATGGGGATGTGGCTCAGTGGTCCAGTGCTTCTGAGTTCAATCCCCAGTACCCCCATCCCCCCAAAAAAAGAATCAGGTCTTGTCTGCCCCTTGGAGAAGACTTCCTTTCTCCCTGCTCCCTCACCACAAACTGACCTGAGCCTCCCCCTTTAGTTTAGTGTATATATCAACTAAAGCAGGCATCCAGGTGCAGTCATGTTTACTTGTCTCTCTCCTTGAAAAGTCAGGAGCTGGTAAGCAGTGGCCTGGCTTGCTCACTATTGTTTTCCTGGGACAGCTCTGGGCCTTTCCTGCAGGAGGTGCTCAGCAGATGCTTGTCAAATGAGCACCTCCAGCTCTGGGGTTTTCTGGTTCTAAAAGCATCAGTGGGGGGCCAGCCCAGCAAGTTGCAGTCTGTTGATACAGGACAGTTTTCTGCTCCTGTCGCCCCACTGATAGAAATGGAAGAAGAGAGAGAGAGAGAGAGAGAGAGAGAGAGCCTATAGCAATCCATTATAAGCAGCTATTTCTGTTCCTGGTGGGCAGGGAGGAGGGCAGTGCCCAGAGATGGGGTTTCTTCATCTGGTTTACATGGGCCATCTCTGTTTTGAAAATCTTGCTAAACCCTCCCCTGAATAGCCCAGATGCACAGCTTTGCCCTAGGGGGTTCCTGGAGTTCTCTACCACGGGGCAGAGCAGCAGGCCCTTGTTCCATTTTTCCCCTGCAGTTGGGAAGTGCTACTCTTTCTGCTTCTCTGATTATGAAATTAGTCATTTTCTAGGAAGCTTATTTATAGAGTCCGCTGCACACAGGCAGCACTGAGCTATTCTGAATGCGGCTGGGGGCCTGGTAGGCTTAAGGTGTGAAAGCAGGTGTGAGTCACACCTGGGTCCCTTCCAGAGGATACCCTGGTGACTTTCTACCCCACCCCCACCCCGTCATGGGTCAGCCCTCCTGGGCGAGCATGCTCCTTGGTATAAAGAAAGCTCATGATTGGCAGGTCGGAGATAGGAGTTCTCCAGCCAGAACCCTGAGGCCACAACCTCAGTCTATAGCTTGGTGCAAGTCAGACTCCTGTTCTCTGCCTCGGTTTCCTCCTCTGTAAAGGGAGAGCCCTTCCAGATTGTGTTTCTCTAACTGTGCTGGACAGCAGCTGTGGGGGAGGGTTCCAAATAGCTTAACAAGGACGTGCCACAGAGTATCTCAGATGATGGCTATGTTTGAAGTCCTGAGGTTTTTTTAAGAATGTCAGGGAAACCTTGAACGTCCTACTGTGAGTCAGGCACTGTGCTCAGCTTTGAAGACACAATGGTAAATAAAACAGCAATGGCGGTCCCTGGCTTCATGTGGCCCATAGTCTAATGTCTGAGACTAGTTAATCAAACAATGGCATAAATTAAAATGAATTCCCAAGTGTGTCAAGTGCTATGAGTAAAATAAAAATTAAAAAACAAAACAAAACTGGGAGAGCTGGAGGAGCTGTCCAGGCAAAGAAAACATGTTCAAAAAACTGTGAAGGGAAGGACCCTGTCCAGAGTGGCTGCAATGTAGATGTTGGGGGCAGAAGGACATGCAATAAAGCTGGAGGAATAAATGAGGCCACATCACACAAGAGCTAGTGAACTGTGCCAAAGGATGTTTATATTTGTTCTAAGTATAAAAGGATGCCATGAAAGTATTTTTTTTCAAGGAAGGTTATGTGACAAATTTCAGTTTTGATTCTAGCTCAAGCCTGCCTCATCCAGGTGTGCAGGGTATAAACTGGGCAACCTCTATAGGCCATGTGCATTGGGGCCATGTGGAGAAGGTCTTGGAGGCCAGCCTCAGTGGATGCCAGAGACCATCAAAGAAAGAGAGCCCTTACAGTTTGTCATTTGGCTGGAAGATAGTAGCCCTTTCTCTGCAGGAACACTGGGCCCTGAGACTCAGAGACTCTGCCAGTTGGAGTGAGGAAAAAATAAAACAACACAATGTCAGTTAAGAGAAGAAAATATCAAAATGTGAAGAGTTATCCTTGACCTGGCCTGCCTGCCCTTAATTGTTTAAAATCTGCAGTTGGACCTGAAACAGGCCTCAGGACCAGTGAGAGGCAAGATTCCCTGTCAGGTGGGTAGGGAGACAGCTGACCTCCTGGGCATCTTAGGAGCAATGAGCTAGTACATCTGTGTTAAAGATTGTTTTGATGTCAGTTTCAGGGGGGAAAAAATCCCCCTGGCTTAGCTAGAAGGTAATGACTTATTTGAGGGATCCTGGGGCATCTCATGGTCTTGACGAATATGTCGTCCAATCAAGACTCAGCACAGGAAGGAATGAGGCTGCTCTGGGGCCCTTGGAAGCAGGCGTTTGAGGCCCTTCTCTCCAGGGGATGACCACTACCATGATTCAGCACCAGCAGCTGTGGGCTCCAGGCCTCCAGAATACATTACAGTTGTGCAGGAGAGAGGTTCTGGTGGACTTGCCCTGGTTTGTGTGTTCAGCCTTGATCAACCCACATTTGCCACAGGCCAGAGACCGGAAGGGCAGATGAGGCCATTGGAGTTCTCCCCTGCATTTCATGCTGTTGCCAGAGTAGGGGACCCTGTGAGCAGTGCAGGTGCCCTTCAGGTCCGTCAGTTCTGAATCCCATGCATGGGTCTAACTGATCTCCACCATCTTTTTCCAGCTTCTTGGGTAAAGAAGAAAAGTTAGACTAGGACAATCCTAAAAGTTACCTTAATGAACTAGAAAGAGGATTTTCTAATTTCAGAAAGAGAACATTTAGAAGATGCAAAATACATACATCACTCCTGTTTCTAGCTCTTTCTGGAGAATTCTGCCTGCTGCTTTCCATTGCCTGAGGCCCACGGCTCTTGCACATCTTGGTGAGCTGGACACAGGACTGTGGTTACCAGACCCCTCTTCTTGCTCAGCCCTGGTTCAAAACCACAGGATTTAGGAAGCAGAACTACAGAGCAATAAGAACATGAGCTTGGAATCCATGATTTCAAACCCAGCTCCACTCTAATGAGCTCTGTGATCCCAGGCAAGTTACTTAATCTCTCTGAACTTGTTTAATGACTCCTGATTCATGGGGTCATGGTGAGAACTCAACATGGTAAAGTTTGTAAAGTGCTTTTGTACAAAGTAAGCCCCCCATATTAGGGAAGATGGTGATGATGATGATTCTACATGGAAGACACCTGCAAAATTCTGCAGGTGTCTAACCTATTTGATAGACTGGTCTTTCCCTCAGGTCCCTCTGATAAGGTGAGGCTACTTAAGGGACAGAGTGCTGAAGTCTTTTTATCTTTGCTTGGGATTTTGTCCTGATCCAGGCTCAACAGCCTCATCTCATATCTTTCATCCTGCTGCAGGAGTGAGAGAGAGAGCCTCGCTGCTGATGACTCCGAGGGAGGGGCCCTGGACATGTGCTGCAGTGAGAGGCTGCCGGGTAAGTTTCCCCCAGCATCCAAGTGCCCCGGGGTCTCCCAGCAGAGAGAGGGCCCCTGCTGACATGGGGCTGGAATAAAGTCTGGTTAACTGTGATCTTGGTCCAGAGGTACAGTGCAGCTGCTCCAGGTTTAAATGGGGGAGTTTCCTCATCTCTGATGTCTTCCTGACCTGCTAGCGTTTGGAGCTTCTCTAGGCAGCCAGGAAGAGAGGGCAGCTATGGCTGTGCTGAGAGGTGGAGGGCTCAGAGGGACATGTCTGCTGACCAGCAATGTGTTGGGCAGACTTTGACCACATTGTTGGGAGCCTGGCTGTCTGAACCCCAGCCATTGCAGTCACCACGGAGATGTTACCAAGGCACTCCTGCCCACAGGGTGGCAGCATGCCCTACCAGTTGGAGACCACATACCCAGGTCGTGATGAACAATCTTGGAAGGAATAAAGGGAAAGGGGCAAGGAGAGGATTTTTAAATGTATGTTTCCTCCTTTTTATAATTTTTTTTCTTATAACAAATGTCCATAGTAGCAATACTAGAAAATAAAGACAAGTGAAAAAGAAAGAAAAGAAAATCATCATAATCCCATAGCAAAGCACAGCTTTTCATATCCCTCTTACAAAGTTTTTGGTTAAAGAAAAAAATTCTTAAGAAATAGCCTTTTGAATTCTAACTGAAGTCCTAAACCAGCAGCTTGTCGGAAACCTCATGGTTGGTAAGAAACCTTAGAATGGAGTCTCCATGTGACACCGTCTAAGATTGATGTCGCAAACAACTAGATGTGACACTAAAGCAGTGACTCTTTTAAAAAAAAAAGAGAGAGAGAGAGAGAGAGAGAGAAAAGGCAGTTATTTTATTCACACCAGTGTTGGTGCCCAGGCTCCCCAGGAAGCTCCTCAGCTATCCTGCCTAGTGAGCCCTTCGGTGCAGTTCACCCCTTGTCCAGTAGGGGAGCCATTGCTCCCTTTGGAGGGATCTTTGAGCTAGTCTGGGACGGAGCATCTCACAGAAGAGTTGTGGGGACCAGAACAGCAAGCTTGAAGAAAAGAGTTCTCTGAAGGGATGTCTCAGTATCTGCAGCCATCACATGGAAAGTCAGCAGACCCATTCTGTGTGCCTTAGGAGGAGGATGTAAGCCCAGTACATAAAAATGAAAGAGAGACCTGTTGGCCCAAGGGATACAGAACTTACTTTCTGTCTCTAAAAGTGATCCAGTCATAGAACTTAATGATTCCAGAGGAAGAGAATTAGTGTTTCATCACTGGAGTCATTCAAGTATTGAGAATACAGCATTGGAGAGGAAATTTCCACAGTGGGTGGGAGGTCTAGATGACATCAAAAGTCCCTTTCAACTATTAAACAGTTCTGTGATTCAGAGATGAGTCATAGAATTCAGAGATGATTCTACAATCAGGGATGGCCCCTCTGGCTAGAAAAAAAAATCCACAGAAAGTGGGACGTGATGTATAGGAGTCCAGAGAGTAGCCGTGGTGTGGAGGAAAAGGCACGGGCTTTGGCATTTAAGTCTGGTTGATCTGTTTACAGGCTGTGTGTTCATGGACAAGTCATTTAACCTTGCCGGGCCTCCAGTCCTTCATCTGTAAATGGAAACAACAGCAACATGAATATTTATCCTCGCAGAGGTCTTGGGAGGTTAAATATATGTAATCAGTCATTCATTTAACAAATATTTATCTATATCTCAGGCATTATACTAGGTATTTCAGATATAATGGTAGATAAAACAGACATAGTCCGTGTCCTAACAAAGGTTCATGGGTAAATTTGGCTTTGAGCCATTCCTGAAAAAATGGAATCAATCCATAGCAGAGAGGTTATAGTAATAAGCACAATATGTTTAATTCCAACTCTCTCCCTTTCCTCCCCCAAAGCCAGGAAACAATGTAGAATGGAAAAGGAATATTAGTCATCTCCACTGAAGCTGGCTCATTACCTGCATTATGCAGTGCCCAGGGAAGCTGGTATCATTTGCTACCCTGTTAAACAGATGAGGGGACCAAGGCCCAGGGAGTTGGGCTGCCTGTTCTAGGTCATTTAGCTGGTATTTGGTAGAGGGAGGATTCAGTCCAGGCAGTCTCTCTCCAGAGCCATTGTGCTCTGCTTCCCTGTTCTGCTCCAACGTCCCCAAAGAACTACTATTGTCTTCAGGCACCCTGTGGACTGTGCAGCAAAAAGGGTTTAGAGGGCTTCTCCCCAGGGAGGAGTTGGGAGTAGGTAGGCAATGTCATCATGCCTGTGTCCTTCCTCTGGAAAGCCCTCTCTGCCAGGGTCCAGCTGAGTTTTAAACCTCTCTAGAGTCCCATAATGCCATCCTGACATGGTATTTATTATTGCAATAATTATTTATCTGTCTCCTTCATGGGACTATGAGTTCTTTGAAGGCAAGCACCTCTCTTTCCACTCTGCGTCCTCCCTATTCAGCATTTATTCACTTATTTCTTCATTTACTATTAATTGAGCACCTACATGTGCCACGCACTATTACTAACCACTGAAGTTTCAACTGTGAACCAAAACGGAGAAAATTCCCCACCTTCACAGGACAATATTTTGTGCTGGGTAAGATTAGGAACTCCAGACCCAAACTTGGCTCTGTCACTTATGGGGAGAATGATCCTGGACAAGCTATTTTCCCTCTCAGGCCCTTCCATCTGCAAAATGGCAGGAATAATAATCACTGCTGTCTAGAATTGTTGGAGAATCAGTGAATCAATAGAGAGTTTAGAACAGGGCCTGGCACAGAGCAAGCACTGTATAGGCATTTGCTATTAAGGGAAAGATAGACAAAAAGTAAAATAGATAATATGATAAATAGGCATAAGTGCTGTAGAGAAAATTAAAGCCAGGAAGACAGGATGGGAAAGGACTGGGGGTGGCTTGGCATCATAAATTTGTGGACCCAAGCCTGGTATGGAGCAGACTGCCAAAAATGTTTGTGAGGCAGAGCCGCTGATCTAAACTGTAACTTGGACGCAAATGGATTGGAGGTACATAGGCTAAGAGAGTCGGGGTGCTGAGCCTTCAGAAAAATGCACGGACACAGCACGCAATTGCATAATGATGGTGTAAAATACAGCTCTTGAGTGCTCTCTCCCCCTCCCCACTGTCTTCCCTGCTGGGTAAGAAGAAGGCAGAACCAGGGCCAGCCATGCCTGGGTGACTCATTCATTCCCACACACACCTCTGGGCAGGGCAACATGGCCAGCACTCCCAGCCATGGTCACCCAGACCTGAGCAAGCATCAGGCAGGTCGTATAAGTCTCTCTGATTGAGCTTCCTGAAATAGAAACCCCCTGGGGCATGGCCAGCAACCTAGACAGCCCGAGCTGCTGCAGAATGGCTTGTCCAGGGATCTCCACATGGGCCCCAAACTCACATTCGCTCTCACTGATACAGCTGCACGCTCACGTACACACGTGGCACATACCCACGCGTAGTCATCCAGGCACGTGGCCTGCCTCTGCCTCACAGAGTCCTGTGGGGGTGGACACGCACCTCCAAAGGACACACACCTGCATGTCTTCCTCTTACACGCTCAGCTCCCTCCGCCGCCACCACCCCAACCGCCTGCTTCCACCTTGCAGGCTTCCTGTGATGGACAGCTGTGCTAGCTCTCATTCCAACTTGAATCTCTCTCTCACCCCCCATGACTGACCCCGCACCCCGTCTCCCTCACATGCATGAAGATCAGAAGGCACCCTCCTCTGCTTCGCATTCTCTGTCTTTTCCCAGACCCTCAGTCATACACGTTTCCCAGGTACTGTTGCAGGCACTTGGTGTGAACTGGGTTGCCTTCCATGCCTCATACACCTGCACACACATACACTTCTCTTCTCCCTCACATACACACTCTTCACATGCTCACCTTCCTTTTCTTCTCTTTCACTCTCCCTCACTTGCTCACTTTCCTTGCTCACAGTCACCCAAACACTTGGGTACATTCACACTCACACTCCCCCTCTTCTGTGTGTAGGTGTTCACATTCGCAAGAAAGCAAGCAACACCGCTGATGCTGGGGCCTCTGCTCCTCACCTAGCTTGGGACCCATCAGCTTCCTTGGGGATCCAGGGGAGGAGAAGGAGGTAGACAATAGTAGGTGCCAGCCATGGCCAGGACATGGAATGGAGAACCTTATCAAGTCTTGCTTTCAGTGCCTTCAGCGGGCAGACTCAGGACAGGCTGGCTCCTGCCATTTGCAGGGACTAGGGCCAGATAAATAACAAGGCTCCTAGTGGTGCTCAATCCTGCACGGCAAAGGCAAAGGCGTCCTTGCATGCATGTGGGTATATCCGTTTATGGGTTCAGGCATGGTCCACAACCCCCCCAGTAGCTACCCATCAAATCTAAAAATACTGAAACACAAGTCAATGTCTCCCCTCAGAAAGATGTTATGAGGGAAAGACCCCTGCAAGCAAAGGGTCATCTGATCAGGGAACTCTGGAATTCTAGTAGTACAGCCTAGAATGAGGGTATGAACACTAGGTGGTCATAGACTCCAGGTGAGCACATCTCCTGAGCCTGTGAACTTCTCACTGTAGGGAGTGGCATGGCCAGAGAAAAGGGAGTTCAGGGTTCAAGTCTAAAGACAACACTGCTCTTAAGAGCAAGGTACTCCCAGGGCCCTTTACAGCTAGAAGCTGGCTGGAGTTGTGTCCTGAGATTTAAGTGAATCACAATCAGTTGGGTTTATGCCAGGTTTTGAGTATATGCTGAAGACCTGAGTAGGGCATTGCCCTTTTAGTAGGAACAGCTGATCTCTTGGGCTAATGACTCTAGGCTCCACTCTCCACCTTAAATCATGGTGTCTTGAAGGCTGACTGCAGACCAGCCCAGCACAGTTCTCAGTCTGTATCATTATGAATATTTAGAGGACTCTCCTTGAGTGCAGGGATGAGGTCTTGATCTCAGTAAGAGGCCTCCACCCCATCCCGGATGCCACTTTATGAAGTAAATGGAGACCTGGAGGAGGACAGCTTTGCTCTCCTGATCCCACCGTGAGTCCCTTTGAACAGCAGAAAGGACCAGGTCATAGCTTTCTCAGCCATTCCGCCTTGCCACTGATGAGGTTTTGCACCAGAAACCAATAAGGGCAAATGAAAAGGCAGCCTGAGACCCTTTTATGAACTCAAATTTATTAGCCATCCACTCCAGGCCCAGTGCTTGCCAGGCACTGGTGATACAGGGAAGCAAGCAGGTATGTTCCCCACAAGCTCTCAAAGAATACAAGATGTCTTGGAAGGCTGCAGTAATAATGCAGACCTAGCTTAGTGAGCCAAGGAAGGCTTTCTGAAAGAAGTGGCTGAGAGGATGGGTAGGTCCAGGATCATGTCTTTAGAAACTTGCTAAAAAACACTGGGCCAGGTATAGGTACACACATATAATCCAGCGGCTCAGGAGGCTGAGGTAGGAGGATTGCAGGTTCAAGGCCAGCAACTTGGTAAGGTCCTAAGCCACTTAGACCTTGTCTCAAAATTAAATAAATAAATAGGGCTGGGGATGTAGTTCAGTGGTAAAGTGACCCTGGGTTCAATTCAGGGTCCCCCCACCTCCTTCCCCCAAAAAGCTTAAGGGCTGGTTAATCACCTCATTTGCATTATGTGGTTAGGAACCCTGACTCGCCCAACTGAGCTCCAAACACACCTCCTGCAAGCAGTCACCTTAGCAACCTGGGGATGCACACAGCAGCATGGAGGACCCTCACAAAGACATCGGAAAAAAAGGGGCCTCAGTCCCTGGAATCAGGTTTAGGAAGTGTGGGCAGGGAATTTGAGGGGAAATAAATAAAAGGGGAAACGTCCTCCTGGCTCCGTGGACTCCTCACCTGTGTGGAGGATGCCTGGTGGAGGATTGAAGCAGGGCCCTTCAAAGTGTGAGGCCAGGACAGGAGCCATCGTCCTGGTGGGCCTGCCCTGGTATTGGGCATCAGGCTCCAAGGGCCCAGGCCTAGGCATCATGTCTCATAGATGGGTTTGGGCAAGCCCTGTACTCTATACTTCTCCAGCCTTCCCAACAGACATCTTTGTGGAGAAATGGGAAAAGCCGTCTTTTCGTGGCCGTTTGAGAGTTCAATGAAATGATGCATGTGAATGGGGGTTTGTAAACCATGAAATCTTTTCACATGTCATTTTTTATGGTTTCTAATTGTTGGATTTAGAAGGCCTGGCTGTGAATGAATTTAGGTTCTGTGCTTTTTGAGCTTGGAATCTTGCACAAACCACTATAGATCTCTAAACTTCTGTCAGCCCCACGTGGGCTGTGACTAACTGTGTTAGACCTTTAAAAAGATGATCTTTTTGCCCACATCCCTGTTGAACATCACCTAGCTTAAGATAGACCATTTCTCCATCACAGACAAGACCATTTAGAATTGTGCTTTTGTCCCCTACCCAGCCCAGTGCCACCCTCTGCCAATCCGAGGAGCCCACCCTGTTGATCCTGGCATCCAGCAGCAAGACCAACCATGGTCACACTCAGCCTCTTAGGCCTGCTTCTCTCCAATAGGAGTCCAGCCTGTAAGGAAAATTCACATTAGCCAAAGAAAGGCATAACACTGTTTTTGCATTAGTTATATTTTGCCACACAGCAAATTACCCCAAAACTTTGCAGCTTAAAATGATATTTACTGTCTCACACAGTTCCTAAATCAGGAATCCAGGAAGGGCTTAGCCATGTGATTCTGGCTGAGTCTCTCCCAACATCTCAGGTAATGGACGATTGCTCTAGTAATCCCAAAACTTGTCTGGGAGTGAACATCCTCTTCCTAGTTCATTCACGAGCTGTTAGGATGCTTCAGTTCCTTGTAGCCAATTGGCCAGAGGTCTTAAGTTCCTGTCCAGACAGTCCCCTCCATAAGCTACTTGAATGACCACCCAAGAAGGCAGCTGTTCTTGAATCTCAAGAGTGAGAGATTCAAGAGAACATGGGAGACTCTAAGATAGAAGTCACTGTCTCTTCTACCCTAACATTAGAAGTGGTATTTCTTCATTTCTGTTGTGTGCTCTGGTACCATGTTGGAGAAGGTTGTGAATACCAGAAGGTAGGGATCATTGGAGACTGTCTACATATTGCTTAAAAGTTGAACCCCTAAAGAGACATATTCTTAGGATATGCCTACATACATAATGGTCTATAGTTGGAAAGTCAACCACAAAGAGAAAAATACAAAAATAAAATACCATTTTCTAAAATCATTTAAAATTTAAAAAAAAATTGGTCACTCCAGAATACTAATTAAAATTACTAAAGCTAAGCCAAAGTGGTAGTTTGTAGGGAAGGTTCCCTCTGGGGTAAGTCATCTCCCTTTGGGTTGGGTTGCTCTGTTGGCAGCCCCAAAACCTGGAACTAACCCAACCCAGGGATCTTAATAGGTGCTGGGAATCCTATGGGGGCATCTGTGGGGTCAGCCATCAAGGCAGGGAATTCCCTCTCCCTTTAGAGATCCACAAAATGACTCAGATGGTAGGTATGTAGGTGAACCAGCTCAGGGAAGAGGAGATTCAGGGGCTTCTTGACAGTCAGCTGTGCTGCAGCTAAATCCATGAAGGTTTCCCCTTCTGGGAGTGTTGATTCCCAAGCAGCCCGGGCCTCTCTCCAGCTCTCCCAGTTCCTGGTTCAGATAGGATGAAAGGCCTTCAGCTTCTGTTCTTTCTTTCCCTTTGGACATTGGCCCAACTTCCAACTCACTGGCTTTGTTTTGGGTTTCCTTGGGGAGGGGGAGGGGTTTATTGAGAGCTTTCTGAGCATTGTTGGCCCAAGTCTTGTGTGTGGTACTCTGTGCATCTTCAGTGGTTCACCGCTTGGGTTTCCCTCCCTTATTTATCCTGTTTATCTGCCACTGCTATGCCCTTCTCTGCATACTTCACGTGTTGAATGTGCATTTTTGTTTCTCTGTGCTCTTACAGGATGGGTGGCAATGGTTTTTGTCTTATATTTTTAAGTGTGTGTATTGAATACAGGGTCCCTGACTTACAATCATGGAACTTACAGTTTTTTTGACCTGAGGTGATGCAGAAGAAATATGCACTCAGTAGAAACCAAACTTCACATTTTGAATTTTGATCTTGACCTGTGCTAGCAATACACAGTGTGATATTCATTATAATGCAATGCTGGGTGGCAGCAACAAGCCACAGCTCCCAGTCAGCCTCAAGATCACAAGAGTAAACAACTGAGAGTCTGCAGTGTTGCCAGGCTTGATGTTTAGTAGAATAGATTCATTAAATCCATTTCTACTTTCCATGTTTTCAACTTACAGTGGATTTTGTGGGCCCATCATAACTCCATTGCAAATTGAAAATCATGTGCATGGTATGAAATCTCATTGCTGTCCCTCAGTACTGAGTGCTCCTAAGCTCCTTCCATAGAACTTTGATCCTTTGCTCCTAAGGGCTGCAAGTGCTCCACAGTATGTCCCTGAACACCTCGCTTACCAGAGCAATGGGCCTGCAGATGCCTCCACTGCAGGAAACGTTGATTTGCATACTCATTTAGGCACCATATGAAAATTTCTTCGATGTTTATACTCTGGGGTAGAACTACTAGTTTCAAACTAGTTCCAGCAGAGGATCTGGAAGAAGCTAGAGCGGAGACAACCAGGAGGAAGGTGTCATGGAGGAGTCTGGGGAGACAAATGGGACTAGCATGCCAGAGGATGCTAGTCCCTTCTTTTTGGCTATGACAAGATTTTGGTCTTTACCCTAAGATCAAAGGGAAGCCATTAAATTAAACTAAATCAAGGGAGGCAGATTTTTTTAAAAACAGCAGTTGTTTTTTATTTTTTTTAAACATTTATTCTTTAATTGTAGGTGGACATAATACCTTTATTTAATTTTTATGTGGTACTGAAGATCGAACTCAGTGCCTTGCGCATGCTAGGCAAGCACTTTTCCTCTGAGCCACAACCCCAGCCCCCAGAAGTTGGTTTTTAGAGCTGGAAAGTCTCCTAAAGACCAACTCTTTGACTTTAAAGAAGGCCTGGAAGGCCTACAGGCAGTAAGATGCCGGGGAACATGCAGCTTGATCAAAGAGCCCTCAGGCCTCTTGCTACCTTGCAAGTGCATTGTGAGTCTTTGGGTTACCAAGAGCCATATATGATGACTCCAGGTGACATGGAATTTGTTGGTACTACTGTCAGGGGGACATCTTGGGCTGCTTTTGTTCTACTGCTATCACCTGTACTTTCCTATAATTCTGACAGCATTTAATAGGACCCACCAAAGAACCCCAAGCTAGGAGCCAGCTCCCACTGCCACAGGGCCTCAGGCCTCAGATCTTCTAGACACCCACAGACAGCCCCTGTTAAAACACCCTATGCTAGCTTCATATTGAAAAGGTTGAACAAGATGGTTAAAGACTTACCAATCCTGATTCTGCCTCTTACTCTCTAGACCTAAGTTTCCTCATCTGTGAAATGGGAGGGTAAAACAAGATGCTGTCTAAAGTCTTCCTGTCCTTTCCATACAATTGTGCTTAAGTCTCAGGCACTGGGGGCCTCTGGTACTCGATTGCCCCAGGACCTGTGGGTTCTTTCAGTTCTTTGCGTGGGCAGCTGTGGCAGGGGTACACCCTCCGAGTTTCATTGACCCTTTTCACCCTTGTACTTTTTGGGCCTCCACGCCAGAAAGGTACAAAGAACTGGGCCTTTGTTTGCAGCAACAAAGCTGTTTGCAATTTCATAGAACCGTTTTTTTTTTTGTTGTTTGTTTTGTTTTGTTTTGTTTTTTATATCCCATCCAAAGAGTACTTGAGTCGCATTTTGTTTTGAAAGCTTGTTAGCATTCTGGATTTAATTAACTGACAGAGACAAAGCTGCCCTGCCTCCCCCACCCCTAGTTCATGCCCACTTCCTCCACAGACCCCAGTCCCAGCCAGCAGCCTCAAAGCCTCTGCCCACATCCAGGTGCGGCACCCGTTGTCTTCCTGGGAGCTCACCTGGCATATGAAAGGGAAATCCTCACTATGGCCTCTCCCTCGCTCCCCTTTCCCTCTCATCTCTGGCTGCCATTTATTGAACATTCACCATATGCCAGGCACCAGGCTAATAAGCATTCTGTATAGTTCACCTCATGGTATCTTGAAATTCCTATGAGAGAAGTTTTAGCACATCTCTTTCTCCAGAGGCAAGACTGAGGTTCGGAGAGGTTGCCACTTACCCAAGGTCATATATGTAGTAAGATAGCAAAGTTGGGACTCAGACAGAATGTAGGACTTGACTGCAAGCCACTACAGGAAGCTACCTGCCTGGAAAAAAGGCCACTGGGGGTGGGGGCAGGAAGAGCTGCAGTGGAACTTGTAGGGTCAATAGGTACTCTTGGCCAGAGCTAGTTCAAGTTGCCAGAAATCTGCCTGCCTTGAGCTTCCAGGCACAGGTGCCATTCTTGCCCACAATGTGCCGCCTTCCCTCACATAGCTTCTCTGATGTCTGCAAATGGTGGTCTGTCCCTGCTCCCAATCAGACCAAGCAGAGGGTGCATGCCCTTTGTTCCCAGACCTCTCCTCCCATGGTCTTGATCCCAGTCCTACCTTTCTATGCTTCTCTCTCCAAAAAAGCCCCCCATCCAGGTTGTGATGGACTATGCCAAGGGAAAAGGCCTGTCCCTGTGCCCCCCAACACACATTCTGGGATGGCTCCTGCCCTCTCTGTCCTGGAAAGGGTTGAAGCTCCTTCTCAGGCAGACTTCCCCCAGCAGGGAGGAGGAAGCAGTAGTGGAGGCCCAGTGCAGGGCAGGCAGCCCAGAGTCTAGTAAGAGGAAAGGTGCTGGAGCCAGATGGCCTCGCTCCAAGTCTTGGATCTTCCATAAGTTGTGATGGCCTTGGGAAAGTCACGTACTCTCACACTTCTCTTTTCCTATCTTTAAAAGACAGTTCTGTTTTTTATATCAAACCATTGTTGTAAGGGTTAAATGAGTCAATACTTACATCAGTCTATGAAAACGCCCCTCTCCACCAGGCAGCCCCAGGGTACCCAGAAAAGGCCACATGGGCTTTTCTAACCTGTCCTCACAGTCCTGTGATACCACATCTTCCACATTCCCTTCTTCAGAGAGATCAGCCAGGGTGGAGAACACGACTGTACCTATTGATGGAAGTAATATTGAAGATTTGACACACTGGGAGACCATCACAGGAATTAAAAAACCTCCCAAGTCAGGTAGCTGATAAATGGTGAGCACCCACATAATAGTTCAGAATCCTCTAAATGCCTCTGTTTCCCACCCCACCCCAGCCAGCTTTCCAGCCAAGACAGTCTCACTGCCAGCCCAGACCCTTGTCATCTTGCTACCCCTTCTGTGGATCTCTTGGTCTTGCTACTCACTGGTTAGCAGGACTGATGGGTGGAGGAGTTGTGGGGAGCCCATATGAACTCCCAGAACCCCAAATCCATCATTTGTTTACCTTTGCTGGGAGCAGCTAGAAATTTTCTTTGCCAGGGCTGTTGTGCCTTCTAGGAGTCATGCCAGTTAGACACCAGACATGTCTACGAATAATAAAGGCATGCTTGGGCAACTCTACCCTCTCACTTCCACCTAACCTCTGCCCCCTAGTATGCCTGCTATACACCCCAAAAGCCAGCAGAAAATGGGGCATCTCCACTCCAGACTCCCAGTGAGGACAGAGACCACAGCCATGCCCAACAAGGCCAGGCTCTCCCTCTCAGAGCTCAAGGCACTGCTGACAGTGTGATATTATGATGGCAGAAATAGCTGATTGGACCTATTCCTTCTAGACCCTTCTACCCAGTGGCCTTTCTCAGCACCTCCCAAAGCACCTGCCTTGATTCTGCATTCAGGGCCTACCCGAGCAAAACTCAAAACAAGGTAGGCATACCTGTCCCAACTCATCCCTTGTATGAGTTTCCAGACCTTTCTTGGAATAAGAGAAAAATCATTAAATATGAAGGCCCAATGACCTGAATTTAAATCCCAATTCTGTCACTTCCTGGCTCTCTGGCCCTGGAAATCACTTAAGCTCTCTATGCCTCTGTGACTCCACATGTAAGCTGTGGACAATAATGTCAACCCATATCCTCGCTGTGAATAGCATTGAATGGCACAAGACTCACAGGGCACCTGGCTCAGAGTAGGCAGAGAGAGAACCTAACAGAGCCACCCCTCCAGTTAATCCTCCACAGGTGGAAGCTGTTAGAAATTGGCCAAGGTTACCTCACCTCTTCCCCACTCCCCTTTATCCCCACAAGAAGTAGGAGCAGTCATCTTGTAAACAAGAGGAGACAATGTCTAATGAAGGTATTTTGAACACCATGACATCTGAAATAAATCCATGTTGAAGAGTTCTTGAAGATGGTATGGAAAGCAGAGGGCCTGTTCCTAGCCTCAAAGAGGAGTCACATCTAGTGTGTTGGCTGAAAGGGTGGGCTCTGGAGGCAGACTGCCTGGGTTCTAGTCTCAGTTTATACCCATTGATTAGCAGACCTTGGCCAGGGGACTTAACTCCCCTAGGCCTCAGTTTCTTCATCTCTAAAACTAAGAATAAGTACATCAGTGTTTCTTGGGTTATTTTGAGGATTGGAAGTGTTAATACGTGTAAAACGCTGGGAGCTGTACCAGCAGGTGGCAAGTATTCGAAACTGTTAGCCATGGTGGTTGTGGTAGCAGCCAATGTCCAGGCTCTTACATTCTCCAGCCATTGACCTTGGGCAAGCCACTTCCCCTCTCTGGGCCTCAATTTCACCACTTGAGAAATTGGCAGACTGGACAAGATATCCCTCAGGGCGAGTCAAGCTCTGACAGCAATTCTGAGAGCTCTGGCAGGACTGAGTGAGATGTTCTTTCGGGCAGGGTCCCCTGTGACTGTGTGGGCTTAGCTGGTAGGTCACTCTCGGCCACACTGGGAAGGAAGAAAAGCTGAATGGGACAGAAACTCCCTTCTCATGTAAACAGGAACAGGCTGAGCCAGCCTTCCGCTCTAGTTCTGGTAGGCTGGCTGCCCAGAGCTTGAAGAATGAGTCATGACAGAACAGCCACAGTACAGTTCTCCAGCTCAAGTGGCAACAGCCCTGTGGCAGAGTAGCTGCAGAGTAGCAGGTGGATTTGGGAGCTGGGTGACAAGAGAGGGATCATAGTGTTCCTCTGTGCCTCAGGTGACATCTGAAGGCCATTTGCCTGAATGCCCTACCCAGGATCCCTGGAGCTTTGAGCTGGGGTGCTGAGCTTCTTTCCAGTACTCCATACCATTTGGCCTCAGAGGACCTGTTAGCCAGACATCAAACACAAAAACTGCACAGCAGCCCCAGGCAGCTGGTTAGGGTTCAAGGTTTCCACAGAAATGGCCTCCTTCCCTCCCTCTCAGACTCTCCCCATCCTCCCTGCCATTGTTGCAGTGACCCCTTCCTGAGAAGGGGTATGGCAAAATGGAACCATCACTTGGTCTGGAATCTCAGGGTCTGCACTCACTTGGACCAAGGCATTTGACTTCTCTAAGCCTCGATTTCCTTGCCTGGAAAATCCCCTTCACCCTGTGCAAGAGGCAAGCCTGATATTAAATCGCTTGTCAGCAAGCTGCCTCTGAGTCAGAGTTTCATGCGTGGCAAAGCAGCTACCTCGCTGTGAACTATTGAAAAGCCAGCCCTTAACACAAGCAGCCGCCTCTCACTGACAAAACGGGCTGATGATGATAATGTCTACCTCATAGGGCTGCTGAGGAAAGCAAATGCAACTGTGTGCACGGAAGCGCTTTGGGAACAGCACAGTGAGATGAGATGGCGTTATCATCCCCCGAATAAGATAGTGAGTGGAAGGGAGGGCAGGGCAAGGAGAAGAGCTGACATCATCCCTAGGAGCAGGACAGTGGTCCATGCAGTCAGGACCACTTTGTTCACTGCTGAACTCCCAGAACCTAGACCAGGGCTTGGCAAAGTAGGTATACAGCAAATACTTCCTAAATAGAGTAAAAGTGAATCTTTGTTTTCCCGGTGCTTGGCATATAGTTGATGTTCAATAAATGTGTGTTGGACTCCTGCACAAAGAAGCAGAGACTAAAATCAAAGAGACATGTTCCTCGTTCAGTTCTCTACCCCTAAATCTGCCATCACTTTCCATAACAGACCCCCCACTGCCTATTCCTGAGATCAGTGAATCTTAACCTGAGGTCTGTGGATCCCCAAGATTACATGCAGAATATAGTATGGGTTTGAAAATGTATCTTCCTGTATACTTTTAAATAAACTGCTCTGAAAAATGTGCCTCTATCAGGTACCCAGTCAATACTCATCACTTAGATTTATCAGGCCCTCAGGACTGCCTGGTACCCAGTGATTTAAAAACAAGAATTAAAAAGCCTCCCCTTATCTCAGATCTGCATACAGGGCCCCATCAGCCTACATTTTCTCTCACACCCCCATATGTGCAAGGCAGTTAACCTGCCATCTTTTATATGCAAAAGTGACAATCACATTCTCAGAGGGGCTTGCTTTCTGAGTGACTGCTCTGCTGGGTGGGTCACACAGCTGTGCACACTCTATCGATCTCTAATGTCCCATTGCATGCATTTAGATATGACATATGGGAGTCAGGACCTGAAACCTGGGAAATTCTAACTAGATGTCGTGATATCTAAACTAGGAACTTTCATCTCTTTTTAAAAAATATTTTCTCTCACTACAAGTATGTGTGTGTTTATATATATTTATTGGAGGAAATTAGAATATACAAATTAAATCACCTCTAATCTCATCTCCCCCACAAAAATACTGTTAACACCTGCCTTATATTCTTCCAGTTTACCTTGAGCAACATTTATTAAGCACTTACTATGTGCATGCATTCACTGTTCACTGTTCTCCATGCTCTACAGACTTGAGCTCCCTTTTTTCCCCCTTTTCCCCAGTTCTGGGAATTGAACCTAGGACTTTGAGAATGCTAGGCAAACACTCCATCATTGAGCCACATCCCTAGCCCCAGATCTCTCATCTTACATCAGGTATCCTCCATTTTTGAATAGACACATTTATACTTTCTTAATTTTCAAATCCAGTGAGATCATATGGTTTTATAACCTTGCCTTTCTAACTTCATACTTTCAAAATTTCTGTGTTATTAAATATTCATCAACACAGTCATTTATAATGGCTGCATGATATTTTATTGCAGGCAAGTTCCATGCTTCTCAGACTGGGGTGCATGTACCCCTGAGGGCAAAGCCACAAGGTAAATGTCACTCATCTTCCTGAAGCATAAATTTGATCTGAAGATTTGGGTAAGGGGAAAAAAATTTTAATATCAAAATGAGTGCAGATGCACCATAGAATAGGATATAAAGCACCCGTGGATTTTAAAACAAAGCAGCAAAGTCAAAAATTCTGTGTGCTTGTTGTTATTCCTCAAAGGCCCACATTTCCTCTCCTCTGAGATGGTAGAAACATATAAGAAGAACCACATTGTACTTCACACCCCTCTCTTTACAGATAAGGAAACTGAGACCCAGGGAAAAGAAGGGATTGCCCAGGGTCCACAGCATGTGCATTGCAGAGCTGCAGCATAGAAGCCAGGTGACCTGGGGCCAAGACCCTGACAAATGTGTGGGTGAGGACCTTGCCCTTGAGAAATCCACCCCCTGATCATCAGTGGTGGAAACTTTTGGCTTCCCACATGATCTGTCTTCTAGCAGCAGCTTTTCCCCCTCTCATCTTGCTGTGAGCTGACTGCACAGGTTGTCAGTAACCGTATAGCCTCCATGGGTAGATGCCCGCCCCATCTCTTAGACTCCAGCCCTTAAGATGTATCACTTAATGCATTGTATGGTAAACATGTATTTACTGGTTTGTTTAACCCAGTAGACTAGGAGTCTTTTGAAGGCAAACATTCTGTGTTATCTTTAATCATCTGCCATTGATTGGGTACCTGCAAACCATAAATGTCAGAAACCATGGTGGGTGTTTTATCTGTGTCTCTAAACTCTTCGTAACAGCTTTTCAAAATATGTATTATTATCCCCCTTTATAGGGTAAGAAAACTGAGTAAAAGAATATCACTCTGTGGCTAGGATCATGGCTCAGAAGTAGAGCGCTTGCCTAGTATGTATGGGGCCCTGGGTTCGATCCTCAGCACCATATAGAAATAAATAAAATAAAGGTATTGGGCTGGGGATGTGGCTCAAGCGGTAACGCGCTCACCTGGCATGTGCGGGGTGCTGGGTTCGATCCTCGGCATCACATAAAATAAAATAAAGATGTTGTGACCACCAAAAACTGAAAAATAAATATTAAAAAATTTTTAAAAAAGGTATTCTATTCCCCTACAACTAAAAACATACTTTTTTTTTAAGGATCTCACTTGTCCATCACCATACCCTTGTTTAATAAATATTTACTGGAGACTTTCATGCCAAGATTTGTGCTAGATGCCGTAGATAATCATGATGAGCAAAACCAATACCACCCCCGCCCTCACAGGATTTCCAGGAAAGTAGAGGATATGATATTCCACAAATCATTTTACAAACCATGGCAAGTATAATGTACCCCAGAGCCCATCTGACTGCCTCAAACTGAATCAACCTCTGCTACTTACCACCTAGGTGACCTTGGGTATTCTATATCCTATACTATGGTGTATCTGCACTTGTTTTGATATTAAAATGTATTTTCCCCTCACCCAACGCTTCAAATCAAATTTATGCTTCAGGAAGATGAGTGACATTTATCCTGTGGCTTTGCCCTCAGGGGTACATGCATCCCAATCTAAGAAGCATGGAACTTCTTAGCTGCTGTGTCCCCCTCCTCTTCCTGTCCAGTAGAATGGGGGTGATGGCACTGCCTGCCTCATAGAGTAAATACCTCAATGCATGTAAAGCACTCAGAACAGAGCTCCACACCTTCAGGGCTATTGTGCTTCTGAAGGAGTGGCATGGGGTGCTAGTACATGATAGGGCAGGACCTACTCCAGGTGGCATTTGATTGAGATCCATCAGATGAATAGGAGTTACCTTGGTGTAGGGTAGGCAAGGGAGGGAAGCAGAGTGTTGGAGGGATATTCCAGGTAAAGGAATAGCATGTACAAAGCACTAGGGACAGACTCACCTGAGGAACTACAAGGCCACAGCTGATACACAGCAGAAGAGGAACCAGGCAGGAGCGCTGCCAACAGACCGCTGCCGCACTCAAGGACGTACTGTCTCTGCCGCCATGGCAGGAAGGTCTTTTCTCCCAGCACGGCACGCAGCTGCAGCCTACATCGCCACCCCAACGCCTCTGCTCCCCACACTGCTGTCCCAGACTTGGTCTTTTCTCTGTGTGAGGTCACCATCATAGCCCAGAGGTCTTCTCTCTGCCTACACTGCTTCCTACACCGCTCCTACTGTCACAGGGAGGTCCTTTTTCCGGGCGCCATTACCACCAACCAGTGCTGCTGCCGAAGATCGCCGCCACTGACCCGCTCCGCTGCCCAGAGGTCCACAGCCGTGTTCCCGCAGGTTTGGTTTCACGCGGCCACCTCCATCTTGGGACTCCAGCCAGCGCCTGGAGGTCAGGGGGTCAGAGTGCCAGCCGCTTTGCCACCACTGCCATCTGGGGAACAGCCGCCTCTGTTTGGGGACATAGTTTTGGGACCTGGAGGTCCTGGGTCAGAGTGCCTGCAGGGTTGGCTGCACCTAGAGTCTTCCTGTTGGGAGTGCTGGTGACTGCCATCTTGCAGCTTCTTTTCAGGGTGGCTCTTCTATGTGAGCACATCCCTTGGTGATCTCTCTGCAAATTGGAACAGCATTGAGATTTTGGGAATGCAATGTAGCCAAGACTGGAACATCTGAAATCCAGATCTGTGGGATAGCGACAGGGTCTGTATGGGCTCATCTGGGCCTGGTGATCCCATGAAGAATCAGTCAGGACTGAGAGAACTTTGAACTCTGAAGCAAACAATTGTTCAGTTTTCCATTGAGGTTTTTGGTTTTGGTTTTAGGGTTTGGTGATGGTTGTTGTTGTTGTTGTTGTTGTTTTGGCTTGTTTTGTTTTTAAATATTTTTTAAATCTCTTCTCTAGCATTTCTACTATTTTGGGGACCAGGTAGTTTTCATGCATGATTTTGTTGACTGGTGTATGGATGGTATTTTGCAGTTTTGTTGTGTAGGCTTATATTTTTAATTTTTTATTGTATATATTTTTCCTCTCACTTGTCTGCTTTCAAGGATTCTCTATCTTTTCTTCAATAACAGTCAATCTCTGTCAATTCCTCTTCCACTCTTACTATAAGTTTTTGCTTCTGGCTTCTGTCCTCCTTCCTCGTGAACATCAAGCCCTGCACCACTTCTGTTCTCTCTTTCTCCAACATTTGGGATTGTGAAACCTTTTAGCAAATTTGCTGTATATAGTGTGCACAGTAATTGAACTTGTCATTTCTGTTTGTTGAGAGAAAACTGTGGAAGTCTTGATAGGATCTCGTGGGTTTGGGGCTGTGTGTGGTTTACATTGGATGCTATTAATGTTGGTCTCCCCCCTTGAAGGCAAGGTGCTAGAAACTTCAGGGACACTATAGGTCTTCAGGGTAGAATTTGTGCTGCCTTAGATCCATACTGCTAGATGGGAAAACACATGAATAAAATGAAAAAAAAAAAAAAAAAAAAAAAAACAGGGGAATAAAGCGCCCCAAACAAACCAAGATGCTCCAAAGACAGAATCCACTGACAACACAGTAGAAGAAATGTCAGAGAAGGAGTTTAGAATGTACATGGTTAAACTAATCTGCAAAGTAAAGGATAATATAAGGAGTGAAATCAAAGAAAAAACCCAGGAAGTGAAAGATCAGTTCAATAAAGAGTTAAAGATTGTGACAAAAAAAAAAACAAGCAGAAATCCTTGAAATGAAGGAATCAATAAACCAAATTATAAATTCAATAGAAAGCATTACCAACAGACTAGACCACTTGGAAGACAGAACTTCAGGCAATGAAGAAAAAATATATAATCTTGAAAACATAGTTGACCATGCAGAGAAGATGGTAAAAAAACATGAACAGAACATTCAAGAATTATGGGATAACATGAAAAGACCAAATTTTAAGAGTTATCGAGGTGATGAAGGAGTAGAGATAAAAAACAAATAAATGCATGATATCTTTAATGGTAATATCAGAAAATTTCCCAAATCTAAAGAATAAAATGGGAAATCAAATACAAGAGGCCTGTAGAACCCCAAATGTACAAAATTACAGCAGACCCACACCAAGACACATTATAATGAGAATGACTAACAGAGAATAAAGATAAAATCTTAAAGGCCATAAGAAAAAAAATGAATTACATATAGAGGGAAACCAATTCGGATCTCAACTGATTTCTCAACCTAGAACCTCAAAGCTAGAAGGTCCTGGAATAATATATTTCAAGCTCTGAAAGAAAACGGATGCCAACCAAGAATTTTATGTCCAGCAAAATTGTTTCGGATTTGAAGATGAAATAAAAGCCTTCCATGATAAACAGAAGTTAAAAGAACTCACAACCAGAAAGCATGAGGAAGAAGTGAGGGAAAAAAAAAGTGAAAACCAACAAAGAGAGGAACAATGCCAAAGGAATAGTCAAAATAGTCAAATCAAAGGATAAATTAAGTCAAATTAAAAAAACAAAAATAAAACAACTGGGGCACAAATAATATCTCAGTAATAACCTTGAATATTAATGACATAAACTGATCAATCAAAAGACACAGATTGGCAAGTTTGATCAAAAAATAAGACCCAACAATATGCTGTTTCCAAGAGACTCACCTCATAAACAAAGACATCCATAGACTGAGGGTGAAAGAATGGGAAAAAACATATAGATTGTGTGGATCATGTAAACAAGCAGGGGTTTCTATCCTCATATCAGATAAAGTAGACTTCAAGCCCAAGTTAATCAGAAGGGACAAAGAAGGACATTTCATACTTTTTAGGGAATTATACATCAATAAGACATAACAATCATAAATATTTATGCCCCAAACAATGAAGCATCTACGTACATCAAACAAACCCTTCCCAACTTCAAGAATTAAATAGATCACAGCACAATAATACTGGGTGACTTTAACACACCTCTGTCACTGGATAGATCTTCCAAACAAAAGCTAAACAAAGAAACTCTAGATCTAAATAATATAATCAATAATTTATACTTAACATATATAGAATATTTCATCCATCAATGAGCAAATATATTTTGTTCTCAGCAGCACATGGATCCTTCTCTAAAATAGACCATATCTTATGCCCTAAAGCAACTCTTTGCAAATACAAAAAAAAATAGAGATAATACACTGCATCCTATCAGATCATAATGAAATAAAATTAGAAATCAATGATAGAATAAAAAATAAAAGCTACTCTCTAACACCTGGAGACTAAATAATACACTATTGAATGATGAATGGAAAATGAAGAAATCAGAGATGAAATTTAAAAATACTTAGAGGTAAATGAGAATAGTGTACAACATATCAAAATCTTTGGGACACCTTGAAGGCAGGGCTAAGAGGAAAGTTCATTGCATTGAGCTCATTCATTAAAAGAATAAAAAGTCAACAAATAAATGACCTAACATTACAACTCAAAGCCCTAGAAAAAGAAATATAAATCAACACCAAAAAACAGTAGAAGACAGGAAATAATTAAAATCACAGTTAAAATCAATGAAATTGAAACAAAAGAAACAACTGAAAAAAAATTGATAATACAAAATTGGTTATTTGGAAAAATAAACCCCTAGCCATGCTAACAAAGAGAAAAAGAGAGAAAACTCAAATTACTTAAAAATGTGTTGAAAAAGGAAATATCACAATGGACATGACTGAAATACAGAAGATAATTAGAAACTATTTTGAAAATTTATACTCCAATAAAATAGAAAACCTTGAAGACATCGACAGATTTCAGAGATGACCTACCCAAACTGAATCAGGAAGATACACACGATTTAAACAGATCAATTACAAGTAATGAAATAGAAAACACCATCAAAAGCCTACCAATAAAGAAAAGCCCAGGACCAGATGGATTATCAGCCAAGTTCTATAAGACCTTCAAAGAATGATTAACACCAATACTCCTCAAAGTATTCCATGAAATAGAAAAGGAGGGAGTCCTTCCAAACTCATTCTATGAGGCTAATCTCACCCTGATACCAAAACCAGACAAAGACACATCAAAGAAAGAAAACTTAAGAAAAATATCCCTGATGAACATAAATGCCAAAATTCTCAATAAAATTCTGGCAAACTTCATACAAAACCATATTTAAAAGATAGTGCACCACAATCAAGTATGGTTCATCCCAGGGATAAAAGGTTGATTCAACATATGGAAATCAATAAATTAATAAATCACATCAATAGACGTAAAAACAAGAATATATGATCTTCTCAGTAGATTCAGAAAAAAAAAAAAAACATTTGACAAAATATAGCACCTCCTCATGTACAAAACACTGAAAAAACTAGGGATAGTAGGGACATACCTCAACTTCTATAAAAACTATATATGCCAAACCCAAGACCAACATCATTCTAAAAGGAGAAAAATTGAAAGAATTCTTTCTAAAAACTGGAACAAGACAAGGATGCCCACTTTTACTGCTACTACTCAACATTGTCCTTGAAACTCTAGCCAGGGGAATTAGACAGGAGAAAGAAATTTAAGGGATACAAATAGGAAAAGAAGAACTTAAACTATCACTATTTTCTGATGACATGATTCTATATTTCAAAGAGCCAAAATATTCCACCAGGAAAACTTTCAAAACTCCTAAATGAGTTCAGCAAAGAAGCAGGTTATAAAATCAACACCCATAAACGTGTTTCTATACATCAGTGATGAATCTACTGAAAGAGAAATTAGAAAAACTACCCCATTTGCAATAGCTTCAAAAAATAAAATACCTGGGACTCAATCTAACAAAAGAGATAAAAGACCTCTACAATGAAAATTACAAAACACTAAAGAAAGAAATTGAAGTAGACCTTAGAAGATGGAAAGATCTCCCATGCTCCTGGATAGGCAGAATTAATATTGTCAAAATGGCCATACTACCAAAAGCATTATACAGATTTAATGAAATTCTAATTAAAATCCCAATAACATTCTTCATAGAACTAGAAAAAGCAATCATAAAATTCATTTGGAAAAATTAAAAACCCAGAATAGCCAAAGCAATCTTTAGCAATAAGAATAAAGAAGGAGGTATCACAATACCAGACCTTAAACTGTACTAAAAAGCCATAGTATCAAAATCAGCATGATATTGGCACTAATACAGACACATAGACCAATGGTACAAAATAGAAGACACAGAGACAAACCTGCATAAATACAGTTATCTCATACTAGAAAAAGATTCCAAAAACATTCACTGGAGAAAAAGATAGACTATTTAATAAATGGTACTGGGAAAATTGGAAATACATGTAACAAAATGAAATTAAACCCCTATCTCTTACCCTGCATGAAACTCAACTCAAAGTGGACCAAAGACTTAGGCACTAGACCAGAGATCCTGGGCCTAACAGAAGAAAAAGTAGGCCCAGATCATCACCATGTGAGTGTAGAATCTGACTTCCTTAATGAGATTCCTAAAGTGCAAGAAGTAAAATCAAGGATCAATAAATTGGACAGATTTTAAACTAAAAAACTTCTCCACAAAAGAAACAATAATATGAAAGGGAGAGCATAAAGAAAAGGAGAAAATCTTTACCACACACACCTCAGATAGAGCATTAATCTCCAGGATATATAAAGAACTCAAAAAAACTTAACACCAAAAACAATAAATAATCCAGTCAATAAATAGGCTAAGGAACTGAACAGATACTTCACAGAAGAAGAAATACAATCAATCAGAATGGCAATTATCAAGAATACAAACAACAATGAATTTTGGCGATGATGTGGGGGAAAAGGTACACTCATACTTTGCTGGTGGGAATGCAAATTGGAGCAATCATTATGAAAATTTGTATGGAGATTCCTTAGAGAACTTGGAATGGAACCACCTTTTGACCCAGCTATCTCACTCCTCAGTTTATACCCAAAGGACTTATAATCAGCATACTACAGTGATGTAGCCACATCAATGTTTATAGCAGCTCTCAATTCACAATAGCCAAAGTATGGAACCAACCTAGGTGCCCTTCAACAGATGAATGGATAAAAAATTATATAGATATAGTATCTATTATATATATTACATATATAATATATATAATATAGACACACATATATGAATGATAGACTATTACTCAGCCTTAAAGAAGAATGAAATTATGGCATTGGCCAGTAAATGCATGAAGTTGGAGAATATCATGCTAAGTGAAGTAAGCCAATCCCAAAAAACCAAAAGCTGAATGTTTTCTCTTATATAAGGATGCTAATTCACAATGGGGGCAAGGTTAGGGAAGAATAGAGTTACATTAGATTAGGTAGAGGAGAGTGACGGGAGGAGGTATGGGGTAGGAAGGATAGTAGAATGAATCAGACATTATTACCCTATATACATACATAATTGTACGACCAGTGTGATTCTACATCATGTACAACCAGAAGAATGAGATATTATACTCCATTATATATGATGTATCAAAGTGCATTCGACTGTCATGTATAACTAGTTAAAACAAACTTTTTAAAAAGAAGAGAAACCAGCTGGAAAGGGGGAACCTATTATGTTCACACGGGTGTATCCAGGATCAGGGCTGTGTATTCCACTGTTGATCTGGGCTGTGAGAGGCTCCGGAAGTGTTTGTGGCATGAGTGAGGAGGCATATGCACAAACAGCTGTGTTGGTCTCCTCTGGTTCTGTTGTACCCCAACCAGAAAAGAAGTCCATTGTCCCATCTGCACAGTGATGTGTGGGCAGCTCCATCCCAGCTAACAAGCCGTACACATCCGTTTTGTTGGTCTTGCCCTTCTGGGTGATAAACTGAGACATGAGTTTGGGTGGGGACCAACATGTGGACTCACCAGGATGGATAGCACTGGAGTAGCCAGTGGTCGTCGGATGTGTTGGTAGAACTGTTGAAATCATCGTAACAGAAGCCCAGCATACGGAATGGGAACAGGAATAGCTTCCATGCTGAGACACAGGCATAGGAACTCCAGGCACTTGGTAACAGCCCCTGCTGCACCCAAGAAACCCTGGAGCTCCGAAAAGCACAATTAGAAAAACAGGGGTTGAGCCCATCCCCCACTTTTCAGGTGGGGAAACTGAGATTCGAAAAGGAAGTGACTCTCCTGAGGCCACACCAACCACGGACAGACCCTGAGCTCGACCCCAACATGTGCTATCGATCTTACTACACCAAGATTTTCTTCCACATCCCCCAGATTGCCCACCCCCTCTCAGTGTGGGGGTCCCAAGGTAGGGGAGGCACGTGGCTGTGATATTAACAGTCCAGCTTTCAGCCCCTGTCAGGACACAGACCACGAAAAACAAAACTCCAGAGAGCAGGCGTAGGTGGGTTGTTCAGGGTCACGGCCTGGTTATGCTGTGTCT
Organism: Marmota flaviventris; assembly: GCF_047511675.1. Lineage (NCBI taxonomy): Eukaryota > Metazoa > Chordata > Mammalia > Rodentia > Sciuridae > Marmota > Marmota flaviventris. The sequence continues at coordinate 45,191,051 of NC_092506.1, forward strand.
TTTTTTTTTTTTTTTTTTTCTTTCTTTCTTTTTTAATCGAGTTTGAGGTGGTTGTTTTTTGTTTCCTTAAGAAATGGAAAAGAATGAAGCTGCGTAAATACAACGATATTAACTCTGAAAAACCTCCTGCCATTTTAACTCTGTTACTGGAGAAATAAAAGAGAAATAATTTGTCCACCCACACTTAGCTCTTTCTGACGAAGGTAGGTGAATATTGCTTTGCTAATCGAGGGTGACTGCTGGAAGAGGAGCCACGCTGACTGATCCCGGATTGGGAGGAAGCCACAGCAACTCCAGAAGGAACTGTCCACCGTGGGTCAGCAGAACCCTGTGCACGGGCAGGGCCTGGTGTAATTGGCCTGTGTGTCCCACCTTGCACAGGTCTCCCCCAGCCGGTAGTGATGGAGGCGCTGGACGAGGCCAAAGGGCTCCCCAGTGTGCAGAGAGAGATGCCACCGCCCCCACCACCCTCAGAGCCAGCTCAGAAACCACCACCTCAAGGCACCGGGAGCCACTCCCTCACTGTCAGGAGCAGCCTGTGCCTGTTCGCTGCCTCACAGTTCCTGGTAAGGATGTCACAGGCCTCATGAGGACCTGGAGAGCGGGTGGGTTGAGGGACAGCCTTCCACTTCCTCCCCAAGATAGCTACCTGGGGAGACAAAGAAGAGGGGCCCTGGGTAACTTCAAGTCCTGAAGATCATGTGAGGGGAGGGCAGGAATTCTGCTGCAGCTTCAGGAGATAAGCCCCTCACAACCTGTCTTCCCTCACTCAAGGATCAGGACTGCAGGGCCCCCCAGACCCTTGACCCCCTGATCCTGAGGACTTCCTTCCTGTCTGTGGAGGCCTTTCTGGGAGGCTTCCCTTTTTATGTATGTACCTGTGGGGTCTCCCTTTGTTTTGACTGTTTTTAGTCTGCTTTTCTCCAAGGAGAGTCCTGAAATCTCTCCTCTGGGTACACAGCACTTGGGCCCTTCCCTCAGCTACCACATCTGGACCTGAAAGGTTCAGGAACCTCCTTGGGGATCCAGATTGAGGGTGAGGCTGAGAATGTGGGGGCAAGGAGCCCGGGCTCTGAACTCAGCCTGATCCCCCGACTGCCCCAGCTTGCCTGTGGGGTGCTCTGGTTCAGCGGCTACGGCCACATCTGGTTGCAGAATGCCACAGATCTCATCCTCTCCTCGCTCACAATCCTGAAACAGCTGGGACCCACGGTGAGTAAGCTCTGGGGAACCTTGGGGTGGGGAGATGTGTTAGGGGCCTCCAGTCCACCCTCCCCAGCTCCTGAGTGGGGCTTCTCTGAGTTCAGGAGATATTTCCAAGCCCCTGAAGTTCTGCCTGCTCCCCACCTCAGATCCCAGAGGTGCTTTTTAGAGCCTCAGTTTTGTCACCTTTGGAATAGACAAGGACTCTGCCCCCACCACCACCCTGACCTGTTTGTTTAATGTTCCCCAGGCCTGGCTGGGCGCAGGGACCTCGGGAGTCCCCAGTCTGCTGCTGGTCTCCCTGTCCGTGGGCCTGGTCCTCGTCACCACCCTGGTAAGGTGCCCCCTGCCCCAACCTCAGTGCTTTCCTCCTCTGGCCCTGAGGTCCTGCTTCTCACCAGCTCCCATCTGATCTACAGACTAGACATCCTGGGTGCTGGGTAGGACAAGGACATGTATCTGTCTCCCTTGGCCAGGATGCCTGGCCTGGGGCAAGAGATGCCTTCTTCCTAGAAATTGGCTTGCAGCCATCTGGGCTGGGGAAAGGGGTTGAGGCAGGGAGGCTCCCAGAACCCTGGAGGACAGGGAGGGAGAGTAGATGGAGGAAACTCCTAACTAGGAGATCAGAGTTCCTCATAGACAGCTCCCAGGAGAGCATGGCTGGTCTAGATACATGGAGGGACAGAGGGCCCAATCCTGTGGTCACCCCAGGACACCACAGCTGGCATGGTTCTAGGTCCATTAAACCCTATATTCTCAACCAGGTGTGGCACCTCCTAAAGGCTCCCCCGGAGCCGCCCACCCCGGTGCCCCCAGAGGACAGGCGCCAATCTGTGAGCCGCCAGCCCTCCTTTACCTACTCAGAGTGGATGGAGGAGAAAGTCGAAGATGACTTCCTGGACCTGGATCCGGTGCCCGAGACTCCTGTGTTTGACTGCGTGATGGACATCAAGCCTGAGGCTGACCCTGCCTCACTGACCGTCAAGTCCATGGGTCTGCAGGAGAGGTGGGAGGGGTGGAGGAGGGGTGGGCGAGGGGTGGGCTTGACGGGCCCTCATGCTTTCAGCTCCCATTCCAAAAGGTAGATGTCGACTCTGACAGCCCAGGAGAGAGCCCAGCCAGTGTAGATACATGATCTTCAGGTGTAAAAAAAAAAAAAAAAAAAATAGTGCTATTACACAAGCACACCTAGGCATCTGCCAGTGTGCACATGTGTATACTCTCCTTTACTCAAGGAAGTTCCGGTAGCTTTCCTTACTGCAGGACTCGTCAGGGCCTTTAGTGTGCCTGTGTTCGTTGTAAATCAGCAAGGAGACAGTATGTGGCATTTCCCAAAGTCACCTGGCCACAGAACCTTTTCTAAAGTGTCTCAGTATTCTGCAGAGCACTTTGGAGGTGTGAAATCCTCTTCTCAGACCATAACTGCGTAAGCCAGGTCTCACCACCGAGTATCCCCCATGACGTCAGAGAAAGAGCACTGGATGAAGAGGCAGGAAACCCAGCTTTTTGTTTCATCTCTGCCACAATGAGAGCCTCGGCGTCTCTGGTCCCCGCTCCCCTCATAAGGACTCACTTTCCATCTCTGTGTAGAGGGGGTCCTTTCTGTTTTGTGGTTTACTGGACACATGAACTTATCCTTGCTGCCACTGAGCTGCCCCTGGGACTCCCTCCTTTCCTGAGGGTCCTGACCTCTCCTGGAGGATGTGTTCTTGACCCACTGGCAGCCTCAGTCAGGACTGGGCCCAGAGCTGTGTTGCAGAGGTTTGGAGCCATCTTAGGCTCGAGCCCTGCTCCTCTGACCTAGGCAGGTATCTACTCTGGGGCTGCTTAGGGGCCATAGGGTGAAACTGCCTCCAGCTGGGACAGAGGTGAGCCCAGAGGAGGGCCGTGTTGGGTTGCTTTGGATGGAATCTGAGGCCCCAAACACCCACCCAGTTGCTCTGCTGCAGGAGGCAAGAGAGAGGGGTGCAGGACTTCACCTCAGGACTGAGTCTCACGCTCCTGTGACAGGGTCTTGCCACACTCCCACTCCTTTTCCCATATCCCTCCCTGTCCCCCATAACCCCCCACCCTCCCCTCTGAGGCCCAAGGATCCCAGCTAAAGCCTGTCCCTTCCCAAGATTCATTTCCTCCTTCTCGGTCCTTCCAGGAGGGGCTCCAATGTCTCCCTGACCTTGGACATGTGCACCCCGGGCTGCAATGAGGAAGGCTTCGGCTATCTCGTGTCCCCACGTGAGGAGTCAGCCCACGAGTACCTGCTCAGTGCCTCCCGCGTCCTCCGAGCAGAGGAGCTCCATGAAAAGGCCCTGGACCCTTTCCTGCTACAGGCCGAATTCTTTGTGAGTCCCCTTGTGCCTGCCACCCTCTGTAGGCGGACTCTCCACTCATATCACTCATCCAGCCAGCCAGGTTGTGGGTAGTGCCCAGACTTGGCATCTGGAGTAATGAGCACCACCTCATTCTCAGCTCTCCTGCCACCTTGGGCAAACTGATTTTTTTCTGAGCCTCTGTGTCCTCATCTGGAAAATGGGATGAAATGATAGGATTATGGAGATTAATTACTATGTGCAAAGTAGCCAGCTGGGTGATTGGCACGCTATGGTGTTCCTAGGTCTTTGCCAGGACTCTGCTCTGAAAGCCACAGAAAGCTGAACTTCCTATCCTCCTGTCTTCCCACCCTCCTCCGGCCTGACATCCCTAAGCATTGTACATTGTCTTGACATCTCTCCAGTCCCCTCCCCTCCTTGCCACCCCTAAGGCTCTAGCTTAGGTCCTAATCTCCTCCTGCAGCCTCTGCAACAGCCTCTGGCTGTTGGACTTTGAGGGGTCCAATCAATGACAGCCCTGTTCACCAGCCTGAGTGCACAGCCAGTAAAGAGCTAAAACATGGCAGATCACAGTGACACCTTTACGGCAGAAAGGGTAGGTTTGAAATGAGGCTGCACAAGGTACAGCAAGAGTAAGCTTCCTGATACCAAGCCCCAGAATCACACAAACTTCCCACCACTGAGGCAGTGCTGGCCCATGGTGGACCTTGCCCCATGGGGTGCCTCCATCATTCTTTCTTGGCAGGAGGCCTCCAAGAGGAGGAAGAAGAAAGGGGCTGAGGCTCAGAAGCCCACTTCCTCAATCAACTTCATCAATCAGATGACTCACCCACCAGCACCCTCAGACCCACTGCTCCAGGTTCTCCAGAACTTGACACCCTGCAGAAGAAATGGGTCCGCCTGCTTGATCTATCCCCACCTCCTTTCCCAGCCTGTGCTCCAGCCCCATCCCACCCCTGCAGGGACTGTGCACTTACAGTTGGGCCAGCTGCCCTGTGCCTGCGTCCCCATCCCTATTTCTTCCTCACATCTTTCCCCACCTGATGCCTCTGGAAAGGCTTTCTTAACAGCCAGCCTCAACTCCCACTCCAGGCTCCCACCCACCTTCTCCCCTTGAAGAAATAGCTTCCATCCACCATGTCCTTTTCTGTTAACATAGAGTATTGTAGGTTTTTGTTGTTGTTGTTGTTTGTTTGTTGGGTTTTGTTTTTTTGGTTTTGTTTTTGTTTTTTTGGTTTTTTGGGTTGTTTTTTTTTTGGGGGGTGGGGGGTGTTGCTGGAGATTGAAGCCAGGGCCTTGTGCATGTAAGGCAAGCACTCTACCAACTGAGCTATATCCCCAGCCTGAGTATTGTAGATTTTTTGCCAGAGAGCAAGGAACATGGCCTGAGCACCCTCTCCATGGGTAGTTTTGCACATGTGTGTTTTTGTTTCCTTTGGATTCTCACAACCCTGGAAGGCATCATGATCTGCATTTTACAACAGCCCATATAATGTGTCCAGAAACAACAAACAATGGGACACTGTGTTCAGGTGGTAAACCGTGTGGACAGATCAGAAGGAGCGCAGGGGCAAGAGGCACTGGAGAAACGTCCCAGAGGACATCTTAGGGAGGGGGAGCTGGGGTGAACCTTAAGGTATTGGAATGATTTGGAAAGATGGAGGGTGAGACCAGTGCTCCCAGCGAGTGGAATGCCACAAGCTCAGCCTGGAGGCAGGACTGTGAATGGCATGGTCCTAGCCACAAAGAGACGGGCACAACTGGAGGTCAAGAGGGGCCAGATACAGGGAGGCTTTGCATGCCAGGAGCAGAGGGCAGACGTGGAGCTCTGGACACAGGACAGGTGGAGGGGCACACACAGTCCTGGGGGCTCGGCAGAAGACCCCTTCTGCTGCAGACTCGGGAGGCTTCTCAGAGGCCTCGGCCTTTCAGATAGACGCATGCGGAGATGAGGGTGGGGCAGGTGTGGCAGGAAAGCAGCACCACCAAGGTAGGGACGCATAGGGTGGGCACATAATTCAGTGAAGCCACCTGGTTTCGCTGTTGCACAGAGAACATGGAAGAATGCAGCGATTGGCCTTGTCACTTCTGTCTTGTTCTTCATTTATTCATCACTTGCTGAGCGTCTGCCATGTGCCAGGGTGGCCCTCAATAAACACTAGTTATAACATGTGTCATGCTCTTGGTGTGTGCCAGTCACTATCCTAAATGCCCTACGAGTACTAACTCATTTAACAGTAAATGTTTGTTGAATGAATGAGTGCACTTAAGGTAGCCCGACAAAACTTGAGGGCAAGCAGCACCTGGTTAGAACATCTTCAAGAGCCAGCCCACAGCTGCTCACACCCCCATGTCCTTCTCCTGCAGGAAATCCCCATGAACTTTGTGGATCCAAAAGAGTACGACATCCCTGGGCTGGTGCGGAAGAACCGCTACAAAACCATCCTTCCCAGTGAGTAGTCACTGCCCTAGGGGTATGGGGACAGGCTCACCCTCACCTGGGAAGACTTAAGCCCAGAACTGGGTCTCCAGGGTGGCAGGACACTCATCCCTGGAGGGCACCAGATGGAGGGCTGGGGTGACCAAGGTCAGTTCATTTTCTCACACAGCCCTTGGCCTGGCCCTTGCCTGGCCTGGCCAAGTGTTGTGCTGGGCTCTGTAGAAACCCAGAGACAAAGGGAGGCTCCTAGATAGTATATAGTGACTGAAAAGTGTTTTCCCATCCTCTTCTCTCTTCAGAATGGGCAGGTTTTAAGGAGAGGACATTAAGGCTCAGAGAGGCTAAGTGGCTCATCCACAGTCACATAGCTGGGAAGTACAGAGCTGAGTTTGGTGACCCCAGAATTGGACTCTTCGTCTACCTCATGTTCCATTTGATCAGATTGTCAGTTCTCCATCAGGTAGAGCCACCCCACAGGGGAATGAGCTGCCCCTGTCAAGTCGTGAGGTCCCATAACACAATGCATCCAAGCAAATCTGCCCGGAGCAGTCCCCTGGAAGGTCTGAGAAGGGGGTTCTCCTTTGGGGATGCATTCCAGTTTCCTCCCCGTGGCACCATTTTCAGATAACTTTCATCAAATCCCTGGCTATCTACTACAGGGATTGGGACCAGGTGTCTGGCCCCAGGCACCTGGGCTAACCTGGGGGTAACTTGTTGAAAGTGGAGCCCCCAAAACCTACTCCACTCAGTTTGTAGAGTAGTGAAGCTTTAAAAAAGTGGTTTCGCTGTCAGCATCTCCAACAACATGTAAGATGTCATAACTTATTTTTAACTTTTAAAATATCGACTTGTGGTTGCTATAGTTACACAGTCTCTAGGTAGTTCCGGTTAAACAAAGCACCATTTATGGCCAGGATGCATTACTCAGGGCTGCCACCTCTTCCCTCATCTCTCCCTCCCCTTTCCCAGCTCTACCTGGAAGGAAGGGTGGGGGCACCCCAGAGTGGAGAGGAGGGCTTTGCCGGCCACTCAGAATGGCCACTGGAGTCAGACCGTGCTCCATGTGGTCCTCACTGGATTGCTGACAGGTTCCAGCCACCTCCAGCCCTGCCCGAGCCTCCAGGCTTCCAAGCCAGCCCAGCAGAGAATCTTATCTGTGTCCAGCAAGAACAGATCCTTCACCCTCAGAGACTGGGTTGGGGGACAGAGGGCAGGTCAAGCTTAGCAGGGGCCCCCCTCTTAGATGCAGAACACCCTGAGGTTTCTTCTTTCATCTATGTTTTCTGAGCCCCTGCCTGGGTTCTAAGAATTCAGACATGAATGAGACACAGATTCTGTGCACTTGGAGCTCCCAGGCTAGTAGGAGAGAGAGGTCTATGGACAGTCAGAGGAATCACTAACCCTGGCAGCACCAAGAGCCAGATACAGGGACACAGTTTCTGTTCTTATCACCATGGTGTCCCAAGCACCAAAATAGTGCCTGACACACAGTAGATATTCTGCACCCATTTGAATGAATGAACGAATGAATGAGAATGAATATCTCTCAAATCTCGCTCCCCTCTCCATCCTCACCACAAAGTGACTTTTTGGAGTTTGAGCTTCCATGTTGCCCTGTCCTAAGGGGTGCCATTTACATAGACTGCATTGACATAAATGCTCCACAGAGCCCTGCCATGCCAGGCAGCCCTGTGACCTTTGATATTTCTTTCTTGGATCATCATAGTAATTTCCTGACTGGTCTCCTGACTCCACATTCTCCTCTCCTGTCTGTCTTCTACTCTTGCCATCAGAGTGGTACAAAACAAATCTAACCATGTCCTTCTTCTCCTTAAACATTGTCATTGTCACCCTTTCTAAGCATAGTTTATGAGACTCTGGCAGCTGGTTCCTCTCCAGCCACATCTCTCACCAATCCCAGCCTTGGCCCTGTGTGCACTTGTATCTGACAGGACAGGATTCCCTGTTCTTTCTGCTGTTCCTTCAACTCCAGCCAGGAAACCCACCCACCCACCCAGGCCCCCCGCTGTTACCACAGCCCCAGTGCTCACACGCCACTACTTGTCTGCCTCCCAATGCTGTGCCTTCTTTGGGGGAGGGACCGTGGCTTATTGCTTTAGGAGTCCCTTCTCACATGCACAGCCCCAGGCACAGAGTCAGTGCTCCATAAGGGCCATCATTGCCACAATAGTTCTTTAATACCAAAGACCTGGGTATCTGACCAGAGGGGACGGTGCCCACTTCTGTCTTTCTGGCACCTAATCTGGGCAAGGGCAGCTAGGAAGAAGGGAGATGGCCCAGGCAGAGTTTCCTGCTCCTGTCCTCTGCTCCTCACCCAGAAGCCCCCTCCTGCTCACCCTCACTCCTCTCCATTCCTGCCACCCTTCTATGCCCCTCTCCATGAAATGTGCCCACCCCCGAGACACTGACCAAGATCCAGAGAGTGAACTGGGACAAGCAGAGGGCTGGATGGGGGAGACTTAAGCATGTCCCCTCCTGCTGCTCCAGGTTTTCTTCTTTCTATCCACTCAGTTAAGGTAAAACTTGTAAAAATGGTCCCAAGAGCAGCTAGCTCGTGGTGTCTACTGTGGCCCACATTACTTACTGATCTAAAGGCTCCATTTATTAATGTTAGATCCTTTAACCTTTACAAGATAAATGAGTTCACTGTAGAAGGAGGATGTCCCCAGTTGTAGATAAGGCAGGAGAGGTTAAGTAAATGGTCCATGTTGACAAGCTGGGAAGTCATAGAGCCAGGATTTGGACCAGGCTCTGTGGCTCAGTCATGTCTCTTAATGACACCCCCACACTGCCTTTGAGAGCCCCATCATGTGCACACTGGCAGTGCCTTTCCAGCCCTCCTTATTGCAGTGGAGAAACTGAGATTCAGAGAGGGGACAAGACAGGAGACTGGTGACAAAGCACAACCGGGACCCAATGCTCCAGGCCCCCAGCCAGCTTCCCTACACACCCCACAGAACGTCCCAATCCCAGCCTCTCAAGACTAGTCAATACAGGGAGGCTCTGGCTGGAACAAAACAAATTCTACTCCAGGAAGAAGAACAAGATGTTATGGGAATCTGTTACCATGGAATTTGACAAGTAAAAAGATTGTGGGAGGAGACCCTTTGTGCTCACAACTCTACAAAGACCCTCCTGTCTCATTTCAGACATGGGAAACTTGACCTTTTTCTCCTAGTATTCTCCTCAGCTTTCTACCCCCAAATCTTAAAGCCCTTATATTTACAAAGAATTTCACAGTTTATTCAGCACTTCCACCTCTGTTTTCTCATTTATTTTCCCAATAGCTCTAGGAAGGAGGTATACTTACCCCCATGTTATAGATGAGAAAACAGAGGCTTAAAAAGGCCATGTGCTTTATAAGCTCACGGAGAAGTCGGTGACAGTGTGTTCTCGTATTCCAGCTGCTGCCTGCTGCCCAGGCGCTGTACCCAGGCCATTCCTTCCTTAACTAGCTCTCTTCACTCCAGAATACAAGGTGTGAGTGAGTACAGGGCAGCTTCAGGGGCAGAGGGCAGGCATTGAGGTGAGACCCAGGGCCTCTTTCTCTGTCCTCCTCTTCATCCTGGATTATCACCTGCCTGAATGGACCAAGGATGGGTCATCATTTTGCTAGTGTGCAGGAGAAGGAAGAACTGTAGGATCGCAGAAGAAATGTGGTGCTTTGGAGTAGACCAGGAATGGTGGGCCCTAGCAGCACCCATGAGGGGGTTAAGTGAACTAGAGATGGGATAGCCTCCCCTGTCCCCCACAGATCCTCATAGCAGAGTGTGTCTCACCTCGCCCGACCCTGATGATCCTCTGAGTTCCTACATCAACGCCAACTACATCCGGGTATGTAGCCCCATCCCAATGGCCTCCCACTGAAACAGAGGCCTGAGCTGATGGGACCCCATCCTCCAGTCTGGCTCCTGCAAACCCCAGAAAAGCCTGGGATGGGGACAGGACCCTGAGAGCACTGCCTCTGACATTGACCTTGGACTTGGCTGGCCACAGGGCTACGGTGGAGAGGAGAAGGTATACATCGCCACACAGGGACCCATTGTCAGCACGATCGCTGACTTCTGGCGCATGGTGTGGCAGGAGCACACGCCCATCATTGTCATGATCACCAACATTGAGGAGATGAACGAGGTAGGGACCCCACTTTGCCAGTGTCTGCTTTTTTTGTGCCCTACACCAAGCATCTTGTTTTCATATTAATCCTTATGACAATCTTGTGAGACTGGTAGTGTTCGCTCCACTGGCCAGATGAGGAGATGTGAGGCTCAGTAAGGTTAAATCATTTGCTCAGTGCCACACACTCAGAGGCAATGCCTAGACCTGGTCTCTCCCACTCCAGTGCACATGATCGTAAGTACAAGGCTACCAGGACTATGTCTATATGGAATAGTAACCCATTCAATTGAATCCCCATAGAAGTCTTTCAAAATGGGTATTATTTCCATTTTCAGATGGGGAAACTTGAGGCTCAGAGAAGACAATTAGCTTTTAGATGATGAAGCTGAGGTTTACACCCAATGTTGACAGCAAACTTGAATATTCCTCAGCTCTGAAGAATCATAGCGAGAGAATAAGAGGGAAGCAGGGTTGGGGGTGGGATATATCCAAACCTGATCTGGGCCCCTGCAGAAATGCACTGAGTATTGGCCAGAGGAGCAGGTGGTGCATGACGGCGTGGAGATCACTGTGCAGAAAGTCATTCACACAGAGGATTACCGGCTACGACTCATCTCCCTCAGGGTGAGACTGGGGCTGGGCTGGGCTGGTAGGATGGGGGATGGGGGTTTAATTGAGGACTACACAGAGAACAAGGCCCAAGAGTACAATGTAGCTGATGTAAAGGTCTCTGTCACTCCCAGAATTCACTGATGAGCTAGGGTGAGGGAGTGGTGAATGGAGAGGCCAGACCAAACCCCCGTTGCATTTCCCAAACTGTGGTTGCATTTAATGCTGTTGGGCTCATTCTCTACGCTGCCATTCATAATGACTTTTAGCTCAGCTTTAAATGCTCCCTAGGCCAAGACTGGGTGAGAGAATTCAGCAACCTCCAGCATTGTCCTTATAACTAAAGGCTCATTATGACTTTGAGATGCAAACTAGAAACATCACTTCAACTGGGATGCTGGGCTTCTGGTATGTAATACCCAATATGTCCACCAGAGGTCAGGCGCTTCCATGGTTAACAGAAAATGTCAAGAAAAAGGAAGCTACACAAAATATGAGCAATACAAAACAGCCCAGAGTGGGGGAAGGAATCCTCCCACCCTGAGCTGTACTTCCTCCAGGATCATCATAACAGAAGAGACTGTTCCTTTGGAATCAGGGAGATTAATAAGTTCTGGTTTTGAAAAACGATAAGATTCAAGTTTGGGGGAAGTAGACTCTATTAATAACAACTCTGAAGGGAAGAAGAGGTGAGGCAGGCACCAAGAAGGTGACACCCAATCTGCAAGCAACCTGGGAAGTCCATCAGTGGTGACAGCCACAGGGTCCAGCCACAGAAAGTGAGCTCAAGGCCTGAAACTTGTCCCTCTGAGCTGTCCCTCTTCCACTGTAAAGGAATGTCAGGGGGCACCTCAGCCCCCAGAGGGGAGTACCCACCATAGCAGCCCCTATAGATCTTTCTGGAGGGCATGAAGGGCCAGGGAGTAAAGATCAGAGGTTATAGTAGTTGTCACAGTCAAGTTACCCAAGGACCTGAGGAACAGCTTTCCAAGTAGAAATTTCCCAGAAAGAAAGACTGAGATGAGAGGGTTGGGGGCTGCCTCATCTTCTCAATGCCATGGAGCTGGTCAAGGAAAAAAAAACAGGGCATCTGAGGTTTGAGGGTATTTATTTTTGTCCATAAACCATTAAAAGCACCTGCCCTGAGCTTGGTTTTGGGTTGGATCCTGGGAACACAGCTGTCCAAAGCCTGAACTCTGCTCAAGAAGCACACAGAAGGTGATAAGGAAGCTAGAGATAGATAAGAATGCAGAAGGACTCTCTGCTAGCTGGCATGTTCAGGGAGATGCTGAAGTAGTGATGCTGAATGGACACTCAAAGGATGAGTAAGAGTTGACTGAGGACAGACAAGCAGGAAAAGCATTCCCAGCAGAGAAACAGCTGTGTGTGTGTGTGTGTGTGTGTGTGTGTTTGCGCGCGCGCTGCTGGGCATGTGCACGCATCCAGATGCTGTGCTAGAGATATTTTATCCACAGACCATTTTCAGGAGCATCCATTTCAAGTACACAGGGTGGCATATATGCCTGGAAGGGTAGAGCCTATGCCAGAGGTCTCATTTGCCAAGCTAAGAACTAAGGGGAATGGGTTTTATTCAGAGAGCAATAAGAGCCATTGAAGGGTGTCTTAGTCTGTGCAGGCTGCTATAACAAACACCACAGACTGAGTGGCCTATAAATGACAGACTTATTTCTCACAATTCTAGAGGCTGGGGAGTCTGGGATCAAAGCAGCAGCATGGTCAGGTTCTGCTGAGGGCTCACTTCCTGGTTCATGGCAAAAAGATGAAGCTCTCTGGAGCCTTTTATATAAGTACTTGAATCCCATTCACGATGGTTCTGCCCTCAGGACTGAATCACCTTCCAAGGGCCCCATCTTCAAATACCCTCACACTGGGAAATAGGTTTCAACGTGTGAATTTGGTGTGGGGAAATGGGGGCGGGGGGGACACATTCAGTCCATAGCAAAGGATTTTAAGCACAGGGTGGCAAATCCAGATTTGTGTTATGGAAAAACAGACCACTTCAACCTCTGTGGTCCCTGTGTGGTTAGGGAGGAGATGGGATCTCAGTGCAGTGGAGAGATGGTAAAGGTCAAAGTGGAGAGGAAATAACACCTAATAAGGATGGTGAGATGAGGCAAGCAGAGCAAAATCTGGAGAAAGGAAGAGTCCCAGGCCTCTGGGCCATATGACTAAGGGACAACTAGGATATTTGGAATCTGGAGACAGTAATGACTTAGAGAAGGAGCTCTTGGCCTCTCTCGGATAATTCTGGAATTGTTGGGGCAGAACTAAAGACCAGCCCCCAGTACCAAGCTGACTTTGGCCCATCTGGTGTCCCTGGGCAGTATGGTGTAGATGGGAGGGCTAAGGGCTCCCACTTCCTGTGTCCTTCCTATGTTTATCCTCCTTGCACCCCATCTCCATCTCTGGATGGTTTGTGGACTGAAAGCATTCACATGTATCTGGGGTGGGCCTCTGTCTCCTGGGCAGAGTGGGGCCGAAGAGCGAGGCCTGAAGCATTACTGGTTCACATCCTGGCCGGACCAGAAGACCCCAGACCGGGCTCCCCCACTCCTGCACCTAGTACGGGAGGTGGAAGAGGCAGCCCAGCAGGAGGGGCCCCACTGTGCCCCCATCATCGTCCACTGCAGGTGGGTTCTCCTAGCTACCCACTGGGATAGGGTCCCTCCCCATCCCTGGGTACTCTTCCCCTCACCCTGCCCATCCCCTCGGCCCTCAGTGCAGGGATCGGGAGGACCGGCTGCTTCATTGCCACCAGCATCTGCTGCCAGCAGCTGCGGCAGGAAGGTGTGGTGGACATCCTGAAGACCACATGCCAGCTCCGTCAGGACAGGTCAGCCCAACAGGCAGTGGTGGGGGCACACAGGGACACTGATGGGTACACAGGGGTGAGGGAAGATGACACACCAGGCATGGGCTAATGGGCAGATAAGGAATATGGAGGACAGCAGATAGAAGGGCAAGATCCAGATGATTCCTCTTCTGGAAAAAAGGGAAAGAGAAATAGAGCTGGCAGACAGGATGGGCCAAGAGCATCTGGGTCCCTGACAAGAAAGATCAGGGACATTGGCTGGCAAGGGTTGGTCCCTCCAATTGCACAAGGCCCCTGGCATGCCTCACGAATGATGAGTACTCCATGGGTTTGGGGGCCCCCTCCTATAACTCATCCCTTAGTGACTTCATCCCACTTTGCATCTCTGCTGGGCAGGGGTGGCATGATCCAGACGTGTGAGCAGTACCAGTTTGTGCACCACGTCATGAGCCTCTATGAGAAGCAGCTGTCCCGCCAATCCCCAGAATGACCACACTTCTCTTCCAAGGTCCAACTGGGTACTGCCCAGCCAGAGTCTGGGCCCTCACTACAGTCATCCAGGGCCTTACTTGGGTCTGGCCTGCTCCCCTGATCCTATCTGTCCCTCTTCCTTCTCTTTGATCTGCTCCCTCCCTCCTCTATTAGCCTGGCCTGGCCCCTACCCCCAGCATAGCTCTTCCTTCTGTACATATTGGGGAGTGTGGCAGGGTGGGGGAGGAATGTGCCAGGCCAGGCCTGGGGCCCCAGGGCCTGACCCACCATGCAGACCTGGGGCCTCAGTTTTTAATGATGGTTCCATTGCTATTTGATCCAAAATGTTTCCATGCCTCACTCCAAGTGTCCTCCTGCTGCAGTGTGTTCTGTCTGTCCATCCATCTCTGCTGTCTATACCGGACACTGTGTCTCCTCAGCCCAGGAAAGGAGTAATGAGCTCCAGCCCCTAAGCAGCCCAGGCAGAGGTGCCTGCCTCAGGCCCCCATTCCCACTTCTCCCAACAGGCAAATTGCATTTTGCACCCAGTTACTGGTACCAGTAGATAGAGGATGGGGCTGACAACATGGAGGCCAGGCCTGGGGAGCTCCTGAGGGTTTGGCAGAGATCCCAGCTAGGGAAGGTCTCTGGGTTGGGATGGGCGTCACAGCCAGGGTGACCTCTTGGTGTCACATGCCCTCAGGATTCATTGGAAGGGGACAGATGGGGGTGGGGAACCCAAAGATCTGGGCCCTGACGGGGGGGCTGGGGAGGGGAGCTCCAAGGGTGGGACGGGGACTTGGCCCCAGATCTGTGTAAAACATTTTTCTGTCACTGTGGAAAAGCCTTCCCAAAAGTCTCGCTGTGTGTCGCTCTGCGTGTGTTCCTGTGTCCATGCGTGTGGTGAGAGCCCATCAGCTGGGCATGCATGACTCTTTGGCAACATGTGTTATCTTGGAGCCACGTGTTTTTATTGATGACTTTAAATATTTATTCCACGGCAGACAGAGACATTTGGTGTCTTTTTATAATTCGCTCGTGGTCATTGAATAGAGCAATAAACAGAGCATTTTGAGCAAAACTAGCCTCCCAGGTCTTTGTGATTTACCTGTCCCCTGCACTCCATGGGGCTGTGTGCCCCTCTTTCCCAGCACAGGCACACACAGCTGGGCGCTCATGCTCACTGGTGCCCCTTGTGGAGACTCAAATCCAAAATTGAAAATAAGTCCCTTCTGCAAGATTCTCACACACTCTCAGCCCTAGCCCACTAGGTGCCCTAGGCCATGGGGAGCCTCAAAGACAGGTATGGGATGCTTCCAGAGAAGGCCCAGTATCTGGCAGGCCACTAGGTTCAACAGATGGGCTAGAGAGGTCAGGGCTGGGAAAAGGGGACACTCAGGTCACACTTAGGCCCCTCCTTGTTGACAGCCCATATATCCCATGGTAGCCCCACCAGTCCCAACAGCAGCTGCAGCCCAGCAATTTCCCTTGTAAGGCCTGGACCGAGAGTAGCCCCTCCCAAGGGACCCAGGGAATCTGATCCTAAGCCATCCCAGACACTCCTGCTCTATTCTTATCCCCTTCCCCATGGGATGGAGCAAAAGTAGCTGTGACACCACTGAAGGTAGATGGGGGTCACCCCAGGGCAGGACGAGGTGCAGGGTGGGACTTCTGGCCAGCCTTGCAAGATACTAGAACCTTGAGTGGGTTGGCTGTGGGTCCAGATGTGCAGGGTATGCTACAGACAAGGAAAAGAACAGCGGGGTGGCTGAAGTAGCTCTCATGGAGGTCCCAGAGAAGGGGGCATGCTCTCCAGCTACCCTCCAATAGAGATCTCCCTCCAAAAGGATGTGCCCCTCTACCCAGATTACAGAAATTGTACAGAAATCCTCTCCTCTCTGCTTAGGCCGCGCATGCACCACACATGGTAGTGTTCAGCCCCTTGGATTGGTGCAAGTGGCAGATACCCTAGAACTTCCCCAGTGCATCCCAGAAAAACAAAGACCTGTGGCTTTGCTCCCAACCCCTGCTGGACTGTGCATGCACATATACCTGAGCATGTACATGTACACACACTGACATGAGAACTTCGGCTCAGAGAAGTCCACTCAGCAGCAGCGAGAAGCAAAACTTCTACCACAAAGGAACAAAAAACGTACTTAGGGACCACCACCCTCTGCCTCCCTCCCACCTGGTCCCCAGTATTTCCTCCAGCCCTCCAGCTTGCTTCCCTCCCCAACTTCTCACCCCTGAAGCTGTGTGCCATCCCGCTGAGGTAAGAGTCTAAGTAAGGGATCCCCCCAGGGGGCCAGGTATTTAAGGAACTGATGATCCTCAGTGCCCGCTTTTGGGGCAAAGAAGAAGGAGACGGACACCCTACAGCTCGGGCACCAGCTGAACCCCAAGCTGTGGATACAGCATTCAAGTATTGGAAGGTACTGGTCAGTTCAGAAGGTAAGGCTTCCCTCATGCCCCTGGAAGGGGGCACAGGCTGGTAGCTTGTGAGCCCCTAAGGGGACAGGGAAGTGGTCTCAGAACCCAAAGGTAGAAGTTTAAATGAGGTGGGATAGGAGGGTAGTCTCAAACCACATAGCTCAGGAGAAGGCTTTTGATTCCCTAGAAGGCCACTGGCCTGAAAGCCAAGAAACTATGAATTGCCAGGCACAGTGGCACTCACCCGTAATCCCAGTGACTTGGGAGTCTGAGGCAGAAGGATCACAAGTTTGAAACCAGCCTTGGCAGCTTAGCAAGACCCTGTCTCAAAAAATAAAAAAGGCCTGAGATATAGCTCAGTGGTTAAGCACTCCTGGGTTTAATTTCCAACAAAAAAAAAAAAAAGAAGAAGAAGAAGCAGCGGCAGCTAGGACCCTGTTCTGAGTAAGCTTGGACAGTGGACAGGTCATTTCTCTTAGACATAATTTTCCTCATATACCAAATAAGGGTTTAAAATTGATATGCGGGTTAAAGGAGGCAGGTATTTACATTTATCGGATACTGTGGATCTGTTGAGAATGAAAAAATTCTTTATGAATTGGCATGCAAAGGTCTCCAAGATAATATTAAGTGAAAAATGAAAGGGAGCAGAACAGTGTGTATAATAGACTGCCAGGCATTAAAAAAAAAAAAAGAACATACATCCGTGTTCTCATGAAGGAGCCTAAAGGCTACATACGGTAACCTCTCAGGAGAGCATGGAAGATGGGGCACCCAGGAGTGGGAAGGAGATGTTTTAGTTTCTTTTTTAATGTGGTTGAACTATACTTATATATGTTATAAAATTATAATGAATATAAACTAAGCCTCTGCCTTTACTGTGTCATAAGTGAAAGCAAAGCTGTGGGAATGAATGGTCATCTATCTTAGCATTCCACCAAAGCCAGGGGTCCCTAGGACCCAGAGAGAAGATCCAAAGGTTCCTTCTAAGGCATGTTCCAGCATGGCTTAGTCAGGAAGTTCCTTCTCAGGTCCTGCGTCATTACCTCCTGGTAAAGCGCCCATGTCCACAGGTATCCTCAACACCCTATGAACCCTACGTGGTTGGCTTACTTATTCTCAGCCCTGTATCTTCCCCTTCTAAGAACTTGGAATTGTTTTGGGTTACCTGGTGAGGGGACAGGCCTATTGGTACTTGTAATCAATCAGAGAAAGGGATAAGAAGTAAAGAAAAGAGAGGTCAGAGAGCAAAGGCCTGCTCTCCTCACCCTTTCCTCTGCATTCTCATTGCCCATACACCCACCCACACACATGCACTCACACATGAACAAACATCTCTGAATCACCCTCCTTCTCCCTCCCATGTTCTTTGTGGCGTCATTCTTCCCCTGGTCCTCACAGGTGAGTGCTCAAGTCTATTGTCACCATGACGACCATTCACCACCAGCAGATGCTGCAGGAGCACGTGTCCATGGAGTTCTCCAGCTCCACCACCCACATACAGACCTTCTCCCAGACAACCAAGATCGTGGGAGGCAAGTAGAGAAAGGGGGGTTGGGAAGGGGCAGCTTTCTTTGTCCATACCTATCCTGGAGTAGCCTCAGTCCTTGCCACTAGTGGGCCTCTCAGGAGCCCTCAATACCAGTAGCAACCCCCTCCCCACCTGTGCTTCTAATCTGGGGCTTGATAAATCTTCACCCAGCTGGTTGTTCACCCATAGATCCAGGAAAACAGATTAAGAAAAACTAGTCACATGGATGTGTGTGAAAGACTGATAAAATCTAAATTGCTTAAGGAGACCTGAGGCTAATGGACTGTGTCTCCCATAGTAGAATTTCAACATGAGGAAAGATAGGAAGGTAGTCACCTTATCTACATATGAATAATGCTGACACTGTTCCATTTAAGAAACAGGAGACTTGGCTACCAGCAGAGAGAGGATGAACACATAAACAAATGACCTAAGCTCCCAGGTTCTTAACCCTTGGGGACCAGACTTGGGCCAAGACAGATCCAAGAGAAAGTTGAGAAAGGGTCTCAGAGCACTGCAGACTGTTTTAGTTTAATGACTCTAGTGGAAAGTGATTAAAAGATGGCCAGGGGCCATCCTCACAATCATTGCCTCTCCCTCAAGGTTCCAGAAGGATAGAGTCTCTCAAAGTCCTCTGTGCACAAGGTCAAAGTCAGATAAACACTCTAGACCAAGCACTCCTGGCTAATGAGGCAGAGTAAGTAGAACAGCCAGGACCCAAGGTCTAAATTCTAAACCAGAAGTTGCAAATTCAAGTGATTTATATCAATGGTTCTCCTCTCTGGTCACATAATAGAGCAATCTTAGTTTAGTGGGTGGAGAAGGTGAAAAGAATGTCAGTACCTAAGTTTCACTCCAGACCATTAAATCAGTTATTTTCATAAAGCTCTCCAGGGATTCTGATGTGTAGCCAGAGTTGAAAACTACTGACCAACAGAGTCCATGCAGGGAATATAAATGTGGGGAAAAGATGGGTAAACTGGAGAGGACACTCCATCTAAAGGACAGCCACATCTCACCTCCCACTGACTGTTGTTAATGTGGGAATACGAGTTCAGTGTTGAGAATACAGCAATCTGAATTTTTATGTGAACTATTTCAGTTATCAGATATAGGGCTGCTTTTTTTTTGTCTGCATATTGCAGAGGTCAAATAAAAGACATCTTCAGGCCAGATACAGCCTCCACACAGCTATTTAAGAACTCCAGTCATTATTTCAAAGAAGACCATGAGAGCTTAATAGGATTATGGGTTGGTTTTGTTTTCTCATCTTGATCCTTCCAATTAATGGGGATGCTAAAGGAACCTACTTCCATAGAATGCTGTGAATATTAAATAAAATCATCTCTGATATGTGCCTACCATAGTTTCTTGTACAAGGAACATGCCCCATGAATGAGAGCAATTGTTATTTGTTGATAACTCACTAGCTAAGAAGATTTTATGTTGTTTATAGTGCTAAAATAGTTTTTTTGTTTTCCAAATAGGAAATTATATTACCACATTGAATATGCTCTTGGGAGCTTAGAGGTATAGCTCAGTGAGCACATGCTTAGCATGTGCAAAGGCCCTGGGTTGGATTACCAGCACTGAAAAATAAATAAATAAAAAGTGAACATACTCAAATAATGAGATTCATATGTATATCCCTGCTGAAATAGGACTATATCCTGTCCTTCAATTAAGAATCACCACTCTGAGACCAGATATGGTGGTGCATGCCTTTTATCCCAGTACTTGGAGACTAAGGCTAGAGGATCACAAATTGAAAGCCAGCCTGGGCAACTTAGTGAGAACTTATCTCAAAATAAAAAGTGTTGGAGTATATGTCAGTGATAGAAGACCCCAAAGCTCCATTCCCAGTATGAAGGTTGGGGGAAATCACTACTTTCAAGACAATGAATGATGAATCCACAGAATGGCAGGGGGGAAAGTCTGGAGCCAAGCTTAACTAAGCTACAGCCCTCACAAGCAGAAAGGTCTGGCCCATATTAATGCTAGTGAGGTACAAAGACTTCCAGAAGAGAAGTCCGAGAAAACAAGGAAATCCTAAAATAGAAGTGGGGTTTTTGCTGTTGTTGTTGTTGTTGTTTGTTTCTGAAACAGGGGCATTGCTAAATTGCCCAGGCTGGCCTTCCACTTACAACTCAAGAGTCAGCTTCCCAAGTCAATGAGATTGTAGATGTACATCAGGGAAGACTCCTTTTTGTTTTGTTTTTTGTGTGGTGATGGGGATTGAACACAGGGCCTTGTGCATGCGAGGCAAACACTCTACCAACTGAGCTATATCCCTAGTCCCTGAATATTCCTTTTTAATAAAAATAATAAGATTCAGGGCTGTGGAACAGTGAGGTGATCGACCATTGAGGAATGGAAAGGAGTTGGCGTCCCCTAGTGGCTACAATTTGACATAGCAATGCCCCATCTACTAAGCTCTCACTCGCTTGCTCTCTCTCTCTCTCTCTCTCTCTCTCTCTCTCTCTCTCTCTCTTTCTCTCTCTCTCTCTTCTCTCTCTCTCTCTCTGTATATATATATATATATATATATATATATTAGATGGACACAACACCTTTATTTTATTTGTTTTGGTTTTTATTTTTTATGTGGGGCCAGGGTTGTGGCTCAGTAGAAGATGCTTGCCTAGCATGTGTGAGGCACTGAGGTCCCTCTTTCTGTGTGAAAGTGGGTTCTGTACCTGCTGGATTTGGCTCTCCTGCTCCACCATCCATCCCCTAAAGCAAAAATGAGTTCTCCAATCCAGAACTGAGCTCCCTACCTGGAGCCCATTCTGACTTCTCACCTGCTCCCACAGAGGAAGTCGTGACGAGGAAGTCCTCCAGCACAGTGGAGTTCTTCAATTTGGTGACCCGGAGTTCCAACATCCCTGCCGGCGAGAGCGTCCCTGAGTTTGTGGAGAAACCTCACCCAATCACCTTACCTGAGGGTGTGTCACTGCCTGTCTTTCCCCAATCCCCTGGTTCTTCCCTTTCTTCCCCAGGTTCACCCGCCCCACCCAATGTTCCCCAATACACAGACGTTGGCAGAGCCAAGTGAGTAGTATCCTCCCCATGGCTGGGCTAGGCCCAGATCTTCAGGAAGAGGAGAGAGCAGGCAGAGTGTCTAGCCTGTGGGCGGAGGTAAAAATGTGTCCTGTGCCCACCACAGGGGATAAAGCTGTGTTCCGAGCACGGGTGCAGGGGAACCCCAAACCCAACGTCTCCTGGAAGAGAGAGAGTGGCATCCCCATCAAGGAGTCCGCTAAGATATTCTACGACAGCATTAACAAGGAGCATGTGCTGAAGGTGCGCCCTGATGTCAAGGTCCATTACCAAGGAGGTGGGAAGCAGGGAACCCAGGGCGGATTGCCTTTCCTCACACCTAAAAAAGAGCCACAAGGGCAACCCAAAAACTGGGCAGTGGGAAGACAGGACATTGTTACCCTAAAGGCACAGGCAGGCTGGAAGAAGCTGACTCAGGAACTGTGGTTTTGCCAGTCAAAGAAGGGAACCAAAATTACCCACACAGCAAGGTCTAGCTAAGGCAAAGTCAGAAGGACAGGGCCAGAAGGTGAGAGAGCCAAAGACAAAGGAGAGATCAAATCAGTGGATGTGGGAGGAAGCTGCAGAATCATAGTGGGCAGAGTGAGAATGAGGATTAGCGCCTCCGGGATTGGGATTGATTGGCCAGAGCAGTGTGAGCGTAGGGGGTTTTGGACCCAGAAAAGTCCTGCCTTAGGCCCATCAGCTTCCGGGTCACTTCCCAAGAGCTGGTACTCGGCTTCAACCTCTGGCTTCAGGCTGTTGGAGGAAAGGGATGGTGGATTACTGGGAGATGTAGGCCTATAATTACTCCCGACCCTATAATTACTCTGGTCCTGCCCCACATCCCTTTGTGAAAAAAAGATCTCCTCTCTCCCCCAAAGTCCCAGAAGGACAGAATCCCTCTGACAGAAGTTGGCTCCTTCTTCTTCCAAATCCCAGCATTAACTGGACTCAGCCTGGCACAAGCACACAAGCTGCCCTAGAGTCCCCCTACTGGCCACCCCTTATATAAGCTCATTCATTCAGCAGCACTTATGATTACCTTGACTTCCCAGAGCCCACCCAGCTGTAAGCACCTGCAGACATGCACCAAGTCAACCCTATTCACCGTTTCCTGGGGTTCAGCACAGCCACTAATACAAAGGAGTAAATAAATGTATTACATGAAGAAAATGTTCATTTGGTGCTGAAAACTTAGAAGTCAGAAAGTCCCCACTTTCTAGGAGCTCTCAACCCAGGGACAGAATCTGAGAAGCAAACAGAGAATGTTATTACCAGAAAATCAGGTGGAAAACAGGCATCCTCATACTAGCTATTACTTGGTACCTCCAAATCATAGAGGCTGCTCAATCCATCCAACACTCAGTCCCTCCCCAAAGAAAGTCTCTTTCCTCATCTTATAAGAAGTCACTCTGTGGTTCCCTCCCTGTGCCCTCTAATGGTCTGATCCAGCTGGAACCACTGACCTCAGATGACTCCGACAACTACAAGTGCATTGCAAGCAATGACCATGCAGATGCCATCTACACCGTGTCCCTGCTGGTGACAGAGGGTGAGACAGCCCCCTCCTCCTGGCCTTTGCTCTTAAGATAGACTTAGACTACCCTCTGTCTGACATTGCCCCTCTTTCTGTCCTCAGGTCAAGAAAAACTAGATTTCAAGAAGATGTTGAAGAAGAGGTGAGACTAGGAAGCCCAGGGTACACTCTCCCACCCAAGCTGGAGCCTTCAAAGGCCCCTCAACAGGTCCCTGAATTCCAAGAATTCATGGATTCAAAGTTGGGAAAGCTCCCTCTGTCCTCAGATGGGAGGCACTTAGTACAGCTTGGTCCCCTCTTTCTCCAGGGCTCCTCCACCCCCCAAGAAGAAGCAGAAAGTGACAGATGAGAAAGAGATGCTGGAGATTTTGTCCAAGGTGCCCAAGAAAGACTTTGAAAAGGTCTGCATGGAGTATGGTTTCACTGACTTCCGGGGGCTGCTCAAGAAGCTCAAAGGGATGAAGAAGAAAGCGGAAGTGGAGGTCAGTGCCCAGCAGGGGGCTGGAACCTGCAAGCCAGGGCATGGGCTTCAATGCCAGTGCTAAAGCCAACCTGCACACACATTCTCAGAGGCCTACTTTCCACTGCAAGAGCAGGAAAGGAACTCAAGTCACTTCCTCCTACCTCTCCTCTCTTTACCTCTTCCTGGTGTGCTTGCATGAACTTTGGAATCATAGAGATCTGGCATCAAATCCCAGCTCTACTGCTTTATTGGCTGTGTGACCTTGAGTATCTCTCTTGAGTTTCCATTTCCTCATCTGCAAAATGAAAACTACACTTTCCTCCTTTATTTGTTTTTGTGTTGTTGTCATTCATTTCTTCACTCAACAAACTCATATTAAGCATCAACACTTTACAGAATCTGTGTAATAGGCCCAGATACAAAGTCACTTTCACAAATAGCAGTTCCTTTCTCATCCCCCATAATATTCTTCTCCTAAACCTTCTAGTTGATCAATGACCCTGGGGGAAGGAGTTATTTAATGAGCCTACTCATTTCTCCCCAGTCCCTTAGGGGGTCTCCTCTAGAATTTTGGAAACCACCTGGGCATACTCCAGATGCTCTAACATTTGCCATTTTATTAAAATAATCTTACAGGCCATCCGGATTCTGAAGCCCCTGGAAGACATAGAGACCAAGATTGATACCACAGTAACCTTTGAGTGCATCCTGGAGCTGAAGGACCCCAATGTCAAGATGATATGGATCAAGGTGGGGTCCACCCTAGTAATATAATTTCTTCTTTGCATCCTCTCTGTTCTCAGACCCTCTCATTATCTGTAAGCCAGGGCCTCTCTTCCATCCCATCAAGAGAATGCCCTCATACAGTTGAAAGAGGCAGGGAGCTGGACTTTATTCTTAGCTCTTCCATCACTTTGCTTTTGATCTAAGACAGTCACTTTTCTCTCTCTGTGCCTCAGTCTACCTGTCTTTACACTGAAAGGCTAGATTAGATAATCATAAGGTCACTGAAGATCTGTGCCTCTAGGAGAAAGCATCTAATGAACTCATACATATTAAGAGTTTAAGCCTTATGGGGAGACAGGGATTCGGAATCTCTCAAGCCAGATTATAGGGGCCTCTGAGAATGTTTAGAGAGATGGACAATGCATCCACCTGCTTAAGCTGGCTTTGGGGAATGGGAGCTCTGTAAGTCTCCTCCTAAACCCCTTCATCAGCTTTCCCACCTGTTCCATGAGGCAGGATACTGAGCCACTGAGGATCCAATACTCCCTGGGCAAGTATGATGTGAAGCAGATGGGCACCAAGTACATGCTGGTGATTACCAACGTAAACATGAGTGACGCCGGCGTCTACAGCCTGTCTGTGGGTGATAAGCGGATGAGTGCACAGCTCACAGTGCTGGGTATGAACATGGGTCTGGGAGAGGAATGGCCAGGGAGGGGTCCTTGGGGATATTGGAAAGAAACTGTGAGATTATGCATGAAAGAACTGCAAGAAGATGGGTGTTAATAGAAGAAAAAAAATAAGCTGTAAGGGAGAGGACTGTGAGATAATAAGTGCCGTGGGACATGTAGCATACTGGTTAAGAGCACAGACTCTGAAGCTAGACTACTGGAAAGTCATATCCCAGCTTCTGCTAATTATGAGCTGTAAGATTTAAGGCAAGTTATTTAACTTCTTTTCTTCAGTAAAAATAAAACTGTAAAACGTGGAATCAGGTAAAATATATGTGATAAATGGATGAACTAATATGTGCAAATTGGCTAGAAGGTTTTAAAAAATTGCTATTAGGGGCTGGAGTTGTGGCTCAGTGGTAGAACACTTGCCTAGCATGTGTGAGGCCCTGGGTTTGATCCTCAGCATCACATAAAAATAAGTAAATAAAAGAGCCATTTACAACTAAAATATATTAAAAAAAAAATGGCTATTAACATTACTGGAGAGGAGACCCTGGGAATAGACTCCAGAGAAGAAGGGCTCACCAGTGGGATGAAAGAAAGGGTGCTTCCCCCCAGTGGTGGTCTACAGAACACCAGTGACACTTGCATATCCATGTTCCCTTCTGTGTTCAACCTCCCCCATTCTTTGCTGCAGATGAGCCACTGAAGATCTTAGGAGATCTGAAGCCACTAAAGGTGACAGAGCGCCAGACAGCTTTGTTTGAGGTCCGCCTCTCAAAGAAAGAGCCCAACTTTGTGTGGAAGTTCAATGGGAAGGAGTTGAAGAGGGATGACAAATATGAAATCTCAGTGTCTGAGGATGGTCTGACCCACACACTTAAGATAAAGGATGCCAGACTCAGTGACAGTGGCGAGTTCTCTGTTCAAGCGGGGAACCTGGTACAGAAGGCTCAGCTCACTATTGACCGTGAGTGGTTGGGGAAGAACCTGAGCGGTGGGCTTTGTGCCATAGTAACCTCTGCAAGGGCAATCATACATCCTCCTGTCCATTCATTCATGTGACAGGTACTGGGAAGAGGGTTTTCTGAAAACTCCTAGTCTAGTAAGGGAGGCAGGTGTGAAAATAACTAAAATAGCAGTTCTTGGGCTAGGGATCAAGACATGCTGGAGTCTTATGAGGTGGGATATCATGGAAATTATTATGGCTTTAACATCATATCATACAGCACATTTATGTTGCATTCCAATATTATTGCTAGTTTGGAGATTTGTACATGATGGTAGGTACACCAATGAACATGTTACTCACATGAATCACAACTGGGATCTGCCACATGGAATCATCACTGCTGTGATGGAGACAGTTATAGAGGCCACGGGAGCACAAGGAAGGGGCACCACCTGGCAATGTCAGATACTGATATGATGAGGTAATGCCCAAGTCTTAATAAGGAGAACAAAAAGCAATTCTGCTTTCAGAGAAGGGGGAGAGAAAAAAACATCCCCAAGAGAAGTACAGCAGGTTCAAAAGTTCAGACATGGCAGGTACAATATCAGAGATCTTGCCTGCAGTGCTGTAGAAGTTGTTATCCCACGCTACATAAGAGGAAACTGACAGTCAGCATGGTAAATGAGGTGTGTGAAATCAACAACTGAGTAAGGGAAGAGCTGGGACTCTCCCTGCCATGCAGTTCCTTGGGTCACGTATTGCATAAAAACATACTCGATGTGTCAAGTTCTTACATTTTCTAGGGCCAAAAAGACGGCAAAGCAGCATATAATTGCACTAAAAGGATACTAAGAGTTTAGGAATAGGCCAAAGTATGTGTGTCTTTCTATCTACAGGCATCCCCATAAAGTTTGTGAGCACTCTCAAAAATGCACGTGTGAAAGAGAAGAGTCGTGCATGTCTCGAGTGTGAGCTGAATTCCAAGGATGTGACACTGAGATGGAAGAAAGATGGGCAGCTGCTGGCACATGGCTCCAAGTATAGCATGAACCACGAGGGCAAGCGAGCAGAACTGATCATTGAGGATGCACAGCTCAGCGACGGTGGCGAGTACACTGTGGTGGCCATGCAGAATGGGGATCCCACTGAATACTGTAGTACAGCCACCCTCACTGTGGAAGGTACACACCCACCCCGTCAGCCCACACTACCAACCCACTAACCCAGAAATTTCCTTACAATGGACACTGATCTGCTCCTTACTGACTTCAAACCTCACCAGATCATGACCAACTTGTACCTCCCCACTCTGATCACCCCTATCTCCCAAATTCCAACAATCTCAAATCCCCCATTCCTTGAACATTCATACTTCTTAGACCATGATCCTCCCCCATTTTCCAGATTCTATCCCAAATTCTTTAACTTCATCTTTTACTTCCAGATTCTGAACATCCCCAGCAACCCTGACCATCCCCTACTCCCTAAGTGTAACCATTCCTCATTGACCCTGACCAACCTCAACTCCAATGACACTAGGCATCCCATCGACCAACATAACCATAACTAAACATCCAAACTCCACTCATCACCTGCATGTACATCATTTCTGTCTTCAACATCACACCCTAAGTCCCAGCCAAGCATCCTCCACTAATCAATTCCCCCATTAACCATCTCTCAGTCTTCCTGGCTGCCGTTTCCCAAAACACTGACCTTTCCCCAAATCCCCTAACACCTACTTGCACCAGCCCCTCCCACCCCCACATTGACCATGGAGCAATCTACAGACCAAGGCCAACCCATCTGTTCATCATAAATGATTTTGAAAGACACCTAAACCCTAACTGCTCCCACTACAATACCATCAGCCATTTTCCCATGAATTCCTTCCCCCTGAGTCAGTCCAGACCCTTTCTTCCCAGAGCGCCTGGCCACAGTGAAGAGCGGGATGTCCGACGTTCACGCTGCCACCGGGAGCCCAGCAGAACTGTGCGTAGTGCTGAATGACGAGAAGGTGGAAGGCGTGTGGCTGAAGGATGGCAAGGAGGTTGGAGGCAGGAGTCAGGGAAGGGGCAAAGGAGATCTACCTGGCCCACGCTCTCACTCACTCCCACCCCTTGTCCCCTAGATCACTGACTTGCCGGGTGTGCAAATCGTGAAGCAGGGTGCAGTGCACAAGCTCATCTTCCCCAACATGGGCCCGGAGCATGAGGGCAAGTATACATTCCGAGCCAAGGGCGCCGAGAGTGAAGCCTCGGTATTCATCGCAGGTAAGGTCCTGTCCAAGGAGTTGCAAGGACTCCTGGCCTGCCCACATGCTCATGGCCCCTCCCCCACTGACCCCTCCCCATCCTTGGTGGGCAAGCCTGCCCTGCTGTCCTCCTCTACAGATCCTCCTGCCATCGACCCCTCAATCCTGGAGGCACTAGCTGCACACCCTGTGACTGTGAAGGTAGGCCACACGGCCCACATAAAAGTGCCTTTTCGGGCAAAGCCACTGCCCAAAGTGACGTGGTACAAGGACGGCATGGAAGTTACGGAGGAGGAACGCGTGTCCATGGAGCGCGGGGAAGACCAGGCACTGCTTACCATCTCAAACTGCGTGCGTGAAGACAGTGGCCTGGTTCTGCTCAAGCTCAAGAATGACTACGGCACAGCCACAGCCACTCTGCACCTCAGTGTGCTGGGTAAGGGAAGGGCCTGGCAGGACTGTCTGGAGGCACTGTCTGCCCAGCACTCAGGGCAAGCGGCAGGCTGGTGAGGAGGACCACCACAGAGTTGTTTGGTCAGGGGATGGGGCTGAAGTGCTGACTTAGCAACAAGAGGACCACTTCCAAAATTCCTAAGTAACCCTGGTCAAGTGGGCTTCTCAAGCCTGTTTCCCACCAGGAACGGGTGATGTTTTTCTCCCCACATTATCAATTTTTAGTGGTTTTAAAGTGTATAACCAGTGCACAGCACAGAGTAGAATTTTCAGTATGTTATTAAGTATTATTCTTGACTGAATAACAAAGACATGGCTGGAAGTTTAGGAGAAAATGAGGAGAAAGAGAGGTGGGATTTTAGGAATGGAGGTGAGGTTCGCTGGGGAAAAGTGAGGTGGGAAAAGAAATGGAGTGAGGTGGAGGTGAAAGGGTAGGGAAATAAATAAAATGGGAAATCTGGATGGGGATGGGACTGGGATTTGGGATTGGTCTGAACATTGGGATAAGGAATAAGATGAGGAGCTGGCCTTAATGAACTTATATTCAACCTCCAATATATGCACACCCTATCACCACCTCCCCTGCCTGCAATTCCACCACTGTGGGGTAGAAAGGTTTGGGTTTTAATTCAATTCAGCAGCAAGAATGAGTGCCTCTTCTGTGTTGTCAGTGTTGGAGATGCAGCGATGAAGTATCCCCAACAGTACCTCAACCCAAAAGGGATAGACAAGTAATTATAGGGTAGAATGTGATGCCAGAAATCACTGGTGTTCTGGAAGCTCAAAAGAGGGAGAGAACTTGTCAAGAAAGATACCAGAGGACCAATTAAAGCAAGAGTTCCCAGAGGGGTGCAGTCCACCCATTTCTATCCAGGCAGGAGGTTCAGAGGGCAAGGATCAAATTCTTTTGGAAAGTCTTAGGAGGAAGGCTAATGGACACAGGGAAAAGCAAGAGATCCAGAAAGCTCAGAATCCATTTATGCTTCAGGCTGGCCAGACATCTGGTGAGTGGGAGGAGCCTCTTCTGATCCTTTGCTTCAAAGCCCTATTGTAAAGCTGTTCTCTGTCCTCAGACCGCCCCAAGCCTCCGCAGGGCCGAGTGGAGTTCCTGGAGCTCTCGGGTAATTGTGTGCACATGAAGTGGAAGGCCCCCAAGGACAACGGAGGACGACCTGTGACACAGTTCATAGTGGAACGGAGGGCAGTTGGCAAGAAATCCTGGATTAAGATAGGCGAGGTGGATGGCAAAGTCACCAACTTCTCCACCAACAAGGTGGAAGAGGGAAAAGCCTACCAGTTCCGTATCCTGGCAGTCAATTCAGAGGGTGTGAGTGACCCCCTGGAGACTGACGAAGTATTTGCAGGAAATCCCATAGGTCAGTGAGATTGCCTGGTACTCAGGGGCTCAGCTAGGGGTCAGGCTGGGGTCTTTCAGCCAGTGGGGAACACTGGACTATGGGGAATTCCACAGGATCATCTAACTGACCCGTGAAATAGATTGATTGTAGAGGAAGAAAAGAACATAATTTCGGGCAGGAATTCTAAACTTTTTCCTGTCAGATCACATATGCAACATATCCCCTTGGGTATACCTAGATATGCACAATTCCAGAGAACTAACTTCACTTTTTTACCATTCTAGATACCATCCTAGAATCCAAGGGAACATAATGTCACTTTAGGGATAATTTTGAAGATACTCTTCATATTTTCCCAAAGAAAACCCTTGACAATATGGGCATTTTAATTATGACTGCTAATTAATTACTTGCTACACCCCTCCCAACTGATTTCCAGGTCTCAGTGTGTCAAGACAGTAGAATGAAAACTGTAGCAACGGGGGTCACATGGTTGGAATGTTTAAGTCAGTGATCATTACTCTTGGCTGTATATTAGAATCACATGGGGTTTTTAAAAAATGCTAATGCCTGCACTCTACCCCAGGCCAATTAAATTAGAATATCTATAAGTAGGACCCAGACATTACTGGGTCCTACTTCTAGACAGGGCTTCTAGATAGGATAGGGTTACTTCTGGAGTTAGAAGTAATCCCAGAAGCTCATTAGTTGTCAGTGGTGGATTTCCTTTTATACCCTACTTGATGATAAAGTACAACCAAAGTTAAGTATCAATCAGGTTTTTTTAGGGGAAAGAGGTCAACATGGGGGAACAACAGTCTCTGTGCTCCCCTCTCCTAACCTTTGCCCTCTCCATGGCTCCATAGAACCCCCAGGTTTTGCCTCCCAGCCTCAAGTGACTGATGTGACCAAAGAAACTGTGACCATCACATGGAATGCCCCTACCCAGGATGGGGGAGCCCCAGTGCTTGGCTATATTGTGGAGCGAAGAAAGAAAGGCAGTAACTTGTGGGTACCAGTCAACAAGGACCCTGTACAGGGTAAGGTCCTTGGAGCAGAAGCTCAAGAGGGACCAAAGGAAATCTTGCTGAGGGGACCCATTGCTACTCTGAATTTCTGCTTTCCCCTACTCTTTTGAGTATTTTAACAGCATCTCATGACCTCCTCTTCTAAGATATCTCACTTTTTGACCTCTCACTCCATGGATGCTCCTGGACTCATAAACCCTTCATCTCCCCATTTTAGGTACCAAGTATACCGTGGATGGTCTCCTGGAGGACACAGAATATGAATTCCGAGTTATAGCTGTGAATAAGGCAGGCCCTGGACAGCCCAGTATGCCATCCAGTTCAGTGGTAGCCAAGGATCCTGTTAGTGAGTATGGGGCTGCCAGCCTCAACACATAATAGAATTAGCTCATAAAGCACAGAGAGAATTTCTTCCCTGGAAAAGTCTGATAGAAGAGATCATACAGGCTCCTTCATTAGAAACTTCCAGGCTTGTGGAGGGACAGGATTCACACACAAAATAAAGCCAGCTGGGCTCAGTGGTGCACGCCTGCCTGTAATCCTAGTGACTTGGGAGGCTCAGGCAGGAGGATCAAAAGTTCAAGGCCAGCCTCAGCAACTTACTGAAGCCCTAGAGAACTTAGCAAAACCCTATCTCAAAATAAAAAGTTTTTAAAAGGGCTGGGGAAAATGGCTGGATATTCAATTATTTAAGTTCAATAAAATATTTAAAATTTTTTTAAAAAAGGGCTGGGGATGTGGTTCAGTGGTAAAGCATCCCTGAATTTAATACCAAGTACCAAAAAAAGGAAAGAAAATAAAGATTGAGCATCAGGAATAGTGAGGAGTCAGTGTGGGAAAAGTTATTATCAAGCTTTAAACATTTCAGTCAGGTGAGGTAGAAAAGGTATGTTGAGGATTGAGTGAGGGTGTTGGGGAGATGATTAGGAGGATGAGTTTAGAAGATGAGGTCATGGTACTCCCTATAAATGGATATAGTAGAAATGGTTAAAGGTTGGTGTTTTAAATGTATGGGTTATGTGAATTTGTGTGAGGAATATTAAATATTAACTTTAAAGATGAAACTATTGAATTGGTAAAAGAATTGAATTTGGAGGTTGTTGGGTGTGAAAGGTTGAGTTTTAAGGATGTGAGCTATAGGAGTTGGTAGTAGAAGTGGTAAAAGTTAGGGCCCAGGAATATTGAGGGTGGGAAATAGGCATGGTCAGGTGAGGTAGTAAAGATATTGTTGAGATTGAGTGAGGGTGTTGGGGAGATGAATGGGAGGGTGAGTGGGATCAGTTGGGGACTGACTGGATGTCTGTCCTATCCAGAACCCCCAGGCTTGGTGCAGGGACTGCATGTGTCTGATTCATCCAACTCGAGTATTTCCCTGGGCTGGCAGGAGCCTATAGAAGGAGACCCACCCTCTGGCTATATCCTTGAGATGCGGGCTGAAGACAGCAAGGAGTGGTCCAAGTGCACAAAAATCCCCATCTCAGGCACCTGCTACACAGTGGGGGGCCTGACTGAGAGGCAGAAGTACTTCTTCCGTATCCGGGCTGTGAATGAAGCTGGGGTTGGGGAGCCTGTGGAGCTAGATGAAGGGGTTCGTGCCATGCCACCACCAGGTAAGGACAGAGAGGGCTGAGGGTTCAGGCCTATCATTCTAGCTCCAAACCTTCCTCTCAAGGGTCTCATCCCACAGGGGGAAATTGGGTGGTGCTATATCAAGACAGAGTTATCCAAAGTAGCCCCAGCTACTCAGGAGGCTAAGGTAGGAGGATCACTTGAGCCCAGGAGTTTCAGAGCAACTTGAAGAACATAACAAGACCCCATCTCAGAAACAAAAAGAGAAGAACAAGGAAAAGTAATCCAGGGCTATAGCTATAGCTCAGTGGTAGAGCACTTGCCTAGCATGCATGAGGCTATGAATTCAATCCTCAGCATCTCGAGAAAAAAAAAATTCATTTTTCACTTGTGCCTTGTACCTGGACAGAGTTAGAAGTAACCCCAGAAGCTCCCCAGCTGAAAAACATAAGCACTCATTGTGTGCCAAATATTATCCACTGTGAGCCAAGGGCAGTGTCAGGGATATAGAAATAAACAAGACACAAGACCTGCCTTCTAGGATCCTACATAGTAGTAGAGGGAGACTGACAGGAAACAAATAAATGCTTCACAGTGTTGCTGGGCATCTATAGATCTGATGTCCTTTAATGGACCCAGGAAAGAGCAGAGGTTGGGAAAGCTTTGGAGGGAAGTCTTAAACTGAATCTTCTGGAAAGAGGTCCATGCCCTTACTTCTTTCTCTTCCATCTCAGCTGCCCCAAAGTTTGACCTCAGTGCACGGCTGAAGAGTCACATGGTGGTTCGTGCTGGGACAGCTCTCTGCATCCATGCAGCCTTCTCCGTGAGTTGTTGCTGACCCTGGCCACCATATACCCTCCACATAACCAAGATGACTATTGTAGACATCATAGTCTCTGCCTCTGACTCTGTTCCCCCTTGCCCAATTCCTGGCACTAGACTGGCAGGAGACTTCTTGAGAGGGCCTTCTCCCAAATACCATCTGGGTGATTGATGGTATCACCTCCTGTCACCACCCAGGGCTCACCACCACCAGATGTGATCTGGAAGAAAGATGGTATCACTACAAAGGGCCGGGAAACGATCACCAAAGGCAAAAACCATTCCCAATTCCTCATCAATAGCACCAAGCGCTCTGACTCAGGGGTGTATCGAATCTTGCTCCAGAATGAATTTGGAGAGGCACACTATGACATTCACGTGCATGTGACAGGTATGGACAGCAGGCAGAAGGCCCCAGGAGATATCCCTGCATATTCCAAATGTAGCTTACTGCTGTTTAAGCTCCTCCTGCTGGAAAGTGGGCCTTAGGTTAAGGAAGCCTTCTTTGACACTATAAAGGTTTTATCACCTTTGCCTAGTGATGAGGTTTGATTCCCCTCTGGTTCTCAAAGGCCGGATGCCCCTCTGGTTGATATTCAACTAGGACCAAGCCATTGTTTCAGTTTCTTCAGTCTTATTTGGTGAGCTTTGGGACATGAGAATATGGTCAGCAGAGAGACTAGAGAATGGGAGAGGGGCAGGAAGGACAAAGGGAGATGAATCCATGAATAACTGGAGTGACATCTTAGAGAGAACAGGAAGCTTTATAATAAAGCTCTAAGCCTCCAAAAGAAGAAAAGATAAACTTTTATTGAGTAGTAGTAACTCCATGCCATGCAGTGTATCCATTATTCCTATGAAGCAAGTAGTCATTGTTATTCTTCATAGTGCAAATAAGGAAATGGGTCTCAAAGAATAACTTGCCCAAGGTCACAGGGCTACTAAATGTCAGAGTAACATTTATGTTACTGTCAGAGTAACAGAATGAGGCTTGTCTAGCTCCAAGACATCTGCTGCCTATGAATCAAAGAAGAGAAGTGCCTCATCCTTTTTTCCAGTGGGCTGGGCAAGTAGGTAGGATAGGGACATAATACTTCAGCCCCCAGGTAGCTGATAGACTTTCTAATTGTTCCAGATTTCCCCCGGCCTCCTACAAACCTACAATTGTTTGAGGAGGTCCCCAACACAGTGACTCTGACCTGGAACCACAGCCCTGATGTGCAGGAAGATGGTGATGCGCACTATGTCATCATGAAGCGGGATGCCAGCAGTCCCACATGGTTCACGGCAGCTGAGCGTGTCTTCAGCAACAAATACACAGTGACAGGGCTGCTCCCAGGCAGAAAGTACTATTTCAGAGTGGTAGCCAGGAATGAAATTGGTGACAGTGATCCACTGGACTCCAAGGATACCTGGCTCATCAATAAGGACCACAGTAAGTAGGGGCTTGAGGTTTGCATTACATCTGGGAGCCCTGATGGTGGGGATGACATAAAGGTCACAAAGGGGTATGCAAGAGTTGAGATAAAAATCGGAGAACCCTGGCACACACCTGTAACCTCAGAGGCTAGGGAGGCTGAGACAGGAGGATGGCAAATTCAAAGCTATCATCAGCAACTTATTGAGGACCTGTCTCAAAATAAAAAAATAAAAGAGTTGGAGATGTAGGTCGATGGTAAAGCATCCCTGGGTTAAATCTCCAGAATCCATAAACATATAAACAAAATCAGAGATCCATTGAGATGGAAGAGTTAATATCTGAGACACTGAGGAAAGTCAATGTTAGGGGTACTTATTAGAGAAGATATCTTAGGGGCATTTTGAGGGATGATACAAACATGGAGATGGGTAGATACCCTATTTTTGAGGCGGGGATGATGGCAGGGGGATAGGGTTGGGTAGAGAGGGGATTAGAGCAGAGACTCTAGGTCTGCTCTGAAGAGGGGCTTATAGGAGTGAGGGCTGGGGACTGACTATGAGGAGCAGGAATGAAGTCTGAGCAGGAATGAAGAGAAGAAATTTAGGGTGGAGATAACAGAAAAAAATTGGAAATGAGGGACTAAATGGGACAGAACAGAGAATACTAGGCAATGGAAGCTAAAATGATAGAGGGGAAGTTTGGAGGGGAGTTAGAGGCCAGGATAACAGCTTGAATACCCAGGTCTGATGAGTTGGCACTGGAAAGACATCTAAGCTCCTGGGGTCTGGGAGAGTATAAAAACCTGTGAACCTGCTTAGGTCAAAGAACTCTAGAATGGCTTGGGGTAGGGAGGGGTAGTGTGGTAGAGCCTTTAGGAACCAGTGTAACATCAGGGCTTCCAGAGTTGATGGTGTCTGAGAATCTGGTCCAAGTCCTTGGGGTTTCATGTAGGCTGGGTCTCCAGGTGCCTTCCAAGCTCTAAGACAGGGATGGCAGCTAGGGAGCCACTCACAGGCATCCACCCCATCCCTCCTGCACAGTTGAAAACCTGGACACCAAGCTGAAGCCATACCAGCAGAAGGACTGGCGCCACGCACCTCGTTTCCTGACTCCGCTCAAGCCACACATGGTGCTCCGAGGCCAGGATTGCACCATGACCTGCGCCTTCCTTGGGAACCCACGGCCCACAGTGACCCTCTACAAGGGTGATGTCAACATCACGGCCAACTCCAAGTTCTGGTACAACTCCACGAGTGGAGTATGCACCCTTGTCATTCCCACCTGCACACTAAAGGACAGTGGGGAGTACAGCGTGCTGGTGGAGAATGAACTTGGCAAGGACCGCAGCAGCTGCACACTTACCGTCTATGGTAAGGCCCCGAAGAGTCCATCCTGTCAGGGGCAGGAGTGCCAAGCAGTTATTTCAGTTTTGGGGCCATTAATCAACTCTCTTCATTTGGCTAGCACCATTTTTTATTCTAACTGCCATCTGATGGTGCAAATATTTTCAGGGTTCTTACCACTCTTGGATCCTCTCAATATCATTTGTTATGTTCCTGGCCCCTGCAGATGTAAGTTTGTGATCCTTTAGTAAGCTGTGTTTGCAACCTTTGGTAATCCTAGACCACCTTTAGAAAAGATGGTCACCAGACTCACCAACCACAATCGCTCTAGCAAGGTTCAGGAAGGACTCTGTATGTTTACAAGATTTTGCAAGTGATTCTGATGTGCAAACAAGATTGAAAACTATTGGTCTAGGGCAAGGACAAATGGAAGGCACAAACAGCAGAGGGACTGAATGCTCCCCTCCCTCTTGCATATGCATGTCTTATTTCCGCTCATATGTGTGCACATAGAGGGAAATGTTTCATTCCTTCCCACACATAGCCAGCAATGAACCCCAAAAAAACTAACCTCTTTGCTTCCTCTTGCTTAAATACCCCCCTAACTTTCCCCTGATCCTCAAAATAAAGTCCCTAACCAACAAGTCTCTCCCACTGCCCCTCCTCTCTCCATCCTCATCCTCTGTCACTCTGTCAACTCTCAGAGGTGAGTGGTGCTCAATTGTTGTGGTCTCCATGGTTACAGACCTCTTTCCATCCAGTTATAGATGCCTTTCCTTGGGGAAAGAACCATGTCCTTTGGCTCTGTCTCTCAAGTGCTCAGTTCAGTGGCACTAAGATAATGATGCCTCTGGAGTGGCTGCTAAACTGCACAGAACTAGGCCAGGGCAGGCACTGTGGGAGCTATACAGCTTTGATTTCACAGATAGAGAGATCCCTGATGATTTAACTCTGATTCTAAGCACACAAACCCAGGGCCCTGATGCCACCACTGACCAACCACATAACCATGGCAAACTTCTGGATTCTTTTATCTCACATATTTCATAAGGCTGTGGGGCTTCAGTGAAATAATACATGGCAATGCCTGGCACAATGCATGGTTAAATATTCAGTGCTGAAAAAAATGGTAGCTCTTGCCAGGCGGTGGTACATGCCTATAATCCCAACAGCTAGGGAGGCTGAGGCAGGAGGATCACAAGTTCAAAGCCAGCCTCAGCAACAGCAAGGCGCTAAGCAACTCAGTGAGAGCCTACTCTAAATAAAATACAAAATAGGGTTGGGGATGTAGGTTCAGTAGTTGAGTGCCCCTGTACCCAGTACCCGTCCCCCAGAAAATGGCAGCTCTTGCTTGGCACAGTGACAAACACCTGTATTCTTAGTAACTGGGGAGGCTGAGGCAGAAGGATCACAAATTTAAAGCCAGCTGCAGGCATTTAGTGAGGCCCTAAGCAACTTAGCAAGACCCCATCTCAAAATAAAATATAAAAAGGGCTGGGATGTAGCTACTGATTAAGCCCTCTAGGTTCAATCCCTGGTGCCAAAATAAAAAGGGACAGCTCTTGATCCCTGCCCTGCTTAGCCAACCCCAGATTGAGGGTCCCAAAGTCCAGTTCCCAGTTCCTGTATAGTAACATAGTAACTAAGCCCAGCACTTTGTAGTTTCCCTGGCCCCTAGCATCATTAACACTAACAAATATTTGCTTTGACCTTTCAGACAAGGATGACAAGTCAATTCTAACATCAATCACTGAGAACCTACAGAAGAAATCAAAGCACCTGATGTGAGCTCCAGCCCGGCCCAGGCATCTGGAGGCTATTGTAATGTGGGGCTTCTTGGCGTTTCTCTGCATGGCCCCAGTGTACAAAGCCCAATTTGCTCTCTGGGGTATGTCAATGTAAACATCTGGGAAGGGACAGGACAATAAACTCACTGAGCTTACCCTTTACTACTCCTGAGAGTGGAGTACAATAGGGGCCTAGATTATGGATTCAAGTGTAAGATGAACCAAGCTCCAAAACCATCCACAAAGGAGTGACAACCTCCTTTTGACTGTGCCTTGACTTGCCTTCCCCTGCTCCACAGCCACACTGCACTCTCCCACTCCCCTCAGCATAGGGCAAGTCTTGAAGACTTCATCCTTTTCTGCATCCTGCTCAATCCCATTTCTTCACACACAGTAGGTCTGTGTTCAGCACTCTGAGGTTTGAAAGGATCAGGACTTTGCCTCTTTGGTGCCCAGGGGTCCCACTATTAAAGCTAGAAGGGACTCATCATCCAGTTTCAAATATTTTACAGCAGAATCCTTCTTTAAAATAAAAAAAAATCTTAAGTTACTGCACTTGAAATTAGGGTCATTGAGCCTTCTTCCTCTCCTTATTCCTTCCTGTTCTCCACCAGGGATCTCATAGAACCCTAGTTTGGCTGGGCAGGTAGCATACACCTATAATTCTAGATTCTTGGGAGGCTGAGATAGGAGGATCATAAGTTCCAAGCCAGCTTTGGCAATTTAGTGAAACCTTGTCTCAAAATAAAATAGAAAAAGGACTGGAGACGTATCTCAGTGGTAGAGAGCCCCTGGGTTCAATCCCTAGTACCATGCAGGCAGGGGAAGAAATCCTTAGTTTGAGGCTCAGTGGTAGAGTTCAAGCTTAGTATGCACGAGACCCTAGATTCAATCCCCAGCACCACAAAAACAAAAAACAAAATACATGAAACCCTAGTTTGAAATATCATTGATTCACCCAACACCTATGAGACTTGAGTGTCCTATATCACATTCCCACAAATGTGTTCTACCAATGGCATATTCACCACCATCCAAGGCTTTCCTTTCTTCTTCAGGGTTAGGGCATTGCCTGTTAAAATGCAAATGCCCCTGGAGTATTGTGACATGTTAATCTGACAGGGCTTTATGTCTAAAGTATGAATCAGCCAATCTATTCCCATTC
Source organism: Marmota flaviventris (assembly GCF_047511675.1). NCBI lineage: Eukaryota > Metazoa > Chordata > Mammalia > Rodentia > Sciuridae > Marmota > Marmota flaviventris. The sequence continues at coordinate 45,229,631 of NC_092506.1, forward strand.
CTCCCAGCTGTTCAACTAAGCCTAAAGTCCCAGAAGAAGGAGATACTTGAAGGGAAATCTGGATCATTTGGAGCAGGCAGCAGGTCTGTGATGGATAGGGGAGGAGGCAGGCAGCAGTAGAGGACATTGGGTAACTAAAGGTCACCAATATTGCTGGGCACCTGTGCATAGGGAAATTGCATCAAGGACAAATTTGGACAATGGCAAACACTACCCTCCCCCATCCTCCTAAACTACCTCTCCTCATGCACACATGTGACCAGAGAAGGGAGACCCACTCCAACTAGCACAGTGTCAGCAGAACCAGAGAGCCAGGCTGGCGCCAAGATGCCCTGGCCAAGATTTTGACCCAGGCTGTGAGGACAGCCAGGGCCCCTGGCACCATGCCCCCACCCACTTTCCAGGACAGGCACGTGCATGCTACACAGGCAGACAAACAGGGGAGCCAGTGGCCCTTGATTTATTTTTATTTATTTATTTATTTTCATTTGGGCAGTAGAGGATGGAGTTGCCTCATCCTTCCTTCCCTTGCACTGAATGTGCCTTCGGTCTTAAGACCCTAGAATGTCATTGGAGCCCAGTGTAGGAGGGGCAGGGAGGAAAGCACTGAGTGGGTATGTTGGGAGGAAAGGTGCCAGGCTCAGCACCCTTCGGTGGCTCCCTGAGGCCCTCTCCCTATGAGATTTTACAGACAGCAGGCAGAGACATATGGCAGAAAAACACACAGACTAGCTAGGAGACAGACTACACATATACACCACACACATGCACACACACACACACAGCCTGGCCCTTTCCTTTGGCATGGTTTTTACCTTAGCCCTGGGAACAGGAACTAAGGGTGGTGGTATGGGGCCTGAGCTCTGGGCTGGCCTGTGAGTGAGATGGGATCAATTTTAATCCTTGGTATCCACAAGCTCCCAGACCAAGGAAATTCCTCTCCTGCCTACCCTTCACCTCCATAGTCACACTTAAAGATTGAGATTGTTCAAGTAACAAGGATAGACAAGGGGAAGGGAGATTCCATCTTCATCCAATCTTCCCAACTATGGGCCTGTTAAAAGGGCTTCAAGCCCTGGTCCTGGGTCATCTCAACACAGATTTCTCCCCTCTTTCCCTAGACTATACAGAACAGAAAAGTTGGGAGTGGATTCATCCAGCATTGCCACTTGTTCTAGGCATAAGAGATGAAGTCAGATTCTTTCACCTAGTAGGGGAAGGGGCGGGTCAAGAAGCTGAGCACCATTACCCTTCAGGAGGTCTTTGACAGTCCTGATGGGGTAGAGGTGGGGTGATGTTCTGGCTCCAGAAAGGAAGCTGCTTCTCTGAGAACTCGGCACTATCCTGAACCTCTAGCTTTGCTAGGGAGAACCTTCTCCTGCTTACCCCTTCAAACTTGTCAATTCCCAAGTGATACCGACTGCCCAGGCTGGCACTGCAGCCATCCTGATCCAGCTCCTGTAGGTTCCCCAGGGTCTGGACCCCAGCCCTAGGAGAGGGAGGTGAGCAGATCCTGGTCCCTCAGTTGGCCTTGTTCAGTCTATAGTCTTCCACTGGCTCCCGGCTCTCCACAGCTGACAGGGCGATGAGCATCTGAGCAGCATAGTAGGTGGACATGATGACTACCCGAGAGTATGGCACAGGAAAGCAGAACTTGTTCAGTGCAAGGATCATGTCTGAGATGATAAAGAGCAGTGCACCACTGCCTGCTGCCAGCTCAGTCCAGCGCCAGGCTGCCCCAGCCAGCTGCAGTCCTGCCATAGCTCGCCAGCCCATGAAGCTGATAAGGGCCACATAGACCCCCACCAGGTAGGTGAAGGCACCTGAAAGCCCTGGATAGAGGAGGGCATAGCACAGACCTGACAGCACTCCCATCACCAGGCCTGTCCGGAGAGCCAGTGGCCGCATGCCAAAGGCTGAGGCGTAGAGCATGTGAGTCACAGCAAACATCAGCAGACCTGGGAGTAAGAGGGGATAAGGGATGCTGAAGGCAAGCTTAGTAATTAATGAGTATTGGGGGGGAGTAATCCAACAGATTTTCTATGGAAGTTAACAAGTGCAGGAAAATCCACAAAGGTAATGATCACCCCTACACACACACTCCCCTAAAGAACTTCAAAACTGATCACTAGAGTTCACCTAGTGATCAGGCAGTCCTCCAACAGGGGACCCCACACCACAAAACCCTCTAACTCCCCCATTCAAAAGCTCCCTTTTCTAAATCCTTGCCAACCCCAAGACCCTCTTTCCCCCAGCCCCAGGATCCCCCCCACCCCACCCCAGGCAGTTACTATGACCACTAACCGTGCACAAAGTAGCCCTGGTCTTGCCAGATGAGGAAGGCATCACCTAGGGCAGAGAAGATGAGCCCCACAAAGATGAGGATGGCGCTGGGGTGGGCCAGCAGGAATCCAAGGCCATGGGCCAGAAGGAAGAGCCAGAGGCAGAAGATAGGCAGGCACTTGATGAGGACACTGACCCACGACGGGCTGGATGAGGGTAGCCAGAGCACAAAATATACACAGGTGGCCTTGAAGAAAGGCACCAGTTTGGGTCCCTCACTCTTCACCTGGAGGATACAGGACAAAGGCAGCACTCAGAGCTTTGGAGTTCAGAAGCTCATAATGGGGCTCAGAGTCAGTACCTTCAACCCAGATATCCACCCTAGAGACAGGCCTATGTCCCCCCATACCACCCCAAACAGGGAAGGGTGATATACAGAAACCCAGTCTGGCCTGCCCCAACCCCCAGCAGAGTCTAAACAACCCATCATCACCCTGAGGCTCCATTTATTAGGAGGGGAAAGGGCTCCATTTGACTACTCTTGGCTCTGGGTCTGGGCCAAAAGCAAGCAGTCTTTAAGAAAGTGTCCCCTTCTGCAACCCAACATGCCTCCCCCTTCTGGTCCCCTTCCTTTTCCTCCCTAGGACCCCTTTAGCCTCTCACCTGCCAGCATCAGCACTACCCCAGCTATCTGGAATTGGAATGAAGTCAGTAGGAAACAGACACCCAGACTGGCCAACTCAAGATCCTCAATAATGAGGCCAGGACACAAGCTTAGGGCCTGGCAACACAAGGAATGTGGGAGGGTAGGCAGTGACAACCTCCTCCCACTCCAACTCCTCTTCCTTTTTGGCCGGTCTACTCCTCATTCTCCACTCTACCTGCCTTAGCTAAAGGTGGCATATCAAGACAAGGAGAGGTACTAAGGATGCTAGAGAAACAGACTCATTGGTTGGAAACAAGAAAAATGTCCCTGAAACACCAAGATTTCAAGTATCAGGGGAAGGAAGGTGCATGTCTGTCAGTCTTGTTTCCCAGAGAACAAGAGCAACTCAACTACACCAGAAAAAAGCAGGAAGCGGGGGTAGGATGGGGGTTCTTTTCCCAGCTTCTGATCTAGAGCCAGCAAACAGACTGGGAGATGGAGAACTGAGAGGAGGAAATTAGAGCAGCTGACTTGGTCTCAGGCGGATTAGCGGGGAGGGTGGCAAAAGAAAGAAAGGTTGTACCCAACCACTGCAAAGACAGTCCAAGCTGGAGGAGGGGACTGCTACAGATATTTTGCATCTGGGTTCCCTCAAGCTACATTCCTTGGGCTGCTAGTTCAGGGTCTTGGAGGGTGATTTGTAGAAGCTGAGGTTCCCTGTGCACTCACATTCTGCTAAAGTGATTGTGTCTCTGGCTAGGTGAGCTGTCCAACACAGGGCTTTGGGGAGACACTCAAGACTCCTATACCACCAGTTACCCGGGTATGGATCAGACGTGATAAAGGGGACTAGGAAGAAGCAAATGAGTGGTACAGGGTCTAAGCCTGCTCTTTCTTTGCCAGAGGTGAAAGCAGGGAGTAAAGATGAGTTCCTCTACTCCCTGGAAATTTCCTTATCAAGGCTGGTCAGGGTAAGGGCATGGCCAGAGGAGGAGACTGGAAGGGATGGTCAGCTTCACGACATCCACTTGTCAGCCTGTCAGAGCATCAACTGTCCTCTCCATCCTCCTCCCCTAGTCCCATATTTTCTGAGAAACTGGCATTAGGTGGGAAGACCAGTACTAGATACAAGAAGGGTGGGGAAACACAAAAAAGGTTCAAGTTGAGAAAGTCTGAAAAGGAGGCGATGTCAAGAGAGAATGACCCATCTTCCCTAGCACATTATCAGGACTGCTTAGATTCAGGGGCGTCCTCTCCTGCGCCTCCGACTTGTTTATAACGTGAGGAAGAGGAGAAGACCAACTTGGGACAGGATTCCCGAGCGGTCCCAGTCGCCCTCCGCTCCGCCCTCTCCCACGCCTTCCTGTGGTCCTCCTACGCAGAACCCGTAGGCCCTGGGCAGTCCTCTCCCTCTCCCAGGCCGCGACCCCGTCGACCCGCGCCAGACACACACAAGTCAACAAAGTCACGCTTCCGAGTCACGTGCCCAGTGTTTTCCTCCCTCCCGCAAGCGGGCGGGAGGTTGGGGGGCGCTCGGAGGGCGGGCACAGCTGGTCTGGGGAGCAGAGGGCCGTGACAACGCCCGTCTCACGCTGGGGGAAGCCGGCCGCAGCGCGACCCCTGCCCCGCCTCACCCCAAAACAGTTTGGCCTGCGACAGCCCGGTCATCAGGCCAATGGGCTCTGGCCACACGGGACACTGGCTGGCTCGTTCACTCACCACAGTGAACGGGGACACCATGGCGACCGCGGCTGGCACCCGCTCCGGGTTACAGCGGCCAGGTCGCACCCACGGCCAGGTGAGCAGGAGACGACGTAACAAAGCCTGGAGGTGAACGACAATACCTCCCGCGCGCCGGGAGCTCGGAGTTCTATCTGCGAACCCCGCAACGTCACCACAGACACCGCCAATCAGCGGGCCGAAGTCCAGTGTGGGCGGGGCGCTACTGGAGATGCCGGCCAGGCTCTCCCGGCTTCTGCCTGGAGAAATGAGCTTTCTCACTTGGAGGCCCAGGCCCCGCCCCCGCCCCCGCCCCCGAACTCAAGCCTGGGCATCCCGGACGTTGAGGTTGACCCGCCCCCCCATGCCTGGGTGAGGACAGAGCTTGGCTCTGCCCTGGACACATTTTCTCATAACCCAGGAACAAAAGGCAATGAAAGGCAGACTCTCTGCAGCCTTTAAACTTGCAGTCCCTGTAGACACAACTGCAATTAGATACAACTCTGAGTACTAATACATCCAAATGGATACACACTGGTCAGCAGACATAACCTTCAACATGAGAAGAGAATATATATATAAGTACACAGAAGCCATAGACCCATAATTGTAACATATATGCAAACACACACAGAATCACAATTACACTGAAAAAGTATAGACACAAAACCATCAACTGTGGATTGACCCCTACCACAATCACCCCCCAACCCCTTTTTAAAAATTTATTTATTTATTTATTTATTTATTTTGGTCTGGTACTAGGTTTGAAGGCAGGGGCGCTTTGCCACTGAGCTACATCCCCAGCCGTTTTTAAAGTTTTTTTTGTTGTTTTATTTTGTTTTAAGATGAGATCTTGTTAATTGGCTGAGGCTGGACCTCTATCCTTTACCACAAAAACAGACAAACATGGGCAAGCAGCAGCCCATAGACCCATAATTCTAACACAGAAACAAACAGTCATACTCAATTGCCCTTAGACACACACCTCTCACAACTCAGACAACTGTAACACATACACACACAAAAAAAAAAAAACAGGAATGACATGCATAATTGAGCACACTTAAGAATTCAGAGTGGTGCAAACTAAATAGGCCAGAAATACAAACTAAGTGAATTTAATGTTGACATTACGTAGACCAAAGGTACAGAAGCACATCTGGAACTGTATGAGTTCAGACTCATGGGCAGACTGGTAGGTAATTAAATGGACTGAAATCTAGTCCCAGTTTTGATTGCCCTGTGATTTGATGAATCTCTTCTCTCTGACTTGACTTACTCATCTGTGAGATAAGTGAATGATCTCTAAGCTTCTGCCCAATTCCACCTGACATGTGTAGGATGGGGAAAGGAAAGGGCTGCTGGTTTCAGAAAATTTAAATCCAGCAGACTTGCTGCAGTAGAGGAGCAGAAGCTGTGTTTCTGAATTTGGGAACTGGGGAGAAAAGAATGACCAGACCTAGTTAGCAGTCATCAGGAGTATCATCCTGGAATGGTGACATGGAAGCCCTCCTGCTGGAACCCAGCCTTGTACTGTCCCAGGAGAGTTGCACAGATTGAAATCTCCTGTGAGCCCCTTCCACAATAGGTCTCGTCCTTTGTTTTCTGGGCCCTACCCACCTTTTCCTAAGCCTGTGCTATTGACCTGACACCCACTCAAAGAAGAAATACCCCTCTGCTAGTGACAAAATTGACAACTAGAGTCATGCTGAGAGTGGTGGTCCATACCTGTAATCCTAGCAACTCAGCAGGCTAAGGCAGGAGGATTTCAAGTTCAAGGCCAGCCTGGACAACTTAGGCCCTGCCTCAAATTCCTTTTTCTTTCTTTTTTTTTAAATTTTGTGGCACTGAAGGTTGAACCCAGGGTCACTTTACCACTAAGCTACTTCCCCAACCCTTTTTATTTTTTTATTTTGAGACAGAGTTTTGCTAAATTGCCAAGGCTGGCCTTGTACTTGCAATCCTTCTGCCTCCTCATCCCGAGTTGCAGAATTATAGGTGTATGCTACCATGCTGGGGAAATAGCTCAGTGATAGAGCACCATGGTACAATCTCCAATGCCACAATAAAATAAAATAGCCAGAGATTCAAAACCTGATGCAATTAAGTGTGTGAGTCAAGACTTCTCACAGACAGGATGGGAAGCAGCCACCCACAGCCATTGGCTCCTACCCTACAGGCACTTCCACCATAGAACCCTGTGGCCAATGAACTCTGCCTGCTCTGTTTTCTGTTTTCTCTGTTGTCAGGGGCTGTGAGAAGACCCCCTTAAATGGGGGACTAGAATTGCTGTCTGGCTGGCTGGCGTGCTCGCTCTCTCTCTCTCTCTCTCTCTCTCACACACACACACACACACACACCCCTACAAAATGTGCTGCTTGTAAATAACACTGGACTGAGAGAAATACTGTACTTATTATTGGTCCTTCCTTTTCTGTGACTTACTAGTTGTATAATTACCATGCCATCTTTGAAGTCTCAGTTCCCTCATCAAGAAAATGGAGGACTTATACAAGAAGATAGGTGCAAACATTCCAGTTTTCCTGTTCCACCCTCCAATGTCACTTAAGGGATAGTTCTCAAACCAAGAATAGCCAAGGCAGAGTATTTTTCATTTCTGTGAACCTTCATTTACCTAATTATAAAAATTGAGACAGTTGGACTGGGAGTATAGCTAAGTGGTAGAGTGCTAGCCCAGCGTGGGAGAGGCCGTGGGTTCCATTTGCAGCACTGAAAAAGAAAACAGGAAGAAAGAGAAAGAAGGTGGACTTTACCAGTGATTCACAAGCAGGGCCTATAAAAATTCCTTGGGAAGTTTTTAAAATATAAATGTCCTTGTCCCACCCTAGCCTACTAATTCATAGATTTTAATAAATTTACATACACAAATACTTAAACATACAAAATATGAGATCTATCATTGTTATCCACAGGGTTTGACTCAGTACTTGATTACCCAATAGGCAAACTAGCCATATATATGTATCACTCACAAAGCTGAGACATCTTCCCTCTGTGTTGGTTATTCTTCATTTGCACTCCCACCAAGATCCATTCTTGGTCTTTCAAGATCTACCAGACTCTTTTATTCTAATCCTAACATCCCGCCCTGGGAGTCCAAGCTCTATAGGATATATTACCATGGTTCACCAGGGGTCTGGCTTCTAATGGAGTTCAGCTAATGAGAGTCAGAGACCAGTCTGAGCATGGGAGGAGAACAGATAAAGTCTGCTGAACCAGTCTGAGAAACTGGCAGTTCTAGAAGCTGTACTCCTCCATTGTTAGCTCCAGGCTCCCTTCCTGAACCTTCAGGCCCAGGGTGGTGTCCTGAGCTAGTTATGTCATTAACATAGACTAAACATGTATGTGTCTTTACGCAATGTCTGAACTTACTGAATAACAATGAATTCACAGGCTATACCACTTTCAACAGTGGCAGCTCACTGAGTACCTGTGGGTCACCTGATAGTCCTAAACTGGGCAATCACAATTTTTTATTTTGTTGTTGTGGTTGTTTTGTTTTGTCTTGTTTGAGACAGGGTCTTGCTAAGTTGCTAAGCTGGCCTCAAATTTGCCATTCTCCTGCCTCAACCTCCCAAGTTGCTGAGATCATAGGCTTGGGCCACCATGCCCTTTTATTCTAATCCTAACTACAAATATCTAAAACACTCAAGTCTCACATTACACTTTGCACAATGAGATATATATATATATATATATATATATATATATATATATATATATATGTGTGTGTGTGTGTGTGTGTGTGTGTGTGTGTGTGTGTGTTACAGAATGGCTAAGAAAGTGTTAAGGCAGCCACAGAGATTTCTGAGGCTAAACTGAGAGCAAAGCCAGAGATCAGATATAAATGCAAAATATCGCTGAAAGTGGTTAGATAAGATTACAAATGAGCCAAAGATCTTGTTCAGAGCACAGAGCTGTCAAAGTGCAGGAACTTACTCTAGGTCAGAGTGTCAGCTTCTTATGTCAGCTTGGAATGGGCCTATGCAGGTTGTCATGGGCTGGAGAAACCATGCTGTGCTAAAGCCCCTGGACAGAGGATAAAACATTAATTGCTATAGAAATTTTAAGGGCAAGGCTCATGACAGATGACCAGATGACAGGGTCAGTGTGCCTCCTTTTATGGACCCCAGTTGAGAGGGTCACTTCATTCAGTGGTTGGGTGTGTTCCATAAGCTCATGGACCTGGTTTTTCTGAAATGAGTTTGATAAGCCTGTGCATCCATATGTTTCTGATTAATTCAGTAAGTTCACAGGTGGTCATTTTTATTTGCATGATTAATTTATTTGTGCCTTAGGTTGTGGTAGGCTGATGGTGGTTGTTAACTTGGTGGTTGTAGATATAGAGTCATTCTACCTCAGCACTTGTACACAAAATGGAATAACTCATGGCAAACCACTGCCAGCTTGAACACTGCTATTTGATTCTTTGTAGAATAACCCAGAGCAGGGTTACTGCTCTCTGCAGTGGCAGGGCCTCTTCATCCATGACTGATTTTTTTTTTAACCCTGTCCACATCTGTGCAGATAATCATTAAATTCTCTTCAGGTAAATTCTTGAGGTTCCAGCACCCTGATTGATACAGGCACCAACAAACCATTAGCCCACTCCAAAAAGAAAGAGCTTTTCCTAATTTTATTCATTTGGGTAAGATTTTATTTGTTCTAAAAATCAATTTTATTTACTATTCAGTGTTTTTATTTTGAATTGCATATTTCAGGGGCAGAGAGTAGAATAGAGCTGGCTGAAAATTGGCAATCCTTCCTTTCTTTTTATTAATTTTTTTAAATTTTTTAACTACATGACAGCAGTGGAAAGCATTACAATTCTTATTACACATATAGGGCACAATTTTTCATAAATATGTATAAAGGTATGTTCACGCCAATTTATGCCTTTATACATGTACTTTGTTGTTGTTGTTGTTGTTGCATTACAATTCTTAATACACATATATACCACAATTTTTGTATCTCTGTATATAAAGTATGTTGACACCCAATTCAAGTCTTCATACATGTACTTTGTATAATGATGTCCATCACATTCCACCATCCTTGCTAATCCCCTGCCCCCTCCCTTTCCCTCCCACCTGCAATCCTTACTTTCTATACCCAAAATGACTTCTTAGCATGGTCTTTTTCATGCAGCTTTGAATTGTCTCTGTATTTGTGTCTTCTGTAAGAATATGAGCCCTTTCACTCATTCATCCATCCAACAAAATGTTTACTATGCATCTAATATGTCTTTGAAATGCTAGAGTTGAAAATATTGAGTAAAATGCAGACTCTGTCCTCATGGAGCTCACAGTTCATGCAGACAGGAAGGTAAACAAGTGATGCAGTATGGCAACTGAAATAGTTCAGGTATGAAGATATGTCACAGGTGACATCAAAAAGATATCAGGAACATTCATTGCACCTGTCACGGTTGAGGAAGCTGGGGCTAAATCTAGAAGGATGAGTTGGTCTTAATTAAGCAGACACCAAGGTTATGACATTGACAGAGGAAATTGGATGTGGACATAAAAGCATCAGAGAGCTGGGTGTTGTGGTGCATACCTATAACTCCAGTGACTCAAAGGCTGAGGCAAGAGAATTGCAAGTTCAAGGCCAGCCTCAGCAAATTAGCGAGGCTCTAAGCAACTTAGTGAAAACCTTTCTCAAAATTAAAAAAAAAAAAAAACGGTGAGGGGTGGGCTGGGGATGCAACTCAGGGATAAATGACCCCTTGGTTCAATCCCCAGTATCAATATTAATACTAACAATAATAATAATGGCATAAAAGAGACTGAGTTCAAAGAAGTGCCTCTAGTACTTGGATGAGCAGAAGAGTCAAAATGGAAAGACTACAGAAGTAAGCATGAGCCAGGTCAGGAAGGCCCTTGAATGTTCTACTAAGGAAATTGGACTTGACCTTGGCCAATTATCTTCTGTTCCTTAGTTCTCTCGTTTGTTCTGATTCTCATATACCAGAAACATGGACAATGCATAGAAGAATAATCAACCATCATTCTGGACTTGCCCTGCATCCTCCTGTGGGGCTTTCTCAGTGGCCACCTCCATCTCTGACCTCCATAGTTTTGCCTCAAGATAATTTCTCCTCACTTAGATTGCCCCATATGAGATTGTAATCCACCTCTAAACTGTTTGCCTTTTTCCAGACTGGCTGCCAAAGATCTCAGCTAATTTCTCTGTGTCTGTACCACCCTCAGAGCACTTCTAAGCAACTCTCAGAATCCCTATTCCTAGAAATCTGGGGAGGCAATTAGAAATGTTGAGGGTGTCACAAGATTAGTTTTGGTAGCCGTGTGTGTGTGTGTGTGTGTGTGTGTGTAGGTGAGTTGATGAGTTGTTAAAAAGCGAGCTGAATATGTGTTAGCCAAGTGCAGGTGTTTGGGAGGAGCTAGATACAGATCTATACCTCTGTCCCATTACCTCTGTCCCATAAGGGAAGACCAGTGTAGACTTAGAAGTCATAGACATACTGAAAGCTCTGTGGATGTGATTAACCATGAAATGGTCTTGAGGGAGTACAGAAGGACCAGACCAATTCCTGGGGCAGTGGGGTGAGGGGGCAATGGCACTCAAGGGAATGGTAGAAGAAAGAGAACAAAGTGGAACAAATACACAGGTAAAAGATATGTTGACAGGAGACCCTCATCATTATACATGTATGAAGATGTGAATTTGGTGTCAACATACCTTATATATAATCAGAGATATGATAAATTATTGTGTAATGGTGCATTAAGAATTATAATGTAAAAAATAATTTAAAAAAAATATGTTGACAGCCTAGAAATGTAGCTCAGTGGTAAAGTGCTCCCCTAGCATGTATGAGGTCCTAGGTTTGATCCCTGGTACTATGCCCATGCACACATGTACTCATATACAAAAGATATGCTGAGGAGGTATCTATTACAACCACATGTACCCAAACTCCAAGTATACTAACAGGGAAAGAAACAGACATATTCAGAGAAGTACACATTCATGCAAATGTTTTGTGGTTTTGGTTTTGTTTGTAGTACTGAGGATCAAACTCGGTGGTACTCTACAACTGAGCTACAACCCCAGACCTTTTTATTTTTTCTTTTTTCATTTGAGACAGGGTCTAAGGTACTGAGGTTGCCCTCAAACTTACTATCCTCCTGCAGCCTCCCCACCAGTTGTAATTATAGCATGCACCACTGGGCCCAGCTGATCTGTGGTTTTTGTGATTTGGTTTCTTCCTTCCAAACAGGTGACAGCTGGTGGTTCTGCTTCTCTTCTGTGGTGAACCAGAAGTTTTGCAGACAGAGAACCATGACCCGTTATCATTCTTAACCCTATGCTCCATGGTCTTTGTGAGGTTTCACACCCCAAACCCCAACCTAGGGCATTCCTACAGGCCCCTTCTGCCCTTTCTTCTTCCAGGAACCAACCTAGGAATACCAAATGCTAGTGTCACCCATTCTCTGAAGACAACCATTCCAGAGTGCCTTTGTCATGCTGGAGTCCATTTGGATCAGGGAAATGAGCCCTGGAGTAGCCAATGTGACGCATGATGCAGGGTGGGTTCCTGGAAGCAGTTATGGACAAAAGATGTTAGCAGAATTCACCTTTCCAGATCTGTAGTGAGGGCTAATTTTTCATGCTGTCCTGAGATAACACGCAGGGAGCGCAGGATCCATGAGGACATTATGGATTTTTTGATTAGACTGTGGGTTTTGGGCCAGACACCCCAGGGCTTAAAGTCCAGGCTTTTTATCTACTATGTACCCTTAGCAAATTATTTAACTTCTCTGACTCTCAGTTTCCTTTTATATAAAATACAAAACCTGGCAAGGGTGGTCTGAAGGGGAGTTTGTTAATGTTGTACCACATCCAGCACAGTCCTTCACCCCGAAATGCTTACTCTTCCCCCCACCTTTTTTTTTTTTTTTTTTTTGGATAGATTGACAAGGGCATTGTCAGGCCTTGAGGCACCAGTCGATTTTTCTAACTATAAATTTGCCAACTAAGGGTCTCTTAATGAGATTCATTACCAGGAATGAGCCAGAAGGGATTCCTTTCACTGTAGTATGTGGGATTTGATGACCTTCAATACCCGAGCTTCCAGAGTCCCAGGCTCTGTGAAATCTTTTTGGTTTGGGGTTTTTGTGGTATTTTTTTTCTTGTCTGTTTGTTTTGTTTTTTTGTTTTTTGGAACCAGGGATTGAACCCAGGGGCACTCTACCACTGAGCCATATCCCCAGCCTTTTTTTGTATTTCATTTAGAGACAGGATCTCACTGAGTGGCTTAGGCCTAATTGCTGAGGCTGGCTTTGAACTTGCAATCCTCTTGTGTCAGCCTCCCAAGCTGCTGGGATTACAGGCATGTGCCACCACACCTGACCCCAAGTGTTTTTATTAAGTCCTTGTGTTGTGGTCATCCAAGTTCAGCTTTCTCATCACCCTCAGTTCCCATAGTTACACAACCCGCATTCACACCCTAAGTTCCCTCGCATGCACTTTTGGGTTGCTCCTTCCTCAGTGTTGGAAAGTTAGTAGGAGGATTAGAAACAAAAAAGGAGAAGTGTCAGGGAGTTAGACAAGAGAGAGAAAAAAAAACTCAAGGATTTCACTCACTAAGCCCCCCAGGATCCTGAATTAATTTATCCAGGAACTTCTGATTCAAGGGCTTTAGGGTGGGGCCCTAACATCTGTATTTTTAAAAAATGTTTTCTCCTCAATCTCAGTGCCTAAGGGCCAATTTTGGAGCAGACCTCCCTAAGTCTTCCTCTTGGAGACCCATCTCCCCAGACAGCAGATGATCTGCCCTGCTCAGACCCCTTTTCTACAAGCAGATGAACCTCACTGGTGATGGGAATGAAGGTTGCACATGTTAGGCAAATGATCTACCACTAAATACACCCCTAGTCCCTAGCATTTATTACACTTTTACAATGGGGCTAGACTTATCTGGGACATAGATATGAACAAAGCAGAACTTCTCTGCAGGGTGTGGTACAGCACACCAGTAATCCCAGCTACTCAGGAGGCTGAAGCAGGATAAATCACAAATTCAAGGCCAGCCTGGGCAATTTAGTAAGTTCCTGCTTCAAATTTTAAAATAAAGGTGGTGGGGGAAGTGTTTGGGATGTAGCCCAGTGGCCGAGTGCTACTGGGTTCAATTGCCAGTACTAAAAAACAAAACAAAACAAAAAACCAAAGTTTCTTTGTCCTCATGGAGTTCACAGTCTAGCTGGAGAAGCCAACACAATGATGTTCCTCTCCCCAGTTCTCCCAGGACCAAAAAAAACTGGACAGGAGCATCAAGGTCTAGCTGGGTTTTTGAGAAGATTGCTCTCATGCACTAGAAGTGGAGAATATAACAGTGAAGCTGAGGCACCCGGTACAAAGGTCTCTTGTTTATTTTACCTCTGCCCTCTCCAAATTCTTTCCTATTCCAGCTCGGCTTCCTGCCTCTCATCCGGAGAAGGGCAAACTTTGGGAGCATGTAGTAATCACGTACTACGATAAGGTTTAGACTGGAAATGAGAAGTGACTGGAATTGTGACCACACTCCTCTTCTTGTCCCCAACCCTCATGGCTCCCAGGATACAAAGAAGAGGAAAGATAATTATTGAGTTGGAAGCACAAAGCAGTTCAATTCCCCCCCTCCCCAGAACTGAACATTTGATTCATTCTTCGTATTATTACACCACAAAACAACCAGTACCTGCAACAAGCTTCTGAACCTCCCTTGTATGCGGACGTATTATGAGTGATCTCCATTTGCTCCAGGGCAAGTCAGCTTATGAAACAGGCTCACAGAGTTGAGGAGTTTTTTTTGTTTTGTTTTGTTTGTTTGTTTTTTTAATAGTCTGCATGTGCTGGGATTAACAGAACCAGTCAAATTGTAAAAACACTTGGACACTGAACTGGTATTGCTTATTTCTTTTTTTTACTTTTGCTAAGTAAGGAATTTAAAAAGGAAGAAAACCATCAACTCACCACCATTGCTTCATAAAAGATATTTTAACTCTAGAAATGAAGAAAATAGAGTCCTTTCTGTTATGAAAGTTCAGTCCTTGTCCCCAGTGCCAATCCAGTAATGAGGACACAGTTTTGAGCAAAAAGAAAAAGAAGTTTTATTGCTTTGCTTTGCTTTGCTAGCAGAGGAGAAACACAGGGCACTCCTGCCTAGAGGCTGTGATTCTCCCCATCACGGGGAACAGGGTTTCTTTTAAAGAGGGGATTGACTCAGAGAAATCCCATTTCCCTGAGAATAGGGAGGAGAAGATCAGGGAGGAGAAATTCAGGGAGTAGTTGCAAAAAATAAAGAACATGTCAGTTTTAGACCAACAAAGACATAGTCAAAGCATAAAGTGAACCACTGTTAACCACTTTTCTTCCTTCCTAAAAAAAAGAAAAAAGAAAGAAAGAAAATAATCACAGAATTGAGGTCAATTCTTTAAATAGACTTTACTAAAATGAATTGAATTTCCTTTTCTCATTTCTCCTAGGCCTGGTGAAACCATTATCAGGGACAGCACCTGTTTTTGGGTGGGCATATGTTAGAGTCTTAAACAAGTCAAGATGGCGCCTGGCATTTTGCAGAGGGAGTGGTTTGTGAAGTAACGCCAGCGAGCCATTAAGTGTGGAGATTCCTTATTGGTTGACTGTTGTATCTAGTTTATGCTAATTAAGATAAGCTGTGTGGAATGTATATATACCCCTCCGGTCCTACAATAAACGGCTCCCACTCCTGCTGTATCAATGTACACAAGTTGCTCGTCACCCCCCAGTTATTTTGCTGCAACCAGACTGTGGCAGGCATAAGAGGCATTCCTTGTGACAAGTGTGAGGAAGCAGCCTGGTCATAGAAACAACCTCAGAGGCCAGAAGTTTCTGGTTAGATCTAGCACCAACAATTTCTCCCAGGCAAGTGACAATCTTTCTGAGCCTCGGTTTCTTTTGAAATGGAGAGATGAGTAGTCCCCTCCAACAGTTTTCATGGGAACTAAATGAAAGAAGTATGTAAGGCACCTAAATATAAGGCACCCAAAATAGTATTTAATAAATAGTATCTTCCTTCTTTTATTTTTTTCAAATTTGTTCTTTTTAGATATACATGACAGTAGAGTGTAACTTCCTTCTTTTAAAGAAACTGAACTTCAGAGTGGGTTACTATCTATCTGCCTGGAATGACTTAAGTGTGGTCTTTTCTGGGGCTTCTCAATGTTCACAAACATTGTGACCTTCTCAGTGTGCACAAACCGTGAAGTAGCATCATAATCACCTGGGAAGCTTGGTAAACATATGGATGACCAGACTTTACCCAGGAGTTCTGATTCAAGGGCTTTAGGGTGGGGCCCTAACATCCGTATTTTAACAAGCTCCCCCAAGTGATTCATATGCACATGGAAGTTTGAGAAACTCTGTATTATATAACTCACTGCCCCATTCATCCAGTAAGCATGTGCCTGGTGCTAAGCAGACACAAAGAACAAAACATAATTTTTGAAATACCAATGTCTAGGACAGAGCCTGGCACATAATGGCACTTATTAAATGGTTATCAAATAAGTCTTCAAAGGGGTGCATCTTATGAGGGAGACAAAAATATGAATCAATAAATTGGCACCAAGGAAAAAAATATCCAAAGGGAATTAATGCTGCCTGCAGAGGGAGATGGCAGAAAAGGCTTCCTAGGGGAGGGGGCATTTGATAGCTTAAAGAGTAACGTTTGCCTACCAGAGTAGTAGATTTTGCAGATTTAAAGTTGTGTCAAAGAAGGGATATGAGAGTCTAGATTTTAAGATACCAGGAAGAATGGTAGGAAAAGAAGCAGGAAGAGGTAAGAGGATTTGAGGACTAGATTGTGATGAACTTGCCCTGCTAAGGAGTTTCAACTTTGTGATGAAGTCCATAGGGAACCAGTGAGGTTTTCAAATAGGGAGTAAACAGATTTTCATGAAGAGATATCACTGTTAGTGGAGGCCTAGGCCAAGGCCTGACTCTGGGGCCCAATATATCAGGTCTGGCTACTTGCCCCCCAAATCAAAAAGAAATAGTAAAAGGAAAAAGGAAGTAGCTTTAATCAGTGTAGCTACAATAGGAGGACAGAGGAATACTTGGCTTTAGCCCTGACTTTGAGGGCCTAAAAGTGACTTTGAGGTTTTACATAAAGGAAAATGAGGGTAAGGGTTGAGGGTTCACAAAGCTGAAGGGTTTGCACAGCTGTCCACGCAGGCAACTTTGATCAGGTGTGGTCTGTCCATCATTATCTCAGAACTGGTCAGGCAGGGCCTTGAAGATAAGAAAGTTGCTGTTGCCTGGAGGTAGTTTCCACTTATCACAAGATATTTATCATTAGACCTGTTCCTGAAACCCTAGGTGACTCTAAGCAAAAGAGACAGATGCAAAATAGAAGCAGATATGCCAAGTTTTTAATCCTGCTTTTAGTTGCGCCAATAGACATTTGCAGGTGAAAAGTGAAGAGTCTAAATCCATGTTACAACTAGCAGTGACCTGTGTGGACAGTGGGGTGACAGGGTCCATACTGAAGGAAAGGAGACTCATCAGGGAAGGATATGGAAAATAACAGCCCCCAAGAAAAGGGGAATGACAGCCTCCAGGGAGGAGGGAGGACAATGGATCCTGGGAGAGAGAAGGTAAACATTAGGCTCTGGGCTTTCATCCTTTCCCAATAACACTGAGTCCTGGAGGGGAAGGCAAACAAATGGGCTCTGGGCTCTGGATTTTTATCCCAGTAACAAATTTAGTTTCAAGCTTTCACAACTCTTTCCCTGAGTTTCAAGTTGAGTTTTTACACCTGTTTTTCTGAGTTCGATTTTTAACCTGCACAACTAGTTTCCTGTCTCCCCACCTGGCACATCCCAAGTCTCTAGTGATTAAGTCACACTAAACATTCTGCTATGATTAACTCTCATTAAAACCTATAAAATACAGACCCCTCTTGTAACCGGTTGCCATTTTTTCCCCTGAAAATGTGCCGTTCCGCCACTGCTTGATAAAGACAGCTTGTTGATTCGAGGTCTGCTCCCATTTTGGGGTATTTTTGCTTAC
Source organism: Marmota flaviventris (assembly GCF_047511675.1). Taxonomy (NCBI): domain Eukaryota; kingdom Metazoa; phylum Chordata; class Mammalia; order Rodentia; family Sciuridae; genus Marmota; species Marmota flaviventris. The sequence continues at coordinate 45,247,362 of NC_092506.1, forward strand.
AATCAGGAAGTTGTTGCACTAGCCCAGAGAATACTGGAGATGATCCAAGCTGGAGTAATGGCAGTAGAATGTGGAGAAACCAAATCTAAAAATTTTTAAGTATTTCCTTCCAGTGAAGCTTAAAAGACTTACATGCCTTCTCAAAAGAGGCCAAATTATTTTATTGAAGTCATTTTGTTACCACTGTTTACCGGTGACGAGTCCTTGCTTCCCCGAAGTATAACACCAAAGAAGCTCGATGAGGCAAATGTCAAGTAGAAGGCTTTATTAAAGGACAGCAGAAAAGACTTCTCCCTGGAGGAAGAAGGGGACCCAAAAGGTGGAATCCGTGTAAGGGTGGGGTCTTCCCTCTTTTATAGCTAAGGTCTTCTTCCAGCTTTCCCACACTCCTGTCTTTGTTTCCCTTTATCTAGCAGTAATAGAATGTAGGTGGGAAAGCCCAAAAGGTGGGAGATAGGTGGGCTGAAAAAGTAATTTGGGCAGGAAGGGCCTGGGGTGGCTTTTGATTAGCACTTTCCTGTTTGCTGGGAGCTGTTTCATTAATAGTTCCTTAGGATGGGTTCCGGGCCTTGGGGACATTAACATTTCACTTTGCCCAAGTGCTGCTCTGTTTTCCTGGACTCCATTCTTGGTAAAGGCCTCCCTTTTCTTTATCTTATTGGATATTAGACCTGATTTACCTAACTATACTAATTACCTTATCTGTAAATCTGGCTTCAATTTGAGGAATTTTAAGTGCAAGAAAGGCCATTTGATCCGTGTTTCCCTACATACAGCAAGACATAAAAAAAAAAAAAAAAATACTTTCAGAAGGATTGTCCTCACATACAAGGCTGAAAATGGTCTTGGTCATCAAAGACTGGTAAGTGAGGCTGCAGTGAACCTGAATAAACCAACTCTCTGGAGGAACCTTTATCTGCCACTAGCTTCTACATCCATCCTCCCCACCCAAAAGTCTCTTATTAACGTTCATGAATTTATCGGTCCTAATTATATCCATTTTTCCTGTCATTTATTCACAAATTTGTTGTTCTTTAAGAAGCATAAAAGTGGGCTGGGATTGTGGCTCAGCAATAGAGCCCTCACCTAGCATGTGGAAGGCCCTGGGTTCGATGGTCACCACCACATCAAAATAAATATGTAGAATAAGGGTATTGTGTCCAACTACAACTGAAAAATAAATATTTTTTTTAAAAGAAGCATAAAAGCATCACATTTTGTTCATTTCTCCAGACTTCACTCTTTTGTGAAGATCTTATGTACATGTAAAATTAACAAAATGTGCATTCTTTTCTCTTGTTAATCAGCTCTTGTATAAATTGTGTTCCTAGATGTAGCCAAAGATCTCACATAAGAACTAAAGGCTGAGCATTGTGGTGCTCACCTATAATCCCAGCAGCTCAGGAAGCTGAGGCAGGGAGATCACATGTTCAAAGCCAACCTCAACAACTTAGTGAGGCTGTTTAGTGAGACCCTGTCTCAAAATAAATAAAAAAGGCTGGGGATGTAACTCAGTGGTTAAGCACTCCCTGGGTTCAATCCCTGGTACAAAACAAATTAATAAATAAATAAGAACTGAGGAGGGCAGGAGCAAACCCTCTCCTACACTAAACTTGGGATTCTCTCATCCCTGTGTGGCCCTTTTAAAGGTCTAGGGTGAACCAGACCTAGGCAACTTAGCCAGATCTTTTTAAAAAACATTCTTTAATTTTTTATTTTAAAGGAGCTGAGAATATAGCTCAGGGGTAGAGTACTTGCCTAGCATGCACAAGGCTCTGAGTTCAATCCCCAGTTCCACACAAACAAAACAAAAATTAGGATAAAAATTTTGTCAATAAAGCTATTAATATTTATTGTGACCATAACACATAATCACCATGAAAACTTCAGAAACTGTAGAAAAGTATAAATAATATAGTAGGAACTCCCTATAATGTAGTCCAGAGACAATCAATGGGATGTTATAGTATATTTGCTTCTAATTCTTTTGCATGTGTATTTCAGGGTTTTCTGGTTTTTTTTTTTTTTTTTGGAGAGAGAATTTTTATTATTTATTTTTTAGTTTTTCGGAGGACACAACATCTTTGTTTGTATGTGGTGCTGAGGATCGAACCCAAGCCGCAGGCACGCCAGGCAAGCACGCTACCACTTGAGCCACATCTCCAGCCCCTATTTCAGGTTTTAAAATGTAAATTTATCATAAGTTATTTAATCCTCCCATATTTTTGGATATGTAAGTTGTTTTCCTACTATTAAAATGCTATAATGAGCATCAACTTCATAAATCTTTGTACATATTTTTTACTATTTTCATAGGATAGATTCTTAGAAGTAGAGTGCTTAAACCAAAGGAAATTATTATATTTATGATTCACAAATTGCTCTCCAGATAAATTGCCTAATGACTCTCAGCTTCTGCAACAGCTATGAAGAACCTTAATTCATCTGATAAGTAACTCTGTAAGCCCTTTACTTAAGCAGTATGTGACGATTATGTTTCTGTTTCAATTAATTTTCTATAGTTTTGTACTTCCTATATTAATAATAACAAATATTTTCTTTTTTATTTTTTAGTTTTAGGTGAACACAATATCTTTATTTTATTTTTATGTGGTTCTGAGAATTTAACCCACTGTCTCACTCTTGCTAGGCAAGCACGCTACCACTTGAGCCACATCCCCAGCCCAGCAAATATTTTTCTAGTGTTTTCTATATGCCAGAGACACTGTGATGGGTGCTTTACCTATAATTTCTCTTTTAATTCTCACAATATGAATAGGGACTATTATTATCTTCATTTCATAGATGAGGAACTTGAGGCTTAAAAAGGCAGGCTGAAAGACTTGCCCTAGGTCAAATATGAGGAAACAGAAAATTATAAAGCACAAATAACTCATTAATCAGCTTTTGTCAGAAATAATATCTGAAGCCAGAGACCACAAGCCTTAATTCCCCACTTAATGAGGAATCTTGAAAAGAAAACTGTTGATATTGTTACTTATCAGCTAGTCATTACATCTTGGACAATATTGAAAAGAATGGAGAATATTTACATATCAGTTACCACTAAATTTGTGTTAAATCTATTTTTATTCTATATCCTATAATTATAAAGTTGAGTTTTTGTTCAGGACTAAACGTATCTCACCAAAATTCATATGTTGAAGCCCTAATCCCCAATGTGATAGTATTAGGAAATGATGCTTTGGGGAGATAGTTAGGACAAATCAAGTCATAAGGGTAGAAAACCTATTATGGAACCACTGACCTTATAAGTAAAGAAAAATATACCAGAGCTGCTTCTCTCTGCCATGTGAAGGAACAAGAAGGCAGCTATCTGCAAGCCAGAAAGGAGGCCCTCACCAGAAACCAATCATGGTGGCACCCTGGTGTCAGACTTACAGTTCCCAGAAATTTGAAAAAAAAAAAAAAAAAAAAAAAAAAAAAAAAAATATATATATATATATATATATATATATATATATATATATATATATATGTATAGTTTGTTTAAGCCACAGAATCTATAGTATTTTTTCATGGAAACTGACTAAGACTGTTTCTAAGTTTGTTTACTAGGAAGGGCAAAGGACTTACCTGTATGTCAGGTTTCCTTAAGAATTTGAATTTAGCCATAAGTTATAATTAACTTCCTATGAGTTCTCTGACTTCATTAAGTCACTGTACTAGTGATGTCACTAGTTTTTGGACAGCACCAAACCACTGCCTTTAATATTTACTTTCGAGACATGTATATCAATTTGCTCTTTTCCACATGTCATCTCAATTTGTAATTATGAGCATATACGTGAGATTACAAATCCCATAAGAGATGAGATTGTGCTTGTTTCTGGTCAACACTGTACTGCTAGTATTTAATATAGAGCCTGGCACATAGACCCTCAATATTTGCTAAGAAAATGAGTGCATACCTGATTATACATGCTATAGAGCCAAGAAGAATCCCATTGAGGGAAGAGAGCTAGAAAAGATAAAGAGGGAGAGGTGGAGAAAGTTGATGTTGTGGCAAAGAAAAAGTTCACTGGTAATGGGGCAGTTAAGGGGTTAAGAAAGGAGATGGTTGAGTGGTAAAATGGCAATTTTCAAACCATATTCCTGCAAGACTTTAAAATCTCCTTATTCTGTAAATTGGTCTGAAAACAGATTTGTACCACTATAATAAAAGAATCCAAGGGTTGTTCTCAATTTTAATTTTCTCAATGTTAAATTTTTATTTCATGTATTATTTATTAACCCTTTGACACTTGTTCTCTATACAAAGACCTAGTATGTTATGGCATGTTATGTAACAAGTAGTTAAAATTAATATGTATGTCAATACTGCCAAAAGTTTACAAATAGCTGAGCATGGTGTCACATACCCTTAATCCCAGCAATTCAGCAGGCTGAAGCAAGAGGATCACAAGTTCAAGGCCAGTTTCAACAATTAGCAAGACCTATCTCAAAATAAGAATAAAAGGGGCTGTAGCTCAGTGGTAGTGCCCCTGGGTTCAATCCCCAGTACTGAAAAAACAAAAACAAAAGTCTACAAATAACAAGACAACTGAGTCTGTTTGAAGATACCTGAGCCTAGGGACAGTGGCGCATGTCTGCAATTCCAACAATTCAGAGGCTGAGGCAAAGGAAGATCACAAAGTTCAAAACCAGCCTCAGCAACTTCTCGAGGCCCTAAGCTATTTAGCAAGACCCTGTCTCAAAATAATAATAAAAAGGGCTGGGGGTGCCGCTCAGTGATAAAGCACACCTGGGTTCAATCCCCAGTTTAAAAAAAAAAAAAATTGAAGATACCTCAGGAAAAGCACTGCAGGTGGTAGAATTTTTTTTTTTAAGGAGGCAGGAGCTAGGCAGCCCCACAGCCAAGTTTCCTAAGGCATTTTACAATTGCATCTTAGAACTATCTGATGAGGAGTGGCCAAATATGTTGTTCTAAGTATGCATTTGACCATTGTCTAGTGTTTTGATGACCACATTGTCCTCACTGCCTCAGGCTGAGGTATTAATTAATTAAATCCCCAAATATTTTCTTCCATCTTGAATTTTTCACTGTTGTTTAACCACTGAGCCACATAACCCCAGTCCTTTTTTTAAATTATTTTTTATTTAGAGATAAGATCTCACTAAGTTGCTCAGGACTCATTAAGTAGCTGAGACTGGCCTCAAACTTGAGATCCTCCTGCCTCACCTCCTGAAAGGGTAAAGTTTCTAAGCTGCAAAGCCTGAGTTAAAATGTAAAGGACCAGGCATTGTAAACCTGCTTCTAAACTGCAAAGCCTGGGTTAAATTCCTGAGGCAGTTAAGACAATGCCCTACTGGCCATTTAAACTTAAACTTTTCTCAAACTCGAAACAATTGCAAGCAGAGGATGAACTTTTTGGGAAGTTGACTACTGAAAAGTTAGGAGATGTGAGAAATGCCTGGTGCCTGGGGTCAGACCAAGCCAGAGGAACTAATTCTATAAGTAAAAGGTGGAACTAAGGGGCTCCCAGCAGCTGCCAGAGCCATTTTGCTTTGGGGAGTTTCCTCATTCCTTACCTGCACTTTAAGGATTATTCCACCTCTGTTTACTTAACAAAAGGGACAATGAATGCAGTAATGTGTTGATATTATAGATTGTTTCTTGGGGATGATCTTGGCTGAATGTGTATCTAAAAGATGTTTTTTTATTGCAACAGTTTGGTATCTGAATGGGTTTCTAAAGCATTGCACTATCTTGCAGTTAAAAGTTGGGTTTAAGCAATTGTTTAGTTTGATTTCAGATAGTTCATGCTAGAAAACTTAAATACTTAGGATAAAAAAATTAAAGAGTTTCAATTTTGAACTAGGTAGCCTAAAAAATTTCACTAGGTATTCCAGTGCATTAACTTGGACAAAGATAATAAATTATGATATGATATCTGTTCTCCTCAGTGTGTAAGATTCAGGAGAAAAAAAAAGATGCTAAATTAAAACGTTGGTCTGGCTTATTGAAATGACATTAATTAGCAACAGTCTTGGGAATTTTCAAAGCTTAATTTTGGATATACATGGTAGAACTTAATACTACTTTAGGAACTTCAGAACAAAGGAAGCAGCTTAATGATCCTGAGGGAATTTCCTCTGATGGTGGCTTTTATATTATCAAGTAAGATCCTATTTTCAGTTTTGTGTGAGCAAGTTTTTCTAATGTAAAGAGATATAAAGATATAAAATTTTGAAAATTACATCTTAAACCTGGAAATTATGACTTATAGCTAAAATGCCTTAGGCATGAGGTTTCTGCTCAGAATTCCAGTCTTTCCAGTTTTCCAGACCTCAGCCAGGACTTAAGCTGATATGAAAATAAAAGAAGCCTGCAGCACTCAGCAGGAGACAGAACTCAGGCCCAAGGGAAAAAAAAAAAAAAGAGTAAAAGTGTCTTTTTACCTGAACTCAAACTAGACCCCAACCAAAAAGTAAATTATATGGTATTTACTAATTACTGGCCAGTCATCTTTTTTAGGACTCTTGCTTTTTCTTAGATTCTGTATTTTTTTTTTTTGAGCTCATGATTTTGATCCTGCAGACAGGTTAATATTTTCTGATCAGTTCTATTTTTGATCAACTGTGGAGTTTTTAAACATTGCAATGGAGATTTCACCTGAAAAAGCTACAAGGCCTTTACTATTGTGTTGTGTTACACTTGTGTTATGTGTTGTATGTCGGTATGTCTGTATGTGTGTATGTCCATATATCATGCAGTGATATGACAATTGACAGATGAGGAGCACTCATGAAAAATTTTAAAAAATGGATCCAAGTGTCTTTAATTCACGTGATTCAAATGGTTCAATTTAGATTGGGTTAACAGATACAAGTAAAGATGTCTTTGAAATTAAGCTTATAAGTTTTTCTAGGTGTTCAAAGGGACCCTAGTGAAATGTTGATGTCTATGAAATAATCTGCCTAAATTCAAAAATTTACAAGTATTGTTTCAAAATGTGAACAGAAGGAGGTTAACAGATGAAAAAGAGAAACTAGAAAGTTCTAGGTATGGATTTAAAAGAGGGAAAATGTGTTTCTGGATAAGAGAGACTATGTGATTAAGTAATTAAGAGGGTTTAAGTAAGTGATAAAAAAAAAGGTTTGTGTAAGTTGGTTATATGTGTAAGTTTGAGCAAGTAATCTTAAAGAAATTAAAAATTATACAACTATGGTTAAACAACAGCTGTTATTTTTCAATATTGTAATATTGTTTCTTTAAAAGCTAACCTTGGTTAATATAAAATCATCAATGTAATTATGGTGCTATTAATGTGTTCATATCTTCTAGGTATACAAGTCTGTAAGGTAGAAGCTTCAAAAGAACATTATATCAATCTGGTGTTCTAAAGTTGTATGGTAATTCTGGGCTTAAAAGAAAAACATGTTGGAGATTTATTTATATCATTTGTGTTCTATAACTGGACTTATTATCAATAAGATATGTAAAGTCCTATGTTACTTTCTACACTGAGATACAATCTAAATGTATTTTTAATTTAATGAGAGCCTAATCTGTGTAAAGATTTTATTGTGAAACACAAAAATACTTTGCTACTTTTCTATAAGAGGTTAAAAGCTTTCAGCCTTTCTTTAATTCATGTTTTAGATGTGATATTATGTTGTGTTTGCTCAAGTTCATAACAATTTATGTAGGCTTTATAAAATGATGTCTAAAAAGCAAAGATCAGCTTCAGAGCTATAGTATTTAAGATTCATGAAGAGCCCTGCCTTACCTGAGATAAGGCTCTATGTCCCATCTCACTACATGTGAGAATGACTACGAAAGAAGTAGGCCAGATTTCAGTACATTTAAAGTTGTGTCCAAAAGTTGGTTTTTGTCATGATTACCAGGATCTCAAACAGGGGATTATAATGTATAACTCTGCCAAAATTCAAGGTAGCTATTACATAAACTAAATATGTTTTTACCCTAGTTAATTTTATTTTGTAGTTTTCTTATAAATGACCTAAAGATTGCCTGTTAATGTTTTGCAGAGGTACTGCTTTAAGAACACACAACCTGGGTTAATTTAAGATAATAAGTTATCACCTACAGGATAGAGAGATAGACATTAAAGCCCAGTACTCTTAATATAAGGCTGTTGAAACTTATTTGCTAGATGTTTAAGATTAAGTTTTAAAATTAGTTGAATTAAAAAGGCCAAGAAAACCAATATTTGGCTCTTGCCCTCTGAGTCAGTCTGAATCAGGGAATAGGGGACTTCTCCAAAGAGCTTTGCAATTCTGGGCCACATAACCTCCCAATCAGGGAGATTAATGAGACCAGTGGAGGACAGAAAGCCAATCAGTGCATTTGCTGTGAAGAGGAGGGTCATCAGAAAAGGGAGACATCCCTGATGCTTCCAAGGGAAGCCACATGGTCAAGCAAGGCCTGGACCCATCCTAGCGCAAATGGCACTAGCGGAACTGAGAAGCAGCTGTAAGTTCTCCGAGGACTCCCAGGGAAACTCAGCTGACTGTTAACAATAGATAGAAACAAAAGTCAGTTTGACTTACTTCATCTTAAACACTTAGCAAAGACAGTTAAAGCCAAAGCACAGCTGTTCCTGGACATTTTAAATGATAATAATAATTAAATGTAACTTCCAAAAATAAGTAAACTGGAGGCTACAAAAGAGATTCTCAGACAGGAATGCCTGATAACTATTAAAAGGAACTTCCAGAGTAGTTTTTTGTTTAAGGCCCACAGATATTCCTAACCTACACAGGTAGGCTTGGTGTTTGCTAGTATGGTTATCCAGCCCTAAGTAACAGAATTAAAGGTTTCTCTATTAGACATAGAGGTCATACTAGTAAAAAAGATTTTACAAGATCAGATGACATTAAATTATTAGACTATATCTTAAGGGAAAGGACATCTGGGGGCTTACATCCCTGACATTTCTGGCAATGTGACAACTATCCTTAAAGATTTACATGCTCAGATAGAAGCCATGTCCTCAGCAACTTTGTCATGGAAACAGTATCTTAGCTCCTGGTTCTTGGTACTTCCTAGTGGAAAACATTGTTAGTCTTTGTCTTGGCCATTATACTCATTGGCATATTCCTGTGCTGTGGCATTTATTGCTTTGCTGCATCAATATGGTTCCAGTGCTAATGAATTCTTGTTTCTCTTATAGACCACCTATCACTCGAATGGCCCTCCAGCCTATTACTTCTCAATTGGACTTTTATCATGGACCACTCGATAGACCCGATATTTTTAAAGGGGGACTCCAAACTGCTTGCCCCACACCGTCCCTTTTCAGCCTGAAGAAGCCAGAAAGATCCTCTTCGCCCCCCTTCCTTACAGCAGTGAGGAGCTCTCAAATTAGAGGGGGGAATGAAGCCAGATTTAAAGTTAGGTAGTCAGTGTAGTTAGATAAATCGGGGTCTAATACTGAGTGAAATCTAAATTGGAGGCCATGCTGAGAATGATTCCAGGGAACACAAAACAACTCATGAAATGTGAGACCCTCCAATAATTATGATTCATTACTTTTAAGATTAAAAGTAGTCAGAAAAAGGAGTGGGGAATGAAAAGGTAAAGTTTCTAAGCTGCAAAGCCTGAGTTAAAATGTAAAGGACCAGGCATTGTAAACCTGCTTCTAAACTGCAAAGCCTGGGTTAAATTCCTGAGGCAGTTAAGACAATGCCCTACTGGCCATTTAGTTGATTTATAGCCTAAGATCCTGTGCAGTTCAGCACGTACACACCTCAGGGCCTAAACCAATCAGTTTAAATGTAACCCCCTCCTTAGGAATGACCTATCACTCCAGCCTGAACTGTTCCCGCCAATGAATGTACTAATCAAGTCTAGGAATTGTTGTTTGACTTTCCCGCGGTGTATGGTGATTTGTTAAAGGAGACTGTGATGTATGCAAAGCCCCCGCCCTCCCCAAAAAGTGTACTTAAGCATTGTTCAACCCCTGCTCTGGGCTCTGGGCTGCTTTCCCTTCCTGAGTGAGCCTGGAGCCTCAGCGCGCTGAATCGGATCCTCAATAAATCCCCTTCTGCCAATTGCATGAGTGGTCTCTTGGTGGTCTCTTTCTCCTACGCTTCGCCGGACCCTTACACTCCTAATTAGCTGGGATTACATACCACTGAAGCTGCTATTGTTAATCTTCTGAGCTCCTCCTATCAGTAAAATTAAAAACTCTAGTGGAGGGCTGGGGTTGTGGTTCAGCAGTAGAGGGCTCACCTAGCACGTTCGAAGCCCTGGGTTCGACCCTCAGCACCACATAAAAATAAATAAATAAAAACAAAGGTATTAAAAAAAAGGGGGGGTGCTGGGGATGTGGCTCAAGCGGTAGTGTGCTTGCCTGGCATGCGTGCAGCCCGGGTTCGATCCTCAGCAACACATACAAAGATGTTGTGTCCGCCGAAAACTAAAAAATAAATATTAAAATTCTCTCTCTCTCTTAAAAAAAAAAAAACCCTCCAGGTCTTTAAAAAAAAAAAAAGACTAATTAGGATTGCAATCCTGGAAAACACAGATTTAAGCAGTTTTGAAATTTAATGAAAATTCCTAAAGTTAATACTTATATATGGATTAAAAATATATAATTATATGTCAGATCATTATATATGTCTCTATATAAGGTTTATCAAATGGTGGCTGTGTTTATTAGCTTTAACCCTCATAGGAGTTAGCTAGAAATTATGATTGGTTCTGGCAAAAGTTAATCCGTTTTGTAAGAAAGGTATTCGGTATGGACTCACTGGGTAGTTTGAGGAAAGGGGTCCCTAGTGCAGAGAGGTTCAGCAGGGGTTAACAGAGTTTCAGGAAATCAAATCTGGGGTGGGCAGCCCAGGGCAAAAGTTCAATTGTGAACATTTCTGAGATCTGATTAACAATGGTTTCCTGACTCCACGGTAAGTGCCCAGAACCAGTGCTGCTCCATTTTGTTTTTTCCCTTCACAGATTCACATCATTCCTTAAAGAAGCACATGTATTCCATTGTCTAGACATGTCATCATTTATTTAACTAGTCCACTTTGGATGATGTTCAGAATGTTTTCTTTGTTTTTTCCAAGTGCAAACTACAACAAGTATCATTATATGTCTCTCTATATAAGGGAGAGTTAAATCATTGATTAAAGGATACATGTATTTCTCATTTTGATATTAATGCAAAGATGATGCAGCACACACTTAACATATTATTTTCTTACAGTTTTGGCAACATTGAGTATCACAACTGTTTCTAATATTTTAATTTTTGCCAATCTGAGAAAAAATATCTCATTTTATTGTAGGTTTATTAATGGAATGAGTGGGACTAAGCATCTTTTCATGCTTATTAGTCATATGCACGCTGTTATTTTTCTGTTAGTTGCCTGGCCTTGTCTTTTGCTGGATTGATTTGAGGTTCCACAGGAGGATCTAGGGGAGCCCCACTGCTCTGCTCTTCTTTCCCCACCGCAGGTCCCTCCCCAGTTCTGTTCAGTTCTCTGTCGCCGCCTAGTGAAGGGTTAGATTTACCACAGGCCCTCACTAATTGCCTTCCCCTCCCTTGTGCTAAATTTCCTGCTAGAATTTGATTTGGCGAATCAAAATGCAGAAAATTTGAACTTCAGATAAACAATAACATTTTAGTTGAAACATACTTATTGTAAAAAAATATTTATATATCTGAAATTCAGATTTAACCCATGTCCTGTAATTCAGCTGGCAACTTTACTCCAAGGCTTCCCACCTCATTCAGGTTCTCAGCCCCATCACGCGTTACCTCCTTTATACTCAGCAAGTTCCACGATGCTATATTCCACTCCTGTGACTTCTAAAATGGTAGCTTTCGGTGGTACATGAACTTCGGCAGTCAAGATCATAATTCTGGATTTGAATCCTGGCTTCAGTCACAACATGTGAAAGCTCACAAAAGGTAATCAATCCCTGTCTGCCACCTCTGTTGCCTCATCAAGAAAATAAGAATAATAGAGAATTTCCTCCTTCTCACTACTGCATTTGACAATAGTATTTTCTTCTCTGGATTATCATTTGAACATTAAAGCTACCATTTACTGAGCACTAAACATTTGTGTATGTCAGTTCCTGTTGCTGTTAGAGTAAAAAAAAATTCTTTTTGGGAGGCAGGGTAGGAGATGGAGAAGGGTCGGTTAGCAGGTATTAAAAAACCACTATCAGACAGAAGTTCTAGTGTTTTATAGCACAGTAGGATGACTATAGTTACAATAATTTATTGTATGTAAACAAAAAAGAACAAAGTAGAAGGCCTTGTACTTCCTGAATTCACTACTACTACAAAGCTGAAATCAAAACAGCATGGTAGGGGCTGGGGTGTGGCTCAGTGGTAGAGTACTCGCCTAGCATGCATGAGGCACTGGGTTCGATCCTTAGCACCACATAAAAACGAACTAATGTATCCACCTAAGACTAAAGATACATACATAAATAAATATTTTTTTAAAAAACAGCATGGTATTGGCATAGAAGCCAACTGATTTTCAACAAAGGTGCTAAAAGGGCACCCAGGTGCTCATCTGTAATACCATTGATCAGGAGGCTGAGGCAGGAGAATTGTAAGTTTGAGGCCTGCCTTATCTCAAAACAAAAAGGGGTGGGGATGCGGCTCAGTGGTAGAGCACACTGGGTTAAATCCCCAGTACCCACCCCTACACACACACAAAAAGGTACTAAAACACACATTGGAGATCTTGGAAAATCTTCCTCATCAGCTTTTGGCGGATGTAACAGCGTGATTGGCATCTTAATAGACATTGTCTCCCATCACAAAGGAGAGATCTCGGAACTATACAAAAGCAATACAAATTTATAGGAGAAAAATAACAATACAACAGTCACACAGAGCTAGAAAGAAACGTGAGCAACATGAAAAAACAAGGAAAGAAAGGACCACAAACAATGCAGGACAACTCAGCAATAGAGGAGATAATAGCTATAGCAGAAAGAATATCAGATAAAGATTTCAAGATATGGTTTCAGATGACCTGGAGTCTGAAGGAAGACTTTAGACAGCAAATGCAGACATTGAAAGATCACTTTGACAATGAATTACATAAACAAATCCAAGAAGCAAAAGATAAAAGATTAACTCTACAGGGAGATAGAGGAGATATATATATATATATATATATATATATATATATATATATATATATATGAAGGAAATAATAAACCAAATTAAAAACTCAAATGAGAGTATCACCAGCAGAGTAGAACACTTAGAAGTCAGAACATCAGACAACAAAGACAAAGTATATCATCTCGAAAAGAGTGTAGACAGCTCAGAAAAGGCTGATAAGAAACCACAAGAAGAATATTCAAGAAATTTGGGATAACATAAAGAGACCAAATTTAAGAGTTATTGGGATAGAGGAAGGTATAGAGGTCCAAACCAAAGGAATGAGCAATCTGTTCAATGAAATAATTTTAGAAAACTTTCCAGACATGAAGAATGAAATGGAAATCCAAATCCTAGAAGCCTACAGGCCATTGAATGTACAAAACCACAAGAGATCCACACCAAGACACATTATAATGAAAATGCCCAACATACAGAACAAGGAGAGAATTTTAAAAGCCACAAGAGAAAGAAAGCAGATTACATTTAAGGTAAACCAATTAGGTTAACAGCTGATTTTTCAACACAGTCTCTGAAAGCTAGAAGATCCCGGAACAACATATTTCAAATGCTGAAAGATAATGGGTTCCAACCAAGAATCTTGTATCCAGCAAAATTAAGCATCAGATTTGAAGATAAAATAAAAACCTTCCACTATAAACAAAAGTTATAAGAATTTGCAGCTAGAAAACTTGTGCTTCAAAACATCCTGGAAAAACATTACATGAAGACAAAATGAAAAATAACAATGAAAATCAACAGTGGGAGGTAATACAGTAAAGGAAAAACTAATCAAAGAGGAAAAACAAATCAAGTTAAATAACAAAAATAAACAAACATGGCTGGAAATACAAACCATATCTCAATAGTAACCCTAAATGTTAATGGCTTAAACTCACCAATCAAAAGACATTCACTAGTAGACTAGATTTAAAAAAAAGATCCAACAATATGCTGCTTACAGGAGACTCATATGATAGGAAAAGACATACACAGACTGAAGGTGAAAGGTTGGGAAAAACCATACCACTCACATGGACCTCAGAAGCAAGCAGGGGTGTCCATACTCATATCAAATAAAATAGACTTCAAGCCAAAGTTAATCAAAAGGGATAAAGAAGGACACTACATACTGGTAAAGGGAACCATTTACCAACAAGACATAACAATCATTAATATATATGCCCCAAATAATGGTGCAGCTATGTTCATCAATCAAACGCTTCTCAAGTTCAAGAGACAAATAGACCACAACATAATAATCATGGGTGATTTTTAACACACCTCTCTCACCACTGGACAGATCTTCCAAATAAAAGTTGAATAAAAAAACTATAGAACTCAATAACCCAATTAATAACTTAGACTTAATTGACATATATAGAATATATCAACCAACATCAAGCGGATACACTTTTTACTCAGCAGCATATGGATCCTTCTCAAAAATAGACCATATATTATGCCATAGGGCAACTCTTAGCAAATACAAAGGAGTGGAGATATTACCATGCATTTTATCCAATCATAATGGAATGAAATTGGAAATCAATGATAAAATAAGGAAGAAAAATTCCTACACCACATGGAGAATGAACAATATGCTACTGAATGAACAATGGGTTACAGAAGACATCAAGGAGGAAATTTAAAAAATTCTTAGAGATAAATGAAAACACAAACACAACATATTGAAATCTCTGGGACACTATGAGCAGTACTAAGAGGAAAATTCATTGCATGGAGTTCATTCCTTAAAAGAAGAAAAAGCCAACAAATAAATGACCTCACACTACCTCTCAAAGCCCTAGAAAAAGAAGAACAAATAAGCAGCAAATGCAGTAAAAGGCAAGAAATAGTTAAAATCAGAGCTGAAATCAATGAAATTGAAACAAAAGAAACAATTTTTAAAAATTGACAAAACTAAAAGTTGGTTCTTTGAAAAAATAAATAAGATTGACAGACCCTTAGCCATGCTAATAAAGAGAAGAAGAGAGAGAACCCAAATTACTAGCATACAGGATGAAAAAGGCAGTATCACAACAGACACTACAGAAATACAGAAGATAATTAGAAATTATTTTGAAACCTTATACTCCAATAAAATAGAAGATAGTGAAGGCATCGATAAATTCCTTAAGTCATATGATCTGCCCAGATTGAGTCAGGAAGATACACACAACTTAAACAGATCAATATCAAGTAGAAGAAGCCATCAAAAGATTACCAACCAAGAAAAGCCCAGGAACAGACAGATATACAGCAGAGTTTTACAAGACATTTAAAGAAGAACTAATACCAATACTCTTCAATCTATTTCAGGAAGTAAAAAAGAGGGAGTAGTTCCAAATTCATTCTATGAGGCCAATATCATCCTGATTCCAAAACCAGACAAAGACACTTCAAAGAAAGAAAACTTCAGACCAATATCTCTAATGAATATGGATGCAAAAATCCTCAATAAAATTCTGGCAAAGCAGATACAAAAACATATCAAAAAGATTGTGCGCCATGATCAAGTGGGATTCATCCCTGGGATGCAAGGTTGGTTCAACATATGGAAATCAATAAATAAATGTAATTCATCACATCAATAGACTTAAAGATAAGAACCATATGATCATCTCGATAGACACAGAAAAAGCATTTGACAAAATACAGCACCCCTTTATGTTCAAAAAAACTAGGGATAACAGAAACTTACATCAACATTGTAAAAGATATCTATGCTAAACCTTAGGCCAGCATCATTCTAAACAGAGAAAAACTGAAGGCATTCCCTCTAAAATTTGGAACAAGACAGGGATGCCCTCTCTCACCACTTCTATTCAACATAGTTCTTGAAGCACTGGCCAGAGCAATTAGACAGATGAAAGAAATTAAAGGAATAACTATAGGAAAAGAAGAACTTAAATTAGCACAATTTGCTGATGATATGAGTCTATACCTAGAAGACCCAAAAAACTCTACCAAGAAACTTCTATAACTAGTAAATGAATTCAGCAAAGTGGCAGGATATAAAATCAACACCCATAAATCAAAGGCATTCCTGTATATCAGTGACAAATCCTCTGAAAAGGAAATGAGGAAAACTACCCCATTTTATAATAGCCTCAAAAAAATAAAATAAAATACTTGGGAATCAACTTAATAAAAAAGGTGAAAGATCTATACGATGAAAACTACAGAACCCTAAAGAGAGAAATAAAGGAAGACCTTAGAAGATGGAAAGATCTACTTTGCTCATGGATAGGAAGAATTAATATTATTAAAATGACCATATTACCAAAAGCACTATACAGATTCAGTGCAATTCAATCAAAATCCCAATGGCATTCCTCACATAAATAGAAAAAGTAATTATGAAATTCATATGGAAAAATAAGAGACCCGGAATAGCTAAAGCAATTCTAAGCAGGAAGAGTGAAACAGGTGGTATCGCTATTCAAGATCTTATACTATACTACAAAGCAGTAGTAACAAAAACAGCATGGTACTGGCACCAAAACAGGCTGGTAGATCAATGCTACAGAATAGAGGACACAGAGACTAACCCACAAAACTACAACTACCTTATATTAGACAAAGGTGCTAAAAGCATGCACTGGAGAAAGGATAGCATCTTCAACAAATGGTGCTGGGAAAACTGGAAATCCATATGCAACAAAATGAAGTTGAACCCCTATCTCTCACCATACACAAAAGTTAACTCAAAATGGATCAAGGATCTAGGAATTAAACCAGAGACTCTGCATCTAATAGAAGAAAAAGTAGGCCCTAATCTCCATCACATGGGGCTAGGCCCCAATTTCCTTAATAAGACACCTATAGGACAAGAATTAAAACTAAGAATCAACAAATGGGATGAATTCAAACTAAAAAGTTTTTTCTTATCAAGAGAAATAATATGTGAGGTAAATAGGAAGCCTACATCCTGGGAACAAATTATTACCCCTCACACATCAGATAGAGCTCTAATCTCTAGGGTATACAAAGAACTCAAAAAGCTAAACACCAAAAAAAAAAAAAAAAAAAAAAAAAACAAATAACCCAATCAACAAATGGGCCAAGGACCTGAACAGACATTTCTCAGAAGAGGATATACAATCAACCAACAAATATACGAAAAAATGCTCATCATCTCTAGCAATCAGAGAAATGTAAATTAAAACTACTCAAAGATACCATCTCACTACAGTAAGAATGGCAGCCATGATGAAGACATACAAAAACAAGTGCTGGCAAGGATGCGGGAGAAAAAAGGTACACTCATACACTGCTGGTGGGACTGCAAATTGGTGCAGCCAATTTGGAAAGCAGTATGGAGATTACTTGGAAAGCTGGGAATGGAACCACCATTTGACCCAGCTATTTCTCTTCTCAAACTATACTCAAAGGACCTAAAAATAGCATACTACAGGGCCACAACCACATCAATCTTTATAGCAGCACAATTCACAATAGCTAGACTGTGGAACCAACCTAGATGCCCTTCTTTAGATGAATGAATAAAAAAAATGTGGCATTTATATCCAATGGAATATTACTCAGCACTAAAAAACTAATAAGATCATGGCATTTACAGGGAAATGGATGGCATTAGAGCAGATAATGCGAAGTGAAGTTAGCTAATCCCTAAAAAACAAAGGCCGAATGTCTTCTCTGATATAAGGGGGGTTACTCAAAATGGGGTAGGGAGGAAGAGCAAGGGAAGAAGACCTCTACATAGGGAAGAGAGATGGGAGGGAAAGTGAGGGAGAAGGGGAATTGCATGGATGGTGAAAGGAGACCCTCCTCGTTATACAAAATATGTGTATGAAGATGTGAGAAAAAAAATAGTGTTACCTTAGATTAGGTAGAGAGAAGTGATGGGAGGGGAGGGGAGGGGACGGGGGGGATAGGAAGGATAGTAGAATGAAACAGACATTATTATTACTGTGTGTATATACGTGACTGCATGACCAATGTGATTCTGCAACCTGTACACTCAGAAAAATGAGAAATTATACCCCATCTGATTCAAATGTATGATATGTCAAGGTCATTGTACTGTCATGTGTAACTAATTAAAACGAAAAAACACATTGGAGAAAACACAGTCTTTTCCATAAATGCTTTTCAATAAATATCCACACTCAAAAGAATAAAAGTAGACCCCTATTTCTCACCAGAGACAAAAATCAACTTAAAATGGGTCCTCTTGGATAAGACCCCAAACAAACAGAAAACAAAATAAAAATAGACAAATAGGATTGCACCAAAATAAAAACCTTCTTCACAGCAAAGGGAATAATCATCAGAGAGAAGAAACAACCTAAAGAATAGGAGAAAAATTTTCAAACTACACCTCTAACAAGAGGATAATATCCAGAGTATATAAAGAAAGTTGGGCATTGTGATGCACATCAGTAATCCCAGCAACTCTAAAGCAGAGGCAGGAGGATTTCAAGTTATCCCAGCAGATTGGAAGGCTGAGGCAAGAGGATTGTGAGTTCAACACCAGCCTCAGTATCTTAGCAAGACCCTGTCTCAAAATAAAATATAAAAAAGGGCTGGGGATGTGGCTCAGAAATTAAGCACCCCTGGGTTCAATCCTCAGTACCAAAAAAAAAAAAAAAAAAAAAAAATTTAAAAAATAAACAAAATATTAACTATTTCACAAAAGACATACAATTCTTTAGTGGGTGCATGAAAAAGTGCTCAATATCATTAATCATTGGAGAAATAACAGTCAAAACCACAATAAAATATCACCCCCCACCAATAAGAATGGCTATTATCAAAAAAGGACAAAAGAAGATGGGCCTGGTGGTGCACTCCTGTAATCCTAGCAGCCTAGGAAGCTGAGTCAGGAGGACTTCAAGTTCAAAGCCAGTCTCAGCAACTTAGTGAGACCCTAAGCAACTTATCGAGACCCTGTCTCTCTGAAAGACCCTAGGTCAATTCCCAACACAAAATTAATTAATTTATTAATTAATCAATTAAAATCTTTATGGTACTTGACCTTGAACCTAGGGCCTTGCACATGATAGGCAAGAGCTCTATCACTGAGCTTCAACGCAGACCCTTTTATTTTAATTTAAAACAAGGGTTCACTAAGTTGTTGAGGGTGTCCTCAAACTTGTGATCGTCCTGCTTAAGCCTCCTGAGTAGCTTGGATTAGAAGCATGCACAATTGTACCCAGATTAATCAATTAAACTTAATAAAGGGGGAGATAGGCCCAAATTTTTACATATATTCACCAAAATACAAGTTAAAGAAGATTCATAGCAACACAGCTCACAGTAGCTCCAGACTAGAAACAACCCAAATATCCATCAACACAGAATAAATTGAGACATATCCATGCAATGGATACTACACAATGATAAAAATGAATAAACTACAAGCACACACAAAAATATAGATGAATATCATGAACATAATATTGAGCAAAAGAACCCACAACAGTCTATATACTTTGAGTCATTTATATAAAATTCAAAAATAGTCAAAACTAATCTATGCTGTTAGTTTCGGGTTTTTGTTTGTTTGTTTGTTTTTGCAGTATTGAGAATTGAACCCAGGGCTTGGTGCATACTACTAATCTATGCTGTTAGAAATCAAGATAGTGGTGTCCCTTGGGGGATGGGATAGTGACCAGAGGAGGGTTCTGGGAAAACTGAAATGTTTTTGATTTACCTGCTGGAATATACTGACTTGTGACAATTCATTGATCTGTACACTTGTGATTTGGTAATTTTTCAGCGTGTTTGTTATGATTCAATTAAAAGATTATTCTACACATATACAAACATATAAGTGGATGAGCTCATGTTTTTTCATTATCACTTATCAGCATGCATTTTAAACACTATTTCATACACAATATCACTTTAAGTGGGCATAGAGTGTTTACTACATGTGAATATCATAATTAATTTAATAAACTCTCCATAGTAGAACATTTATGCTCTACTTTTCTGCCAGTATAAAGAGAACATGGCAATAAACAAGCTTATTTCATCTTTGTATTTTTTTCTCATTACTTTGGAGTTGTTTTTTATTTGTCTGTTTGGGTTTTTTTGTTGTTGTGGTGGTTTTGTGGTTTTTTTTGGGGGGGGGTACTTGATATTGAACCCAGGGACACTTAACCATTCAGCCACATCCCCAGCCCTTTTGTAATATTTTATCTAGAGACAGGGTCTCACTGAGTTGCTCCTTGCTGAGGCTGGCTTTGAACTTGTGATCCTCCTTCTTCAACCTCCTGAGGCACTGGGATTACAGGCGTGCACCACTGTGACCAGATGAAGATTTTTTTGTAGTTGTAGATTCTATGGACAGGATTCCTTTATTTTATTTGTTTATTTTTATATGGTGTTAAGGATGGAATCAGTGCTTCACACATGCCAGGCAAGCACTCTGTCACTGAGCTACAGCCCCAGCCCTGGAGATTTTTTTTTAAAACCTCATTCCTTCTTTCCTCCCACCCATTCCCCACATTATTTCACCATACTTATTTCACCATATTTATCTATGTAAGTGTGAAATCCTTGTTCATATCACAAAAACAGAATCACATGCTTTGCTCTGAAATAATCTTTAAATTTGTTTTTGTCCAAAGAACATAGAAATCCCTCTAAAGGAATGGATACAGATTTAACATATTTTAAATGTAGCTGCACCATGATATTAGTTGATCATTCTCCTACTGAGAACATACAGGTCGTTTCTAGGTCTTAGCCATTAAAAATAATCCTGAAATAAATTTCCTTGTATATATAACTTTACTGTGCCAGTTATTTGT
The DNA here is from genome assembly GCF_047511675.1 of Marmota flaviventris. Lineage (NCBI taxonomy): Eukaryota > Metazoa > Chordata > Mammalia > Rodentia > Sciuridae > Marmota > Marmota flaviventris. The sequence continues at coordinate 45,268,276 of NC_092506.1, forward strand.
GCAAATTCACCCTTTTTGACAGCTCTGTAAAAAAGAGTCTGGGCCCTTTAAATGTTTCCTCTGCTGAAGCCATGTCAGTAGAGGGTGCTAGAGAGACATAGTTCTTGCAGTGCATGGCCAACAGTATCAGCAATGACTTCCACCCCACACTCTTGAGTAGTTTTGTAGAAGAGCACCTTCAGTAAGACATCTCCCTGTGAACAGCTTTCCCCAGCTCCCTAGAAGGCAGATATCAAGTTCCAGAGGTCAGATTTCCAACAAGTTCCATTCATTTCTCTGCCACTCAGTGAGCCATAATAATGTCTTCTCCAACAAGTCTGGATGTGAGCTGTAGTGCAGGGGATTACTCTCTGGATGTTCTATCTCAATTATAGGGGTAGTGGTTGTTTTCTATAGTCTCTAGAATTCTCTTTACTTCTGGAAGAGAGTGCATGTACTGGAGATTGAACCCTGGCCCTTTTTAGTCTTTATTTTTGAGACAGGGTCTCACTTAGTTGCCCAGGCTGGCCTTGAACTTGACAATCTTCCTGCCTCAGACTCCTAAGGAGCTGGGATTGCAAGCATGCACCATTGTGTCCAGCTAGAAATCTCTTTACTTCTTCCTAGCCAGTCCCTCTTTATGCTAATCCCCTGTTATGATTCATTAACATATGAAACTTCCCTCTCTTTTAGACCCAGACTAACATAATAACTACCAAGGCTTGAATGTATCATGTTTGTTGCTGTTTGTTTTTCCTGTCCTTCTCCTACTGAGAGTATCCAGGTTATTTCTAGATTTTTGCTAATACACATAAACCTGAAATTAATATATTTGTATATTTGAAGTTTTATATCTGTGGGTTCCTTCCCAAATTGGGATCGCTGCTTCATAGGCACCAAGAATCCTTGGTTGATTCATGTGAGTGAAAGACCTTCAGATCACCACCTGCCAAAACCTTTCTGCCCACTTCTTGTTTTTAGCAAATGGCCTTGTCTTTTACTTGACTGATAAAAGGCAAATTATCTCATTTAGTGTTTTGGGTTTTATCCTCCCTCTTCCTTTATTCTTTTTTCTAAGGAAAGGTGTCCCTCCCCAACTCCAAGGCTAACTGCCTCTGTGTTTTATCCATCCACTCATCAAACTAGCATTTAGTGAGTTCCTTCTATAAGCAGGCTCTGTGCTAGGGGCTGGGGATATGGAGATAAACAAGACATGGTCCATGCACTCACAGTGCCCTTTGCTTGTCTTCTTGGAGTTTATTGTTTAAAAAAAAGTTATAGATGAACACAATATCTTTATTTTGTTTTTTTTTTTCTTTTTTAAAATTTGTTTTAATTAGTTACACATGACAGTACAATGATTTTGACATATCATACATTTGAATCAGATGGGATATAATTTCTGAGTGTACATATTTTGTTTACTTATTTTTTATGTAGTGCTGAGGATCAACCCCAATGCCTCACACATGCTAGACGAGCGCTCTTACCATTGACCACAACCCCAGCCCAAGTTTATTCTTTTTTATGAACCCTCTCTTATCTCTTCAAACACTCTACCTAATGTGCTTGCCCTTAAAATAATCTCTCTGGACCCATATTCCCTTTTACACTACTGTCCTCACATGTTCTTCTTACTGCCAAACTTCCCAGTAGTGGCCCCAACCCTATTTTCTATCACCTCACTTGCCCTTCTGCCCAGTGTTATCTGAGCTCTAAACGTCCCCTATCATAGTCAAAGAACAATCTAGCAAGTTAGGAATTAAGGCAAAACATAACAACTTGTTATATTATATGAAGCTGAAATCCCTCGAGGAACTGTAACCACAGGAAGAGTCATTTGTCCTGTCTTTCCCTATATGCAATGAACCATAAATAAGATTCTTCCTGGAGGGATGTCCTCCACGTACTGTGTTATGCTCGCATTCGGGACCCCCAAAAAACCACCAGAGACCAAGATCGATGTAAACAGCAAAGAGGTGTTTATTGCGAGCTAGCACACAGCAACTGGTGACACTGAGAGGCCCCAAGCCCAGGGTTTGCAGCAGTTTTATACATTCTTTGGAGAAGGCAGGGACCCCCACATACATCATAGCATTTCTTAGCAAATCATCACACACCGCAGAAAAATCAAATAACAACTCTAAAACATGATTAGCACATTCACTGGTGGGAACAAGTTGGGTAGGGGTGATTGGTTACTACAAGAGGGGGATTCGTTTGAACTGATTGGTTTAAGCCAAAAGGGGTGTTTGTGCTAAACTACATGGTTTCCCAACACGTTATCAACCACCATAAACTACTGGGAGGGTCATCTGGCATCCCAGGTATTTCCCTGTCTCATACTGATTGGTGGCTGCTAGGGGGTTGCTATGGATCCCCACCTAGCCTGAGTCAGGGACACCTGGCACAGCAGATCTCTCCTGTTATTTGTAGATAAACAATTTAGTAGGGTGAGAATGTGCCTAGGAGTGCTCTGTGGGTCTTTCCAAGGACAAAGGTGATGTCCCTTCCTTGGACAGGCTTTGCTCTGAGGTAGAGGCTGGTTTTTCAACTGAGAGTGGAAAACAGTCTCCCTTATCGGAGACTGGTAACTGGGGCTGCACTGAGCCTGAATAAAGAAACTCTTTGAAGGAACCCTTATCTCCCACTAGCTTCTACATCCTTCCCTCCCCCAAATCTCCTACTAATATCCCTAGAATTTACTAGTCCTGACGATACCAATTTCCCTGCCATTTCTTCAATATGTATTTTTCTTTGTGTGACATGTATAAAAGTATCATATTTTGGTTAGTTCTTCAGACTTCACTCTCTTATGAAGATCCCCATGCACATGTAAAATTAATAACATTTTAGGCTTTTTTGTTGTTGTTGTTAATCAGCTCTTATATAAATTAGGTTCCTGAATCCAGTCAAAGAGCCTACATTGGAACCAAAAGTGGTAGAGGGGAGATCTCTCCCCTATAAAGTCAACACTTATGTACTAATCCCAATCCAAAGGTCATCTCATGCTTCATGGTGCTCAGCATCTCTGCATTTTAGTATTACTGGACAACTTCTCCTCCTTCTCCTCCTTTTCCTAAAAATTATCATCCTTGTTTTACCTGCAAGCAACAAAAAAAATTGACTCAAGCCAGTTTAAGCATAATAATACAGTGTGAAGCAAAAATATGAACACATGCATGGGAATGATAAAAACTACACCTAGGATGATGATTATCTCTTCTGTGGAGTGAGGAGACTGATTTGAGATGGTACACAGGATTTCAACTATGTTTGTAATGTTTTGGGTCATAGCTGGGCAGTGACTACATAGGTTATTTTTATATTCTTTTTTTTTTCCAATACTGGGCATTGAGCCCAGGTGTACTCTACCACTGGGATACATTACTAGCCCTTTTAAAATTTATTATGAGACAAGGTTTCTCTAAGTTGCCCAGACTGGCCTCAAATTTGCAATCCTCCAGACCCAGTCTCCCGTATTGCTTGGATTACAGGCATGTACCACCATAACCAGTGTTACATTTTTCTTTATACATTTTTACTTGTCTGAAATATTTTACCACAAGAAGGCATAATCATACACCAACTGTATAGAACATGGTAGGTATGTATGTAATAATGATCGCTAGTGTGAAAAAAGCACAAGATGATTTTTGGTTAAAAATGAAAGATGGTCACATGTGTTGATTTACTTTCCCTCTTGAAGTCACACTAATAGAATAATAATTGCAGGCATTTATGAGATGCTTACTACTCATAAGGTTCAAAGCTCCTTGCATGTATTACATCTTTAATCTCATAACAATTGTATGAAATTGGTATCTTTTTATTCCTGTTTTATAAATGAAGGCTTAAAGAAATTTTATTGTTTTCTGAAGAAATCAAGTTAACAGAGGTATAATTTATTATACCAGGCATAGTAGAAAGTAATAGTAAGGCATTAGATTGAAATCAGGAAAATTAGGTTTAAAAAATTCCCACTGAATGATAGAACCACTTGGTTGCTTCTTCACCAATTCCAATAAACTGGGAAAAATATATAGTAGCTAAAATAAAATATTCCAAACTAGAGTTGCAATCTAATAAAGAGTACATAAACAAACAAACAAACAAATAAATAAATATGAAATACAAGAGAGCTAGGTCTGGTGGTACAACCCGTATGGCAAGTTTGAGACCAGCTTCAGCAATTTAGGATCTAAGCCATTAGCAAGACCCTGTCTCAAAATAAAAAATATAAAGGGCTGGGGATGTGGCTCAGAGGTTAAGCGCCTCTGAATATAATTCCCAGCAGCTCTCCCCCAAAATAGGATATAAAAAATTGAAGGTGGGCTAGGGATGTAGCTCAGTGATAGAGTGCTTGCCTAGCATGTGTGAAACCCTAGACTGGATCCCCAACACCGCTGATGAGGGATGGATTAAAGGTTAGGAGGAAAGTCCAAGAGATCCACTATGAGTTCTAGAAAGAAAATAGAAGAACAGAGAATTTTGTTTTTTAAAAATTCCAGGGGGGGCTAGGAATGCAGCTCAATGTTACAGCACTCCCATTTGCATGTACAGACAATAGAACTAAGCAAAACAAAACAAATTTTGAGAGTGATATGGCCAGTAAAATGGCCAGCAAAGGGTATGCCTACACATTTTTGTGATGTTTTAGAACAATAGAAACAGAAAGTATTAGGAGTTTTGTTATTTGAGAAAACACACACACACACATATACACACACACACACACACTCTCCAACAGCAAGCAGTAGCAGCAGAGACAACAAAAATAAGTCCCACACAATGGACTTAGAATCAATGGCATCAGACTTTTCAGCAAAAATACAAGCTAAAAGACAGTGGAACAATACCTTCAAAATACCGAGTGAAAAATATTTGGAACAAGTTTATTGAGATATGATTGAAATTCGAGAAAATGTACAAATTGAAAGTGTGCAATTTGATTAGTTTTCATATAAGAGATCTCTCTCTCGTATACACACACACACACACACACACACACAGGTGTTGGTTAGGTCGTGACTAGGCTCTCCTTCAAATATATATATATGTATTTTTTTTTTTTTTCATTGAAACCATCACCATGTTACTGGATTCCTTGAATCCTTGACTCCGTCCCTGGTCATCCCAACAGACCAGGCTCTGCCACTCATTCCAATGTCAATGAAAAGAAAAGCAGTGGTGAAGGCCAGGAAAGGAGCTTTTAATGAATGTGGCCATGCTAGGAAGAACAGATATAAGGGTATGGTTGTAACACGGAGTGTGGTTGTCAGGTGAGTTCAAATTCAAAGAATGAAATCCAGAGACACAAGGGTTAGTGTAAAGTAACAGGATTTATTAGAGTAATAGAAAGAAAGCAGAAATCCCAAAGCAGGGAGGGTTGCTAATGGGTGTCTGCTGTCTACGGGGCTTTCTGGGTTTAATCTGTCCCTGTAGATGACTGGCGGGATGACATGTAAATACAGGATTCAGAAAGGGGCCAATCAACTTTGTCTTCTTCAGTAATTCTGGAGAAAAGTGACTTCTAGGGCTTTATTAGCACAAGGCTGGGGAGTGGGTAAAGGTTTGTTGGTGCAAGAGGAAGTGCTTTAGAGAACATTTTGGTCATGTCTAGGGACTGTTAAGGAATTGTCCTTGTGTCCTTGTGGCTAGGACCAGCTGGAGTCAGAAGACTGATTTCCCATTCTCTCATCCTCTTTCTTCTTTGAGACCCTTTTCCTGGATGACTATGGGTAGTCTATCTTCCTGCCTAATAGTTACTAAAGATTTGTCTTCAAGGACTAACAGAAACTTTGAGGTTTTGTAGAAAAGGGGAACAAAGACAACAGTTGTGGGCTCATATGGCTTGGGGTGTTGTATAGATAGATGATAGAGTAAGTCATCCTGGTCAGGTTTCTGGTTGATAATTATCAACCAGACTGGTTCTATGAGGCTCTGAGGTCATCATCGCATGAAAGGGCAATTCGGTTCCCATCCTGTGATGATTGCTCCAGCTTAGGGAAGCAGCTTCATTCATCATGCAGTTATTGCTCCCACTTATGGGGGCAACCTCATCATGGGGTGATCTATGCTGTGAGGCTTGCTGTAGCTCAAGGTTAGCTTCAGTCCCTCGTTATAAAGATGATCATCAGTTAGGCCTGTAGTTCCTGGAATCCAAGGTAACTACAAAAGAAAATGTCTCAGGAAGAAAATATGTTTAATAGGCAAATGAATTCAGAAAGGGACAAAATAGAGTTGGTTAGGTCAGTAACAAGGCTCTCCTTCAACCATACTCAATATTTTCATGATGCATAGAAAGTTTCCTTAACCCACTTTGTAATCTATTTCTCTATTTCCCTAGGCAAACTTTGATCTGCTTTCTGTCATTATAGATTAGTTTTGGTTTTTATAGGTATTTTATATTAATGGAATCTTACAATATGCAATCATATTTTTCTATCTTATTTCAATCAACATAAAGATTTTGAGAATCATGTGTGATATTTGAATATTGATAGCCTATGAATTTTTTGCTTAGCATTTCATTGTATGGGTATACCATAATCATTTGTCCATTCACTTTATTGGTGAACATTTGGGCATTTCCAATTTGGGGGCTAATAGTTATGAACATTCATGTACACATCTTTGTTGGAAATACATATTCATTTTCCTTAAGTAGAGGCCTATCTGTAGCTAAATTGCATAGTAGGTATATGTTTGAGAAAAAAAAACTTAACTTTAATTTTTCTCTTCTTTTGAGAGAGAGAGAATTTTTAATATTTATTTTTTAGTTTTTGGCAGACACAACAACTCTGTATGTGGTGCTGAGAATCGAACCCGGGCCGCACGCATGCCAGGAGAGCGCGCTACCGCTTGAACCACATCCACAGCCCTAAGTTTAAATTCTTTTTCAGCAGGGGCTGGGGATGTGGCTCAAGCAGTAGCGCGCTCGCCTGGCATGTGTGCGGCCCGGGTTCGATCCTCAGCACCACATACAAACAAAGATGTTGTGTCCGCCGAGAACTATAATAAATAAATAAATTCTTATTCAGCAGACTTGAGGAAAGCAAATGGAGATGTTGTCAAACATTTAAGAACTAACAAAAGGGGTGGGGGCGTGGCTCATCAGTAGAACATTTAAGAACTAACAAAAGGGGTGGGGGCGTGGCTCATCAGTAGAACACTTGCCTAGCATGTGAGAAGCCCTGGGTTTGATCCCAGCATTGCAAAGAGGAAAGCACCTCAAAATAACTATCTGTACCTAATGTCAGAAGCTATTACAATGTGCACTTTAGAAAAAACAGTGTGAGCAGGGTGTTAGGTAGCAATTACACATGAGCAGTGTGTCAGAAGTTTAAGAAAATATCTACTGCAGAGTAAATTGGCTGGTTAATCTCAACAGTTCTCCCTCAGTAGCACCACAAAGTCTGAGAAGATAGCTATTTCAGGACCTTTGCCTGACTTGAGCACTACAAACCATCACTTTTACATAAAGGAGGAAGATTGATAAAATCAGGAGGCAAGAACCAAAGGACAAGGATATGTTCACTCAAAAGAGTCTAATTGCTAAAACATCTTAAGCATGGCCTTATACCCAGACCAGAGATTCCAGATCCAGGACAGCAGGATGATTAAGACTGGAGCCCACCAATTATAAATTCTGTAAAACGAGTTCCAATTAGGACCTGTGAGCCAAGATAACCAAGAATTGCCTTTAGGCTGGTTAACTAATGTAGTCCATCAATCTAGAGCAGAGAGAGAGAAAGAGAGAGAGAGAGAGAGAGAGAGAGAGAGAGAGAGAGAGAGAGAGACTGACTTGGGTGGGACCTTCTGATAAATCTCATCCAAAAAAGGCAAATGCTGGGACACAAAATGAGTTCTCACAGAGGACTCTCTCCCTTGATGGTGTTTTTCATCCTTCTTTTTTCTCTCCTAATAAATAGTGCTATTTTTTAAACTGTCTTATGTTTGCTCAAAATACTCTCATGCAAGACATAAGAGCTGAAAATATATGCAATCTGCCATAAGATCTTATTTCAGGTTCAGTCTTATCCCACTCCCTCACCCATTCCACCCCCTTATAGGGATTTAATCCAGAGGTGCTTTACTACTGAGCCACAATCCCAGCCCTTTTAGTTTTTATTTTGATACAAGGTTTTGCTAAGTAGCTTAAGGCCTCCGTAAGTTGCTGATGCTGGCTTTGAACTTGTGATCCCCCTGCCTCAGCACCGCCTCCAGTCACTAGGATCACAGGTGTGTGCCACTACACCTGGCTTCCATAAAAGTTTTTTTAAGTTATATTTTGTAAATACATTGCTGGTAAAGACAAATATACTAATATTATATATTAAAACATTTTCTAAGTGGGGATGTAGCTCAGTGGCAGAGTGCTCAGAACCACACTGATCCCCACACCACAAAAATAAAAATAAAACTTCTTCAGCCCAAAAGTTATTTTTTTTCCTGTTTGAATTTAAAAGAAGTTAAAATATTTTCATGTGTTCTTAAAGGGACTGTGATCCCTAGGCACTATGTGTACTGTAACCCAAAGAGACATTGTTCATTCTTGATTAATAAAGACCTGCATGGAATTATTCTTTGATTTAACTGTTGGGAAAATGAGGGTAAAGTTTAATGATTTGATTAAGGCAATGGGATTCAGGGGACTACCCTAGAGTTGGGAGTGGGGCCTATCCCACCCTGATGGAATTTCTACAATGGGAGAGGAAATGGTAATGATGCCAGAGAAATAATCAAACTATGCACTGCAGATGTGAGCAATTTATAGAAGAAGAAAAGGAAAAACAAATCATCAATTAGCATATGAAAAGATGCTGGCTAATAATTGAGGATATGCAAAATAAGACAATGAGATATTTTTTCACCCATCAAATTGGCAAAAGTTTGATAATATCCAGATCTGATGAGGTATAGAGAAAAGTGTGCTCCAATATATTGCTGATAGGGCTCTAAATTGGTATGCCCTTTTTGGAGGACAAATTGGTAGTAGTTATCAAAATTTAAAAAAGCATTCCTTCATCCTAGCAACCCAATCTCTAAATATCTAAATAACTAACAGGGAAACAGGATCATTGTACAAAAAAGCAAATCCAAGGATATTCACTACAACACTATTCATGATAGTAAGCTTTTGTGAGAAGTCTTACAACTTATTAATAACAATATGGTTCCATAGTGGGGTGGGGGGAGGAAAGGGAAGAATGGAGGAATTTGGTTTGTGCAGAGGGGAGTGAGGGGAGGGGTGAGGCTGTGGGGATGGGAAGGATGGTAGGATGAGACAGACATTATTACCCTATATGCATGTATGATTATACTACTGGTGTGACTCTGCACCATGCAGCCAGAAGAATGAGAAGTTGTGCTCCATTTGTGTACAATGGGTCAAAATGCATTCTCCTGTCATGTGTAACTAATTAGAACAAATAAAAAATTAAAGTGTAAAAATTAAATAGCAGTATGGTTAAATAAACCATATTAAGTACATAACAAGGAATATGAATCAACATCTATGTTAAAAACCAGTAGGTCAATTTGTACTGACAGGAAAAAAACTTTTATTTTATTTATTTATTTTACAGTGTTATTTTATTTATTTATTTTACAGTGTTAGGGATCCAACCCAGCAACTCGTGCATGTTGGCTTTACCAAGAATTCTCTTTTTTTGCGGGGGGGAGGTTACTGGGGATTGAACTCAGGGGCACTCGACCACTGAGCCACATCCCCAACCCTAAATTGTATTTTATTTAGAGATAGGATCTCACCGAGTTGCTTAGCATCTTGCCTTTGCTGAGAATGGCTTTGAACTTGCAATCCTCCTGCCTCAGCCACCTGAGCCACTGGGATTATAAGCATGTGTCACCGCGCTGGCTTCTACCAAAAATTCTACCACACACACTGTGAGAAACAGAGTACCAACACTGGAGAGAACACACTAGCTACCCCTCAGCAAGGCAAATTCCAAGAGGGCATTTTTAATTCTTCTTTGTGTTGGTCACTGGACATGTTAATCATTACCTATCAGGATTTGTTTCCTTCTTTATTATTGATGAACAATTTTTATTAATTTCCCCATGTAGGGGTTTTATCGTTCTACTTTGTGAATTTACACAGAACTACATCTATTGAACCATTAAGGGTTTGATGGAGAGTATGATATGGAGATGAAATAACCAGATCTTAACAATAAGTTACAGAGAAATCTATATGTTGAGTAAAAGCATTCTCAGACCTGTTTTTGTTTAGGTTCTGATTAAAAGAGAGGTCATTGTGTAAAAGGTCTGATAATCAATTTAATAGTGTTGTTTGTGACTAAAATATGTAGAAGTAAAATTTAAATGTGGACTTAATATCATGGGAAAGTAGAATTTAAATCTGGACTTTAAATCATAGACACTCTTGTTTTGTTCCACCTGTCACCCTTCTACCTATCCTTATGTCTTCTATCCTAACCTCAACTTGATTTCTTCTGAGGTTTTTATCCTTGGCTTGCAGATGGCTATCATCTTCTTGTGTGATCCTTTGGTCTTCTTTCTGTGTGCATCTCTGGTGTGGTTTCCTTTTATTATAAGAGTCCTATATTGGCCGGGCATGGTGGTGCACACCTGTAATCCCAGAGGCCTGGGAGACTGAGGCAGGAGGATCACAAATTCAAGGCAAGTCTTAGCAACTTAGCAAGGCCCTAAGCAACTTAGTGAGACTCTCAAAATAAAAAATAAAAAGTGTTGGGAGTGTTGCTCAGTGGTTAAGCACCCCTGGGTTCAATCCTAGAAAGAAAAAAAAAAAAAAAAAGGAATGGTATGGAATCAGCCTTTCAAGGTACACAAAAGAAGCCAGCTTAATGACCTTTTGAAGTTATAATATTAAAATCCTACATGTAGAACATGGTGACTCTCCCCAAAAAGAAACACACAACTTATGAAGAGGCATAATAACAATTTATACCTTTACAAAAGAATCTTAAAACTCCCCCTTCTCTCCATCCAATCAATAGGCAACATTTCGACTCTCCCTTCCTATAAATTCCCCCTCTACCAACTGATCAAGGAGGCAGATTTGAGCTTTACCGGATCCTGGCCTCCTTGGATGTTGATCATTCAATAAAACTTTTTCTTTTTGCAAAAACTGCTGTCTGACCCACATAGGCTGGCTTCTATATGGGCCAGACAGCAGCTCTTGCTTGACATCAATATGAAAACAACAGATATATTCTACATATCTTACATAAATACAGTACATCTATCTATATATATATATATATATATATATATATATATATATATATATATATGATACAAATATTGTACTTGAGGCATAATTGTGCATATAAAAAATCTCAGAACTGAGCATGGTAACAAATGCCTATGATTCCAACTACTTGGAGGCTGAGGCCAGAGGATCACTTAAGCCAAGTTAGAGACCAGCAACCTAATATGGTAGTTTCTTCTGGGGAGGGAAGTGAGATTGAGGCTGGTGAGGATTTCTGTTATTTGAAAAGTTTTTACATCGAACATTGTATTCAAATACTTTGTCATACATACACTAAAATATACAAGAAAGTTATTTGCCTAAAGACATATAACCTTTCCACAGCAGAGCTAGGAATAAAGTCTGGACCTGTGATTGGCAAAGACCCAGCTCACTCCATTATTTTCTGTTTACATTACCTCTCTTTGCCTTTCTCCTAATGGCCCCAACCAGCCACACTCACCTTTCTTTTATTACCATATGGCTTGAATTATATATTCACCTGTTCTTCTTCACATCCCATTAACCTGAGTCCTCAGTTCTCCCCTCACCAGATTGCTGAAGCTGCTTATAAAACTGTCAGGTTGAGGTTGCTTAATTACCAGGGAACTGGGTGCTGAGACAGCTAAACACACAGGGCTTGCTCTGCTCTGCCCAAGCCTCTTCCTCTCACTCATAATAATAAAAGTGCCACTGCAGCAGATCAGTTCCCCATGGAGTCCTTTTTGGGAAGAAATCTCTGACAGACTATTTTACATCTGTAAAATTACTCTCAGAAAAGGGGCAAATATGGCTTTCTTTGAAGACTGTTTAAGGATCAAAAAAATTCATGTGAGAATCCATTATAAAGTGGAGACTACAAAACTGCTGGTTCTCCTACTTTTTTTTTTTAAGGGAAGAAAGAAAAAAATTTTAAATGGCAGTAGACACACAAGGAAAAACATTCAAACAACATCAAAGATGCAGTAAGAGGTGGCCCTCTGACTGATTCTCTCCTTTATGAGGCAACTATCCTGTAGATCATCTTCTTGGCCCCATTATTTTGGGATATAACTTTAATATAGACAAGCATATACAAGCGCACATACTCTAAGTTCACTTTAAAAAGTTTTTTTAGTTGTTGATTGACCTTTATTTTACTCATTTATTCATATGCAGTACTGAGAATGGAACCCAGTTGGCACACTAGGCAAGTGTTGTACCACTGAGCCACAACCCCAGCCCTCTAAGTTCACTTTTTTCTCATTTTTTTTGTTGTTGTGTGTACTGGGCATTGATCCTGAAATGTTATAGAAAATAATATTCCTACAAGACAGCCCCTGGGAAAAACAGAAAGATGTTGTAGTCCCAAAGGAAGGAGTGAAATTAACCAAACATTAAACCTCTCCCAGGAAATCCTTTCCCAGTAACAAGGGCCCCCCTCCCCCAGGGAAAAAGCAAACTTTCATCCCTTCCTGGGTTCATCTCTAGCACCTCCACCAAAAGCAAACATTTATCTCTTCCCAACCATAACAGGTGCTGAAGGGAGGAGGCGGATACTGAAATGCTGGGCCTTGGACTTTGACCCTTTCCCATTGCTGATGAGGCCTGGAAGGAGAAAAGCTCTGGGTAACAAAGGGTCCCAGAGGAAGAAGATGAACCTTGAACACCGAGTTCTGAGCTTCTCACAGTGACAATGAGTCCCAGGCTTTTTAGAACTTTTTTTCCTGACTGCCCAGACAGACAACTTCTGCCTCTGTCTCCTATAATTAATTCACCCTCATTGTAAACTACAAAATCAGTGCACTTCTATAACTGGCGGGCCATATTTCTACCCAGAAAATGAGCCCCTCCAGTGCCTGCCTGATTGACTCTTCTTGCTCCTTTGAGGTCCGTTTCTGTCCCAGTTATTTGTGTTTTCATTATGGTGCCGAAACTATGTTGGTTACAAAAATAACCCTTGCTCATGCTAAGCTTGCTCTACCAGGGAGCCACAACCCTAGCCCCTTATAGTCACTTTTTTTAAAGCCCTACTAGAACATATCGTCCTATATCTTGCTTTTTTTCACCTAACAATATATCTATAGAGATTATTCCATATGCATATATATGGCTCCATTTCACCTTTTTTTAAGGGTTAAATAGTTTTCCTGAGATTATACCAAAATGTATTTAATTTGTCTCCCTAATAATGAACATTATTTTCAGTCTTCTGCTTTTTCAAATCATGCTATAATGTATAACTCTGTTCAATTGTCTTTGCAGTCACGTGAATATGTTGATAGGACATATTTCTGGAAAAGCAATTTCTACATTGGAGTAGTTGCATTTTAGATTTTTGATGGATAAGAGTATACCATAGAACACAGACTGAAGCCAAGTGGTAGATCAACCACTAGGGTTGATGTGAAAATTCAACTAGTTAATATATAAAAATTGCTTAGAAGAATAGCACACAATACACAGTGTTAGATTTTATTATATTATTATTTTGCCAAATTGTCTTCAAATAGGTTAAAGTAACTTAATTTCCCACTGTAGGATCTTATTTCCTTGATTTTTATGAGCATTGCTTGGTTCCTAACATTTTAAACTTTTCTAATCTGATAGGCAAAAAGAATATCTCATTGTGATTTTAATGTTCTTCTTACTTCTCTGACCGATCTTTCACAGACTTTGCTCTTTCCTTCACCCTTGCTCTGGGCTTTCATCTACTTTTCTGACCTTATTTCCTACCATTTTCCTAATAAATGTACTACTTTTCTCAAAACCCTGATTTTTCTGACTGTCTTTGCTCATGTTTTAACTGATAGTCCATCACTTTTCTTTTTTAAGGAGAGAGAGAGAGAGAGAGAGAGAGAATTTTTTAATATTTATTTTTTAGATTTCCGTGGATACAACATCTTTATTTTATTTTTATGTGGTGCTGAGGATCGAACCCAGCGCCCCATGCATGCCAGGCGGGTGCGTTACCGCTTGAGCCACATCCCCAGCCCTCCATCACTTTATTAAAAGTTTCCAGATGAAATACAGGACACATAGTTAAATTTGAATTTCAGAGAAACAACACTGTTTTTGGTTTAAGTTTGCCTTTTAAATTTAACTGGGTATCTGCCGCAGTCTGGCTGGGCACAAATCACGAGCCACTGAAGCAGGAACAAACTTTATTTTCCAAAACTCCCGCGAATGCCGCCTTTGGCCTTCTCACACACACCAACAGGAAATCCCTCCTCCGGAATTCCCTCCTACTGCACTTCCCCAACCAATGGGAACTCTCCGGGGAGTACAGGGAGAGCTCCAAAGTAGCAGGCCTAGGCAGAGAGCAGGGGTCTAATCTCCAATTGAATGCCCATCTTAACATAATCATTATCATCTCAATGGCTTGCTGGGGTCACCTTTCAACCAAAAATGCCATGCGTCATTCCTACTTGGCTATGGCTCTCAGCAGGTATCCGTGTTTTTATTTCTGAACTGGTAACCCTACTCCCTGCACTTTGTACACCCAATGCAGTTAGCCCTGTCATCATTGTTATGTTCATACAAAAAATGAATGCCTTGGGGCTGGGACTGTGGCTCAGAGGTAGAGCACTCGCCTAGCACGGGCGGGACCCGGGTTTGATTCTCAGCACCACATAATAAAAATAAAGGCATTGTGTCCATCTTAAAAAAAAAAAAAAAAAGATTCTCTTTCTCTCCTTTAAAAAAACAAATTAATGCCTTGATCAGGCAGGGGTTGGATCTTCCCTTTCTTTGTATTGTCCATTGGGCTGAGAACACAGTATTTTTTCAGGAAATATTTGCCGAATTCAATATTAAATTTTATAAGAGTACTGGAAATTTTCTTCTTTTCCCTTATTACTCACTCCCGCCTCTAACAGTTGTTCTTGGTGATTTTGATTAACTATATATTAGCTTCCTAATCCAAGCCCTTTTAAATTATAACTTCATGTGTAAATATCTATGATACCACCAGTTATCAGTGACAAGTTCTGCTTCCTCAAATGTTGAAGTTTGAACATTACAGAAGTGGCTGAGGTAAGCCTAGAAAGCAAGTTTTATTTGAAAAATAGTAACAGATTTCTCCCAGGAGGGAGAAGAGGGCTATACCTGGTATCCTGGTAACCCAAGAAGTAGGAGAGTCCTGCTTACACATTTAGGTTTTCTTTGTTCTCCTGTTCTCTTCCCCCTATCTCTCTCCTTCCTATGTACCTATGGTTACAGGAGATGCCAGAGGGATGGCCAAAAGGTGAGAAGCTGGTAGGCTGCAAGGGCCAAAGTGGAGTGATCCAAGCAGGAAGGAAGCAGCCCAGGGGGCATTAATTGGCAGCTCCCTGTCTGCTCAGGGGGTTCTTCACTAACAACCTTCTGAGAGGAGCAGTATAGACAGGCAATCTTGGTAATCAAAGTCTCCAACTACCCAGACCCAAACCTGCTTTTCTGCCATCCGACCCTATCTATCTACACAGACTCTCTGTCTCTAATTCTTGTTTTATCTATATCAGGTCAAATGGGTTATTAAAATGTCAAGACATGGGGCTGGGGCTATGGCTCAGCAGTAGCCCATTTGCCTGGGTGAGGCACTGGGTTCGATTCTCAGCACCGCATATAAATAAATTATAAAATAAAGGTTTATCAACAACTAAAAAAAAAAAATGTCAAGAGGCATTCTAGTTGGGTTTGGTGGCACATCCCTGTAATCCCAGCTACTTAGGAGGCTGAGGCAGGAGGATCTCAAGTTTGAGATCAGCCTGGGCAACTTAAGGAGTCCCTGTCTCAAAATTTAAAAAAAGATTGTGTGTGGGGGGCGGGGCGGTGAGCACAGGGAGCTAGGAATGTAGCTCAGTGGTAGAGCACTCCTGAGTTTGATTTCCAGCACAGCAAAAACAAAACAAAACAAAGGCAGTCTAATCTGACTAATCTCCTTCATGTTCATTTTGACTAGTCCAGTTTCTTCATATATAAAATAGTGCTAAGTAGTGCCTTTGTTACTGAGGAAAAGCCTAAATAAACCCTCTAGCTTTATTTGCTCTTAGTTGTCATAAATATCACTAATTTGGGGGCTGGGGCTGGGGCTCAGCGATGGAGCGCTTGCCTAGCACATGTGAGGCCCTGGGTTCGATCTTCAGCACCACATAAAAATAAATAAAATAAAGGTAATGTTGTTACCGCTGTTGACCGGTGACGAGTTCTTGCTTCCCCAATGTTGAAGAATAACACCAAAGAAGCACGCCGAGGCAAGGTCAGAGTAGAAATAAGTTTATTAAAGGACAGCAGAAAAGACTTCTCCCGGAGGAAGAAGGGGACCCAAGAGGTGGAATCCGTGGAAGGGATGTTGTCTCCCCTTTTTATAGTTCTTTCAGTGATGGAATGTAGGTGGGAAGGACCGAGGGGTGGGACACAGGTGGGCCAAAGAAGTAATCTGGTCAGGAAGGACTTCTGAGCACCTTTTTGCTGGGGGCTGTTCATTAACATTTCTTTGAGGTGGACTTTGGCCTAGGGCCTTTTCGGGACTTCCATGAGTTGTCCTGTGTTTTCCCTGAGTCATTCTCCGCATGGTCTCCATTTTAGATTTCACTCGATATTAGACCCGATTTACCTAACTACACTGACTACCTAACTTTAAATCTGGCTTCAATGTGTCCAACTACAACTAAAAAATTTAAAATAAAGATCACTAATTTGGGATGTCATACAGCTGTTCAATACATTAGTCTCCCACTAAGCTCTGCTGTAGATAATACCACTTAAGTGTGGATTTTAACAGTTGCCTGGGTTACTCTTTAGAGACCTGAAGGCTGATTTTGATAAAACACTGATTCCATTTGGGCCTACCGATGTCCAATGGGTGACTGGAATGGGATGAAAAGGCTTGGCACCTCTGTCTTCACATTGTGTCTGTCTCCTTTATTGCCTTAACCTTTGAGTCAAATTCTACTCAGCACTGTATGTAGACATGTTGATCATTTCAGAAATATTTTGCTCTGATAGACCCAACCTGATCTTTTATTAAAATTGGGAGCCATCTTGCCACAAAGCCATGAAAAGATAATTTCGGCTTTACTATAAATTACTGCAAATTCTGAACCTGCTTGGAATGCCTGCCCGTGCCTTGAACTCACCCATGCCTGACTCTCTGACCAGATAGCAGCCCTCTCTGAAACTTAGTGACACCTCATAAATATTGGCCTTCCCTGGCCAGACAACGACCCTCTCTGAGGCTCTAATGGTCCTCATAAATTCTGATGTTGGGGCCAGCAAAAAAAAAAAAAAAGTAAACTACCATTAGTGTGATGCTTGTCAGAGTTCTGTTATCTGTAACCCCCCTTTGTGTAACTTTCTGGGCTATAAAGCTGGGCTGTAGGAAAGGTGGGGGGCTGTCTTGTTCCCGCCGTTTTGGGAGGGAGAAGCAGCCCGGCCAGTCGAAATAATAAGCTTGCTTTAATTTGATTTTAATTGGAGTCAGTGGTCTTTTCTTGCGTCCTGGTCTAACAGCTCAAAACCATCACACAAGTTAATTTAAACTAGACTTGCCTAGTTTCTCTCCCTCCACTCTTTAAAGACACCTACCAGCTACCATATCAGAAATACCAGACCATGAAAGGAATGAAAAGAGATGGCACCCAAGTTCCTGGAAGATCTTCACCTAATCCCTCCAAAAATATGTGAACATTCTCTCCCTTTTATTAGGCTATCTCTCTCACCCTCATCATTATTATACTGTCTGTACCTCCTCAAGTCCCTGGAGTTAAGATGCTGATTTTTAAGCAAAGTTCCCTGTTCTACATTCTTTGGCCACTGAATAAAGCCTTTCTTTCTCCCCAGCATGTGTCTCTCAGACACTGGTTTTTCCACGAGATGAGCCTTTGGACCTGAGTTTGGTAATACCTTCTAGGCACTTATGATTAAACCAGACAATCCATGTCAAACATTTGGCATATAAGGGCTCAATATATGGTAGCTATCATGATACTGAATATTGGGAACTTTTCATTTATCATTTCATTAATTTGGTCAAAGTTATTTATTGCTGCTTTTATGTCCATGAACAGAGAACTGTGGTGGTGATGAGGGTAAAATAGGCTCATCTCTGTTATAGATTTTACTGTCTACCACAAGAGATACCGGTTATTAGAAAAAACACACATAAATATGTAATTTCAAACTGGGAAAGGTTGTGTGAAGGAAAAGAGTGGAGGCCTTATGAATGTGTAAAAGGAATATTGAGCTAGTCTAGTTCACTTGCCTAGCATGTGCAAAGAGCCTGGGTTTGATCCCTACTACTGTTAAGAGACAAATTTAACTGACATTAACTGAGTACTTACCATCAGTGTATTAGTTTGTGGGCTACTATAACAAAGTACCACAGTTTGAGTGGCTTAAATAACAGAAATGTATTTTCTCAAAAATTTGGAGGTTAAAAGTCCAAGATCAAACTGTCATTATCTTGAGGTTTCTGTTCTTGGCTTGGCTGTCTTTGCTCTGAAATCCCCAAATCTTCATGGGATTTCCTCTGTTTCTAACTATATTTATATCTAAAGAAATCCACCCTAATAACCTCACATTTACTATATCACTTAAGACCCTATCTCTAAATACAGTCATACTCTGGGGTGCTGGAGGTTAAGATTTCAATGTAAGAATTTTGTGGGGGCACAACTCTGCCCATTAGAATCAGGTACTAGTCTATGCTCATATGCAATATTTGATAGTAATCCTGTTATTTTATTTTTATGGAGAATAAAACTGACATACAGTATCTTTTTAAAAAATTTTATTTGTTCTTTTTAGTTATACATGACAGTGAAATGTATTTTGACAAATTATACATACATGGATTATAACCTCCCATTCCTGTGTTGGAGATACAGTATCTTGAAGGTAAGATATGTGTAGGGATGGAGTCCCCACAAGTGTGAACTACTTAAAACAGATGGGTATGTATTTCTATGGTAAGAATGGAACATTGAGCTGTATGCCATGCTGGGCTCCACAATGGCAATAGGAAAGTTCACAATTTTCAGTTCTGTCTTAGGATAAAGGTTTAATTTAATCTTGGTCTGTTACTCGGGCAGCCTGAAGAGAAACTGGAGAATTTCCAATTCAGCATTAAAACATCAATTGAAAAAGTAAGGCCCAGCAGCTTTGCCTATTTTTTTTTTTTTTTTGAATAGCTTTATTTACATATAACTTTATTTTAAAATTCATCCCTTTCAAGAGTTCAATGATTTTTTTGTTAAAACCATCCCCACGATCCTGTTTGGGGACATTTCTACCATACTGAAAGATTCCCTTGTGCCCATCTGCTATCAATCCCTGGCCTGTTTCCACTCAGACCCAGTCTTACCTAGTCATTTATCTGAGTTAATTGAGTCGAAATGACTTTACAGACCCAAGTTAACTCTCAAATGAAAGCCAGAACTGGGCTCGCGATGAATATGCAGAATATATATTCATCAGTGCATCTTAGTATGTTAAGGCTGTCCGTGTGCGAAGAATCGCTTCATTCCCTGAGCAAAACAGAGTCTGGCTACTTTTTATGATCTAAATGGGTCAACAGCTGTAAGCACCGCCTCTGCACCCAGCGAGGACTTGAGCTCACCGTAGCTGCCAGTACTTAGAAGAGTAACGTGTATCTAAGACCACCAACCAAAGCAGTGTGCGCCTGCGCAGCTTTGCAAGCACCCATTAACAGGTAACTGAAATCCCTGTCTCGAGACCTATCGGCTCTACTGTCCAAACGCCACGGTTTCGGACCGGAGCGCCCAGGCCTGGCAAGAAACACCCCACCCCCTCGCTTCCACTACCGGAACCCACAAAGCACAACATTACCAGGCCGCTCGTCCCGGCCGCCAGGGAAGCATTCTCTCCTTTAGCCACACCCAGGCCGCATCTCTTTGGTCGGCTACGGGTTTAATCCCTCCCCTTTGAGCCCACCCCAGCAGCCACGTATCACGTTCCTACGTGTCTCATCCTGAAAGCGGAAGTTACGCCAGACTCGCGAGCTCTGAGGCCGTTCAGAGGATATAGGCCGCTGGAGCGAAGGGGGAGGGCAGACGGCATTGGAAGGCGCCGGAAGTGGGTGCGTTGGGGAGGGGTGGGAAAGGGGTTGCCGAGGCAGAGCCCTCGGTGTAGCGGCTGCCTCGGGAAGGCGTGCTTTCGCCCCTTTCCGAGTGCTTGGCCCGGTCTCTGCTCCTCGGCCAAACATGGACTTCAGAGAAATTCTCTTGATAGCTTCCAAAGGACAAGGTGTCAACAATGTGCCGGTAAGTAGCAGGCGGGGTGCTATGTAGGAGACCCTAGTCTTCAAGTTCGGAATGGTGGCCCGTGGAACTTCAGGCAGCTGTCTCTCTGCCCGGGAGAGGAAAGACCTGAATGTCTTACTTCCTTTTTTCGGGGTAAAGAGAAGCTTGGGATGCGGAGAAAGCCTCCCCGTGATGGGGTTTCGCCAGGTTAGTTACCCCTGCAACAAGGACTTTGCAGTTTGTGTGCTTTGGAGTTGCTGTAAAGCCTGGGAGTGATGCACGCCTGGCGCTTAGTGGAATCTAGCGATAGTAGTTTCAGGCTTCGGCATAACTTTTAAGAGCAAAGGTTGAGGAGGAAGAATGTATGTAAGGGACTTAAGGGGCTTTAGGGTGTTGGCTTGCTAGCCTTTTGACTGACTTCTCGACGATCTTCGGGTTAAACATTTAATGTTTTCTTGAACGGAGTTTATTCATTCGTGGCCCCCACCACTGAACCCCGCCCACTTATCGCTTGCTAAGCGGGGGTAGTATTACCTTCTATGTTTTGGAAGAGAGCTTGAGCAGATTCCGCGAAATCTGGGCCAACAGAAAGGCGAGATAGTTTAAGCTTCCGTTTACCTGTGCCCTCCCACACTCAGTCTTTGTTTGAAATCTAGTTCCCATTTACTTAGTACATGTTTGCCAATTCACTGAAATTCGCAGACCGGTTAAAGTGGAAAAGCCAAAGACTAAATTGGTAGAGTGCCTAGTTTGTGGGGTTGTAGCTGTTTTGCATAAACTAATCATTTCTGGATCTTCAGATGGTACCCGCAGCACAGCTGTAAACCGATAAATTGCATTGTGATACCTGCGGTTTGAGCAGTGAGGTGTGGAACTTAAATCATTACTTTCAAAGTCAGTTCAACTGGAATTAATTAACCTCTTACTATGTAATATGTATTTCCTAGATTTATAAAACATAATGAATTTTTTTAAATCTTCAGCCACTTGTCTTGTTGAATCTGGCCGTTTTCTTTTACCCTTTCGAAAATATTGATCTGAAATAACAAAATAATGAATAAAGAGCCCGTATAATATATATTGTGATATTATAATACATATATAACATGTAATATCATACACATATGTACAATATATGTATACATGTATAATATCACATATTATACGTATGAATTATATTTTTTTCTTAGTCATTCCCCATCCCAAGTACTCAAGAGTAATCAGTCCCCTAAGATGTGAACCATAAACCAGCATGTTGAAGTTATGGGATCTAACCTTGAACAACAGAATTGCTATATGTGCATGTAAATTTTCTAGACAAATCAGTTTTGGGTCTGGTAACTATTCTTCTTTGCATAATTTGGTCCATTATTCTAGATCCTTCAGAATTTCAATTGAGGTCAAAGATTGATAATACTAGCTTTAGGAGTGTTCTGTGTAAGAACCAAGAATCAAGTTAGTCATTTCTTATTTTAAAAGCCAATGGCTGCTGGGAAAAAAGCAGGTAAATAATTCTAGAGCAGAAAATTTCAAAATATGTGTACATTTGAGGATATATATGTGTGGTGTTTGTGTATATGGGTATATGTGTATAGTAATCCATCTATAATTGCAATCACAAAGTGAAAAAGGATAAACTGTTGAAGTAATTTAAATTTTAATAGATGAGTAGCAGTTGTATATTTTATGAATCATACTCCTATTTTGTCCTCCCCCCAAATTAGTTAACCTAGAAGTTTGATTTTGTTAGCATTAAAATCCCTGTCCTTTTATATGAAATGAAAGTCACAAAAAAGAAACTAACAGAACAAATTAAATTTAATCCATCTCCCTCTGCCCCCCACCCTGCTGTGCCCTGTGCTGGGGATTGAACCCATGGGTGTCCTACCACTAAGCTACATCTTTTGTTTTTATTATTATTTTTTTTAATTTCAAGGCAGGGTCTTAATAAGTTGCTGAGTCTGGCCTCAAATTTGCAGTCCTCCTGCCTCAGCCTACAAGTAGCTGGGATTACAGGCATGTGCCGCTGCACCTGGCTAATCCATGATTTTGTTTTAACTTCATTCATCTGTTTGCTTTTACTTTCTTTATCAGCTCAAAATAATTTGGGCACCTGCAAACATACAGAATATTAAGATATTGCCATGTGTCCATGCCATATATCCCTCATATTTAATATATATTAACAAAATCTATATTTATGTTTATAATTTTTTGTATGTATGTGTGTATATGTTTTATATACATTGTATGGATATATATTGTATACTATATATGTGTGCATATATATGCATATATGTATACACACACACACCCCACACATACTGTTGTTGAAGTGCTGGAGATCAAACCAGGGTCTCATATACTAGGCAAGTGCTCTATCACTGAGCTCTACCCCTAGCCCCCCATATAGCTCTAAAGAAATAAAGAAAAATTGATGACAGAAGTCTTTACACTCCCTGCTTTAAAAAAATATAACAGATTATACAGTGTAACAAATTATTGTAAAATAAGTAACCTTATAAATAAAATACCATCCAAGTCAAGAAGCATTTTAAGATAGATGCACACACAACACCTCTGTGGCATACATATAACCTGCTTGACCTAAATTTAATTGACTAATGGTCTGAGAACCACAGATGCTTTGTAGTAACTGACAACAGGCCTACATCCCATTCTAGTGTTTAGTCCTTTTCCTCCTTTTAGCCATCTTCTTCCCTCATCTTCTATGTGGATCCTATTAGAGTTGGCATTTATTTTAGTTTTCAGGATTCTTAGGTCAGATCTTTGCTACAGATAGGAAGTCTGATGACTAGCAGTGATTAGACTAAAATCTAAATCAACTATACATCAACTTTGGACTCGTATTTTTATACATACTTTTAGTATGCCTGTGTTTTGACTTCAGCCTTTCACATGAAGTCAGGGGTAGAATTTTATATGTATGGTGTTATGTCAGTGCTTAGAAATCTTGAAGCATTTTGGATTTTCAGTTTAGGGATGCTCAACTTGTACTAATATTTCCTGAATCATTTCCTTCCTTCCTTTTTAATTTTTTTTTTTTTTTTTTTTTGGCAGTGCCTCGTGTATACTACGCAAGCTCTCTACCAGTGAGCTACATCCCTAGTCCCTCATTTCTTTTAAGAGAAATACTTACATTAATAATATAGGTAAAATTGCATCATGTATCGATGTCATTTCCCAGTGGAAACTGAATACAAAATAACAGCTGATCAAGGTGATGTAACTAGTCATTGTCACTGGCTCTGTGTTTATTTAAAGGAGAAAAGATACTTTTGGTATCCTTACACTTGATTTTTCTCTGGGTTTCAATAGCAAAATGTAGTTGTCTCATTATGATAGAATAGTACAGCTTAGAATATGGATTCTTGTAAGTTTCATTATAATACATGAGACAAGTTATATGGTCCTTCTCATGGAAAATCTGGTGTGCACCCCACCCCAAACCAAAAGCTGAAGAGCAAGTCTTCATGTGATACCAGATTTATGAGAATTTGGGGGTCCAGTTTTGTCCCTCCAGTACAAGAACCATGTACTAGAAATGGAGTTCAGGGACTTTTAACTGAGCTGACAGATTCAGATATTTTTAGGGGCCAGATAGATTCTTCATGTAACACCTCCACCTCCCCCCTCCCCCCTCCCCCACTGCAGCTCCTATAACTCTGGGGATCAAACCAGGCCTTGTGTATGCTAGGCAAGTGCTTGCTAACTCCAGCCTTGATGTAACTTCTTGAAGTAGTGGATATAAAAATAATGGGCTCCAAGCTCTATGTATTCAAAAGAAAGTCTTTGATTTTTTTTTTCTTGCAAGGGGTAGGGGGAATCGGGGATTGAACCCATGGGCACTCACCCACTAAGCCACATCCCCAGACCTATTTTGTATTCTATTTAGAGACAGGTTCTCACTGAGTTGCCCAGTCTCTTGCTTTTGCTGAGGCTAGCTTTGAACTGGCTATCCTCCTGTCTCAGCCTCCTGAGCTGCTGGGATTACAGGTATGTGCCACTGTACCCAGCTTATGATTTTTTATAGTAGGGTTTCCTTTTAAAGAACAGTATGGGCCAACAAAAAAGTCTCTGCAGGAAACTTTCCAGTGGGTAACATTTGATCTATAATGGATTATAACTAGATGACTCCCTTCCTGGATCTGAATATGACTTGTCCACTACCTGGGGCAGTTTTGGGTCTCTAACTTTGAACCACACTTCTCAACCAGTGTTTTAGGAGAAATTCTCTTAAAAACTACTGTCCACATTATCCCCATAAGGATTGTTACCTGTCTTCCCTTGTCACAACCTAGAGAATCTATCTCTGAATAGTAGTAATAATAATATTTATAGTATTTACTTTGTGCCAGGCATTGTTCTAAGCATTTTATGTATTAACTTAATCACCATAATAACCATATAAAGGAGGTTGTTTTACTGAGAAGATAACTGAGGCCCAGAGAGGTGAAGGAACTTGCACAAGGTCACAGAGCTAATAGTTGATAGGTCTTTTATGACAAGCAGAGAGTCTAATCCAGGCAGTCTGGCTCCAGAGTTCTTGCTCTTAATCATGACCTTGAGTTGAATGAAAAGAAGTGTATTGGTGGTAAGAAAGATTGACATCTATATAGCCTGAACTCATCCAGCTCCCTGTCTCAACTCTTATCTAATATTGCTTTTGACAATAACTCTTAGTGTTTTGTTTTGTTTTATTGTTTTGATACTGGGGGTTGAACCCACAGGTGCTCTCCCAATGAGCTACATCCCCTGTCCTTTTTTATTTTGAGACAGGATCTCACTAAGTTGCCAAGGCTGGCCTCACACTCGTGATCTTCCTACCTCAGCCTCTTGAGGCAGGTATGCATCACCATGCCCAGCACCCGTGGTTTTTTAAAAAATGACATTCTTAGTGTATAGTAAAGTCTGAGGGGAGAGACATTTAAATGCCAAACTAACACCATTTAAAAACTGGTGGATAGGGCTGGGGATATAACTCAGTTGGTAGAGTGCTTGCCTCACATGCACAAGGCCCTGGTTTCAATCCTTAGCACCACAAAACTGGTGGATAGAGGAGTACTTATGGCCTTTTTGGCCTTGTTATCAGTGCCATCTTGATAAATAGAAGTGAGTCTGATAGTGAAGGAAGATAAGATAAAAGTTCAGTTGTAGACCTGTCTGAGGTAATGAAATTCAAGAGGCCAGAGGAAATTAAGGAATGTCACTTAAGACTGAGGTTAGAGTTAAGATGAAAGTGTTGGAGTTAATGAGAAGTGAAGCATGTTATAATGAGAACAATTTGGACCTTAGTCAGGAGACCTGTTACAAACTGTGTAATTGCTTGTAAATATAGTTTATCTTTTTTTTTTTTTTTTTGGAGTGGGGGGAACCAGGGATTGAACTCAGGGGCACTCAACCATTGAGTTACATCCCCAGCTCTATTTTGTATTTTAGTTAGATACTGGGTCTCACTTGAGTTGCTTAGTGCCTCACTTTTTCTGAGGCTGGCTTTGAACTCTTGATCCTCCTGCCTCAGCCTCTTGAGCTGTTGGGATTTCAGGCATGTGTCACTATGCCCAGCTTAGTTGTAGTTGGGCCCAGTACCTTTATTTTGTTTGTTTATGTGCTGAGGATTAAACCGAGGGCCTTGCATGTGCTGGGCCATACCCCAGCTTCTCATTTATCTTTTTTGGACCATTTCTAACAGAGTTGGACTAGAAACTCCGAAGTATCTACTTGATATTATTACATTTTATAATCATATATGTTTTGTAAACCCAATTACAGTAAATTTTACATATAACCCCATAGCAATTGGGAATAGTATGTATTGGGGGGGTGTTTTCATTTTACCCTTTTTAGTCATCTGGCTAAGCTAGTGTAATGAAAACAATTGTTTTCTTATATTTGTTCCCTGGTTGTGATGTTTTGAGAAGATGTTTGAAATTGTGTGGTGTTTATTAAAGTTAAGGATATATTCTTTGAATATTTCACACTCCTACTTCTAACCAGTAACACTCTAATTTATGTAAAATCATCACAAAATTTTTATTTTCTACTTATAACACTATATTATCTCCTGGTAAAGTACAGCTTTCAAGAGGGGATTGATTACTGGTTCCAATATAACACATTCTATAACTACATATTTCTAGACTGAAAGCTCCTTCTTTTCTTTTCTCCTCTCTCTTTTTGGTACCTGGGATTGAACCCAGGGGCTCTTAACCACTGAGACACATTTCCAGCCCTTCTTTTTATTTATTTTTTGACAGGGTCTCACAAAGTTGTGTAGGGCCTTGCTAAGTTGATGAGACTGGCTTTGAACTTGTGATGCTCCTGCCTTAGCTTCCCACGCCACTGGAATTACAGGCATGCACCACCATGCCCAACTGAGTGCTCCTTATTTTCATAACCTGACCTAACAGTATAGTTTCTATATAAACACATATGATTTTTTTTAAAGTGGCATAATATTTTCTAGTTTGGCTTTAGGATTACAAATTTTGGCAAAATCTCTGATTCTATATTTAAATGGCAGAAGTGCCACTATTGTGGATTATTCATTGGGTTCAGCAGAGTGACAGAGTTGGCTTGCAGTGTAATAGAATAGATATGCTTAGAATAAAAGAAACTCTGTCCAGCTGCTTTTCCTGAAGCTCAGACAATGAAGCAGCCTTTTGCCTTGAATCAGATTCAGAATTGATGGGCACATCTTGATGTACTGCTGCTAGAGCTACATATGACTATCTGATGCAGGGTAAAGTGCCAAATAGTTCTTCTCCCTTATTAAACAGAATATAATATACTCTCAGCCTAAGATTTTTTTTTTTTTTTTTTTTAAACATCATTCTTATTAGGCACAGTGGCACACACCTGTAATCCCAGTGATTTGGGATGCTGAGGCAGGAGGATCACAAGTACAAATCCAGCCTCTACAATTTAGTGAGACCCTGTCTCAAAATAAAAAATAGAAAGGGCTGGGAAAATAGCTCAGTGGTAAAGTACTCCTGAATTCAACCCCCAGTACCAAAGAAAGGGAGGAGAGAGAGAGGGAGGAAAAAAAGAAAAGAAATCGTTCTCTTCTCATCTACCCCTGTGGGAAGCTATCTTATAAAGTATTCCATAAATCTTTTGAGTGTAACCTTCCTTCAAAAGCTCTTTCCAGCTCAATATTAAGATCTGTGGTCATATACCCAAGATAAATTTAAACACATATTCACATAAACCTACACAAATGTTCACCAGCAGCATTATTCATAATAGTAGAGCCAATCCAAATGTCCAACTGATGAGTGGACAAGTAATATGTTGAATATCTATAAAATGGAATATTATTCATCCCTTAAAGATGTGAAATATTGATAGATGCAACAACATGAACCTTGAAGACATTATGCCAAATAAAAGAAGCTAAATACAAAAGGCTACTGTTATCAGTCAGTGTTCTCCAGAGAAACAGAACCAGTAGGATTTATTTTAGGGAATTGATTATGGAGGCTGGCAAGCCCAGAATTTGTAGAAAAAGCCAGCAGGCTGGAAAATGAGGCAGGAGTTACTGTAGTCTTAAAGTATAATTCATCCTTTTCAGTTCAGATAAACCTTAGAGACCTACTCTTAAGGCCTTCAACTGATTGGATGAGACCACCTACATTAAGTAACTGATTTCTATAGTCCAGTCAAGTTAACAAAATTAACTATCATAGTCACATAATGTCCAATTTCATTTATATGAAAATCTAGAATGGGACAATCCATAGAGAGAGTACATTTGTGTGGTGGCCAGGGGTTGACAAGGAGAGAGGAAGGAGGAGTGACTGCTTTTTATGGGTTTCTTTTCAAAATGATGAAAATGTTCTGGAGTCAGTAGTGATAGTTGTACAATTCTGTGAATATAAGAAAAGTCATTAATTGTATGTGTTAAATTGTTAGTTTTTATAGTACGTGAATTATATCTCGAAGATGTTTTAAAATAGAGATGATCAGTGGTGACCCAGTTCTCCCTGGCCACCTGAAGATTTATAGGTTGTGACCTAAACTATTTCTAGGTATCCTTTGAATGCATTTTCAAGTTTCAGAGAATATAGGAAACTATTCATTATGACTCAGTTCATGTAAATAAGATTACATCAGTAAATAAAATTAAACTTTATCAAAGCAGTTTAGTACCACTGTGCCAGCCCAAAGCTGAATTCTTGAATACCCCTTTCCTTGTTCTTCTGCATATAGATTTGATTGTACTATGATTTTAGGTGATACACAAATACTTTTATTTTAATAGTTATATATTTTGATATGAATTGGAAAAATATAAGTAGCTTTTCTAACCAGCCATTTCATGAGTATTATTGCTGAGGTAAAGCTCAGCAATATAATAGGTTGTGGTATTAGGTCTATATTGTTTTTTAAAATTAGTCAATAATAATATAGGTAGTATACTAAAAGGCAAAAATTATGAATGTATTTTGGTTAAATTGCATTAAACTATATCTCATACCTCCCCGCCTTTGGGTATCAGTATTCAATCAAGAACAGCTTTTCTGCTAGTCATTTCTTAAGTTTCTGTCTCTCGGCATTCCCAAATTAGGGCAAATGATGTCTTTCTCAGAATCATGTTAAGTTGTGCTCAGTGCTATGATACATAGACAACAAACCAGCCCTATTTTAAATATGTAGCATCAGTTATGTGTTCACATTTTTCTGGGGAAATCCTAGTATGGATTTGGCAGGTGAATCTATGATATATATAAATTGGACAAGAACAGGAAAATCTTAAGTTTTGGCAACAAAAATCAAATTATCCTCTTCTTCCAAACCTTCCTGATAGGTTGGAGTGGAGTTAATGAGTGACTTTCTGTCTTAAATCAGTTTAAATCAGGCATCTCGTTTGTGGTAGCATTTCCATAATGAAAATGTTAGCTGCTTGTGGACAGGGCCTGGGTTTGAGGTTCTCTTTTCGTAAAGTAGGGCAATTTTATATTATCTAGTTAGATTAGCATTATTACTCATCTTTCTCTTTAGTCTTCCTTTCCCTCTTTTTTCCTTCTTTTAAATGTTGGGAAAGAAAGAGTCTACAATTCAATTTACAAAAATAGGATCTTAGTAAAGGAACTTATTATGTCTCAGCCAAGGTGACTGGGGAAAACATTGGGGTGCTGTTTTGGGATTTCTGTCAGGGATGTGTCAGTTCTCAGCATTGCTATCATGCAGGATTTTCAGGTTGGATTAGGGCCTGCGCCTCCTTGACCAGTAGCTTTGTTGGTAGACTAATTTAGTTGCAACTTCAGCCTGTTTCAAGATACTTTGTATTTGGCAGCCTTTATAGTAAGCACAGATCCTTTGGCTTTCCTCTAACAATTTCATACACATTGTGGAAATACTTTTTTGGTTTATAAATTGCTCACTTTGTTCTAGGAGATTAATGTTTCTTTTTCTACTACCATAGCAATAGGTTCAGGAGATACTTGAACTGGCATCTGCCTAACAAGACAAAAGGAAGGTACTTTAAATTCTTAATCCAAGTGCTGGAAGTATATCCAAGTAGTAGAGTGCTTGTCTAACATATGAGAGGCCCTGGGTTCCACCCCCAGCACTGTAAAAACAAACAAACTTATTTCCTGGCCCATGATTATAATGTGGAATGGTCCTAAAGATGACTCATCCCTGGTCTGAATTATTAGTTCTGTGTTTATAGTACTTTTGTAATAATGCTTATAAAATGAAAATTTTTCCTTTCATAATTCAAATTAATATTCTACTTTTAGTCATTTCTTTATGCAGTTACATAAAAACTAAAGTCTAGAGAAATACCATCTGTGCCAGGATAATATTAGCACTTTCTTGGGTTAGGATGGAACTGGTCTCCTGTCCTGAGTTTGTATAGTAAGATAATGGAGGTAGCACTATAGTTAAAGGTTATAAAGAATCAGGTCCTTCTCTGTTTAGATTTATTTCTTCCTTTCTTTTCTTGTGCAGGGGTATTGAACCCGGGCCCTTACACATGCTAGTCAAGTGCTCTACCACTGAGCTACACTCTAGTCCCCCTAAAATTCTTTGAAATGTTTTTTATTTATGGTTTTTATCTCTGGCTTTTGCCTATAGTCAAATAAAAAAGTCAGTGTTTTCAATGTTCTAAGCAAAATAGCCTACATAGCTATAACTCCCTACTAGAAAATCATCTGGAATAGCAAAGTCAGGAGAGACAGTAAAGTAGTAATTTTTTTTTTTGTTTGTTTGAAAAGTTAGACTTTGGAATGCTTACCTCTGAAGGAAAGCTTTTGTTTATTTGTTCTTGAGGTTCTGGGGATTGAACCAAGTGCCTGGTACATGGGAGGCAAGTGCTCTACCACTGAGCTATACCCCAATCCCTAGACATTATACTATTAAAGTTGCATTGTTTATAACTTTTACTCTCTGTTCTTATGTTTAGAAAAGATATAGTTTAGCAGTGGGACCTCCCAAGAAAGACCCAAAAGTTAAAGGTGTCCAATCAGCAGCTGTACAAGCTTTTCTTAGAAGGAAAGAAGAGGAACTTAGACAAAAAGGCAAGTGTCTTAATATTAAGGTCTTCTACTTTCATATATTATTTGCAACACTGGATGTTCATAAAAACAGCAGAGTAGTGGATTTGGGGTGGATGTTTGTATGTATTAAATTTATTTATAGCTTTCCTTTTGTTCATATGTTGGTAACTTGTAAATTTTCTTTTACTGCTACTTAAAAGCTTTTTGGAGCCAGGTGCAGTAGCATGCCCTGGAGTCCCACCTATTTGGGAAGCTGAGGGAGAGATAGCTAGAACCAGGAAGTTTGGGACCAGCTTGGACAACATTGTGAGACCTTGTCTCTTTAAAAAAAAAAAAAAGGAACTTTTGAGGATTAGTGATCATGTCTTCTAATTGGCCATAGTGAATCCCTAATAAGTTCTTCATTCTTTAACTTATTTAACCTTGGTTCTAAAACTGTTTCTACTTGTTTTGTATTTTATTAAATTAATAAGGATGTTATATTTTCAAAAAGAGTGTTATCTAAAAAATTTAAATATGGACTTTTTAAAACTATGAAACTCAAGTAGTAGTTTAAATGACAAAGAAAAGATTGAATAAGTATCTATTGATTTATAATTAATAAGTGGGTACCAGTTGTTCCCCTAACTTGGTATATTATTTGGTACGAACCATTTTCTTGTATATATGTATTTATTGCAGTACTGGGGATTGAACCAGAGGTGCTATACCAATGAACTACATCTCCAGCCCTTTTTATTTTATTTTTTTATTTTGAAAGTGGTCTTGCTAAATTGCCAAGGCTGTCCTTGAACTTGAAATCTTCCTGCCTTGGCCTCCTGAGTCTCTGGGAGTTTCTGGAAGTCACTGAGATTTTAAGTGTGTGCCATGTGTCTGGCCCTGTTTTCTGTATTTAAAGCAGAAAACCAAATTTCCCACTTACTGAGTCATATTGAAAAACCCATATGTTACCTACTCATTATGTAAAGATGACTCAATTGCTGCTTTTCAAATGACTTCCACATTTGATTCCTAGATATCTTCAATTTATAACTTGAACATTGTTTTGGCCAACTACTGATTTCAGATGAGCACACTGATGTCTTGAGACCTTGAAATAATATGTTCTTGTTTTGTCCTTTTTAGCCTTAGAAGAGAAAAGGAGAAAAGAAGAACTAGTGAAAAAACGAATTGAGCTCAAACATGACAAGAAAGCAAGAGCTATGGCCAAGAGGACAAAGGATAATTTCCATGGTTACAATGGGATTCCTATTGAGGAAAAGTCAAAGAGGAGGCAGGCAGTGGAAAGCCACACCAGCCAGGCAGTACAACAAGAGTATGAGATGGAAGAAGAGGATGAATTTTTAGAATACAATCAAGCAGAGTCAGAACAGGAGTATGAAGAAGAGCAAGTACCTCCCAAAGTTGAAAGCAAACCAAAGGTCCCCCTTAAAAGTGCCCCACCACCTATGAACTTCACTGATTTACTGAGGCTGGCTGAGAAAAAGCAGTTTGAACCAGTGGAGATCAAGGTAGTGAAGAAATCAGAAGAGCGGCCTATGACTGCGGAAGAACTTAGGGAGCGAGAATTCCTGGAACGAAAGCATAGGAAAAAGAAACTTGAGACAGATGCAAAACTACCTCCAACTGTGTCCAAAAAGGCACCCTCTCAGAAGGAAAGTGTGGGCACAAAACTTAGCAAAGGTTCTGGGGACAGGCGTCCTTCTTCTAAAGGAATGCCCTTTCCTCATAGTGAGAAGAAATCCAAACCCAGCACAGCCCATGAGAAACACTTATCAGTGTCTTCATCCAAATCCATGCCAGGAGAGAGGACCAAGGCAGGATCTGGCTATAGTTCCCAACCCTCACTTCGTGAGGGTCATGACAGACCTGTTTTCAATGGGGCTGGAAAGCCCCACTCTAGCACCTATTCACCAAGTGTCCCAAAGACTTCTGCCAGTGGGACTCAGAAATCTGCTACTGAGCACAAAGCCAAAAAATTTCCCCCTTTTCATCCTAGCCATTCCAAGCCTGGGCCCACAGTCACCCAACACAATAAGGCTAAGAGTCCAGGTACCAGGCAGCCAGGCAGCAACTCCAACTCAGCCCCTGGGAGACCCAGCCCAGGGACTGCTCGGTCCATACTTAGTTCTGGCCCTGTGCCTAGACGCCAGAATGGCAGCTCCAGCTCAGGACCTGAGCGCTCGGCCAGTGGGACCAAGAAGCTAGTCAGTGACTCAAATCCTTCTGGGCGGACAGTCACTGGTACAAATGGCCCTGGACGACCTGCAACCAGTTCAAGTGGCCCTGGGCGACCCATCAGTGTCTCAGGTAGTTCTGGGAGACTCGTAGGCAGTTCTGGAGGCCCTGGACGGCCTACAAGCAGTCCACATGACCTTCGACAACCGGTGACTAGCTCAGGACCCCCTGGGCGGTCGGTCAGTGGGCTTGAACGATCCATAAGTGGCTCTGTTCCAGCTGGACGTACTATCAGTAGTTCAGGCCCTGGAAGACCAGTAAGCGGCTTAGGACCTGGGCGAACAGTTAGTAGCCCAGGTCCCCCTTTAAAGCCCAAGTGTACTGTTGTCTCAGAAACAATATCTTCCAAGAATATTATTAGCCGAACCAGCAATGGACAGATAAATGGAATGAAACCTGCTCTCTCTGGCTACAGATCTGCCCAAGGTAAAATTGCCTCTCAATTTCCCCAGGAAATTGGAAAGAGTACTTTGTGTTATATAATCAAGGACCTTGCAAATCCTTCCATGTGCCCTTTAGTGTACTCTGGTAGTGATGGAATCCTAATGTTTTGTCTGCCTGCCCTGTTCCTTTAATGATTGTGATTTGGAAAAGTCTTTAGAAAGAGACTTATCTGTGTTCACTGCTACAGTAAACTTGCTTTATGATTTGTGAGATAGGGGGCTGCACATGCCTTATATGGTTCAGTGGTTAAATTAATCTTTTCATGAACACTGAAGAGACCTGTCTTCAGGGGATCAAGGGTAATTGTAATCTTGAAACCTTTTGGTGCATTGTTCATTGAGTCAAAGTTTGTTAAGAGCCTATTTTTTTTTTTTTTTAAATATTTATTTATTTATTTTTCGGTGGACACAACATCTTTGTTTGTATGTGGTGCTGAGGATCGAACCCAGGCCGCACGCATGCCAGGCGAGCGCGCTACCACTTGAGCCACATCCCCAGCCCCTGTTAAGAGCCTATTATGTGGAGCTATTTTAGACTGTCCTTGTGTTTCTTCTCCCTATAATGGGTAGTATCAAAGTCTTAACCACTGGTGCTTTAGGAATCTGCTGTCCCAAGGTGCAGAATCATTGGTTGCATCTGTTAGCTACTAGGTTATAGCTGCTTCATGCTAACAGGCATTACTTTAAAGCATTTGTTAGGCACTGTGGAGAAAAAGAAAACAATGATGAAATTCCTTTAAATTTTCTAATTCAACTGGGCACAGTAGCACATGCTTGTAATCCCAGCTATTTTGGAGGCTGAGGCAAAAGGATCACAAGTTCAAGGCCAGCCTCTGCAAATTGGCAAGATCCTGACCCAATGAAAATGAGTGGGGATGTAACTTAGTGGTAGAGTGCTACTGGACTCAGTCCTTAATACCAGGAAAAAAATATATATTTTTTTTCCTCATTCAGCTAGGTCATTGATTTTCAACAGGTGACTTTTCCCCCAAGGAGACATTTCACATTGTCTGGAGACATTTTTTATTTTTACATCTGGAGACAGGAGAGATGTTAATGAGTCTTTTGACAAAAAAAAAAAAAAGAGGTAATGGAGTGAGTTTTTCCTGTAGTCAGTTTAGTCACTCAGTTTGAAAAATTATTTTGAGAATCTTTTATACTCTGTTGAATTTTTGTTTTTTGCTATGGAGTCTTGGTCTGTTGCCCATGCTGGCCTCAAGCTCCTGGATTCAAGAAATCCTCTGCCCTGTGAGATTATAGGTACATATAGGACTTAAAATTTTTTAATGAAATTATGGTGACAAAAATAGAAGGGTGCTTCCTTTTATCTTATTTGGCAAAAATAAAAGTTAATGATTCTGTGACAGTTTGTAACTTTTATTTATTCATCTTTAGGTATTTTACTGATCTTTTAAATCCCAGACGTATGGACACTGCTAAGCTAGAAAATATAGTTAGACATTTCTGATAAAATCTGGGATAAGTCAGGCATGGTGTGCATACCTGTAAACCCAGTGACTCGGGAGGTTAAGGCAGGAGAACGATAAATTTGAGGGCAGCGTCAGCAATTTAGCGAGACCCTATCTCAAAATTAAAAATAAGAAAAAGGGCTGGGGTTAGGGCTTAGTGGTCAAGCACCCCTGGGTTTGATCCATAGTGGCAAAAAACTTGGGACAAGCAAATTCTATTCCTTCAGGATACCATGCTGAAGGACAGCCTGTTTGCTCTAGTTTTTAAGAATACTGTCAATGATTTCTCAGAATCTCAAATTACATAGAACTTGGGTGGTAATATTTTAATATTTAAAGTTTTAATATTCCTTTAAATAGTGGTTTCTCTTCTTAGGTCCTCAAAGACTTCCTTTCCCTACTAGTTACAAAAGGCAGCGAGGATATGAGGAGGAAGATGATGATGATGAATATGATTCTGAAATGGATGATTTCATTGAAGATGAAGGAGAACCTCAGGAAGAAATATCCAAGCACATTCGAGAAATCTTTGGCTATGACCGAAAAAAGTAAGGCTAAAGAAGATTTAGATAAATGTGATATACTTTTTATTTTTAATAATTCATGTTATAAGGGAGAAATAAATAGTAGGTTCACTGAGTGTAATGCTTAATTGGAAAGCCTTGGGTGACAGTTATTTTGAATAGAATTACCCTTTGGGCACTTAATATTTTAGAATCCAGAATAGTTTAGTTATTTGCATGAGGACCAAAAAAAAAAAAAAATACCCTTTTCAATCTGTTATCTTATATATATTTAAGGAAAATGGAACATGTAGTAGAAATAGATTGGCTTTGGGCTGAGCCCAAAGTACAGGACTTTAATCTCAGCCTTTAAATTTCTCTTCCCCAACTAAAGCCAGGTGTGGTGGTGCATGCCTTAATCCCAATGACTCAGTAGACTGAGGCAGGAAGATAGCAGGCTTCAGGCCAGCCTCAGCAACTTAGTGAGACCCTATCTCAAGAGAAGATTAAATGAAGGGTTGGGGGGATGTAGCTTAATGGTAAAGCACCCTGGGTTTCAAAATGCCAAGAAAGAAAAGGGAAAAGAAAAAAGAAGGAAATGAAGAAATGGCTAAGATTTTTTTTTTCATTTTTTTAAAAATTTGTTATATATGACCGCAGAATGCATTACAATTCATATTACACATACAGCACAATTTTTCATATCTCAGGTTGTAGACAAAGATGGCTAAGACTTTTTTTAAAAAAGAAAACAAATTGGCTTTGAAGTCAGAAATCTACCCTGATCTGACACCTGCTTTTCTTTTGTGTAAAAAGTTTTACTTCTAGAGGCTGGGATTGTGATTCAGTGGTAGAGCACTTGCCTAGCACGTGCGGGGCACTGGGTTCAAGCCCCAGCACCACATAAAAATAAAATAAAGGTATTGTGTCCAGCCAACTACAACTAAAACAAAATATTAAATTTTTTTTTTTTTTAACTACTCAATGTGGTCCATGGACAGTAGTGTGGGACCAATAACATTGATACACCTGAGAGCTTGTTATAAATATGAGCTTTAAGGATTCACCTCCGTCTTACTGAATCCAAATCTACTTTATAAGGTCTCCAGATCATCCATATATATATAATTACATTAAAGTTTGAGAAGCTGGGTATAAAGCCTAGAACAATCCTTACATTAGTACTTGCTACCTCTTTAGAACCCTAGATGAGAAAAGTTTAAAAAAAAAAATTACTAGAGTGGAAGAATTAGATTAAAAATCAGATCTAAAAATCTAATCTGAGCCATGTGCAGTGACATAAGCCTGTAGTCCCTGGTACTTAAAAGACTGAGGCAGGAAGATCATTAATTGAGGCTGACCTGAGCAACATAGGGAGACTCTCTTTAAAAAAAAAAATAAAAATATAATCTTAGTGCTGTCAATAACTTAGCTATCAACTCTTGGTCAAACCATCAATAAAATTACTTTAGTTTCTTCTGTCCTAAAGTCCTGTGCCACCTCATGATGGTCATGAAACTAAATGAGATTCACATATATAAAATAATTTTCATATTGTGCTTTCAGGATTTTAATATAAATTGAGTGAATTGAGGAAGCATTGTTGGATTGGTACCTTCATTAACATTGGAGTTGGGAATAGCTGCTTTCTAAGAATAATAAGTGCTCATTTAATTTGTTTTTGCAGCAGAAACTCACTTCTACCTATTGTAGAAGTGCTAAGCAAGGAGGAATGATCCTAAATGTGTTTGATTTAGTTATAAAGGTTTTGATTTTTTCAAGTGAGAGGATGTAATTTTTTAAGAAATTTTAATTTTTTTAACAACTTTCTTCAGATACAAAGATGAAAGTGATTATGCCTTACGTTACATGGAGAGTAGTTGGAAAGAGCAGCAGAAGGAAGAAGCAAAGAGGTAAGCATAAAACTTTACACATTTGTGCAAAAATATCCTAAAACTTTTCCACAACCTTTTAAAATGTTTTCTCATTTGTAAAATTTGAATACACTATTTTACTCATTGAGGTATTATGAAGATTAAGACAATGCGTATAAGGTGCTTACCATGCCTCACATGTGTAACATACAGTAAATATTAGAGGCCTCGAATATTGTGAGGGAAATGCTGTGCTTTTCTTCCTCCATTAGATTCATTCTCGCTAACTTCTAACTTTGTTGGCTTTGAGGACCCAGTAGCAGTAAATTAGATTCCCTCTACCTGGTTCCTGTTTGGCTACCAAATAGTAAACTAATGATAATTTTTCAGTAGGGGTAACTTGTGATTACTTTGCTTATAGTGTTAATTAATAATTATTATTATTACCTATTATTAGTAAATAATTCACTTCAGTCTCAACCCACAAAACTAAAACTCTTTCCCCCTTCTGTAACTAGATAAAATGTCAGACAAAGTGTTCTTTTGAATGTTGTTATTGAGTAAATCATCTTTGTTCTTTATTTTTAAAAAGCTTTTGAAATAAATTTATATTTTATTACTTTGATAGAAATATTAAGGCGTTTTGTTGTTGTAAGATTTTTTTCTTCTTCTACAATTTGGGTTTGTTAAAAAAAAATAAAATCTTGAGGCTTTTTGAGAACATCAGCAGGGTTCATGTGAGCTTCCAGGTGAAACTGCACTTTTTGATTTTTAAAGTGGTAATCTCATGTATATTGACAAATACCATTTAAATTGTTTTTCAACAGTTTAAGACTAGGTATGCAAGAGGACTTAGAGGAAATGAGACGTGAAGAAGAAGAAATGAAACGTCGAAAAGCCAAGAAGCTGAAGAGACGTTAGCTGCTCTTTATTTTTGAAAAATTCTGGAAACACTGCTGCAAGGAGTTTCTGCCTTCAGACTGAATAAGCCCCCTTCATTTTAGATTTATACTTGGGTACTCAAGAGAAGGAATGCATACTGTTACTTACAGGCTGTCAACTGAGCATAAAGTATTTTCAAATACTCCAGGGTGAAATCTGTAATGCCCACAGTGTGCTCTTATGAAGTTAACTGTTCACAGATGCCAGCCTTGATCCTGATGAGCTATGCACTCTAATGTGGGGCCACTGACAAGTCAACCAATCTTCTGTTGTTCCTTTGCTACTTTAAAAGGAAAGAAAGGATTGCCTCTTGACTCCTTATAATTCTGCTGATGTGAGTAGGGCACTTGCCTGCCCAACTCCAAATCAAACTTATTGTCTTTATGAGGAACCTGGCCCTTCCATGAATGTTTCCAGCAATAAAGTGACCTGTCCTAATCTATATGTTTGGATTGAGAACTCAAAAATGTAGAGTAAATTTTATAATTATCACATGGATGTCATCCTTGTGACTTTAAAGTACAAAGTAGAAGGAATTATATTGTATTCTGCATTATACATGGATTGCATTACTGAACATTCTTATTAATTTAGGTGGTTAGGCAAATAAAAGTTTTCCAGTTAAAAATACAAGTTAGGCCAATATAAGAATGTTCTTTTCTGAGTTTTCCTTTCAGATTTATTGGGTTATTTTTTGTGTTTGTTTTTTTTTTTTTTTTTTAGATTTATTGTTATGTTGGCTTTAGCGCAAAACAGACAAGGTCACTGTGCTGATTTATTTTTTTCTAAAGAAGTTCATTTTTATATTGAAGAAAAAAATTATTTTATTCAAATGTTGGATTTGAGAGAGTGTTTAAAAACAAGAAAGTGACATGAGAGGCTCCCCCAGTACAAAGATATTTTGGAATCCCAAGGTCCCCCTGTACCTCTTGATGTTAATGACTGCATTTTTAGCTTAAATTCCTTAGAAAATATCAATGACAAAAAACCAAAAACTAAATTTGTTGTGTATTAAGAGCATCACCTTCTCTTTTTTGCCCATATTGCACTTTTCTTTCAAACTATGCACTGTGAAGAGATTCCGACTCCCCAACCCCTAACCCCCAGGTAGAAAAGGGTGTTTCCTGTTATTGGTATTTTATTGGGCTGTGGAACTTTCTTCATTTTCACTCTTAAAGTCATATCTATAGACATTATATCACTTAAGCCTCAAGTCCAAGCAGTTCCAGTCAGGCTGACCTGAGATCTGTCTGGAAGGAAGCCAAGTCTCAAGGACAGTTAGCAACAGAAAATGAGACAGGATATCACAGAGCATTTGTCCTTAACTCCAAATATGGAGGTTTGGAGGCAGTCAGAAATAAGCTTGTAGGACAATACTTCAATAATTTTTCTGGCTTAAGCCACTGGACAGTGGGGGAAAGGAAGTAGAAGGGGAATTGTCCTACAAAGAATCCTTACTCACTCTTCAGCAGACACAGACATTTTCATATATTCCTTTTTACCCATGAAGTCTTTATTCTTCGAGTTTGGGTATTATAGTATTACAGAGTACCATTGTTAGCTTTCATTAATGGGACCATATGACCAAGTCCTTTAAAACTTATTTTGAATTGAGTTTCAAACTTTGAAAGTGCAAGGATTCAATTTTAAAGTTGGAATCCCATGAAATGTGTTTTCTTCATTAGGAGTAACACCATAACTCTTCACATAGATGTTACACTAGTAGTAGAAAATCCTATTGACTTCCTCTCACCCATCTCAAACACCTTCAGTGAAATTGATTTAAGGGTAGTGGGATATTCTGTTTAATAGGTTTAGAACATTTTCTCTACCATAGGCCCTCCCTCAAAAAATTTTTTTTCTTGGATTTTTTTTTTCAATATTCAGACTCTGAAATTTGTAATTACAATCAAGTACTTATAGCTGAAAGATTTCTGGTGGCTTAAAATTTACTAGCACTGAATGAATGGTGCACTTATTACTGAAAGAAACCATTGTGCTAGATTAGTAGGAAGAGTCAGGTTGTAAATCTATCACTTTTGAGCGAGAAGTATTCTTTCATAATAAGATGCTGACTTGCATCAACATTATAAAAGAATACTTCTGGCTCATTAAAAAAAAGAAAGTTGTAAATTAATGTTGGCCTTGTTTTCAAGTCCTGTCTTCCATTTTGTTGTTCTACACTTCCTGACCACTCTTATAAAAAGCTTACAAGCCTCTGAAGAAACTGGAATGGGCTGTTATTTTCTCAAGGTTTACAAATTAAGTGATTGATTTTTAATGTATTCTCTACTATTTTGATTTTTAGATTTTCTTAATATTTGAAGATGTGCCTTTTATTGGGTAATGTTAATTCACGAATGTAATAATGTTATTTCACAATTATAATAATGTTACATGATCATGGGTGTGGCATTCTCTAACACAAAAGATGTGAAAAGAAAGTAGTTTTCATAAAACTCATGGCTCTGATTGCACAGTCCATTTTGCTTGTGATGTTTCTATGTCAAAGCAAAGGGCACTTTCTTTTAAGGCTACTTTCAGACTTGTCTTTGTATTTTCTCTATAAACTATAAATGCAATTATGTCCATTTGGAGGCCAGGGTACCACATGTCACAGGCAGCCTTACATGTGTGCCATGAGAAAGTTCAAAGACTGTTAACAAAAAGAAAGTCTATGGGAACTCAAAATTTCATTTTTTAATGGTAATCCCCAAGATTTTCTCCAAGAAATAAATTGTTATTTTGTATTTTGTAACTTAAAAGCAGCTATTAGTACATTTCTGAGATATAGCAGGAGACCAAAACATTTTTGAAAAGAGAATAAATATATGAAGAGAGACTGGTTGTTTTATTTTCAGTGTGCTGAATATATTAGACTATTTATTTTGTGAGTGGATGTGATGAAATAAATATTCAGGTGTTTAGTATATGATTAAGAGTGGAATATAGATTCTTTGAAGTTGTTAAATCCATCATGTCTTTTACATAATGGACAAATCAAGTTTAAAAAAACAAACAACAACAACAAAAAAACAACTTTTACATAGCTTAGCTTGTTTTCTGGTGCTGTTGACCTGCAAGAGAAAATACTTTTGCATATACAGGTGAATGTTTTGCAATTTATGTATACAAGAAATTGTAGGCATTAAAGATATTTTATTGATATTTTTAGTGATTTGCATTTATTGATCAAAACTTTGAGTTATTCCTTATCATATTATACAGTTTTCTAGCTAAAATCTCCATAGATTTTTCAGACTTTAGGGATTGGGTTTGTCTCCTGTACACACTTCTCTGCTTGTTCTCTGTCATACATTCATGTCTCTTCAGCCCCTACTACTGATCTCTCTCTCCTTTTACCAGCTTAAGTCCTGTTGTGCTCTCAGATACCCAAGTTAAGAGAACTGTAAAGTGGCTAGAATAATACATTCAGAAATTATAGTAGTTGTGTTTATGGATTTCAGATTCATTTTATTTTTCATAAAAAGGAAAATCCATTCATTGTGAAGAGCCACTTACAAATAGTTTACTAAACATGTACCAAGTAATCTTGTGTGAGCTTTTTGTCATTATAACCAAACTATCTGACTAGTTTATTTTGGACTCACAGTTTCATTAAGTCTCAGTCCATGGTCAGCTGATTCCATTGTTCTGGGACCAGAGTGAGGCAGAATAACATGACAAAAAGGTGGGCAGAGAAAAGTTGCCAAGCTCATTAGCTTATATAATACATAATATAAAGTATATAATCCCCAAAGGCACCCCAATGACCTGCTTCCTCTAGCCACATCTTACCTGCCTATTAGTTACCTAACCTAGTAATCCACTCATTAATTAAACCATCAAGTGGATTAAGCCACTGATTAGGTTAAAGCTCTTATAATCTGATCATTTTACCTCTGAGCATTCCTGCATTTTCCATATGAACCTTTTGGGGACATCTCACATCCAAACCATTGAGACTATATAACCAAAAGATCTGCTTTGCTGGAAAGGATGCAGTTCTCTAGAGCATTGGAATTACAATCCCTAACCTGTGTTCCCACTTCCTGAGTGTTAATTGAAATCCTCAAACCACTTTCAGAGGGCTTATAAAGATCCTAGGGTTCAGGGCTAGGGATGTAGCTCAGTGGTAAAATGCTAGCCTGGCATGTGAGAGACCCTGTAGTCAATCCCCAGCACCACAAAAAAATTCTAGTGTTCCTACACTTAAATATATTAATAAAATAGGTTTCATACTCAGGTTCCATCCCGGTTTCATAAACTACGCTGTACCATATGGAGGTCTGAGCCGTTAGCTTTTATGTCTACATATACTGGCTTTAAGGAATTATCAGGCAGCTTCTTGTCTTCAGGTGATAGACATTTAGGTAACAAAATCCTCAGATAATCCCAGTCCTTCTCATTGGACTTGCCTTAGCACATAAAAGCATGTACTGGACAAAGCCTGGGTCTTAATCTTGACTTCGGCCTAGAGCTGTGTTGGCAAGATATTTAAGCCTCTCAATTTCTGCCACATTGCAAAGTTAACACCCAGTTTCAGAAGGCTAATATGTATATTTTAGTATCTGTTCTCAATTTTAAAATGAGTTCCTTTCCCCACATGGGGTAAACTTTGTGTTCTTAGTAATAACTAAAAAGGCTACAGAGAAATGCCTACAAAGAAAAGGCTTAAAGTTGCTGTATCCTCTAGCCTTTTTTGGTTAACAGTACTTAAGAGGAGGATATTATTTGGAAATTAGGTCTAAAGAGCTCTAGAAATTTCTATCCTTAAGGAAATTGAGTAGGGGACACAAAATTGCCTTGGAAGGGACCCAATCATCTCCTACCACCTTCTTACCCTCCACCTTCCTGTTATAATAATACCGTCTTTGTTCATCTTAAAAAGTGCGGAACTGGACATAAAATATGACAAAATAATGTGCAATTACTTTATGAGAAACCAACAACAGGAACTGTACAGCTAGTCAGGTGAGCTTCAGAGCTGCATTACTTCACCAGGATCATCCTTGCTTACTTCCACAGGGGTCTGCGGGGAAAAAAGTATGTCAGGTGGGTCCAGCGGTTGCTAGGGTGAAGGGCTCAAGCAATTGCTCTTCTTGCCAAGGGCGGCAAGGGTAGTTGTGTCCAATTCTGTCTCAGGTACCTAAGACCTCTGATGCTGGCTGCCAGGGGGCTCAACAAAGTGGGAGCTGACAAGAGGTAGAAAGGAAAGAAACATCAGCTACCAGAACCCTTTGTCAACAAGTATTTATGCAAAGATGGGT
This sequence comes from Marmota flaviventris, assembly GCF_047511675.1. Classification (NCBI taxonomy): domain Eukaryota; kingdom Metazoa; phylum Chordata; class Mammalia; order Rodentia; family Sciuridae; genus Marmota; species Marmota flaviventris. The sequence goes on from NC_092506.1 coordinate 45,311,998, forward strand.
TAAGTCTGGGTTGCTGAAATGGACTGATTTAGGAAAATCTTATGAAGGTTGTTCATTTAAAAATATGCTGTTAGCATACTATAGATTAGATCACCCATGTCAGATACCTTTGGCTCTGGGCCAGAAACATCCATCCCCTTACCTCTAAATGAAGAACTTTAAAAAAATCAATAAACTCCTTTAAGAAAATATGTATAAAAGAGCACATGAAAGAAAGTGGGAACTCCGAATTCTGAGTGTGAATAGTAACAGAAGTAGGTAATTTTCTTTTTTTTTTTTTGGTACCAGGGATTGAACCCAGGGGTGCTTAACCACTGAGCCACATCCCCAGCCCCTTTCCCCTTTTAAAAAAAATATTATTTTTATTTTCAGACAGGGTCTCACTAAGTTGCTGAGGTTGGCTTTGAATTTGCGGTCTTCCTGCCTCAGCCTCCCGAGCCACTGAGATTTACAGGCATGTGCCACCGTGCCTGGCTAACTTTTTTTTTTTTTTTTAAATACAAGAAGAGAGTATTTGTTTCTAAAGTTACTAGAGTTGGATTTTCATGCTTAGTTTGTTACTTAGGGGTATACACTTCAAAGTAGGAACAAAGTCAAAGGTACACTTACCCCTCCTGGGGGATATTTAAATCCCTTCCACATCGTTCCTGCAATGAGAAGCAACCATAAGACAACGATCATTGTGGGGCTTCTTGCTCAGCTGGTGGTGTGTGCCTAGGGAAATCGGTGGTTCTGGAAGGTAGTGTTCTATTCCCTGAGTTCTGGGAACTGGGCTGTCTTCATTAGAGACTAGAGGATGGATGGCCCAGCATGACAGCTCCTGGTTGAGGGTCTCTGGGGTCTACTCTAAACTAAAATGGCTCTCCATGGCCATTTTGGGGGGCAGGGCTCAGATACCAATTGTGACATCAGCCCCTGTGACACTAGGGAAAAAAAAAATCACAGTGCACAGCTATGGGATGGTTGGCCAGGATGCCACATATGTTGGAGCAAAGAAACCTTATCAAAAGGGCCCTTATACTCTAGTGACTGTTTAGGATCTCAGTAACATCACATCCTTAATAACAACTCATTGCATACTAAAATATATAACTGGTAGCTTTAAACAATCTGATACAAAAAAAAATCGCTATTCAAAAAAACAAAACAAAACCATCCTGGATTTATTGAGGGAATTAACTGGTTAGGTATACTATGAGCAATTAACTTTAAAGAGTGGCAGCTCTATAGCCCCTGACCTTTCTTTTTTTTTTTTTTTTAAGAGAGAGAGAAATTTTTGACATTTTTTTTTTTAGTTTTAGGCGGACACAACATCTTTGTTTGTATGTGGTCCTGAGGATCGAACCCGGGCCGCACACATGCCAGGCGCTACCGCTTGAGCCACATCCCCAGCCGAGCAATTAACTTTAATGCTATTGTTAGGTTGTTCAAAAAGGAAAATTCTTGCATTTTGTGAAATGCAATTTTCATCATGCAGCATAAACCTTACAACTACCGTGGGAAAAGAAGACAAGAAAGATGGACTATGGACTATTATGTTCATTTCACAGCTGAAGAAATAGGCATAGAGTTGTTTAAGTGATTTGGTCAGGATTACACAATGTGGCAATGTCTCAGCTAAATATGTTTTCAGTTCTTCCATCCACATCCCCACGCTTCTCACAAAGGTCTGACTGCTTTGGGCCAATGCTCTCTTGGAAATCCTGGGGCAGATGGATTAAAAAAACAAAATAAACAAGCAAAAAACTAACAACAACAAGAAAAACCAATCACCAAGTGTCCTGCTCTTAATATACCTAAGATTAGGGCTTGACACCTCTTCCTTCTTAAAAAAAAAAGGTGGCAGGGGGCTTCCAAAAACACTGCTCCTGTGTGATCAGGATAATAAGACTACAAAGAGTTAAGTTTATCTAACAATGGAACCACTCTTGAGAGGCATAAAAAAAATAAAACAACAACAACAACAACAAAAAAAACCAAACAATAGGATGCAAGAAACCTAGGAGATGGTTTGCTGAAAGTGATATGTCCATTTAATATTTTCTGTAGGCAGTCTGGTCTAGTGGAATGAATATGAGAGGCCCCTAGCTTGAATCCTACCCTCATCATTGAGCTGGCCTTGGGTAAATGCCTGAGGACACTATCATCAGTAAATCTTTGTTTACTAGTTCATTATTTTACTTAGTTGTTAAGTTAGTATTTTACTAAATGTTAATTGTCTGGTTTTGCATTAAATACTTACATGAATTCCCATATGTAATTTTTACAAAAATAGTTAAGATACTGAGATATCTCCCATTGTACAGATGATGAAACTGAGGTTCAAGGAAATTAAACTTCCCCAAGGTCACATAGCTAATAAGTGGCAAAGTTAGAACTTGAACTCAAGTTCATGTTCTCTAGTTTTATGATCTGCCAAAAAGGTGGTTTAAAATGTTGATACAAGCTAGGCACAGTGGTGCATGCTGGTAATCCCAGAAATTCAGGAGGCTGAGGCAGTAGAACAGCAAGATTGAGGCTAGCCTCAGAAACTTAGTGAGACCCTATCTCAAAAATAAAATAAAAAGGGCATCCCTGGGTTTGATCCTAAGGAAGGAAGGAAGAAGAGGAGAGGGGAGGGGTGAGGAAGGGAAAGAAAGGGAAGGGAGCATGAGGCAAAGAATGAGGTAGGAAGGGAGGAGGGGTGAGTTGGTACAAGATAGTACAGTATTTGTGAGGAGAAAATAAATAAATGGGAATCATCTTCAAGAGCAATACCTATAGGGCTCGGATGTAGCTCAGTGGCAGAGCACTTGCCTAGTATGTGAAAGGCCTGGATTCTATCTCCAGAATAGCAAAAAATCACAACAAAACAAAAGGATACTTATACCTGAATTTTGGCCTCATAGTAGTCCCCAAGTCCTCTTTCCCCACCATACACCTCAAATGATCTCCCCTTCTATGGTTTACTCTATTTTCCAGGAGATCAAACTCTCTCCGAGGAGACTCCAGTGCTAGAGTTCTCTGGAAACCCAGCCCAACAAATCTGACCACCTACTTACAGTGACAGATCTTCCTCCAAAGCCCGGCTCCTCCGTCGTGCCTTGCTCTCACAAATGGGCCACTTCTGTTTCCACTTTAGAGGTGGAGGCTGAGTCAGAAAGAAATTTAAAGATCAAGATGGCTCTACTTGTTGGCCTTGTAGGTAAGTAACTCTGGGTGGTGACTGGAAGCACTGCTGAATGGTCCCCCAAGTCCTCATGGTCCCTATTCCTACCAGCAACTCATGATCTACTTGTCTTAAAATCCAGAAGCTAGGCACTGTCTCCAGCAGACCCCTTATACATTTCAAGAAAGAAGGGGAAACAAAAAAGGACTTAAAAGAAGAGTGTCCCAATGAGATGAGGAGGAGCCTGGGAAACTAACTTTGTTCCCATCACATCCTGATTTCTAATTAGTGGTGAGACCTCAGCTCTCTCCAATTTGGTCAGAAATTCCAGATGGAGGTGTGAGGCAGAGCCAGAGGTGGCTACCAGGGATTTACACATAAAGTCATTACTTACCACAAACTCTGGAAATGTGCCCATGTAACATGCAAATCCAACAAAAAGCATCCAGCCAAGCACAATCATGATAAAAAGGAAAATAATTTCTAAAATATAATCGCACAGTGAGAGACTATTCACCAAGATCTTGGCAAAGGAGCGTGCTCATGAAACCTTCAGTTGATAGAGATCTTGCATGTCAGTTCCATTCCTTGGCTCCAAAGGATCCGCAACTCCCTAATGGAGAAGTCGGAGTCTAGTAGGGCATTGTGACATCATTAATCACATGGACAAGACTCAAAACACACCAGAGATGCTTCCCCTGACCAGTAGCTAAGCAGCAAACTAATCTCTTTGTATACATTATCTCATAGAAGCACTATGAGGTAAATATTACTATTAACCCCATTTTGCTAATGAGAAAACTGAGGTGTAGAGAGCCTACGTGACTTGTACTAGGGTATACAGCTGGTGCTTAAGATCCTGCCAAGACTTAGGACACAGCGGCTTGTGAGGAAGTGGGGGTGTGTCTTAATATTAGAGACAGAGCTGGAGGTATAACTCAGTGGTACAACATTTGCCTAGCTGTGCAACCCCTACATTCTAATCCTAGGGATTTGGAAAGGTGTATTGCCTGATCCATGACACCTGTGAATGAAGCAAAATGAGTTCTACGTATATGATAGATCTATTTTCTGTCACCACAACACCTCCTTCCCATCTTGGAAGGTTTTCTCACCACTACTTGATACATTACTTTGCAGCTTTTTAAAAAATTTGTTCTTTTTAGTTATAGATGATGATATATTTCAACATATTTATATAAACATGGAGTACATCTTATTCTAATTAGGATTCCAGTCTTGTGATTGTACATGATGTGGAGATTCACTGTGGTGTATTTATACGTGTACACAGGAAAGCCAAATTCATTCCTCTGTCTTTCCTCTTCCTGTTCCCACTCCCTTCCCTGCACCCTCATTTGTTTAATCTACTGAACTTCTATTCTTTCCCTCCCTCCTCCCTTGTTGTGGGTTACCATAAACATATCAGAAAGTACATTCAATCTTTGTGGGTTTTTTTTTAATTGGCTTATTTCCCTTAGTCTCCTCCATCCATTTTCTGGCAAATGTCATAAAGTCATTCTTTTTTATGGCTGAGTAATAATCCATTGTGTGTGTGTATACCACAATTTCTTTATCCATTCATTTGTTGAAGGGCACCTAGGTTGGTTCCACAGCTTGTCTACTGTGAACTGAGCCACTATAAACATTGATGTGGCTGTCACTGTAGTATGTTGATTTTAAGTCTTTTGGTTATATACTGAGGAGTGGGATAACTGGGTCAAAAGTGGGATAACTGGGGGCTGGGGATGTGGCTCAAGCAGTAGCGCACTCGCCTGGCATGAGCGCGGCCCAGGTTTGATCCTCAGCACCACATACAAAGATGTTGTGACTGCCGATAACTAAAAAATAAATATTAAAATTCTCAAAAAAAAAAAAAAAAGTGGGATAACTGGGTCAAAGTTTTCTAAGGAATCTCCATATTGCTTTTCAGAGTGGTTGTACCAATTTGCAGTCCCACTAGCAATATATGAGTGTACCTTTTCCCCACATCCTCGCTGATATTGTTACTTGTATTCTTAATTATTGCCATTTGGACTCAAATGAGAAAAATCTCAATATTTTGATCTGAATTTTCCTAATTACTAGAGATGTTGAAAATTTTCATATATTTGTTGACCATTTGTATATAGACCATTGTATTCCTTTTGAAGTGTGTTTAATCCTTTGCCTACTTGTTGATTGGGCTATTTGTGTTTTTTTTGTTGTTGTTTTGTTTTTGAGATTTTTATATATCTAGGAGATGAATGCTCTATCTGAGGTACAGGTGGCAAAGATTTTTTTTCCCAATCTGTAAGCTCTCTCCTCACAATACTGATTGTTTCCTTTGCTGTGAAGCAGCTTTTTAGTTTGATACTATCCCATTTATTGATTCTTGATTTTACTTCTTGTGCTTTAGGAGTCTTGCTGAGGAAGTCAGTTCCTAAGCTGACATGATGGAGTGTTGGGCCTACATTTTCTTCTAGTAGATGCAGGGTTTCTGATCTAATGCCTAAGTCTTGAGTTTTGTGCAGGGTGAGAGACAGGGGTTCAGTTTCATTCTGCTACATATGAATTTCCAATTTTTCCAGCACCATTTGTTGAAGAGGCTGTCTTTTCTCCATTGTAGGTTTATGGTGCCTTTGTCTAGTATGAGATAACTGTATTTATGTGGGTTTGTCTCTGTGTCTTCTATTCTATTCCATTGGTCTTCATGTCTGTTTTGGTACCAATACCATGCTGCTTTAGTTACTATAGCTTAGTAGTATAATTTAAGGTCTGGTATTATTATGCCTCCAGCTTCAATTTTCTCACTAAGGATTGTTTTGGCTATTCTGGGGCTCTTATTTTTCCAAATGAATTAATGATTTCTTTCTCTATTGCTATGAAGAACTCCACTGTGATTTAAATAGGAATTGCATTAAATCTGTATAGCACTTGTGGTAGTAGTATGACCATTTTGATTATACTATTTTGCCTATCTCAGAACATGAGAAGTTTTTCTATCTTTTAAGGTTTTCAATTTCTTTCTTTAGTGTTCTGTAATTTTCATTGTACAGGTCTTTCACCTCTTTTGTTAGACTGATTCCCAGGTATTTTTTTTTCTTTTTTTGAGGTTACTGTGAATGGGATGATTTTCTTAATTTCTCTTTCAGCTGATTCATCATTGGTGTATAGGAACACAACTGATTTATGGGTGTCAAGTTCATACCCTGCTACTTTGCTGAATTGATTTATGAGTTTTAGAAGTTTTCTGATAAAGTTTATAGGATTCATGTTGTTAACAAATAGGGATAGTTTGAGTTCTTTTTTTTTTTCTTTTTCTACTGTATCCCTTTAATTTCATACTTTTGCCTAATTGCCCTGGCTAGAGTTTCAAGGACTATGTTGATGAACATAGATGTAAAAATTCTTAATAGAATACTGGCAATCGCATATAAAACATTCTAAACATTCTTGGACTGTAACATGTCCAAGCAGGTTTCATTCTAGGAATGCATATGGAAATCAATAAATGTAATCCACCACATCAACAGACTTAAGACAAGAATCAAATGATTACCTGAGTAGATGCATAAAAAGCATTTGACAAAATACAGCATCCATTTGTGTTCAAAATACTAAAAAAACTAGGGATAGTAGGAAAACACCTCAATATTGTAAAAGGTATATACATTAAACTCAAGGCCAACATTATTCTAAATGGAGAAAAACTGAAAGCATTACCTCTAAAAACTGGAACAAGACAAGGATGCCCTCTTTCACCACTTCTATTCAACATATTGGAGTATAAATTTTCAAAATAGTTTCTGATTATCCTCTGGTATCTGTGGTGATATTTCCCTTTTCTTCACAAATTTTAGAAATTTGAGTTTTTTCTTCTTTCTCTTGATTAGCATGGATAAGGGCTTATCAATTTTGTTTATTTTTTCAAAGAACCAATTTTTTGTTTTGTTGATATTTTTGAATTTTTTGATTTCAATTTTCTTGATTTTGTCTCTGATTTTAATTATTTCCTGTCTTCTACTGCTTTTAGTGTTGATTTGGTCTTTTCCAGGGCCTTGAGATATAATGTTAGGTTATTTATTTGGTGACTTTCAATTTTTTTTTTTTTTTATGAATGAGCTCAATGCTATGATCTTTCCTCTGAGAACCACCTTCATAGTGTGCCAGAGATTTTGATGTTTTGTTGCTATTCTCATTTACCTCTAAGTATTTTTTTTTATTTCATCCCTGATTTCTTCTGCTATGCATTGATCATTAAGTAACACATTATTTAGTCTCCAGATGTCAGAGTAGCTACTATTTTTTTATTATATCATTGATTTCTAATTTCATTCCATTATAATCTGATAGAATCCAAGGTATTATCTCTATTTTTTTTTTTTTTTTTGTATTTGCTAGGCATTGTTTTGTGGCCTAAGATGTGGTCTATTTTAGAAAATGATCTGTGTACTGCTGAGAAGAAAGTGTATTCATTCATTGATGAATGAAATATTCTATATATGTCTGTTAGTTCTATTTTATTAATCGTATTTTTTAGTTCTATATCTTCTTTGGTTAGGTTTTGTTTGGACAATCAATCCAGTCATGATGGAGGAGTGTTAAAGTCATTCAATAGTACTATGTTGTGGTCTATTTGATTCTTGAAATTGAGAAGGGTTTGTTTGATGTACATAAATGCTCCATTGTTTGGGGCATAAAAATTTATGATTGTTATATCTTGTTGATGTATAATCCCCATAGGCAGTATGAAATAACCTTCTTTGGCCTTTCTGATTAACTTTGGCTTGAAGCCCACTTTATCTGATATGAGGATAGAAACCCGTGCTTGTTCACGAAATCCAAGGGAATGATAGGTTTTTTTCCCCACCTTTTAACCTTTAGTCTCTGCCTATGAGGTGAGTCTCTTGGAGACAGCATGTTGATGGGTCTTGTTTTTTAATGCAATTAGCCCATCTATGACTTTTGATTGATGAATTTTGGCCATTTATATTCAATGTTACTATTGAGAAATAATTTTTATTCTCTGCCATTTTATTTCTGGTTTTTAATTTCAATTAATTTCTCCTCTTCTAGTGTAGTTTCTCCCTTTTCTAGTTTTCAATTTTATTTTTCATTTCTTCTTTATGAAATATTTTATTGAATATGTTTTGTAGTGCAGGCTTTCCAGTTGTGAATTCTTTTTTAACTTTTGTTTATCTTGGAATGTTTTTATTTCATCATCAAATCTGAAGCTTAATTTTGCTGGATATAGTATTCTTAGTTGGCATCCATTTTCTTTGAGGGCTTGGTATATGTAACTCTAAGGCCTCCTACCTTTTAGGGTCTGGATTGAGAAATCAGCTGATATCTGGACTGTTTTCCCTCTGAATGTGACCTGTTGTTTTTCTCTAGCAGTCTTTAAAATTTTATCCTTATTCTGTAGGTTGGGCATTTTTATAATGATGTGCCTTGGTGTAGGTCTGTTGTAATTTTGTATGTTTGGAGTCCTGTAAGCCTCCTGTATTTGATTTTCCATTTCATTCTTAAGGTCTGGGAAATTTTGTGATATTTCTTCATTGGTTATTTCTAAGCTTTCATCCATTCTGATAAATCTTGATGCTCTTTTTCATGTATTCCAATGTTTCTTGAAATTTCTGTTCATGGTCACTTAACGTCTTTTTTCCATGGTCAACTTTATTTTCCAGATTATATATTTTTTCTTCATTGCCTGAAACTCTATCTTCTAAGTAGTCTAGTCTGCTAGTGATGCTTTCCATTGATTTTTTTAATTAAAATTTTGTTTTCATTGTAGTTAGACACAATTCCTTTATTTTATTTTTATGTGGTGCTAAGGATTGAACCAACACTCTTGCATGTGCTAGGAAAGCACTCTACTGCTGAGCCACAACCCCAGCCCCTCCACTGAGTTTTTAATTTGATTTACTGATTCCTTCATTTTGAGAATTTCCAATTGATTCTTCTTTAGGATTTCTATCTCCTTATTGAAGAGATCTTTCACTTTTTGGATTTTTCTCTCTGATTTCACTCCTTATTTCATCTTTTACTTCACATGTCAGTTTAACTATGAACTTTCTAAATTCCTTCTCTGATATTTCCTCCACTGTGATCTCATTGGATTGTTAATGAGGTATTTTTATTTTGGGGGGATGGGTTGTTCCTTTGCTTTTTGAGCTGTTTGTATGTCTACCCATTTATCAATAAGAATCTGATGTGGCAGAGCTTCTACCCTGTGAATTTATAGTGTTCCTGAAGTTTTCTAATACCTTAGGGGAAGACAAATAATAATAACAAGCAATGCAATCAATATTCAGCATTAAACTAAATATTTATTTCCTTTTTTGGCATCTACAATGTTAGCTGGCAATATAAACAGAAATGGTATAGAAGTTATCCATTGTTTCTTGAAATTTTGGTTCAGGGTCACAGATATTATGTTTACAAAAAGGGTTTGCTATTTCAAAAGGTGAAGAGAATGCAGACATGTAGGATGTAATAATTAAGAGAGAGGATGAGACAGAATAGTAGTAAAGAGTAAAAGGAAGAGTGAAAGAACAGTAGAATTTGACTGTTAGGGAAAGAAAAGAAAAGAAGATAATCAAGGGAATTAGGAGAAAAATAATATGAAACAAAACAAAAAATAAAACCAAGGTATACTAATCAAAAACCCTAGTCCTTAAAAAAACAGTCAAGAAAATAGTTACCTTCAAGAAATGCTAGAAATGAGAAGATTGAGACAAATATATATATGTACAAATGTTCATGGGCTGTTCAGCATACAAAACTTAAAAACCAAAAAGAAAAAAAAAAAAGGTTCTTGATGGGATATTTCCTGCTTTTTAAAATACCTGTTAACTTTTGAACATGTTGAATTTTACTGGATTCTGTTGTATTCCTTACAAGAGTGTTGGACTTTGTTCTAAGATCTTCTGAAGCTTGTTTGTAAGCTTTGTTATGGAACGCCAAGAGCAGTCTTACTATAGGATTAATTACCTACACTACTGAGATATGTCTGTTAATTACCTACACTACTGAGATATGTCTGTTCTTCTCTCTGAAGCCTATTATATTAGATCTTCCATTCTGTGGAATTTTCTACAACTCCCAGAACTTAAGGAATTCTAAGAAGTGTTGGCCTACTGCTTTTGGTGATTCTTTTCCAGGCCTAATTGTATTTTATCCCATGTATGTGCAGACAGAACTCAGCCAAAGCCTCTTAAAGGCCCCTGTAAAAATCTCCAGAGTTCTTTGTGGAGATCCCTCTTTTCAGAACTCCATCCTGCAAATTTCTGGCACTCTGGCCTCATTTGTATTCTTCTATCTTTCTCTTCAACTCAGCAAGACTCTCATTTTGAGTATCCCTCTCTGTACTATAGTCTGAAAACTGCCTCCAGGCTGGGGAAATTGTAGAGCTAGCTTCATTTGTATCTTTCAGAGATCACAGTCTTGTGCTGCTTCAAGTACAAGGTCTGTAAATAATTATTTCATACGTTTTGTGAAATTTTCTATATATTTATGGAGAGAGGCAATTCCTATAGCAGTTGGTCTTTCACAAAAGCCTGATTTATTCTTTTTTAATTCCTGCATAGTATTCTAGTTTATTTCATCTTTTTTCAATGATTTACTCTGTTAAGGATCAGGCCAGGAGACAGGACAGTAATTTGAAAAGAAAATGTTTAATAAAGCACACAGTAATTTGAACAGGGATGTTTAATAAAAATAAATATTAACTAGGAGTAAGAGATTAACTATGGAAGGGATAGAAAGCAGTACTTATTACAAGAACAGCATAGAGAGAGCAGCCATTATCTCTAGTGTACAGTACCCATCTAAGAAATAAATTTGGAAAAGTCCCCTCCCTTCTGGAGCTGGGATCTAAAATTTGAAAAGTCATAGTGGCCATGACCAATGAAATGGTAGAGAGGTCCAATGAGCTGCTGCAAGCCAAATCTAGGAAGGAGGGAACTACTCACTCTTTGAGGTGATGGTAGAATTTTCAGGAAGACTCCAGAGTGGGTTCTGTCAGAATTACTGAGCATCATTTAGAAACTGGGGATGTGGCAGTAGAATGTACCAGGAAGCTGCCCTGGGGTGAGCTCGTGGAACTCACTGGCAAACTGTTTCAGGGATGTGGAAGCTGTTCACAGAGGGCCATGACACTCGTTGGGGATGAGAACCACTAGATGTACCCATAAATGCCACTGTCAGCCACATAGTTGAACTAAGAAGAAAACAAGCATGCTAGATCTAGGAAGAGAAAGCCCTGTCTCCTTCAGCATCTTCCCTAGGGCCCTCATGTCCACTTATCAAAACAGAATTGCTTATAGGGCCCAGCTCCATTATGGCAGAACAAGAAGCAAATGGTGGATTTGGATCAAAAGGTAATACATTAATAACTAATATCATATGCATTTCCATTTTTCCAATTTTTGCTATGATTATTAAAAGCAAAATTTCTTAGTTGAATTTCTCTTAACATTTTCATTTTTTTTCCTTAGCAAAGAAGCAACACAGTAATAAAGAGTATGGCCAATTCAGACAAAGCATGGAGAGGCTGCATAAAACCTTACAAAAAGAAACAGGTTAAGAAAAGCAAGAAAGATTGCAGTATGTCATTTCACAAAGTATAAAAACAAAGCCACAGAGGTTGTAATAAAGGATATTTTTGAAAGGATAGCCTGAGGTGAAGAATATGCTAGTCAATGAAAGAATAACAAGCTCCAAACACCTAAGAAGCATAATACGATATGGATACACCTGTGATATTTGCAGTAACAAGGTCTCATCCCCTATAGATATGTCTTCACAAGGCCAATAATTATGCAAGTAACTGAGACCAAAAGAATAGTATCAAGGGACTGTGGCCATGGCTCAGCAGTAGCACACTTACCTGGCATGTGTGAGGTACTGGGTTCAACTCTCAGCACTGCATATAAATAAATAAAATAAAAAATCTATCAACAACTAAAAAAAAAATTTAAAAAAGCATAGTATCAAGAAACAAATTCTAATTTTAAACAAGCCATTCTTGTGATTTTTCTAAATCTTCAAAGAAAGACAGAGAATGTCAAAAAAATTTCCCATTTTTTAGTTTGAGGATTTATTTTCTTTTAACATAATTAACATTTTTATACATATATCCTGGTTATTTTTATTTCCATAAGACAGATTCCCCAAAGTGGGGTTATGGAGTTAAAGGTACTTCAGACTACTATGCCAAAAAATTATGAACCAATTAGACTCCCCTCCAACTACACTTGAATTTCTTAAAGCTGGGTCTAGTGGCCTTCTGTGAAATCATGAATATTTCAGAAATTAGACACAAAATTAATGGTATACATAAGCATAAACAATTTTAGGGCAAGTCTATATTTTCTAACAGATTTCTTTTTTTTTTTTTAATAGTTCTCCCCAAATGTCTGGAGGTACTTTGGACTTTTTTTTTTTTTTTTTTTTTTTTTTTAAGAGAGAGCGAGAGAGAGAGAGAGAATTTTTTAATATTTACTTTTTAGTTTTCAGCGGACACAACATCTTTGTTTATATGGGTGCTGAGGATTGAACCCGGGCTGCACGCATGCCAGGCGAGCGCACTACCGCTTGAGCCACATCCCCAGCCCTCCAACAGATTTCTTAAAAGTGTGAAGCCCAGACAAGGCTGAGAACTAATACATAATAGGGCTGGGGTTGTGGCTCAGTGGTAGAACACTCGCCTAGCACGTGTGAGGCCATGGGTTCAATCTTCAGCACCACATAAAAATAAATAAATAAAGTTATTGTGTCCAACTACAACTAAAAAATAAATATAAAAAAGAACTAATACAATATACATTTATTTCCCTACGCTTTCTTTCATTCAGCAAACTTTCTATTGAAGTTCTCTTTATATCTGCTTACTAAATATTAGTAGAATTAATAAATGCATATATTCAAACATATAAGGCACTGGGAACATAGAGATGAATGAAATGTGACTTCTATTCTACAGGGCCTCACAGTCTTTGTGGATAGAAAGAAAGTGAAAGAAAGTGGAAATGAAGGTAGACAGGTACTCTAGTACAATCAAATATTCTAGCAGGCACTAAGGCATGAGGCAAGGAAGAATAAAATGTAATTGGGGAAGACTGAATGTTTCAGCCTGCTGAGATCTAATAGCACCAGTTTCAGGAGAGAGGGTGGCCAATCTAGAAGTCAGAGGGTGGCTTCAAAAAGCATAAATTTGTATTATATACCTTCTTTTTGTAACTAAATGTCAACAGGCACACAGTTCAGACTTCCTAAATTATTATTTACAGTGGTAAGGACTGAACCCACCCAGGGCCTCGTGTATGGTAGACAGGTACTATACTCTAAATTATTACCAATCACAATCTCATCACAGTTTCACACAATAAAAGGCGGTATAATACATAGATTAGGAATATGTTTTTTGACATTACATACAATAATTTAACCTGAGTCTTTGGCTTCCCTGTCTGTAAAATGAAGCTTATTACACTACATATATTCTATTTTAAGATGCACACTTTTTCATACTCAAGCTCTTTTGAAATAAATATACATATTAAAGTCAGTACTCATATTTAATTTTGTAGTTTTTTTCTTCCACCCCAAAGCTATCATATTAATACACCTTTTACTTAAAAGGATGGATCTCAGAGCCTGGGCATGGTGGCACACACCTGTAATCCCAGCAGCTCGGGAGGCTGAGGCAGGAGGATCATGAGATCAAAGCTAGCCTCAGCAACTTAGCAAGGCCCTAAGCAACTCAGTGAGACCCTGTCTCTAAATAAAATATAAAAAAGGCTTGGGATAAAAAAAAACAAAGGCAGAATGATGTCTTTGATATGAGGATGCAGATGCATAATGGCGACTGGGGTGTGGGAGCATGGGAGGAATAGAGGAACTTTAGATAGGACAAAGGGGAGAGAGGGGAAAGGAGGGGGTAAGGAGGTGGAATGAATTAGACATCATTACCCTATGTACATGTAAAAGACATACATGGTGTGAAAATACTTTATGTACAAACCAGTGTCTTGACAAATTGTGTTCTGTATGTGTAATATGAAATGAATTGCATTCAGCCATCATGTATAACAAATCAGAATTTTAACAAAAAGGGCTGGGGATATGGCTCGATGCTTAAACATCCCTGGTGCCTTTGGGGAAAAAAAAATGGATCTCAGAAACAAGAAAACAGGTAATATAACACTAATTTCATCATTAGTAAAACTGATGTACTAATTCTTTCCAGGTCATAAGTTTTTATAAAGATTAACTAAGATAAAACCCATTAAACTCTTGTACCTTCCACAAAGGAAATCACACATACACACAAACAGTATTCATAGTGACTATATTAGAAGAGAACTGGTGTTTTGGATGGAAGGCCACTTCCATAAAAGGCTGTTTTATAAAAGATGAAAGAAACTTGTTCAGGTCTTGCTGCTAACCTTTTCCTTGATTAATAGATTTCTGACAGGATTCGTTAAACTGTGGAGCCCCTGGAAGTCCTACTATTTCTAAGGTGTATCTGATCTGGCTGAGTGCACTTTTATACAATCAGAAGGGCTGGGGATGTAGCTCAGTGGTCAAGTGCTTGCCTAGCATGTGCAAGGCACTGAGGTCTGATCCCCAGCACAACACATACAGAAAACAAAAACAGAAACAAAAACTTAATTAAGTCAAATCATTGTGTTCAAAACCTTCCAGTGGCTTTTCTTTCTGTCAAAATGAAAGCCCGAGAAAGAAAAAAAAAAACCCTAACATCAGGGAGCTGGTCTGACAATAGGTAGACCTCAGTATTGCTAGAAGCTGGCCTGGCATTCATAGAGAGGTCAGGTTGTTCTTTCGTCTTCTTTTTTTGGTACTGGGGATTTAACCCAGAGGCACTTAAAAAATAAGTCACATTTCCAACCGTTTTTTAATTTTTAATTTTGAAACACGGTCCTACTAAGTTGCTTAGGGCCTTGCTACTTTGCTGAACTTGGCTTTGAACTTGTGATCCTCCTGCCTCAGCCTCCCGCGCCACTGGGATTACAAGCATGTACCACTGCACCCAGCTGCCAGGTTATTCTTCTGTTGCACATAAACCATTTCACAGAACACCAACCCAAACATAGTCACTCAGATCATGAGAAAGTGAGACACAACAGGGCCACTTAATTTTGTCTGAACAAAGACAAGAACAAGGTCACTGTGTAATCTATGAAATACCAAACATTCTCCTCTCTCTAATAAAATTGACTGATGTTTCTTTACCAATTGTGGCTTTATCCTCACCCTATTTTGTTCATCTTACAGATAATATTTATTGAGATATTCCAGTCACAGAAATGTCCCTGCTTTATGACAGGATACAATCCAGAGTGAAGATTTGTTTCCTTAAAACCTTCCCCAAGTTACCCAGATCCTGTAATAGTTTCTTTCTAACACTCTTACTGAGCTGTCCCAATGGTTCCCCACAATACTTTTCCCCTCATTTCAAGGAGTAATAAATCCATTTTGTTTAAACACAGGTGTGTTCCTGATGGTCTCTGGCTGGAGGGAAAAACCACAGTCCTGAAAATTGTCTACAAAGCCCCACAGTGGCTCTTTGATATGACCTCAGAATCGCCTGGAAATCTGTTTAAACAGATAGCTGGGGATCCCCAGAGTTTCTGATTAAATAAATCAGGAGTGGGAGTGGGGTCTTAGAAATGACTTCACCATTAATTTCTAAGAATATACACTGAAATATACAATGCATGCATATTTCAAAACAAAATGTTGTATACAATAAATATATATAATGTTTGTGTCTATTGATAAAATTGATTTTTTAAAAAAAGAACTGCATTTCTAACACATTCCAGGTGATACAGAGATTGTTACCTGAGACCACACTGAGACCACATAAGAATCGCTTATGTAAACCATCTCTCCTTCCTGCTTTTTTTCTCTGACTTCCATCTCTGCTTGCTCACTTCTTACTTCATTTTATTCCAGCCATTTGGGCCTCCTTGTTGTTTTGAGCCTCCCCAAACACATTCCTGTCATGGGACTTTGCTTTGGTTGCCCTCTAATTGAACACTCATCTCCTCACCTCTCAATGAGATATACCCTGGTTTTCTTTATCCTATCATTTAAAATTTTTATTCTTCACCACACTTAATCAGTCCCAACATGACTTACCCCCCCCCCGCCCCCACCCCCCACCCCCCGTTGCTGGGGAAAAAACCTTTGTGTCAATGCACCTGTGTCAATTTCATTGGTATACTCACAGAACTGAAAAGTTGGCACTAAATGGGTTAAGAAATGCTCCTTCCAGCTTTTCAATGTCTTCTCCTTATTGAGTCACAACATCCCTACTTTTGGCTCTTCCTATAAATACAATCACCCTCCTGACTAACAAACCTCTTGATAACTACAATAGCCAGCTACTACAATTTTTTAGCCCCAGCGCCTCAAGTCAGGGGTTCAGGGCAGATAAGTCGCCTCACAAGTCAAGGAGACTGAATAACACCAGAAAATTATAGTATTCTCCATCTTCCTCTTCCAGACGACTGTATCCACTCATCTCCTCCCTCTCTAGTTTTCAAACTTTTGCCCTCCCTCCAACAGGGTTTTTTCTCTCTCAACCACTAACAGTTTTGGCAAAAGTCCTAAAAAAAAAAAAAGGAACTACTTCAAACTCTTTCCCTCATGCTGCATCACCTTCACTCTTATCTGTTACCTGACAAGACTCCTCCTGTTTTCCCTTTCTACTCTTTGAAATTTAGCTTTTAAATTTCCACTACCTCTTCCTCCCCATATCCTACTACAATTTTTGGTCTTGATTTTTTTCTGGTACTCGGTTGAATTAAACACATTTCTACAAAATCGCGTGTTGCTTCTACGTCTTTTGCTACCTCTACACAAGTCCTTCCTACTCCTCTTTTCAGAACTGTCTGCGTTTCCTTCCAGCAAGCTGCGGGAGGTTCGCTTTCAGCCCACGCGGTTCTAGCCGCCCTTTCCTTACCTGACTGCTCCGCGCTTCAGCCTCTGGGCGGAGTCCCAGCTGAGCCTGCGGCGTTGAATGCGGCTGGAATTTCGTCTGGGAAGGGGCGGGCCCTTAGACTACTAGGAAGGGTTGGACCTCCGCGGCTTCCGTCGTGGAGAGGTTGCGGAAGAAGGTACTGGGGCTGGGGTCCTGGAACCGTGCTCCGGGATTTGGCTAGAGATGGAGTTCGACTGCGAGAATGTGAGACGGCTGCTAGGCAAGGTGTGGGCAGCCTGCTGGGCTGAGTCTGGGACTCGGGGATCGGGAGGGAGGGTGTCACCACCCCTGACCGGGCTGCCGCGCCTCGCGTTACTCGGTTTGGAGCTGAGACCCACTGGTCTGAAGCCGGCTGTGAGCAGCGACCCCTGGGAGGCCACGGGATCTGAGGCCACCTTGCCCCACCAAGGCCTGGGCTTTCGCTCTACTCACTGCTCCCCAGTTTCTACCCGCAAGAGTGCTTCTCAGCTACGGTCTTTGCTGGCCTCAAACAGCCCCAGCACACACTGTCCCTGTGATCACGCCTTTTTGCTGAAATGGCCTGCTCTTTTTCCTCATCCTTTTTAAGACTCAGGCACTGCTGGAAGTCTGACTCACTTCTTCCTCTCATCTGCTTTCAAAAACATGTTACCACTTTGTGGAGTAATTATTTACAATTTTTTCTACTGTTGTGAGCTCTTTTGAAGGCAGGCACTGCGCTTTTTTGTATGCCCTTCACCTAGCGCTATGCCTGACAGCAGCATAGATGCTGAATAGCTGAATGATAGACCTGAGTAGATACAAGTATGAAGACAGAGCCCAGGAAAGATCCTTTTAATGTTGAAAGGTTGAGGATGGGAGGAGTGATCCAGAAATCTGGTGCCTGACTAGTGTGAGTTTCCAGTGAGAAGATTAAAGGCACCACTGACCTCTTAGACCCCACCAGTTAGCAGTCTGAGAAAATTCTCATTTTCAGGAGTGTCCTCCTTAAGTGATTCTTAATATTTCCCTGTGCAGAAGTCATACACATAAGCTATTTTGTTGAACCTGCCTGACTTCTCTTTTGCGGGGGCATTTTGCACACCTCTGGGAGGTTTTGAAGCCCCAAGACTAAAATTATTTATGTAATTAATTTGAATGAGTTTATTTATTGTGAAAGATGTAAATCTTTTAGGAAGAGAAGTATCATCATTCTTAAAATTACTACCCTTTCTGTCCCCTCTTTGGAGAATGTTAAATTAAAAGAACCAGTCTACCAAGTTATTCTGTTGTTTGGTTGGTTCCCTTCCTGGAGGATTGAACCCAAGGTGCTTTAAGCCGAGCTACTTCCCTAGCCCCTTTTTGTTTATTTATTCTTTGGGGGTACTGGGAATTGAACCCAGGGGATTTTGACCATTAGGCCACATCCCCAGTCCTTTTTACTTTTTATTTTTGAGACAGGGTCTTTCTAGGTTGTTTTAGGACCTTGCCAAGTCGCTGAGGTTGGCCTCAAAACTTACCATCAGGATCCTGCTTCAGCCTCTCAGGTTGCAGGAATTACAGGCGAGCCACCACAGCTGGCTTCTTTTTACTTTTTATTTTAAGACAGAGTCTGGCTAAGTTGCCCTGGTTAACCTCTAACTTGGGATCCTCCTGCCTAGGCCTCCGCAGTAGCTGGAATTATAAGGGTGCAACACCATGCCTGGTACTACCAAGTGTTAATGTGGGGAGGATGATCAATGTCCTCTATGGGAAGAATTGTTTAAAAAAAAGCTTTGGTTGAACTGGAACAAAGGAAAATGGAGACAAAGATTTTCTTAAGGGTGGAAGTAAAATAGAGGAATTTTTTATTATTATTATTATTATTATTATTAGACTCAGTTCCTCAAGAAGGCCTTTCTGTAATTTGGATATGCTTTATGTTGACTGATAATTTCCTGCCTCTACTTACTATTTGCATTCATATTTTTTTAATATCTCATTTTTACATGTTAATTATGAGATCCTCATGCATACTATTGAAGAAGCTGATAGGCAGTTAAGTTATATCTTTTTTTTTTCCTTGATACTGGGGATTGAACTCAGGGGCACTCAACCACTGAGCCACATCCCCAGCCCAATTGTGTATTTTCTTTAGAGACAGGGTCTCACTGAGTTGCTTAGCTCTTCGCTTTTGCTTAGGCTAGCTTCAAACTTGCAATCCTGCCTCAGCCTCCTGAGCCACTGGTATTCAGGCACGTGCCACCATGCCTGGCCAAGTATATCTTTTTTAAATTAAAAAAAATTCTTTTTAGTTATATACAATACCAGAGGACACCCTGACATAATCACAAAAGCATGTAATACAACCCACTCCAATTCAGTCCCCAGCACTGCCTTCCCCTGTCTTCCCTCCACTCCAGAAATCTCTCTTTAAACTATTTACGGTTTACTTTTTTTTTTTTAAATTAGTGTCCTGTGGATATACCCAATGCTGGGACCCACTGTGCCACATCCATGCATGCACATATAAAAGTTCAGTCAGATTCATTCCACTGTTCTTCCCTTTTCCTTTTCACATTCCACTGTTCTTCCCTTTTCTTCTTTTAATCCCCTTCATCTATTCTAATGATATTTCCTCATTTTGATGAAATTCCTTCTCCCTTTTTCTTTTTTCTCTTTTCCTTTTCTTTTTTAATCTCTCTCTGATACCTTATTTTGAATTCCCTTCTGCATATCAGAGAAAACATTCAACCTTGGACTTTTTTTTTTTTTTTTTTTTTGAGAGAGAATTTTAATATTTATTTTTTAGTTTTCGGCGGACACAACATCTTTGTTTGTATGTGGTGCTGAGGATCGAACCCGGGCCGCACGCATGCCAGGCGAGCACGCTACCGCTTGAGCCACACACCCAGCCCTTTGGACTTTTTTTAATTGCTATAAACATTGATGTGGCTGCAACACTGCAGTATGCTGATTTAAATCTTTGGGATATATACTAAGGAGTGGGATAGCTGGTTCATATTGCTGGTTTCATTACTAGTTTTCTAAAGAATCTCCATAATGCTTCCAGAGTGGTTGCACTAATTTGCTCTCCCATCAACAGTGTATGAGTATACCTTTTTCCCCACATCCTCACCAACATTGTTATTTGTATTCTTTTTTTCACTTTTTTATTTGTTCTTTTTAGATATACATGACAGTAGAGTGCATTTTGACATACATGCATGGAATATAACTTATTCTAATTAGGATCTCATTCTTGTGATTGTACATGATATGAAGTTTCACTGGTCACGTATATTCATACATGAACATAGGAAAGTTATGTCTGATTCATTATACTGTCTTTCCTACTCTCCTCCTTACTTCCTTCCATTCATTCCCCTTTGTCTAATCCAATGAACTTCTGTTCTCTACCCTCACCATATTGTGTGTTAGCATCCACATATCTGAGAGGACATTTGTCTTGGTTTTTAGGGATTGGCTTATTTTACTTAGCATGATAGTCTCTTAGATCCATCCATTTACTGGCAAATGCCATAGTTCCATTCTTCTTTATGACTGAGTAATATTCCATTGTGTATATGTTCCACATTTTCTTTATCCATTCATTTGCTGAAAGGCACTTAGGTTTGTTCCATAGCTTGGCTCTTGTGAATTGATGTGGCTGCATCATTGTAGTATGCTGATTTTAAGTCCTTTGGGTATATACTGAGGAGTGGGCTAACTGGGGCAAATAGTGGTTCCATTCCAGGTTTTTAGAGGAATCTCCATACTGCTTTCCCGTGCACCAGTTTGCAGTCCCACCAGCAATGTATGAGTGCACCTTTTTCCTTACATCCTCGCCAACATTTATTATTCTTGATAACTGCAATTCTGACTTGAGTGAGATAGTTTTGAGTTAAATTTCCTAATTGCTAGAGATGTTGAACATTTTTTCATATTTTGTTGACCATTTGTATTTCTCCTTTTGAGAAGTATTTGTTTAGTTATTTATTTATTTTTGTGTGTTACCTTTTTAGTTTGTTGTATATTTTGAATGTTAATGTCCTATCTGAGGAGTAGGTGGCTGTTGTATATTTTGAATGTTAATGTCCTATCTGAGGAGTAGGCAGCAAAAATCTTCTACCATTCTCTAGGCTCTCTTTTCATGCTTTTGTTACCTTTGCTGTTCAGAAGCTTTTCAATATGACACAATCCCACTTATTGATTTTTAATTTTATTTCTTGCACTTTAGGAGTCTTGTTAAGGAAGTCAGTTCCTGTGCCAACATACTGGAGTGTTGGGCCTACATCTTTAGCAGCTGCAGGGTTTCTGGTCTAATTTTGGGTTTCATCCCAGGGATGCAAGGTTGGTTCAACATATGGTAATCAGTAAATGTAATTCACCACATAAACATATCAACCTCAAGAATCACATAATTACCTAAGTAGATGCAGAAAAAGCATTCGACAAAGTACAGAATCCATTCGTGTTTAAAACACTAGAGAAATGAGGCATAGAAAGAACTTACTTCAACATTGTAAAGACTATAAATGATAAACCTAAGGCCAACCTCATACTGAATGGAGAAAAACTGAAAGTATTTCCTCTAAAAATAGGAACAAGAAAAGAATACCCACTTTCGCCACTGCTATTCAAGATAGTCCTTGAAACTCAGGCAGAGAAGGAAATGAAAAGGATACAAATAGGAAAAAAAGAGTTCAAATTTTCTCTGTTTGCTGACAACATGATCCTATATTTAGAAGATCCAAAAAACTCCACCAAAAGAATTCTAGAGCTCATAAATGAATTCAGCAAAGTAACAGGATACAAGGTCAACACTCATAAATCAGTCGCATTTCTGTACTCCAATGAGGAATCTGCAGAAAAAGAAATTAGGAAAATAATCCCCCCTTCACAAAAACCTAAAAAAAAAAACCTCTTGGGAATCAATCTAACACAAGAGTGAAGGATCTCCACAGTGAAAACTATAGAATATAAAGAAAGAAACTAAAGAAGACCTTAAAAGATAGGAAGCCTTCCCATGTTGTTAGGTAAAATTAATATTGTTAAAATGGCTACCAAAAGTACTACACTGATTCAACACAGTCCCCATCAAAATTCCAATGACATTCTTCACAGAACAAGAAAAGGAAGTTCTGAAATTCATTTGGAAAAATGAAAGAACCCAGTATAGCCAGAGCAATCCTTAGCAAAAAGAGTGAAGCAGGAGGCGTCACAATACTGGACCTCAAATTATACTTCAGAGCTATAGTAACAAAAATAGCATGATATTGGCACCATAACAGGCATGAAGATCAATAGAATAGAAGACATAAAGATACACCCACATATATACAGTTTTCTTGATACTAGACAAAAGCACCATAAACATACAGTGGAGAAAAGATAGTCTTTTTAACAACCAGTGCTGGGAAAACTGGAAATCAATATGTAGAAGAATGAAATTTAACTCCTATCTCTCACCCTGCACAAAAGTCAACCCAAAGTGCATCAAAGACCTAGACATTAGACCCAAAACCCTGTAACTGCTAGAAATCTTTTTTACTAATGAAAAATTTAAGGCTCAGAGAAGAAACAAGATCCATTAACAGTCATTCCCCACTTTCTCTCAATCTCCCCCAATCCTAAACATACACTAATCTATTTTCAGTTTCTATGGATTTGACTAATCTGAATATTTCATATACATAGGTCATATGATGTTTGATCTTTTGCACTGGATTTCCTTCGCTTAGCATAATGTTTTCAAGGTTCATCCATGTATCAGTACTTTGTTCCTTTAATGACTGAGTATTCCACTTTATGAATTTATCCACATTTTATTGGATAAATCCATCAGTTGATGGGCATTTGGATTGTTTTTGCTATTATGAATGAAGCTGGTATGATCAATTATATTCCATTATTTATGTGGATATGGTTACATTTTTCTTGGGTACATACCTAGGAGTGGAATTTCTGGATCATTTGATAACTCAATATTTAATATTTTGAAGAGCAGTTCTCACTGCTTTTCTAAAGTAGCAACACCATTTTATCACTAGCAGAGGTGTATTTGTATGGAAGTTCTGATTTCTCCATATCTTCTCCAATGCTTGTTACTATCTCATTTGGATTATAGCCTATCTTGATAAGAGCATGAATCCTTCAGCTTTCTTGTTCTTTTTCAAGACTGATTTGACCATTCTGAGCCCCTTAAATTTCCATATGCATTTTAGAATCAGTTTGCAAATTTTTATTTTAAAAAGCTAGCTTACATTTTGATAGGGATTGTGTTGAATCTGTTGGAGAATATTGCCATTTTAATAATAATCTAATCCACAAACATGGGATGTCTTTCTATTTATATAGGTCTATTTTATTTCTTTCAACAAGGTTTTCTGTTTCAATTTTGTACCATGTTGAATTTATTTCTAAGTATTTTATTTACAGAATATTAATATATCCTCTCTTTTTTTATTTCACTTAATCCTTTCACAAGTCTCAGGAGTGGGTATTATTTCTCTTTGCAGAATAAGTTCAAAGAAATGAAATGATTTTGCCCACAAGGTAACCAAGATAGTATTTCTGGGAGGACTTCTTCATAAATGAGGAGGTAGTTCACTTAACATAACAGTAAATGCTTGCATGCTTTTGTTTTCCCTTTGTTTTTGTTTTGTTTTCTTTTATATTTGATATTAGAGATTGAACATTTGGGTGCTTTACCACTAAGCTAGATCTCCATTTCTTTTTATTTTGAGACAGGGCCCCTTTTAAGTCAGGCTGGCCATGAATTTGCGGCACTCCTGCCTTCGCCTCCTAAATTGCTGGGATTACAAACATGTGATATCATGCTGGCTTGTTTTCCCTTGAAACCCAGGATGCAGGTCAAGAAGTATGGGATGCGAAATCATGTCTCAAGTGAATGAAGTATTCAGAAAAGAGAAGTGGATCTTGCAGTACAGGAGAATGAACCCAGGAGCACTTTACCTCTGAGCTGTATCTCTAGCCCTTTTTATTTTGAAACAGGGTCTTTCTAAATCACCCAGGCTAGCCTGGGATTTCTAATCCTCCTCCCTCACACTCCTGAGTTGCTGGGATTATAGGCATGTGATATTCTGCCTGGCTGACAACTGGATCTTGAATAGTGGTGATAGGTAATTCTTTCTGCCCTATCTCTTTTAGACTTCAGAAGATATTTGGAAGTGGTTTGATTTAGTAGTTAAAGGCCCAAGTCCCGGCTTTGAGCTCTGGCTTCAATATTTTACTTGCTATCTGACTCAGCAAATTACTTTACTTCTCTAGATTTCCCTTTCTTCTATAAAATAGAGCAGTTGTGCTGGGTGCATTGTCCAGTGATTTGGAAGGCTGCTGCAAGAGAATCCCTAGACACCAGCCTTGGCAATTTACCAAGACCCTGTCTCAAAACAAAAAATAAAAAGGGCTGGGATGTAGCTTAGTGGTAAAGTGCCCCTGGGTTTAATCCACAGTACTGCAAAAGAAAAGGCAGGGAAAAAGAGCAGTTGTAAGCCCAACTACTTCTTAGGGTCATGACTGGATCAGCATTCATGTTTATAATGTTCTAGGGCCTAGCATGTAGTAAATGTTCAGTTAAGTGTTAGTTGTAATTGTTTTCTTACTCATAGATTAATTTTTATTACATGCTCATTTTTTTCTTCTCAGTACAAGTTCAGGGATCTAACTGTGGAAGAACTAAAGAATGTAAATATGTTTTTCCCACATTTCAAATATTCCATGGATACCTACGGTAAGAATAATATTCTCTAATTTTTGCTGCCTTCTTTGAACTATTAATTTCTTGATCCTAAAGAACAGTAAAAATCATAATTTTTAATTTCTTTTTCTGATTTTTAACCACTTGTGATTTGAGGTCTGAGGAAATTTAAGTTAATTCAATACAGTGTGTTTTGTATTAGTTTTTCGCCCCCCAAAATTGGGGATTGGATCCAGGAGCACTTTACCACTGAGCCACATCCCCAGCCCTTTGAGATAGGGTCTTGTTAAGCTGTCAAGGTTGGCCTCCAATTTGGGATCCTTCTGCCAAAACCAGCCTCTGGATTGCTGGGATTACAGAATTGCCCACAGGCCTAGCTTTGAGGTTTTTTGGGGGGTGAGGTGGAGGTATGGTTGGTACTGGGGATTGAACCCAGGGGTACTTTACCATTGAGCTACATCCCCAACCCTTTTTATTTTTCAGTTTGAGAAGAGATCTCCCTAAGTTGCTTAGAGTCTTGCTAAAATAAATTACTTAGGGCCTCGATAAGTTGCTGAGGCTGGCCATGAACTTTTGATTCTTCTACCTCAGCCTCCCAAGTCACTGGGATTACAGCTGTGCACTACTGCACCTGTGTGTTATATTTTTATTGCTACTATAACAAATTAAAACTTACTGGTTTTAAAAAAACACGAGTTTACTATATTACGGTTTGTAGGCTAGAAGTCCATTAAAATTTTCTGTAGCTTATAAGTTTAACTGAGTTCCAATAAATGAGTCATCAGGTCTTTTTCCTTCGTGAACAATGTGGGTGGGGGCTACTTTTTCTTTCCCTTTTTCAGTTTCTAGAGGTAACCCAAATTCCCTGACTCTTGGTCTCCTTTCTCCATCTTCAAAGCCAGCAATGTTGCAAAGCCAGCATTCTTCCGTAGGCAAATCTCCCTCTAACTGCAGCTGGTAGAGGTTCTCTGTTTTTAAGGACCAATGTGATTAGATTAGACCTACCCCAATAATGCAGGATAATTGAACCTTCTCAGAGTCCCTATTTTAATCACATTTAATAATTTGAAGAATGAATATTCACACATTTCCTCTAATGCATTTCTAGATTATTCTGTGTCCTTGAGTAATAATCCCTGTTCCATTCCTCTTTCCATTTTAGTTTTTCATGGATTGATGCCTTCACCCATTGTTACTTTCACTTATATAGTTCAGGGTTACATTTGTACTTACATACTGTCTTGTCCTTGAGTTTTCTGACAGCCTGTGTTATAGTCTAAATGTTTGTAAACCCCCCCATTCATATGTTAAGTTCTGATCACCAGGTGATAGCATTAGGAGGTGGGGCCTTTGGTAGGCTCTTTGCAAAAGTCCTCATAAATAGGATTAGTGCCCTTATTAAAAGCAGCCTGAGAAAGACTCTTGCCCTTCCACTATATATGGGCACAGTAAAAAGACTGCTGTCTGTGAATCAAGAAGCAGGCTTTCCCCAGAAACCAAATCTGCCAGCACCTTGATTTTGGATTTCCCAACCTCTAGAATTGTGAGAAATAAATTTTGTTCTTTAGAAGCTTCCCAGTTTATAGTAGTTTGGTATAGCAGCCAAAACAGACTAAGACAGCCTGGTTTTCTCTTTCCCTTTTCTTTTCTTTTTTTTTTAATTTTTTTTTATTAGTTGCTCAAAACATTACAATGATCTTGACATATCATACATTTGATTCAAGTGGAGTATGAATTCTTTTTTTTCCACGTGTACAGATTGCAGTATCACATTGGTTTTATAGCCACGTTTATACATACAGCCATATTAGTGTCTATTGTATTCTGCTACTCTTCCTATTCCCCTCTTTCCCTTTTCTTATAAGTCATCAAAATCTATCTAGAATTTTTTCTTCCTCTATGGAAATAGTACAGTTACTATTGAGATGTTAAAAGGATTGCTTTCCAGTGCAGTTTGATTGTTTGAAACCCTAGAGAGTGGTCTTGGTATTTAGTCCTGAGATTAGGACATTGATTCTTCACATGTGTCCCAGTTATTGATGGGAAAGTTGAAATTTCAGGGACGTAAATATTGAAAAAAGGTTGAGAATAATGGATTTAAAGAAACTAAGAGAGATAATTATTGATTTTTCTAAAAGGTTGCTTTGAAAAGTAAAGCTAACATTGATTATAAAAGTGATTATAACTGATTTGTTACATGTGACAATTATTTAATTTATTACTTTAAATAATAAAATTCAATGTTTGTTTTTGGCACTGGGGATTAAACCCAGGGACATTTTACCACTGAGCTACATCCCCAGTCCTTTTTTATTTTGAGACAGGCTTTCACTAAGTTGTTTAGGGGCTAAGTTGCTGAGGCTGCCTTGAAGTTGCAATCTTCCTCAGCCCCCTGAGTTGTGGGACTACAGGTATGCACCACTGTGCCCATCCATCCCTACATTTTATAATACTTTGATTCTTATTAAGGGTTTTCACATCTTACATGAGCCTTATGACAGCTTCATGATGCAGATATCTTTATTTTATAGATGATAAAACTGAAGATCAGAGAGATTAAAGTAGCTAAAAGTCACACAGGCCTCTAAGAGGGGAGGTGGGTCTAAAACTTGGGATTTTAGTATCAAAGTTCTGTGTTTTTTTTTTTGTTGTTGTTTTTTTTGTTTTTTTTCAGTTGCCCTCACTACTAAGTAAACAATATCTAGTAATTATCCCCTTGTTGTCATATATGTACTGATCCTGGTATTTAGAGATTGTGGATGTGTGTGGATGTGCATTTATATACTTTAATATAATTCTTTCTACTTCTGATTTTACATTTTGGCACTTTTTTTCTTCCAGTTTTTAAAGATAGTTCCCAGAAAGACCTGCTGAATTTTACTGGTACTATTCCTGTGATGTATCAGGGTAAGTATGGGAAGAAAGAAAATGTGGGAGTTTTCTAAAAGAGCAGTTCATTTAAACTTACACAAACTTACATTTGTTCATGCCATAACATTCTCAAAGTATTTCCACATAAGAGATCTATTTAGAACCTTACTGGATCTGACAGGATTCTGTCCTAGTCAAGGAAGACCTAGATTAAACTTTTTTTTTTAATATTTATTTTTTAGTTTTAGGTAGATACAATATCTTTATTTTATTTTTATGTGGTGCTGAGGATCAAACCCAGTGCCTCACATGTGTTAGGTGAGCACTCTACCACTTGAGTCACAACCCCAGCGCCATAAATTAAACTTTAATTCAACAATTACTTATTGTCAACTATGTGCCCATGACTCTAGTAGGTTCTGGGTTATAGAACAGAGCAAGACAGCTAGGGGTGATGGTACATACCTGTAATGCCAGCAACTGGGGAAACTGAGGCAGGAGGATTGCAGGTTTGAGGCTAGCCTCAGCAATTTAGCAAGACCCTGTCTCAAAAAAAAAAAAAAAAAATCTTAAAAGAGGCTAGGGACATGAAAATCCTGTGGTACAGAGTTCCTGAGTTCAATATCTCAGTATGAAAAAAAAAAAAAAAGAAGAAGAAGAAGAAAAAAAAAAACAATGAAAAGAGAATTTAGACAGACATGGATCTGCCCTTGGGATGAGTGATTTCTGTTTTCCATAAGAAAATGTAGGAATCTCACCTTCTTCTCCTTATAACTCTGTGTTGTTTTTTGTTTGTTTGTTTAGTTTTTTCTTCTCTTCCTCTTCCTTTTATATGATGTAGCATTATTCCCATTCCATAGGTGAAACTGAATCTTAGTCTGCTCAAGTGATTTACCTAAAACCACCTGGTACTGTTATACAGACTCCAATGTTTTTGAAACACAGGGGTAAACATTTTAGGATGACCTGACAGGCTAAAATAGTTAAGTATTTGCCCAAAAAGAAAAGGAAAAAAAAAAAATCACTAACTTCTATAGTTAACTGTTGTTTGTCTAGACCTACTCTGTTCAAAATGGCTAGCCTTTTAGTATCATTGGAGATTGCTTATATATGTGCTTTGAATAACAGCAATGAAGCTTTAGTTCCAAAATATTTCTCTGAAGTGGCACCCAAAATTCCATCATTAAAAAATTAATAATTTTGAAATGCAAATCATCACAATAAGAAAAATATCCCAAAGTACTAATGTACAGTGCTGTGGTTATTAGAAATTCAGTAAATACTTGTGGAATGATTGAGTTAGTTTACTTGATTACTGACTAAAGGGTTTAGGAATAAATGAGCTTAGTAGCATTTGAAAGAGGAGGTGCACTGAACAGAGAAGGAAATGGAAACCAAATAAGATCAGAACAGTGGAGTTTACTGTCTCTGGAAAGGGTTCAGCGTTGTAAGATGGGAATATATTTCCCAAAAGACAATTTTGGGAGACTTCTTTCAAGGTTGGTACTTGTAGCTCCTAGACGATCATAATTCCTTAATTACCCTCTTCCTCTATGATGACCAAGAGGTACATTCATATTTTGTTCTTCCTCTGTATATGTTTCACCATTGACATTTCCTTTGGCACTGGGTAGGCATTCAGGAAATGGATAGGAATTCAGTTTGTTTTAATGCATAGCTGGTAATAAGTAAAAGTAGCCATTCTTGTCCTGAGCAGCATGTTCAAGTACAGTGAAAGATATGTGCAATAGAACTATGAAAACAGGAATAAATTTTTTAAAAATAATAAAATCAATAAAAAAAGAATACAGGAATAAATATTGAGATATAATAATGTTCTACGCTGGCTAAGGTAATTTATTAGATTTCTAGTCTAAGTTTAGTTTTCACTTACACTGAGTTTGGCTTTGAGCTTCCTGGCAACTAAGGCAGTAAGGGTTATTTGGCTCTTGGTAGACATGTTCTATGTTGGAAGAGCATATGTTCAAGTGGCGGAGTCAGGGGATGAAGGAAGAGAGATTGAACCCAGGGGCACTCAACCACTGAGCCACATCCCCAGTTTTTTTGTATTTTATTTAGAGACGAGAGTCCACTGAGTTGCTTAGGGCCTTGCTAAATTGCTGACGCTGGCTTTGATCCTCCTGTCCTTAGCCTCCCAAGTTGCTGGGATTACAGGCATGAACCACTGTACCCAGCTTCCCCCTTGTATTAAATAGTTTATTTTCTTTAATACAAGTGCTGGGAGTTGAACCCAGAGCCTCATTGATGCTAAGCAAGCTCTGTACTATTGAGCTATGCTCCATGACCAATTAAGTAGACTTTTTAAAAAGAAAATCTCATTGTAGTTATCATTTACAGACCTTTCTCCTTCTGTAAAGAATACTGCAAAAGGGGTGTTTTTTATTTGTTTGGTTTTGGGGTTTTTGTTTTTTTAGTTTTCCAACAAATGCATAGGCCATTTGCATCCAAATCTTTGGAGTATGTATGTGTGGACATGGATATTATTTAAACGCACACACTTTGGAGCCTGATCCCATGTCTAAATAAATCTCAATCTCTGGAGATAAGTCCCAAGAATATGCATATTTTCCAAGTTCTTCAGATAATTCTTATGTTCACTAAAATTTAAGAATACTGGGTAAGGTGACTCTTAAGATTATTTTCAGCTCTATGTTCTATATGTCTAACTCAGCGTATGGGATATTATATCTGCAATTTTTTAGCTCATTGAGGGCAAATATCAAACTCCAGTTAGTCATTCATTAATTTTTTTCATTTGTTCATTCTGATTCATAAGAAACATTTATTAAGCAGGTAGTATGTTATGTACTGTATTTGGTGCTGGGGATATAGAAATGAATGAAACATGAATTCTTTCTAGAAGTTTACAATGTAATAAATACAGCCTGGTAAGTGAATAATCTCAGTATAGAATAAATACAAAGAGAGATATCCAATACCTTTCAAGGAAGGTACAATATTTGTTTTGGTTGGACAAAGAAAATTACATAGAAAAGATGTATCCCAAACTTCTTGTATAGTAGAACCTGTAAATATTGATTGAATTAAATTGGATGAGCTGGCCATTGTCTTAATTTCCTCATGTTATGTTAGTGCTTTAACAGGAACATATTTCCAATGTGCATGAAATGAGGGAAATAGATCTTGATTTATTTTAATCCTTTGTATGTAAACTTGACTTAACTACCTATTTCTTAAAAATGCCACCTTGTTGTATCATAAATATGATGTGTATGCTTCTTATTTTTGCTTATTTTATCTCCAATAGGTCATACATATAACATACCAATCCGTTTCTGGATTTTGGATTCTCACCCTTTTGCTCCCCCCATTTGCTTCTTGAAGCCAACTGCAAATATGGGAATTTCCATTGGAAAACATGTGGATGCACAAGGCAGAATATACTTACCCTATCTCCAAAACTGGAGCCATGTAAGATCAATTTGGATTTTCTTCAAAGTTTTTATTTTTTTCTGAATATTTGCCTTTGATTCTGATAGTCAAAATAAGCATACTACTGTATTTACTTCAATTACATTCTTCATATGATCTTTAAAGTAATTTAAAATTGAGTTCTCTAGGATCAGCCAAGTCCCAGAATACTGATGACAAAGGCCTATACAAAGCTGCTGTCTCCAGGTCCAGGAGCCAGCTGTCATTTACCCCTTGTCTTTTTATAGTTGTTTGCTAATTGAGAAAGCACATGAAAAGCTTCTAGCAGGATGTTGGAGACTTATTTCCTACCCCCACCCTATTAAAGATTTTTATGTAATATATATATATTTATTTGTGATTTTGCCTGTTTTTAACCTTTATGTATGTTTGAATCATACCATATGTAATCTTCTGTGACATGCTTTGTTTTAATTGAGCAATAATTTTTTTGTTGTTGTTTTGTTTTATAGTGCTGGGGACTGACTCCAGTACATGTTAGGCAAGTGCTGTACCACTGAATTACATCCATGACTTGAGTATGAGGTTTTAAACTTCATCTTTATTGATATATAATTGTAGCTTATTTATGTTTTGCAAGTCCTCACATTATGCAGTTTTGTATTCTCCATTTTTTCATTAATCATTATATTGAACATTTCTCCCATGTTTATCTTTTCAAAGTACATGGTTTTTAATGGTTCTTTGATGATCCAGCATGAAGATATTTACATAATACATTTCAAAATTGCCATATTACAAGAAATTTAATGATGAATATACTTAAATATAATATATATATTTAAAAATTTCCTAATGATAATCTCTAGGAGTAGAATTATTGGGTGAAAATTTTTAAATATTTTAAAGGATTTCTTCTATATTGCCAAATTGGCCTTCAAAAATGTAAACAAAATGTTGGTTTTCTGCTATCAATAGCAATGAGTGTAGAAGGGCACCAATTTCGTTTTATCCTTGCTCTAATAGGAGATATTATCATTAAAACAAAATAAACCTTTGCTTATCT
Source organism: Marmota flaviventris (assembly GCF_047511675.1). Lineage (NCBI taxonomy): Eukaryota > Metazoa > Chordata > Mammalia > Rodentia > Sciuridae > Marmota > Marmota flaviventris. The sequence goes on from NC_092506.1 coordinate 45,344,153, forward strand.
CTATATATTGGGTTAGGCAGATAGATGTACAGTATACTGTCACTTATAACTAAAAATTTTATGAAAGAATGATTTGTAATATATTTATATGTACCCAGAAAGTTGTAGAATTTTAGGATCAGAGTTGAATGAGGTTATAGTAAAAAACGTCATTTGGGAGGCTGGGGTTGTAGCTCAGTGGTAGTGCTTATCTCACATGTGTGAGGCACTGGGTTCAATCCTCAGCACCACATAAAGATAAATAAATAAAATAAAGGTATTGTGTCCATCCACAACTAAAAAAATTTTTAGGGGCTGGGGATGTGGCTCAAGCGGTAGCACGCTTGCCTAGCATGCGTGCGGCCCGGGTTCGATCCTCAGCACCACATAGAAACAAAGATGTTATATCTGCTGAAAACTAACTAACTAAATAAATAAATATTAAAATTCTCTTTCTCTTTAAAAAAAATTTTTTTTAAATGGCATTTGGTTTCTCACTTTTGTGTTATAGATAATTGTGAAAACAGGTAATTATGGACATATTTTACTTTATTTGTATATTTTTCTATATTTTGCACATATAAAACCTTTAAAAAAGAAGAAAAAATAGAAAAAGGAAGAACATACACCAAATTATCAGGAGCAGAGCCGACTTCTATATGAACTTAATTTGCTATTTGCATTACTTGATGATTACTAAATAAGATTTCCAGTTAAATGTGATGAATGGATATAATAAAAATTAGATAATTTGTCTGGGGCTGGGGTTGTGGCTCAGTGGTAGAACACTTGCCTCACATGTGTGAGGAACTGGGTTCGATCCTCAGCACCACATAAAAATAAATAAACAAAATGAAGGTATTGTGACCATCTACAAGAGACAATTAAAAAAAATGGTGCCTGGATCTTAATTTTTTGTTATCCTGTTACTTGAAAAATTGAAATATTTTTCATATTTATCAATAATGTATATTCCTTCCTTTTTGAATTGTTTATCTTCTCATCAGTAATTACCCCCTTTTTTTCTAACTGTGGTTTTTTTGTTTTTTTTTTGGTACCATAGTTTGAACTCAGGGGCACTTAATCACTGAGCCACATCCCTAACCTTTTTGGCAGGGGGTGGTGGGGGGGTGGCGAGGAGAGGGGATAGTACCAGGGATGGAATTCAGGGGCACTCGACCACTGAGTCACATCCCTAGCCCTATTTTGTATTTTATTTACAGACAGGGTCTCACTGAGTTGCTTTGAACTTGCAGTATTACAGGTGTGTGTTTGTAAACACACACCCTAGCAATACCCAGCTGCCACAGTCTGGCTGGGCACAAATGCCGCAGTCTGGCTGGGCACACAATCACGAGCCACCACACAGCTTGTAGATTCAAACAGCAACTCTTTATTCCCGAACTCACACCAGCCGTCTACAATCACGTTCTCGGGAAATCCACGTTCTCTGCCCAAATCCACCTTCTCTGCCCAAATCCACCTCCACTGGGCTTCTATCTCCAAAATATACTGTCTGAATCCCGTGAGAACTCAAGGGGAACTCAGGCAGCAGGATACGCCCTATTCCCAGGAGGAATAATCTTAAACCTTAAACCTGGAACCTAAACTGGGAACGCCCTAAACACGATTATCTTAAAACCGGGAACACCCTAATCTGCCTTGGTCCTTGAGCAAGGTCACCTACATTCAATGTCACTGCAACATGTCAGCAACATGGGGTACGCTGGCAAGGAAATTGTCATACCTACTTGGCTAATGGCTCCCAGCACCCAGCCTTTTTTATTTTTGATTTTGAGACAGGATCTTACTAAGCTGCTTAGAGCCTCACTAAATAGATGAGGCTGGCCTTGAACTAGTGATCATCTTGTGTCAGTCTTCCAAATCATTGGGATTACAGTTGTGCTCCATCATATCCATATTGGCTTTTTTTTTTTTTTTTTTAAACACTGGCGATTGAATCCAGGGTGCCACTGAGCCACATCCTCAGCCCTTTTTATTTTGGGACATAGTTTTGCCAAATTGCTAAGGCTGGCCTCAAATTTGTAATCTCCTACCTTATCCTTGTGAGACTCTGGGATTACAGGTATGCATTACCCGCCTTGAATTCCTTTTTTTTTTTTTTAAACTGTCTTCAAACCATATTTGGACATCTGTACCCTATTGCAAGAATTTATGTATCCTGCTTCTTCTGATTTTCTTTGACATCTTTTCATAGTTTTGTCTGTTTGCTTAATAGTGCTCAGTAATAGTCCTATAAGTTAGTTGAGGTTATGCTTGATTTCAGTTTAGGTGGAATTTATTTCATTTTATTATTTTGAGTCTCTTTATTATAAATTAAAACTTGTCTTTAAAATGTATTACATTATTTTAATCGCCCTGCTTAAAAGGACTATAGTAACTTTGAGTTCTGTATGCATTTAGAATTTTAACTATGGAGTATACTTTTTGTAGAATTTTGGAGATAGAAGGAATCTAGAAGGATTGCAGACAGTTTCCCCAAAGAGATTCAGAGGACTACAGTAAGCCTACAGAATTTTTTTTTTAGTCTTTTTTTTTTTATTGGTTGTTCAAAACATTACACAGCTCATGACATATCATCTTCCATACATTTGATTCAAGTGGGTTATGAACTCCCATTTTTTACCCCAAATACAAGTTGCAGAATCACATCGGTTACACATCCACATTTTTACATAATACCATATTAGTGACTGTTGTATTCTGCTACCTTTCCTATCCCCTACTATCCCCCCTCCCCTTCCCTCTCATCTTCCCTCTCTACCCCATCTGCTGTTGTTTAATTCTCTCCCTTGTTTTTTTTTTTTTCCTCTTTCCCCTCACAAACTCTTATATGTAATTTTGTGTAACAATGAGGGTCTCCTTCCATTTCCATAGTTTCCCGAAGAGCACAGTGGTTTTCTTTTACTTTGTTTTTGTTCTGCATATAAATTTGAATTTATATAGGCAGGCTGCTTCTAGTTTGCCATAATAACAATCTCTCCAGGTTTTCTTTTACTTGGCAGCTTCACACATTTAATGTTATCTGGTTGGTCCTTGAAGGTATTTGAATTTTTTACCCTAATGGGCTCTTCTTAATTTATAAACAGTGAAACTCAAGTCTCTGAGAAATTAAGCACTTTTTAAATGAGCATTCTACTAAATATTCCTAATAATAATAGTAAACATCTGTTTTACTCTCTTAGGTTACAGTTTCTATGCATTAGCTAATTTATATCTCCTAATAGCCACTTGAATTTATTATTCATATTATCTTACTGATGATGCTGAAGCTCAGAACAGTTAAGTGAATGACACCAAGGCTATTTAACTAGTTAAACTCAAAGAAAACATTATCAAATTAATTTTCTGATTTGATAATGGCTTTGTAGAAGAATGTCTTTTTTCCTTTTAAGAAATACACTCTAAAGGTTTTAGGGATAAGGAGATATCACTTCTGCAGTTTATTTTCATTTGGGCCAGAAAAAAGAGAAAGATATTAAGAAAATATATGTGATAAAATGTTAACATTTGAGTAACCTGGCAAAAGAGTGTATGTACTATTTTTTTCAACTTTTCTGTAAGCCTGAAATTATTTTGAAATAAACAGTTAAAAAAGATAGTTCCCAAACCTAGGTATTTTGCTGCTAGTATATTCATGCTATTTTCCTATGTTTTGAGAGTTGTCAATTTAGCTTTTTTTTGTTTTTTTGCCTTTTATTTTATAAACACATGGAGTATTTTCCATGAGATCTCTGGGAGGATACTACATGATAAGAGACTTTGCTTTTTTCAGTTAAAAGCATTAAAATAGTTAAATCATAACATAATTTGTACATAGTTTTGGAAAAATGAAAGCATGACAATACAGTTGATCTTTGAACAACATATGTTTGAACTATATGGGTTCACTCAGAGTTGTCTCTCTTTTTTTAACTTGCACCAATTTGAAAAAAACTTTCATATGAATCCTATAGACTGGAAATATTGAAAAGGTTAAGAAAAAGATGTGTCAATAATACATAAAATATACATAGGTAATAATCTGTTTTATTATTTATTAATGTTAAATTTACACCAATCTATTATAAAAGGTTAAAATTTATCAAGCTGGGTGTAGTGGTACATGTCTATAATCCCAACAACTCAGGAGGCTAAAGCAGGAGGTTTTCAAGTTCAAGCGCAGCCTGGGAAACTTAGTGGAGAACCAGCAACTTAGACCCTGACTCAAAATAAAAAAATAAAGGGGTGGATATGTAGCTCAGTGGTAAAGCACCCCTGGGTTCAATCCCCACCAAAACCAAAACAAAAAAAGTTAAAAATTTGTGAAAACTTACTTATGTGCACATACAGATCATACATGGTGCCATCCAGATCATACATGGTACCATTGTATGTAACAACAATAAACAGACATAAATATGTAGTTTTAAATCATAACTGTATGAAGTTACCTGTGGTACCTTATGTATTACTGAATTATGGTAGCCTCCTCTTGGTGCTATTAAGGTACATTCATGTCACGGTTATCTGATTATCCACTTGAAATGCTGAATTATGTTAAAAATTTTAGTTTGTCTCTCCAATAAATTGTACATTATAGTAAAAAGTGATCTCTCATGGATCTTGTGTAATTTTTCATTGTATATAATAACTGTAGCATGCAAAATAAACATTAATTGAGTTTGTTATTGGTAAGGCTTCCAGTGAACAGGAGGCTATTAGCAGTTAAGGATTTTTTTATGTTTGGTGTTGGGAATTGAACTCAGGGCCTCATGAATGCTGGGCAAACTCTCTATCACTGAGCTACATCCCCAATCCTTTTTATTTTTTAAGATAGGATCTCCTAAATTGTTCAGTATGATCTTGAATTTCTAATCCTTCTCCCTCAGCCTCATGAGCAGCTGAGATTACATGCATGCACCACCATGCCTGGAAGTAGTTAAGTTTAGGGGGAGTCAAATTATACTCGAATTTTTAACTGTTCATGGGTTGGGGTCCCTATTCCAGTGTTGCTCAAGGGTCAACTGTATTTACTTTGGCTAATTCTATGCAATGTTAGGTTGAAATGGTAGTATTACTTAGCAAATTTTTGAGTAACTTTTACCTTTGTGTGTATTCTGCAGCCCAAGTCTGTCATTGTTGGATTAATTAAAGAAATGATTGCCAAGTTTCAAGAGGAACTTCCCCTGTATTCTCTATCGTCATCTGATGAAGCACGGCAGGTAGACATGCTAGCCTATATTGCAAAAATCACTGAAGGTTTGTATTTCTGTCAGATTGTCTTAAAAGTTATGAGTTTACAATTTCTTACTAATGACCTTTACTCTCTGCTATTTTAAATACATATGGACATTTATATGTTTATTTTTGTGTTCAATCAAAAATCCTATACATATATAATAAAGTTCCATACTGTTTCTTAAAATGTAAAAAAAAATTTACTCTTTTATGAACAGATAAAATATATAATAAAGTTCCATACTGTTTCTTAAAATGTAAAAAAAAATTTACTCTTTTATGAACAGATAAAATAGTTGTTGTTTCATTCAAAAACACTTGATATATAATAATCATCCCAAACCTTTTTTGTTATGTGTTTATGTAGTTCTTGTTTCATTCAGAATACTAGATCAGAAAATCTGTAATTCTCAATGTTTCTTATTGAGAATAAAACCACATATTCATGATTGGGAAATTTCAGTAGGGTACTAAACCTTTGTATTTTTTTTTTTTTTTTTAGTCTTATACAATATTTTTAAAAATATTTGGAAAGACACTTTCTTTTTAAAAGGATAGCCTCCATTTACTAGAATATTTAAAATAAGACTCATCTTTTTTATCAGTACAAGTATTACTAATTTAATGTAAATATACAATTTACATTAGAAATGCATATACTTTAAATGTGTGATAAAATTTGACTGTTTGATTTACCTTTGTAGCTATCACCAAAAACAATATGTAAAATCAATTCTTACATTTTTAGTTAATAGCTCCTCTTCTACAAGAAACTCTGATTTTTATAAGTCTTCTTTCATGTATTCATTTTTTTCAACAAGTATTTTTAAAAATTTTTTTTAGTTGTAGATGTACACAATATCTTTATTTATTTATTTTTATGTAGTACTGAGGATTGAACCCAGTGCCTTATGCATGCAAGACAAGTGCTCTCCTGCTGAACTACAATCCCACCCCTCAACAAGTATTTTTAAGTGCTTATTGTGGATTATCATGTTTTCTAAGTAACTGAAGTTTGGCGTTTTTTTAATTTTGGGTTTTTTGTTTGTTTGTTTAGTAATGGGAATTGAATCAGAATCACTTTACCACTGAGCCACATCCCCAATCTTTTTAATTTTTGAGACAGGGTCTTGACAAGTTGCTTAAGGCCTCACTCAGTTGCTGAGGCTGGCTTTGAACTTGCAATCCTCCTGCCTCAGCCTCCTGAGTGACTGAAGTTTTTTTTGTTGTTGTTGTTTTTATGTTATCTGTGTATGGAGGTGCACATTTGTAATCCCAGTGATTCAGGATTGCCCAAGGGATAGCGGGGGGGGGGGGGGGAGTTGATGTGATTTTTTTTTTTTTTTCATTCTTAGCATCATCCACTTTTCTTGATAGGTGTCTCAGACATAAATTCAAAGAGTTGGACAAATTATGAGATTAAACCAGTCAATAAAATTACCGTGGTTGGAAATGGAGAGTTGGGTATTGCCTGCATCTTAGCAATTTCAGCAAAGGTATGTAAGCATAGTGGTTATAAATATATATATCATAGTGCTACACTTTTAGGCAGTTTTATTAACATTCAAAAAATAATGGTTTGGCTTGGCACAGTTGTAATCAAGCAACTGGGGAGGCTGAGGCAGGAGGATCACAAGTTCAAGGCCAGCTCAGCAACTTTGTGAGGCCCTAAGCAACTTATTGAGATCCTGTCTCAAAATAAAAAATAAAAAGGTCTGGGGTGTAGCTCAGTGGTAAAATGTTCCTAGATTCAATCCTATACCACACAAATAAATAAATAAAAATTTAAAAAAGTAATGGCTTCGTTTTGTTATGTAGGAAAACCTCATTTTGCCTGAAAATATATTTTGTGACCAAAAAATAGCTGAAAGTTCTCATCAGTCATGTTGCCTCTTAATTAGTGTAAGTCATGGGTAGGCTTTGAAAAAGTAATTTGAATAATGCTGTCATCCTAATCTAAGGGAAACCTCAAAGTGACATTCCTGTGACTTAGACACAGATTATTTTGTGATTTTTGAGTCATGGTGTTTTAATTAAATTCTTATTTAATATTATATTTAATTTTAGCTATTTATAAAATTACCATTTTTAAAAAAGGACTGCCTTTTCTTATTTAATTGCTTTCTTTTGGGATCAGACTTTCTGAGTTAATATGTTACATTAGTTTATGTTTTGTTTTGTTTATATTCCTGTCAGTTCTTTTTTCTAAGTCTTTTCTAATTGTTTACATAAAGATCTAACTCCCAGTGAGGTAAAACAACTATCATGGTGATAGCATATCTGTAGTCTAGAAAACAGCTGTCACTATATGTTTATTTGGTGACTGTTTTTCTTTTTCTATAAAGTTTTTCTATTAAAATTTGATTATTTTGATGTCTAAATTCCTCCTTTTCCACTTAAGACCCACATATATCTTGAAGGTAGGTTCTATTTCAGGAAATAATCAAGTTAGAAAAATTTTAAAAGTTGACTGTTCAGAATAGCATATGCTGAATTTCCATATTATAGTTTCATTTTCCTTACCTGTTTTCCTCATCTGAGTACACTGTTAACTCTTAATTGGAATTTGAGTTGTTTTTACTTCTTTTGTTACTAAATAAAATACTTTTACATTACTTTGTAAAATAAATAAAAAGAAAATAAATATATAAAAATACTTCTTACACTACTTTGTAAGTTGCTTATTTTCTGACTTTCTTTTGGGTATACATCATCTCAAAAATAATACTAGTGAGTCAGAGGGTATGGATTGTTTTATGGCACTCTTATTTTAGTAGACTGCTCCTCAGAAAGGCAGAACTAATTTATGCTGCTAAGAATAGTGCATATGTCAACTGCTTTTTGACATCCCTATGGTATTAAGTTTTATTAATTTGGGAGAGGGGGCAGAGCTGCTGGGGATCAAACCCAGGAGTACTTTGGCACTGAGCTACATCCCCAGCCCTTTTTATTTATTTATCTTGAATAAGGGTCCTGCTAAGTTGCTTAGGTCCTTACTAAGTTTCTGAGGATGGCCTTGAATTTGTGATCCTCCTGTTTCAGCATCCCAAGTGGCTGGGATTACAACAAGTGTAATTTTTTTTTTTTTGGTAATAATTTGACTTTTTTTGTTAAATACAGGTAGGCACCTTTTTAAAGTCATGTTTCCTTAACTGTTAGAAGAGTCATTTGTCTGTTAACTGTCTAGGTAAAACATTATTTTTTCTTTTTTAAACATCAGCATTTTGATACAAGGTATAATATTTAAATAATATATCAATAATAGCAGTCCAATAGTGGCAGCAGTAGTAGTAGTGATAGTAACAGCAGTAACTAACCTTTACTAAATGCTTACTAGATGCCAGGCACTTGTCTAAACACTTGTCTTGACTCATTTTTACAGTGACCCTATTGTTTAGATGCTGTTGTTTTCACCATTTTACAAATGAAGAAACCAAGGTTCGGGGAGGTTACCCACTTGCCCTAAGTCACACTATTAATAAATGGTGTCACCAGGATTTGAAAACAGGTTGTCTGTATGCCAGAACCTGTATTCTAGATCCTTACTGCTCAAAATATGGCTTTCAGACTAGCAATATTGGCATTTCCTTAAGATTTTGTTAGAAATCCATAATTCTACTTCTAATTCTGCATTTTAATAAAACCCCTGGTGGGATATATGCTTTACTGATTCATTATAAAGCTTGAGAAGCTCTTCTCTAAGCCACTATATTATACTGCTTTATGATAATTGCCCCCCCTTACTGGGATTGAACTCAGGGATGCTTTTCCACTGAGATCATCTCTAGCCCTTTTTCTTTAAAAATTTTTTTTTAGTGTGAAACAGGGTCTCATTAAGTTGCTGAGGGTATCTCACTAAATTGCTGAGGCTGGCCTTGAACTTGTGATCCTCCTGTCCCAGCCTTCCAAATTTCTGGGATTACAAAGTACCTGGCAAGAGTCATGATGAATATTTTAGTTGTTTTTAGTCATTTGAATATTCTTATACATAATATATAATTTTTTACATATGCTAATAAACTTGTAGGATAATTCCTATAAATGAGATTGATGGATTAAAGGAACTGTTAAATTTAGATTTTAAAATATTTTAAATTTTTGAAAGAAGTTGTCAAATTATTCCCTATATCAGTTGTATTAGTTTATTCTCACACCTACACTGTATGAGAATACCTGTTTTCCCACAACCTCTATTGTTAAACTTTTGGGCCTTAGTGTGTCTGATAAATAAAAATGGAAATGCTAGTTTTCCTGGCATTTTCCTTGTGAGTGTGGTTAACAATAAAAAAATTAATAGCTACAATTTAGAGAGGACTACTATGTATGTCAGTCCTATTATCAATCATATAGTCAGTCATATAATCAATCTTATAACCACATGCAGTAAGACTTGAGTTCATTGACTGTCCTAGTGTTACAAAGCTCACCTATAAAATAGTAGAGTTGTTTTCTTAACCATTTTTTTGCCTGAAAGTCTGGTAGATCTCTGGATACTTTTGCCCATGAACTCTCAGGTTTTCCTACTACTTTGGAGAAAGCCCTTCCACAAATATTAACTAACTCTTGGAGTTTCCATGCTGTTATTTATAGTCAGCCCACCAGGCCATCCAGGGAACCGTTATTAGGCATGTAGAATATTCCATGAGCTCTCTGAGGAGAGTACCACATGATAGTACAATTTGACTTTAGATTTATGGCTATTTTTTTTTTTCCTTTTTGATTCTGGGAATTGAATGCAGGACACTCAACCACTTCCACGTCCCCATCCTTTTTCAAAAAATATTTTTGATTTAGAGACATAGTCTTGCTAAGTTGTTTAGGGCCTTGCTAAGTTGCTCTGGCAGGCTTTGAACTTGTGATCCTCTTGCCTCAGCCTCCCAAGCTGATTATTTTTTTTTTTAAGCAAAAGCTGGAATAATTTTGACTTTCATGCTAGGAATGAAGTGCTAAAATAGGCCCCCAAATCATTCTAAACGTTTCAGAATTGAAATTATGATACAGAATGAAAACAAACTCAGGAACAATATCAAACTTGCTGAGTGAACCAAGTAATCTTTATTATTCATCCCATAAGAAAACTTCTGTGATCTATATGGCATCTAAATTTACTCCTTTTAGATCCTAGTTTACAATAGTTAAGCCCAAGGGATCACATTATTCAAGTTCATAATAACTTCTTGATTGCATGTCACTTTTATTACAATTGTGTTACTTATCCATTTTTTTAGCCATATCCCCACCCCACCCCCTTTTTTTTTAAATGTTGAAAGTGCATCTCATTGAGTTGCTGAGGTTGTCTTCAAACTTGCGATCCTCCTGCCTCAGCCTTCCAAGCCATTGGGATTACAGGCATGTGCAACCACCCCTGGCTTTACTTACTCTTCTTCAGATGACACAAGCCCTCACTTCTTAATTAAATTGAATAATTGGTCCTGTCCAATGTAATATGTTTCCCTTTCTTATTATACCTTACAGGGCATTGCAGACAGGCTAGTCCTTTTAGATCTCTCAGAAGGAACAAAAGGTGGAACCATGGACCTTGACATATTCAACCTGCCTAATGTGGAAATCAGCAAAGGTATGGTTATTATGCCTAAAGATGTTTGCTTTACTTGCTCTTATATTTGAGTCTAAGAATTAGCACTGGGAATTTAACTCAAGGCCTCTCATATGCTAGGAAAGCAATGAGTTCTACCTCTAGTCTTTTCCATTTTTGAGACAGCATCTGCCTGAACTCGTGATCTTCTTGTCTTACCCTCCTGAGTAGCTGTGATTTCAGGTATGTGCCACCATACCTGGCTTAAGTTCTGGAATTTTAAGGCTGAAAAATAATTTCAAGATTACCTAGTACAAGCCTCTCATTTTTTTTTTTCCTTTTTTAACAGTGGGATTTGTTATAATATATACAAGCTCCTCATTTTGTCACAAGAAGTGTCTCTGAAAAAGGGTCCAAGAAGTTCATAGCGAAAGAGGGGAACTTGACTCAGGACCAGTGGGGTTTTGGGCATATGTGATGGAAAAGAATTAAAGCACACGCCACTCAGGCATAGAGAGAGGTTTATTTAGGAAAGATACATAATTAAGGGAAATCTCAAGAGAGAGACACTTATGTGGGTAAAGCAAGGCATATGCCCTCAAGGGAGAATGCAGGTCTTTTTAAGGATGAGAAATGCAGTTTTGGTGCTACTTTTTAAGGAAACTTGGCGAGGGGTGGGTATGGAAAAGTGTATAGGAATGATATCAATCCAGTGATCTCAAGACAGTTTCTAGTAGTCTGATATGTATCAGGATCCTTAGGCTGACATGGTCTTTATTATCTGATCAATAGTGCTAAATTATGGGTTCCTCAAGACATTATATTTCCTCCCCCTCCCCTTTGCCTTCCTCCTTATTCTCTCTTCTCTCTCCCCCACCCTCTCCCTCATCCCCCATTTTTACCTCTCTCCTTATTCTATTATTGAGGGTTTAATTACAGTGCACAAGTAAATTTACAGACTTCCCAGGAATTTAGGAGTAATAGGTGTGGAAGGAAGACTGGCTTGGGGAGTTATAGGCCTGGAAAAGTATGAAGAACTTTTGAAGTAAAATCTTATTTTCTGGTTCTTTCTTTATGACTTTTTGCCTATTTCCTATTCCTTCTAGCCTACCTCAATTTTATGCACTGGGAAACAAAGATTCAAATAAGTTAAGTAACTTGTACAAAATCATACAGATCATAAATGATTATGTTAACAGAGTCAAACGAGCAAATAACATCCAGATTCATTCATATTGGCCATAAGAATTTGTTATTTGACTTATATTTCCACATGAATTTGTCTTTTGATTGCTTCCTTTCTCAGAACATATTGGTTTAAAACACTGATCTTAGTGTTAGACAGTGGTTTGCATCTTAGCTCTGCTATATTAGAGCTCTGATGTTTGTCAGATTATACAATCTCTCAAAAAAAATTCAGTTTTCTCATGTGTGAAGTAGGAGACTAGGGATATAGCTCAGTGGTAAAATGTTTACCTAGCATGCATAAGGCCCTGAGATCAATCTCTAGCCCTGAAAAAATAACTAAAAATTTTAACAGTTATTTTTTTTTTTATCTAATTTTCCCCCTTTGGAGATGGGGGTTCTCACTGTATTATCCAGACTAATCTAGAACCCCTGGGATGAAGCATTGCCTCAGCCTCTTGAGTAGCTGGAAATACTTGACTTCTCATACTTTATTTATTTATATACCAGGGATTGAACCCAGGGGCACTTAAGCACTGAGTCACATCCCCAGCCCTTTTTTAAAATTTTAAGATAGGGTCTCATTAAATTGCTTATAGCTTCACTAAGTTGCTGAGGCTTGCTTTGAACTTGCAATCCTGCCTCAGCTTCTTGAGTCACTGGGATTACCAGCATGTATCACTGTGCCTGGAAACTTTTCACATTTTAAATTTTAAAAAATTGAGTCTATTTTATAATGTCTATTATAAATTATAGGATACATTTGGATAGATAAATACTATATTTGGGAGTATTTGAAAATTTTTTGAAAAAATATATAATATATAATAATATATAATATAATGTATAATAATATATATAATATATTTGAAAATATTTTCCTACCAGGGATGCATGATTTAGGAGGACACCTGTAGTCCCAGTTGCTCAGGAGGCCGAGGCAAGAGGACCATGAGTTCAGAGCTAGTCTCAGCAACTTAATCGAGGTCTTAAGCAGCTAAGCAAGAAGACCCTTTCTCTAAATACAATATTTTAAAAGGGCTGGAAATGTACCTCAGTGGTTAAGCGCCCCTGGGTTCAATCCCTGGTACCAAGAAGAAAAAAAAGGTCATTGAAAGACACATTTTCTAAAATGTTTCTACCAGTTTATAGATCAGATCAGATGATACATAGTATGGCTGTTTGGCTTGCTTTTGCCTTTACTTGGGTCCCCTGTATTTCTTGACTATGTTTTCCAAATAATGTATAAAAACACATAGTCTCACAAGCCTGAATGTACTAAGAATAATGGTCAGAAAAACTGAAATCTCTGTTCTTATGAGTTCTAAAAATTGGGTGTTATAGTTTAGTAAACCTGTAGGAGACAATGAGTTCATTTTGCTTCTCTGGAAAAAGTACTGTAGCTGCTTTAATAATCCTTTTGTAGGCCTCTTGTGGAGGATCATTTGGGGAACAGGGTATTCTCTTGTGCCAGTCATTTCCAGGGAGTGAAGTTCTTAAGAGACTTCTTAAGTCGTCCAAATCATTTTAGGAGACTGTTTAGTACATGGTCCCTAGAGGTTATGAGGCCATTTAGGACTTCAGGAAATTATTTCTTTCTGTGTGTCTCATTAACCATCAATAACTATTCCCTCAGATAATAGAAAGCACAGAAACAATGGAATAGATAGATAACGGATGGTGCATGCCACCAAGTGGGGACTCAGTAATTATCTATTATCTATTGAATGTTGAATGAATATATATCATCTTGGGGCATGTTTTCCTAATTGATTTTGGTTGTACATTTCTGATGACATAACTTAATTACTAATACATGAAGCAATTTTAATGTAATGGTAACTAACATCCAATAAATATATGGAGAAGTACATTAACAATGTGGGGAATTAAAGCTCAATTGGAAATTTTATTAACACCACACCATGACATTCATAGATGATTGCAAGTGACTGATTATCCACTAGTTGTACTTTGCCTCATTTAGTTTTTTCAAATAGCTACTGTAACATTTTGGAGAGATTATATATGATCATGTAATACAAATATGTAGACACATACTTACACAAATAGTTATGCTCATGTATGCATGAACCAAATCAGGAAATACACTTAGAAACTGGTAAGAGTAGTTGTTTTAGGAATTAGACTGCGGAATCTGGCTGCTCTGTTTGCACATAATTGTGTGTGTGTGTGTGTATTTATATATTTAAATCCTTTTTATTGTGCTAAAATATACATAACATAAAATTACTATTGTGACTTTTAACACTAATTCATAATGTGTATTCAGTAAATTCACAACATTGTGTAACTATCACCACTATTTAATTTCTAGAACATTTCATTACCCACAAAAGGAAATTCTATAGTATACAATAAGTAATTGCTTCTTATTTCCCCTCCTCTATCCCCTGTTAACTACTAATCTGCTTTCTGTCCCTATGAACTTACCTTTTCTGGATATTTTATATATACCTGTCCCTTGGTATCCTAACCCTTCTACTATATTGTGCTATATATTGCTTAATAAGAAATAATATCTCATTCACTTTTGTGTTCTTAGAACTCAGTACTACTATCTGTGCTTTTTGTAGGGGGGTTATGGAATTAATTTTATTATGATCCTTAACCTTGTAATTTATATCATAGGTTTATAAATCATGCTTAAGGTTCTTCTTAATGATCTTCTTCCCATTATTAAATCATCAACTTCTAAGAAAAGACTTGATGAGACAGATAAAAATCTTGGACTGCTTTCCAAGAGTAAAGAACTTGTTGTCTATGGAGTAGTTTACCAAAACCTGGCTGTGTATCCAGACTCATATGGAAGGTTGCATTCCTGGAAGCTCCCTTTATCTACTTAAATGAAATCCTCAGAAAATGAGATAATCTGCATTTTTATTAAGCTTTCCAGGTTCTTTAGAAACACCGAGTCGAGCATGTGAGGAGTGCTGCAGGGAACTGACAGAAATGGAAGACTACATGATCAAAAGCAGCTTAAAGTTTAGATGAAAAGACACACATGCAAGAAATAAATAGTAATTCATAACAAGAGTAAAGAAGCAATATGTGATTAATTGCCGCAAGAACTGTGCAGACAGTAAAGACTCTTGGAGTTAAGTGGAAAGAATTACTTTAGCCTGAGTAAGACTAAGATATGTGCCAGGTTAGACTGGGGAGATCTGGACAGAGAGGTAGAGGAAATTGTACCAACTGCTAAGCGACTAGATCTGAGAGTTGCAAAAATTAAACACAACTCAGTTCTCACAGAGTGATAGCAATGTTTGGTGTAATAGTCACATAAAAGCACATCAAACATGTGGTAAATACAGTGAGAAACATTCCAGATGGAAAGAACTTGAGCAAAAGCCAACATCAGGAAAATGAAAAAATGCTTTGAGGAATGACTATAAGATCAGTAGAGTTTGAGCCAAAAGGTTATATAAAGAATACTTAAATATACTGTCTTTTAAACTCAAGAAAAGATTAAAAGGCTTGGGATCTTAATCTATGGAGCAGGAGACCTTTCTTGTCCTTTTCAAATCCTGTAGACACCAACTACTTTTGTGTACTCGTATGTCAACCATGAGGGTGAGGGCATTTCTGTTATTTAAAGTACAGAAATCAGCCAGGTGGGGTGGCACATGACTGTAATCCTAGTGACTTGGAGGCTGAGGCAAGAGGATTACAAATTTGAGGCCAGACAGCAATTTAGTGAGGCCCTAAGCAACTTAGGGAGACCATGTCTCAAAATAAAAAATAAAAAGGGCTGCGGATGTGGCTCAGTGGTAAGTACCCCTGGGTTCAAACCCTAGTACAAAATAAATAAAGGAAGCTAAAGGAGGAAAAGAAATATAATTCTGGCAAAATAGTTTAGGGGCTAGATTATAAAGTTGTAAATTGAACTGCTCACTGGTTTTTAATATGGAGAAAGCTACAATGTACCAGTTTCCTCATCTTTTATGAGAATGTAGGACTATTTTTAAATATAGTCTGTTTATTGGCATCTGAAGCCAGATTATCTGGGCTTGAATTCTGGCTCCTCTACTTACCAGTTTTATAACTTTAAGCAAATTACTTAACTTCTCTGGGCCTCAGATTACCCATCTATAAAATGAGGGTAATAATGCCCATTCTGTATTGTGGACTAGATTAAATAAGTAACTGTATGGAAAGTTGTTAGACCACTACCTGGCACATAGTTGATGGTATGAAAGGTATTCCTTCCAGTTCTTTAGGTTTTGTCTCATGACCAGGTATCCATTCAAAACCCTGGAACACAGGAATTACTTAAGAGGATTCATGAAGAATCACAGTTAAATTCAGACTTGGGATCTACCATCACCAGAACTATTTCAGAATCTGAGCTTAAACTGGGTAAGGTGTTTCCCAGTGGACACATTATACAAGAATTTCCTTCTGAAACTACTTTAGAAAGATGGCCTTAGAGAAAGATCCTTTTTCAAAACAAAAAATAAAAAGTTGCTAGGAATATAGCTCATTGACCTAGCACCGCTGGGTTCAATCCCTCATACCACAAAAGAAAGGAAAAAAAAAAAAAAGAATATTAATTCTGGGAACTACTGTCCTCTGGATGCTAATATTCATTTACAAATGTTGATTAGACTCATGCCTTTTTTACTTTATTGTTTTTCTGTTGTTTCTGATAATAACAACTGGCCACTGTTTTGGCATGCACTCACTGTAAAGTACACAGTGAAGTAGAAAATATAGTTGTAAAATAGCATATTTGTGCTTGAGAATCAGAGGAAGGAAATCCATAGGCCAGCTTTTTCCCAAGTCATAACTGTTGCTTACCTGTAGGTCCCATTAAAAGTAGTTGTTACCCAAGAACAGCTGGATTTAAGTATAAAAAAAAGTTAAAAATGAGCCAAAGCCAGGTGCAGTGGTACACACCTGTAATCTCAGCTACTCTGGAGGTTAAGGCAGGAGGATCATAAGTTGGAGGCCTGCCGTAGCAATTATCAAGATCTTATTTCAGAATGAAAAATAAAGGGCTGATGACCTGGTTTAATCCCCAGTGATGGATGGATGGATGGATAGATAAAATAAAAACTTTTAAAAAGGGTTGGGGGATGTAATTCAGTGGTAAAGTACCTCTGGATTTAATTCACAGAACTGGGGAGGAAAAAAAAAGAATGGAGATATTTTAATTTAGAGATTTTCAAACCAATTTTTTGGTTTTTAAAGTAGAATCCTTAATAAATAAAACAGATCAAAGCAGCACTACTGTGCTTGGAGAAGCCAAAGTAAGTGGCCTAGAGTCCTCCCAGATGGCCTCTGAGTCATTTTCAAGAAATTTTAGGACCCCTAAACTCAGTTTAGAAGTCAGTTAACTGATTGTAATTTCATTTTGTCTATAGCATATTATTCATTTTTCCTTAAAATTTTGTGACTTGCATATAAAACTCAATTTCTGTGAATGTTCTTGGTCCTATAATTTTGTTTAAAGATAAACAAAATTGCTATTCCCCCCTCCTCCCTACTTGGGATATACTCTAGTTCTTAACCTTCAGCATTTTGTATACTTCCTATAGAAGTAGGATTGGTCTGGAGGCAGATCAATGCCTAAAAGTTCTGAATTTGTAGAAAAGAAAAAAAAAATTTTTATTATGGACTAGAACTCGTTTAAAGCCTATATCTTGAACTCAGACTGTTTCTTTTTATTCATTAGATTTGTCTGCCTCTGCTCATTCCAAGGTGGTGATCTTCACCGTCAACTCTTTGGGTAGTTCTGAGTCTTATGTTGATGTTGTGCAGAGCAATGTGGATATGTTCAGAGCCCTTGTCCCAGCTCTGGGACATTACAGTCAACATGGTGTTCTGCTCGTTGCATCTCAACCAGGTAAAAACTTTTATTTTAAATTAATTTGATGGTTTAATATATCAGTAGAATTCCCATTACTGATAAAAGCCATAAAACTTTAGATTATAAAGGGAAGGACAGAATATTCAGTAAATGGCTCTTTTAGTTAACAATACAGTATTTCTACATACTATCAGTTGTTTGTTATGATTATCATTAATCAAAAGATTACAACTTAACAATGTTTTATGAAATATAGTATTGGGTTCCTGTTGTTAGTCATATCTTCCTTAGTGAGAAAATGGTTAACCTCCTGCCTTTGCCCCAAGAAAAATGCAGTGACTTATGTGAAACACTGTAACTCTGAAGTATTATAAAATGTTAGTAACATCTCAGAGTGCATTTTTCACTTTTTATATTTTATAAATTGTTTTGAAAGTGTTTTACTTGAAAAAGAAATATTTTCAAGGCATTAGGTGTTATTGAACTCAAATTGGTGAACAGACTTTAAAATGTTCCCAGTACAGGGTTAAGGTATGTATTTCACTTGTTTTTCTAAAGCAGTTGGTGGAGGGACATTGGTGTCTTTGATTTCTGACATCCTTTTGGCATGTACAAAAAAAAGAGTTGTGTTTTTGTTTAGAATACTATACTGAATAGTAGTAGTTTTTTATTGATATTTTCATTTAAAAATAGAAACTCAGCTTAAAATAGACACAGAAAAATTTTATTAGTTAAATGAAATGATTATTTTCTATATTCAGTTTTCTTTTCTTTTTTTTTGCCTAAATATTTCTAGGAAATTATATGTTCCATCCTAACAATTTAATATGTAAGAACAAAGTTGTGTAAAGTCTTTTTGAAACCTGGTTAGTGTACTTAGAAAATATATATTTATGCCTCAATGCATTTAGGATCTAAGAAGAATATATAGAAGCTCTAATATACCTTGATTATTATAATAATAAATATTTTATTTGTGAACTAGACTCAAAATGCATATTTTTAAATCTTTATATTTTTCACCTTGTATGTGACATTTAGTGGAAATCATGACCTATGTGACATGGAAACTGAGTACATTTCCTGCATATCGAGTGATTGGAATTGGATGTAATCTTGATTCACAGAGATTACACTATATTATTACAAATACCTTGAAAGCACAGACTTCAGGCAAAGAAGTTTGGGTTATTGGTGAGCAGGGAGAAGACAAAGGTAAGAAATACATTTTTATTAGTTACATTGATAAATCACCAGTGGTCATGACAATTGGATATATCTGGGGACTTTAGAATTGTGGAGCTTTTTTGGCTTTTGTTTCACATTTGAGTGCCTTCTGTATTTTGGGCCCAGTATTATAAATAGACTCTTCATGTGTGTCATTGTCCTTCTAATTACTTTTCCTTAAGTGTAAGATTAGGCAAGATCTGTTAGTAAGGTTTTATAATTTCTTTTATTGCATTTCAGAGTCCCAGGACAAATTTAAAAGTTTAATTTTCCAGAAAAAGACATTTAAATATATTTAAAGCATTTATAAAACCCTTCTTCATCACTCATCCCAACCTCCAATCTTACTTATGTTTCCTAAATTTAAATCTTCTCCCTATAGGCAAAGGCACATAAAGTATGGCATGTTCATGGGATTTAAAAAAAAAAAAAAAATCTGGACTATTTGTTGCAAAGGGTTTTAACCAGGTCAAGCTGGTTGAAATCACATTTTGGAGATCTCTGAATACCTGATCAACAAATTGGAAGGTGAATCTCTGGCAAAGGGAAACCATGAGAATGAAATGTTGAAATGGTACTCTGTTCAGCAGAGGTGTTGTAGGTAGAGCAAGGCATAGAAAATAACCTTTCTTCCTGTGGGGAGGCAATCATTTAACTGAAGAACTGGAGAAAAACCATGTATGTTAAAAGCTAGATATTAAACCATGGTGCCATAAAGCAAATTGTCTTCTCTAAACTATTTTCTTGGAATATAAACTCTGTATCTGCTTTGATGCCATTAAAACAAATAAAATTACTGACAGTGGTGATAGCTAGGTTAGAGGTAACTTTTAAACATTTATACTTTTCTTTATTTTCCAATTTAATCATTATAGATATAAAGGATTTATGTAATTTTAAAGAAAAATTTAAAAATAAAATACAGCAGTATCTTAAATCTGTATAAATCTGTACTAGCTACCTATAAAGTTGAGTGTTATAATGAATCAGGCTATAGAATAAACCTTAAAAAAAATTCTGACAGTGTGATTGAACAGAAATGGTTTTTAGAGCTGGGGATGCAGCTCAGTGGTAGAATGCATGCATGGGGCTCCAGGTTCCATTCCTAATACCACACACAATAAATAAATAAATAAATAAATGGGAAGAAAAGAAAAAAAGAAAGGGAAAAAAAGGAGAAAGAGGAAGGGAAGGATGGATTAATTTTCAGGCTCCACAGTTGCTTCCTGATACAAAATACTAAACAATAGATTCCTCAAAAAGGGTAGCAAACAAGAACTTGGAGTAGATGTATTGAGTAATGAATGTCTGGGGATTCAAACAAACCCAAGACCCTGAATTTTACTCATTAACATTGACATTCTGGTCCATGTTGATCTCTTGTTTGCTGATCAATCTGTACTCAGTTAAGACATTACCAGTACCACTGAAGCTATCTACCTAAGTACTTTTCCCTATTCTACTTCCTTGCTTGCCATCTAGTGGTAACATGAGACCACTATTTTGGGTTTTGTCTTTTGCTTTTTATGGTACTAGGAATAGAACCCAACACCTCACACCACTGAGGTACACCCCTAACCCTTGGGTTACTTTTAATCCTGTCTTCTCTCTTGCTTCAAAGACATTTATTCTGTAGATCAGTATACTTACTGGCCTTAATGTGAGCAATCCACAAGATACTTCTGGAAAAATATACCCTGACTCTCTAAACAGCTGTAGAAATTCAGTCCAAAAATAGAAGGTTTCCAAAGGTGGAAGGAATTAGTCTCAGTGCAGTTCCCAGCAGAACAAATGGCAAGTGCTTGCAACATTTAGAAGCCTATTATATGCAGCCTTCTGAGGAAACAGTGCTTTCTACTCCTACAGTAAAACAGCAATTCTAGTGCTGATATTGATAAGAAAGAAGAGGTAAGGAGGCTACAAGTAAACTTTAGAGATCATATTTCTTGGGGATTGTAGTTCAAAATCTTTTCTCATCCTTTGTAATTAGTACAGCAAATGCAGTGCAATCAATAGAAAAATAGCTATTGCTAGAGAAGGAAAAAACTTGTATTAAAAAGACTAATACAGGTACTCTTCCCTAAAAAAGATTATTTGTACATTTTACTCCTTAGACAAGCATTGGCAAAATATAACTAATTCTTCATTTAATTTTTAGTGCCCATTTGGAGTGACCAAGAAATGAGTCATAGCTCTCAGGTGCAGCTGTCCAACAGGTAACACACTGTAAATCTGTACCTGACCAACTAAAAATTATGTACTTCATAGCTAATATAATAGCTATTTACATAGCATGTTCTTATCAAGCTTCTGTAAACAAAGCTAGCTAGTATGGACAAATCCAAAAGCATAAGGGAGCAGAACCCTGGTGTGGTGGCACACACCTATAATCCCAGCAATTTAGGAGATTGAAGCAGGAGGATTGCAAATTTAAGGCCAGCCTCAGCAACTTAGTGAGATCTTGTCTCAAAATAAAAAATAAAAAGGGGTGCTGGAGTTGTGGCTCAGCGGTAGAGCACACGCTCAGCACATGTGAGTCCCCGGGTTCCATCCTCAGCACCACATAAAGATAAATAAATAAAATAAAGGTATTGTGTCCAACTACAACTAAAAAAAAAAAAAAAGGGTTGGGGATGTGGCTCAGTAATTAAACATCTCTGGGTTCAATCCTGGTCATGCCCCTCCCCCCAAAAGAAACTATAATGGAGCAGTATTTTATTTTATTTTGCTTTTTAATTGTTTAAAAATATTTATTTTATAGTTGGACACAATACCTTTATTTCACTCATTTATTTTTTACCTGGTGTTGAGGATCCAACTCAGGGTCCCACGCGTGTGAGACCAGCGCTCTACTGCTGAGCCACAACCCGAGCCCCGGAGCAATATTTTATAGTTTTTGGTTTCTTCTTGTTTTTTTTTTAATCTTTGGTTTCTTATCTGAAGAGTGTTTTGCAAACTTTGCAAACTCTTCCAGATAACACAGTTGACATTTAAAGGGTATAACATATTCCTTATTTGTAAACAGTGATTTATTTCTCTCATACCTAAACATATGAGGATATTAGCAATTTCCTTACAAGAGTTCATATAACTTAAAAATTTTTATGTATTAATCATACATAAATACACTTGAAAATCAGTCTAATATGAATAAATAATGTTCAGGAGGAAAAAATATAATGTATAGGTCCTTGTATCTTTCACTTTTGTTTGGAGACCTTTTGAGAGTCAAGCTCCATAAAGTTGGACTTTATACACTATATATTTTCATACCATCACATAATAACAATTTTTACTGAAGTCCAAGTGGTGGTGACTTTTGTTTTTTGTTTTTCTAATTTTTAATATTTTTTTCAACGCTCCCCCATTTCACAGACTCCCTTGGGACAAAGGGATTTTAGTGTTGTTTTTTTTTTTTAATATATTTTTTAGTTATAGTTGGGCACAATACCTTTATTTTATTTGTTTATTTTTATGTGGTGCTGAGGATCGAACCCAGCGCCTCGCATGTGCTAGGTGAGTGCTCTACCACTGAGCCACAATCCCAGCCCTATTTGTTTTGTTTTTTTGTACTGTAGTAACAAAAGATTGAACCCAGAGGTGCTTTTGGACTGAGTACATTCCCAGCCCTTTTTTTAATTTTGAGACATAGCTCACTATGTTGCTGGCCTCAGACTTGTGATCTGCCTGTCTCAGCCTCCCAAGTTGCTGGGATTACAGACCTATACCACCACACTGAGCAGGATTTTAACTTTTAAACTTTCAGTTTATGTTTTTTAGAATATAACGACTGGAATTTCCTCCTTATTTAGAAGATTAGTGTGATATGATTCATTCTAATTTGATTATATAATCTTAATTTATATATTTTTATTTGTTTGGTGGTTCTGGGTATTAAACCCAGGGCCTCGAGCATGCTAAGCATTTATTTACACTACCACTAAGCAATATTCCCTGTAGTTTATCATTTTTGTGGTACGGGGGATGGAATGCAGGGGTGCACTACTGTTGAGCTACATCCAGCCCTTTATATTTATTTATTTTATTTTGAGACACAGTCTCACTATGTTGCTGATGCTGGCCTCAAAGTTATGATCACCCTGCCTCAGCCTCCCAAGTAGCTGCTGATATTACAGATATGCACCACCATGCCCAGCTCCTCCCTATATCTTTTGAAAGGAATAAATTCAAATGATTGTTTAATTTATATTGTTCTTTTAACAAAAGTAACATATGCTTATTATAAAACTTCAAATACTACAGATATTTATAAAGTAGAATGTAAAAAGCTGGGGTAAATCTATCTTCCAGAGAAGTTTTAGTGTCCAGTTTTTTTTAATGCTTCTACAAATATATTATTATTATTTTTATAATAGACTTATGCTACTTACACTGTCTTGGAAATTTATTTTAAAAAATAAATTTGTGATATTTTTCCATATTATACATGACAATCTAGTATCTAATTTTTCAGGGGTCTTTTTGGTAGGATGTTATTTTTCCAGTACTGGGCACTGAACCTGGGGTGCTTTATCACTCAGCTACATTCCCAGCCCTTCTAAATTTTTTTTTTTTTTTTTTACTTTTTGAGACAGGGTCTTGCTAAGTTGCTGAGGCTGGCCTCAAACTTGCAATTCTCCTGCCTCAGCTTCCCGAGTCAATGGAATTACAGGCGTATACCACTGGCTACCTATTCTTAAGAATAAAAGCTATATGATACTACATTTGGTAATAATTTATTTATTTATTTTTTAAATATTTATTTTTTAGTTTTAGGTGGACACGATATATTTTATTTTTATGTGGTGCTGAGGATCAAACCCAGTGCCTCATGCATGCTAGGCAAGCACTCTACCACTGAGCCATAACCCCAGCCCGGTAATGATTTATTTAACGGTCCCCTTTTGATGAGTTGTTTCCAAATACAGAAAACATGTTTATGTGTATATCTTTACACATTTGAGTATATTACTATAGGATAAATCCCTAGAAGAATAATTTTTAGATCAGATGTTGCCAAATTTTTCTAAAATCTTAGATCACTTTATACTCTCAACAGTAGTTATAGGAATGCCTATGTATAGCTTCTTCAAATTTAGTTATCAGACTTTTAATCTTTGCCAGGGGTAATAGGCAAAACTGGTATTTATTGTTTTAATTCCTAATTAGTTAAATCATCAGGGTGGTGAGAATCTTTTAAAGCATCTCTCTGTGAACTATGAATCTGACATTTTAAGGAAAGCTTAAATAATCATTCAATTATCTGAAAGCCTTCCTAAAACCATTACTGTATAACTCTTATTTCTGTGCATAAAAACACCTAGTTAATGCCTTAAACAGAATGTAAAACTAAATGGTGAATATTTTTTGCATTTTCTAAGGTCTTTTTTTGTTTTGTTTTGTTTTTTGTAATCTAGAGCCATGGAACTATTAAAGGTAAAAGGTCAAAGATCCTGGTCTGTTGGACTATCTATAGCTGACCTGGTCGACAGTATTGTAAACAATAAAAAGAAAGTACATTCTGTATCAATTTTAGCAAAGGTAATGGTTATTCTCATTGTCTCATTTTAAACTTTCATATTAATAATATAAAACCAGCAAAACTGTTGTTCACACTCTAATGCAGGTGTCTTCAATGTCACCAGCTTTCAGTGTAAGATGTTGGAGGTGGCACTTCAGCCTAAGCCCTATGCTATTTAACTGTGAGAAGTCTGGATCTCTACCAGGTTGTCCTCTCACCCTCATGTAATTTTTGGGAATCTCCAAGCAGTGTTTATATATTCCATAAACAACTTCTGGTTGTGATTTATTACATCAGCCAGCCACATCACCTCAAACTGATGTGCCAACTTGTCTCAGCTAGTTATCAGTCTGTTTCTCCAATTGCCTGTCTTTTGCTGCTTTTACCCAGAGCATAAATTCCCTAGAGTATAGCTAAGATGAAACACAAATGCTTAATCAGACTTTCGTGAAGACTTAGAATACCAGGAGCGAAATACAATATGGAAAAGAAAACTTAAAAAAAGTTACTGTATTGTACCCAGATTCCATGGGATGTCCCTCTCCAAGGAATCTACTTTGTCCATCTTTTTCTTATGATATGACCTTTTTTTTTTTTTTTTTGCAGTGATTCACTTCTATTATAATCCCTATATTTTTCATTTTAGGGATATTATGATATAAATAGTGAAGTGTTTTTAAGTTTACCTTGCATCCTTGGAACTAATGGAGTATCTGAAGTCATTAAAACCACAGTGAAGGAAGACACAGTGACTGAGAAACTCCAAAGCAGTGCATCCTCAATCCATGGTCTCCAACAACAGTTAAAACTTTGACTCTCAAACACAGTTACCTGAAAGAAAAGATCATTTAATTTTGCCAACATATATTAGATTTGAGTATGTCTGTGTCTTATTTGTCTTACCAACTGCTTGGTTAAGGTAGATGGTTTCTTGGTTAGCTTTGTCATTTGATCCTGAAGGAGTTAGATAAGGAAGGAGAAAAAAATCTAATTTCATTCGGGATGCTTAACATATCTATACTGTTCTTCAAGCTACAACAAGGATAAACATGCATCTGCAGTGTGTAATATTTTAAATTGTGTACCCCAAACTCAAAACACACTAATCACTTTGGAGATATACTGAAAGAAATGAATTTTATAAAGGTTACTTTTTGACATTTATAATAAATATGATAACCTAAAGATCCAGAATGGGCCTTATTTATAAAATCTGTGCTAGGTGCATATTCAAAAGATTCATAGTTTAATGTTGATGTTCTTTTGCAAAACACAGTTGGTAATAATGGTAAGACATTTTCTTTTCCTTTTCAAATTCATTAGCTACCACAACTGGGAAAGAATTTTATATGCACTTTAAAATAGTAAAAGGTAAATGTAAAATTTTTAACATATAAAGAAAAAGTATATGTAATTTAATTTCCAGTAGGATTTCCTTTCTGAAATTGTCTATAACCTCTTCTTGGACTATATAAGATCCCCCACATGACATGTGATAATAGTAGAAGCATGGAAGAAATGTATGTTTTGGTAGAAACAGATTATGAGTAAAACCTTTTCTTTTAAAGCCAAAATATGAAGACTTCATAAAAGCCATTGGTCTTAAGGGATAGAGGCTGAGTGGACTGATGGTTCTGAGCAAATCCTTTAACCACTCCAGAAGAAACAATTCAGAGTACATATGCTTTAGAAATGAATCATTAACAATGTTTTTAAAAATTTTTTTTAGTTGTAGATGGACACAATATTTATTTTTATGTGGGTGCTAAGGCTAGAACGTTCCTCACACCTGTGAGGCAGGTGCTCTACCACTGAGCTACAGCCCCAGCCCCTCATTAATAATGTTTTCATGTGTTAAATAGAGCATATTATTACTATTTTGATACACAACTAATAGTAACAGCTAACATCAACACTATATAACAGGAATTATAATTAGCACTTTACTATTTTATTGAATCCTCATAATAACCCACTAAGGTAGGGACTATTATCATCATCTTATAGAGGAGAAAGTTCAAATTTATAGTCTTTACTTTTTTAAGGTACTAATAGGGATAAAATGCTTAACAGCCAAAATAGTGATCACAAGACCCTAAAGTTGAGGTCCTAAATACTAGGAAAAATTACTTTCATTCTCTAAAAGTTTACTTTTAAAAAACATAAATTTTTAGAAAGACTAATTCCCTAGCTTCCTAATCTGTCCTCAGCAAACAGCAGAGGCAGCTATGAACTAAGATAGGCTTTTATTTAGTCATCTAGTTATTTATTTGGAACTTATTATACTCCAGGCACTAACAGTGAACATGCCTGGACTACATACAAGCATTCCTGATCCTTATAATCTAGTTTGGGAAACAATAAATCAAATCCTACATATGTACAATTCCAATTGTAGTAAGTACCGTGAAGAAATCCAAAGTGTCTTGTAAACATAATAGGTACATACAAATCTGGGCAGAGAGATAGGAGCCAAATGGTTTATAAGGGTAGACACATTGTAGAGGGTAAATAGTCATTCTAATGCTCACTTAATAAAAGTGGTGAACTTCAGTAATTAAGGTAACATTCAGTATCCCATGTTTAAGAAAGTAAAAAAGTATTTAATATGCTTGGAAAGATTCCCACCAGATTAACTGGATAAAAATTGTGGACATTTGGAGTGGGGGTGTAGTTAGTGGTAGAGCATTTACCTAGCACACACAGACTCTGGGTACTATCCCAGCACTATAAAAACAATGACCAAAAAACATTTGGATATTTGAAGAGATAAGCATTAGATTTGATTTGATTATTTTGGTTTTACTCTAACAATGTATCCTTTTTTATGAAATAGTAAAACTGAAAGAAACATATCTTATATTTTTAACTAGCCTTTTATAATAAGTGATAACTAATCAAAAATTTGGTAATTTCTAAAAATCTTAATTTATAACTTTTTTCTTTTCTTTCTCTAATATATTCTTGAACAACAATCTAACTGCAAAATATTACTGTCTCCTAGATAAATTGCCAAGAGTTCACTACATTAATTATAACAGGAACATGACAACACAACATTTAGAGTACCTACTGTTATTCCAAATATTGTGTTAGAATTTGAATGTTCCAAGATGAACAATGGTCCTTACCCTCTAGAAGGCCACAATATAGAAGTAATTCTGCTTCAGACATTCCCTTGAATATTGAGTATTAGTAATTATGTTGTTAAGTTCCACATATATGTCAAGAAGCAACTACCACCAACTACCACCTCACTATGATTTGATGATAATTTAACATTCAGTGCTTCTGCTAACTTTCACTTTTTTGTTTTTCCATAATTATGCAGTGCCTCTTCTTGTTATGATTTTTTAGTGGGGCTTGTATTAAAAATGCTTTTGTGATACTATAGTAGAAGATATATTTTTACTTTCCAATTTATATTGTTTTCCTTAAATATCAAGAATAATGAATAAAGTTTGATTTTTAAATTCACCATGTGATGCCTGATTTATTCAAGTTAAAGGAAGTTTATTCAGATTTGGAGATTTGTTTCATATAATTCACACAGCACCTAGTACATTTAATTACTTAAGTGACTCTTAAAATGAGATTGGATTTTATCAACTGTTTTCAAAGTTTTAAAAATTATTTTAGCAAAACTTTTTGTTGTTGTTCTAATTGAAGTTACTTCTGAACAAGCTGTGACTTTGAGAACACTTTGAAAACCATATTTTTAAGCAACATAAAAGAGCAGGAGCAGTAGAACTGACCTTTTGGTTTGACTAGAGCTAACATATGGTTGTCCAGGAATAATATATATCTCTTAAATTGCCTTTATGTGTCTGTATTGACAACACTTTATAATATCTCCACATACTTTCAAAATAGGCCCTTCTGTGTCTGTGACTTTCACTTAGATGCCAGCTTAGAAGGGAATCAATACCATAGTCTGTTCTCATCAGCACTATATTAAAATCATTCAAATGAATCATACTTCACATAATCAAACCTAAGTTTTACAATACTTTGACACTGTGCTTGTAAAACTGGTGATGATGTGGAATAATGACTAATATAATTCATCATAACGAGCCAAGCCTGGTGGCACATGTCTGTAATACTAGAACTCTGCGAGGCTGAGGCAGGAGGAAAGGAATTTCAAGGCAAGCCTAGGCAACTTAACAGGACCCTATATCAAAATAAAACAAGGCCTGGAGATGTAGCTCAGTGGTTAAAGTGCTTGCATAGCGTGCACAAACACCTGGGTTCAATCCCCAGTATTACAAAAAACACAAGTTACCATAACCCCAAGGGTGCTCTGCCACTAAGCTACATCCTCAGTCCCTTTATTTTACTTTAAGACAGGGTCTCTGCTAAATTGCTGAGGGTGGCCTTGAACTTCTGATCTTCCGAAAGGCTCACTACCTATTCTTGCACTATACAAGACCATGAAGATCTGAAAATACGCCTGCCCCAAGGACTTGTATTTGGTGGACAGGCTGGTAGTTGAACACAAAGCAAGGTAGAATGCAGCCTGTATTTTCAACTGCGTCTAGGCAGACAAGAAAAGTTCTAACTTAGGAAAGGTATCTTGGTGAAGAAATTATTGTCTGGCTTCCTGAAAAACAAGGGCTTTCTACACTTCGCCTTTGCAAACGTAGTATGAAGGACTTTTAAGTTTTAAAAAAGACAAAAACACCTGATAACCAAAGAAACCTTGGACGTCTTCTAATGTAAGCCGCTCATCTTAGAGATGGAAGGAAAAAAAAAATAAAGGCGAAACTAAAAGTGTACTTGCCTACTATTCTCACAAGAGTAAGTCGGTAGCAGAACATTTCTGCCAGTACAGTACCCTCCCACTTGATGAATCAGTCGTTAGTGCTCACTGGAAGTCCATCATACTTCTTGCCCTTCCTGCACCTGCTTCCTAAGTCTTAAGGTGACTGAAATACCTGCCAGTCTTATCCAAACCCAGAGCCTCGACACTCGGAGTACACCTGCCCTCATTTTTGGGACTCGGTCGGTCGTAGTGCCGCAACGCCAGAGGCGAGTTGATATAAACCCACACTATGACTGAACTCCGCCGCTTAGCGTGTACAACACTGTCTGCAGGAACGCGGCCTCGGAAGTGACGTAGCGGAAGTGGAAGTGCTGTGGTGGTGCTGACTTCCTGTTGTTAGAGGCAGGGGGGGTGGGGGGCTGGCCGCTTGGAGTGCGATTGTGTGGGGCGGCCTGGGCGGCCCGGGAGCGGCTGACCCTCTGCCTGCGTGGACCGGAGTCGCTAGGCGTCCGTCATGGCGGTGTCGGAGAGTCAGCTCAAGAAAATGGTGTCCAAGGTGAGGCCGCGACGCTCTCTCAGCCCCACGCGCGCCCACCACTCCCTTCCGCGCCTGGCCCGGACCGGACCAGCCAAGCCCAGCCCAGCTAGTCTCCCGAGCTGGCCGGAAGCCTCAGTGCGGTCCTCCGCTGCCTTCGCGGCCCCCACTCCCGAGGCGTCAAAGGCCTCGGAATCTGTTTATACCCGGGTAGGGAAAATGGGGGGCGGCGACCGTCAACAAAGGCCCAGAGGCTGTCTGCCACCTGTCCTTCGCTCTTCGGGAGAGTTTGGAGCCGTCTGTCGGGCGGTATAATTTTCCTCTTAAAATGTACAAACAGAGCCGGTCGTGCTTAGTTTCTGATCTAAGGTCCCAGAAACCCGTCAGTCTGCCCTTCCCTCGCTGGGGAGACTGTGGCCTTTGCAGTTTTGTATCCCCCGCGTAACTCAAAACCGGGCCGGCAAGAGAGTAGAATTGGCTCGGTTAAGTCAAAACGTCCAAAATACCAGTCCTTCGCTACCTCGGAAGCGTGAGTTTAAATTACAGTCCTCACAACTCAACTAGTATATATTTTTTTTTCATTTTTAAAACAATCAGGCATTTGCATTTTAAAGTTGTGGTTTAATTTGGTAATCACTTCAAAATGTGGTACTTGACGCCGGAGTGGAACGGTTTGGTTTGGTTTTGCGGGGGGAGGGAGGTGTAATTTTAAATTAATTGGAATAACATGTGAAGTGGTCGAGAGTTGAGCCTTCCCCAGTTCAATGGCTTAGCTTTAGATAGTTTGGTCAAAGCAGAATTGGTTTCTACCAATTATCCTCGGTTTAAGCAGTTTTCAATTTATAATAAAGCGCACTATTATATATAACACTTTTGTTTTTCCCTGTTTAAAAAAAAAAAAGTGCTTAACTGAAGACCAAATAACTTCTAAAGAGAAAGTTTCATGGAGGGGCTGAGGCGTGAGGATTGCAAGCTCAAAAGCCAGCCTCAGTAACTTAGTGAGATCCTGATTCAAAATAAAATATTCAATCCCAGTACCAAAAAGAGAGAGAAAGTTTCAAAATAGAGAATGTCTCCTACACAAAAAGTACATTAAATAGTATTTTGGAAATTGATAGTATATTTTAGAGGAAAGTAAAGCAGGCTAGGCCCTTAGTACCCTAAGTAGCTTAGTGAAACCCTAACCCAAAATAAAAAACAAAAAGGACTGGGGATTGGTTCCATGTTAAAATGACCCTAAATTCAATCCACAGTACCAAACAAAAAAAGAAAAAGAAAAAAAAAAAGTTAACCAGGAACGAGAAATACTGTGCTAGTGGGTAGAAAATGGGGATAGGTTACAATTTTATATCAGAGTAAAGGAAGAGAGTAGGTTTAGACATTGAACTTCAGTGGTTGGGAGATTTTGGAGGCCCTAACAAGCTGTTATAGGGATTTGACATTTAGTTGGACAATGATGGCAGGTGTTTTAACAGTAGTGTTCAACAAAACTGTGTTGAAACTAGACTTCAGGGGTACTAGTGGAGGCACAGTCATCTGTGAAGAGGCTTTTGAAATAATCTAGATGAGAAATGCTGGCAATATGACCAGGATTGTACCTGTGGAGGTAGTGAGAAGTGATCAAACTGTAGAGTATTTTGAAAGTAGTGTTAGCAGAATTTTCTGATAGATTTGCTGTGGGTGTGAAGGAAAGAGAGTCACCAAGGATAACTTCAAGTTTTGGGTCTGAACAGATAGAGGGGTATAGATGTAGGAAGAGTCACTTTGGGAGGGAAGATAAGGAGATAATTTTTGGTCAGGTTCAATTTGACTTTCATATAACTTTCATTGAATATTCAAATGCAGCTATCAAACCAGTAACTGGATATACAGTACTCCCTCTTTTATCTACAGAGATCCCAAGACCCACAGTAGATTCCTGAAACTGGACAGTACTGAACACTGTATATATTATGTTTTTCTCCTATATATACATATCTATTATAAAGTTTCATTTATAAAAGGCATAGTAAAGTTATCAATAACTATTAATAAAATAGAGCAGTCATGACATATACTCAATAAAATTGCTGGCTCATTGCTTGTGCACTTTGTGGCTGTTATTAAAATAAGAGTTACTTGAACAAGCACTGCGACAGTTGATCATGACTGAGATGCCACTGACACAGATAGCATAAACAGTTTGTATTTGCTGGGGAAAGGGATGATTCAATTCCTGGGTGGGACAGACTGGGACAGCATGAGATTTTATTACAGAATTCACATAACTCAGAACTACATGCAGTCTGAAACTTACCAATTGCTTATCCTTGGAATTTTCCATTTGATATTTTCAGACCAAGTTTAACCATGGGTAACTGAAATTGAAAAGTTAATGACCCCTATACATTTTTGAAGTTCAAGGAAGAGGTTCAGACTGGAAATTTTTAATCTGCAGATTTTCAACATGTAAATATTATTTAAAAACAAGGGGAACACTACCACAGGGGTGAGTCTAGATAGAGAAGAGGACCAAGGACTCAGCCCTGCGGCTTAATAACATTAATTGATGAAGAAAGAGAAAGAACCAGCAAAAGAGACTAAGGAGGAATAGTCACAGAGAGGAGGAAATTAAGCATTGATTGGCATTCTGGAAATTATGTTTTAAGAGGAAGTAATCAGCGCTGTAGTTGTATCTCAATGGTAGAACACACTTCCTAGCATGTGTGAGGCACTGGGTTTGATCCTCAGCACCACATAAAAGTAAATAAAATAGAGGTATTATGTTCATCTATAACTAAAAACCTCTAAAAAGTGGGGTGGAGGATCAGCTGGGTGTGGTGGCACATGCCTGTAATCCCTGTGGCGTGGGATTCTAAGACAGGAGGATTGCAAGTTCAAGGCCAGCCTCAGCAACTTGGTGAGATCCTGTCTTAAAACAAAAAAAAAATTTAAAAAGGGCTGCGGATGTAGCTCAGTAGTCAAGCACCTCTGAGTTCAATTTCCAGTACCCCTACCCCGCCACCAAAAGAAAATAAAAGAGGAAGAAGTTAACTTGGTCAGCTACCGACAGTAGGTTAAGTAAGATGAAGGTAGAATTGGCCTTTGCACATCCTATTGTAGGTATTGGTGACCTTGATGAGCAATTTTACAGTGAAGTGGTAGGTACAAAATATATATACACCCCTCTGCTTCTCAGGCCCCAAACCTTGAAGTGTTCCTTGAGTCCTCTTTCCTTACTTCCACAGAAAATCATGCTAGCTCTACCTTCAAAATACATCCAGAATCTGATCACTTCTCACTGGACAGATACAGAATGTCCAGAATTGGAGTGAGTGTGAAAAGAATGGGTCTAGACAGTGAGCATCAGTGGTTGCTAACATCACAGGGATACCCAGATATCAGTGTGCTTCTCAGTGGAAAAATATTACCTGTGAAATGATCTTGCTTAAGAGAGAGGGGAAGAAAATATGTATATATAAAAATCATGAAGGGCTAGAGTTGTGGCTCCGTGGTACAGCGCTTGCCTGGCATGTGTGAGGCCCTGGGTTGGATCCGCAGTGCCGCATATAAATAAATAAGAAAAAGAAAAGATCCATTGACAACTAAAAAAACTTTTTTTTAAATCATGAAGATCGTTGCTTCTTGATCCAGATACTTATTGATAGGAACATGTATATTAAAATATACTAAAGGGATGCAGTTAGCAAATTTCAAACTATGGAAACCTCTATAAGACAAATGAACAGGTATCTTCAACAAATAAATGGGGGTGGGGGTAAAAATAGAGATGAGCTCATCAATTAAACAGTAGATAAGTAAAATGTGGTATATCCATATAATAAGAATTATTCTACAATTAAAATGAATGACAGTGACATACTGGTACACTCTACATACGGATGAACCTCTAAAATATGGAAAGTAAAAGAAGTTAGTGATTAAAGATAATGTGATTCTGTTAATATGAAATATCTAGGATAATCAAACCTATAGAGATAGAAAGTAGATTAGTGATTGGTCATCTAGGTGAAGTAGGGGGTGAGAAGAATGAAAAGTTATTTTTAGAGGGTATTGGGTTTTGTTTTTTTTTGTCATTGTTGTTTGTTTTGGTTTGGTCCTGGGGATTGAATTCAGAGGGCTTTACCATTGAGCCACATCCCTGGCCCTTTTTATTTTGAGATAGGATCTCAACTAAGTTGCATAGGACCTCAGTAATTGCTTAGGCTGACTTCAAACTTGCAGTCCTCCTGCCTCAGCCTCTGGAGGGTATTGATTTCTTTTGAGAATAATGAAAATGTAAAAATGGATTGCAATAATGATTTTACCATTCTAAATATACTAAAAACGATTGAAATGTACACTCTAAATGTGTGAATTATATCTCAAAGCTATAAAAAAGATAGATGAGAAAATCTGTACATTTAAAAGAGACTTCAGATTTTAAATTGCAGTGGACTTAATTTGGATGCTTTTTCAAAAAATTAAATATGATATAACATTGAATATTTGATAATATTAAGTAATTAGCCACTATTTAATGTGATACTAGTATTATGATTTTTAAAAATTGTTTTAAAGATATAAAATATTTATGTGTGAGAGGATATGATGTTATTTATGATTTGCTTCAGAAAAAAATTGAGAGAAAAGTGAATGGAGTAAATGAGATTGGCTGTTAATTGATTATTGTTGACTCTGTGTGTTAGATATAAGGGTGCACATTATACTCTTCTAATTTTGAATATGTTTATACTCTGGTTTCTCTTCAGATCGTATAAATCTTTCGTCTTTTACTAATTTTGGATATGTTTGAAATTTTCCACTATAGAAAGTTTTTGAAAGAAAGCATAGAAAAGGCAATGTAAGACAGCAAATGTAGGCAGCTACTTGTATGAGTTTGTTTAGTTTTGTGGAGCTAGGGATGGAAGCCTGCTCTGTATGGTAGACAGACTCTCTACTAAGATACATCTCCAGCCTTCCTTATATGAGTTTTTGTTTGCTTATTTGTTTTTTTTATATAAAGAGGAACTGAGATGTGACTGCTAGAGAGACTGAGAGTTTAGGAATGTGACTTGTGTGACTAAGATGGGAGAATTAAGAACATGTTTATATGTTAATAGGACTGGTTACATAGCATGGAAAAATTGGTATTACAGTAGAAGGAGGGAAAGAATGGACTTTGAATAGAACTAGATTTATTTCTTAATTTTTAAAATATTTTCCCGCATATTGTCTATCATTCTTTTTTTAGTAGTCTCTGTGGGACTTTTTGGACTGTATTCTAATCCTTTTATTGAATGATTTGGGTCTGCTCTCAGATTTTTTTGGTTTTTATTTCGTATTCTTTGAGTATTCTTATTTAATGGATTCAATATTATTATTTTCTTCTTTGAAGTTATTAATATTTATTGTTTATGAAGTTTTTCTTGCTTTACCTATTACTTGTTAGGGGTTTTTATTGTTGTTTTTGTTTTGGTACTGAAGATTAAACCCAGGGGCACTTTATCACAGCACATCCCCAGCCCTTTTGATTTTTTTTTTTTGTTTGTTTGTTTGTTTTGAGAAAGGATCTGTTGCAGAGGCTGGCCTTGAACTTGTGATCCTCTTGCCTCAACACTTCCCCTCTCTGTCCCAGTTCCTCCAGAGGCACTGGAATTACTGCCTTGGATCACCAAACTGGATGTTCTTGTTTTCAGTTTGTTTTGGTCCCCGACTTGCTTATTGGAGTATTTGTTTTTAGAATAGATAAACTGTTCATTTTTAAGAAAGAAGCACTAAAAACTTCACGTACATGGTCAGTTTGTCAATTGATGAGCTTGGAAGTGTTGTGATCAGAGTCCCTGATCTTATCTCCTGCCAGGAGTGCCTAAGCCAGGATCTTCTGGAGAAGAATGGAACAAGATTTAATAAAAGGAAAAAGGAGAGATAATTATGGGCTAAAGGGAAGTCTGGAAAAGAATTCATTAAGAAGAGGGAGAGAGAGATATGTAAGCTAAGTCTTCAAAAATGACTAAGATTTGATTTGGTAGGTCCTTTTACATTGGACAGAAGAGCTAAAATGGAGGTTGGTAGCTTTGGTAAAGGTTTCAAATAGGTGATAGGAAGGAAAGTAACTGAGGCCCTTTCAGGCTTTAATTAATATTAATAATTGACAAAAGCCAGTTTAACTTTAAGAAGAGTGCTATGAAGAAAACAGGATTTTTTAAAAAAATTAATCTAGAATAAAATAACAAGGCTTGTTATTTTATTAGGTTTTACTCTAAATTATTTTGTGATTTTGCTTTTCAGTACAAATACAGAGACCTAACTGTACGTGAAACTGTCAATGTTATTACTCTGTACAAAGATCTCAAACCTGTATTGGATTCATATGGTGAGTTTAATCAATACCTATTACTGTATTTTGAATTTGCTTACTCTTTTTATTAATGATTATAGTTTTTTTGCTTTCTTGTTAAGTTTGTTTTTTCAGTTGTAGAATTGAACCTCCACCCAACATAAGTGTTAAGCAATAGGGTATTATATTTGTTCAACTCTTAAGTTTAAACAACAACAACAAAAAAAAAATTGATATAGAACTGTGCAAGTTTAGACCTAGGAGGAAATTTGTTTGTTTTGCAGTGCTGGGGTTCAGACTCATGGCCTCATGCTTATGGGCCCTACCACAGAGTATTAGCCCCACCCCTTTTTTTTTTTTTTTTTTTTGAGACTGAGTCTCACTAGGTTCTAAGAATCTCACTTAAGTTGCTGTGGTTGGCCTCAAACCTGGTTCTAACATGTAGTCTGTCACCTAGAGGAAAGAAAAGATATTGTACAGTATATCTTAAAGATACTTAGCTTAAAGTTACTGATGCTTAATCCCATCCCCCCAACCCCCAGCATCTCTCTGAGCCAAATCGTCAGCCCTTTTTATGTTTTATTTAGAGAGAGTTTCACTGAGTTACTTAGGGCCTCACTAAGATGCTGAGGCTGGTCTTGAATCATGCCTCAGCCTCTCAAGTTGCTGGGATTACAGGTATGCATCATTGTGCCCAGCACAGGAACACTTTTGACAAACCTATATTGTGAACTGTGTCTTGCGTTTTATAATAAGGAAAATTTTTATTAATATTATTTTTGATTCTGTAGAGTAGGTAAGATGGTGTTTTTGTTTTTTTACTTTCTATTGAGAAGAAAATAAAGTTGGATTTTAAGAGATGACAACACCTGGAACTTTTCTCTTTTTTGTCTCCATCATATCCAGTTCATTCTCTTCAACCCTGCTTCATAATGTGCCAGGGCTTTTATCCATTATGAAGCCTTTGGCTCTGAAAGCAGTGAGCTGAATTTTGTAGCTGAGACTTTATGAATTCCACTTACACCTGTGGCTTTGTAAACTTTAGGTCCTGAAAGAGAGGTGAGAGGCAGCAGAGAGGCAATCATTTCTGCTTTTCCTAAGCAACAAGGACCTGAAACAATTGTGTTCTCCTAAACCTTGGACAAGATTCTTCCTCATTTCAATTTTATTTTTGTCCACACACTATCCCATGGTATTTTGATCTGCAAAACCTTCATATTTACCAAAATTAAAGTTAGTTTTACAATAGCTTCAGTTTGGAGAAAATGATTGAGGCTTGAACTTTTCTGTAAGTGTATAGCTTTTACTTGATGCTGAGAGAATAACCTTGTTGAACAAAACTGATGAAGGTTCCATCATCATCAAAAAAGTCTTGTATAACTTCATATGGCTTGACCAAATCTAAATCATCGTTATCAAAATACTTATAAAGTAAACAAAGATATTCTTATTTGAAAATGTTCAAAATTAGAATAAATTACAACATGGTTTATAATTGTCAGTAATAAAACAACTGACGTCATCAGTGTAATGTGTATTCTTGTAGTATGTATTACAACCTTGTCCTCTCTATATGGCATGGTGTGCATTCCAAGTCATTGTTAAAAGCAATAGCAATCAATGTAACACAGATTACTACCCTAAAAATGTGAAATAAAAAAAATACATATTGAAAGATGTCATCTACAGTTAACTGTGGACACTTTTTTGTACATTTAATACTGTGTTTGATACTACATTAGAATTGAGAATGACAGGATAAACACCTGAGGATTTCTAAAATATGATACTAGGCTAACATTTAGTATGGTATTTGAAAGTGATGACGTGTGTGCATGCGTGTGTGTGTGTCTGTCTGTCTTTCTGTCCCAGGGCCTCATGCATACATTGATTAGTTGGATACCAAGAACTCATGTTTACTGGGACTGTGGTACTCCCATTAGTTTTTGCAAGTAATTCAAAGCGTCTTTCCTTTACTCACTGAAAAGCTGATCCCCTTGAGTGAATCAACAAAGGATTCTTTGTTGTTGGACAGAATGGATGATACATTAACAAGATAGCCCCTTTCAAGGATAATAGTGAATTTTAACCACTGTTTCTAAAAGAATAACTTGTATGAGAGTATCTACAAAAATGCTCATGATTAAATCTTTGTTCTGGGGCTGTGGTTGTGGCTCAGAGGTAGAGCACTGGCCTACCATGCTTGATGCACTGGGTTCAATCCCCAGCACCACATAAAAATAAAATAAAGATATTGTGTCCACCTAAACTAAAAAATAAATATTTTTTAAAAAATCTTTGTTCTTTCCTTTCAGTTTTTAATGATGGCAGTTCCAGGGAATTAATGAACCTTACTGGAACAATTCCTGTGCCTTATAGAGGTAAATGTCTTATTTATGTTTCCAGTTCAGATGTATTTGATGACATAATAAATATGTTGCCAAAAGTTAGAAGTAAATTGAACCTACTTTGTCAAGGCTTTCATGATGACTGAGATTTTAACTTCTGTTTTAACTTTAATTTTAACTTCTGTTTTAATTTGGCAGCAGCAGCTCATATTTCAGCTTTTTATAAGGCTTCTTATCAAGACGTCCTGTGCCTAATTGCATTGGAGAAATTTATTGTTTCAGAGAATAGGAGAATTTTGAAACTAAAAAGCGTTCTCAGATGGTGTTCATTCAGCCTCCATGCCATTCAGTCTTTTCTGACTATGCCAGATTATATAGTTGTATAGGAGGATTTAAAGTTGAGACAGAATTAGGTTTGAATTCCTACTCTCATTGCTCAGGTTTGTCACTAGACGTATCTCTAGTATTTGAATAATAGTACCTAACTCAGGGAAACCAAGAATTCATTGAGATAATATAGGTAAAGGATGTAGAACAGAGTCTGGTAATAATTAGCAGACAATAAATAGTAGCTACTATTTATGTGAGATTTGTAATAATGTTGATGATGGATAATTAGTCTGTTAGCCAGTCAGTCATCCTCTGGTGGAATACCTACAGTGATAAAAGTGCACTCAGCTTCAAAAGAAACTTGTTTTTGGACAGCTATGTTAATTATTCCTGTGCCCTATAACTTATCCATTGATTTCACATAGTACTTGCTGTGCATGAGGTAATAGGGATAGGGGTTATGGACACAAAGATGAATAATGGGTACATCTTTTCTGGAACAATCTACATTAATAACAAAAACAGGGAATAAATGAGATTTACATGTCTATAGGTGCTTATAGAATAATAAAATTTTTAAGATACAGTGAAATTTCAAAGGAGAACAAGGCCACATGGGAAAATCACAGAGGTAATGACATTTGAGCTTCCTATTAAAAGACGAGTCAACCTCTTATAATAGGATGCATATTATAGATGGGGGCGGATACTTAATCAAGCATTAGCACTGTATAAAGCAAATATGGAAAGCTTAGGGAGGACTGAGTGAAAGTCAAGATTACTAACTCTGCCCTTGCCCTCAGGAAATAAACTCTGTTGAAGGAAATAGGTTATAAGTAACATAGTTTACAAATGTACATTACTCTGGGAAATTCTTCATTTACACAAAGCAGAGAATTCTGGGTGGTGGGAAAAACTTATGTTTTATATATTACCCTATGTCCTATTGGAACTTCCCATTATTGTTCACTGTAGGTAATTCTGGGCTAAAACAACAAATCTGAAGTCCTATAACTATCTAATTTCTTTAGACGACATTTATGTGCACTTATTTATGTGCAGGGAACTATTTCTAAGGGGAAAATGCATATAAATTATATTAGGTGATTCAGATAGTTGCTTGGAACATTGGACTTTGAGCATAGTAAGAAAATACTGTGATTTTTGTTTAATATATTAACTGTCAGATTCTTTGATGCTTCATTTTGACTACATATAGTCAGATTTCTCACCTCAGATTGTTTCATAAAGCAAAAAGAAGAGAATGACATGAATGATTCTGAGTAATTACCACTGAAAAGACTATATGCATTTGTCAGACTGTGGAAACCATTAGCATCTGTTTGACTATTGGATTGAGTTTTATAATCTAGGTTTTGACAAGGGAATTTCAGATTTATCACTTTCTCCTGTAGCACGTTAAGCCATGTTCTTCCTTTCCTTTCCCTTCCCAGCAAGCTTTATTAATTGAAATGAAGAGAGTCAGGTAGCAAAGAACAGATTGGGTCGAAAGATAATTCATGAAGAATGTTTTATAGGATCAGGAAGGCATAGGCAGAGTAGTGATCAGTTAGCTCCTTCATCCTACTTATGTGTTTTACAAACAAAAAATTGAGAAACTAATTTTAAACAGAACTTTGAAACAAAATACTTGCTGCAAGTTTGACACGTGTTCCTTAATTGTAGCTCTCCCTTACCTATTAAACTGTTTTTGAGTAAAAATAAAAATAGAATAATTAAAGTTTCTCTTTCTCTTTCAGGTAATACATACAACATTCCAATATGCCTGTGGCTGCTGGACACATACCCATATAATCCCCCTATCTGTTTTGTTAAACCTACTAGTTCAATGACTATTAAGACAGGAAAGCATGTTGATGCAAATGGGAAAATATATCTTCCTTATCTACATGAATGGAAACATGTAAGTATTAATAGGTTCTGTGAATTAAGTTGTTTTTCATGTTTTGCTCACTAGCGTGTGCTTTCTATTAAAACTTAAGAAGGATTCCAAGAAGGGCGGATAAATTCAGATAAGAGACTAATCACTGAGCTGAGGTAATTAGGAAAGGCACTCTAAAAGAAATACATCTTATTTGTATAATGCTTTGTATAAGTACATACTTTTTTTTAAAAAAAAAATACTGAGGCTTGAACCCAGGGGCCCTTTACCGCTGAGCCACATCTGTAGCCCTTTTTATTTTTTGAGACAGAGTCTTGCTAAGTTGCTGAGGCTGATCTTGAACTTGCAATCCTGCTGCCTCATGAGGCCCACAAGTCACTGTAATTAGAGGCATGTGCTACTGTGCCCTGTCCCTTAGTGGTATTTACTGTTTCTAGATGCAGGGTGAAAGAATCTGGACGGAGGGCCTTAGCTAAGAGGAGACAAGCCTTCAGAATTTCAAACAACCTAAAGTGGATGGAAAGACAGAAGTTGCTATTCTGACTGTCAAGACAGCCAGGCCTTTATTTTTTATTTTTTTTTTTTAATTTATTTTTTAATTGGTTATTCAAAACATTACAAAGCTCTTGACATATCATATTTCATACATTTGATTCAAGTGGGTTATGAACTCCCATTTTTACCCCATATACAGATTGCAGAATCACATCGGTTACACATCCATGTTTTTACATATTGCCATACTAGTTACTGTTGTATTTTGCTACCTTTCCTATCCTCTACTATCCCCCCTCCCCTCCCATCTTCTCTCTCTACCCCATCTACTGTAATTCATTTCTCTCCCCTTTTTTTTTCCCCCCCTTTCCCCTCACAACAATTAACCAACTAGATGTCTAGAAAGTATTGTAAATGATTGTGGAGGGCGGCTGGGGTTGTGGCTCAGAGATAGACTGCTTGCCTAGCATGCATGAGGCACTGGGTTCCATCCTCAGTACCGCATAAAAATAAAATAAAGATGTTGTGTCCACCTATAACTAAAAAACAATTATTAAAAAAAAAAAAAAAGACTATGGAGAATGTCATGGATCATTCGTTGCATTTTACGTAGTGGATTGCATTAAAATCTTGGACTTTTCTTTCACTTGCATTTATTGTAGAAATATATATTTTTTAATATCTTTATTTTATTTATTTATTTATTTGTTTGTTTATTTTTGTGTGGTACTGAGGATCAAACCCAGGGCTTCGCACTTGCTAGGCGAGTGCTCTACTACTGGGGCACAACCCCAGCCCTCATTTTATATATATTTTTTTTATTTATTCTTTTTAGTTATACATGACAATACAATGTATTTTGACATCATGCATACATGGAGTATAGCTTCCCATTCATGTGGTTGTACATGGTGTGGAGTCACACTGGTCATGTATTCATATATATATATTTATTTTTTAAATATTTTTTAGTTATAGGTGGGCATTATTATTTTTATGTGATGCTGAGGATCAAACCCAGTGCCTCACACATGCTAGGCGAGTGCTCTACCAGCCCCATGTATTCATATATTAACATAGGAAAGTTATGTCTAATTCATTCTACTATTTTTCCATTCCTATCCCCTCTTCTTTCAAAATTCCTGTTCCTCCCTGTTCAATCCGGCGAAACCCCGCCCCCCTATTGTGAATTGGCATCCATATATCAGAGAGTACATTTTGTTTTGGGGGGATTGGCTTATTTCATTTAGCATGATAGTCTCCAGTTCCATCCATTTACTGGCAAATGCCATAAATTTCATTCTTCTTTATGGCTGAGTAATATTCCACTGTGTATATATACCATGAGATATGCTAAATCATTAAATACATCAATAAAGAAAGGGAACCAGCAGGGAAAAAAGATAGTAGAAACAAGACACTCCCCGACCTCAGGTAACCCAGTTATAGGACACTTGAAAAGGATGTGATTAATGTGTTCAACAAAATAGATGATAAGCTGGGCATGGTGGCACACTCCTGTAATCCCAGCAACTCAAGGCTGATGCAGGAGGATTGCAAGTTCAAAGCCAGACTTGGCAACTTAATAAGGCCTTAAGCGACTTAGCAAGACTTGTCTCTAAATAAAAAAAGGATTAGGGATGTGGCTCAGTCTCTGGTACCAAAAAACAAAACAAGAAAGAAAAAAAGTGATGAGAGAATTGAATTTAAAAGGAACCAAGAGAAAAACTTAGAACTAAAAAATAGAATAATATAAGGCTAGGGTTTTTAGCTCAGAGTTATAGGCCCTAGGTTCAATCGCTAGCACCACAAAAAAGAAGGAAAAGAAAAGAAGATGTAGAATTGTATTAAAAAGGAACCAAGTGGAAATCTTAGAACAACTCGATAGATGAGTTTATAGCAGATTGAATTCAGTATAATAGAGGATTAATGAACTGGAAGATAAATATATTTCTTTAATGTAGTTAATACAAGAATAGACTTAACAAATGGTGTATAGTATATTATGGAAAAGATTTTAAACTTTATTGAAAGACATTAAAGAAAACCTGAGTCAAAAAAGAGAGAACCTTATTCATAGATTAGAAGATTTAATATTATAAAAATGTTTTTTCTCTACAGTTGATCTATATCCTAAGAGGAGTTTTTATTTGCTTGTATTTTTTTTTTTAATTTTTAATTTATTCTTTAGTTTTCAGTGGACACAACATCTTTGTTTGTATGTGGTGCTGAGGATCGAACCTTGGCCCCATGCATGCCAGGCGAGCACACTACCGCTTGAGCCACATCCCCAACCCCAAGTATATTTGTTAATCTGTGAAATTCTAAGCAAAATCTAAAATGTATATGGAGATGCAAAAGATTGACAATAGTCAAGGTGCTTTATAAGGAGAATGGGAAAGAGACTTGCCCTACAGCTAGCAAAATTTAGTATAAAACTAATAATTTAAGATACTATGATTGTTACAGGAATAAACAAATGAATACAAAGAACATAATAAAGAACCTAAAAAAAGCACACTATATAAGAACACTTGATATAAGACAATGGTATATTAGATCAGTGGGGATAGAATGAATTTTTCAATGA
This sequence comes from Marmota flaviventris, assembly GCF_047511675.1. Lineage (NCBI taxonomy): Eukaryota > Metazoa > Chordata > Mammalia > Rodentia > Sciuridae > Marmota > Marmota flaviventris. The sequence continues at coordinate 45,387,960 of NC_092506.1, forward strand.
TGAAGTTGTGACAGTTGAATTCCTTCTTAAAAGTAGACATAAATCAATTTCAGGTAGATTGTAAAAGGCTTTTAGGAGATAATTTAGCAAATTGTCTATGATCTTTTAGTAGGTGGACTTTTTTTTTTCCTAACAGCCAAAGAATTAAAAGACTTACCCATTTACCTAGAGTTTATACAAATTAAGAACTTATGTTCATGAACAACACATTTAAAAGTGTGAAGACCTGGGCATAATAGCACATGCTTATAATCTTGGCTACTTAGGAGGCTAAGGGAGAAAGGTTGCTAAATTTGAAGCCTGCCTGGGTAATTTAGGGAGGCCCTGTGTCAAAGTTTTAAAAAAATTTTTAAAGGGCTAGGGATGTAGCTCAGTGGGAGAGCACCCTTGGGTTAAATCTCCAGTACTGTGGGGGGGGGGAAAAAGTGAAAAACTAATCACACACTGGAAGAAAATATTGGTATACTTAGAGCATCACTGCATATTCACCAGATTTGTACTGTTGGTTACAGTACCAAGAGTAAAGATGTAAAGAAAAAGGAACTCTTAAATACTGCTAGTAGGAGTAAAATTGGTAAAACTGCTCTAGAAATCAGTTTGGTATAGTCTGTGAAGTTGTAAAAATACATACTGTATGAACTAGCTGTCCCATCCCTTCGTGTATACATTAGAAAAATGTTTTTCAACCTCAGCATTGTTACCACTGTGAGTCAGATAATTCATTGTTCTGAGAAGGTTGTCCTGTTTAATGTAGGATGAAGATCATTTAACCTTTACCCACAAGATGTAGCATAACACACATGCAGTTGTGACAGCCATAAATGTCTTGAGTTTCAAATATCTCCTGAGAGGTAAAAATATCACCCTCAGTTGAGAACTCTGCACAAAAATCACCATTGCAATCGTGTTCATAGAGGCGTGGTGGTTAGTAGCCAAAGGTTGGTTGGATATAACTCAGAAAAGTATCAATAGCAAGAGAAAGAATAAAGAAGTAATAGTATATTCATTCATTGGAATAACATACAGCAATTTAAAAAAAAAAGTACTCTGTTAAAGAATGAATCCTGCAAAAATTGCTAAGCAAAAGAAGTCCCGATAGAATATGTAGTTTAATTATTGTGAAGTTCAAGAACAAACAAACAGTATCTGGTTTAGGAAATCATAAGGTAGTGTGTTTAAAATCAAGCAAAAGAATGTCTGCTGTCAGAGAAGAGTTATTACCTCTAGAGTTGATGGAGGTGGATGCAGTCAGGATGGGAAATATTTTCTTTCTACATTTTTGGCAGTCTTCTGTTTCTTAACTTGGGTAATAGCTACACAGATACTGTAATTTATCGTTACTTTTTAAAGTTACATATGTTTCATATATTTCTGTATGACATTTCACAAATATGATTAAAAACAGAAATAATGGTGGCAAACTTTGGTGTGATAGATGAGGTTATACCATGGAGAATCCTGGTAAAATATTAATTCCTGTCTGTTAATTCTCATTTGCCCACAGAGTTAAAGTGTTAACTTAGAAATTTCTTGCCTACATTATAGTTCACTGGGAGTGTTCCTTCAGTGGCTGGCAGCTTTCCTCATTTTGTGCTTTAGAGACCCAGGTTCTCTCCAATTTGTGATGCTACCATGTCCTACTAGGACTTCAGAGTCCTGTGCATTCAGGAAGAGCAGAGAAAGCAGTAAAGAATATCTCCTTCCTTATCCACCTAGCATGGAAGTTAAGCATTTAGGAATTAAATCACTTTGGCTGTGTTCCATTGATAAACACTACTGTAAGGAGCACTGGAAATTTTAATCAGCTTATTCTCAGCAACAGTTCTCTATTATGAAAGGAGCATGGACATTTGTAGAAAACTTCTCAATTAGTTATAACTAAGTATAAGGGAAAGCTTCAGTGTATATTGTAGTAATCTTACATGACAATATAAAACTTCTATCACTTATCATTATCTAGTTAAGTTACTTATTAATCCTAATCCTGGGGCTGGAATTGTGGCTCAGTGGTAGAGTGTTCACCTGCACACGTGGGTTCAATCCTCAGCACCGCATAAAAGTGAAATAAAGATATTGTGTCCACCTACAACTAAAAAATAAATATTAAAAAATATCCTAATCCTGACTAATATATTGCTTAGGATATAAAATCTGATCTTTTTATTGCTTATTAGAAAAGCAAACAAGTAAAAAGGGATGGAGAAGAAAGGAATGTTGCTTAAGTTTATGGGGTTTTCAATACCTTTTATAAAGGTATTATCTGTTTAATGGGTCTTTAGGTGTTTGAACTAAAATAAACTGCTACAGGACTGGGATATAGTGGTAGAATGCTTGCCTAGCATGCACAAGTCCCTGGATTTAATCCCCAGCATCACAAAAATATTAAAAGAAAGTTGCTACAATACTTTTGTTATTTCTTTCATATCCTATAGCAATATAGTCAGCAAGTCATTCTGAATCTGTAACCTGTTGCTTTATGATAGGCCTAGAAACAGATTAAAGATTAGATTAATCCTCATTTCACAGAATTAAGTGTGAAAAAGTGTAATAAAAAATTAAAATTTGTTTCAACAAAATTGTAGTTTTAAGAATATATGAATGAAGAACTAATTCATACTACAATATGGATGAATATTGGGAAATGATGCTGAGAGGGGCCAGACACAAAAAGGTCACTTGTTATATTATTCCATTTTAATGAAACATACAGAAGAGGCAGATCTGTAGAGATAAAGTAGATCTGATTACCAAGGACTGCAGAGTAGAAAATGAGACATGACTACTAATAGGGCACAGGAATTCTTTTTGAGATTATAAAAATATTCTGAACTTAGATGGTAGTGATGATTGTACAGTTTTATGAGTAAACTACAAGTCACTGAACTGTAAGCTTTAGAAGTGTTTTATGGTATGTGAATTGTATCTTAGTTTTTAAAAAAGCTTACACGAGGAGCTGGGGTGGTGGCTAAGTGGTAAAGTCCTCGCCTAGCACGTGTGAGGCATTAGGTTCGGTCCTCAGCACCACATAAAAATAAATAAATAAAATAAAGATAACGTGTCCAACTACAACTAAAAAAAAAAAGCTTACATGAGGCTATTGCACACTTTGGAGTTTTGTTGAACTAAAAAATTGGAGAGAGTGGGTCATGTATGTTCTAAGTGGCCACATCACATAACAGCTCCCACCCCCAACACATACTCTTGAGTACTGCACAGGTAGATACTACATGTTTACCCCCATCCTCAGCATATACATACTGGAAAATGTTTTCATTGTCATCTTCTATAAGGTGGATCAAAATTGAATATGAGATAAATTTGGTTCTTTGGAATGGTATAAATTGCTACTAACTCTTTTATTGGGAGAAGAAAAAGTTACAAGGGTTGAGGATGTGGCTCAGTGGTAGAGAGGCTATCATGCATCAGGTTCTGAGTTCAGTCCCCAGCACTGCAAAAAAAAAAAAAAAAATATGTATATATATATATGTGTGTGTGTGTGTGTGTGTGTATATATATATATATATATATATATATGAAGGAGGTTAGCTGATTGAGATGATTAAACCATCAAAAACTGATGAGTTCATGGAAAAAGTACTTGAGATAAGATATACACAAGATAGGTTAAGGAGTAAAAATAGAACTATTAAAAAGCCAGTTGAACACCTTTGTCTAACATAGTTTGCCTTAAATCAGTTATCAATAAATATATGAGAGAAAATTTTAGCAACATTTATTGAAAAACAAGTACTGTCCCTGTTATAGGAAGGAGAGGTCCTTTAACAATTTTTATCTTCTTTACAGTACAGCAATTTCTAAACTAAAGTACCTATGAATTCAGAGTTCATAATACTGCCTTTAATAAAAATAATTTTTATCTTTATTTTAAATTCTTTTTAGTTGTTGACAGACCTTTAATTTATTTATTATATGCGGTGCTGGGAATCGAACCCAGTGCCATAAGCCCCAGCCCCTAAAAATCATTTTTAAGAACACATATTTCCAAGGTATCATCGCTGTCTTTTTTTTTTTTTTTTTTTTTAAGAGAGAGAGAGAATTTTAATATTTATTTTTTAGTTTTTTGGCGGACACATCTTTGTTTGTATGTGGTGCTGAGGATCGAACCCGGGCCGCATGCATGGCAGGCGAGCGCGCTACCGCTTGAGCCACATTCCCAGCCCCTCATCATTGCTGTCTTTTAAAGACCTTAAATAATATTGTGGCCATTGTTTATATCCATTCCTGAATTTGTTCCAATATGCTTGAATCTTCCATTGACAGTAAGTTTTGATAAGCTCTGTGTCGTCAGGTGAAGAACAATACTATATGAATTTTGCAATATTCTGCTTTTATAGACTTGAAGCAAGAACCTTGCCATGAATATAGAAATAATATTTAAAAACCACCTAACATTGTTAAAATAAACTAAGAAATGGAATATTTTTGATTGGAAATCTACAAATAAAACTGTCAAACTTAATTGAAAACTGATGTGAAATGACCAAACTTTAGCTTTTTGCCAAAAAGCAACTTTATAATTGACATGAATTTGTTTTCCTCTTTTAGCCACAGTCAGACTTGTTGGGGCTTATTCAGGTTATGATTGTGGTATTTGGAGATGAACCACCAGTCTTCTCTCGTCCTACTATTTCAGCATCCTATCCACCATACCAAGCAACAGGGCCACCAAATAGTAAGTAGACTTGAGCTTTGATTTAAAACAAAGCCAAAAAAAAGCCTTGTAAAAAGTCTTACTTAAGAAATTTAATATATTCACTTTACTTTTTTTTAGCCTATCAAGTTAGTGGAGTTTTGGGAGATATTCTGAGGCCCCACATCTGCATGTACCGATTCCTACCAAAGACTGGCATTTGGGCTTCCATTTGTGGGTAGAAATCTAAGTATGGGTGTGCTGGATTCCAAAATGGAGGAGAAAATGCTGGAATAGAGCTAAATTTTTTAAATTATGCATGCCACAGAATAGCTTTATTTGATCAGCTTGGAAGCAGATATAACTTGAAAGGTAGTCAACATTCTAGGGGTCAGTGTTGCAGATAAGAATTTACTATAAAGTCAACTAAATCATTCACAATCAGCTATTCTGGGTATACACAATTGGATATCTAGCTCTCAGCTTTCTTCTCATTAGTACAGCCAATTCATGATTTAACCTTGTGTGGAAGGGTATACCCTAATTGGTATATATTTTCCCTATTATCTGGGTTTTTTAAAAATTTTCTTACTGATACTTAAAGATCACCCTGAATAACTGGGAGTTGGTTGTACTTATTTGTTTTGACTTTACTAAATCTATATTGATTTCATTGTGTTCTAAACTAATTTTTTTTTTATGAAAGTATTTAAGAGTATAATGAACCAGATTGATTTCTTTTAAGACAATTATGTGAGCTTTCAGTTTTCTTCTGCTGAAAATCATTGTCTTTTCTAATCCATTCTTTCTTGAAGAGCATATTGCCTTACAAAGCAGAACAGGAATCTAGCAAAGAACTTTTGTTGTTGTTACAACACAACTTATGGACAGAAAATTAGTATCATCTATAGTATCTTTTATTTATTTAGTTGTTGATGCACTTTTTTTTATTCATTTATATACGGTGCTGAGAATCAAACACAGTGCTTCACACGTTAGGCAAGCACTCTGCCACTGAGCCACAACCCCAGCCCTCATTTACAGTATCTTAAAATAAACTGTTTTTAACAAAGAACTATAGAGCCCCATTTCTTTTTCCTTCCCTTCCTTCCCAAAATAAACTTGGTTTTAGGATTAGCATTTTTTTTTTTTTTTTAAAGCTAGTAGTGATACTTTGGGGTGAGAAATTTTGTTTTCCTCTTACTAAATCCTGTTAACTTTAGTGCCCTAGAGTGGAAAATATTTTGATCATTTGAGTTTGAAATAGCAAATATTTTCTTATCTCATTACTCTTATTTATTTGCCCAAATAACATTGACAGTTTATCACTTAATACAAAGATAACCTTTTCAGAAATCTAGGTAGTTTCCCAAGTGACATTATTTTTTCTAAAGTTTTTTCAGTTTCACATTGACATTGGAAGTATAATAGTCTAGAAAGGGACCGCTCTATTATGGTCACTACTGCAGTTTAATTTTGTACTCATTATAAGTTACATTAAACACTCTAGAGCTAATTAAATGGCTAAAAGAGACCAGTTTATTGTCTATCCAGTCTAGTATTGAGGAGTGAACTCAGGGGCACTTGACCACTGAGCCACATCCCCAGATACTTTTTGTATTTTATTTAGAGACAGTGTCTCACTGAGTTGCTTACCTCCTCACTGTTGCTGAGGCTGGCTTTGAACTCACAATCCTTCTGCCTCAGCCTCCTAAGATGCTGGGATTACAGGTGTGCACCACTGTGCCTAGACTATTGGGTCCAGTTTAATATGTTTACCCATTTAGACAAGTATTGTATAAAGAAATAAAGGTTGACCAGGTGCCATGGCTGAGGCAGTAGGAGCACAATTTCAAAGGCAGCCTCAGCAATTTATTGAGACCATAAGCAACTTAACAAGACCCTGTCTCAAAATAAAAATGAGTGGGAGTGTAGTTCAGTGGTTAAGCACTTGTGGGTTAAATCCCCAGTATCAAAATAAATAAGTAAAGGTCTATGCTAGGCATCATGGCACATACCAGTAATCCCAGTGACTCGGGAGGCCCAGCTAGGAAGATCGCAAGTTTGAGGCCAGTCTCAGCAGTTTAGCAAGGCCCTAAGCAGCTTAGGGAGACACTGTCTCAAAATACAAAGGACTAAGGATATAGTTAAGCAATAAAGCACCCCTGGATTCAATCCCTGGTACAAAAAAGAAGAAATTAAATTCTGAATTCCATCCACCTCACACACACATACTATAAGGAATATCCAAGCAGTGTGGCTAGATACATAAACATCCATTATGGTTGAGAAATTATGTACTTTTTTATTGTTATCATTACTGAGAAAATTTTTATTTTAGGATAACTTCTAAGGTTGTTTTTTAATGTATTATATGGAGAATGGTGACAGTGATTGGGAGACCAGTGTCTGAGATTGGGGTCCCTCATGACTCCATGGCTATGGCATGCGTGGTGCCTGGGAAAGTTTCTGTGTAGAGGTGTTTTACTCAGGCCTGGTGTTCCCTGCTTGTAGTCCCAGCTGTTCAGGAGACTGAGGCAGAAGAATTGCTTGGGCCCAGGAGTTCAAGATCTACCAATGTCATGTTATTAATATATCAATACCATGTATCTTTAAAAGCAAAAAAGTGTTACAATCTAACCTCTTTTTTTTTTGAGAATAGTAATCCACATTTATTAGTAGTGATTATGACTTATAGCTAAATATTTCATATAACTTTTTTTGGTAGTACTGGGGATTGAATCCAGGGCCTTGTACAGGCTAGGCAAGCACTCTACCATTGAGCTACATTCTTAGCCCAGTGTTTTCATTTAATTCTTAGAGTTATCTCATATAAATTTAGAAAAGAAACATTGCTTATAATTATGAGGAAATTGCTTACACTTATGGAATCTGGTTTGTATGTTAAAGAGAGAAAGAGGAAGCTGGGGTTGTGGCTCAGTGGTAGAGTGCTTGCCTAGCATGTGCAAGGCACTGGGTTCAATTCTCAGCACCTCATATAAATAAGTGAACAAAATAAAGGCCCACCGATGTCTTAAAAAAAAAAAAAAAGAAACTGACATGGGAGTTGGGTAGTAATTGCATGTGTTGCTGCTGCTTGGTAGTAGCCTCATCTTCTCAGAAAGATGTTTACAAAGGTCAGCTGTGCTTTATGCCTGGGAAAGTAAAAAACTCTTATGGAATCTAGCAGTATCCCTAGCTTGAGGCCAGGGTTTCTTTCTTTCAACCTTCTCTTCCCTCTCCTTCAGATCCCCAGTACCTATAAAATAGAAGGCACTAAAATATTTATTTATTGACTTAAAGACTGATTTGTCATTGTCATCAAAGAAAAAGTTTCACTGAGGAAACATTGATTCTAAGAACAAGTCATTTCCAGTTAGGGCCAAAATCATCTTCTCTTTTTCTTCCTCTGCATTGCTTAGCTTGTTGATATCACTGACCTTAGTTCTGTGCTGTTAGTGCTCTCTTTAAAGAATGTGTAAAGCATTCTTTTAAGATTGCTGGATTTTAATTTTTTTCCTATTATTTCCAAGCTTTTGTTTTGTTTTTAACCAGTTTGGATGAACAGAATGTAAGTTTTGTTGTTGTTGTTTATGATACTTCTCATTGTACTTTAAAGTTTTAAGTTCTCAAGCAATCCAACAAAATCAGCTGTGTGAATTGGTCAACATAATTGTAAAAGAAATGTCAAAGATTTCTTAGATACAATAAAGAGCTCACTTTCTAAGAAGCTGATCTTGGACCAAATGAGGCCAGAAATTACATTCTTCTAAAGTGTAAATCAAACCACCTCTTACTTTATAGACTCCTTGAGAACTTATAGAGCTGACCAAGTTGACCTCTTTACAACATTGTTTTTGTTGGGGTTTTCATGAGTGTTCTCACTCATGTTTAATGATTTGAGAATTAAGTGACTTCAAAATTTTTACTGCTTGAACTAATGTGAACCAGATATTTGTTCTATTTTGAATTTGAAATTTGGATTTTTGTAACTGTATGAAATTTTGCTGTGGTTTAACACTGATGTCTGTCTTTTTAAATTGTATCCATATTCAGGGCTGTGCATATTATTTTACAATGTTAAAAATTGTTTTTTAGCCTCCTACATGCCAGGCATGCCAAGTGGAATCTCTGCATACCCATCTGGATACCCTCCCAATCCCAGGTAATGAAAAATTATCTTTTGAAAAATTGTGTTAAAAATTCTATTGGGGGGCTGGGGATGTGGCTCAGGGCTGGGGATGTGGCTCAAGTGGTAGCGTGCTTGCCTGGCATGCGTGCGGCCCGGGTTCGATCCTCAGCACCACATACAAACAAAGATGTTGTGTCCGCCAAATACTAAAAAAAAATAAATATTAAAATTCTCTCTCTCTCTCTCTCCCTCTTTAAAAAAAAAAAAAAATTCTATTGGACTTAAAATCAAAATAATGGTCACTAACTAGAGCATTAAAATACATTTAGTTGCAATTCAGTCTAAGCTAAAAATTGTTTTATTGGCAGAATTTTATGATACATATTGAAAGGAGTTTTCCAGTTCAGGAAAACACAGCTCCATCTTATTTTCAGAGAAGAAAAGGGTAGGATGGTTAATGACATTGATCTCAATTGGTTTTGGACCTTGAAATTTTAGCTACTTCCCTTTTAGGAACTTTATATGTTTAATGTAGATAATTGTTTTTTTTTTTTTTTTTTTTTTTTTTTGGTACCTGGGCACTTAACCACTGAGCAACATCCCCAGCTCTTTTTTTTGTATTTTATTTAGAGACAGGGTCTCACTGAGTTGCTTAGAGCCTCGCTAAGTTGCTGAGGCTGGCTTTGAACTCGTGATCCTCCTGCCTCAGCCTTCAGAGCCACTGGGATTACAGGCATGTGCCACGGCTCCCAGCCTATAGTCAAAATGTTAATGGAGCAATGTAGTTATAAAGAATTCAGTGAACAACAAAAAAAAAAAAAAAAATGTTTTTTTCAGCAGAAGGCTTTGAACCCAGGGCCTCACACATGCTCTGCAAAGCCCTGTGCCCCTTAGCTACATCCTCCACCCATTATTTTGTTTTGAGACAGGTCTTGCTAAATTTCTTAGGTTGGCCTCAAACTTCTTGTCTGAGCCTCCCAAGTAACTGCAAATTATAGGCATACCACTGTACCCAGCTGATAAAAATATTTTAATACCCTTTAAATTTTTTTCTATAAATTACAGGGAATCTATTAATAATTCATATGAATTTAGATGATAGTCTACCTGTATTATCAACCTTTACTATTCATTTGTAATAACATGAAAATTAATAATGAAATCAGTCTGTGAATAATAATAAAGAAATTCAAAGAGTAATTATTAATAGTTTTAAATGTGTTTATTCCAGTGATAATCTACAAATACAAAGGTGGTCTTTGTAATTTAAAATGCATGACTGTCATTTACTGGTGCCTAGATGACATTTCCAGTTTACTCTGAAGAATAAGAAATTTTAAACTGCAACTCTTCTTAGCTTTACATAACCAACTCGTAACCTTCACAGATAAACGAAACCAGATTTCCTAAACACCTGTCATACATAAATATATGTATGTACGCATATAACATCCAGGATCTTGAAAGTTGAATTTAGCAAACATATCGTTTCTGGGCCTTTCCTGATTTCAGGGATCAGCTTTATAAGGTTGTAAGTATTTTGTCACTTTACATACGTAAGCAGAAACTAAAATAATGTTGTCAGGAACAAAATAGAATGATTTCTTTATGTGTAAGTTTTAGATTTCTCAAGCCCCCCCATAAATTTTCTGATTGAGTTGAAGAAATACAGTCCTGAGCCTTGAAGTCATAAGCCTTTATATTCATAGCTGGTAATAAAAAAGGAACATTGGATCTAGAGGGAACAGTTAGTTGTTTACAGTGCAATAGGAAATGGACTTCTGAACAATAAAGTCATTTAAAATAAACTTGTAGATGAAACCGAAAATATTGGCAAAAATGTCGATCTTACTTGTTATTTGAGTTTATTTGTAAGAAATTCCTTTTTGAGATTTATTTTCAAAGATTTAATGCTTTACGCCCTCCCATGTGACCTTTAATCTCAAAACATAATATGTTAATGAGTTGTTACGGGTAACTTTTAATTGCCACCTCTATCTTTCTGCATATGAAAAGTCTTGGCAGAAGAACTTCAGAACCTTTGTCTTATACTTTTATTTTGAAGGAGAATTAATAAATCAGTGACTCAAGACTCTGGAAAATTTTTTTGTTTTTGTCTTATTTTGTTTTTAAGGTGCTGGGGATCCAACCCAGGGCCTTATACATGCCAAGCAAGCACTCCACTAGAACCACATTCCCAGCCCCAAGACACTTTATCTTAAAATGGTGAATGTAAGAGCCTTTTGTTGTTATAGAAAGTTGGACTAGTGGTACATATACACAATGGAATATTACTCAACCATAAAGAAGAATGAAATTATGACATTTGCCAGTAAATGGGTAGAACTGGAGGCTATCATGCTAAGTAAAATAAGCCAATACCAAAAATCCGAAGACCAAATGTTCTTTTTGAGGGAGTGGTGGGTTCACCAGATTGGGATGAGGGAAAAGAGGGGAAGGGGAATGGGAAAGACAGTAGAATGAATCAGATATAACTTTCCTATGTTCATATATGAATACATGACCAGTGTAACCCCACATCATTTACAACTACAAGAATGGGAAATTATACTCCCATGTGTGTATGATATGTCAAAATACATTCTACTGTCATGCATAACTAAAAAGAACAAATTTTTAAAAAAAGTTAGATTAGATGATCTTTAAGGTTCCTTTTAAAGCTCAAGATTTTTATTTTTATTTTTTATTATTAGAACCCAACATAGTAGTTAGGTTCACCTGTCATCAAGATTTTTTAAAGTTTTATTTATGACCGGCAACATGTGTACAAACAAGGATATAAGAGTGATTTGCTGGACATGGTTGGTGGCAAGGCCTGAAATCTCAGGTATTCAGGAAACTGAGATAAGAGGATCACACATTGGAGGCCAGCCTCAGCAATTAAGGAAGACACTGTCTCAATGAATAAAAAGGGCTGGGAATGTAGTTTAGTGGTAGAGCCCAAGTTTAATCCCCAATACTGCCAAAAAATAAAAATCTTCTTGTTCTAGTTTTGGCATATTTATTAACAGTTATTAAAAAATAGTTCCTGATATTAGAAAAGCTAGAAAATGGTAAGTTCTTTGCTAAAGAAACAGCTCTATAGGAGAGGTCGCATCTGGTTTAGAGGTAGGAGCTTAGTGATGGCTTCATAGATAGAAGAACTGGTTTATGCAGATAACCTTATAGAAGAAAATTAAAAATTTAGAGATGGAGGGAGCAGCAAGGAGTCATAACAATTTATAACTGGGAGGAACTTACTAATTATCAAGTCTAGCACAGTCGTGTAAAAGGCAAAAAACGGTGTAAAAATCAAAATATATTACAGGAAAAAATAAGGAGACACCCCAGGACTGAAGAATAAAGGATTACAAGTAGGAGAGTTAAAAGAGAATAAAGGTGCAACTTTCATAGGTATTCCAGGTCTGCCCAAACTTTCCCTGATCTCCTCTAGCTGGTATTGATTTTCAACTGTATGTCATCTAAACTTTTAAGTAGCATTTGTTATTTCCTTTCTACTTGCATCGTCTAACAGGGAACTTGCCTCAGTTTGGTTATTAGCATTTTTGAGGAAGTCATGGATTTATACTTAGTTCCTACAATAAATACTTACAAGTAGTACTTGAATATATTTTTAAAAATTGAAGGGTAAAGAAAAAGGAATATGAGAGAGTTGGAAAATTCTTTTCAAAAACCCTTAAGTCAAAAAAGGGCTCTTAAAATTTTTGAAAAAGATTTGCTTCAAGGGAAAATTTTTTAATCTACAGAAAGCTTTAGTAAAATGCAAAAAAAGATGTGTACAGTTTGAAGAGAAACCAGGGTATGTTTAGTAATCTACAAAGACAGAAAATAGTACTTCTCAATTGTGTTTTAACTTAAAAAAGCATATTAGCCGTGAACAGGGAGAATACCATGGAGGTATTGGAAGTTGAGCAAACTAAGAGCCAGGAATTCTCCAAAATGAGTATCTGTAGGCCTAGGAGAATTTTATACCTAATTGCTGAAATTCAGTAATATGATTACAGATAATATTAAAAAGTATGCAAAATTAAAGGAACTCCAGAAAAAAAGAATAGTTTATCCCAGTTTTTAAAAAAGTAGACTTAGTAATTTCAGTAGGAATGACATTATTTCCTTTATATCCTGAGTTTCTAACAAGACTAGAAACAAAAGTACTATTCAGTAGCCTTCAACATTCATCCACCAGGAATAAAAATGCTTAATTTTTTTCCATTTTGATTTTGCTTTTATACTGATAAAAAAATTATGACCACACGGAATCTTCAGCAAACCTATATAAAACTTTTATTGTAGACAGGTTATAAAAGGTGAGCTGATAATATAGATGCCATCTTTGAAACACTGCACAGAAAAAAAGATAATTGGCCATGAATTCTGAATGAGCTCTGGGCTAGATCTTTAATTTAATCAGAAATTTTAATGGACTTACTGAGGGCTTGATTAGAATTGCAAATGTTACAGACCTTGTAGCTAAAATAGGATAATCAAGATTGTTGTCCAACTAACAGGTTGCTAATCATTCTGTTATACTTTTTTTTTTATATTACAAGGGAAAAACTCACAATGCACATTCAGAGGAAAACCATTCGATCTGAGTATTATATTCTGTTGAAGGAATTAAGAATATTTAACTTAATGAAGAGAAGACTGAAGGGGAAATGTTTTCAAATATTTGAGTGTTAGGAGTCTTCTTATATTCAAGTGATCTTCCAGAATTTAATTTAAGACCATTATTCTAAAGTTACATAGAAATGATGTTTCATGTTCAATAGAGAAAGGTGAGCATGTCAGGAATATTACTAAATGATATTTACAGATAGGTTAGGTGTTTGAAGGAAAATACCTCTAAGCAAAGTTCTTTCTGACTTTGATATGATTACTTGAGTGACACAAACTACCCATAGATTAAGAAGAAATATTTTAAATGCTATTTAAAAAATGAGTATTTTCATATTGATTATTTGTAAAGGTTACTGATAAGTCCCAAGCAAAAATAAAATACTAGCATTTCCTTATAGATGAGGAGATCAGAACAGAAGTTTCTCTTGTAAAAGATTTGTTATTTCTGTTACTATTGGTTTTTTGCCCTTAGAAATACTGTAGTTGTTTTCTGCTGCTGTGAAGGTGACCTTCAGATAATCAGACCGAACCTAGAGTATTGATCATTTGCTTTAAATCCAGTGTCATTAATGGCATTTCCATAAAATGTTACTTGAATAAATACCTTTAGCTCTAAAACTGTAAATTCATTAGTTGATATTTTGATATTTCAATTTAAGTTTTGGAATAGAGTTTTTTAGAAATAATGAATAATATTAACATGTGATGGGTTTCCCCCCCCTTTAGTGGTTACCCAGGCTGTCCTTACCCACCTGGTGGTCCTTACCCTGCCACAACAAGTGCCCAGTACCCTTCCCAGCCTCCTGTGACCACAGTTGGTAAGTACTTTTTAATACTTCTCCACATAAGAAAGTCAAGGTCTCCTACTACAATAAGTGCATTTCTTTTTTACCTATAAATTTTATAGTACTCTTCGTTTCTTAGAGGGAAAAACTTGTGGTCAGTGTCCTGTTATCTAAAAATTGAAGTAAGTGATTAATCATTATATAAATGAATCTTTACCAAACATAAAAAAATAGATCTAATTAATTCTCATCATATTTTTCTATTTGCCATGTTTTCATTGGTGAAACTTTTGTGTGTTGAACTACTAGCAGGTTACTTAGGTTTTTTCTGGCCTGATTATATATAAAAGATGCACATTTTTAGGACAAATAAAAACCATGAGTAGTTAATATAAGTGGGTCAACTAAGAATAGTAGTTTTGTGTTTTGTTTTGGGTTTTTTTTTAAGTTTTGTTTTGTTTGTGTATGTGAGTTACATATTAGAGTTGCCTGAAATGTTTTCTTCAACTGAGAAAAATAAAGCAATAAGAGAACTTCTACATACTGCCATACCTATGTGTGCCTACCTGTCCCACCACATATGCCTTCTCTCCCGTGCCCCACAGCTTAGTCCTTGGTACTCTCTGTCCTCAGTCTCCTGATTTCCGCAAGTCTCATAGCATTAAATTCCATTTCTGTGCTTGCATTTCCCAGGTTTATGTTTCTAGCTTTCATCTTGAACTCCAGATTTTTCTATCTAACTGCCTTCTCAGTATCTCCACTTGGGTGCTTAGTGGACATCTCAAGTTCAATATAGGGAAACTGAATTCTCAAGTATTTTTATACAGCTTTCCCATCTCCAATGATGTCTATCCTGTATTCTAACTTAGAGTCATCCTTGATTCCTCATCTAGAAATCTGTTGTTTTCAAAATGTTCTAGAGTCTCATATGCAATACTGATTTGTCACCATTATCTCTCTTTTGAATTACTTCAAAAGCCTCCTACAAGATTTCTCTGCTTTGATAATTGGTCCCCTATACTACTGTGTTTTTAACACAGCATACAGAGTGATCCTATTAAAAGGTGAATGAATTATGTCACTCTTCTACTCAAAACCTTCTCTGTTTCACTCAGAGCTCAATCCAAGATTCTGAGGCCTTGAAGGCCCTATGTGATCTTATTCCATTACTTCTGTTACCTCACCTCTTCCCGTTATTCTCCTATTGTAGGATTTGTTTAATGCCTATTTCCTTTGCATGATCAGCTGGACCCTACCCTCACCAATCTGCTACCACCACTACCACCTTCCAGTCTCTGAACACTGCTAAAATATTTTTCTGAGTACCCAAATATAGAGTATCCCGTGAAATTTGCTTTTCTGTTATATATTCTGATAACTTGTAGCCATCCTGAGATCTGATGTATATGCCCCTCCTTCTCCAAACATGGTTTATTTCCACTATTTTTGTCATTGATACACTCTAGTTATTGGGTTCTTCTGTGGTTTTGCTATGTTAAAATGTGTTCATCCTTACTCTTTTTACAATATAATAATTTGAATAAGAAACCTAAATGAATGATTGTTCATCAGTCCCTAATAAGCAAAGCACACTAAATCTTGGTAAGCTCTCTGATTTAGTTCACACATAATAAATAATTCAGGATTTGTGTGCCAGCTGTGGTGATGCATGACTGTAATCCCAGTGACTTGGGAGGCTAAAGCAGGAGGATTACAAATTTAAGCCCAGCCTAACTTAGCAAGACCCTATCTCAAACTTAATAAAAACAAAAACAGGAATTGTAAAATTTGTCACCCTATTTCTCAATGGTGTATGATTCTTTTGATCTGTAGAGATGCTGAACTTATAAAGATCTTTTGTATGCTCTCATTTCAGTGTTATAGCTTAGATGATTTCCATATATCCAAAATGGGCTTACGTGGAAAAGAGTATATTTAAAGTGAGACCACGTGTATGATTTTTAGAACAGACAACCACATCAACTAATATCACATTTTTTAAAAAGAGTGCTATTTTAGGCTAGAAGCAAATTATCATTTTATGATAATCTAGGATATTCTTTTTTTTTTTAATTTTTTATTGTTGGTTGTTCAAAACATTACATAGTTCTTGATATATCATATTTCACACTTTGATTCAAGTGGGTTATGAACTCCCATTTTTACCCCGTATACAGATTGCAGAATCACATCAGTTACACATCCATTGATTTACATATTGCCATACTAGTGTCTGTTGTATTCTGCTACCTTTCCTATCCTCTGCTATCCCCCCTCCCCTCCCCTCTTCTCTCTCTACCCCCTCTACTGTCATTCATTTCTCCCCCTTGTATTATTTTTCCCTTTCCCCTCACTTCCTCTTGTATGTAATTTTGTATAACCCTGAGGGTCTCCTTCCATTTCCATGCAATTTCCCTTCTCTCTCCCTTTCCCTCCCACCTCTCATCCCTGTTTAATGTTAATCTTCTTCTCATGCTCTTCGTCCCTACTCTGTTCTTAGTTACTCTCCTTATATCAAAGAAGACATTTGGCATTTGTTTTTTAGGGATTGGCTAGCTTCACTTAGCATAATCTGCTCTAATGCCATCCATTTCCCTGTAAATTCTATGATTTTGTCATTTTTTAATGCAGAGTAATACTCCATTGTGTATAAATGCCACATTTTTTTTATCCATTCGTCTATTGAAGGGCATAGGATATTCTTTAATGTAAATCTTTTTTTACACTTTATTACTTACCTACTTGTTTTTTTTTTCAATCTGTTGAATGCTGCTGAACCTCAAAATTGTAATAAAGGGAAGCAGAAACAAGAGTGTCATTTGAATATTAATATTCACGAATAGTATTTTCTAAGTATATCAGTGGTCAGGATTTGTGCAATTATTCTGTCATTGAGGCCATGAAAAAGCATGAGTATGATTAATTTTCCTTATTCTCTTTGAAACTTGGCACTTTTGCTCTATAGGTTTTGATTTAATGATATAAAATACCTGATTGAAGATACCAATAATTAAATTACATCTTTTGATGCAGCTCTGTGTTAGTTCAGCTATCTTCAGCAATTAGAGAAGTAAAAGGACTGTTTAAAAATGAAATAGGGTGAGGAAGTGTAGCTCAATGGTAGAGCATTTGCCTAGCATTTGCAAAAACCTAGGTTTGATCTGCAGCACCACAAAAAATTTAAAAAGAAAATAAAGAAACGTGAAGTTAATAGAGATTGTATTCATGGCATCCTCTTATGAGAGCATGATAAAGAAGAATGAAAATGGTTGCAGAACTTGAGACTTAAAACAACTCTGACTCCTTTCAGCTTGGTTTTGAATAACATTTAAAAGAAAATGAAAATTTGTTTTGTTGTCCCATTTTATAGGTTTTTTTTGTTTGCCAGATAGCTTCCTGACCAGCCTAACTTAAAACCATTTCTTCATGAAGATGGAGCTCACCAAGAGCATTGACTAAGCAGTAAAAGTAGCTGTTGAATAATAAAAACACCTTGGAGTTAGAGAGATGGCTCATAGGTAAAGTGCTTGCTTAGCACGCATGAGACCGTGTGTTTGATTCCCAACACCACAAAAAGAAAAAATCTATTGTAAATATTGTCTATGCAAGTGTAGTGACATTTTAATAAATTTATTTATATTATGTAGAGGAGAAAGGGAAGCTGTGATCTGTAAATTAAATTCTTCCCAGAAGTCATTGTAAGACCAGGTATGCTTTTTGAAATCTGTCTTTGCAAATTATTATCTGAAATCTTTTCCACTAGAAAATCATTGGGAAAAGAAGTGGAATGTGTACAATTTTCCTTAAAATTCTTGTCCTTTGTAGGCATTATTTACCAACAAAGACATCAGAAGAAAGGTAAACTTTTCTGGATATCTGAGGATAAAACTTAAATTTCTCTCTCTCTCTCTTTTTTTTTTCCTTATGGTACTGGGGATTAAACCTAGGGCCACTTTACCCCTGAGCTGCATCTCAAGCCCCTTATGTTTTTACTTTTTAGTATACTTAATTTAGTTTGTAAATTGGTGTGTTATAGTTGTATATAATAGACTTCTTGTTACATATTAATACATGTACACGATATGACAGTATAATTCAGCCTATATCATTCCCCAAAATTTCCCCTTTCCCTTCCCTCTTCCCTGCTCCTGGTCCGTTTTCTCTGCTTCTACTGATCTCTTTGATTTTCATGAGGCTCCCCATACACTGCCCTAGTCTTTTTTTTCTTTTTCATCTCTAGCTTCCACATAGAACCATGAGTTTAACTTATAATAATCAAGTTCCATCCATTTTCCTGAAAATGACATAATTTCATTTTTTTTATGGCTCTGTTGTGTATGTATATCACATTTTCTTTATCTATTCATCCATTGATGGATACCTAGGCTGGTTCCCTAGTTTGCCCAACACTTTTTTATTTTTTTGAAACAGGGTCTCACTTTGTTGTCCAGGCTGTCTTTGAACTTGTGATCCTCCTGCCTTAGCCTCCTGAGTCACTGGGATTACAGGTTGTGCCATTGTGCCCAGCTAAAACTTAAAAATATTTAGACTTCAAATTTTAAATTGCTGTTTCTCTAGACTAATAGCATATGTTTTTTTTTTTTTTTAAGTCTTTTTAAAAATTCTTTTTAGATAATAATACAAGGGGGAGAAATGAATGACAGTAGAGCCGGTAGAGAGAGAAGAGGGGAGGGGAGGGGAGGGGGGATAGTAGAGGATAGGAAAGGCAGCAGAATACAAAAGACACTAGTATGGCAATATGTAAATCAATGGATGTGTAACTGATGTGATTCTGCAATTTGTATACGGGGTAAAAATGGGAGTTTATAACCCACTTGAATCAAAGTGTGAAATATGATATATCAAGAACTATGTAATGTTTTGAACAACCAACAATAAAAAATTTAAAAAAAATAAAATTCTTTTTAGATATACATGACAATAGAGTGTATTTTCACATATTCCACATATGTGGAGTATAACTTATTCTATTTAAGATCCCATTCTGTGGTGTACATGGTGTGAAGTTTTACAGGTGGTGTATTTACATATGAACATAGGAAAGTTATATCCAATTCATTCTGTCTTTGCTAGTCCCATTCTTCCTCTCCCCTTTGTTCCCTTTGTCTAATCCAATGAACTTTTATTCTACCCCTTATTGTGTGTTAGCATCCACATATCAGAGAGAACATTGGCCTTTGGTTTTTTGAGATTGGCTTATTTCACTTAGCATGATAGTCTCCAGTTCCATTCATTTACTGGCAAGTGCCATAATTTTATTTTTCTTTATGGCTGAATAATATTCCACTGTGTATATATACCACATTTTCTTATTCATCTGTTGAAGGGCACTAGGTTGGGGATTTCATAGCTCATCTATTGTGAATTGAGCTGCTATAAACATTGTGTGGCTGCATCACTGTAGTATGCTGATTTTAAGTCCTTTGGTTATATACCAAGGAGTGGGATAGCTGGGTCAAATGATGGTTCGTTCCATTCCAAGTTTTCTTAGGAACCTTAATACTGATTTCCAGAGTAGTTGCACCAATTTCCAGTTCCACCATCAATGTTTAAGTGAACCTTTTTTCCCCACATCCTCACCAACATTGTTACTTTTATTCTTTATAGTTGCCATTCAGACTGGAGTGAGATGGAATCTCAGTGCAGTTTTAATTTGCATTTCTGTAATTGCTAGAGGTATTGAACAATTTTTTAGTACATTTGTTGACCATTGGTATTTCTTTTTCTGTGTAATACTTTTTTTTCTTTTTATATATATATATATATTTTAAAGAGAGAGAGAGAATTTTTTTAATATTTATTTTCTAGTTATCGGCGGACACAACATCTTTGTTTGTATGTGGTGCTGAGGATCGAACCTGGGCCGCACGCATGCTGGACGAGCGCACTACTGCTTGAGCCACATCCCCAGCCCCTCTGTGTAATACTTATTCAGTTTCTTTCCTTAGGCTGGCCTTGAACTCATGATCCTTCTGCCTCAGCCTCCCAAGTTACTAGGAGTGTGCCACCACGTCCAGCCATATGTGTTTTAGTGATACATTTTTATTAGAAGTGGGCACATAACCAGGTTAGCATTGCCAAAACTAGAGAATTTGAACTCTGATTTTAAAAATTTAAAACTGCTAGTCCACTATCAGGTTGTTTAGGAAACAACATTAATATTTATTTATATTCTCTCAGTAGAAGATGCCAGAAGAAAACAGAAGCAGTCATGGATATGTGGTCATTTGTATGTTTTCAAAGCTAAAAAATGGGCACTCTAGAAGCTTTGGTCCCCAGCTGGCCATTCCCACAGAGGATGCCAAACTCCACTGGATAGGGAAAAGTAGCATAAAGTAGGGTCAATTAACTTCTACCTTGATTCATACATAGCACTGCCTGCTAGATTCTGATGTGCTAGTTGTATACCTGGGTAGAAATGAACTAGAAATGGTGAACATACTGGATATTATAAACCATATTAAGAAAGATTTAAAGTTTATCAAGCAAATATTGAAGACTTTTCCTCTATCCCAGCTGCTTAGGAGGCTGAGACAGGAGGATTACGAGTTCTAAACCAGCCTGAAGCAACTCAGTGAGGCCCTGTCTCTAAATAAAATATTAAAAAGGGTTGGGGATATGGTTCAGTGGTTAAAAACTCCTGAGTCCACAAAAAAATGGAAAAGAATATTAGTCTAGCATGATCCAATATGGTACCCAGAAAAAAAAGTATAGTGCCACTTGGTGAAACCTCCACATGATATGAATATACATATGAAGAAAAGTCATTGGGCTAACTGACTCCTTTATGATGTTCATCAGATGATATAATATCAGCCATGATTCCCTTGTGCCATAATCTTCAGTTTTATTTCATCTCAGAGTCCTGTTATCAGAGTGTGGTACAGATGTGTTCAATCTTGATTCACTTAATGTTTTGGAAACTCTGAGAAAACTAGGGGAATTGGGGTTGGAGTTAGAAGGGAAAATCAGGGGCTTTTGGTCTATAACTTGACCCTGAATAAGAAAGATGTATTATTTTGACACTATAAATGTTTGGATACTTTGAATTTGCTGTTTGGATTCTAGTGCTTAAAAGGAATCATGCAGCTAATTCACATTTTGAGGGACAGTATTTTAAATCCATGAAGGGATACATGTGCCTCTGGGATTTGTAACATTAATTTTTCTTTGTTCCAGTGTAATTCCATTTCCAAATGAAAGACTGCTTATGTATATGTGGTAAAGCTTGTAATTTATTTTAAAAGATGCTATCAAAGCCAGGCATGGGGGCACAGACCAGAGACTCAAGAGGCTGAGGCAGGAGGATGGCATGTTTTAGGCCAGCCTAGACAATTCAGTGAGACTGTTTTAAAATAAAAAACTAAAAATGACTGGGGATATAGCTCAGTGGTAAAGCATCATTGGTTTAATCCTCACTATAAAGTTAAAAATTTTTAAAAAAGATGCTTTTTAAAAGGAGGCTTATAGGGCTGGGATTGTGGCTCAGCGGTAGAGCGCTCACCTACCAAGCTCTACCAGCGGTAGAGTGCTCGCCTAGCACGTTCGAGGACTTGGGTTCGATCCTCAGCACCACATAAAAATAAACAAAATAAAACTATTAAAATAAATAAAAATTACTCCCTAAAACATTTTTTTTAAAAAGGAGGCTTATATTTTTATAAACAATTCTGTGGCATTTTCAATACAAAGAACTACATAAATCTTTAATTTGGAAACCTTTTTTCCTTGACACATATGCTATCTTTTGATAATTTCTGTTTGACACTGGAAAAGGTTTGTCTTGTCATTGGTCCCATATCCCACTTGGATGTTTTTATTCTTCTGATAAATTCATTTACCTTGCAAGGGCTTATTTCAGGATGTTTTTGGTGAAGTTGTTAACTGATAATAGTTATAACCAATGTAAGCTCTGGCCATCATAGTATTAAGACAGTCATGTTTGATTTCTAATCATCTCTGAATCCACTTTCCTGTCTCCTTCCCCTGTGATTTGAGAGCATGTGTTTTAACTTACATTCATGTTTCATAATGCTTAGTAAGTAAGCTTAAAGTTTTTTTTAAGCTCTCAAATACTACTGGCATGAAGTCAGAAAGATTTTAGACATGTCACTCAGAGAAGCAAGCATAAGTTTATTAGAAGGGATAGGAAAAAAAAGGGGGGGACACTTTGAAGGGAATAAGTGGGTATTCTCAGAGGACCCACACCCTTCCTGCCCTCCAGTTTTATTGTAATCCCAGAGAAGTTTCCAGAGAATCTTGCCCAGGTCCACCTCTTGACTTTTTTTACTGACAGCCAGATAACATCAGACTTTCCAAGTTCCCACCACACATAGTAAAGGTCTTTGTCACTTTAGCCCATGCTGACCTATTCAAACTGGAATTTATTCTTATAGATTTTGTGGTTATTCTTATCTCCCTGAGTTCTGTAATCTGGTCTATGTGCAGTTCACACAAGTCCCCTCTTTCAAGGTAACTTGTGTTCTTATTGGCATTTTGGACCTGCATTTCTCCTGTAGATAACAGGTTATTTGTGGAGGAATGCAGGGCTATGGTAAATTGCTTTTTAAAAGAAAGCATGAGAGGATGGGATGTGGTGATGCATGCATACCTGTAATCCGGGGAGGCCGAGGCAGGAGGATCACAAGTTCAAGGTCCTAAGCAACTTTGCACAACCATGTCTCAAAAAACTAAAAAGCTTTGGGGATGGTAAAATGCCCCTGGGCTCAATACCAGTAGCAAAAAAAAAAAAAAAGATAAAGAAAGCAAGTGGGGGTCAGCACAGTGGGCTCAGCTTATAGAATTATTCCCTTAATTTCATGTTTCCACTGCTCTTGTCTGTCTTTACCTATTGCTTGGAAGTCAGGTTGGCAAGAAACAAGGTTTATTGAAAGTCAACCTTGAGGAAGAGAGAAAAGACCTTTTTGTCTCAAATTTTCATCTTGAGTTGGGGGCCCTCTTTTTATAAAAGAAGGCAAAGTGAGACACAAAATAGGAAATATGCATATGCAGATTTAGTTCACCAGAGAACAAGTCAGTCTTAATTCCTTGTTGTCTGTCCTCAGCATAAAAGTTTTTATTATCAAGTTCAGGACGTACAGGATGCAGAAAAACAAGTCATCAGGAAGTTACCTTTAAATTTAGAGGGTATCTGTTTCCGAGTACACTTTTAAAGATGCTAGACTAAATTACTCATTAGTAATTAGTCTTATCTTTTGGATAGTGTTGATTTCCTAATACTAGAAAAGTTACATCATTTCCTGAAGATTAGTTGGTAATTGTATGTTACCTGGCATGTAAATGGTGCAGCATTTTGTTGAGAATTGTTTCTCAGAGTAGGCTATTACCTTTTCAGTTGTTCATCTGGAATTGTAGAAGAGCACTTCTGAAATCTGACTCTGCTTGGGTAAAAGGTCAGTATGTGGGTACTTGAGGTATGGAAGTTTGCCACAGATTTTTCTTGATCTTAGTAAAGATGCAGAATATCAGAGTTTCTTTTAAGATATTTAGAGAAAAACTTATTTGAAAAGTGTCCAATAAGTAGATGAGAATCTTCCACCAAATCTTTCTTCTTATTTGTTTATGTGAACAAACTTAAAAGTGGTAAGCAGCTCATAACGTTTTGAGGATTTTGTTGTTGTTGTTTGTGTGTTTGTTTTACTTTTAAAAACTCTGGGTGTTTCTTTTTTATTTCAGATTTGATTTGTAGTTCTTACCTTTTTAGAAGGTAGTTGGATTTGAAGTAAGTTTAGATATACTTTGTATTAAGGTCTGTGTATGAACAGGGGGTTAAGACTAGGTCTAATCTTGGCAGGTCTAGCCTTCTCAGATGAACTATGACTTTTATGGGCAAAGCAGTTTGCTACCTCAGCTTCATTCCTATTTTGAGTATTAATAGCTTTGGCTGAATGAGTCTTGGTGCTGTATGGTTGCATTTGCCTCAGTCTTTTTCATTAGAAACAATGTAAATCCTAGGATTTAAATGTGAGTTTTCAAAAATAGGGATTTGAGGGGCTGGGGCTGGAGCTCAGCCATAGTGCACTTCCTGGCATATGTGAGGCACTGGGTTTGATTCTCAGCACCACATATAAAAACAAATAAAAAAGATATAAAAAAAGAAAAATAGGGTTTTGAAAATTTAGAATCAGTATAAGTTAATCCTTTAGTTCAGATATGGTAACTTTAGTTTGTTGGTGTTTGTGAAAAATTCAGAATAGATTATAAGAAGACCCACAAGCCTTTATTAGTTCAAATAACTTCTACACAGATAAATGGAATTTAACTGTTACATGTGATTGGCTACAATTTGAATGCCTAGCCATATGTTCATATCATCTGGGTACTTAATTTCTGGGAGAAGGATTTTCTCATCTCACAAGACCCATAATAAAATTTCACATAGGTTATAATAAGACAAATGATTTTTAGAAACAAGTATAATTTTCTATTCTAATGCCTCCTTGTCAAAGTGGGGGACTTAATGAGATATCATCTTCACTTTTCTTTTTATATGCCACTCTTTGGGCGCTGAAATCTGAACTAAACTCTTATAGAAATTATCCTTTTTTGCTCTCTTTTAAGGACTTCAGTAATTTAGTACAGTGTGAGAAATTGGAGATTTTGATTTGGACTAAATTCCATCTAAATGACTAAGTAGCTAAGTCTTTAAGTCATTGAGTCTGTGAAAGGTTCTCAAGAAATACAGCTAACTCTCTGATATATTGTATTATGAATGTTTAGCAATTGCAGAAATAACATGTTATCTTTTTATACATCATCATTTGAAGTAGACTGCCTTATTCTACACATGGCCATGAATGGTGAATTCTTGATTAGGTAAGAGAATACCCTCGGGTAGGGACCTGTAAAGTTTGGAAGTCCACAAGGCCACCCTTACTCTGACACCAGTTGCCAGTTCGAGAGTTCTCAAGACCACGCTGAGATTCTATAATTCTCTAGAAGGACAAACTCACTGAAAACTATTATACTAAGACTACAGCAAAATGATGCAGATTAAAATCAGCTAAGGAAAGAGATGTATGGGGTAATCAAGAAAGTTCCAAGTTGAAGGCTTCTGGTTGTCCTCTTCGAATGGTGTCATAAGACACTGCTGACTTTCCCTAACCACAACATATAACAATATATACAGAATATTTTCAACCAAGGAATCCCACCTGAGCTTTGATGTTCAGAGTTTTTATTGGGGCTTAGTCATGAAGACATGGTTGGTTCACTCCTGGTGGAACTGACCTTTAGTTTCCAGGCCCTCCAGAAGTTGAACTGTTACTACAGCAAAGCCTGAACCCCCCACCAGACTATTTTGTGTGGCCCAAGGCCCCCCGGTAAATAAACAAAGACATTCATACCAGGGAGGGTATTCCAAGGGCTTAGAGCTCTCCTCCAGGAGCCAAGGGTAAAAGCCAGTCCTATCCCTTTTGGGGTAAGACTAATTACTTACTACACAGAACCAGACCATAAAATATCTTGTTTTTATTTGAACTTTTTAAAAATACCCTAAAGTACTTCCCACCATTAAGATCTATCAAAAACTTTTTGCTGTTAGTATAATTTGAAGATGAGAAGGCAACATAAGAGTACTGGAAAAAGAGGGTACCCTGTCATGCACAAGGCCTTGGGTTGTGTCCCTTGCACCCTAAATGAAAGACAGGTCCATGTTTACCTAAGTATGGGCTGGGCCATCACGAATGTTACAAAGCAGGAATTATGGCACACTCCTATTCTTTGAGGGATGGTTTTATAATAGAGAATAAGTTGGAAACTTAACTTTGGTTTGTATAGCAAAAGCAGAGATTGTCACAGAAAAGATTTAATGCATGTTGCATTTTTCTGATGTTTTGAATTTATTTCGAGAACCCAAACTTATAAACTAATTTTCAACTCTCTGGCAAAAATGGCAAACCAAAGCAAGTCAAAGAGAGAGAATCATGCTAGTATTACCTGCTAAACCATATGTCCCCTTGGAGACAGGAATAGTATCTTTTATTTGACTCATGAAGAGGCTTACCACTGAATTGCAGTGGCTGTTGAGGCATATTTATTTGAGTAAGTTGAAACAGTGATAGTGTTGAAATCTATAATGTTAAGTATTTTATTCACTTTTCAATACCCTTTCCAGCTATAGCCCTTCAAAGCAATAGAGCTTCAGAAGTTATTTTCTGATTTTCAGAGAGAAGAAATATTGATTAGCTCTTCTTCATTTGGTTTTATAACACCTTGCCATTTTAGCATTGTTATGTTGATTAACAATTTTAATTACCTTCTACATTCCAGCACAAATAAGAGAAAGGAAGGTTCCTGTAAAGCACATCCTAAGGACTTCTAGTTCCTGGGGCCTTGAGATTGCTTTTATCCAGGACTCCTCGAAGATAAGTAATTCTATTGGTTTCAGGAAACCCTTCAGCTGTTTGCCACTCATGTTTAGGTTGCATGTAAGGAGTATGTGGTCCCTCCCTATCAACTTTTAAACTGTTTGTAGTAAGAACTGTTAAGAAAGTATGTTCCAGTTGTTGTGCTGGTGCTTTGAGAATTAATTATGGGTTAATGGAAGAAAGATCATGGGTAGCAGTTAGTCTTAACCATAACTTCGTGATAGAGATGGAATCTGATATTCAAGAGCATTAAACTCTATTAGTTCAGAATGGCTTAGAGTTTATTGAAGGGAGAGGTAGTGCTTGTTATGGAAAAGAGCAGGATCATTTTGCTGGTATTTAAAGCACACAGGTCATTTGCAAGGCCTTCAAAAAGTTTGCCTTTCATAGACTGTGGGTAGCATAATTTAAATATAGCAGGAGTAGAACATAAGTTTAAAAATGAGATTGGGGTAATGGTGACAAGGCCAGAAAATAGACATTAATAATGGCAACAAAATATCTGGTTGTAGTTCCTCCCTTCGCTGGTTTTCACTTTTTCTTTTTCATTTCATCTTCATGGAATGTTTGTTGAGAATATTCTGAAGTTCAGGGCTTTCTCGTTGCAAATTCTTTTATTTTTTTGATTATCACGGAAGGTTTTTATTTCATCTTCAAATCTGAAGCTTAATTTTGCTAGATTTTTGGTTGGCATCCATTTTCTTTCAGAGCTTGGTATATGTTATTCCAGGACCTCCGAGCTTTGAGAGTCTGGGTTGAGAAATCAGCTGTGATCCAATTTGGTTTTACCCCTATATGTAATCTCATATTTTTCTCTCTCAGCATTTAAATTTTTATTCTTGTTCTGTATGCTGGGCATTTTCATTATAATGTGCCTTGATTTGTGTATGTTGTAATTTTGCACATTTGGGGTCCTGTAAACCTCTTATATTTGATTTTCTATTTCATTATTTAGACTTGGGAAATTTTCTGATATTATTTCATTCAAAAGATTGTGCATTTCTTTGGTTTGTATCTCCACACCTTCATCTATCCCTATAATTTGGTCCTTTCATGTTATCCCATAATTCTTGCAAGTTCTGTTCATGGTTTCTTAACATCTTCTCTCCGTGGTCAACTCTATTTTCAAGATTATATATTTGTCTTCATTGCCTGAGGTTCCATCTTCCAAGTGGTCTACTCTGTTGGTGATGCTTTTATTTTATTTTTAATTTGGTTTATTGTTTCCTTCATTTTAAGAATTTCTGTTTGGTTTTTCCCCACAATCTCTAACTCTATTGAACTGATCTTTTACTACCTATATTTGCTCTTTTATATCATCTTTTACTTTTAGTTTAACTATGTTCATTCTAAATTCCTTCTCCGACATTTCTTCCACTGTGGTATCAATGGATTCTATTATTGGAGTATCTTGGTTTGGTTGGAGAGATTTGTTTCCTTGTTTTTTCATGTTCTTTGAGTGTCTACCTATCCAACAGTATGGATCTGAGGCAGTAGAATTTCTACCCTGTGGACTTAGAGTGTCTCTGAAGGTTTCTAGTACCTCACTGTTTAGGGGGAGACAAATAAAAACAAGAACCAATCAAACAATTTACAGCATTAAATCAAATAGCTCCTATTATGACATCTATAATGTTAACACAATAAACAAAAATTATATAATTAGTTATGCCTATAATAAAAACAGCAAGTTTGTGGGCTGGGGTTGTAGCTTAGTTGTAGAATGCATGTGTGAGGTACTGGGTTCAATTCTCAGCACTGCATATAAATAAATAAAATAAAAGTTAATTGACAACTACAAAAATATTTTTTTTTTAAAAAAACCAGCAAGTTTGCAAAAGGGTTTACATTTTCAGTTGGTAGACAGGGAGAGAACAGAAGTGATAAAGGATGTGATGATTATGAGGGAGGAGGAGAGAAGACAGACCTAAGAGATTAAAGGAAGAATGAAAGAACAATAGAGATTGGCTGTCAGATCATTTCTAACCCCATACCCCCACACACACTCCCCCTCCCTACCCCACTATGAATCAGCCTCCTTATATCAGAGAAAACATTCCTCATTTGTTTTTTGGGGGATTGGCTAATTTCACTTAGCATTGTCTTCTCTAACTCCGTCCATTTACCTGCAAATGCCATGATTTTATTCTCTTTTGTTGCTGAGTAATATTCCATTGTGTGTATATGCCACATTTTTTAAATCCATTCATCTATTGAAGGGCGGTGGAATGTGATGGACATTATTATCCAAAGTACATGTATGAAGACATGAATTGATGTAAATATACTTTGTATACAACCAGAGATATGAAAATTGTACTCTGTATGTATAATAAAAATTGTAATGCATTCTACTGTCATATATAAATTTAAAAAGTAATTAAGGGCTGGGGATGTGGCTCAAGCGGTAGCGTGCTCGCCTGGCATGCACGGGGCGCTGGGTTCGATCCTCAGCACCACATAAAAATAAAATAAAGATGTATCCACCGAAAACTAAAAAATAAATGTTAAAAAATTTTCTCTCTCTCTCTTTAAAAAAAAATTAATTAAAAAAGAGATTGGCTATTAACAGAAGAAAAAAGAGGATAAGGAAACGAGAAAAAATGTAAAGCAAAAATTTAAATAAATTAAAAATTAAAACAAAAGAATACAAAACAAAAATAAAATATACTAATCAAACATTCTAGTTCACAAAAAACTTATCCATGTAAAATAACTGACTTCAAAAATGCTAGAGATAAGGACAGAGAGAAAAAAACAGAAAATTGTATAAATGTCCATGTACCATCAAGGTTACTATTAAAGAGTGAAAAAGAATTAAAAAAAAAAAAAACTTGATGAAAAGTTAAAGAATTCTTCCTGTTGGAGTTCAGAATATTCTCAGCATCTCTTCTTAGCAGGTTAGGTGGGGTCTTCTGGAGTGTGATATCCCATCCTCTGGATTGCTGGAGTGAGAGAGGTAATCCCATAGGCATAGTTCCTGGGGGCAGGGTTTAGGTTTAGGTGGGCTCCAGGCTCTTCACTGAAGGCTAATTGGTCTGAAGATTATAAATCAATGAACCTCCAGGGCCCAGTACTTGCTGGTCTATGCTGGAGTACTTTACCCCAGAGTTCCCCTGGATTCCACTCATCTGGTGGGGAAGCCAGTTATTAGTCCTCTGTGTCACCTGCAGACCCCACGCTTTCTGGTCTTGGGTTCAGTCTCCAAACAATTTCTCCTGCCCCCACCTTCTCAGTTCACAGCCAGAGGCATCTCTCCGAGCCCATCCTTCAAGCAGTCGGATTGGAAAGGGAGGGATAGAGCTGGATGGGTTCCTGAAATCCGTTATCCCCTGTATAAAATCTCTCTCCACATTTGATTTTTTTCTGGTCACTTAAGCACACTCTATGTTGTGAAGTGTGTGTTTATTGGGCCTGTATTTCAGGGCAAACTGGAGTTTGCCAGGAGTCAGCTTCTTCTGCTGCCGGCCTGGCCCTGGCCCTATGCGGAAGCTGTAAAGGCAGCAGCTTCTTTCCCCACACAGAGATGTCATGCAGCATGTGTTTCAGGTTTGTGGGGCAATGTCCTTGGTCTCTAAACACTTCATACCCAGACATACCTCAGGCCTCCCCAAAATGCAGGCCTTTAATTCCCTTATCCCTCTATTGTGCTCATGGAGGAACCTCTCTGGCTGGAGCTTCTGGCCTGTCTTATGGCAGCATCTATGCCACTGGAGATTTTTTTCTTATTATATCAATGTCTTATGTTTCTGATCTGCTTTGAATGTCCAGTTTTAGGTTCCAGTAAAGTACCCTCCCCCCTTTTTGATCACCCATCTTGGGAGAAGCTGCCTCTCTTCTTTGTTTCTTGGTTTCATGCCACGAGCGTCCAGGAATGCGATCACCTCTCTGCAGTGTTCTTAACCTTTTTCTCATTTATTCTCCTAGCCAGTCAGCCCTTTTAGACATTTTTTTTCCCTAACCATTCTCCTCACAGAAATGTTATATGTGTATCTTTGAATAAAAAAAAAGCAATATATCATTTTCTAAATTCATTTTTTTACCCTTGTTGGGCATGTATGGGGGTGATCTCACCCCCATTGAGAATGTACTTGGATCAAAATTATAAAGACTAAACTTTGAACTCAGGTTAAAACTAGAGAGAACAGGCTTCATACCCATGTTTTGTGGCTGGTAAGAGGTGAATAAATGGACATTTCCTTGTCTGAGTGGATTGTAACTACAGAATACAAACAAGTAGAAAATGTAGTCATTGTACTTTGACTAAATAGAATTAGGAAGAGGGATAGATGCAAACTTTAAGGCATTTTGTCCTTAAAAGGGATCTGGAGAAATAAGTTTTCTTGCTAAGAAAGGAAGGTGTTTTAGTTAGCTTTTATGTCACTGTGACCACTGTGACCAGCCATCTCTTCCTGCCTATAGTTACCGCCCAGTTAATCCGTACCAGTAAATGAACCCACTGATTTGGTTTTACTCTCAATTTAGTCATTTCACTTCTGAACATTCTTGCATTTTCTCACATATGACATGAGCTTTTGGGAGATACCACATATCCAAATCTAACAGAAAATTCTTTTGAACAGTGAGGAGCTAGGCACATAATTAAAGGAGTTAGGATTCTTGTGCCAAAGCAGAGAGGAAGAAAAACAGTGGAATACTCCTATTGATGGTTTTTGTCTTCTCTGATGATATCCTCCTGCAGATTCTTGCCTTTGTGGAAGATGGTAAAAGAGGATTTAGGGATTTATGGCTTTAGGGAGGGATCAGAAGGATTGAGGATTTTGGTTAGATTTAATGGCAGGTGAGCCTTTGAAGTCCTGGGCAATTGGGTGGCTGTACATGAGGCCCTGTTGCGGGGCAGCCTATCTCCAGGGATATATGAGATGGACAAGGAGTCCAGGCTGAGGAGAGATGTTTACTGGGAGTAGGGGTAGTACAAACACATCAGAGATGCCAGAAGTGAGTGAGTGAAGATATGAATGGGTGAATTCAGGAAAGTTGCCATGGTCTTCCTGGTACCTTCATTGTATGTATTGGAGGGGATGGATAAAAGGGTGGTAGAAGAAACTGTAGTGTCGGAGAAAAATGAGGAAATGAGCTTAGAAATAATGGTAATAGCTGGTAAATTGATACAAACGCTTTGGAAGTGAGGTATTAAGAGAAGCCAGGGTATGGAAAACAAAACCTTGATTTTCATAGGGGAAATTTAGTCCTCTAGCTTTGCAGCTCTGAATTCCAAAGCACAGTTTATCTGAAAGAGTTAATACTTTTGTTTCTAAAAATATGGGATAATAAGCTAAAATGCTTTTATAAAATGAGAAGTGAATTCTGAAACATATATACTATATGGATTTGTATGTTAATAATCAACCATTTGCCTCTATGAACCCTACAGGATGGATAGTTTGGGCTCCCCTCAGCAGGAGGTTTCTTGATGGAAAGGAGGAGACCCTTATAGGGAGAAATAGTGAACACTGGGAGGCAGTGTGATGTTGGGACTTTTTCACTGTACCAGGGTCCCTAGGACACTCCTCAGGTCATGGAGAACACTGAACTTATTTTTACCTGCTAGATAAAGAAAATCCAACTCAGAGAGACCTTTTTCTTCTGGGTTGGAAACAAAAGAAAGGAAAAAAAATAACTCTACACTTCCCTTCAAAATCTGTGATGCTGGAGAACTCCAGAGTCTCCCAGTGTAACCTGGGTAAGGATCAACTTCTATGAGAAGACAGTTTTACTAATCAAAAACTGAAAAAGGCAAAAATCAAACCAGCTTCTAGAACTGCAAAAGTCGCAATCAAATGGCCCATTCAAAGCATGTGTGGAACTGGGGACTGTGGCACATGCCTATAATCCCAGCAACTGGGGAGGCCAAGGCAAGAGGATCACAAGTTCAGAGCCAGTCTCAAGGCCCTAAGGAACTTCGCAAGACCCTGTCTCAAAAAATAAAAAACGGGGAATGGGAGGGCTAGAGATGTGGCTCAGTAGTTAAGCACCCCTGAGGTTCAATCTCTGATTTAAAAAAAAAAAAAAAATGCCTGGTAATAGTATAGCAGAGTATTTTGGACAGCATACTTTCTTTGGAGACAGTGTGCCTTGGCACCAGGAAAGGGCCTGTAATGAATGAGGACATGGGTGGTGAAAGTTGGGCACATTTTTGCAAACATACTGAAGAGGTCTGTTTCCCTGGTTAGTGTAACTCTGTCAAGTTGATAAAAATTTTCAACTCAAGGTAGAAGTGATACTTTGTTAGTCTGTAATCATCCCTTATTCCTTATTGGCAGTTAAGGTTAAATATATTTCTTATGTCCCTATATGGTATTCTATAGTCAAATATAATTGAAAAAAAACTCATTTATGTTTGCTGATTTAGAACCATAACTGAAGATCGTTAATATTAATAAAGAGTACCTATAGTTTTTTAAAGGAAAGGCCTTTCTAGAGAAAATTCTGAAAGATAAGTTCTTTGAACTGAAATGTGCAAGGAAATTATACTGATTAGAAAGAGAATTTGAAAAAGAACAGTAAGGAGTCTGAGAATAAACAAGTTTAATGAACTGCTAAATTTTTTGGATATCATTCTCTTTTGCTCACCTGTTCTACCATCTTCTCTTAATAGGGAGTAAAGGAGTAAAAGTTTTGTAGAAGCTGAGGAGCCTTACTAACCTGTTCATCAGTTTAGGGAAACTCTGCCCATTTTAGTCATTGAGTGGCCTCTCCTGGCTGGCTGTCTTCTTTCAGCTTAGCAGTAAAACCAGAGAACGGGCTTGACTCAAATTAAGAAGTATTTTTCTTTGGTATAAATTTATGGTCTCATTTGTTGGAGATTTAGGAATAATTGTAATATTTAGGGTTATAGTCTCTGCCTAATTGAGATTAATTGGGCTGTAAATATGGATTAAAAGAGTAATTTCTTAGAGCGAAAATTTCTGAATCGGCTCACGTTTTTTGTTGTTTATTATGGAATTGTAGCAAACATTTTCTTTTTTATTTCCTCCTATTTTGAAAGTGTCTGCTCATATTTTGACCTGTTCTCTGAAGGTTCCTGTGAGAGGAATAGAGAGAGCTTGGGAAATAAGCAAATGTATTTTTGTCTTTGTCTCCTGCAGGTCCCAGCAGAGATGGCACAATCAGCGAGGACACCATTCGAGCCTCTCTTATCTCAGCAGTCAGTGACAAACTGAGGTGGCGAATGAAAGAGGAAATGGATCGCGCTCAGGCTGAGCTCAATGCCTTGAAACGAACAGAGGAAGACCTGAAAAAAGGTCACCAGAAACTGGAAGAGATGGTCACCCGTTTAGATCAAGAAGTAGTAAGTAATTCATCCAAGACTTTGAGATTTGGGAATTGAAGTTTAGTCATGGCAAAATGTTCTGTGTATACCATGGGTATGCATGGATTAAAGAGTTTAGAAAATTATAGGTGTCTAGGGCTGAAGTTGTGGCTCAGAGCACTTGCCTGGCATGTGGAAAGCCCTGGATTCAATCCTCAGCACCACATTCAAATAAATAAAAGCTCCATTTACAACTAAAAAATATATGCGCGCGCGTGTGTGTGTGTGTGTATAATTTTAGAAATTTGACTATAGCTTCTTTATAGCATTATTTAAAATAGAGCCCATGTTTGTTCTTTGGGATGTGAATGATATTTAGAGCATTTTGCTTGCACCTTTGCCCAAAGGTGCCACCCAAAGAAAGGACTGTTTGAATATGTGATGTTGCCATACAGTTAGAGTTCGAAGCCACAATAAAGATCCACAGACCGTGAGTTATAGATTTAAGGGACAGTTCTGTTTCCAAATGTTGTTTAAACCATTTTAGAGTTATCTTCAGTGAATTCTTCTAACTTGAGAGAGTCCCATAAACATGGTGTGTTTCTTTGTGACAGATTGTTTTTCTTTAGAGTCAGCGTGTAAATCAGTCCTGTGTCTTTATTTAGTGAAAATGAAGTAAAGGCACTAGCATAACTTGAGAGCCAGTTTCACATGTCCACTTTTCATACCCATGAGGGAGAATTAATTTCAGTAAAGAATTATTGCCAGGCATGGTTGCACACACCTATAACTCCAGTGACTCAGGAGGCCTAGGTAAGGAGGATCACAAGTTCAAAGCTAGCATCAGAAACTTAGCAAAGCCCTAAGCAACTTAGCTAGACCCTATCTTAAAATAAAAAGGGCTGGGGATGTGGCTCAGTGGTTAAGCACCTCTAGATTCAATCCCCAGAGCCAAAAAAAAGGTTAAAAGTATTGAAATTCAAAGGCTTTGGAGGAAATGATTTGTACCTAGACATGGAGAATGGTTCTAGTATGTGTATAAAGTGAACTCTGTAGTGGCCAGCCATTTTCAGAAGTTCAGGAAAGTGACAATAATGCAATTTAGAGCCTACAACCACCACATACAGTATCCTCAAACTAAAGCCAAGTGTTCAGGACTCTGCGTTATTACTCTGTGGCAGATACCCACTTGTTTAGAGGAAGAACCTCTTTTATGTAAAGTGACTTCCTCCTGGAATGCATCTTGTGGATGGCTTAGTTTTCATTATCACTTGTTAACTGATAAGTACAACTCTTGTCACTGTTACTAAATGTGCTCAACTCAGGATATTTCCACCACTGTCCTGTTTTCATTCAGCCTATTAGATCACCTTTTCCTCTACTTTTGACTAGTGTTATTGTTTTATTAGTCCCTTCCTGTGAAGTTGTCTGACAAGCAAATAATTATGTACAAATTAGTATAAAGCTTTCATGCACGTACTGTTCTGTTTTCAGGCTGAAGTTAACAAAAACATAGAACTTTTGAAAAAGAAGGATGAAGAACTCAGTTCTGCTCTGGAGAAAATGGAAAATCAATCTGAAAATAATGATATTGATGAAGTTATCATTCCCACAGCCCCACTTTATAAACAGATCCTAAATCTGTATGCAGAGGAAAATGCTATTGAAGACACTATCTTTTACCTGGGAGAAGCCTTGAGACGAGGAGTAATAGATCTGGATGTCTTCTTAAAGGTATGTCTTCCTCACTCTGTTTTCCAGGCTTTTAGATCTTGTGCTATAGGGACACTGACCTTGAAAACCACAAACCAAATGGATTTCTCTGTAGGGAAGTTTAAGATAATTTTTCCATACAAGAGCAAGCAGGTGAGATATATGACCATGAACAAGCAGTGTCTTCTTACTTAGAGCGCTGAGGATCACTCCAAGTAAGGAGAAATTGGGCTAGGGTCTGCAGTTCCTACCCGCCTGGCAGAATCAAGATGGCTGTAACTCTTCTATTATAACTATTGTGTCTGAGTGTATCAAGGGGACATAAATTTACATAGGTTCTTTCAGGTTATAGTATTTAAATTGAGATCACTGACTGCTCACTCCGTCTTTTATCTGTTAATGTTGTATAATTTTAGATTGGTTTTCCCCCAATAAACAGCCCTCTCCAAGGAAGTGGGCTACTCTTTTGAATAAAAATTTTCCTAGGCTTAATGCTGTTATACAGATATGAAAATCTAATAAGCTGGGTTTGGTTACTGCTGTTTGGTGGGTCATGGAGAATATAGTTTTAAGAATAGCAGCAGCCATCCTTTCAATATTTGGTCCAGCTGCTGTTGGTGCCTCAGTGTACATGTGAGGCTGGTCAGGTCATTTAACTGATCTTACTGTGGGTGAGAGGCTAAACCATGTGCCTTAGGTCTGATGCAAGCTTAGGTCTGAGGCAAACACATGAATTGGTATAAACCAGAGACCCAAGAGAGAACTCTATACACTGTCTCCTGCTTTGATGGCGTAGCATAGGGAAAGATGCACCTGGTTAGGTAAGAGATGTATGCTACTTGGTAGGGATTAGACCACGGACAAAAACTAACCCCATGTTGCTTATCCTTGCCCATCCCCTTTTTATAGCCAAGTGAGAAGAGTGGGTAACTTCCATTAGGATCATGCTACCAAGTTTTCATGGCAAAGTGAGACATCTTGGTTATATATCAGAAGTGTAACTCAGTGGTAGAATACTTGCCTGGCATCTGTGAGGTTCTGGGGTTGATCTCCATCACCACCCAAAACAAACAAACAAAAAGAATAGAAAAGGATAAAGCTCAAAATCCTGAGCCAGATCCTCGAATGTGGTGCTTTCCCTGTAAGCCTCAGAAGACTTTGCTCTAACGTAGTCTACTGGCTTCATTGTGGTGAAGTTTTAAAAGCCACAAGTAATGAGGTAGTGATTCCAAACACAGGTTGATATTGGTAATGTATTTAGGATTCTTAGATCCCATTTAAGTTATAGCTATCTGATACTTCATGCATGAGCCTGGATCAAAGCCATTCTAAACTGTTGAAATTTTTCCCCCCCTCCCAGCATGTACGTCTGCTGTCCCGTAAACAGTTCCAGTTGAGGGCACTAATGCAAAAAGCAAGAAAGACTGCTGGTCTTAGTGACCTCTACTGACTTCAGCTGGAGTTTGACCTCTTCTTAAAGCATTCTTTTCTTCTCTTTTCTTTTATCAGTAGGTACCCAGAATAAGTTATTCAGTTTATCATTCAAGTGTAAAATATTTTGAATCAATAATATATTTTCTGTTTTCTTTGGGTAAAGACTGGCTTTTATTAATGCACTTTCTATCCTCTGTAAACTTTTTGTGCTGAATGTTGGAACTGACTATGCTAAATAAAATTTGTTGCATAATTTTTCTCTTCTTTCTTGGACTTCTTTAGGAAAGATCTATGAACCTTCATAAGAAGCAGTCTTCTCACTTAGCAACCAAACCATAATATTGATCAATAATATTATTATAATTTAGTGTTATTTATTCTATAGGATATAAAGACAATTTTATTTAATATGGAATATATTTGAATAAATATTGAATGATTTGAAAACTGATCTTTTTGTGAGAGGTATGAGTAGCTTACCCTCCCACCAGTCCTTGCTAGATCTGTTTCCTTTCTATGGCCTGAATGAACCATAACTGTTTCTGTCAGAGAGAAAGGAACAGAATGGCAGGTGCCAAGCTATACACCCAAGATCTATGTTAGCTAGACAAGATGGTCTGGACATAATAGGATCTGTGCCTTCCCCTTTAATTATTTCATAAGCATGATTGGATTTTCACACCATGTGTAAGATGTGCCCCCCTCAAATCTTTTTATAATGTCAGCACATTTCCTATCTGAAGTGAAAAAATAAACTTTTTTTTTTTTTTTTTTAAGAAAAAGGAATGCACAAGCATCCTTATCTTTGTTGGCATTTGAAGTTCTGTCTTTATGGGAAGTGATGCTGTAACCAAATTTATGATGAAAAAATGAGCTACCTACCTAGTAGATGTCCTGCAGAGCTCATCCAACTAGAACAAAATATTCCCCATCGAAATGAGAGTGGTAGAAGAAGAAAACATCCCAATGTGAAATGTTTTCCTTTAGAGATTTATACCTAGCCCAAGAGAAGAATAACCAATTGCGACATCAGAGGGGTTTATAGTTCAGATATTTTCTTAGAAAATTAAAATCCACTTATAAAAATTATCAGAATAAAAACTGCCAAGGTTAAACCAAGGTTTTACTTAGGGTTAGGATTGTAACATTTACATTATTTTTGTGTGTATGTGCTTTTTACATTTTAAAATCATGAACCTAAGGAGTAAGTTGGAGAAATAACATAACTGAAAGCTATTTTGTAGCAACCTAACATTGCTACAGAACTGAATTTCTCCTAGAAATTCCTTATAGTTATTATTTAATGTAAGTACTAGATTTATGAAGGTAAGTTCAGAGATCCAGAAATGAACATAAAATCAATTTCACTACTAAAGTAAAGACTATATGGAAGTTGTTTTAAAAAAAAAAAAATACATTGAGTCCACTGGATTGGACTCAGCAGTGAGCAAGACAGAAATTGGTCCCTGAATGTTAAATTTATCTGGTGATCCAGGTGCAGTGATGAATTCCCATAATGCCAGTGGTTCAGGAGGCTGAGACAGGAGGGTCACAAGTTCAAGGCCACCCCAGCAATTTAGTGAGGCCCTAAGCAACTTAATGAGAACTTATTTCAAAATAAAAAGGTCTGGAGTTGTGGCTCAGTGGTGGAGCACCTGCTAAAAGTACAGAAAATATATAACAACATAAACTTGAGGCACTAATCTTAACCCTTGGCAGAATTCAGTATCACAACTAATTTCTAAGGTACCAAAAACATGAAGCCTATTAACTAGAAACCACTTTTTCATGGGCATTTTTCCATATGAGAGTTCATAGCCTTCAAAGGAACACCAGCAATATTAACTGCACTCCTAAGAAAGAGGAAAAAGAAATCCATTTATTGTATGTATTACAGTGCACATTAATGCTCTCACCCCCGCCCCACCCCTGTGGGATCTGTGTTGTCCAGGCTGTCCTCAAACATCTGGGCTCAAGTAATCCACCTGCTTCAGCCTCCCAAGTAAGCTGGGACTACTGGTACATGCCACCACACCCAGCTCAAAGGATTTTTTTTAAATTTGTTTTAATTGCTTTAGGTGATTTTCAACTAAGAGTATTCAATAGAACCATCTAAAAATTCAGCCAAGAAGTAATAGTGTACACCTGTAATCCCATCATCGGGACATTTGAGACAGGAGGAATATAAATTCAAGGCCAGCCTGAGCAACTTAGATTGTATCTCAAAATAAAATACAGAGGGATGGGAATGTAGCTCAGTGGTAGTCTAGCATGCACAAAGCCCTGAGTTCAATTCCCAGTACTGCGCAAAAAAAAAAAAAAAGTGTTTTTGGTAAGATTTTTAGAAATTTTTAAAACTTAAAATTCTGAAACCCCAACCCCAGATCTTCCATGGATTGAGGGAATCTATGATTCAGACATTTTGTCAGGTTCTCCAAGCAAGAAA
Source organism: Marmota flaviventris (assembly GCF_047511675.1). Classification (NCBI taxonomy): domain Eukaryota; kingdom Metazoa; phylum Chordata; class Mammalia; order Rodentia; family Sciuridae; genus Marmota; species Marmota flaviventris. The sequence goes on from NC_092506.1 coordinate 45,427,445, forward strand.
GTGGCAGTTTTACACTGTCAGCTATAAGTAATTTAAACTTCTCTCCCTTTAATTCCAACTCCATGGTCAGGGTTTATATTAGATTTCAAGGGTTTTCGCTAGAAAACTGCTATCACCAGCAGGACTGCTATCACCTCAGCACTCTTAATTTTCCCCAGTATGCCCATTCCTTAATCTGAAGAATTCATATTACTTCACAATGCTGACCTTCCTGAACTAGAGTGTCCTAAGTACAAACTATATCATATATCATGTTACTTAGTTCTGTATTCAAAAAGTGTTGTAATCTTAGCCATCTATATGTGGGATTCACTAACAATCTCACATTTTTCGAGTTTGTGATTATTTCTGGTGGATTCTTTTAAATGTTTTTTTTTAAGTTGTTGATGGACCTTTATTTATTCATTTATATGTGGTGCTGATAATCAAACCTAGTATTTCACACATGCTAGACAAGTGTTCTATCACTGAACCACAACCCCAGGCCCTCTGGTGGATTCTTTTATAAATAAATAAATGTGCTAAACATTATTAAAAGGGTTTAAAGTGAACTTTCTCCCCACCAAGAACTCTCTCTGTTTAAATCTATATGGTCAATACAGTCAAAATATCATTCAGAGTGTGCAAGGGCTTACTGATGCTTATTTCCATTCCTCCAAGGCTCATCTATCATCCCATGACAACTTTCAGAGAGGAGGTTAATCTTTGTCCAATAAAGAAACCGAAATGGACAACATCCAAATTAGTCATTTCCAGTTAGTACAGTTTTGGGAAAATATACTCAACTTCTAGGCTATATAAAATATCCATTAAGAGAAAGCTCAAGTGAGAAAAAAGTTCTTATCTAAAAGGTGACTCATTTTTTTAGATTGATCTAAATGAAAATGGTAAATCTGGGGGTTTTTTTTGCGGGGGAGGGGGGACATGGTTCTATATCCAACTTCAGTTATACTATAACTTCCATAATATTTACCAAATAGAAATAAATTATGAAAAATCTTGTTGCTACTTTGCATATCTTGTATTGCAGAACACAGTAAGTTGACTGCATAAAAAAATTTTGAGAAACATGAATAAATGAACATTCCATTACTGAGTCTTTTGAGTAATAATATAAACAGTAATAATATAAAATAATGTAATGTATCTGACAAAAATAATTGTCTTAAGTCTGTTCGTGCTGATTTAACAAAATAAATGTCATGCACTTGAATAATAATGTGGCCAACATCACACCATATATGCAACACTAGTGGCATAGATTATATCCCTGGCTGACAAGGTTTGTGTTAAGTATACTCTGAGGTTTGTACAATGATAAAATATTCTAATATCTAAAACATTTTGAGTGCCAACATGATGCTCAAAAAGTTTCATATTGGACGATTTTAGATTTTCAGATTAGATTGTTCAACTGGCAAAAATAGATACAAGTATTCCAAAATCCAAAAATTCTGAAACACTTCTGGTACTAAGCTTTTCAGATAATGGATGATCAAATGATAGTAGTAAATGCCCACAAGAAAACAAGGAAGATCCTCAGGGGCCAGGTTGTGGCTCAGTGGTAGAGTCCTTGCCAAGCATGAGTGAGGCACTGGGATTGATCCCTGGCACCACATAAAAATAAAAAATAAAGGTATTGTGTCCACCTACAACTAAAAAAATATTTTGAAAAAAGAAAACAAGGAAGATCTCAAATTATAGACTAACTTAAGAAACAACAATAGCAACTTTTAGCAATGAAATAGAAAGCCAAAGGAGAAAATTATACCAAAAATTAATTCTTTGAAAAGATCAATAAAACAGAAATCTATATTGACCAAGAATAAGAACAGAAAACTCAAATTACTAAAATCAGGAATGAAGAGAAGCAAATAGAATCCTATAGAAGAATATTATGAACTATAAGCCAACAAGGTAGTCAATTTATGTAAAATATATGAATTCCTAGGAAGAAAAAAACTATTGAAACTGGGTCAATGAGAAAGTTCAAATGGACCTACAACAAGTGATTTAATTCATTAATATGAAAATCTCAAAAGCAAAACTTGAGCCCAGGTAAATTCACTGGAGAATTCCACCAAACATTACAATAACATTTTTTGTTTGTTTGTTTGTTTGTTTTTGGTTGCTCATGGACCTTTATTTGTAATTTATCTATATGTGGTGCTGAGAATTGAACTCAGTGCCTCACATATGCTCCGCAAGCGCTCTACCACTGAACCACAATCCCAGCTCCTTTTTTTGTTTTTGTTTTTTTTTCTTTTAGTTGTAGTTGGACATGATACCTTTATTATTTTTATGTGGTGCTGAGGATCAAACCCAGGACCTCGCACATGTGAGACGAGCACTCTACTGCTGAGTCACAACCCCAGCCCCTCAATAACAGTTTTTTATGAACTCTTCAGGAAAAAAGAAGGTGGGAATAGGTTACCACTCATTCTATGAAGGTAGAAAGGACATTTTAAGAATATAAATGTGAAGAATATAGATGTGAGCATCCTCAACAAAATGCTTGCAAAATAAATCCAGCAACAGTAAAAGGGACTAAATGGGATTCCCAGATTGGGATATCATCCAAAAATCAATTGGTAAAATATACAAATAAAGTACAAAAAATAAGCCTGGCATAGTGGCACATGCCTAAAATCCCAGCTATGCAGAAAGATGAGGAAGGAGGATTGTAAGTTTGAAGCCAGCCTGGGCAACTTAGCAAGACCCTTTCTCAAAAGGGACTAGGGATGTAGCACAGTGCTTTTTTAGCATATGCAAAATCCTGGGTTCAGATCCCCAGTACCACAAAATAATAAATAAAAATTAAAAGGAAGGATAAGGATGTAGTAGTGCAGTGGTAGGTTGCTCAGCATGCGTGAGGCCCTGGGTTCAGTCCCACAATACCAAAATAAGTAATATATATATATATGATCACTGGGTGCCAATTAATCCCAGGGACTCCAAGCTGAGGCAGGAGGATCTTGAGTTCAAAGCCCTAAGCAACTCAGTGAGAACCTGTCTCTGATAAAATATAAAAAAGGGCTGGGGATGTGGCTTAGACAGGAATGTAACATTATAAAGAAATCTTATGAAAATCTTATACAGCAAATATAATACTTAATGGTGAAAAACAAAATGCTTTCCCTCCTCAATTGGGAACAAGACAAGGATTCCAGTTCACCACCTCTGAAAGATGGTACTGGAAATTCTGGCCACAGCAATTATGCATCGAAATTAAGAGAACAATTTTATTCATGATAGCATACGCAAGAATAAAATACTGAAGAATATAACAAAAGAAGTGAAAGATTTATACACTGAAAACTACAAAACATTCATGAAAGAACCTAAAGACTTAAGCCAGGTGTGGTGGCACATGCCTGTAATCCCAGCTATTCAGGAGGCGGAGGCAGGAGGAATACAAGTTCAAAACCAGCCTCAGCAACCTAGCAAGACCCTGTCTCAAAAAAAAAAAAAAAATGACTAGAGATGTAGCTCAGTGGTAGAGTGACCCTGGTTCAAACCACAGTACTTCGAAAACTAAAAAATTAAAAAGATGGAGGAAAATGCATATAGTATCAAGAAACTATAAACCATAAAATAAAAATTCTAAGCCATTACCTAGAAAGGAATGCAGGCTTTAAGGGCAAAAGAGGCAAGGATAAACTGACTTCGAATAATTTTTGTTTAAATTTGATTTTGGAGCCAGAAAATACTTTGTAAAATTGTTTTTTTTTTAAATGTATTTTTTAGTTGTAGTTGGACACAGTACCTTTATTTTTTATTTATTTATATGTGGTGCTGAGAATCAAACCCAGGGCCTCACATGTGCTAGGCAATTGCTTTACCACTGAACCACAACCCCAGCCCCCTGTAAAATTGTGAAACACTGAAATGGCAGGTTATTGAATCAGGTACTCAGTTTTGAGACAGGCTCTTGCAAAATGCCCAGGCTGACCTCAAACTTGGAATCCTCCTGCCTCAGCCAGTTGCTGTGATTATAGGTTTGGAAAACCGTGCCAAATGAATGAAGTACCATAGTTAAGTGCTTAGATTTTGAAGTCAAACAACAGGTTCTGATCCCTACTCCAACACTTTCATTTAACCCTCAGTCACAAACGCATTATCTGTAAAACAGTTGTTTGATTTTAAAAATACATGTAAAGTGCTTAGGTCAGTGTTTGGCACACAATAGGCAATCTAATAATGCTGACTGCTGTGATAACTACTATTACCACTACTCACAAGGAGCTCAGCCTGTTGCTATAGGAAACCTTGTAAACAAAGTACAACCTAATGAAATGTGAATATGTTATGAGTACAGATTAGGAAGCAACCAACTATCTACAAAAACTAAAGAAGTCTTCATAAAAAGAAATAAAAGTTGATTTTCTTAGATATTTGTTTATAGTATTAGGATTTCTATAGAATTGAATTATGACATTATCCTTTGCTGGAGATGATATTTGGAATTTTCATAAAAGGGCTGCCATTTGAAGATCCATTGTCTCACCCTTCAGTTTGCCTTCATCAACCTTCACAAACATAAGTGCTTATTCAAATCCTTAAAGTCATTAGTCAAAAGTGGGAGGGAAGGGGCTGGAGTTGTGGCTCAGAGGTAAGATCACTTGCCTAGCATGTGTGAGGCCCTGCGTTCGATTTTCAGCACCGCATATAAATAAATGAATAAAATAAAGGTCCATCAATGTCTAAAAAAATATTTTTAAAAAGTGGGAGAGAAGAGTATCTAATTGGTAATCTATGTTTAGATTGTGAATTATTAGAGAAGACACAATAGATTTCCTTAATATTTCCTCATAATATAGAAGTCAAAATAAGAAAGGATGCAAGTTATAAAGAGGAAAATTCCAGCTCATGATTAGGAAAACAAATCAGAAACTTTAAGAAACGTATCTCATAAGGTAGTAAACACATTCACTACCTTCAGTTTAAGCTAAGGTTGCACAATAATAAAGCGGGGACTATATCAAAAGAATGTCTCACCAGACAGCTCTTTGAGAATAGAAGTCTCATTTATGGGCTGGGGGCGTAGTTCAGGATTAAAGCACCTGCCTAGCATGCAGAAGACCCTTGGTTCAATCATGTCTTACTCATCTCCATTCCCCTGATGCTTAGCAACTACCTGGCATATAGGAGCCCAATAAAAGTTTTTCAAATAAGTGGATTAAAATATAAGGCTCCAGCTCAATTCACAATAGTGAAACTATGGAACCAACCTAGATGCCCTTCAACCGATGGATAAAAAAATGTGGGTATATATACACATGGAATATATTCAGCCTTAAAGAAGAATGAAATTATGGCATTTTCAGGTAAATGGATAGAGCTGGAGAATATGATGCTAAGTGAAATAAGCCAAACCCAAAAAACAAAAGGCTTAATGTTTTCCCTGAGAAGCAAATGCTAATCCATAATGGAGCTGGGGGGAACTTTGGATTGTGCAGAGAGGAGTGAGGAGAGGAGAGGGGGTGTGGGGATGGGACAATGAAACCAGATGGACATTATTATTATTTATACATGTATGATTACACTATCAGTTTTCCTCTGCACCATGTTCAGCCATAAGTAGTTGTTTTCCATTTGTGTACAGTGTATCAAAATGCATTCTACTGTCATGTATAACTAATTAGAACAAAATAAATATAAATCCTTCCAACTCTAAAATTTTAAACATCTATAATCAGATAATATTACCTGCAGAAAATTATATATTTCTAGCATTCTATTTCATTTATAACGAGATAAAAATATTTGTATTTGCAAAAGAAATGCCAGAGTACACACAAGAAACTAAATGGTTGCCTAAGCCAGGTGTGGTGGTTTGTGCCTATAATCCCAGCAGCTACTTAGGAGGAGAAGGCAGGAGGATCTCAAGTTCAAGACTAACCTGGGTAATTTAGCAAAGACTGTCTCAAAATAAAAAAGGGTTTGGATGTAGCTCATCTATAGAGCACTTGCCTAGCATGTGTGAAACCCCGGGTTCAATCACAGTACTAAGGAAGGAAAAAAAAAAAAAAAAGTTTGCCAATAACAGATGTTGGAGAAAAGTTTGGATGGAAACTGGATGAGAGTACAACTTTTGCATATTAGTGTTTTAATTTTTTTAACCAGGTATTGAATCCAGAGGCACTTAACCACTGAGTCACATCCCCAGCCCTTTTTTATAAATTTTATTCAGAGACAGGATCTCACTAAGTTGCTAAGGCTGCCGTTAAACTCACAATCCTCCTGCCTCAGCCTCCTGAGCCTCTGGGATTGCAGGTGTGTACCACTGCACCCAGCATAATTTTATTTTTAAATCTTGTGAATGTAGTAACTTCTGGGGGAAAAAGTTTTAATTATATATTCTTTTACTTCATAGTAAATTTGTCCCGGGTGCCACGGGAAGCAATGCCTTTATGCTGGTACAGAACTTAGAAATGATCATCTATAATTTAAGCATTTATACACCTTACATTGCTCAAATGTTTTATTTTATTCTAACTTTTTACTTTATTCAAGTGCAAAGTCAGTCACTTTAAATTAGCCTGATTAGCCTGAGCTATGTCACAAAGAACAGGTTGTTGTTTAAATGAGATGCCAATTCTTTCTGGATTCTGAATTATTCAGATATTGGAGTAGTGTTAAGCAGAATGATATGGTATTGATAAAATTATCTTTGAATTATAGTTTTTAAAATGTGTCTTGCCCCCAGTAGCAATGAGCATACCTAGCCCCAGATCATGGTTTCTAATATCACTCTCTTAATAAAAGAAACTAGGGTTCCTCCAGTCTTCTAAGACTGGAGCTGAAAACTTGCAAAATGAAGAACATCTTGAATTGTTGGAAAGTAAAGAAATGCTTTAAAAAAAAAACAAAAAAACCTTATGATAATGAAGTCAAAGGAAACGGGGGCTGAGAGTGCTCCCAAACCCCAAAGCTAGAATAATTTGAGGAAAAAAAAAAAAGATTATCAGCCAAAGGATAATAAGATCCATGAGTTCATAATATTAATGTGATCAAATTGAGGAGAAGAGACAAGTCTCTCATGGAGAAGAATTATAATAATTCAATACTTCTGAAGGATAGATGCTCCACTCTCTAGGAAAGAAAGCATTAACTCCCCATCCCTTAAAAGTGAGCTGCAGGGCTTAGTGGTGCACACCTGTAATCCCAGCAGCCAGAAGGCTGAGGCGGGAGGATTGCAAGTTCAAAGTCAACCTCAGCAAAAGTGAGGCACTAGGCACCTCAGTGAGACCTTGTATCTAAATAAAATACAAAAAGGGCTGGGGATGTGGCTCAGTGGTTAAATGCCCCTGAGTGTAATTCCCAGTACCAAAAAAGGAAAAAGAAAAAGTGGGCTGCACAGAGGGACTTCCCTTCTAAAGAGTTCAAAACAGGGGAAAAAATAACTTCATAACAGAGAAGCCTAAAAAACACCATCAGCCAGCTGATTACGGTAAGGTCAGCATCAATACTGATGAATTGCGTTGACAATAGATACCCCAGAAACAATATGAAAATATCATATCACATACAAAACACTTTGCCTCCTCTTCCCCCAAACCATAGTCTACCCATGAGAAAAGCAAAAGACAAATTCCAATAGCGGGTCACACTATAAAATAACCTGGCTAGTACTCAAAATGGTCAAAGTCATCCAAAATAAGAAAAGACTCTCAAACTGACACAATCCAGAGAAGTCCAAGAAGACATGGTAACTAAATATAATGTGGAATTCTAGATTATTATGAACAACAATTTTTAAAAGGACATTAGGTTAAAAACTAAGGAAATGTGAATAAAGTCTGGATTTTAAAGATAATATATTAATATTGGTTTTTTAATTGTAATAAATGCACCATACCAAGACATGTCCTATCTTTTGTAAATCTAAAACTGTTCTAAAAAATAAAGACTAGGGGCTGAGGATGTAGCTGAGGGGTATTGTGCTTGCTTCGCATACATGTGAGGCACTGGGTTAGATCCTCAGCATCACATAAAAATAAATAAAGGTCCATTAACAACTACAATTAAAAAATAAAGACTATAAAAGATGTATTCTAACTCGATCTCTCCACCCTCTTTATAAAAATGATGGTAGGTGGGCTGGGATTGTGGCTCAGTGGTAGAGCGCTTGCCAAGTGTGTGTAAGGCACTGGGTTTGATTTCCAGCACCACAAAAAAAAAAAAAAAAAAAAAAACTAAATAAACAAAACAAAGGTATTTTAAAAAAATAAAAGCAAGTAAAATGTTTGATCTTTATATTCATAATCCAGTGCTCTTTTCCTTTTAATGTGCATTTGGCTTTTAGCGATTCTTTGGTTCAACTGTGTTCTATTATTCTAGGCACTCTATGGATACAGGATTCATCACTAAATGAAACAAAGTGAATTTCATAGTAATGAGTGTATGTATTAAGATATAATTCAGTAATAATTTCCAGAGACAATACTGTTTCCCTTCTAGGTGTGTATCATAAATTCCTGATGATTAATTACTAAACAATTCCTATTGACAATTCCTTCTTCATCAGCAAGGAGCTTTTATTGTATCACCTCCTGGGGCAAGGATGGGGCAGGAGGGTAGTACAGTGAGCTTTAATCTGGGGCTTTGTAAAGGGCAACAAACCACATTTTCTGAGATAAACAAATGCTATAATTTGCAAGGTAAGAGAATGCAAGTTCTAGGAGCTTGTGTTAGTATCTTTTGAGGATTCAGTCCCCCACTCCCACACACATACGTGGGCCCTTCAAAGTGTATATATAGTAAGCCAGGTATGGTGGTGCATGCCTGTAATCCCAGCGGCTCAGGAGGCTGAGGCCAGAGGATAGTGAGTTCAAAGCCAGCCTCTGCAAAAGTGAGGCACTAAGCAACTTAGTGAGACCTTCTCTCTAAATAAAATACAAAATAGGGCTGGGGATGTGGCTTAGTGGTGGAGTGCACCTGAGTTCAATTCCCAGTACCAAAAAAAAAAAAAAAGTATATATAGTAAAAGATTCTTTTACTTCAAGCTTTTATATAATCTATATACCTACCTATTTATGCAAATTGATATATTCTGTGTCTTTTTGCTGAATTGAATAACATAAAGCATATTGTTATTATTGATGTTATCCAACAAATTGCTTTTCTTTTTTTTTTTTTAAAGAGAGAGAATTTTAATATTTATATTTTAGTTTTCGGCGGACACAACATCTTTGTATGTGGTGCTGAGGATCAAACCTGGGCCGCACGCATGCCAGGCGAGCACGCTACTGCTTGAGCCACATCTCCAGCCCCCAAATTGCTTTTCTTTTAACCACATCCCCAGCCCTTCTTGTATTTTATTTAGAGACAGGATATCATTGAGTTGCTTAGGGCCTCGCTAAGTTGCTGAGGCTGGCTTTGAACTTGCAATCCTCCTGTCTCAGCCTCCTGAGCCACTGGGCTTGGCACCACCTTGCCCAGCTAATATACTGCTTTTTAATATATTTATCTTCTTAGCAATGAGGACACTGCTGATAAAGGCATTACAGTTACTAAAACAAAATGAGTCTTGGGGAATTTATTTGATGTGCAGGGGAGCAGTTGCCAGCTGCTATTCTTAGTGCCATAAGGACACTTAATAACATCTAGATGTGAAACCCTGGATCAATCCTTGAAATCCAATTAATAATGTCAGTATTAAAGTCTATAGAATAAAGAAAGATAGCTTAAAGAAATGTTATAGTCTATGGATAAAAGCCAAGTATGGCTCAAAGATTCTTATGATTTACTAAAACTTTGTGGATTCAGATCAGGTAGTATCATTAGGTTCTTTTTAGTCCTGTGTCTAGGCATTTAACTGGGAACTATATCAACTACCTTGATACTAAGGAAGGAAGGGAAATAGAGACTAGAAAATGAAAACGAGAGATTTAAAGGAAAAAGATATTTGTGTTTGATTGTCCAGTTGGACATCCACCACCAACATATTGTGCACTCCCTTTTGCCACTTTTTCTCCAGTTTTTTAAATTAGTGAACTATTTCCTAATCAACCAAAAAGAAACTTCATGTCGTCATCACACCAATGAAAGTGAATTGTCAACATAATTTCAGAAATGCCTCTAACACATGATACCACCATAAAATCTAGAAAATAGCACACTCTGGTTGGAACAATTAGAAAAATGCACTTGCTTATATTATAGGCTGACCTAGCAGGGGTTGTATGGGACCCCACTCACCCCCTGAACTGGACACCGCAAAATTATATGCGGTAGTCTTACCACCAGCTGAGGAAAACAGCCCTATGGCACAGAGCATACAACTTACCTTTAATTAAGAGGTTGATAGCACTGGCCACACCAACCAATCCAATTCCTTTAATGGAGATCTTACTGGATAAATGGCCTCCTCTGAAGTGAAAATCTTAAGATGTTCCCTCTTGATGGTCACCATTTTGGAAATCTAACAGTGAATGAAAACTGCACAGTCATTTCCAAATGTGGAATTGGTCTGTACTGAGAGGGAGTCTATGGAAAACTCCTGGGCTCCACTGTGGAGGGGGAATGAGGAGGAAGGTGAGTACAGTTGAGAGGGAGAGAAGGAAAAGGACCACTCCACCAAAACGAGACTATAGCTGCCCCCCCACCCCTGACCCTGTTCCTTCATCTCCCCTGCTCCATTTTCCTCCCCTCATCTTTTAGCTCCAAGACCCAAGCTCAAGCTTGTACACACACATACATGATACTTCCCCTCCACATTCCCAGAGGTAAATGGCAAGCAGCCCCAGGCAGTAGAAAAAACAGACCAAAAGAGAAAAATGTCCCAAAGCTGCTACTCTCTGGCTGGTCTGCAGGACTCTCGCAGCCAAGCTCAAAGCAGCCTGGTCAATTAGTGGAAGAAGAGAATGGGGGGAAACAGCTGGAAAACTCATGGAAGCTCAAGGACTAAACCAGCTGACCTTTTGAGGCCTGTCCTCACTGCTACTCCCACTGAGCAGCTAGGGCAGGCCTCACAGGGCCACATGGTTATCCAGCACACCTGGCACAGGTGCCAGGCCAGGAGGCAGCTCTGGGGCACCACACCTCAGCCTGGGCTTCAGTTGCCTTGCCCCTGCAACAGATGTGCTGAGTTTTCAGAGTCTGGCAGGCATCAGAAGTGTTCCAAGGCTGCACTCAAGGTGCAACAGGCACAGTGACCTGAAAGGTGTGTGTGGGCTGCAGAAGCACTCCTTGCCCAGAACTCATTCACTGGAGCTCCCATTTTAACTTAACCAAGCCTTGTCGTGATGGATCCAGTACAAGCTTTAACTCTCCTTTGGGAATTTTTCACCAAAACTACAGTAAAAGGAAACTCATGGCTATTTTTTTTTAACTACTTCAGACTTGAAGAAGACATGAAATTCTTATCAATGCAGTGCTGACAGCCATTTCTACACGTGGAAGGGAAAATGTAACTCATTTTATGAAGTAGTTAAATGGAGAATCCAAAATGTCACTCTAGTCCCTTAGTCTGTAATAAACCAAAGTTTCTATTTCTTTTTAAAATTTTTTGGGGGGCTGGGGATATAGCTCAGTTGGTAAAGTGCTTGCCTCGCATGCATAAGGCCCTGGGTTCAATCACCAGCACTACCCAAAAAAAAAAATAAATAAATGATTTTTGTTTGTTTGTTCTAATTAGTAGGTGTCTACTTTTTTGTCATGTCTTACCTAATTGTTTTATAATTCATTTGTGAATCACAGTACATAATACACATCTAAAAACTTCTTTCATGAAATGTACCAATGTTTCTCAATCATTTAAGAAAGCATTTAGACATTTTCCCCCTAATCATTCTTCTCTCCTACCTCATGATGAAATTAAATATTAAGGAATAAGATTCTGTCAGGTACTTCCTAAAGTACAAGAAGTAAAATCAAGAATCAATAAATGGCACAGACTCAAACGTGCTGGTAGCAGGCCCGCCCTGGCCCCTGGGGACTCAACCCCCAGTTCTTTGTTATGCATGTCAATGTGGCCAGCTCACAAGGCCGTGACGTGGGCTTGCGGTTGTTCCCTGTTTATCTGCCTGGAGCACATGTGTCTCTCGGGAACATCTTGACCTGTTCGAGCCTCCTGATAGGGGACGGTGACGTGACGGTAACCCAAGGACGCAGTTATTACTCTTCCCTCCTCACTTTTGAGTAATTTCCCGCAGCTGTTAAAAAGATATATAAGGGGAACAAATCTGGCAATAAAGCGCGCACATGCTCCCTCCTGGATGAAGAACTTTGGTGTCCTGTGTATTTTTAACCCCGCCGTCCCTCGCCGGACTCAGCTCCGTTAGCCGGACGCGGCATCTGGAGGCTCCCACCGAGATCCAGAAAGTAAGGGTAAGCGGACGGGGCTCACCTTCTAAAGGTAGAAGGGGGAGGATTGGTTTAAAGGTAATTTAAAGAGACAGGGTACGTACCATGGGTAACTCAACAGCGAAGGTTCGTCTGGCCAACGAACTAAAAGAGCTGTTAAATACACAAGGAACAGGAATAAAAACTAAGACTGCAACCGAATTCGTTGAAGTTATCGCCCAGGCTTGTCCTTGGTTTCTGACAGGAGGCTTTCTCAATAACAATGATTGGGATTTAGTTTGGCAACAGCTTCGCAGGGCTGTGTTGTCCAGAGGGGATTTTTTGTTGTGGAAAAGTGAAAATCAAGAGAGGTGTCTCGAGCTAGCCCGAGTCAATCAGGACGCCGGCTTCCCACGGCGTAACCTCGAAATAGTAACAGGCTCAGGACAATATGCTGTCATAAATCAGCAAATTAATTATGATCCTGGGGGTCTATGCTTAGATAGCCTCAGCTGCGGTCCATGCCTGGAAAGCCTTGCCCGTTTCTAAGACTGAAGCAAAAATTTCCAAGATCTCTCAAGGGCCCTCTGAACCTTATTCGGACTTTATAGCCTGCCTAATGCAGGCAGCTGGAAAAATATTCCTTAATCTGGAACAGGCTATGCCACTTATTAGACAACTGGCATATGAAAACGCTAACACTTACTGCCAAAATGCTATTAAGTCCTCCCGGGCCAAAAGTATAGATGACATGATTTGAGCATGCAAAGATATAGATGGGCCTCATATTACTGGTCAGGTTTTGGCTGCTGCCCTTAAGACTGGAATGCAAAAATCTGATAACAGGGGAACCCGCTCTAAGGGGTGTTTTAAGTGTGGGAAAGAGGGACATATAAGGAGAAACTGCCCGGAAAGGAGCGAGGGTGCTGGCAGAGGGATGCTTGGAATTTGTCCTCGATGTCATAAAGGAAATCATTGGAGTAGTGAGTGCAGGTCAAAATTTGACATCCAGGGTAACCCAATACCGTCGGGAAACGGGAGCAGGGGCCCGCCCCGGGCCCCGGAAGCCAAAGTGTACGGGGCAGTGCAGGGACGAAACAGTGCCCCGGGGAGTGGGCATCTCCGCCGCCTCCCCCTGACGAACCCCTTTCTATCTGGGAACTCCCCAGGGGAACACCGGGAAGTGCAGGATTGGACCTCAGTTCCACCTCCCGAGCAGTACTGACTCCGCAGATGGGTCCCCAGACCCTGCCGACTAGAGCCTTTGGCCTTTTGCCGGAGGGAATTGTGGGACTGATACTGGGAAGAGGCAGCACTCTGCATAAAAGGCTCAGAATTCTTACAGGTGTGGTTGATGGTGATTACCATGGGGAGTTAAAAATTGTTGCCGAGGCTACCCAAGGGATCTTTATTATTCCTCCCGGAGAATGCATAGCACAATTATTGCTGCTGTCGGCGGCGTCCCTACCCAGCCGCGCCCTACAGGCAGCCCGGGGTAATGGCAGTTTTGGTTCCACCGGCTCCCCTCAAACCTTTTGGGTAGCACACTTGGACTCCCGACCACAGTTAACCATTAAAATACAGGATAAAATCTTCAAGGGGATATTAGATTCAGGAGCTGATGTCTCTGTTATCTCTAAGAAACAATGGCCACCTGCTTGGCCTCTCCAAGATCCCTCAGCTGTATTACAGGGGATTGGGCAGACGAGACCAGAAAAAAGTGCCTCCTTTCTAAAATAGAGAAATGAGGAAGGACACAGTGGTCATTTTCAGCCTTACATAGTGGCTGGACTCCTCACAAACCTTTGGGGAAGGGACCTACTTCAACAAATGGGAGCTATCCTCACCACTCAGACCCTAAAAGGGAGTAATAAATTTGTTAATGACATGATGTTAGATATGGGATGGCTTCCTGGAAAAGGACTGGGGAAAAGACATGAGGGAAGGGCAACGCCTGTGGACCCTACAGAAGAAATTACCAGAAGTGGAGGAGATCGGAGGGGGCTAGGAAATTTATCCTAGGGGCCACTGAAATGCGGCCACGTCCTCTATCTATTACTTGGTTATCAGATGACCCTGTGTGGATAGAACAGTGGCCCCTAACTAAGGACAAATTGCAGGCCGCGACCCTTCTGGTTCAGGAACAGCTTAGGGTGGGGCATATAGTGCCTTCCACTTCCCCCTGGAACACTCCTATTTTTGTCATAAGAAAGGGGTCTGGAAAATGGAGGCTTCTCCAAGACCTGCGAGCTATTAATAATACCATGCAGCCCATGGGACCTTTACAGCCAGGACTACCCTTCCCCACGGCTATCCCTAAAGATTGGCATCTTATTATTTTGGACCTAAAAGATTGCTTCTTTTCTATTCCCCTGGCCCCCCAGGATTGTAAACGTTTTGCTTTCTCTTTACCTTCAATAAATTTTAGGGAACCCTATCAGCGGTTTGAATGGACTGTCTTACCTCAAGGAATGGCCAATAGCCCTACTATGTGTCAGTACTTTATAGCAAAAATTCTGCAACCCTTTAGGCAACAATTCCCAAACTTTTACCTCGTCCATTATATGGATGATATATTGTTGGCAGGCCCTGATAGGAAAGCACTTTTCCGGTCTTATGAAGTCCTCCAGTCCCTGTTAAAGGGGGCTGGACTGATTATAGCCCCAGAGAAGGTGCATATTCAGTATCCTTATAACTACCCTAGGATATACTATTAACAAGGTAGGGATCACTCCCCAGAGGCCTCAATTTCAGGTGAACCAGCTCAAAACCCTGCACCAATGGCAGACATTTCTGGGGGAAATCCAATGGCTGCGGCCTTCCCTCCATGTCCCTACTGGTGAACTTAAACCCCTGTATGACCTTTTGAGAGGAGACCCCTCACCCACCTCCCCGCGAAAACCTACTCCAGAAGCCTTGAAGGCGCTTAGATTGATAGAGACAGCCTTACAAGAGATGCAGGTGATGCAGGTGGACTACTCCCAGTCCTTGTTATTCATTGTTCTGCCGTCAAAACTCACCCCGACTGGAGTCTTTTGGCAGACTGGTCCTATTTATTGGGTTCACTTACCTGCATCCCCCTCCCGGGTCTGGATACCTTTCCATGATCTGGTAATACAATTAGTTTGGAAAGCAAAATATCTAGGAGATGCCTTGTTTGGGAAAACCTTTGATGTTCTCATATTACCATATAATCAAGACATTCTTTCTAAATTAAGACAGGAACATGATCTCTGGTGTCTTTTCTTCTGTAGTTTCATGGGACAGGTTGACAATCACTACCCTAAAAGCAGGCTCCTTGAAAGTCTAAAGACATGTCCAATAATTTTCCCAAAGATCCTAAAAAAGGATCCTCTCCCGGGGGCACAAACCGTCTTCACTGACGGGGCCAAAACTGGGTTTGCTGTCGTTTCAGATGGGACCCAAGTCATCCGCAAGAGAGTGGCCAATTGTTCGGCCCAAAAAGCGGAGGTTGCAGCCTTAATATTGGCCTTACAGACCTATAGCTCGGTGCCCCTTAATGTTTTCACAGACAGTCTCGATATCGCCAGGCTCGCCTCCGCGATTGAGACGGCACCTTATATTGGAAAACAATCCACTATCATGGATCAACTACAAACAGTGCAGCTTCTTATATGGGCTAGGGCAGACCCCCTCTTCATAGGTCACATTAGAAGTCATTCCGGACTTCCAGGTCCTCTGGCGGCAGGCAACACCATGGCAGACGCTGCCACACATGCCACTAATTTTATATATACAATAACTGAGTATGATAAGGCCTACAACTTCATAATAAATTTCACCTAAACGCACAAACTTTGCGCTTCCGCTCAGGATGTTCCCGGGATCAAGCTTTAAAAATTGTCTCCGTATGTCCTACTTGTGCACCTTTTATCCATTCCCCTTCTCTGGGAGTCAACCCAAGGGGCCTTCAGCCAAACGACATCTGGCAAACTGATGTAACTCATATTCCTAGTTTTGGAAAGCTGTCTTTTGTGCATGTCAGTATAGACACGTTCTCTGGTTTTATCTCCGCTACTTTACATTCAGGAGAAAAGGCTAAGGACGTGATACAGCACTATGTTAAAACCTTGTCCTTTATGGGAACCCCTCAATGTATAAAAACAGATAATGGCCCAGCTTATATTAGTCAAACCTTCCAAAAATTTTGCTCACAGTGGGATATTATACACAAAACAGGAATCCCATATAACCCCCAAGGACAGGCCATTGTTGAACGGGCCCATCAACATCTTAAAACCTATTTGCAAAAAACAAAAGAGGGGGAGATATACCAGAATTGTCAGGGACCACAAGCACTCCTAAGCATAACTCTATTCACTTTAAATTTTTTGCTCACTGACGCCGAAGACCGTACAGTGGCGCAGCGGCACTTTTCCCCTCCCACCATACAAAAAGCACAGATAAGATGGAAGGATCTGGCTACAGGGAAGTGGCAACCCCCTGCTCCACTCTTGGCTAGAGTGAGAGGAGCTGTATGTGTCTTCCCTCCAGGGACGGAAAAACCCATTTGGGTCCCGGAACGCTGCACGAGACCGGTAGACGCAGACTCGGGAAGGAGCAACGACCCTGAGACTTCAGGGGGAAATTGACTCCTACCTTCAGTTGGCTGGGTGCCAGGGTCAAGTCGATAAGCCCTCCTGTTGGCCCACTGAAGCCCCCACAGGGATCTCTGACGTGGGGTGGGGGGGGGCACGGATTCTGTTAAACATCTTCAAATCATCAGGCTTTTGAAACCACAGGTCCCTGACCTCATATACTGCTGGGAGCCATTAGCCAAGTAGGTATGACAATTTCCTTGCCAGCGTACCCCATGTTGCAGTGACATTGAATGTAGGTGACCTTGCTCAAGGACCAAGGCGGATTAGGGTGTTCCCGGTTTAAGATAATCGGGTTTAGGGCGTTCCCGGTTTAGGTTCCAGGTTTAAGGTTTAAGATTATTCCTGCTGGGAATAGGGCGTATCCTGCTGCCTGAGTTCCCCTTGAGTTCTCACGGGATTCAGACAGTATTCTTTGGGAGATAGAAGCCCAGTGGAGGTGGATTTGGGCAGAGAACGTGGATTTCCCCAAAACGTGATTGTAGACGGCTGGTGTGAGTTCGGGAATAAAGAGTTGCTGTTTGAATCTACAAGCTGTGTGGTGGCTCGTGATTGTGTGCCCAGCCAGACTGCGGCATTTGTGCCCGACTGCGGCAATATACCACCCCTTGGTGCTGCCTAAGTCTCAGCTCCCAGATCTGGATGCCAACACGTGGGATATCTTAAAAACCACCCTTTTCTTACTTAACAACTCTGATCCTACGCTTGCTGGTGATTGCTGGCTCTGCATGACGGCAGGTGCAGTCATGCCATTGGTGGTCCCCATTAATTATACCATTGATGATGACAACACATGTCAATCTGGGCTACCCTTTAAGGTGCAGCCTCTAGGTGGTTTTATGTCTTGCCTTCTGGGCATGATGCAAAATAATACCTATGATGTTGATGTTGGAGTCTCTTCCTTTGGGAACTGCTCATTAGTAAAGAATTACTCTTCACCTACTCCGCCCATTTGTCCCCCTAATGGTACAGTTTTTATGTGTGGTGGAAATTTAGCTTTTCCCAGGCTCCCAGCAAATTGGACTGGTGGTTGCGTTCTGGCATTACTGCTTCCTGATATCACGATTATTTCAGGAGATGAACCCCTACCCATTCCTAGCCTAGACACCCTAGTTAGAAGACACAAGAGAGCTGTTCAGGCCTTACCACTCCTTGTTGGCCTTGGAATAACCGCTGCTGTGGGCACAGGCACAGCTGGACTGGGTACGGCTATACATTCTTATCGCCGTCTATCTCAGCAGCTTATAGATGATGTGCAGACCCTATCTGGCACTATTAGGGACCTACAAGACCAAATTGACTCTTTGGCAGAAGTGGTCCTCCAAAATAGCCGAGGCCTAGACTTACTGACTGCCAATCAGGGGGGAATCTGTTTAGCCTTAGGAGAAAGGTGCTGCTTCTATGCCAATAAATCGGGCATAGTTCGCACTAAAATCAAGGAGCTTCAAGAAGACCTAGAGAAAAGGAGAAAAGAATTATTCGAGAACCCTCTTTGGACTGGGATGAATGGGTTCCTGCCCTACCTTCTTCCCCTCCTGGGGCCCTTACTGGGTCTTCTTTTGATTGCAACCTTGGGACCTTGTGTTGCAAATAGGATAACTCAATTCATTAGGGACCAGATTAACATTTTAACCTCCAAGCCAATACAGGTTCACTACCAACACCTGGAGATGGACGACTCCGCCCATGAGATGTAACTGGACAGGAGCCAATACCCGAGCCCTCCTATGTATGCCTGCTTTTGCCCAGGTCCCTAATTACCCTGCCGACTTGGTGCCGTCATCCCAGACCCTTACGTTCAGAAAGCTCCCTGGTCATAGCTATCCCACTGGAAAAGATGATGACTGGGATCCGCAGTTGTGTCCTGCTGGCCATGACATCCTAACTGAAAAGTGTCCGTTTACGTAGGACAAGAGCTAATCTTGTAGTACCCAGTGACGGGCAACTTCCACGCTTGCACTGCAACCTAAGCCAGGGGAATGGGGCCTCCCCAGAGACGGGTAAGCAGTGCAGGGGTGGGTAAGCAGTGCAGGGGCGGTGGACGACCTAAGACAGGGGCTACTTGATTCCCATTGACATGCAAAAAACAAAAAAGGGGGACTTGCTGGTAGCAGGCCCGCCCTGGCCCCTGGGGACTCAACCCCCAGTTCTTTGTTATGCATGTCAATGTGGCCAGCTCACAAGGCGGTTCCCTGTTTATCTGCCTGGAGCATATGTGTCTCTCGGGAACATCTTGACCTGTTGGAGCCTCCTGATAGGGGACGGTGACGTGACGGTAACCCAAGGACGCAGTTATTACTCTTCCCTCCTCACTTTTGAGTAATTTCCCGCAGCTGTTAAAAAGATATATAAGGGGAACAAATCTGGCAATAAAGCACGCACATGCTCCCTCCTGGATGAAGAACCTTGGTGTCCTGTGTATTTTTAACCCCGCCGTCCCTCGCCGGACTCGGCTCCGTTAGCCGGACGCGGCACAAACGAAAAAGCTTCTTCACAGCAAAGGAAACAATCAAGAGCATGAAGAGAGAGCCTACAGAATGGGAGAAAATTTTTACCACATGCACCTCAGAGCACTAATCTCCAGAATTTACAAAGAACTCATAAAACTTAGCACCAAAAAAAAAAAAAAATCAATAAATGGGCAAAGGAACTGAACAGGTACTTCATAGAAGAAGAAATACAAAGGGGTCAACAAATATATGAAAAATTTTCAACATTTCTAGCAATTAGAAAAATGCAAATCAAAACTACACTGAAATTCCATCTTATTCTAGTCAGAATGGCAATTATCAAGAATACAAGCAATATTAATAAACGGTGGAGAAAAGGATGTGCTTATACATTACAGGTGGGACTGCAAATTGCTGCAACCACTATGGAAAGCATTACGGTGATTCCTCAGAAAACTTGAAATGGAACCACCACTTGACCCTGTTATCCCACTCCTAGGATTATACCCAAAGGACCTAAAATCAGCATGCTACAGTGATGTAGCCACATCAATGTTTATAGCAGCTCAATTCACAATAGCTAAACTATGGAATCAACCTAGATGCCCTTCAACAGATGAACTAAATAAAGAAACTGCAGTCTGTAAACACAATGGAATATTACTCAGCCTTAAAGAAGAATGAAATTATGGTATTTGCCAGTAAATGGATGGAACTGGAGAATATCATGCTATGTGAAATAAGCCAATCCCAAAGAATCAAAGGCTAAATGTTTTCTCTGATATGTGTGTGCAAATTCACAATATGGGGGGTAAGAGGGAGTAAATACTTTGGGTTAGACAGAGGGGAGTGAAGAGAGAGGTAGGGGGATGGGGGTAGGAATGAAAGTAGAACGAAAGAAACATTATTACCCTATGTCCATATATGGTACATGACCTGTGTAACTCTACATCATGTACAACCAGAAGAATAAGAAGTTATTTATGAATGATTGTCAAAATGCATTCTATTGTCATATATAATAAGAACAAATTTTAAAAATTGATACAAATTTTTTAAAAATATTCTTTTAGAGCAAGTCAAACCTTTAGATTTTTATTTATCCCCCACCCGCCAAGGATTATCATTCCCTTGGGGACAATATTGTCCAATCAAGAATACATGATGTAGAGCAGTTTTACTTCCTAGAATATTCCCTGTAGATTATATAGAATTTTTTCTCAGCCTTTCAATTTCTATAAGAATTTCCCAAAATGATGTTTTAATTAAGGTACAACAGAGACTTTTTAAAAAGGCAAACCCACAAAGGATTCCTCCTTACCCCCTATTCAAACTAAATTGTAACCATACTTTATGCATTCAAAGAAAGAACTAAAAAAGGAAAAAAGACAAAATAATGAAAAATTAACCATATTCAATAACAGATGACTTAGACTGAAGGTAGCAGGAATAACAGACCATGAAGACGAACCATAAATCCCTGGCCAAACGGGTATTCTCTTCAGAATCACCCAAGTCCTCAGGATCTATATATTTGCCTTCTATTTTTTTCTACTGCTCCTGTCCTAATCTTAACTTTTCAGTTACCTTGGTGTTATTGTTAGGATCTGACACCCCCAAAGTCTCATGTGTTGAAGGTTTGGTCCCAGATACAGCCATGTTCAGAGGTGGGGCTTTGGGGAAGTGATTAATCCACCCATAGTTGAATGTACTACAGGTGAGATAGGGGAAGCTATAAGCAGATGGGACATGGTTGGAGCAAGTAGGTTACTGAGGGGGTGTCCTTGGAGACCATATCTTGTCCCTGCCTGCCCCTCTTTCTTCATGCTTTCTGGTTGCCATAAACTGAGCAGCTTCCCTTCACCATGCCCTTCCATCATGATGCCCTGCCTCACCTCAGGCCCAAAGCAATGGAGCTGGCTGAGTGTGGACAGAAATCTTTCAAACCATAATCCAAAATAAATCTTTCCTCCTGAACAACTTAGATTGTTTGTATCAGGTATTCTGGTCACTACAATGAAAAACTAAAACACTTGGTCTTGATTTCTTAGTTCTTATTTCATTGTATATTTCCTACAGCTGCCCTAAATTCTTTGGGGAATCATGGAAATATTTCACAAATATATTTATGTATGTATGTATACAGAGTATGTGTGTGTATGTATAATATATATTGTATGTATAATATATATATAATATAATGAGAAATTTATATACCTTGGCCATCAAAAGAACCTACTAATTGACTGTTATCTACCACTAGTCAATAATCAATTAGTTGATATACCCTAAATACTGTGGATACTTGGGAGCAGAGATCATAACCACCTAACCACACTACAGCAAACACAGTAGTAGTTTGCTGAACAAATGACCCAGAAGATAGTCTAAGCTACACATGTGATATTTCAAGAGACACAAAATCAACTATTTGAATTTATATAAATTGGTATAATATTTACAGAGTTGAATGTATCATCTCACTTAAATTTTTTACATCATAAAATTATATTTCTATTTTTTATGATATATATGGTCTTAAAAATTCATACTTAATAAATATCATAAATAGATTAATGAGTTAATGAAGCACTATAAGTGAATGTGCTGGTACCAAAACAGAAGAAAGCACAGGATGAAATTTCAGTACTAGAAAAAATACTTCTGTTTTGTGAAAAGAGTTGTTATACATCTTCTACTAAAGTTAAAGGCAATTCTTACATATATGACATTTTTCAAAAGTGTAACTTACACCTGTAAAGACTGGGTCTCATTAGAATACAGCCATAAGGGATTCATAAAGAGGAAAAATCTCTTCACTATTTGTTCTTTCTAATATTGAGACAATTGAATTAAATGATAGGTCTCCATTTTTTTAAATTTCTTTACAGATCAGATAAGAACACACTCAAAATGTAAAATATACAATCTTCTATTTTCTGTTTTATAAAACAATGGAACATTAAAAGGCTTTAGAATTCCAGATCCTTTTGAATATTCCAAAGTGTATTTGCACTCTTCTTGAGAAGGGTCTCCTCTTGAGAATTCAACTTAACCTTCACAATATCTGAGATGCCATTCCGCCCCAAGATACAAGGGATACTGAGAAAGATTTCTTCCTTTATTCCATATAAGCCCTGAAAGACAAGGTTAGATTATTGATTACTAACCTAATATAGGAAAGCAACTTTATAAGAGATTATGACACTCAACAAGAATTACTCAAAGGGCAGCAGTGACTATCAACAAAACCAAGTTCACTCTTATGTCCTTTGACCATATGGAACTTTAATGACATGAGGCAGAATCCTTTAAAAGGACCAAGAAAGGTACAATTTTCTTTATCCTATACTAGGTCATCTTTATGTCCAAAGAGAAGGATGCTGTGCTGTCCTTCATGAGGTCATTTTATTTAATGAATGAGCAGCCTATGTTGGTACATAGGATATGAGCTAACATTCTGGCAAGACAGGGGCCTTCCAAGGCTAGGCACAAAATGGGTGGGGGCGGAGAGGAATGAGAAGACTGAAGCAGAAAGTGACTGGGAAGGCTCTGCTTTTATCTTTTCAGGAAAGGGCACCAGTAAGTTTGTACAACAGATGATACAGGTGGCATCTCAAGCCTCCATAGGTGAAGCCCTTGATGGAGCCTACAGGTAATTTTATAGGACTAGCAGACCTGTCGCCACCCTGACAACTACAATGAATATATTCCTGCCCTTCTGCACCATTAACCACCATCTCTTCCTATGCTTACTTAGAACCTCCCATGATAGATAGGGCCATGAAACAGATGCAGTCTCACAACACTGCTCTATCCTGGGTCCATGGCACCTCTAGTCAGTGGCTGCAATGTTCCTTCTACTCCTGCAACCAAAGCCAAAGCTACTGAAGCAGCTAGGCAACCCACACATGTACCTGGCATTCAAACTAGCCTCTGCCACCTTTATATTACCCACCAGACATACCCCTGGAAGGTAAGAAGACCCAGTAGACTAGACCCTCTCACATCTCTCTGCCCCCAACCGTCACCTCTCCTCTCTCGGAGCTGGGGCTGTGTTTATGGAAGATGATGGGAAAGCCTTATTCTTCCATAGGTCTAACAATGAACAACTGTTAGGAACTCCATCAAGGGAAGGACAGGTCCATTGCCTCTGAAGCAGTGCCTCCTAGCTGCCTAATCTAGCTTAGAGTCCATGGGCACTATTCAGCCATGCTACCCTTTCTGAGGTCTTTCTCAGGAGCACATGGTATACCCCTTGTTCCTGTTTTGTTCTGGTAGCTTCTCCCTACAGAGGAACCCTGGCTACCTTCTCTAATGCTCCCTCATTTTGGTAGCCTCTTTACACCCAACCTCATGAGCTCCATCAGATCATCCAACTGTCATCCCTGAGGGCCCCTGGCCACCAGGCCCTCTCACATTTCCCCCTACTCTTGTCTGTGCCTAGCTATGGAAGGCTACTGTCCTGCCAGACTGCCAGCCCACATTCCATTCAGCCAGGTTCCGGTCATAGTCACACTTGCCTTTCCTTCCCTTGATCATTCTGTTGACTCCTGTGATTTTTGGAGCTTTCATATGAGCTCCCAGAGTTTGGGTGCCATTAGGGTCAAAGGCCTCTGCTTTATATAATGTATTCATGTGTATACAGATCACATTCAAGGACAAAGGTACTGAATTTGTCTGTGATCCTTCAGAATAAGGTCAAACCCTCCCCCCCCCCATCTCTCTCTCCATCTCTCCCACCCATCTTCCTTTCCCCCTAGGTCTATGTATCTGTCTCTCCCATTCCTTTCACACTCCATAAGTAAAACTCAAACCTAGATGAATTTAGCTATCTGCTTTCTCCATTTGTGCATTCCAGTCACTGGAAATAACTATAAAAGATGATCTTTAATTTACATTACAAATTTAATATTACAAGTTAATGCTCACCAACCTCAAATAAGCATATTCCTTAGCTGGGTGCAGTGGTGCACACCAGTAATTGCAGCAA
Source organism: Marmota flaviventris (assembly GCF_047511675.1). Lineage (NCBI taxonomy): Eukaryota > Metazoa > Chordata > Mammalia > Rodentia > Sciuridae > Marmota > Marmota flaviventris. Next base: position 45,451,795 of record NC_092506.1, read on the forward strand.
CTCAGGAGGCTGAGACAGGAGGATCATGAGTTCAAAACCAACTTCAGCAATTTAGTGAGGCCCTACCTAAGCAACTTAGACCCTGTCTCAAAATAAAATACATATATAAAAACTACCCTGAGAGTAATTCTGTGGTTTTTGAAAACAGGTATTTGTTTATTTTTGAGTTGGGGTCTTACTATGTTACATAGGCTGGTTTTCCAACTCCTGGGCCCAAGAGAATCAGCCTCCCAAGTAGCTGGAATTATAGTCATGTATTGCCCATGACTTTTTAAAAATCAAATTGTATTTCCTATTATTCCCTAAGATTATTTCAGATATTCTCAACTCTGACTTCGTTGAGCCTTTCCTAATCAGAATTTTTGTCTCCTTTTACTAAAGAGGTAGAAATCATTAAATGCTTCCAACAACAAACTTATAAATGTACATGCATCAGACCTATCCCCTCCTTGCTACCTCCTATTACAACAGCTAGCTTCCCTCTTCCCTTCTAGGGCTAAAACCCTCACCAATGCTCTGGTCACCCCAGACCCCTCTGCTTACTACTTCTATCTTTGACCTCTCTCTTGGTCTTTACCTGATCTTTATCATCAGCACCTTATCTTTAAAAACAAACCAACTCCACCTGTAATCCCTGTGGCTCCTTTTCTGAGACAGGAGGATCACAAGTTCAAAGCCAGCCTCAGCAATTTAGTGAGGCCCTAAGCAATTCAACGAGACCCTGTCTCTAAATAAAATATAAAAAAGGAGCCGGGTATGGTGGTACATGTCTGTAATCCTAGCAGCTCAGGACGCTGAGGCAAGAGGATCGTGAGTTCAAAGCCAGCCTCAGGAAAAAAAAAAAAAAAGCAAGGTGCTGAGCAACTCAGTGAGACCCCGACTCTAAATAAAATACAAAATAGGGCTGGGGATGTGGCTTAGGGGTCGAGTGCCCCTGAGTTCAATCCCTAGTATCCAAAAAGAAAGAAACTGGTTAAGCACCCCTGGGTTCAATCCCTAGTACCAATAAATAAATAGATTATAGATAGATAAAAGAACTGGGGATGTAACACAGTACCCCTAGGATCAGTTCCCAGTGCCAAAACAAACAAACTTCTTTTACCCTTAATTTCTTCTCTACTTACTGCTCTCTCTCTCTCCTTACCTTCATTGCCAAACACCTCAAAACAGCTCCCATGGCTCTCAACTAGCAGTGATTTTTTCTGACCAGGGGACATTTAATAATATCTGAAGTTGTTTGTTTTTTGTTTTGGTGCTGGGTATGGAACTCAGGACCTCACACATACTAAGCATGTGTTCTACCACTAAGCTATCCCTGCAACCCCTGGAGACAGTTTTGATTTTCACAACTAGTAAAGGAGATATGCTACTGGTATCAAAATGGGGAGAAGATTCCTGCCATGATGGATTGTGAAAAAGAAAATGAATAAACAAATGGGAACATAAATAAATGGGTTGCTGCTAACATCTCACATTGCACAGAACAGACTCCCAGAATGAAAAATTATCTGGCCCAAATGTCAACAATGCCAAGACTGAATAAACCCTGGTGTCTTCCAATCAGGCCTTCATCCCAAGTACTACTTCATGAAACAGCTCCTGCTAAGACTTTCAATGACCTCTATTTATCTTGCCAGAATTTTTAATCTTCTTTTTATAAAACTTCACTACATCTATCAACAACAGAAGAAGAATCTTTCCATCTTAGAGTATGCTCTTTTCCCTTGGTTACCTTGATTCTATGTTCTCTTGGTTTCATTTTCTGTTTACCACTTCTTAGACATTTCTGTAGTCTCACACTACAAACTCAGCTGTTAATACTGGAATTTCTCAAGACTCAATCTCTTTCTTCTTCTTCTTTTTTTTTTTTTAAATATCTTTATTTTACTTATTTCTTTTTTTTTTTATGTGGTGCTGAGGATCGAACCCAGGGCCTTGCACATGCTAAGCGAGCGCTCTACCAGTGAGCCATATCCTCAGCCCAATCTTTCTTCTTATTTATATATGTCATTCAAATTGTCAGCATCAAGCAGGGCATGATGGTGCACCCATCTCAGGTACTCAGGAGCCTAAGGCAGGAGGATTAGGAATTCAAGACCAGTAGGGCAACATAGCAAGACCCCTGTCTCAAAGAAAAATAAAATTCACAGCTTCAGTTACCATATATAAGGGATATCTATATCTTCATCTGTCTAACACCTCTTCCTTTTTTTTCATTGACCAAAACTCTCTTTTCCTTTTGGGAACTGCCTTCCTCCCGACAGGTATCCCATGAGTGGGTATATAATTCCAGAAAGTCCAATTATCTGGAAATTAATATAGGCAAAAAGAGGACTAGATTACAGGCTCTAAAGCCACAGTTACTGGGAGCTATTTTTATCATGGAAAAAGCCACATAAGACTGAAGCCAATAAAGTTAAAGGATGAGTCAAGAAAATGGAAAGAAAAGACAGCTCTGTAACACAGTTTTTGAGCACCTGAATCAGGCCTCCTTAGCATTTCAGCTACATGACCCAACATATTTTCTTTTTCATTTGTGCTACTTTGAGCTGCTTTTTTAACCAAAAGATTCTAATAACATGATATTAAAGGCTCCTCAAATTCAACTTGTCTAAACTGCAAACACCATCTTCAAGCCTAGTCCTCTGAATACTCCCTTCTTGGTGAGCAATATCAATGCTCATTGTGTAAAACACAAACCTAAGAATGACCTTTCTGTATTACCAAGTCTTATGAATTTCACATCTCAAATTTGCCCACTTCTCTTCATCTCTACTACTTCCATTCTATCTATTCTAGAATACAGCATAGCCTCTTAACAAGTTTCCCAATATCTATTCTTATCTTCTTTAAATCTGTTCTCTCCATCAGAGCAACACCAATGTTTTTTAAATAAAAATTTCTAGGCCCTTGCACTGCATTGCTCTTAAAGTGAAGACTCAAAACTTTTTTTTTTTGGTTGTAGTTGACACAATACCTTTATTTAATTTATTTATTTATTTATATGTGGTGCTGAGGATCAAACCCAGGGCCTCACATGTGCTAGGTGAGCACTCTACCACGAAGCCACAACCCCAGCCCCTCAAACTCTTTATATAAGGCTTTTGGTAGCCTGACCCTGCTGGTTTCTCCAGCCTCACCACGTACTTTTCCCCTTGCTCCCCACACTTCAGTAACTGAACTTCTTTTCAAACCCTCAAGTTCCTTCTACTTACATCTACCTCAGATCTTCTGTGTAAGTTTTCCTCCTGCTTGGAATAATAAGTCTAGCCTTCCAAATAAATTCTGGCTCATTATTAGAATTAGGTCACATTTTATTAGCTTAGGAAGGTCTTTCCTAACTACTAACCATGCCCCTTCACCAGAGTAGTTAAAACTTCTTTGGTATATTCTTAGCACTTTGTAGCTTTTCAATATAACACTTATCACAATTTGTTATTATATGTTTATTTTTATAACATAGCAATAATACAATAATAACAATATGTTATTTTATGTGTACATTCTGTCATTACACTCAGGTAGGTTGCAGTCTTTGTCTTTTTCATTCATCATTATATTCTCAACATCTTGTACAATGCCTGGAATATAATGTAGACTCAATAAATATTTAATGAAATAACGATAAATGAATTTTTAACTTAAGCCTACCTTAACCATAGTGGAAACTGGATGCACTCTCCTAAGATTCTTCAAAATTGATCCTGCCAGATCTGTCACAGACAGTCCAATAGCCCAGGAGGTATACCCCTTTAGCTTAAGGACCTCATAGGCACTGCAGTTGTAGAAAGGAAGGAAATCAAATTCATAAGAAATCAATTCAGAGAACACGTAATATCCTTTAAGCATCCATTTTGAGGGACTATACATATCAAGTCCACTCTAAAAACTTTCTTAGAGGTTTCTAGAAATTATTCATATATTAGAATATTGCAAAATATAATATTCTCATAAAATTTCACTATCTGCTTTAAGAATCAATTCACCATTCTTTTATTATGAAGGCAAAATAGTAGGATATATGTGCCACAATTTTTAAATATTTTTATATTGTTACTTAAATAGCCAAACAAAGAATCTGGTCAGCTTGAAAGAATCTGATCCTTTAAAACTGTTACTGGTATACCAATGAAACTTTATATAGTTGTAAACCAAGTATACATATTTTTCCCAAGACTATATCCTTAAATCAACACTAAACAGATCATGGAAAAATGTTCATAATATATTTTCAAAATAACACAGTCCTCGGGCTAGAGTTGTGGCTCAGTGGTAGAACATTTGCCTGGCATGTGTGAGGCCCTGGGTTTGATCCTCAGCACCACAAATAAATAAATGAATAAATAAAAGTAAAAGATCCATTGACAACTAAAAAATATTTTTTAAAAAATAACACAGTCTTTTGGGGCTGGGGTTATGGCTCAGCGGTAAAGCACTTGCCTCGCATGTGCGAAGCCCTGCCAGCACCATATAAAAATAGATAAACAAAATAAAGGGGGCTGGGGATGTGGCTCAGGCAGTGGCGCACTTGCCTGGCATGCGCGGGGCGCTGGGTTCGATCCTCAGCACCACATAAAAGTAAAATAAAGATGTTGTGTCTACCGAAAACTAAAAAATATTAAAAAATTCTCTTTCTCTCTCTCTAACAAAAATTTAAAAATACAGGTATTTTGTCTAACTACAACTAAAAAATAAATATTGAAAAAAATAGGGCTGGGGATGTGGCTCAAGCGGTAGTGCGCTCGCCTGGCATGCGTGCGGCCCGGGTTCGATCCTCAGCACCACATACAAACAAGATGTTGTGTCCGCCGAAAACTAAAAAATAAATATTTAAAAATTCTCTCTCTCTCTCTCTCTCTCTAAAAAAATAAATAAATAAAAGAAAAAAATAACAGTCTTTTAAACATTAATACTTTTTTATCTCTTATGAAAAACAAATTTTTAGGGGTTGGGGTTGCGGCTCAGGGGTGGAGTGCCCACCTAGCACATGTGAAGCTCTGGGTTTGATCCTCAGTACCACATTAAAAATAAATAAACCAAAGTATTGTGTCCAACTATAGCTAAAAAAAAAAAAAATTTTTTTTAATTTTATCAAAACTTTAGAATAGTATCAATGCACCAAGTTATTAATAATGATTATTTTTAAATGAAAGGTTTACAGGTGAGCCTTCTCTATACTTTTCCAAATTTTCTGCAATAAACATGTATTATATTTTTGCTTTGCCTCCAACAGTGGTCTCAGGTTTGGACCGACAAACTCACAGAACAAAGAGGATTCAACTTAGCACTAAATTTAATTAGCTTTAAGAAATGATTCAGGAAACACAATATACAGCATCATCATTTATATCAGAAGATCCTATTGTTGAGAGCCACAGCCGAAGGGGCCCGAGCCAGCTGCCAGCAATCCAGCTGCCGGCTGATGATTGGCTCACAGCGGCCCCAGCAACATCTAGCTGATTGGCTCCTCGCCCCAGCAACATCTAGCTGATTGGCTCCTCTGCGGTGATGCTCATTGGACTGTTTCCCTGCCCTTTCAGACCACGGAGCTGCTCATTGGGGGACTTTTTGGCTCTGCCCACGTGACCCAGCCAATCGGCCTCAAGAGCAGGAGGATTGTGGGAGGTGAAAAGAAGCTGGTGGGGGAGAGAGAGGCTTGTGGATAGCCGGTGGTGGCAGTTGAGGCTCTGAGGGGTTTTCCTGAGGAGCTGTGTGGTTTGGTGTGTGGTTCTAAAAATAAAGTTAGTTTCTTTTGACAAGTGGCTCCTGATTGTGCCCAGCCAGACTGCGGCATCCTATAACCACTCAGGAAGTTTTAAAGGACTGCACATAATACACATGGTTGTATAAAGCTGGTGTATATACAGACCACATGCCTATTGTGTTGTCTTGTGCTTTTACTATCAATCCAAAACCAGGGCCTCTATTAGAGACCATGCTGATTCATGTCAAAAGCATTTTTAGGCCCTCCGTTCAATATGACTAAGACTCTGTAGGGTAAGTAAAAGGAAAGGGATAGAGGTTTTGCCTAGTAATTGGTTGGATAATTGCCTACTGTCTATGAATTAAAATGAACAAAGTAATGCACTAGATAACTGGGGACAAATCCAGACCAGTGAGATCTGGATGACAGCTATCTTTCAGGAATAACTAAGATCGGTTCAAAGAAAGAAGAAAATTGATAAAGAAAATATAATGCTTTTGTTGCTGTTAATCATATTGATGAAAACAAAACTGTTGATGCAAATACAAAAGATTGAAACATGACTCCTGACTCTCACCCTACATAAAACTCAACTAAAAATGGATCAAAGACCTGAATTTAAAACCTGAAACCATGAAATTACTAGAAAAAACAGAGGAAACATTTTTAAGATACTGGTATAGGCAATGGCTTTGAGGATATGAACCCAACGCACAGGAAACAAAAATTAAAAATAAACAAATGGGACTGTATTTTTAAAAGTTTATATAGCAAAAAAAAAAAAAATCAACAAAGTAAAAACACAACCTACAGAATGGGAGAAACTATCCATCTAACAAAGGACTAATACCTGGAATATATTACTCAAAATGCTGAACAACAACAAAAAAAAACAAGTAATCAATTAAAAATGAGCAAATGATCTGACACTATCAAAAGAAGAAATACAAACCAGGTGTGGTGACATACAACTGTAATCCCAGAGACATGGGAGGCTGAGGCAGGGAAATTACAAGTTCAAGGCCAGCCTCAGCAACTTAGTGAGGCATATCTCAAAATTAAAAATGTAAAGGACTGGGGATGTAACTCATTGGTAAAATGTCCCTGGTTTGATCCCCAGTACTCCCCCCCTCCACCCCCTGCCAAATGAGGAGGCAAAGTAGAAATATATGGGGAAAAACTGCTCAGTATTACTAGCCATCAGTGCAACACAAATCAAAACAACAATGAGATATCATTTCACTCCAGTCAGAATGGCTATTATCCATCAATCAATAAATAACAAATGCTGGCAAGGATGAACAGAAAAAGGAAATCTCATACACTGTTGGTAGGAATGTAAATTATGGAAAACAGCATTAAACATACTCAAAAAACTAAAAACAGATCTACCACATGATTCATATATCCCACTTCTGGGTGTATATCCAAAGGAAATTAAATCAGCATACAAAAGAAATTCTGCACACCATATTTATTGTGGCATTATTTACAACAGCTAAGATAGGGAATCTACCTAAGTGCCCATCAATGGATGACTGATAAAGAAAATAAAGACTATTATTCAGCCATAAAGAAGATTGTAGTCCTGTCATTTGCAGCAAAATGTATAGTACTAGAGGACATGATATTAAGTGAAATAAGGCAGACACAGAACAATCAGAACCATGTTTTCTTTCACATATGAAAGATGAAAAAAAAAGGGGGTCAATCTGACTGTAGAATAATGATTACTAGAGGTTGAAAGAGGGGAAGATAGATAAAGGGACGATGAATTTGATCAGTGCATGCCATATGCATGTACTAAAATATCACATTGAACCCCATTAACATGTAGTAATACATTAAAATCAAAAATTTAAAAAAACATAAAAATTTAGATTATATATTTTAAAATTGATAGAGAAAATAGCTCTTAATAGTTTAAGAGCAAGGGGAAAGAGAATAAAAGAACAAGTAGTATCAAGGCTGGTATTTTAAGACCAAAACCAATCTATATTATAAACTGAATGCTCTATTAGGACAGAAAGAAACATCTATTAAATCATGATGTCTCTCCCCTGCCATTTTGGGTTAGGACTGGCAAATCAGAGACTAATAATGTAATTTAAAATAAATAAATAAATAAAAGCTTTTAGACAAATACAATCCTGAGGATTTTTTTTTTCCTGATACCAGGAATTGAACCCAGGGGCACTTAACCTCTGAGCCACATCCCCAACCATTTTTTTTTTAAATTTTTTTTAGAGATAGGGTCTCACTGAGTTCCTTAGGGCCTCACTAAATTGCTGAGACTGGCTTTGAACTTGCAGTCCTCCTGCCTCAGCCTCCAGAGCTGCTGGGATTACAGGTGAGCGCCACCACACCTGGCTCTGAGGATTGTTTATAAGTACAGATTCTTTTCAAAATGGTCAAGAAGCAAGTAATTTAATTTTGGACATGGCAAGTTGAGAACATTAACTGAATGAGATCTGATCTGTAAAGTGTTGCACTACTTGATATTCAAATCACACAGAACTTCAGTAGGAAATGTGAATTTAATCATTGTTACCTTACAGAAACAATGTTTCAGCCAGGCATGGTGGCACAGGCCTGTAATCCCATCAGTTTGGGAGGCTGAGGCAGGAGAACTGAGCATTCAAAGCGAGCCTCAGCAATTTAGCGAGGCTCTTCTCAGTGAGACCCTGTCTGTAAATAAAATACAAAAAGTGGCTGGGGATGTGCTCAGTGGTTAAGGGCATCTGGGTTCACTCCCCAGTAAAAAATAAATAAATAGAAAAGAAACAATGTTTCAAACTAAAAAGGGACTAGCATTCTTCGTAGTATAATTATTAGGGAATGGAAAGATGAAAAGTCCAACACTGTGACATCTCTATGGAAAGTAAATGGCTGTTTCATAACACTTGGTTAAAACATGTTTCTTAGTGGCTGAAGTCTAGTTATGACTCCAGGCCACATAGATTCCTGAATTTACTGGGAAATGGTCTTCAATGGTCCTTACTACTGAAAATATCCAATAAAGGGACCTTGTTGAAAATTATAGGAAACAATACTATAAAACTAATGTTTTGTTTGCTAGACATTAATTTAATCTCTCATTCAAAGCTATGTGGTTTACCAGAGTTTGCAGATTCCCTTAAAGAAATTAAAGAAAATTAAACATATCAGTAATGACTACCAAAGTGAAAAGATATTAGGGAAGTTGATCCAAAACTTCTGATTAATGTAATCAACTATGGAAAAATTTGGCCAGAAGCCAGACATAGTGGTACATGTAATCCCAGCTATTTAGGAGGCTGAGACAGGAGAATTCCAGCCTGGGCAACTTAGTGAGACTCTGTCTCAAAATAAAATTTAAAAATAAATAAATAAATAAAAAGGGCTGGGGCTGGGCACGGTGGCACATGCCTGTAATCCCAGCAGCTCAGGAGTTGCTTAGTGCTTCACTGTTGCTGAAGCTGGCTTTGAATTTGTGATCCTCCTAATCTCAGCCTCCCAAACCTTTGGGATTACAGGCGTGCACCACCATGCCTAGCTGTGAAATTTATTAATGTTGATTATTATATTAAAAAACTGAATGAGTACTGTTACCTTTCAACAACTTGTTTATGGATTGTTTTCCATTGTTCCTTGTCTGAGTCCGTTCCTAAGTCAGGTTGCAGAGATTTCAGAGGAACACCAGCAACATTCACTCCACTCCACAAGGGCACTAAAAAAAATGTATTTCAGAATAAATTCTTCTGGCCAATATTGCATGAGTTATTTTAGTTAAGTGTTTTTTTTTTAAGTTAAATTACAATCTTACACCATATATTAAAAAATACATTTCAAATAGACAAAAGAGGGAATTAAAAGAAATAACATTATAAAGTGTTAGAGAAAATATAGTAGAATTGGTAACTGTGTGGGAGAGGAGGCATTTTTAAGCAATATACAAAATGCAGATTCCACAAAAAATAAGGACCAATAAGAAAGATACAATATTATAAGAAATTAGAGGGAAAAGAATAACAAATTAACACTTTTCAATAGTAACAAAGAACTAAGGGGGAATAACTGCCAATCCAGAATCTCATATCCAGTTAAACCATCATTCTGGAATGAGGTAAAACCCAAACACCTTAATATAAACAACACTGACAGGACAGGACACAGTTCAGGAAGAAAAATAAAAATCAGAGGAAGGAGTTAGATGCTGGACATAAAGCAATAAAATAGTAAAAAGAACTAAGGGGGAATAACTGCCAATCCAGAATCTCATATCCAGTTAAACCATCATTCTGGAATGAGGTAAAACCCAAACACCTTAATATAAACAACACTGACAGGACAGGACACAGTTCAGAAAGAAAAATAAAAATCAGAGGAAGGAGTTAGATGCAGGACATAAAGCAATAAAAATCAGCAAATGTACATAAATTAAACCAAACATTGATTATTCAAAAAATAATAATTATAACTAGTTTAGAGGATACAAAAGTAGGATGGAACCAGATAAGAAATTAATAACTACATATATAAAGAAAGATGGTAATCAAACCTAAAGCTTTCCAAGGTTTTTGTATTGTTACAAAGAAAATACCCTAATTGTACACTTTAAAAAATTGTTTTGGTGGGCTGGGGTTGTAGATTAGTGGCAGAGCACTAGCCTAGCATGCATGAGGCACTGGGTTCAATCCTCAGCACCACATAAAAATAAACAAGTAAAATAAAGGCATTCTATCCATCCACAACTACCAAAAAAAATTTTTTTTTAAATTTGTTTTACGGGAGGTTTTTTTTTTTTTTTAAACATTTATTTTTTAATTGTAGTTGGACACAATACCTTTATTTTTGTTTGTTTATTTTTCCCCAGACCCCTACAGCTGGGGTTTTGGCTCAGTGGTAGACAGCTTGCCTGGCAGGTGTGAGGTTCAATTCTCAGCACCACATGTAAATAAATAAATAAAATAAAGGTCCATTGACAACCCCCTCCCAAATTAATTAATTAAATAAAAATTTGTTTTAAATTTGAAAATCACTCCAAATAGAATACTAACTATATTGAAATTAATGCCAGTCAAAAACATTTTTCTAAAAATAAAATTATGGAGACCAGCAAGGTAGAGGGAACTGTGACCACGCACAGAGCAGGCCCAGCGGCCTGCTGAGGGGCAGAGCCGCCCCCCACCCCCCGCGCCTGCCAGGTAGGTGGAACGGTGACCACCAACGGAAAAGGCCCAGTGGCCCAAGGCGGGACAGAGCTTCCAATCACTCCTGCAAGGTAGGCGGGCCTGCGACCCACCGGCAGAAGAGGAGCAGCAGCCTGCTGAGAGGCTGAGCCGCCCCCTCCCCCTGCGCCGGCAAAGTAGAGGGAACTGTGACCACGCACAGAGCAGGCCCAGCGGCCTGCTGAGGGGCAGAGCCGCCCCCCATCCCCCGCGCCAGCCAGGTAAGTGGAAAGGTGACCACCGACAGAAAAGGCCCAGTGGCACGCGGCGGGACAGAGCTTCCAATCACTCCTGCAAGGTAGGCGGGCCTGCAACCCACTGGCAGAAGAGGAGCAGCGGCCTGCTGGGAGGCAGAGCCGCCCCCTCCCCCTGCGCCGGCAAGGTAGAGGGAACTGTGACCACGCACAGAGCAGGCCCAGCGGCCTGCTGAGGGGCAGAGCCGTCCCACACCCCCCGCGCCTGCCAGGTAGGGGAACTGTGACCACCGACAGAAAAGGCCAAGTGGCCCACGGCGAGACAGAGCTTCCAATCACTTCTGCAAGGTAGGCGGGCCTGAGACCCACCGGCAGAAGAGGAGCAGCGGCCTGCTGAGAGGCTGAGCCGCCCCCTCCCCCTGCGCCGGCAAAGTAGAGGGAACTGTGACCACGCACAGAGCAGGCCCAGCGGCCTGCTGAGGGGCAGAGCCGCCCCACACCCCCCGCGCCTGCCAGGTAGGGGAACTGTGACCACTGACAGAAAAGGCCCAGTGGCCCGCGGCGGGACAGAGCTTCCAATCACTCCTGCAAGGTAGGCGGGCCTGCGACCCACCGGCAGAAGAGGAGCAGCGGCCTGCTGAGAGGCAGAGCCGCCCCCTCCCCCCCGCTCCTGCAAGGTAGTCGGAACTGTGACCACCATCAGAACAGGCCAGACCTGCAACCGAGAGACAGAACAGGCCCAGTGGCCTGAGGAAGGGTAGAGCCGCCCCCGCCCCCGCGCCTGCAAGGTAGGCAGAACTGCGACCACTGACAGAACAAGCCTAGCGGCCCGCAGAGGGACAGAGCCGCCGCCTGCGCCTGCAAGGTCGGCGGACCTGCTACCGACCGGCAGAGCAGGCCCAGCGGCCTCCCGGCGTGGTAGGCACATTGCCCCAATTGGAGGAGGGGCAGAGCTGCCGCCCGCGCCTGCGAGGGAGACTTTGCAACTATACAAGACCAATATAAATATATAGGGGGAAAATTCAATAGCACAACAGTTTCACCAAATAGAAAGGAACGCGAACAGTATGAAGAGACAAGGAAAGAAAGGACCACAAGCAATGCAGGTCAACTCAACGTTAGAAGAGGTAATAGCTGCAGCAGATGGAATGTCAGATAAAGAATTCAGGATATACATGCTTCAGATGATCTGGAGTCTCAAGGAAGACATCAGACAGCAAAATCAGACAATGAAAGATCACTTCAACAATGAATTACATAAACAAATCCAAGAAGTAAAAGATCAACTATACAGGGAAATAGAGGTTATAAAAAACAAACAAACAGAAATCCTAGAAATGCAGGAAGCAATAAGCCAACTTAAAAACTCAATTGAGAATACTACCAGCAGAGTAGAACACTTAGAAGACAGAACATCAGACAATGAAGATAAAGTATTTTAACTTGAAAAGAACATAGACAGCTCAGCAAGACTGTTAAGAAACCATGAGCAGAACATCCAAGAAATATGGGATAACATCAAGAGACCAAATTTAAGAGTCATTGGGATACAGGAGGGGACAGAGTTTCAAACCAAAGGAATGAGCAACCTATTCAATGAAATAATACGAGAAAACTTCCCAGACTTGAAGAATGAGACAGAACCCCAAATCCTAGAAGCCTACAGGACGCCGAATGTGCAAAATCATAAGAGACCCACACCTAGACACATTATAATGAAGATGCCCAACATACAGAATAAGGAGAGAATTTTAAAAGCTACAAGAGAAAGGAAGCAGATCACATTTAGGGGTAAGCCAATCAGGATAACAGCTGATCTTTCAACACAGACTCTGAAAGCTAGAAGATCCTGGAATAACATATTTCAAACACTGAAAGAAAATGGGTTCCAACCAAGAATTGTGTTTCCAGGGAAATTAAGCTTCAGGATGGAAGATGAAATTAAAACCTTCCACGATAAACAAAAGTTAAAAGAATTTGCAGCTAGAAAACCATCTCTTCAAAACATCCTTGGCAAAATATTACAGGAAGAGAAAATGGAAAATAACAATGAAAACCAACAGTGGGAGGTAGGACACTAAAGGGGGGAAAATAATCAAAGAGGAAAACAAACTATGTTTAGTAACATAAATAAAAAAAATATGGCTGGAACAACAACCCATATCTCAATAATAACCCTAAATGTTAATGGCTTAAACTCACCAATCAAGAGACACAGGCTAGTAGAATGGATCACAAAACAAGACCCAACAATATGCTGCCTACAGGAGACGCATTTGATAGGAAAAGACATACATAGGCTGAAGGTGAAAGGTTGGGAAAAATCATATCACTCATATGGACTTCGGAAACAAGCAGGAGTATCCATACTCATATCAAATAAAATAGATTTCAAGCCAAAGTTAATCAAAAGGGATAAAGAGGGACACTACATACTGCTCAAGGGAACCATACACCAACAAGACATAACAATCATAAATATATATGCCCCAAACAATGGTGCAGCTATGTTCATCAAACAAACTCTTCTCAAGTTCAAGAGTCTAATAGACCACCATACAATAATCATGGGAGACTTCAACACACCTCTATCACCACTGGACAGATCTTCCAAACAAAAGTTGAATAAGGAAACTATAGAACTCAATAACACAATTAATAACCTAGACTTAATTGACATATATAGAATATACCACCCAACATCAAGCAGTTACACTTTTTTCTCAGCAGCACATGGATCCTTCTCAAAAATAGATCATATATTATGTCACAGGGAAACTCTTAGACAATATAAAGGAGTAGAGATAATACCATGCATCCTATCTGATCATAATGGAATGGAACTGAAAATCAACGATAAAAGAAGGAAGGAAAAAGAATACATCACTTGGAGAATGAACAATAGGTTACTGAATGATCAATGGGTTATAGAAGACATCAAGGAGGAAATTAAAAAATTCTTAGAGATTAATGAAAACACAGACACAACATATCGGAATCTATGGGACACATTGAAAGCAGTTCTAAGAGGAAAATTCATTGCTTGGAGTTCATTCCTTAAAAAAAGAAAAAACCAACAAATAAATGATCTCATACTTCATCTCAAAATCCTAGAAAAAGAAGAGCAAAACAACAGCAAAAGAAGTAGAAGGCAAGAAATAATTAAAATCAGAGCTGAAATTAATGAAATCGAAACAAAAGAAACAATTGAAAAAATTGACAAAACTAAAAGTTGGTTCTTTGAAAAAATAAACAAAATCGACAGACCCTTAGCCATGCTAGCGAAGAGAAGAAGAGAGAGAACTCAAATTACTAACATACGGGATGAAAGAGGCAATATCACAACAGACACTTCAGAAATACAGAAGATAATCAAAAATTATTTTGAATCCTTATACTCCAATAAATTAGAAGATAGTGAAGGCACAGATAAATTTCTTGAGTCATATGATCTGCCCAGATTGAGTCAGGAGGATATAGACAACCTAAACAGACCAATATCAATTGAGGAAATAGAAGAAACCATCAAAAGACTACCAACTAAGAAAAGCCCAGGACCGGATGGGTATACAGCAGAGTTTTACAAAACCTTTAAAGAGGAACTAATACCAATACTTTTCAAGCTACTTCGGGAAATAGAAAAAGAGGGAGAACTTCCAAATTCATTCTACGAGGCCAACATCACCCTGATACCTAAACCAGACAAAGACACTTCAAAGAAAGAAAACTACAGACCAATATCTCTAATGAACCTAGATGCAAAAATCCTCAATAAAATTCTGGCCACTCGGATACAAAAACATATCAAAAAAATTGTGCACCATGATCAAGTAGGATTCATCCCTGGGATGCAAGGCTGGTTCAATATAAGGAAATCAATAAATGTTATTCACCACATCAATAGACTTAAAAATAAGAACCATATAATCATCTCGAGAGATGCGGAAAAAGCATTCGACAAAGTACAGCATCCCTTTATGTTCAAAACTCTAGAAAAACTAGGGATAACAGGAACATACCTCAATATTGTAAAAGCAATCTATGCTAAGCCTCAGGCTAGCATCATTCTAAATGGAGAAAAATTGAAGGCATTCCCTCTAAAATCTGGAACAAGACAGGGATGCCCTCTCTCACCACTTCTGTTCAACATAGTTCTCGAAACACTGGCCAGAGCAATTAGACAGACGAAAGAAATTAAAGGCATAAAAATAGGAAAAGAAGAACTTAAATTATCACTATTTGCAGATGACATGATTCTATACCTAGCAGACCCAAAAGGGTCTACAAAGAAACTATTAGAGCTAATAAATGAATTCAGCAAAGTGGCAGGATATAAAATCAACACGCATAAATCAAAGGCATTCCTGTATATCAGCGACAAATCCTCTGAAATGGAAATGAGGACAACCACTCCATTCACAATATCTTCAAAAAAAATAAAATACTTGGGAATCAACCTAACAAAAGAGGTGAAAGACTTATACAATGAAAACTACAGAACCCTAAAGAGAGAAATAGAAGAAGATCTTAGAAGATGGAAAAATATACCCTGTTCATGGATAGGCAGAATTAACATTATCAAAATGGTGATATTACCAAAAGTTCTCTATAGGTTTAATGCAATGCCAATCAAAATCCCAACGGCATTTCTTGTAGAAATAGAGAAAGCAATCATGAAATTCATATGGAAAAATAAAAGACCCAGAATAGCAAAAACAATGCTAAGCAGGAAGTGTGAATCAGGCGGTATAGCGATACCAGACTTCAAACTATACTACAGAGCAATAGTAACAAAAACAGCATGGTACTGGTACCAAAACAGGCGGGTGGACCAATGGTACAGAATAGAGGACACAGAAACCAATCCACAAAACTACAACTACCTTATATTTGATAAAGGGGCTAAAAGCATGCAATGGAGGAAGGATAGCATCTTCAACAAATGGTGCTGGGAAAACTGGAAATCCATATGCAACAAAATGAAACTGAATCCCTTTCTCTCGCCATGCACAAAAGTGAATTCAAAATGGATCAAGGAGCTTGATATCAAATCAGAGACACACCGTCTGATAGAAGAAAAAGTTGGCTACGATCTACATACTGTGGGGTTGGGCTCCAAATTCCTCAATAGGACACCCATAGCACAAAAGTTAATAACTAGAATCAACAAATGGGACTTACTCAAACTAAAAAGTTTTTTCTCAGCAAAAGATACAATAAGAGAGGTAAATAGAGAGCCTACATCCTGGGAACAAATCTTTACTCCTCACACTTCAGATAGAGCCCTAATATCCAGAGTATACAAAGAACTCAAAAAATTAGACAATAAGAGAACAAACAACCCAATCAACAAATGGGCCAAGGACCTGAACAGACACTTCTCAGAGGAGGACATACAATCAATCAACAAGTACATGAAAAAATGCTCACCATCTCTAGCAGTCAGAGAAATGCAAATCAAAACCACCCTAAGATACCATCTCACTCCAGTTAGATTGGCAGCCATTATGAAGTCAAACAACAACAAGTGCTGGCGAGGATGTGGGGAAAAGGGTACACTTGTACATTGCTGGTGGGACTGCAAATTGGTGCAGCCAATTTGGAAAGCAGTATGGAGATTTCTTGGAAAGCTGGGAATGGAGCCACCATTTGACCCAGCTATTCCCCTAAAGACCTAAAAAGAGCATGCTACAGGGACACTGCTACATCGATGTTCATAGCAGCACAATTCACAATAGCTAGACTGTGGAACCAACCTAGATGCCCTTCAATGGATGAATGGATAAAAAAAATGTGGCATTTATACACAATGGAGTATTACTCTGCATTAAAAAATGACAAAATCATAGAATTTACAGGGAAATGGATGGCATTAGAGCAGATTATGCTAAGTGAAGCTAGCCAATCCCTAAAAAACAAATGCCAAATGTTTTCTTTGATATAAGGAGAGTAACTAAGAACAGAGTAGGGTCGAAGAGCATGAGAAGAAGATTAACATTAAGCAGGGATGAGAGGTGGGAGGGAAAGGGAGAGAGAAGGGAAAATGCATGGAAATGGAAGGAGACCCTCAGAGTTATACAAAAGTACATACAAGAGGAAGTGAGGGGAAGGGGAAAAATAATACAAGGGGGACAAACGAATGTCAGTAGAGGGGGCAGAGAGAGAAGAGGGGAGGGGAGGGGAGGGGAGGGGGGATAGTAGAGGATAGGAAAGGCAGCAGAATACAACAGACACTAGTATGGCAATATGTAAATCAATGGATGTGCAACTGATGTGATTCTGCAATCTGTATATGGGGTAAAAATGGGAGCTCATAACCCACTTGAATCAAATTGTGAAATATGATATATCAAGAACTATGTAATGTTTTGAACAGCCAACAATAAAAAATTAAAAAAATAATAATAAAATAAAATTATGGAATATTAAGTGTGAGATATTAAGATATTTCTGATAAAACTATCTTTTAATGGCCTCTTCAGGAAGAAGAGCTGAGTTATGAGTTAGAATAATAAACACAGGCAACAGAGTCAGATTAAGGAATTGGACTAAGAAGTATCTGTCCAACTCAAATAAAAACTATTTATTATAATTCTTGGAGTATAAAGAAAAGAGAACACTTTTTTTTTTTTTTTTTGAGATAGGGTTTCACTATATTGTCCAAGCTAGCATCAAAGGATTTTTCTGCTCAGCCTCCCAGGTGGTTGGAACTAGGTACATTAAATATTTTGACTAAACAACTGAATGAACAAATGATCCCTGTTTTCAGTAGGTTCACTGTAATTTTGAAAAAAACAGATTTATACATATGATACAATTAGAGAATAGTGTAAGAAGTACAATGTTGTAACTATGTATCAGAGATTAAAGGTTTAAATTCAGAAGAGAGGTTGGTGGTGCCTTAATAGTTAAAGTCAATATTGTTTCAATTATATGAAAAATCCAGAATAAACAAATCTATAGAGGCAGAAAGCAGACTGGTGGTTGCCTGGGGCTGGGGGTAAGAACAAGGGCTTCTTTTCCTAATAATGAAAATATTCTGCAATTATATTATAGTGATGGCTATGTAACTCTGCAAATATACTAATTATCAGTGAATTGTACATCTTTAATGAGTAAATTTTATAATATGTGAATTATATCTTAATAAAGATGTTGAAAAGTCACAATAAATTAAAATGCTCCAGAGAAGACAAATATTCAGATTGATTTTAAAAACCGCTATATATTTCATGTGTAAGATATAGAAAATGACAAACCCCAAAATAGTGTGGCCTGGGAAGAGGAAGTGAGGAAGAAGGCCAAACATCCATAACATTGATCCTTCCCCAAGACAAGCCCTGGGAAGGAGATATCCATCAAGCCTAAAATGGCAGTCTTTTGGAAGAAGCCAAAATCCTTCCACAAATAAATTCTTTCCCAGTGATAGTACAATGGGACCCTGAAGGGGAAAAGATAAGCACTGAACACTGACCCAGTAAAACAAGTTTGCCCAGTAAAAACAAGTTTCAAACTCTCATAACCTGTTTCCTGAGTGCCCAAACTGACACACACTGTCAATAATAAAGTCACCTCTCAGTGTAGCATATATAAGCACAGATTCTTCCTTTAGCCAGGGGCTCATTTTCCATCAGGAAAGTGTGTCTGTCCACCAGATGATGATTCCACTGCTGAATAAAAGGCATAGCTGATCCACGAAGTCTGCCCCCATCCCAGTTATTTGTACTTTCATTATGGAGCTGAAACCATTTTGGTTATTTTTGCTTACATCAAAAAGACTATTTTGTGAGCAGTAAAACAACAAAACAAAATATGGAAAGAAAAGGAACATGAAAAAGATGGCTGACTGGAGGAACACAATGCTTGCCCCCATGCTACCCACACTCAAAGGACAACAAAGGAATAAACAACTATATTCTGAGCATATGTGGGGAGCACTGGAGTACAGCAAAGAGTGCTGGAGCACACAGACTCAGGATCAGGACATAAAATAGGAACAAGATGATCTACTTCTGCAGCTATGTTTCCCTAGTCATGAATAGCTCAGAACCAAGAGAGACTTCCTCTGGAGTGAAAAAGGCAAACAAGAGGCACCTAAGGACACCCACAATCTTTGCTGTTGGAGAATCCTGTAGTCTCACAATCCCTGAACCCAGTGGAGAGAGCTGCCTGTGGCGGACAAAATTCACTGTTCTTTCAAAGGAGCCCAACATTGCCACCTCCAGCCCCTACCCTCACCCCTGGAACCAAGGCTACTGCTGTATGGTGTCATTTTAAGACTAGAGCCATGATACAGGACATCTTGCACTGGGAGCCATAGTTCATCATATCATCCCATCCTCAAGGCTCCAGTGCCACTGTACTATGCTCACACTGGTAGGTATAGCACCCCGACTCCAGATGTACAGAATCTAGGCCCCGAAAAATAGCTATGTTCCCTGTATTAGAGCCCAGACAGCCCCTCATACCCTTGATCTTGTAGTGATCTCATTCCCAGTGCAGACTAAGCCACAGGCCACCTGGTAGAGACCAGTTAGCCTCCAACCCAGCCCCTCAAATGGAGGTCATTCTTGAACAGCCCTTGTCTACACACACTGTATAGTGCCCCTGCCCCCATCCCTAGTGGGGAGGCCACACTCAACTTAGATAGCTGCAGACTCCTGCTGCCTTGGCCACCAAGGCACTCATAGGCATCAATGATATTGATTAGAGTTGAAGAAACTGTTCAGAAACTATACACCCTACCCAACTGACATATTAGCAATCCCTGGGACATATTAGGAAAGGTAAAAATATTTCCCAAGAAAAGTCACTCCATAAAATCTAAAAAGATGACCACTCTACCAGATGTATAGATATCAGTGCAGGGACACTCTACCAGATGTATAGATAACAGTGCAGGGACACAATAAACATGAAAAAACACAAGGAAACATGACACTGCCAAAGAATCACAATAACTCTCAGTAACTAACCCCAGAGAAAGGAAAATTCACTAATTACTTGGAAAGAAATTCAGAATAATGATCCTAAGGGAAAATCAGTAAGAAGAAACAGGCAATTCAATGAAATGAGGAAAATAATTTATGATCTGAAAGAAAGTTCAACCAGAAGATAAATATCATTAAAAGAGAGAGAAAGATAGAGAGAATTTTTTTTATTTAGTTATACTTTGGCACAATACCTTTATTTTGTTTATTTTTATGTGGTGCTGAGGATCAAACCCTGCGCTTCGCGCGTGCTAGACAAGCACTCTACCACTGAGCCACAACCCCAGCCCCAGAGAGAGAATTTTAAAAACTGCAAGAGGAAATTATTAAGTTATATGTAATTCCCCACTAAGCTAATAGCAGATTTCTTAGAAGAAATTTTTCAGGTCAATAGAGAATGGAATAATATATTCAGAAGGCTAAAAGAGAAAAACTGTAAGCCAAGAACATTTTATCTATCAAAGCTCTTCTTCAGAAATAAAAAAGATAAAAAATCTTTCCCATAATAAGCAACAGATGAGGGAACTCATCACCTCTAGACTAGTCTTACAAGAAATGCTGAAGGACTTGCTTCTACTAGTAATAACAATTACTATCATGAAAATATAAAACTCACTTGTAGAGGTAAATTCATGATCAGATTCAGAATATGCCATTACTGTAATGGTGATACACAAACTTTCAAATCTCTAACTAGGAAGATTAAAAATCAAAATGAACAATGATGGGCTGGGGATGTGGCTCAAGCGGTAGTGCGCTCCCCTGGCATGTGTGCGGCCCGGGTTCGATCCTCAGCACCACATACAAACAAAGATGTTGTGTCTGCCGAAATCTAAAAAATTAATATTAAAATTCTCTCTCTCTCTCTCTCTCTTTAAAAAAATGAACAATGATAACCATAACTACAAAATGTTAAAGAAAACATATAAAGAAGGAAATCGAGGTAATGAAATATAAATTAGTATATCCATTATGGAAAACTACCTGGAGGTGCCTCAAAAAATTAAAATTATAATTGGCATACAGTCCAGCAATCCCACTACTGGGCCTATAGTATATCCAAAAGAAATGAATCACAAGCATACTCAAGAAATAGCTTGACTGTAACGGATATCGACACAGGGACACAACAATAAACTTATGTTTATTGCAGTACTACTTACAGTAGCCAAGATTTGGAAATATCCAAGAACTGATGAATAGATTTTTTAAAAATGGAAGATACACATGGATACACACACTAGAATAGTATTCACTCCCAAAAAAAGATGAGATTCTAGGATGGGGTCATAGCTAGTAATCCATGCTTACCTGGCATGTGTGAGGTACTGGGTTCAATTCTCAGCACCACAAATAAATAAATAAAAGTCCATCAACAACTAAAAAAATGGCTTTTTTTAAAAAATAAGATTCTGTCATTTTCAAAATCATGGATGGAACTAGAGGACATAACAATAAGCAAAATCAGCCAGACACAGGAAGACAAAAGCAGTATTATTTCACTTAGATGTGGAATCTAAAAATGTTAACAGCATAGAAGAATACAACAGTTATTACCAGAGACTGGAAAGGAGAAAAGGAAAAGGAGGTTCATGGGTACAAAGTTATGATAGGATTAAGTACTAGTGCTCTATTGAACATTGAGGCAACTATAGTTAACAATAATGTACTGTCAATTCCAATAGCCAAAAAAAAAGTTTTGGAATGCTATCATCACAAAGAAATTACAAATTTATAGGTGATATATAATGCTAATTATCCTGATTTGATCATTACATAATTAATATTTATCAATTCATCACATTGTACCCTCTAAATATGTATAATTGTTATTTCAACTAAACATTTTTTTAAAAAGTAAAATAAAGAAATAGAAAAAGATACACCAGGAAAATAGCAATAAAATAAAGGTTATGCAACTATATAAACATCAGAAAAACAGATTTTGAAAAAAATAAGCATTATTAAAGATAATAAAGATAGTCATAGAATAACAATAGATTTATACCTACCACTAGAATCACCATGTTCTCCAATAATCCAACCATGGCAGCTTGTGGGATGGACACCCAATTTTTCTCCAATGAGGTAACGGAAACGGGCAGAGTCTAGATTGCATCCACTTCCAATTACACGACTTGCAGGTAAACCACTTATCTTCCAGACCACATATGTCAAGATATCCACTGGGGAGAACAATTCATGTTAGAGAAAGAATCATAGTAACTTCTTTTTTTAAAGATATTTTTTAAGTTATACATTGACACAATATCTTTATTTTGTTTATTTATTTTTATGTGATGCTGAGAATCAAACCCAGGGTCTCTCACGTGTGAGGCAAGCGCTCTACCACTGAGCCACAACCCCAGCCCCTAGTAACTTCTTTTTACAATTTGCTTTTCTGGATAGAGAGATACATTATCTTGGAGTCAAATACAGAGTCATTAGAGTTCAATGTGAAGAAATTTAACAAGATATAGTTTTTAAAATGTTAAATTGTTTTCTACAAGAATTTTAAAATGCAAAAATCCTCTTTTGAGATACCAAATATGTATGTCTGCACATCTAATAATCAGTATATCTAGCTGGGAAGAGTAAGCAACTCAGTGAGACCCTATCTCTAAATAAAATACAAAATAGGGCTGGGATGTGGCTCAGTGGTCAAGTGCCCTTAAGTTCAACCCTGGTACCCCCAACAAAAATATTGTGAGGCACACAAAGAAACACAGGAGAAATGAATAACCTACAGAAACTATCCCAGAGGAAATCCAGACAAAGATTTACTTGGCAAATACTTTAAATGACTATTTAAAATATGCTTAAAGGGCTAAAGGAATGCATGTTTAAAGATCTAAAGGGAAAAAATCCAAGGAAACATGAGAACATTTTCTCACCAAATAGAGAATATCAATAAGGAGAAATTATGAAAAGGAAAAGGAACAAATGAAAATTCACAAGAACAGCTCAACAGCAGAATGAAAAATCAAAATAAAGAATCAGTGACTCAAAGATGGGTAAACTGAAATATTACAGTCTGAAAAACAGAAAGGAAAAAGAACAAAGAACCAAAATTGCACAATATTGTGAACATACTATATGCCATTGAATTGTACACTTTAATTAATTGCATGTTATGTGGATTTCACTTCAGTTTTTTTAAATTGTAGTCAGACACAACACCTTTATTTTTTATTTATTTATTTTTAGTAGTGCTGAGGATCAAACCCAGAGCCTCGCACATGCTAGGCAAGAGCTCTACTGCTGAGCCACAACCCCAGCCCTTCACTTCAATTTTTAAAAATGAAGAAAAATGAACAGCACTTAAGAGATTTCTGGGACAGTAGCAAGAGTACCAACATACACATTATGTGGCAGAACTTTTCCTTCAAAAATGAAGATGGTGAGGCTAAAATTAAAAAGACCAACAATACCTAATATTGGCAAGGATGCAAAGCAATTAGAACTCTCTTACAGTACTGGTGGGAATATAAATAGGAACAACCATTTTGAAAAACTCTTTGATAGTTTCTAATAATTAAACTTACACTAACCCCATAACCCACCCATGATTTCCCCAGGTACTTACCCAAAGAAATGAAGGCATATGACCAGGTAAATACTTACATACAAATGTTCATATTAGTTTTATTCATAATAGCTGCAAACTAAGTATCTATCAACAGGTGAAATGAGTATTTAAAATGTATAAACAAAAGAATACTTGTCAGCAAAAAAAGGGAACAAATCACTGGTATACCCAACAACATGAATGAATCCCAAAATAGTCATGTTGGGTGGAAGGAGAAAAGATTAAGTCACTACGATTCTAAGTATATAAAATTCCAGGAAATGAGGCCAGACATGGAATGAGAGATGAAATGCAAAGGAGCACAAAAGAATTTTCAAATAACAGAAATGTTCTGAATCTTGATTACAGTGGTGCATAACTGATTATATCTAACAAAATTTCCTGCACTGGCTGGGGATGTAACTCTGTGGTAGAGTCCTTGCCTAGCATATGCCAAGTCCTGGATTTTATCCCCAGAACCATGCCACGCCCTTGATAAAAAATGTCATTGTGATGTATACTTTCATTGCATGAGTGCAGTTTATTATACATAAATGTTACCTCAACGAAGTTTCAAAAAGAAGGAATGGTATGAACAATCATCCTTATCAGTAAAAGAAAGGAGGAAATACTCACCTGGGTTTGAAACAATAAGCATTTTACAATCAGGACTATAACGGACTATAGAAGGAATGATTGATTTCATGATAGTCACATTACGTTGGACCAGATCAAGGCGACTTTCTCCTTCTTTCTGCCTTGCACCTGCTGTGACAATAACTAATTTGGAGTTTTCAGATACCTTGTAATCTAAAACAGAAACAACAGTATTTGGATCAAGATTGCCATAATTATTGTGCCTTAACTCTTCAAGTCTATCATCTGCTCTTGGTATTAAAGTATGAGTCTACCTTCATGTCTGGCATTTACAAATCGAGACTTTCTATGCAGTAACATGTATAAACTGAAGGAAGTCTTGTCATTACTGTTTGCCAATTTCCACACAGACACCTCCAAATATTTTATAATAAAAGAAGTTACCATCCTTTTTAGCCTACATTCCCAGATGATATTAAGGCACAAAGCAATAAGTCAGATCTCTGGCTTCTTAGAAACACCATAATGAGCTGAGTGTGGTGGTGCATGCCTGTAAAATCAGCAGCTGGGGAGGCTAAGGCAGGATAGAAGGATTTTTATTTCAAAGCTAGTCTCAGCAACTTAATGAGGACCTAAGCAACTCAACAAAACTCTGTCACTAAATAAAATGTATATTAAAAAGGGGGGGGGGGGGGGCTGGGGATTTGGCTCAGTGCTTAAGTGCCCCTGGGCTTAATACTGAGTAACAACAACAGAAAAAGCCCCAAAACAAACAAACTCCACAATGAATCAGAAGGTTAGAACTCTGAGAGTTCAAAGCATATATTTATGTATATGCTTTAGAATTCTAAAGGCCAGAATATATTTACATCAAATTATTTGTTTGGGACTTTATTTCAGACCATGAACAAGTACTTAAAACAATCTTACAAATGTTTCACTTATTGAATCCAATACCAATGTGATATAATGCTTATTTATTATAATAGTCAAGTACTTTTTCAATTACCAATTCCTCTGCTAAGCATCTCTTAATCATATAATTCACAATCTCTTTAATTGGGAAGGGGTATATATTCCCCAAAGATAAACTTAAAATAACCCTTTTTACTCTAAACTTTTTAAATTTGGATTCATCAGGGCTTAGTGCTGCGGAAAGGCATATGTGTCCAAAAAATGTACATAAGCCCAAGGTACTTTGGAAGGATATTCTAACAGGACAATGGAAAGGTCCTGACTCAGTAATTGTCTAGAGTCGGGGGTCTGTTTGTGTGTTTCCACAGCGGCCCCAGCAAACTTCTAGCTGCCAACTGATTGGCTCCTCTGCGGTGATGCTAATTGGGCTGTTTCCCCACCCTTTCAGACCACGGAGCTGCTCATTGGGGGACTTTTTTTTTTATGCCAATATAGTAGCTTTATTTTCAAAACATGAAATTTCAATGCATATTGAACATTCAATGTATAACCCACTCTTAGGAATTTACTCAGAAGATACACTTTCAACAATACAAAACTGCATAAACATAACATTATGCATTGCTATATATATTTTTAGTTCTGTTGGGAACAACCTAAAGGTCTTTATCTAGAAGATTGATTTGATATAATAAGCCATTGTATAACCACACAATAGATAAAGAATTTTTATAGTACTTCAGGTAAATGGATGGAACTAGAGAATATCATACTAAGTGAAATAAGCCGATCCCAAAAACCCAAAAGCCCAGTGTTTTCTCTGGTAAGTGGATGCTGATCCATAGTGGGGGAGGAAGATAGGGGAAGAATGAAGGAACTTTGGTTTGTGTAAAGGGGAGTGAAGGGAGGGGTAGGGTTGTGGGGATGGGAAGGATGGTAGAAAGAGACAGACATTATTATCCTTATACATGATGATTACATTAGTGGAGTAACTCTGAACCATGTACAGCCAGAGCAATAAGAAGTTGTGCTCCATTTGTGTACTATATGTCAAAATGGATTATACTGTAAAATAAATTTTAAAAAACTAAATATTTTCTAATTTCCAGTGCAACATTTTCTTGAATTAATGTATTATCCAGATGAACTGTGCAACTTAATTTGTAAACTTTAAGTGCTATTTAGTTATTTTTCTATCATTGAGCCTTAATATAATTCTAAGAGATCAAAAAATATATACTACATAACTTCAGTTCTTTGAAATTCATTGAAAATTGCTTTGTTGTACTCTATGGTTCATTTTGGCTAATGTTATATATTCACTTGGAAAGAATGTATATTATTTATTTGCACAGATTTTATAGTTGTTTGTGGTGGAAAAGTTAATTACCAAATCAGCTATTCTGTCATTCTCAATACTAGAATTCAGTGAAAATTCTAGAATCCTTGCATCTACATTCTTACCATTTTTCCCTGAGTACAGGTAAAAAGTTAGGAAATAGCGTTTGAAGGGTCTAAATAATTGATTTTTTTGCTCCTCACAAATTAGGTTTATTTATGCCTGGGAGTCTTTTGTAATTTGCAAGAGCTATTATTAACATTCTCTCCAGCAGAAAAGCAATTATGTTTCTACTTCAAATTTCTAAAAACATTTATAAGAAAGGGAACTGTCAGTAGATATTCCAAATTATTTTCCTTACACATCAACATTACACTCAAGGCATCATCCTAGTTATGTAACACTTGTTTATTTAGCTTCTCACACGTCTGTTTTGCTTCCCCAACTATATTAGGAGTAGTCTGAGGGCAGAGACTATGATGTGCATGTCTTTACATCTCTCTTGGGATCTAACATGTTCTATCATGCACAATAAATGTTCATTAATCAAAAAAAAAAGAATTTTTTAAAGCATTTATTGCCTATAGTTTTCAAATAGGTATTATAACACCATATTATCTTCCAATGGCTATGTCTTAAACCCCTAACTTGATCATAAGCTCCACAATAGGTTCTGAGCTCATATTTCACTCTTCCTTCTACAAATATCTTAGCACCTTCTGTTTCCAGCACATGGACTCATTCATTGTACATATAATTAACACTGAAATAATCAATGATATTCCACTGCTGTCTTACAGTAGAGCTCATAAAATGTGTTTCCAAGGGCTGTGGTTATGGCTCAGAGAGTGCTCGCCTACCATGTGTGAAGCCCTGGATTCGATCCTCAGCACCACATATGAATAAATAAAAATATTTTTAAAAAGATGTGTTTCCAAAATGTTCTACTGTAAATCATTCATATAGAAGAGTGTATAAGAAATATATTAAAATTATTTTTAAATATTAAAAGTTAACCACAAGAATTGATAGAACACTGCCAAACCCTTGAAAGCCCCTGTGTACTCCTTATAGATTACATCAACATCCTTCATATTTGGAGGTTACCAACTCTTTGGACTGTTGGAAATCATAACCTTACCTTTAAAAAAATAGCTTTAGTCACCTATGCATATTTAAATATTAGTTTTAGCAGTTTTTGAACCATATACATTCCTTTAGCTAACATCCACATTAATGTCCTGTAGTTCATTTATTTGCATTGCTACATAATCTTACAAAGCAAGCTATAAATTAAACCATAATACATTCTTGTATATGTATCCTAGTGTAAATGTGCACCTAGGAGTGCAATTTCTGGGTTTTATGTTCAGCTTCTCCAGGTAATGAGGAACTTTTTAAAAAAAAAAAGTTTTACTGGGTTGGGGATGTGGCTCAAGCAGTAGCGCGCTCGCCTGGCATGCGTGCGGCCCGGGTTCAATCCTCAGCACCACATACAAACAAAGATGTTGTGTCTGCCGAAAACTAAAAAAAAATAAAAATATTAAAAAAAAAAAAGTTTTACTATGACACTTCAACATGCCATGTTTGAGAGCACCTATTGTTCCACCTTCTAACAGTGTTATCACACATTTGTCAATATAATTGGTGTATAATCATATATTGATATGATTTTTATCTTCCTTTCCTTGTTTACTAATGAGATTGTCTTTTCCTAGATTTATAGGCCATTTGACTCTCTCCTTTTGTAAAATATTCAAGTCATTCCCTGTTTTCTATTGGGCTATGTGTATTGATCTTTTTTCCTTTTTATTAGTTCATTATAATTACACATAACATAGGGATTTGTTATTACATATTTGTATGTACACACCACATAACAGTACATGTACATTCATCTTTTTTTAAGGGGGGGTATCAGAGATTGAACCCAGGGCACTTGACCACTGAGCAACATCCTCAGCCCTTTTTTGTATTTTATTTAGAGATGGGGTCTCACTGAGTTAGACGGGGCATAACTAAATTGCTGAGGCTGGCTTTGAATTCTCAGTCCTCCTGCCTTAGCCTCTCAAGCTACTGGGATTACAGGGGTGCACCACCATCCCCGGCTGTATTTATCTTATGAATACAAATATTTTTTTATTCTGAACACTATTCCTTTGTCAGTTATGATTCAAATATCTTGTCTCAGTTTTCCACTCTTTTTATAGTGTATTTTTGTAAACACAAACTCTTAATTTTCTTCACTGTTTATGCTTTTTGTTTCTTTGTGTTTAAGAAATTCTTCCATACTCTGAGGTCATAAAGATATTATTGTCTGAGCAGAAAGTTTGCTTTTCATGTTTTGATCTTAAACTAAATTGGATTTGATTTTTGTGGGAGGTATCAGGTATGGGTTTTTCTTTCTTTCTTTCCATAAAGATAGGTATTACCATAACTAAAATTTCATAAATTCATAAATTTCTGATTTATTAAATAATATTGGTGTTATAGCCAATATTTTGTCTATGCACTTAATTAGTGTAATTTTATGAGTCCTGATATATGGTAAAGCAGTTCCTATGACCTTGTTTTTGAAGAGAGTCTTTTTGTTGGGTTGTGTTTTTTTGTTTGCTTGTTTTCTCCAAGAATTAGGGTCTTGCTATGTCACCCAGGCTCCTCTGGAACTCCTAGGCTCAAGTGATCCTCCTGCTTCAGCCTCCCGAGTAAGTAACTGGGACTACAGAAGTACCACACTGTGCGTAGTTTCTCTGACAATTTTTACAATCCTTTCTTTTCCTTTAGTATTGCCTAATTCCTTAACAATGTGTCCACCTAGGGATTTCTTTTTTTTTTAATATATTATTTTAGTTGTTGATGGACCTTTATTTGTTTATATGTGATGCTGAGAATTGAACCCAGTGTGTCACACATGGTAGGCAAGCACTCCATCACTAAGCCACAACCCCAGCCCACTAGGGATATCTTCAAATTTTTCCTCTGTTTCATTCACTTTTCTAATTAGACATACATTACAGTTTGTCATTCTATCCTCCATGGTTTCTGTGTGTGTGTGTTTGCTGGGAACTGAACCCAGGGCTTCAAGCATGCTAGTCAATCACTCTACCAACTAAATTACATACCCAGTCCAACTATCCTCTATGATTCTTAATCTGTCGTACCATCTAGTTCTTACTGATTTCTGAGTAACTGTTTTGTATTTACTATTTCTCTCTTCAAATGTGTCTATCATGCAGTTTTTAATTTCATTATATTTCACACTTAGAAGTTACATTTGGTTATTTTTAAAATCTGTTTTTTATTTTTTAAAGTTGTAGATGGACACGATACCTTTATTTATTTATATGTGGTGCTGAGGATCAAACCCAGTGCCTCACACACATGAGGCAAACACTCTAACACTGAACTACAACCCTAGCCCCTTAAATCTGTTTTTATACTTTCCTGTATCATGCTATCTTCAAGTTGGTCCTTTAATTCTTTAAATAATCATATTTTATAATTTATGTTTGATAATCTGGAAATCTACAGTAACTGTTCTTGTCATCCCTAATGGTTCTTCTTCATGAATTTTCTTATAGATTTAATTATTCCTACTGTGAGATATTCATTTTTCCTAGAACTTTATTTGTGGAAGAACTGGCTTGCTGTTCCAAATTAGTAACAGTCATCATCTTCTATTAAAGTGTCTAAGAAACAACTTCACTTCCATGGTTCCCATTAAGTAGGGAGAAGTAAATTCTTTCTAAGTCATCCTTACATTAAGGATACACACAGTTCAGGAATTAGTAAATGATGATGGCTACCAGCCAGTCATATCTGGCCCATCACTTGTTTTGTACATACATTTTCATTAGAACATAGCAATAGGGGCTTAGGTTGTAGCTCAGTGGTACAGCATTTGCCTGGCATGTGTGAGGCACTGGGTTTGATTCTCAGCACCATATAAAAATAATTAATAATGTGTCCAATCTAAAACTAAAAAAAATATTTTTTTAAAAAAAAAGAACATAGCAGGGCTGGGGATGTGGCTCAAGCGGTAGCGCGCTCGCCTGGCATGCGTGTGGCTCGGGTTCGATCCTCAGCACCACATACAAACAAAGATGTTGTGTCTGCCGAAATCTAAAAAATTAATATTAAAAATTCTCTCTCTCTCTAAAAAAATAAAATAAAATAAATTTTTAAAAACACCATTATTTCAAAAAAAAAAGAACGTAGCAATAGCCACTTGCTTATTTATTATCTATGATCATTTTTGCATTACAACAGCAGAGGTGAATAGTTGAGACACAGACCATATAGCTGACAAAGCCTAAACTATTTACTGTCTGGCTCTTTACATAAAAAGTTACTGACTGGGTGTGGCAGTGCATACCTATTATTTCAGCTAATCAGGAGGCTGAGATAGGAGAATCACACATTTGAGGCCAATATCAGCAATTTAGTGAGACGATGTCTCAAAATAAAAACAAAAAGAACTGGGGGTATAGCTCAGTGGCAAAGTTTCCCTGGGTTCAATCCCAATACCCCCCCCCCCCCAAAAAAAAGGAAGGAAGGAAGAAAAGAAAAAGAAAAAATTTACAGATACATGGTGTAATCCATCAGGGTCCCAGACTTTTGGGGTAATCTCCTATTCAACTCCTCTGACCTCCTCTATCCTGAGACAGTGAAAATCAAAATTGGTGTTTACTAGGTTTGGCTAATGCTATCAGGGTGAAAACTAGCTAGAGTGCTCTGCTTAACTCTCTCTGCCTGTTCTGTAAACATGTCACTATGTTAAGTAACCTGGTATTTCCTTAAGGATTGATAAATTTTTCTCTCATAATTATGCAGAAGTTTTTTTGTTTGATATTGGGGCTTGAACTCAGGAGCACTCAACCACTGATCCACATTCCCAGCCCTATTTTGTATTTTATTTAGAGATAGGCTCCCACTGAGTTGCTAAGCACCTTGCTGCTGCTGAGACTGGCTTGAATTTACAATTCTCCTGACTCAGCCTCTGGAGCCGCTGGGATTACAGGTGTGTGCCACCACACCTAGCTCTGTTATATTATTCTTAATCTCATTTTTCATGTCAACTGTTTGATGATAAATTAAACCTAAAAGTATTTCTATGAAAATTAAATTGAATGCTTTGGAGAGACATATTAAAAGCACATTGCTCAAAAACTATCCTTTCAGGTATAAAATATTAAAATGTAGAAAAATCATAAAAGTTTTGTAGAGTTTTATAACTTTATTGCTTTAAGAGTATCTTTAAATTTCTTTTAGTACTTCAAAAAAAATCAAATTGATCATTATTGGTGGGCTTTAAGAAAGACACCACAACTGGACCTGGTGGCACAATCCTGTAATCCCAGTGATTCAGAAGGCTGAGGCAAGATGATCACAAGTTCAAGGCCAGCCTCAGCAACTTAGGGAAGCCCTAAAGCAACTTACTGAGACTCTTGTCTCAAAATTTAAAAAATATATAAAAGGGATGGGGACATGGTTCTATGGTGAAGTGCCCTGGGATGGGGGACATGTGTGAGAAAGGCACTGCAAAACTTTAATCAACTGAGTCATACTGAAAGGCCTTATCCTACAATTAGAAAATTAGCAAATGAACTTCTAAATAAATTTATATATTTTGGGTCAATATAATAAAATGATTATGATGGGTTGTTTCTTACATTTTAAATTAAGTTGCTAGTAGAGAGTAATCTGTTAAATCACATTACCAAGGAGTGTACTATTCACTCTGATATATAATAAAATAATTTTTCCCCAATACTCTGAGGTTTTTTAGTTGGTCAACACATGATGTTAATGGTAATGGGGCCAAGTTCTCCACTTTCTATATTCTATGGGCTGATGCTATACCTTCATATTTGGTCCTCTATAAACACAGAAAGAAACATGTGAGAATATGTAACAATTCCCATCATTATGTACTACAATGCACAAATAAAAATTTTGGAAAGAAAAAAAACCCATCAGTTTATTTTGGGCTTCAGCCTACTCAAGAAAAAAAGAAAAGACAACCAGGTGGAAAATATGAAGAAATACATCAATAATATTGCAAAAACTGCTCAAGACTGCATTATTTTGACAAAATATGTGAGACAAAATGACAAGTTTAAAAAGTATATTATAGTTGGTTAAGTAAAAAACAATTGCATAGAAAGGGAAATAAGTAAATAAAACCATTAACAGAAGATTCAAATATTCTTTATACTTTAAATGTTTTCCAAATTTCCTCCAATTATAATTGTTTTTAAAAAAACTTATAAATTATGTTCTAATGACAGTGTTGTTTTTAATTTTATATTTATTGACATCAATTTAGTAAAACTTCATTACTTTTTTAAAGCTCTGAAAATAACTTTATAAAACTAAAATTAACCTTTTCCAGATACAATCTTTGAAGTACTAAAGAAAAGACTGCCGTGCTGAAGATCCATCGTTTCTCCCTTCAATTTGTCCTCTGCGACATCAACAAGGGCAAGTTCATCAGCCAAATCCTAAAATACAAGAAAGTTCTGAATAATATGTTCCTACTTAAGTTCTAGGAGAATGAAAATAATTCATATGGCTACTTTATAACCAAAGGAGTCTCATATTTTTTAATTGGAAAAATGACATAAAAATAGTTGCTGAATGTGCTCTTAGAGTGACCAGTAGGAAAAACTGTTTTGCCTTCACCTAATTGTTAGAATTGTTTAGGATGGTTTTATTTTTACCCCTTCAGGTATCAACGTAAACCCAATAAAAAGGTATACAATTCTTTCAAATGGTTTTATTATATTTAACTTTAAGCCTAATTCTTGAGTTGACTGAAGATGCTTTTAGTATGCCTCCTTATGGCCAAACAGGAAGCCACTTATGGTGAACATCTAATACTTTCCCCAGTATAACTTTTTATTTTCTCTTTCCCTGTTTCTCTTCTTCCTTCCTTTCTTTTTTTTTTCTTTTTTGTCCTAAAATCCAGAGGAACTCTACCACTGAACTACATCCCCAGCCCTTTTTATTTGAGATAGAATCTCACTTGTTTACCAAGGCTGATATCAAACTTGCAATCCTCCTGCCCCATTCTTCTGAGATTATAGGCATGTGCCACCACACCTGGCCAGTATCCCTTTCTCTAGTAGTAGAATTCCTTTTTAATGGGAACTCATTACAGGTGGTTAAATGCAGTATAATTGATCTTAGACCTCCAAAATAAAACCATGCCCAGCCAATTGTTTAATTTTCTCTTTTTGGCCACAGCAACTTGTTTATAAATGAGTTTATGGCCCAGGCATAATGAAACAATGTCTATGAGGTTTGAACATGGAAGATGGGAGACTGAGTCTCACTTTTCTTTGGAATCGGGCTCAAAGAACAACATAGGACTCTAAGAACAAACTGAACAGCCATCTTTACAAATAAATAGCACAACGTGGCCTAAGAATTAACAGAGGAAATCTAAACCAACATATGCAGAGACTGTGTCTTGGATATGTCTGAATTCTAGGATCCAGTAATACCTGAAGTTAACGTTCTGCTCTTAGATTTTTCAGTTAGATACACAATTTATAGTCTCTTTATGCTTATTCTAATTTCAACTGGGTTTTTTTGTCATATGCCTAGAACACAGAACTATATAGAACAAATGCATTCCCTTAGATTCTGGTGAATAGAGTCCAATAATGAACAGTAAGGGAAGAGGTTCAAAGTCCCTACCTACTACTGTTTATTGTTCTGTTTGTTCTGTTGAGATCAGGCATCATATGACCTTTCTGAAAAATTGTATAGAGTTGTCTGTCCCTCAGTATCCAAGGTGATTGGTTCCAGAACCTGCCTCAGATACAAATTTGAGGAAACTTAACCCTCTAAAAGAAAATGGCAGCCAGACTTGGTGGCGCATGCCTGCAATCCCAGAGGCTTAGGAGGCTGAGGCAGGAAGATCATGAGTTGAAAGCCAGCCTCAGCAATTTAGTAAGACCTTAAGCAACTTAGTGAGACCTTGTCTCAAAATAAAATATAAAAAGGGCTGGGGTGCCTGGTGTGGTAGCACACATCTGTAATCCCAGTAGCTGGGGAGGCTGAGGCAGGAGGATGCTGACTTCAAAGCCAGTCTCAGCAAAAGCAAGGCACTAAGTAACTCAGTGAGACCCTGTCTCTAAATAAAATACAAAAAGGGCTGGAGACATGGCTCAGTGGGTAAATGCCCTGGGTTCAATCCCTGGTACCAAAAAAATAAATAAATAAAAGTAAAAAAATAAATTTACTAAATTATGTGTCATGTATCAGGAATGGAAGGAGAATGAGAAGTTTCATCCAGAAGGATTACATATGCTAAGAAAACCAAATCATATCTATAGATTCATTTTTACATCAGCTTGTGTCTCTCTGTATCTGGTCAGGAAAACACTTTATTTTAACATAGGGAATTTAAATAAAGAATTGGTTAGACAAATATTGCAGGGCTGAAAGAGTAAAAAGGGAACATATGGGGTAACCCAGAAATAGCAAATGAGTTAGAACCTACCATCCCTAAAGCTGAGGAAACAGAGAAAGAAAGCAAAGGAGGTGCTTCATGGAGCCATGCTCAGACCCCTGTGGGAGAAAAAAACCTTACTGCTGACGATCCCACCGAAGAAGAAAGATGAGGCCAATGCTGGGACTTCCAAAAGAGACTAGAACCAACTTCTAATACTTGGGCAAAGGACACTAGTTGGAATATCAGTGACCAGAACAACAAGCAAACAAGGAGGTTACTTCTCCCCTCCTCTCTTTCAATTTCTGTGCAATACCCCTTATTGGCAGATGCAAACTGCAAAAGGAGGAAAATACGCAGAGGCTCACTGCCAACGTCACAAAGCAGAATATAGAAAGTTTGGGAACTAATAAGTGACAATAATTTAATAACTAGGACAGTTTTCCTTTAAAACTTGAACAGGTTTCCAGACAATTCTCCTATCAAGGGAATGTTAATAGCTCCATTTGTCATGACTGTTAAACACAATGCTCAAATAATCCTTAAACACTGCTGGCTTATTTTTTGTTAGCTACAGGTATGGGTGTGTAGCTCAGTGGTAAAGTGCTTTTCTAGCATGTGTGAGACCCTGGGTTTGATTCCCAGCCCTGGGGGTGGGGGGACGTGAACTACATATTTGTGAGTATATTTCTCAAAAAGAATTTCAAAGAAAGAGCCTGGGCTTGCTTAGCCTGGCAGAATTTATAAGAATAGTTATTATGTGCAGTGGCACACACCTGTAGTCCCAGTTACTTGGGAGGCTAAGGCTGGAGGATTTCAAATTCAAGGCTGGCCTGGGTCAATTAGTAAGACCCTGTCTCAATGTAAAGTTTGTTTGTTTGTTTGTTTTTTAGTTGTAGTTGGACAGAATACCTTTATTTTATTTATTTATTTATTTTTATGTGGTGCTGAGGATTGAACCCAGGGCCTTGTGCATGCTAGGCAAGCACCCTACCGCTAAGTCACAACCCTAGTCCCTCAATGTAAAGTTTTCAAAAGGGCTGGGAATGTAGCTCAGTGGTAGAACACTTGCTTAGCATGATAGGAGAAAAAACAATTATGATAGTCTCAGAATCTTTTCTCCAGGAAGTGCCAGAGTAACCACTGTAAGATAAAAAGAACAGGAGAACCAGAAGATTCAAACCAGTTTAATGAAAACTACTGTGATTACTTTAAATAGGACACAAAATAGGATGTACTGCTAGTCACTTATAAAAACTTTATAGCTATAGTCTTTTTTTTTTTTTCCCCCTGGTGGGCTGGGGATCAAACTCAGGGCCTCACACATGCCAGGCAAGTGTTCTACCACTGAGCCACATCCCCAACTCCTACATGACCTTAAAAATGCTTTAAAGTCCACTTCTCAATGACATATGCAGATGTCATGATACTCATTTACAGTCCTTGTCCCTTCATATCAAAATGATTATATTTTTTTAAAATATTTTTTTAGTTATAGATGGACACAATACCTTTATTTGTTTACTTTTATGTGGTGCCAGGGATTGAATGCAGTGCCTCAGGCATGCTAGGCAAGTGCTTTACCACTGAGCCACAACCCCAGCCCAGAATATTTTAATGCATACTTTAATGCATATGAATATGTGCATTTTAATATCCTTCATCATTTTCCACACACAATACATCAATATAATCTGAAGAAAAGGTCTTGAATATTCTGTTCCATTTTACTATCTGCCACAGTATAGTGAATTCTTGTTAAAAAGGGGGGGGGCTCCAAAAATTGCTATTCTCCCACAGTTGGAGTTCTGAAATTTCATAATAATATGTATTGGAGTAGGCTTTTTTGGATCCATAATAATGATAGAACTCAGTGAATTCTTTGTTATCTATAAATCCATATCCTTCAGTTTTAGAATTTTTTATCTCCTTAAATAATTTACTTAAACTTTTTTTAATCCCCTTAATAACCTATCTTTCTTGTTTCATACTGAAACATCAATTAATCACCTCTTGAACCTACTGATTGATACTCTAATTTCATCTCTTTTCTATATTCTATTCCCTGACAGCTTTCTAGTAATTTCTTGGGAGCAAAATCTTTTCACCTCATTATTCAACATATAAACTTTCACTTAATCCTATGGCTTTCAGTAATACACCCATTATCAATAATGCTTTACTGTCCTTGATGTCTTCAGTGCAGAGCATCATTCAATTTTTTTTTAAATTTTTTTAAGAGAGAGGGAGGGAGGGAGGGAGGGGGGGGAGAGAGAGAGAGAGAGAGAGAATTTTAATATTAATTTTTTAGATTTCGGCAGACACAACATCTTTGTTTGTATGTGGTGCTGAGGATTGAACCTGTGCCGCACGCATGCCAGGCAAGCGCGCTACCACTTGAGCCACATCCCCAGCCCGAATCATTCAATTTCTCCAAATAATAACCTCCTTTCTCTTGCCTGCTAGGATGAGAGAGGTGGGTGTCTAGTTGATTAAGCTAGGGAAGAGAATCTGTTGGTTTTCCTTCTCCTCATGTAAACTTTCAACCAGTCCTCATGTTTTTAGTCCCATCCCTCACC
This sequence comes from Marmota flaviventris, assembly GCF_047511675.1. Taxonomy (NCBI): domain Eukaryota; kingdom Metazoa; phylum Chordata; class Mammalia; order Rodentia; family Sciuridae; genus Marmota; species Marmota flaviventris. Next base: position 45,489,352 of record NC_092506.1, read on the forward strand.
CCCACCTTATGAGGTGACTGGTACTTCCAATTCCTGAGCCTTTCTAGGATTCTGGAATTAAATTGACTTTGCTTCTTCTTGTAATCTCCCCCTGCAAGTTTCCAAAAGTTGTCTAAACATTGTAAAGGACTTAAGAACACAGGATCTGTGTTCAAACTGCCATGATTTCAATCCTAGCTCTTCTACCTACTAGTTGTTTCAATATTTCTAAGTTACTTAACATCTGTGCTTTAATATCCTTATTTATAAATAGAAAAAGTAACAGTACCTACCTCTAAAAGTTATTATAAAGGTTGAGTAGTACATTTAAAAAACACTTAAGGAGGTAAAAGATTCCACACTTAAAAATTACAGCCAGGTGCAGTGGCACGTGCCTATAATCCCAACAAATTGAGAGGTGAGGCAAGAGGATTGCAAGTTCAAAGTCAGCCTCAGCAATTAGTGAGGCCCAAAGTAATTTAGTAAAACCCTGGCTCAAAATTTTAAAAAGGGCTGGGGATGTGGCTCAAAGGTAAAGCATCCCTGGGTTGAAGAAGAAGGAGAAGGAGAAAGAAAAGAAAAACTACAAAATGTTGCTGAAAAAATTAAGGAAGACGTAAATAAACAGAAAGATATCCCATGTTTATGGATTGGAAGACAATATTATTAAAATATTAAGATGTCAATATTACCCAAAGCAATCTACAGATTCAGTGCTAGTCTATCAAAATTCCAAATATGTTATTTTTCAGAAATAGAAAAATTCATCCCAAATTCACTTTGAATCTAAAAGGACCCAAAAAGTCAAAAGTAATCTTGAAAAAGAACAAAGTGGGAGGTGTCATACTACCTGAATTCAAAACTTAATATAAAATAGTGTGGTACAGCATAAAGACAGATATAATATAGGCTAGAAGAACATAATGAGACTCAAATTTTTAACGAGGATGCCAAGATAAAGGGGAAGGAATAGTCTTTTCAACAAAAGATATTGAAAGAACTGGATATTAACATGTCAATGAACAAACATGGACCTTAACCTTACACCAAATACAAAGTTAATTCAAAATGGATCAAAAATATAAACATAACATCTAAAACTATAAAACTCTTAGAAGAAAACATGGAAGAAAAGCTTCCTGACATTTAATTTTGCAGTGCTTTTTTTGGATACAACAAAAGCATAGGCAACAAAAGTAAAAATAAATTAGACATTAAATTTGACAACGTCTGTGCATCAAAGGACACAGGCAACAGAGTGGAAAAGGAACTCATGGAATGAAAGTATTTGCAAATCATCTATCTGATAAGTGGTTAATATCTGAATATATAAAGAACTCCAACAATCCAACAATCAAAAAAAAAAAAAAAAATCCCTGCCAGCTGCTTCAGCACAGGCCTGTAATACCGGCTGCTCATGAGGCTGAGGCAAAAGGATCCTGAGTTCAAAGCCAGTCTCAGCAATTTAGCAAGGCCCTAAGCAACTTAGTGATACCCTGTCTCAAAATAAAATAAAGGCTGGGGATTTGGCTCAGAGATTAAGCACCCCTGGGTTGAGTTACACATACAAACACACACACACACACACACACACACACACACACACACACACACAAAAGCCCTGAGTTTTCTAAATGGACAAAGGATTTGAATATTTATCCAAAGATGATATACACATGGCCAATAAACACTTGAAAAGATGCTCTGAACAGAAAAGATAAAGCAAAAGCAAAAGATTTGAAGTATAAGCCCTTTGAATATATGATTTTCACTGACTTATCTTCAAGGAATGCAAGATACTGAATCATTTCTACAGAAATTGTTAAATAACAGAATAATCCTATAAGTAAATTTAAATAGTCTAGCAATGCCTGACACACATTTAGCTCAAAGTAAATGTTTTTTAAATTGTGTCAAAATCAGATATGAAAGGATACATATTTGCTGTCAAGACAATAGTCCTGAAACTTTGAACTCAACGCGTACAACTCCTAAAAGTGCTTACTTGATTTTCAGCAGCAGGATGGGCTTATGACTTACCTTCAGTAAGATACAAATAGCACAAGCCATGCCTACAGAACCAGATCCAATAATGGTGATCTTCCTCTGGGAGACGGCATCTTCTGCAACTAGATTTTCAATAAGCTGTTCCTTGACAGTTGACATTTCGAGAACCTAACAGAGATAATGCAATTTCATGGAATCAAACTCCCTAAATCCATCCCTTTCACAGTTACGATATCTAAGGAACTACCTGAGAGTATGTAAGGAACTACCTCTTGAGTTCGCAGAATGGAAGACACAGGGGTGGAAAGAAACCCAAGAAAAAATTTCCTGGTCAAAGAGTGTGGGGTAAAGCAAGGAACACTCAATAAATAATCAGTGGTAGGGAACGGGGCACCAACACGATTTCTAAACCCTCCTCGTTCCCAGCCACTATTTTCACTGAGCACCAGACGCTCACAAACGCTCTTCTTGGCTCAATTCAGTACAGACGACCCCCAAAGCACAACGCGCCACCTTTAAGAAAGTAAAAAGTGACCCCAGAAAAATACACCAACGACTGTTCAGGTGCGAAGCCCAGCAACCGTTACAGTTGGCCGCCTCGCGCGGCCCTTAACGTCAGCACGCAAGCCCCGCCCCCGGCCGGCCCCAGCGCAGGCGCATCGGCAAGGGGTGGGCGTCCTCGGCGTGAGAAATGTCTCCCAACTATTACCAGGAAACTGAGCTACAGCTGGTGGCGGCCAGACTACTGAAGATGGGCAGCCAGCTGGGGAATTGCCTCGGCCGCGGAGCTCATGGCCTGAACCAGCCTAATTTACTGTTTTCTGAGATGAGAGGACATGCAGAACGAATCTGGGCCCCTGGGATGAAAGGAATTTAAAGTTGGACTTGGGAATTACCATCCCGAAGTTTGAGAAACATACTTTTTGATGGTGCACTCGTCGCACCCTTATCCAAGCATTTACTTGCAGTCACTTTATGACATATTGACCTCTGTAGCTTTAGGACCACGTGCTGAAATAAAGTTTGGATTTCTCTTGAGAGAACAGAGGGCATTAATGACATGAAAAGGCCATGTCTAGTTTTCTAAGGGTGCTTTCTAAGGGTTCAACACCAACAATTTATAACTCACAGAAGGGGACACAATTCCTCCATTTTTTTGTCTAGTATTTGCATATGAACCTGTCAATATATAAATGATAATCTATTTTCCATGTAATGATCTGTGGGGTGTGTGTGTAATGTAGTGCAGAACATGCAATAACTCTGCTTAAAACACTTCCTTGGCTTTCCATTATACTTAGAATAACCAAAAAGACCTTTAAGATTTGACCTCCTTCTACCCCTCCAACTTTAAAACACTCACCAAACTCCCTCCAATTAGACTTTGGACAACCTTTTTTGGGGGGTGGGGGTGGGGGGGCTCAGAACATTTTAATGTTCTCTATATCTGGAAAGTTGTTTGCCCATCCTTTGAGGTTAATTCCTCATTTTCAATTTTGGCACACTAAACTGCACTTCCAGCTTTCCTTGACAATTGTGTCAACTACCACAATTTCCAATTTCTCTCCTGTTTCTCTTATGGCACTTTTTCTCAACCTACTACAAGACCAAAATTAGAAGCTCCCCATAGGTAGCACACAGGAGTGGCATCTGCACATTGGTACCACAACTTGCTTGTGTGCTTCCCCAGCAACCTCAGGGCTGAGGAACACTGCTGACCTAGATGGCCTGCAAATTCAAGCTGTGGTCAGGCCTGGTGGCACAATGCCTGCAATCCCAACATAATAGTATGTTTCAGAACAGCCTGGGCAACTTAACCAGATCCAACTAAAAATAAATAAATAAAATAAAAAATACAAAAATTGCAAAATAGGCTAGAGATGTAGCTCAGTGGCAGAGCACTTGTCTAGCATGCACAAGACTCTGGGTATCACAGACAAAAAAAATCAAGCTGTAGCTAGGCATGCTGGTGCATACCTGTAATCCCAGTAGCTCAGACAAGGAAGGCAGGAGAATCACAAGTTCAAGGCCAACCTCAGCAATTTAGTGAGACTGGGGATTATCTCAGTGGTTAATGCCCCTTGGTTCAATCCCCAGTACCTAAATAAATAAACAAGCTGTATACTTCCCTCAGGCTCCTGGTGGCCAAATGATATATCCCCTTGGTAATCGTGAAGAGAAGTGGCTCTTAATACCTCTCCAAGCTTAATTGACATTTTTATTGCAGTAATGTCAAAATAGTCAAGATTTTATTTTTACTTATTCTTGTATATTGCAACATCTATCATATTATATAGTAGGCACTCAGTAAAGAATCTTGAGAGAATCTATTTTTTTAATATTTAGTTGTAGATGAACACAACATCTTCATTTTTATTTATCTTTATGTGGTGCTGAGGATAGAACCTAGGGCCTCATGCATGTGAGGCAAGCGCTCTACCATTGAGCTACGACCCTAGACTGGAATGTGGCTTTTGAGTTTTTATGGCTATAGGAGGAGAAAAAAAATACGAGGACCATGTGCTGAGCATCTCGTTTTCTTCTCCACTAAAAGCCTGTGTGAGGCGGGGCTAAGACCTGCTTAATCCACTTCCTAAAGATATGAAAAAAAAAAAAGGTCTCCTTGTAGAGTTGGCCTATTCCTTGCTGGGGCAGGAAGGTACTTGGTGAACCCAGAGCACTTATTGTTGCAGAAAATGATGAAACTTTACAAGATTCATGAAAGATTGAGTAAGTCTATTTCACTTATTTTTCAATCATGTTCATATTGTCTAATTTATTGTATCAAATATGACATTAAAATATGGACTTTTTAAAAATAAAACTGAGGGGCTGGGATTGTAGTCCAGTGGTAGAGTACTTGTCTAGCATGTGAGGTAATGAATTTGATTCTCAGAACCACATATAAATAAATGAATAAAATAAAGGTCCATCAACATCTAAACAATTTTTTAAAAATAAAACTGAAGTTACCTCAAGGATCACAAAGCCCATGGAAATATTCTGGTTTCTTTTGGGGGTAATTAAATCCAAAGAATTGTACACTTTTTTAAATAATTTCTTTTAGTTGTCAGTGGACCTTCATTTTATTTAGATGTGGGGCTGAGAATCGAACCCAGTGCCTCACACATGCTAAGCAAGCACTCCACCACTGAGCCACAACCCCAGCCCAAGAGTTGTACATTTTAAGAGCAAATTTTGGGCAGGCAGGGTTGTAGCTCAGTGGCAGAGCACTTGTATAGCATGTGTGAGGCACTGGGTTTGATCCTCAGCACCACCTAAAAATCAATAAATAAAATAAAGGTAATTGTGTCTATCTACAACTAATAAAAAAATTTTAAAGTACATTTTATGGTATATAAATTTTATCTTAGCAAGGCTGCATTTAAAGTGTACAGGATAGCAAATCCAATTAAAATAGCACTGTCAAGACTACCTTGACCAAGCTTGTCATTTTATATTTGAGAGAAAAAAAGCCATAATTTTCCTAGCCCTGAAGAAGAAAACTTTGGGGAATAAAAGCCTGAGTCAGAAATGATGGCAATATTCAGGCCTGAATAAGGGTGATTTACAAAACTATTTTGAGGGAAAATTTAATAAGACATTTGAGTAGAGAATCACCAAGACTACTTGATTTAATAACAAATATATAATACCTTGGGCTTAATATAGTGGAACTATAGATTACAATGGAAATGGTACCAAACTAACACAATCTAATTATACCCTTAACATAAATTCATATTAAACTCAAGTCTACTCAGTAGTAAATAGTACCCCATAAAATAAAATTATTGCAGGGTTGTCCATGAAGAGCCTATTACTTCCGAGTAATATAACAACAACAACAAAAAATGGCACCTTTATGACTTTATATCTTAAATTGGTGAGGAGTGGTAGCATATGCCTATAATCCCAGCAACTTGGGAGACCGAGGCAGGAGGATCCAAAGTTCAAGACCAGCCTCAGCAACTCAACAAAACCCTGTCTCAAAATAAAAATAAGGGTTAGGGATGTAGCTCAGTTGATACAGTGCTTGCCCCACATGCACAGGCCCTGGGTTCAATCCCCAGCACCACAAAAATAAATAAAAAGAATTTAATAGAATAGTCACTGTTCAAGGTTTATTTGATATTTCAGTTGGTATGACACTTGGATAGCTGGTTGCAATGTTCATTTGTAGATCTTTCTTTTACATTATATGGAAATGTACACTACAGATACATATAATACACAAAATAAAATCCTTTAGAACAGTTATACATAAGACATGTGATATTGGATTTAACATTGGATCCCAGGATGTGACTGAATGAAAAAAAAAAAAAAAAAACAAAGTTGGACTAGGCATGTTTGATGAAGGTATATCACACAACATGCACAATGTTGTGCAACATTGGCAGTGGTATCTCAGAGATGGTGGAACTATTTTACACTAGTTTAGGACTACACAAGTTAAGTACTATCCAGCATCAGGATATCTGTAGGGTTTTATATGCCATTCCTATTTCTAACTTTAAAAAATTGATGTTTTTCCCAGGCCATCTGCTTTAATCTCAGAACAGATAAAATGGACAACATGCACACCTCCAACTAAAATCCTGTTGTATCCTAGACAGTGAAGTGGTATGACATTAGAAGCCTTTAAAACTGCAGCTCTTTTTGGATTCCCCAAAGTGTATCTGCACTCTTCTTCAAACGTGCCTCTTCCTCAGGAGTCAAATTCACCTTCACAACATCTGAGATTCCATTTTGTCCCAAGATGCAAGGCACACTTAGAAAAACATCATCCTTTATTCCATAGAGACCCTGAAAACAAAAAGAAAATAATTTACATTTTATCTATACAATCTGAGGTTTCCCAAGACTTACATTCTTTGCCATTATGAAGCTTATTTGACTTAATAAACAGAAATTTATTTCCAGATGTTCACTTATATAATCAAGAGTGTAAAAGAAAACCACTAAAAACACCAACAACATATGTATATATATATATATATATATATATATATATATATATATATATATATATATATATATATATTTTAAAAGAAAAACTATTATTATACACAGTACTTCCCAATATTTATTATGCAACATTGTGGTAAGTAACAGTGATTTCTATTTTTCCCAATGGCAAAATCTGGCTCCTATAGACTTCTATCTATTTAAACATAACAAGTTTTTCAGTCAAGTTATCAAGTATATATGTGTGGATATTTATCCTACATATCAATCATTTATTTCCAAAGTTCTGAGTGCATTAAGTTATTTCACTTCAGTGAACAGGACTTCCATTAACCTAACTGCTTTCTCAGAAGAATCTTTTCTAAAAAACCAGGAAATAGGGCTGGGGATATAGCTCAGTGGTAGGGGGCTTTCCTCACAACCACAACAGCAACAGAAACAAAAGCAAATCAGAAATAAGTATTCAAATACAACGTATCACTACATGGACCTACCTTAATCATGGTGGAAATTGGATGCACCCGTCTAAGATTCTTCATTATACTTTCTGCCAAATCTGCCACAGACAGTCCAATGGCCCAGGATGTATAGCCTTTTAGTTTGATCACCTCATAAGCGCTACAGAATAGGGAAGGGTAAGGAAGAATAGGGAAGGGCAGAAAAAAACAGGAGGAAGAAACAAAGGAAAACAAAGGTTTCACTGAACACATGCTTTATAGTAAATAATGCCAAAAAGTTGCATTATACTTCTAAGGGTAACCCTTGCATATACACCAGAACATCACTGAACAGGAATGTTCACAACAATACTATTAGGAATGGCAAAAAAAAAAAAAAAAAGTAACAAGTACACTGCCCTCCAACAGAATGAATAAATTGTGGTATTCTGACACAAAGGAATATCACATAACTGTCATAACTAATCAACTATAGCTACCAACATAGTGGTAAACTGGTGATTATTAGAAATATTGAGCCAGGAATAGCAGCGTACATGTGTAATCCAAGCAACTCGGGAATTTTAGAGTTGGAAGTTAAAGGCCAGCCAACAACTTAGCAAGACCTTGTCGCAAAAAATAAAAAGGGCTGGGGTTGGATGTAGCTCAGAAGTAGAGCATCCTTGGGTTCAATCCCTAGTACCAAGGGGGGTTGTGTGGGATGAAGAAATGTAGTACTAAGAGTGGTGGTAGCAAAGAAAAGAAAAAAAGAAGTGTACTACTGGATTTTAAAAAGTAAATCCAGGGCCGAGGAATGGTGGCACATGCTTGTAATCCAGTGACTCAGGAAGTCAAGGCAGGAGGATAGCAAGTTGGAGGTCAATTTAGCAAGATCCTGTCTCAAAATAAAAAAAAATGGGCTGAAGATGTAGCTCAGTGATAAAGAATCCCTGGGTTCATTCCCCATTGCTGGAAAAAATAAAAAATAAAAAAGAGAACACCCAGGGGCAGCTGAGGAAGTAGCTCAGTGGTAAAATGTTTGCCTAGCATGCTCAAAGACAAGGATTCAATTGCCAGCGTTTCAAATGAAAATGGTAAATATAGAAAGATTAAAAGATTGCACACAGCATGTTGATCATAAGATTATTTCAATTGGGAGTGACAGGGAGATAGTTGAATAGGAAGTGGGGCAAAAATTCACTTCCAGTATTTTCAAACACCAGCAGACTAGCAATTCTGACCCAAGGAATATTATACCAGCTGATAGCTAATGTTAAAGTCTCTTGGCTGGGTGGTAGGTTCACAGGTTTTATTTAACTAAACAAATACATATGAGAGAGCCTTGCTAGACCAATTATGAAAATATAAGGAGCTCTAGTGGCACAAACAGCACATAGTACTTGTATAAAAATATATCCTGAACCAAGGACTAATTCATAGACCTAAGGTTCACACATAACCACAGTTTACAAGTAAATAATGCCAAGTAGAAAACTTCCCTATTTCAACAATTTGTTAGTAAATACTTGTTAGTGTACCATGTTTCTAGCATATCTAGACCTGGACATATAACTTTATTACCATCTGAATAAAGAAGCTATGTGTGTGTGTGTGTGTGTTTTATCCTGGGGATGGAACCCAGGGCCTTGCACATGCTAGGCAAATGCTCTACCTCTGAGCTATATCCCCAGTTCTTTTTTCTATTTTATTTTGAGACAGGATTTTGCTAAATTACCCAGACTACCCTCAATTTTGCCATTCTTCTGCCTCAGCCTCCTGATATATGTGTGTGCCACCACACCCAGATGCTAACTATGTTTATAATCTCAAAGAGTATAATAAGAACTTGGGCTGGGTGTGGTGGCCCAGGCCTGTAATCCCAGCAGCTCAGGAGGCTGAGGCAGGAGGATCGCAAATTCAAAGCCAGCCTCAGCAATGGCAAGGCACTAAGCAATTCAATGAGACCCTTCTCTAAATAAAATGCAAAATATGGCTGGGGATATGACTCAGTGGCCAAGTGCCCCTGAGTTCAATCCCTGGTACCAAAAAAAATAAACTTGGATTTTAAAGGTTTTTCCTGCCAGGTACAGTGGCACATTACTGTAATCCCAGCTACTCAGGAGCTAAGGCAGAAGGATCACAAGTTTGAGGCCAGTCTAGGTGACTTGGAGAGACCTGATCTCAAAAAAAGTCAGGAAGGTAGTACACCCTTGTAATCCCAGGATTTAGGAGACTAAGTGAGGCAGAGGATCACAACATCAAAGCCAGCCTTAGTAAGGCCCTAAGCAATTTAGCAACACTCTGTATCAAAAGGGCGGGTGGGGATATAACTCAGTTGGTAGAGTGTTGCTTGCCTTGCATGCACAAGGCCCTGGGTTCAATCACCAGCAACACACACACACACTTAGAATTCAAAGTGAGCCTCCAGCCTCAGCAATTTAGAAAAACCCTGAGCAACTCAGTGAGACTTTATTTCTGCATAAAATACAAAAAGGGCTGGGGTTGTGGCTCAGTGATAGAGTGCTTGTCTACCATGTGTGAGGCCCTGGGTTTGATTCTCAGCACCACATGTAAATAAATAAAATAAAGGTCCATTGACAACTAAAAAAATATTAAATGAAAAAAAATTTTAAAGAGGAAAAGGGCTGGGGATGTGGTTCAGTCAGTGACTGAGCATCCTTGGTTCAATCCCCAGTACCAAAAAGATTAAAAAATAAAAAGGGCTGTGGATGTAGCACGGTCTTGGAGCACCCTGGGTTTAATCCCCAGTACCACCAAAAAAAAAAAAAAAAAGTTATTTCTAAGTGAATAAATCATATATGTTGAAGTAAAGACTCATATCCCAGTAGGGCAGACAAACCTATTTGTTGAATTTTAATAGTTTAAAATACAAGCAAAGATTTATCAGATTACAGAGAATTATGGCATTTTAAAAAAGATTTTAGCATTAAAAAATACCTGTAATTTTTAATATTTTTATCTGTTTATGGGTGTTTTATTTCTCTGGGATCCATTATATGAAATTGCTGGGTTGTATAAAAAACCCATTTTTAATTTTAACCAACTGTTTTCCAGAAATGGTGGCACCATTTTACATTTCTACCAACAATGTATGAGGAACCCAATATCTGCTCTGCATAATCTTGCCAGCATTTGGTACTCTATTTTTTATTTTAGCTATTCTTTTTGTTGTTTTTACCTTTGTCTTTCTACTATGATCTTTAACAAAGCTTAAGAAAACAAGGGTTGCCAGGCTCCCACATGCCTCTGATCCCAGCTATGCCAAGGCAGAAGACCATGGCAAGTTTGAGACCAGCCTGAACCATTTCAAAATAAAAAAGGAATTAAAAAGTGACTGGGATTTAGCTCAGCAGTAGAGCACTTGTTTAGCATGTGCAAGGCCCTGGGTATTCCTAGTACCAGTGGGGGGGAAAAAAAGAAAAGGAAACAAGTTATCTCAAAGTATTCAGACGTAAACACTATTAAAATAGTAGGGCCTGGTGGCATACACCTGAAAGGGCTAAGGAAAATATTAAAGATCTTCCCTGTCCACGTGCCTGCCAGGACCTTCACACATCCCTGATGGGACATCTAAAGAATGCTGACTTCCTAGTGGGTTTGGCTGGCTCACTCAGACACTCACTTATCTCAAGGCTACCACTCCCTCCCTTTGAGATCTGGCCAGTACTAGTGGGGATGAAGTGTCCTTGAGGGGATGGGTAATTGTTAGAATGAAGCTTTCTTTGTTCTAATTTGTATTTAAGAAGCCCCACTGGGGTCTCACCACTGGAGAGGATGCTCTGCTGGGGACTTCCTAGTCAGGAACCTGAAAAGCTGCCCAGGAACTCTCCTGTTCCATGACTTCAGGTGTCAGTGTTTCCCACATGCCGGTGATAATCTTTTTCTCTTGCCTATCACTTTTTCTTTCACTTCCGTATTATTACCAAAATAAATGCCATATTGTATAAAGAGTATATTTTTATTGTCTTTTGGATCTGACCTGCCAAATTCATCATCTGTACACATAGGGTAGCACTTTAATGTTACAACCTGTAATTCCATTAACTTGGGAGGCTGAGGCAGGAGGACTGCAAGTTCAAGGCCAGATTATTTTAGTGAAATCCTGTCTCAAAAAAATTTTTAAAGGGGTAGGGGATGTTGCTCAGTGGTATACTACCCCTGGGTTCAATCTCTAGTATCACAAAAAAATTAAATCTTTTATATAAAGATAATAAATTTTAACCTCCTATATTGCCAGATTATGAAACTTATTACCTGTCAACCACCTGCTTATGAACCTCTTTCCAATGTTCCTTATCTGCATCAGTGCCTAAATCTGGGTGCAGATTCTTCAAGGAGACACCAGCAACATTCACTCCACTCCACACAGGTACTAAAAGAAATTGTACAGCACAATTATTTTTATGCATCAAGATACTATTTTTAATTCTCCTATCTGCTGAAGGGGATTACAACAAATGGTCAAAAACCAATGTCCTTACTATTAGATTTTCATTTATTTAGATTATATAACAAGAATTGTATATTTCAACCCATTTCCCTCATTTGTTGGAATGTTTAGTTCATATATTTGAAATATAAAGATGGCACACAAACATAAGGGAAATTTTATTGGCATAAGGAACTCAGAACTCTGCACAGTACCAAAATATTTTCTTGAACTCCATTTGGGGTGGCTGACCTTTTCAGGGACAAGCAGTTCAAGTCAAGTATAAATGACTAAAGTTATCATAAGAACTATGGTTTTCACATGTTGGGGGTTATAGGATATACAAGGATAAAGTGTGTGATAAGCATACATGAGGACCTAGGTTCGATTCTGAAGAAATAACAAGTCTAGTTATTTACTTCCATAGAAGTAAAATTTCATTCTGTTCTCCTGCCATAAAATGTCATATAAAATGGCTAAAATCTTAATTCTTAGCATATAATTATATAAATGGTAGATTCCAGGAAACCAGTCTATCCTGATTAAGGGATACTTGACTTAGGGTCTAATTTAATAATAAAAATACTTGTATTTTTTAATGCAATCTTTTTGTAAATAAAAGCAGAAAATAACTCATGCTTACCACTAGAGTCTCCATGCTCCCCAAGGACCCACCCATGACAGCTTAATGGGTGAACTCCCAGCCTTTCCCCCATCAGGTAACGGAATCGTGCTGAATCCAGATTGCAACCACTTCCAATAACACGGTTTTTGGGAAAGCCACTTATCTTCCAAGCCACATAGGTCAAGATATCCACTGTGAAGACAACATTCAGGCAAAGACATTAGGTAATTCATTAGATAATGATTAGCCACTACAGATATATGGTTCTATATGGATCTTGATACTGCTCATGACTAATTGATATTTTTGTTAATATTTTTAAGTCTCTGTACTACATATCAAGTCTACCAAGCAGTCAAGTATTATTTTATGAGAATAAACTGCACCAATAAAGAGAATACAATTATTCATAAACTTATTCCATATATAAGATCTTGGGTAAATAACTGATTTTATGTTCCAATTATGTTCAGAGGCATTCTGTCCCTTTAATGTTTTATCCCTTTAATGTTTTATAATAACTATTTTACAAAAACAATCTCAGGAGGGAAATGCAACAAGAAATAAATGAATATATACATGCATATAGAATATAACATACTATCAATTTTACTATAGCTCATGTTTTATGCTGTTAAGTCTCACCTGGATTGGAAACAACAAGCAACTTGCAATGTGGGCTGTATTTTACAACATTGGGAATGATGAACTTGAAGATGTTCACATTACGCTGGACCAAATTAAGACGGCTTTCTCCCTCTTGCTGACGTGCCCCAGCTGTGATAATGACGAGCTTGGAGTTTGCAGTCACATTATAGTCTAAAAAACGAAACAACAATCAGATGAATACCTTTAAGAGAACTGTTAACTAGCCAGCAAAATTTGTTCCTCTTTTTAGTACTGAGGATCAAACCCAGGGCCTCACACACATGTAGCAACCACACTGCTGCTGAACTGCACCCCAAGTCCCTCCCTTTTTCTTCAGGTTGGAGACTGGGTCTCCCCAAATTGCCCTTACAGGCCTTAAACTTTTATTCCTCCTGCCTCAGCCTGTAGAATCGCTGAGATCACAGTATTATCACTACACCTGGCTTCTGTAATTTTATGCAGGTTTTATATATATGGCAGATAAATGCCCCCACTGCCTCCAAGACAGTTCCCTTTGTTTTCAGGTTTTCTATTTTTTATGTCAGATGGGTAATGCACTGATATTCTAACAACGGTTAGAGAAAGGCATTTTTCACCCAACACAAAACCCAATCATCACACTTATGAACTAAAAACGACCAGTGTATACCTTCCTTATAGTGTAGTTTTAGTTACATTATAACTTGATATAACTATGACTGAGAGAAACAGGAAGAAATCAAGTTTATGATTCTCATATATCAACTTCTCAGATATCCCCAATTCTTCCCCTTCGTTCAATGTTCTTATTCTTCATTGCTCCTAAGTTTACTTAAATACTTGATTACTAACAAAGGCAGAGATGATGCCTTTACACTTAACGAACATATTTTGCTTCTAGACACCCGAAGGCATAAGATGATTAATAACTCTAGGAGTTGCTAAGGACTTTCAAGTACCAAAAGACACTATTTGGGCCCAAATCCCATTTCCCAGGCTGGTGCTAGTTAAGTGTGAAAGGGTCAAGTCAAAAATATCTGAACAGGCTCATTTATTCTGAACTCAACCTTGTGTTACTGTGTGAAAGAAAGTGGGGGAATAAGAACACTTAAATATCTGATTGCTGGAGTTGTAGCTCAGAGATAGAGTACTTGCCAAGCATATGCAAGGCCTAGGTTAAATGCTCCAACATCACAAAAGAAAAAAAGTATTTAAAGCAATGTGGTTAAATATGCACCTAAAGACTGAAACTTTATTCATTACATTCTAGTTCAGATGGTTTCCACATAATACACTAATTGGATTTCCATTTTAAACCATTTAATATAGATTGAACTTTGATACCCATAGGTACCAATGTAAATATATTTTAAGACTCCCCTGTATGAAAAAGAAAAGCTTCTAAGAGCTAGGACTTTGAGATGAATAAAAAAAATTACATCTGCTTTTTTCTGATTTATCCAAGGTTGCCTGCTCTTAAAGACAACTGTTAAGAGGGACTGCAGCCATGCAACCAAAACCCTCAACAAAGGCATCTCCAAGTTCCCTGTGATGGCTGCAGATGCCGAATCCCTAGAGATCACCCTGGACATCTTGCTACTATTATGAAGACAAGTATATGCCCTGTATGTTTGTGTGCTCCAAGTGGGCCCTAAGGCGGGCCTGTGAGGTCTCCAGGCTTATCATTGTGTGTTCTGTCACCATCAAAGAAGGCTCTCAACTGAAGTTGCAGATCCAGTCCATTCAGCAGTCTATTGAAAGTCTCTTAGTCTAAGCCTGTGGCTTCTGCCCTGCTCTCCCCACCAACCTCTCCACCCCCAGGTTTTGTGTCATATTGTCTATCTTAGCATGTAGTCAGAGGCTTTCTATTATAAAATATTGTACAAAAAGAAAGTTTACATCTAATGTGGACTATAATATAAAACTTGCTGAAATCAACCTTTGCCAGAGACAATTTTTGGTGTTCTAAGGAAAAGGCTGCCATGCTGGAGATCCATCATCTCTCCCTTCAATTTATCTTCCATGACATCAACAAGAGCAAGTTCATCTGCCAAGTCCTAAAAGACATAAAATTTTTAGTTAAATGGGAGACTGTCATTTCAAGATTTTTTGAATGAAAAATTTCTCTTAATTCTGACACAGGAGAGTTCTGCTATTTTAGTATCAGTGTTAGTTCAGGATATACTTCAAAGTAGAGGCACACTGCCATTTTTTTAAGCTGACTCACAGATGGTCTATACATAGCACTATCTCCTCTCTGAACCAACCTCTGCAGAAGTGCTACCACTGCTGGTATGGAAATAGAACAATCAGCAGTCATAAAACTGCAACTACCTCCAATAACACTGCTTTCTAATTATGAAAAACTGCTTTATTTTCTATCCCAAATTCAGTTTTACATTGAATTTGCTAGTCATTAAATAGGTGATATGGACTAGTAACAACACTTGGTGCACACTTGTATTCCTAGCAGCTTGGGAGGTTGGGAGGCTGAGAGGCTGAGGCAAGAGGATCACAAGTTCAAAGCCAGTCTCAGCAACTTAGCGAGACCTTGTCTCAAAATAAAAACAAAAATGGCTGGGAATGTGGCTCAGTGGTAAAGTGCCCCTGGGTTCAATCCTTGGTCCCCCCCTACCACCACCATAAAAAAAGTGATAGTCTGAGTAGTTCTCTGGTTGTTTTTCATATCTGAACCAATACTTACAGTTTTGCACAAAGATAAGACTTGTGCCTTACATAATATTGGTAAAAAGTATCCTTACAATTGAACCTATAAAAATTCATAGGTGCATCTTAGACCAGGAGCACCAACAACAGTTACCTTCAAATCATCTACAGCACAAGTGGTCAGTGGGTACTCTTACCCAAACCTGAATCAGAGGCCAAGAAAAAGACCACAGGTGGTTCATACATATAGGGAAAACAGCATCAATTTCTGATCAAGTGGGTAAGGAATAAGAGTTGGTGTGTTATGTGGCTTCTTCTAAGAACAAATACAGAGGGGCTGGGGTTGTAGCTCGGCGGTAGTGTGCTCGCCTAGCATGTGTGTGCGCGAGGGCTTGGGTTTGATCCTCAGCACAACATAAAAACAAATAAATTACGATCTCTGCACAGCTCATTTCTGCCTTCAGTCCCTTCTTCCTTCAATCCATTAATGTTCAGAATACAGAAGTCATATTTTACTCTTATAAACCTGAAGTGCTTCAATTATTTTTTATATAAATCAGGTTTGAACACTGTAAAGTGTGTTCTTTACTCACAAATTCTTTTTCTAATTTTTAGTCCCATAATTGATAACAAAATTGTTAAACAAAGGTGGTGGTGTGGTGGTGTTTCCCATGTGATTCTCCTTTGCTAGCAAGGCAATAAACCTTCTTTTTCCTTTTTCTCAAAACCATGTCCTTGTTATTAGAGTGGCATCAGGGACAAGGACCAAGCTTTTAGCAATACACTCTCTCCCTAAGAGTGTCTCTTTTCCTTTTCCTATCCCTATCTCTTCTAATAAACTTATGCCTGTTTAAAAAAAAAAAAAAAAAAAAAAATTCCCATAGGATGATTTTAATTTTACCATATGTAACTGTTATTTTCAATTCAAAAATTACTTTAAGAGAGTCTGACTCATTTAAAGGCATGAACTCTTCCTTTTATTTAGATATATAATAAATTTTAGAAAATGTAACCTTTGACACTTTTTATTTCAGATAACACTGTTGATACCTCACCATGTTTCAAAGATTGTTTCACATTAGGTTCCCTGAATGAGTGCATGAACCTTCATATTTTAATGTACAGTGACAATCCAATTATTGGGGAGGGTGGAGGACAGGATGGAGCCAAGGCATCAGCTTCCAGAGTGATGGACTCTCACTTACCTTCATTAAGATACTGATGGCACAGGCCATGCCAACAGCACCAACCCCAACAACTGTAATCTTATTCTGGGGGACCTGTTCTTCCTTAAGAAGATTCACAATCAGCTGATCCTTGAGACTTGCCATCTTGGACTTGGAACCAAAAGGAATCTATAGGGGAGAAACAATGTCACTGCATCCTCTTGAAATATTGTTTACTTACCAAGAGCTGTTCTTGAAAAAGGCTTACTTTACTTTCTTTTGGGAATTTGCCACTGAAATTCACAAGAGATGACTAAAAATGGAGAGGGAAAAACCTAAAGGTGGCAAAAAGGGTTTAAAAGTCTAATGCCAGGGTTTGGTCTGACCAGGGTCTGATGTGAAGGACCTCACCTTGGCATGAAAAAATAATATCGAAGTTTGGGTGTAAGTATAGCCTCCTGAGGGATCACTCATCTTGGCTTATTAGCCCTTGGAAGGGTAGGCCGCTCTTCAGACAAAATCAGTGAGCCACCCACACTGGGCAGCTATCTTTCGGCCACTCAGGACCCTAAAGCAAGTACAGTGCAAAGCCCCAACTAAGGACCAAAAGTACAAGCAGAAATCGCCACTAACGGCCACAAGCACAACCCAAAAGCAAAGGAACGTGCTGTGAGGTCGGCGCCTGCGCACACTGCACACTTGCTTGCTTTCCTCCCCGTGGCACAAGGGTTTACGCCCCGCCCAGATCCGGAAGATCCCGACCCAGGAAACTTGTGCAAGTGCGCATGCGCCTTTGCTTTACGGAGGTTGCGGGGTGAAGTAGAGAAAGCAGCGGCTTGGTGGCTGTGTGCCATTAATAGGCAGTAGGCTGGACTGTGGACGCTGGGTGGTGGAGAGGGTAAGCCCCACCGGCCCAGCCCTCAAGTAAGTGTAGGCTATCTGCAACCATTCAGTTGTGTGGGTCAGAGGGAGCATGCTCCAGTCAGACTTTAGACCTTACTAATGCCCTGAAGCACATGTGAACAACGTGAAGCTGGGTTGGCAGCCTCCCGGACCTGGCGGTTAGCCAGTCACACTTCAAATCACAATACCAGGGACTAGCGTCTGTTAACCAAGCAGGAGGGAGGAGCCACGTGTAGCTTCAGCCGTGGTCCGGTTGCAAAGTCATGAGGCCCGGTATGAGGAAATTTTGTCAGCACAGGAAGTGCAGAAATGGCTGCAGAGGGTTTGAAGCCCTAAAGTTAACAGGTACTTAGTGGAACCCTTGAATTCCAGAGCTTGGGGAGGGAATCTTCCACTCTGCCCATCCAACCCTGCACCGCACTCACTGGAGGGAATCGCATGTTACATCCCCCCAAACACCACGCCTAGTTTTGACTCGGTCCTAAAGGGCAAAAATATCAGACAGGATCTCTAGGCAGGCAGCCCAGAGTCACCAAGATGGAATCGGGTCTCAAATCACTGCTATTTCTAGATAGCCTTGCATGGTTTCTGCAACTTTTTGGCTAAAGGGAGGAATTCTCCTGCAAAGAACCGGCCTCACTGAAACCTTCAGTCTTCTGCTCCACAGCACCCTTCTATGGTAGGGCAAGACTATATCTAGGGGCAAGAGCCTTGCAGAACGAGGATCTACCCTCCCCACCTCTGCCACTCACTCACTGTGACCTTAGAGATGCCCTCTCTCCCAACTCTAGGTTTTCCCCTTTGCCAAAAAGAGATGATAGACGCGATACTATTCTCGTTAGACCCGTCTGAGGTGCAGAAGTAATGCAACTCTGCCTGCTTCATCTTTGCACGCACCTCGTTTAGTACAGCCTCTGATCCCCCAGCAACTTAATAAATATCACTTACGCAAAGAACACCCTATAGTCTAAAGGCGACAGCAATCCCCATAGACTCCACCTCTCCAGCGTCCCAGGGCAAAAATTCAAATCGCGCAGCACTCAGGGTTTCTCCGGCATCCAGGAACCCTTCCCCAGTCGTACTAAGGCTTTAGGGATAGCCTTAGCTCCCAAAACCGGACCACAAGTTTTGCGTTGTTCGCTAACTTCAAACCCGAAGGCATCCTCCACCCTCAGATCTATGATCTCCTGTTCTTCCTCATCCACCCGGAATATCAACCTTGGGTTGGGTGGCGTCACTCGCTCTGCTACCCAGCGAGGCCAGAGGCCAGAGATGCCGCTTAGGGCAAAAGCCTAGAGTGGTGGACGCCAAGCCCATGCATGGTAGGCCACCGCCCACGTCTTCTGGGAAGCGGCGCCTCTCCCCGACAGCAGGGACCCCTTCGCGGGCAGCGTGGGCCAGCGGAGCCAAAAGCAACTGCTCTCCCTCCCCTCCGGGTGCAGAGTATTCGGGGTTGGCCGTACCAGGAGTGCACGTTGAGAAGGCGTCGGGGGTGCGCAGCAATAGAATCCGCACTCTGCAGCAGAGTCTCCGGCACTTAAGGCTGGGCGCGGGAGGGGCCTTAAATGGAACCTCGAAGCTGACGTCAGGAGTGGAGCCAGGCGGACGTGCGGGAACCCACGTGTGGGTTGGGCTGGGGGCGGGCGCCCAGCCGGGCGGGGCAATGGAGAGGCCCTGGCGGCGCGCGCAGCCGGACAGCGGACCCGCGGGCCAAACCACGTGCGCCGGGACATCTAAGGGAGTGCCCAAAGCCCCACGCTGCCTCTCCGGCCATGGGAGCCCGGGCGATATCCGTGAACCAGAGTCAGGCAGACCCTCAGCTTCCTCTTCCGTAAAATTTGCACGTTACTCTCAAGAAATCCCTGATCTGTTTCTTCATCGCTGTTTCCAAATGCCTGGGACAGCTTCTGGCGCTCCATAAACATTTATTGAATGAAAGAAGGAAAATACCTAGCACAGCGTCAGTTTGTCCGACTGATGGAAAAGGACGTCTCCTTTTCCCCTACTGCCAAACCTTCCAAGTCCGAAACTCACAAGGGAGACTTTGCCTTTCTGGTCTTGCAAGGTGATTGAGGTCAAATTTACCTTCTTGTCTGCATCTTCCCATTGCCCCACCCCACGAGGATGAGTCCCAGCCATACCCAAGAACTGTTGGTGCTGCGTTTTATTTTAATATCTCTCCACCACCTTTCTCCATCCTCTGTAACCACTATTCTACCCGCTACTTATATGAGTTCAAATTTTTGCTTTTGAAACATTTTTACCTCTGCCTTTTTTCATGCTAGTGTTTTATCTGCCCCATTCATCTCTTCTTTGCAGGGTACCCATCTTCTAGTGTTCCCCCACTTTGGTATAATATGAAATATATTTGCTAAAGCTCTAGAATTTCCTTAGTGATAAGAAAATCCAAGTGAATATAGGGTACTGTTAGACTTACCCCCTAACCTTCCGGAAAGTGGGTGGTGGCTGGAGATTAAGCTCTACAAAAGCTTTAAAAATTCTTCTGGGGAGTGAACTTGGCTTGCAGGCTTGCAGGCTTTCCGGCATGCTAGGCGAATGGTTTACCATTGAGCCACACCCCCAGCTCCGAAGTTTCTAAAAAGTCTTGAACATTGGAAGTGCTGGGAGGTTAGAGTGCCCAGAGAGGGCAAGGAAGCTGGGTACTTATACTTACACCACCATAACCTTGCCCTATGCATCTCTTCCATCTAATTTATCATCTGCATCATTTGTAATCTCTTTTATACCAAATCAGTTGAGGATATGGCTAGTGAAAGAGCACTTTTGCTAGCATGTACAGGCCCTGAGATCAATCCCCAGAACCATACATACATACATACATACATACATTTTAAAAAACTTAAAAAGTAAATTAGCCAGGCACAATGGCGCACGCCTGTAATCCCAGCAGCTTGGGAGGCTGAAGCAGGAGGATTGTGAGTTCAAAGCCACCCTCAGCAACTGTAAGACACTAAGCAATTCAGTGAGACCTTGTCTCTAAATAAAATACAAAATAGGTCTGGGGATGTAGCATCGTGGTCAAGTGCCCCTGAGTTTAATACCCGTTACCAAAAAAAAAAAAAAAAAAAGTAAATTTAAAAATCAGTAAGGTGTTTTTCTAGGTTCTGGGAAGTGTCCAAGCAAATTATCAATCCTGAAATAGGGATATAGGGCATTCCCTATACATCCCTTACAGCATGCTGGTCAGAAGTACAGGTCACAAACGGGTCAGAAGTAGAGGGAAGTCTTGTGGGATCAGATGCTATCTCTAGGTAATGTCAGATGAATTGAATTATAGAACACCTAATTGGTATTCACCAGAGAATTGCTTTGTGTGGGAGGGGTTGGAAAGCACATATCTGGTCATAGGATTGTTCTGAGTTGAGTGTGAATAGAGGAGAAAAAGGGTTTTCTTTATACCAACCCACCCATGCACCCACAGATTTGGTACCTCCCTCCTCTCAGCTCCCCCAGCACTAGTTATACATCCTTCCAAAAGATTCACAATAGAGAGGGATGGGGCTCTCCTCCCCTACCAGATGGTGAGCCCCTCCAGGTGGTGGATGGGCCTACTTCTTTCCTGCATTCTATGGCACCAGCGGGAAGCTCAGTGCCATCTCTGAGAAAAAGTCGTAGTTGTAGGTTTCTTGGTTTTGAAAGTATAATTACCCCCAGCTCCAGGAAAGCAGGGTATCTCTCTAGGATGTTCCAACAGTGTTTTCATCGCTCTAGGAGGCCCTGAGACCTGGGCTCCAGGTCCCTTGAGGACAAGATAGATTGTAACAGTATCTTTGGTTCCTCAGTCTTTGCAACAATGTCCTAATTCAGTCAGGGTGGGCCCTGCCTACCTGTAAACTGTGACCACAGTTGCTGGGAGGAGGCTGGTAGAAAAAAGAGAGTGGAATTACACTGAAAGATAGGTGAGAAATTTTACCTGGAGGTCAGGCAGCTCTGGGAGGTCCTGTGAAGACACACTAGGCTGCTCTGCTGAGAAAGTGCAGTTCTGGAACGCCACTACTAGGATACTTGTCAAGAGCCATCTTATCGCAAATGCTGATGTGCAGTCCATTCCTTTAGCAGACCAAGAAGACAGTTTTGTGGTAGGCACAATCAAGGGCACAATATTCCATTTTCAGGTGGTTTTCTCTGTGACTTCCAGTAATAGTCAGAAGCAGTAGGTGCAGACCAAATTATTCCAGCACCACACACATAATGTGCATGCTGTGGCCCACAGCCTAACTACGCTAATATCTGGAGGCCCTGGCAAGACTTTTAATATAGCAGTTTTTTTAATATTTTAAAATAATTTTGTGAGATTTTGTGGGGTTATGTGGGGGTTCTGTTTCCCCCTTTTTTAATTTTTTAAATTGTAGAAAGAAGCCGGGCATGGTGGCACATGCCTGTAATCCCAGCGGCTTGGAGGCTGAGACAGGAGGATTGAGAGTTCAAAGCCAGTCTCAGCAACAGCAAGGCACTCAACAACTCAGTGAGACCCTGTCTCTAAATAAAACACAAAATAGGGCTGGGGATGTGGCTCAGTGGCCAAATGATCCTGAGTTCAATTGGCAGTACCCCCCAAAAAAAATTATAGAAAAAGTTGATATAAGCATCATTAGCCTTAAATTGTAGAGAATGGCCCAACGCTGTAAAGGTATTTAAACAGTAAGAAATGACTTAATAAACATTTTTTAATATCTTTATTTTATTTATTTATTTTGATGTGGTGCTAAGGATCGAACCCAGGGCCTCACACCTGCTAGGCAAGCACTCTACTGCTGAGCCACAATCCCAGCCCCCTTAATAAACATTTTTATATATAATTTTTTAATCAATGAGTCTTCATTCCCCTAAATTAAGATGCCCAACCACAGTTCAGTACAAGGGCAGCATCCCTCCTCTTATGCAAACAACTGCTATTTGACTCCACAAACAAATAAACAAATACCATTTGCTAAGCACCCCTTAATGTATCAGGAAGCAAGCCAGGCAATCTCCATACTCCTCTTCCTCTTAATTCTTTGAAGTAGCCACAACTATTCCCATTTTCCAGATAAAGAAACCAAGGCTCAGAGAAAATCCTGATTTTGCCAAGACTGTGCCAACTACTAAATGATTTGGGCTGGAACTTTAAACCAGGGCTGACTGACTACAAAGCCTATGGCTTAGGGGTGAGGGTTTTTGTTTGTTTATATGTTAGGTTTTGTTGTTGTTATTGTTGTGTTTAATGGTCTATGGAGGTCACTGAAGTTTTTGGAGAATGGGAGAGAAAGGATGAAAGCAGGGTGATTGAGAGGTCATGGAAAGTAGGACATCTTTTTTGTGATAATACCCAGCATATATATACGTGATGTGCAAAACTTAATCAGCTCCAGCTGCACCTGTACAGAACATACACTGCACTGACTCAGTGCTCCCTGGTCCATAGCCCCTCTGAACACTCACAGTCAGCCTGGCCTATTTCACCTTTTTTTTTGGCTACAAAGCCTATGGGTTTTCTGAGTTGCAAGACCCAAGATGCAGATAACCTCATTCCCTCTGTCCTTGACAGACCAGGGTGTGCTGTGTACATGCCAAAGTACAGGTTTCTCTCTCTGGTAAGAGAGCAGCATCTGTTCCTGGAAAACTACTTTATGTCACCTTCACCCCAACACCCACCCGCAATTCATCCATCCCTCAGATGATGGGTATGAGGCCAGAAGCCTCCACCCAAACCGCTTGAGCTCTCCTGGTAACATCTCTGGGTACCCTGCTACTTCCCCTCTTCCCTTTCTGCTCCGCCAGGCAGGGCACATCCTCAGGTGCTAGATGTTGCCTGCTTCCCTTTGGGGCTAGAACTTTCTCGAGAGTTCATTCACCATTCCTTAAGAGAATTCATCTCAGATTCCCTCCCAGAAGCTTCCTACCCCAGAAAAGTAGTAATCGCTGTGCCCTTTCCTCTCCATCCTTTCCTGGGAATACTGGATCTCACACTTTCCATCCCATTGACAGGTTCCCAGGCAAAGACTGTTACCAGAACATAGTGACTTCCAAACTGAGGACCCCTGAAATAAGTGCTACAGAGGGAGTCCTAAGGCCCTTTCAATGCTCAGTGTGGGCCCCATATCAGAGAGTGTTCCTTGTCTGATCACAGCAGGGGAAGACCATGGAAAACTGTAACAGCCTTTTTTTTTTTTTTTTTCCTGACACTTTGGGTAGTGAGACAGTTGATGGGCATGGTTTAACAAAGAATAGCAGGCAGCTTGATGGAGAAGGGACACTGACCTGGGGTCAGGAGACCTAGGATCTTGCCCCAGCTTTGTCATGGATCCCTGGGTAACATTGCGGCAGTCACATTGCCTATGTAGCCTCACTAGTATACAAAAAGGGGTCTCTTTCCTTCTAATTCTAACCTGCAAAAAGGCTCCAAGTCTATGAATCAAGCCTCCACACTCACCTTCATTTCTAAAATTGCTCAGGACTTACAGGCAAAGTTGTGCCCATTTTGGAAAATGGTCAGGGGTATTCCTGGGAATAGTGGGAAACAATCAAAGGACTGTCCCCACTCACAGCCACATGAACCTATGCCTGTCATCTTCTTGTTCCCCACATTAATTCTAAAACAGTTTCCAAAATTCCAAAGACACTGTGGGGTATTAAATTTGTAAATATAAATGATCTCACAGTGGGCTGGGAATGTGGATCAATGGTAGGGCCCTTGCCTAGCATATGGGAGGCACTGGGTTTGATCCTCAGAACAAGAGAGAGAGAGAGAAAGAGAAGAAAAAAAGCCAAGCATAATGGCACATGCCTGTAATCTCAGTGACTCAGGAGGCTGAAGCAGGAGAATCATAAGTTCAAAGCCAGCCTCAGTAATCTAGCAAGGCCCTAAGCAATTTAGTAAGACCTTGTCTCAAAATAATAATAATAATAATAAGGCTAGGGATATGGCTCAGTGGTTCAATCCCTAGTACCAAAAAATAAACAACAACAACAAAAAAAAAAAAAAAAGAAAGAAAGAAACGGAAAGGAAAACAGGCATGGTGGCACTCATTTGTAATCCCAGTGACTCAGGAGGCTGAGGAAGGAAGATCACTAGTTCAAGTCCAGCCTCAGCAACTTAGGGAGATTCTGTCTCAAAGTGAAAAAAAAAAAAAAAAGTAGGGACATAGCTCAGTGGTAGAACATTCCTAGATTTGATCCCCAGAAATTGAGGGAAAAAAATAGAAAGAAAGACAATCTCACAGGGCTTTTAAAGCAGATTTCTAAGTCCCCAAGAAAGGATTGCATTTTTTTTGTACAGATTGAATTGGTATAGTGTATTCTTTTTTAAATTTTTGTTCTTTTTAGATATACATGAGTGTATTTTCACATATTATATATACATGGAGTACAACTTATTCTAATTGGGATCCCATTCTTGTGGTTATACATGATATGGAGTTTCACTGGTTGTGTATTCGTATATGCACATAGGAAAGTTATGTCCAATTCATTCTACTGTCTTTCCTCTTCCCATCTCCCCTCCTTTTCCTTCATTTCCCTTTGTCTAATCCAATAACCTTCTGTTCTTCCCTCCCCTCCCTATTGTGTGTTAGCATCTGTATATCAGAGAGGACATTGACCTTTGGTTTTTTGGGATTGGCTTATTTCACTTAGTATGATAATCTCTAGTTCCATCTATTTACTGGCAAATGCCATAATTCTTCTTTATGGCTAATATTTCATTGTGTAGATAAACCACATTTATCTTTGTGCTTTAGTAGTCTTACCAGTAAAATGGAAAAAATCCTGCTCTGCTTTCCTCTGCTGGCTGGGGTAAAGATGTCATGAAAGAATGGAAGAGAATGAGGTCTAAGCTGTGTGTATGCTGGCTGGCAGGCCTACGGGCCCTGGATTTCCTTTAGACTGTTTACGAAACACTCACCT
Organism: Marmota flaviventris; assembly: GCF_047511675.1. Lineage (NCBI taxonomy): Eukaryota > Metazoa > Chordata > Mammalia > Rodentia > Sciuridae > Marmota > Marmota flaviventris. The sequence goes on from NC_092506.1 coordinate 45,515,089, forward strand.
AGCTAACACTCATCTCAGAAAGCAGGTTCTGCTGGACCAGGAAGCTTTCTGCCCAGTTACTTGAGCCTGCTCAGAGGCCCCTGCCTTTTTCTTTTGGGACTAGAGGAGCTCTGGCTCCAGAAGCCATTCATCTACTGAAGGGCACCTAGATTGGTTTCAGAGCTTAGCTATTGTGAATCAAGCTGCTATAAATATTGATGTGACTGTGTCACTGTAGCATGCTGCTTTTAAGTCCTTTGCATATATTAGGAGGAGTGGGATAACTGGGTCAAATGGTGGTTCCATTCCAAGTTTTCTAAAGAATCTTACTACTGCTTTCCAGAGTGGTTGCACCAATTTGCAGTCCCATCAGCAACATATGATGTAGTGTATTCTTGGTTTTCAAAAATACTCTGTAGCTTTGGGATTTTGAATTTGTGAATATTCATGATATGTAGAAAAGCATGATGTCACTATGATCTCAATCACACAAAATGGGGTGTTGTGTGTGTATATGCACGACCTGGATGAACAAATCCAACTAAGCTGCTTGTGACTGGATGAATTTTTTTCTTTGCTTGTGTTTTTCCTTTTCCTGTAATGCACATATTAACTTTTAAAAAATAAAATCTATTTTTAAAACCTGGAAAAAAAAAGAAAGCAGATTTCCAATAACAAAGACCATCACTCTTTGAATCCTATGTAGATTCTTTAAAACCTTTCCTACCAAATGGAGAATTATATCCCAAGCCCTAGCTCAAAGAAAGGAGGGCAATTTCCTGAGAAATTCTGAAAGGATCAAAGCCAATTGAAGGTATGAATACAGTCACAGAGGCCTATTTGTCATTTCCTGAGGCTGGAAAGGGAAGGGAATGAGGTCTGAGCTGTGTGTATGCTGGCTGGCAGGCCTACGGGCCCTGGATTTCCTTTAGATTATTTATACAACACTCATCTAGCTAACACTCATCTCAGAAAGCAGGTTCTGCTGGACCAGGAAGCTTTCTGCCCAGTTACTTGAGCCTGCTCAGAGGCCCTTGTCTTTTTCTCTTGGGACCAGAGGGGTTCTGGCTCCAGAAGCCTTAAATTCTGCTGAGAGGAGCAAAGGGTAGCTCCCAGATCACCACCCCAGCAGGGACCTCAGGTTGTGGGGACTGGTAAAGACCTGGAGAAGACTCGTCCTGAAGCCACATAAAGCTCACTGAGTCCTTCATTTGTGCATGGCTTATGGTGACTTTCCCATCCATTCTTTCATGGCATTTTTACCCCAGCCAGCAGAGGAAAGCAGAGCAGGAATTTTTGCATTTTACTGGCAAGACTACCAAAGCACAAAACATTTAATTTCCACAGACCACACAGCTGAAAAGCAGGTGGATTTCAGGTTCCCAGGCTTGCTTTTCTTCCCCTAAACCACTCTGCTAGTCTTTCCTGCTTCATAGCCTGGGAGAATAGTAAGCTGTTCACCCTTTGCTCCCAGGATATCCAAGGGCAAAGGTGACCAAACCTCCCCAGGACCGTCACACAGGGCAGGGATTTCCAGACAGCTCACCTGGCCACAAGGGTGCTTCAGAGCCCTGTCTGGTCAGCCTTCCTGTCCCTGGTGTGGCGTTAGCCTGGTATGACCTGTGTGTGTGCAAGGCGGGGCTCTGCCTTTTGGACAGACACACTGGCAGCATCAGGTTGTCTAAACTTAGCTGAGTCTCCAGTTTTAGTCACAGGAGGGATGGAAGCCTTGGAGGTTCTCAAAACCTAGGCCCTTTACTCACCAAATCAGAGGGAGATTGCCAGCGTCATACCTGCCCCTGCTTCATAGGGAAGACACTAGACACAGGACGGGACCCCAGAATTCAGAGAAGGGCAGTGTTCTTAGGTCCTTTAGTGTTTCAGTAATAGTGACTAGGGGACCAGACCCTCTCACCCAGCCTTATGCTCTCCTCTGCACCCTGTTCCGTGCACCTTCTCAACATGCCTGGGCTCTTCCCTGGCCCTCTGGGTGTGGCTCTTTTGTCAGTCTCTGACTCCTGGGTTTTTTCCACTGTACGGAGCTTCTTCCAGCAGCCTCTTGCTTGGGGTTGGCAGCTTGGCAGTGAGTCTTCACTCTGCCTGTGGCACACCCCAGTCATTAAAGCTGCAGTATCAGCAAGAGCCAGAGGCCATCTCAATGGAAAGCTGCCAGCATCAGCTTCCTCACTAATCCTTGGGGTTGTAAGTTCATGGTGTTCCTGACTGCCCCCCTCCTCAGGCTAAGCTGGTTCTCAAGCACCCAAATTCCACCTCCCCCTTTCTCAAAGGAGGGGGCCTGTCAACCACAGATGGGCGCAGGCTATGCCAGCATCTCTATGGTAACAAGAGGCCACAATTTCCGGCCTTCCTGCTTTGATCCAGAGCTTGCAGGGCTCCCTTGCAGAACCCAGGAAGGCTGGCTGCTGCAAAAGACCCAATGTACCCTGTGGGCCTGCCCCATGTTTAAGGAGCTAGCCCAGCTGTGCTTCCCTGGAAGGCTTCAGAGCCAGTGGGAGTTCTTTGAGAAAGGTCCGAAATGGGGAAGGCCAGGAAGCTCCTTCTTTGGGGCCTGCCCTCTCCCCACAGTGTGGAATTGATTCCTGAGGTAGGCTGTGGGGCTCCAACATTAAAAACTTTTCAGGTAAAGAGGTGAAAGTTGAAAATTCCACTTTGTTAGTTGGCTTTAGACTTTGCTCTCTCGGGCTGGTGGGAGAGGGGGTGGGGTACAGGAAATTGATTGCAAACAGTAGTCATCAATGGTAGTTTTTTTGCTACCTCCCCCATATAATAGTCCCTGGGGTAGTTGAGGAGCTGGCAGGCTCTCAACTAGGGGAACTGTTTATCGGTGTCAATATGGAATTGAAGAGCCGAAGGGGTGGTCAGCAAAAGCCGGAGAGAGAGAGGGGGAGAGAGAGAGAGAGAGCATATAAGCCAAACTGCACCCTTGTTGGTTCTTCAAAGGGAGAAGGAGGAGCAGGGCAGGGTGGGGGTAGAGAGATCTCTTCTTTTGAGAGATTCTGTTTCCTGAAGAAAAACCAGTCCAAATATAAACTGGCCCTGGCAGCAGTACCTCCCGCTCCTCTTACTCCTCCATGCCATCTCCTCTGCTTCCAACGATAGGACTGGGGTTGTGGCTCAGCGGTAGAGTACTCACCTAGCACGTGTGAGGCACTGGGTTCGATCCTCAGTACTACATAAAAATAAATAAAGTTATCGTGTCCATCGACAACTAAAGAAAAACATTAAAAAAAAAATTCAACTGTGTAAATCCTGTACCAGGGGAGAGTTCACAGCCTCCCTGTTCACTGGGTGTTTCCTCTTTTCCCATTCAACTTCTTTTCCCTATCTCAGAAGGGATTTGGTCTTTGTTCAACTTGTTTTTTTGTTTTCTGTGATGCAGAATCAATAGTGTCAAACTGGGGAAGACTCTGTAGGACAGTAGTAGGGAGAAGGATTTGTGTCTACAGAATAATAACCTGCATAATAAAAACAAAGAGAGATAAAAAGTCTCAAAGGAATTTGGCAGGGCAATGAGAGTGGGACATTGGAAACAATGCCTTAAGTTCTGTGAATTGCTGTCAGAGTATAATATCAGTGATTTAGGAGGCTGAGGTAGGAGGATTACAAGGTTGAGGTCAACCTCAGCAACTTAGCAAGGCTGTAAGCAATTCAGAAAGACCCTTTCTCAAAATAAAAAAATAAAAAGGACTGGGGATGTAACTCACTGATAGAATGTCCAGCACCAAACCAAATAAACAAAAAACACCACATACACACACAAAGACATGAAATTTAGGTGGCAGCTGGGCAGGCTCCTTTTATGGAGACTAGAGGTGGCTACTGTCTCTAATAACAAGAACAATGCTTCTCAGTAGACTCCCAAGAAAACTGCCAGGCCTTGCTGAAGAGGGCTCTCACAAATCTGACCAAGCAGAAAATCAATGAGGTTTACACGAAGCATCATTGCATGGCATGGAATGCTCTCTCACTGAATTGAGCACCAGGAATGCGCCAGGGATCAAGTGACCATCTGGAACAGCTCCTGCAGGCCTGTTTATGTGCAGTCTTGTCAAGTCCCAGTTGTAAGGTTGGGAGGATACAGAGCTTAGAGTGATCCCTTTGTGGAGGCCCTATCTTTCTGTCTTTTGTCCAGTCCTTTCAGAATATAGACATCCCCCCTTTTTCTCACACCACTTGGAGGGATGCTCATCACATCTCCAAGGGACAAGGAGGAACAGACAGCAGGACCTCCAGCTGTGCTGCCTTGTCCTCCAGGAAGAGAGTCCAGGCAACAGCCAACACACCATGGAAGCCTTAGAATTGAGAACCATACAAACTTTAACCATTTTCATTTAACATTAAATGTCTTACATATCTGTGAAATGTTTAATGCAAACAAGCATTTGGCACAAAGTAATTGCTCAATAAACCATATCCTATTGCAGGAAATGAGTTGGAGAGAAGAGGCATTTGTGGTCACTGTCCTGACAGCTTGTTTCATCTATGTTGGATTATAAATTATAGCAGAATTCTTGGCTCTGTATCCAGGTGTAGCCCTGACTTGCTCCTTAGGGAGGTCTGCTCTAGATCCCTCACATACACACACTTTTTTTTTTTTTTTTGGTTACACACACACTTTTTAAAAGAGGAATGCATTATTACTTAGTATTGCAGTCAGTTATACACAGGGTTAGGCTGGTCAGGGAGGGGCTACCGGTTTCTGCTCCTTTTGGTGATTCTAGTCTACAATGTAAAATACATGGGTGTTGCTAGATGTGGCAGTGCATGCCTGTAATCCTAGCTACTTGGGAGGCTGAAAGGAGGATACCAAGTTCAATGCCAGTCTGGGCAATTTAGCTAGACCCTGTCTCAAAATAAAAACTATTAGGGCTGGGGATGTTGCTCAGTGGTAAAGCACCTCTGGCTTCAATCCTCAGTATAGAGCTGGGGGAGAGACGCAAACAACAACAAAACAAACAAACAAACAAAAAAATCCGTGGGTGTTACACAATGGCTGCTCTCTGTCCCTTGGGTGGATTCAGAAAGGCTGTTCCTGTCCAGGAGGCTCCAGGAATAGGCCTGCTTATTGTCTTTCTCCCACCACGGTTCATTTCTTTGGCCTCACATTGCCCTTAGTCTGATTCCTGGCTCTGCCACTCACTGGGAGAATTCGGGGAGTAGTTTATAGGTTGTTGTGAGGCTTAAATGTGAAGGCCAGGGCTCCCAGTAGGTGCTCCTAAATGTTATTTCCCTTATATAAAAGTCCCTTTGGGGCAATTTGGAATGTTGAACTGAAGACACTTCCCTGGACACTCTCAGGAGCCCAACCTAAGAGAGATGGCCTGGAGCTGCCTTGTCAGAGCAGTTCTGCTTCAGGAGAGTAACCAGCTGCTCTCCCTGAGGCGAAGAAGTGAACACTCCAGGTAACCTTTAATTACCAGTCCCACCCATAATCCTCAGCCTGCCTCTCAGGCAAGGTACAAAGGAAGTGAGGTCCCTGGAGGTGAACAGGCAGCATTAAGAAAGGTGGCATTGCTTTCTAGTCCACACCATCTACAAGTAACCTCTTGTCACCAGCTAGCTCAGATGAGAGCAGAGCATTTCTATATTCATTCCACAGAAACAGTGATTTCTGGGGGAGGGAGGCCCACATGGTTTAATCGTTATAGGTTCCATTCTGGCTGAGGGACCAGGTGGCAGGAAGAGCACAAATCCTAGGGCTGTTTGGAAAGAAATGTGCTTCTAAAGTATCTTTTCTGAGTCATGTAGTTGCTTCTCAGCAGAATTAGTGTTTGTCAAAGTGTAGGCATTTTTATAATGTTTGCCATTCCTGAATAGTACCAATACCATTATTCAACCTAACACTTTAAAAAAATTACTTAGGTTAATTTTTAGCCAAATATGACCCTGATATGCCAGTTGTACATTTTTTTAAAAAAATATATATTTAAACGTGTGTGTATGTGTGTGTGTGTATGTATGTGTGTGTATGTGTGTGTGTTTTTGGTGCTGGGGATTGAACCCAGGGTCTTGCTCCCGCTAGGCATGCAGTCTACCCTTGAGCTATACTCTGGTCAAAACATAGATTTTACAAATAAAAAAATGTATATAATCTGACATTTATACTTTCAACCCCTTGAAGGTGTGCCAACAACCACACTTAGAGAAAGACTGGACTAGTTAAGAACTTAGTGGAATCATAGTGACATGCTTAGGTTAGGGGAAGAAGCATGAGCTAGCTAAGGCTTTGGGTGATATCAGTTTAGACCAACCTTCCTTATGGCCTCCAGTCATGAAATGATGAGCATTCACCTAAACACTAAAGTAAAACATCACCAAAATTCAGTGCTAATAGATGTCTGGTGAATATGCTAGACTGAACTCATGTTTAAATTAGTTTCTTCCCCAGGCCCCACTAAAGTGATTGGAAAAGAACATACAGTAGTATAATCACATAAAGATGGAGAGACTGGAAGAGGAGGCAACAGCAGATGAGTTCTGCCAACAACACTTTACAAAAGTTGCATCAGCAGTGACTGATACTAGAGTGAATTCAAGGGCCTACAGAGGGAGACAGGGAAGAGATGTGAGCTGATTTACCTTGCAGAGCACTGTGCAGCTCAGGAATTGGACGGACCAGGCACTATGGAAGGTAGGATGTAAGCAAGGTGCTGAAACAAGGAATAATAGGAAATGCCAGCCTCCCAGATTCCTATTCCCACTAAAAATGACTATCTTCTGTCCCCATCTCAGTGAAAATAGCTTTATTCTCTGGGGAAATGCAACCAAGGCACAGTACAATGGTAAGAGGTACTGACCAAAGTCAGGGGCAAAGAGAATATCTACATACAGAGAGCCCCCTCTCCAGGCAATTCCCAGAAAGCTAGCATCCAGGCTTTCATTCCCAGGTAAAAACTTGGGGCTTCTTCACTGAATGGTCTCAGAGAAAAGTCCCATAAATAATGACATTTGAAAGTTTGGGTAAAAATTGCTTTTCTACCCAGTCATGTTCTAGTGAAGCCCTCTACCTGACAGACCCACCTATGGACATTGAGCTTCTCATCAACCTGAAAGGATCTCATTCAAAACTAGAGGGCCAACTTAGGGGTTGACACTATATACTGCTCTGGGCTATGGGAGCCCAACTTGAGCAAACCACACAGCAATCATGTCATATGCCCTCTGCCTTCATGAGTGGAGACGAAGAGGTAGGGAGGAGAGCAAGATGGTTCCCTCCCTATGGGACCATGGCAGACTGTGCCCATTAACTTCCCTAGAGTCTTGTCTTCTGGTAACAGTTCCTCCCACTGCCTTATGGACCTAGGCTTGGGAACTTGGGTTATGCACTGTCTCATGGTTTCTTTATATGCTGGCCACACATTTGCAAATAGTGCCTTTAAATATCTCCTCAAATTAGCCAATTTTCAGGTGCCAAGACTCTGTCCAGAATGCTGAACAATATTCACATAATCAAAATGTAAAAACATTATAATTATTTTAAAAAAACAACTCTGAAATTGCTGTGTTGTGAGGCTGGAGAGAGGGAAAATAGAGTGATGGGTCTCAGTTTATTGCCAAGGCTGGCCTTGAACTTTGATCCTCCTGCCTCAACCTCCTGAGTTGTACCACCAGGCCTGGTACCCTTTATTTAACACTTTTGACTTTTTAAAATTATGAGCATGCATAACTTTGCTAAAAAAACAAAAATTAATGTTAAAAAGTGAAATGCCAACAGAAAATAATACAGTAAAGGCTTCAGAATTCTTCCAAAGGTCTAGCACATAATGAATGCTTAGTGGTACCAACAGAAGAATTAGAGCTTGTGTGACCTCCCTAGCAGTTTTAGATCCAAGTATCCTTTTATTGTTCTTCAGAATGAAGCAGTCTCCCTGTCTCACAGCCATCTGTGCTTGTTGGTGTGTGGCCTGATAGAAATAAAATAACTCTCTAGCTCTCCATTATTTATAAGTAGGTAGAAGAGAAAGTTCCCTCCTGCAGACACAGGGTAGTGAGGTAGTGAGGAGAGTAGGGAGAGGTCAGTAGTCTCCAGCTGCATGGATTTTGCTTTCAAAAGCTGAGTTTGAATCTTAGCTTTCTATTCCCAAGTTGGAGTCAGGGTCATTATGCAAATTGTTTCACCTTTCTAAGCCTCAGTTTATTTTGGGGGGACGGGTCCTGGGGACTGATTCCAAGGTTATGTGCATGCGACGCAAGCCCTAAACCAGAGAACTACCTCCCTGGCCTCTTTTTTAATTTGCCTAAACAGGCCTCAGGCTTGCAATCCACATGCCTCAGCCTCCCAAATGGCTGGAATTACAGGCATGTGCCACTATGCCCGATTTGGTTTATTCTTAAGTAAGTTCCATGAGGGCACAGACCGTCTATTCTACCCATCATCTCAGTGCTTTTTAATAACCTGAGGCTTCGTAAGGTGAGGGCTATAGACTGGCACATAGTAGCTTAATCATTATTGAATATTTGCCAAACAGATCTAATAGATGTTACATTTTTTTCTCTGTCTCAGCTGTCTACCATTTTGATATTATATGCCAGCCTGAGTCAGAAAGCTTTGAGGTGAAGCCTCTAATGGTAAATAATAATAAGTTTCAGAACATTTATTGAATTCTATTTCAGGTCAGGCATTATTTGGAGCACTTACATTACCTCATTTAATTTTCATAAAAATATTATCATACTCATTTTACAAATTAAGAAACTGAAGCATGGAGAGATTTAGTAATCATACAACTAATACGTGGTAGGGTTGGGAGTTGAACCCAGGCAGCTCCATTGTAGAACTTGAGGACTTTAACATAAGTTAGACTTATCATTCACATGACACAGAAAATGGATCACTATTTTGTTTTTAAAGAAATTCCTTCTTGTCCATTTTAATTGTGATATTACAATTGTGCCTGTGTGTGTGCATGAGCATGTGCTGGGGATGGAATTCAGGGCCTCAGACATGCTAGATGTTCATTCTATCACTGAGCTACATCCCAGGATGGCAGTTATTCTGATGTCAAACCACCATATTTAGGTCTAGGAAAATGCTAGCTGAAGCCTGTGAGTGACTTTGTTTAGAAGATAAAACCCTTTGTGCCTATCAAATCAAGTTTCAAAATTGCTTTCCTGCTAACTCAGCATATTCTCTCCCCCCGCCCCCCCAAAGAAAATGAATCAAGGGTCTTGTGCATGGTTACCATTTTCTTTCATTAGGTTTCTCAGGTTAAACAATGAGATCAAGATGTAGCAACCTTTCACTGTGTGGCTCAGGGGAGCCCCATACCAGCATTAATGATAGCCAACACACAGTTCTTCTCCTGTGTGATACTCTGCTCCAAGTGTCTATAGGCTCTCATCTGTAAGCCTCTCAATAGCCCTCGGTTAAACACTACTACTAGGTCCATTTTGTAGATGAAGAAACACAGGCAGACAGATTGAGTAAATTGTTCAAGGTCACATGGCTAGTGAGCTACGCAAATGGGATCTGAACCCAAACAGCCTAGGTCCAGAGTCTGTGCTGTGTTGGACAGCTCTGCTGTACTATGTTTCTGTTGCTGCCAAAGGGTCAACAAACCCTGGGAAGGTCAGTTGGAACGCTCTTTCTCTCTGCTGCCTATTTTGTGAATCTAAATGTTCTAGGGTAGAAAGGATCTGGTTGGTATGGTAAAATTCCAAGGATTTTTATTTGGCGTAGGCATAACCTGCTTTCAGAATAACCAGGTGCCAAAAATTGGATGCTAATGGATAGGACAAAAATGCACAAGGATTTGGCCTAAAGAAATAGGACCGGAAATAGATTCTTCTCTTAGGAGACAAGCCCCTTCATCATGGATTATTTTAAGGAGCATGGCCATGTTCACAGGTACTTCTTTGTAAAAAAAAATTTCAGGTCACTGGTTAGAAAAATAATTTAACTGCATGGAAAAATACCCCCACCAATGCACTGTTACCATAGGAGTGAGATGTGGACAAAGGGTACAAGGATACTTAGTATTTTATATCCCAGTACTCCTCAAATGTTTAAAAAAGACATGAATTATGCTTTTTTATAGTTATTTATTTTTTGCAGAATTGTGGACTGAACAAAGAGCCTCATGCATGCTAGGCAAGTGCCCTAACACTGAGCTATATCTACAGCCCTTTTAAGACAGGGTCTAAGTTGCCTGAAACTTGGGATCCTCCTGCCTCACTATCAAGTGGCTGGGATTTTAGGAGTGTGCTATCACATCAGCTCCTTTATGGTTTTTTAAATGGACATTATCTGGTAAGTAATTTGTATTTTGCTTAGCCAATAGGGTCAGAAAAAAAAAACTTTAGAATGATTAATGTTTTTGAACTCTATTAATACCTACAAACTTGAATTTGACACCTAATGGGAACATAAGTCCAGTGAGGTCAGAATAGATGTTTCTGTGACTATAATTAGCATATAGATACATAGTTTTTTGGAATCTTGTTTTTTGATCCAATTGTTCCGCCTGTTTATATTCAATGTAATTGATGATAGAGTAGGGTTTAAGTCTATCATTTTGCTATTTATTTCTATGAGGACAAATCAGTAAAATTTAAGCCAGAAACTATCTTATACTTCAACTTTGCACATTCCTAGTATCAGCCTCCCAGGCTGCCACGTGGTCAGAGAGGGTATTGGTTTTTCATGTGTCATATTCTGTTAGGGAGACAGGAGGAGCTGGATCTCAACAGGTACCATCACATGTGTGCTACATGTATTAGGGGTCTGTTAATGACAACAAAAACAAGGTTCTGTGGTTACAAAGTTTGAAAACCACTAGATGCCAAGATTTCCAAAGTCTCTTCTGTTTGACTAATACACACCCAAACAAGGGGATGAACTACTTACTAAGGCTAATCACTCCTTAACCAGGTTCGAGGCAATGTTCCAGCTTTGGACAATTTAAGAGCTGAAAATAACTAAGACTTCCCTGGCCTTGAGAACTGGGAGAACAGCTGAGTCTTGAACAAGCTAAACTGGGAAAGGGCAGAGGTAATCTTGGAGGAATCCCATACAAGTCTTCACACTGGAGACAGCAAATCTAAGTTTAAAATTGGCTGCTTTCCATTCCAGGGCACTGTCAGCTTGAGAATGATGGTGTATGCACCAATAGGAATTCACTTTCTGGATTACATCCTCAGTCTGGATGAGCAGGTATCGACATTCAAACATTATTTTGTTCCAGACTTAAGCAAATATCAAGGTACTTACTCATTCTGTAATTTAAGTTCAAAGTAGACTGACACTACTGACTCTATGCTTCTTTCTACAAGAAACTTTTTTTTTTTTTTTTTGGTGGTGATGGGGATTGAGACTAGGGCCTTGTGCATGTCAGGGAAGCATTCCACTGCTGAGCCACCTCCCCAACCCAAGAAACTCATTTTCCTAAGGCAAGACATACTTTCATAATTTGTAGCTAATTAGGTCAATGAGACCTACTAGGCCGACTAACCTCATGATGTGGTTTGCACAGAATAGAATTAGGCAGAAATGACAGAATGGTCAAAGGAGATATTAGACAATGAAAGCCTGGGCTCAGGAATAAAAGTTCCAATTTCACAGACTTCTCAACTATAATGACTAGAGAAGACTTAGCAGTTTAGGACAAATTCCTGTTCTGCTACTTGCTGGGTGTGAATTGGGTAAATTATTTACTCTCCAAACCATTCCTAATCTATAGATAAATAATCTGTAGATCTACCAGTTCCATTGGTTGCTGCGAAATCAGAAGTGAGATATAGCAGGAAAAGTGTTTGGCATAAGCTGGGCGTGTTGGCACACATTTGCAATCCCAGCCATTTTAGAGGCTGAGGCAGGAGGATCACAAATTCAAGATCAGCTTTGGCAATTTAGCGAGACCCTGTCTCAAAATACAAAATAAAAAGGTCTGGGGGATGGTAATCCCCAGTACCGCAATAAAAATAAATAAATAAATGAAAGAAATTAACAGCTACCTGTGTTGAAACCCCCCTTGATTTCTTCACCCCTTATGGGACTGGTCACATATACCTTAGGAATGTTTTTACTCTATGTTTTTACTCAACCCTCCCAACCCGTCCTCTGTTTACTGGGACTTCACTTTAATTTTAACCAAATTACCAGACCTGAACATTCAGAAGTATTCTAGATTCTGGTTTCCCTAACTGCCAGAAACTTTTATTTAAACAATAGCAGCATAAAAACAAAAATTAAAAAACTTATAAGGGGTTGGGGTTGTGGCTCAGCAGTAGAGCGCTCATGAGGCCCTGGGTTGGATCCTCAGCACCACATAAAAATAAATAAAATAAAGGTATTATGTCCAACTACAACTGAAAAATAAATATTAAAAAAAACTTCATAAGCTCTAACTTGTATCCCAGGTCTCCCATACCTAATTAGTAAGGTCTCAATTTCTTCCCTTGGCACGCAAGAACATTCACAACCTGAATTAAAAAGCCTTTTTCTCAGTCCCTCACAATTAAGCCTCCAACCTAAAATCTGCTTCTCTAACATGTTGGGAGTCTTTCAAACCTTCACAAAGCTCTTCCCTTAGTCTAGAACAAATTACTTTCTTCTCTATCTTGCAAAAAATCCTATTTAATTTCCAAGGTTTAGCTAAATTTGCCTTTTTATTTATTTATCTATGCATATATTTTTATTGGTGCCTTATAATTACGTATAATAGTGGTATTCACTGTTACAGATTCATACATGTACACTGATCTCAGAAACTTTTATTTAGGGATTTAAATTTTTTAAATTTGTTTTATTTAGTTATGACAGAAAGACAGAATGCATTTATGCACTTTGATATATCATAAACAGATGGGATATAATTTCTCATTTTTCTGAGTGTACATGTTGCAGAATCATATTGGTCATGTAGTCACATGTATACATAAAGTAATAATGTCTGTTTCATTCTACTATCTTCTTATCCTCACATCCCCTCCCCCCTCCCATTCCCTCCCATCACGTCCCCCTACCTAATCTAAGGTAACCCTATTCTTGGGCTGGAGATGTGGCTCAAGCGGTAGCGCGCTCGCCTGGCATGCGTGCGGCCCGGGTTCGATCCTCAGCACCACATACAAACAAAGATGTTGTGTCCGCCGAAAACTAAAAAATAAATATTAAAAGTTCTCTCTCTCTTAAAAAAAATAAATATTAAGGTAACCCTATTCTTCCCAATAACTGCACCCCCCCAACAATTTATTGTGAATTAGCATCCGCACAGTAGAGAAAACATTCGGCCTTTGGTTTTGTGGGATTGGCTTATTTCTCTTAGCATGATATTCTCCAACTCCAACCATTTACTGGCATAATTTCACCCTTCTTTAAAGCTGAGTAATATTCCATTGAGTATATACATTTTCTTTATCCATTCTATCTATCGAAGGACACCTAGCTTGGTTCCACAGTCTAGCTATTTTGAATTGAGCTGCTATATTGACATGGCTGTATTACTGTAGTACGCTGATTTTAAGTCCTTTGGGTATAAACCAAGGAGATGGATAGCTGGGTCAAATGGTGGTTCCATTCCGTTTTCTGAGTACTCTCCATGCTGCTTTCCATAGTGGTTGCACCAATTTGCAGTTCCATCAGCAATGTATGAATGTATCTGTTTTAACACATACTCGCCAACATTTATTGTTGCCTATATTCTTGATGATTGCCATTCTGATAGGAGTGAGATGAAATCTTAGATTTGATTTGTATTTCCCTAATTGCTAGAGATGTTGAACACTTTTTCATATATTTGTTAATCAATTGTATTTCTTCTTCTGGAAGTGTCCAAGTTCCTTATCTCATTTATTTTTTGGTGTTAGTTTTTTGAGTTCTTTATATATCCTAGAGATTAGTGCTTTATCGTGGAGGTGCATGTGGTAAAGATTTTCTCCCAGTCTATAGGCTCTCTCCTGTTATTGTTTCCTTTGCTGAGAAGAAGCTTTTTAAAATTTGCCATTTTAAATGAAGCCTACCCAGCCGGGCGTGGTGGCACATGACAGGAGGATCACAAGTTCAAAGCCAGCCTCAGCAAAAGTGAGGCTCTAAGCAACTCATTGAGATCCTGTCTCTAAATAAAATACAAAATAGGGTAAGGTAAGATTACCCTATTTTGTATTTTATTAATGTCTGAGCACCCTGAGTTCAATCCCCAGTACCAAAACAAACAACAAAAAATAAAGCCTACCCAATTTCTCATAAAAAAAATAATTTTTTTTTTTTTTTCCTTCTTGGTATTGGGGATTGAACCCAGGGATACTTTACCACTGAGCAACACCCCCAGTATTTTAATTTTTGTCTGGAGACAGGGTTTCAGTAAGTTGCTAAGGCTGGCCTCAAACTTGCGATCTTCTTGCCTCAGCCTTCCGAGTTGCTGGGATTATAGGCATGTACCACTATGTCCACAACCTAAACTGTTTTTGTCTTCTTCAGGCTCCATGTATCATTTAATCTTTAAATAGAGCATTCTATCTATGCCTGCCTTTCCCAACAGACATACATTTTTTTTGAAAAAATATATTTTTTAGTGGTAATTGTACATAATACCTTTGCTTTATTTATTTTTAATGTGGTGCTGAGGATTGAACCCAGTGCCTTGCACATGCTTGTCGAGTGCTCTACCAATAAGCCACAACCAGAGCCCCAGACATACATTCTTAATTTAAATTTAAATGTTTTTCTATTTGCTCCATTATTATTACTCAGAGTAATTGTGGTAATAACATATTTGAAAAGTGCTCTGTGAAATATTATAAGGCAATAAATATGCCCTTACTTTTCCAGCTCAAGGTATGAATATTTTGATCAAGTCTAGGCATTAAGGATAACCAGCTTGTATTACAGCTTTAAAAAGAATGGGTGGTCCCTGAGCAGTCCATTCAAGTAAGTATCACACATAATGAGAAATCACACAAGATGTATTCCAGTTAAGAGTATCTGTAAAAACTTTTACTTTTGGTGTAACTTTTAATACAAGCATCTGAAGTCTTAGATAGACAGTAAAGTTGATCCTCTTAGGAACAAAATATGGCACGAGTTCCAGAAACAAGGAAAAAAAATATATTTTTGCATTTCGGCTTTTCAGTCACTATGCAATGATTATCGATTCGCCAAAGACAGTAACAGATAACAGAGAAAAGGAGATATGAGAAACATCTTTTATTTCTTCTAAAGAGGTGAAAATAAGTAAGATTTCTTATATTTCTCACTCGTAACTCTTAAAAATGCAATTTCTCTTTTCAAAGCACATGCCATCTTAAAAAAAAAAAATCTTAGCAATATACATTTGCACTCAAAGAAAAACATGCAGCGCCATTGTCTTCTGACAAAATCTGCATTAAAACCCCGCGGGACTTTCTGCAAATATGTTCCCCCTTTATTTAGGAACTCCAAACCACAAACATTCAGTGCAATATTTATTGTTTCTTATTTCCGTAGGAAACACAGGACCAATGATGTCTTCTGACTATAACTGTTTCCTGATGGTTGAGCAACAGTCTCCCTCTGCTTTATTTTATAAAGTATTCTCTTTAACTGATGTAAGGTACAACTAGAATTCAGTAAAACTTGAGAATCCAGGTGGAGGATGGAGGAGAAATACTTAAGGTCTACCCTGTGCCATAAACTTAGGGAAAAAATTTACACAGAACAAAACAAACAAAACCAAAAAAACAAAACAAAAACAAAAACCCTTAGATTTTATCAATGCACCCTTTAAAAAAGTGTTGTTTTTTTTTTTTTAATTTCTGAAAGCAGCTTAATGTGAATCAAAAGCAGTTCCTGAGTAACTGCAGTAAACAGTCTTTAAATACATATATATGTACACATATATATGTACATACATATACATATATATTTGCAACTTAGCTCATTTTGGTTCTGCCTTAATTTACCTCCCCAGAGTTTAGCTCAATCACAGTCCCTTCCTTCCTTTCAGTTCCCAATGTGCAAATATAATGGAATCTGCTCTGGGAGTTGGCATGGTGCAGACGTTTCTTGTTATTCCTTGTGTTCATCTGCATGTCTGACAGGCCAGGTTTCCAGAGACACTGCAGGTCACAGTTTTCTCAATCTCACAAAACCTGTGAATTCCATGGACCTCACGTCTTCTTCATCAAGCGCCGTGACTGCCACGAGTGTAGCTTGTTGTAGGCTGTCTGAAGCATCTCTTCTATGTGACTTACCAACTGAAAGACACAGCAAGACACTTAACCACAACTAGGCAAAGGCAGGGGCAGTTAATGCTCCCAACTCAAATTTGGCACAGACTTTCTAGAGTATTGTCCTAGCTGATCAGTACTTCCATAATCAACAAGGGATGTGCAAGCCCTCTGCAAAGGTATTAACAGAGAGATTTTGTTGTTTTTGTGGTTTTGGGGACTGAACCCTGGGCCTCACACATGCTAGGCAATCACTCTACCACTGAGCTACACCTGGAGCCTATCTGACACATTCCGTAGGGAAAAGTAAGGGAGATGGTATGGTACAGTGCAGAGGCCAGAATGACCTGTTTTGTCTCTGTTGTGATGTCTGCCCTGTCATTAACCAAAGAAAAGATATTGCGCAAGTTTTAACTGTGCTCTAAGTTGGTAATTTCTGGTTTTAAGACACTGGTCTGTTGACCAAGGCCAGGATGGTTGTATCAACATTATCTTTTACAGAACATATGAAAAATGCCTTACTCTCTTTTGCAGTGTTTGGGATCAAACAGAGGACCTCATACATGCTGAACAGGAACTTTATCAGTAAGTTACATTCTCAGCCCCCAGGAATTTGAATTTTAAAAGCCCCTGCAGTTAATTCTATTGCACAATTTTGTGAAGCATTTTTTAAACTGTTTTTAAGGGTCTTTTCAGTTTCAACATTTCAGGACTGCAATGTAGAATAGTAGGTTACAGAAAACTTAAATGGTTTAAATGCTTCAAATAATGTATAACATCACATCTTAGTTTAGGACTGTAGATCTGAGTGAAAAATTTTGCTCTCATCATATGTGTAACTAGATGTTAGCCAGATCACACTGACTGAGATAGAATGAATTGGAATATTTCATTAGAAGTGTACAGGGTTTATGTGGTTGGAAGTTAAATCTGTAAGTCAATTCTGGGAGGATGGGGATGGAGGCAGGGAGGTCCTAAAATACTTTTAGTGTTTCAATGATTTAGATCTGAGAGCTATAAAACTAAAACAAAAACTTAGGCTGGGGATATAGCTCAGTGGTAGAGTACTTTATACATAAGGCTCTGGTTTCAATACACAGAATACTTCCCATCAATCGCCCTCACTTGACACACCTATTATGATTATTATGATTGGTAAGGTTATGGTATCTGGCTGTCTGGAAACTATAAAAATCAGTTATTCTACTTGATAGGGAACAATACCAATTTGATAAACACCATATCCTTCTGTAAGGCTACACATGGTCTCAGAACCCCTTTCAATATAGCGCTCCAAACAATTATAATCAACTAAGAAGGCACAAGACTTCAAAACTTATTTGCAATGCTCGGCCTACTGTTGACAGACATTCCCAACTTCTTTTATGATTATAAATATGCAATTTTTATATTTTGAGAAAATGCACTTAGAATGCTTAAGGAATAAACACTTGGAAAAAGTCTTAAATAATAAAGATTTTTCAGTTTTTAATTTAATTTTTTTCTTTTTGTGGTATTGGGGACTGAAAGAGTTGTGCTCTATCACTGAGCTATCTTTTTATTTTTTGATATGGGGTCTCCTTAAGTTGCTGAGGGTGGCCTTAAACTTACAACCTTCCTGCATTAGCCTACTGAGTTGCTGGGATTACAGGGCATGTGCCATCATGCCCAGCTCATTAACCAAAGAAACAATATTGTGCAAGTTTTAACTGGGCTGCCCTATCTTGAAAACCGTTTTACAAGCTTTCAGTTGTAAGCTTTTCGGCAACAGAAAAGAACGAAGTATCTGCTTATTTACATCAAAGAAAGCACACTTACTACAAAGAGAAAGAAAATTAGGTCAAAATCAGATAGGTGCCTTACATTTGTGCTTAATACTGTCTTCAAATTTTTTTTTGGAATGGGCAGAGCTTTGTAACTTGGAATCGTTTCAAATTACTTTTCATTTTCACTACCTAAAAAAGATAGGAAACAAACTCCCTTTCTGATTCTCTAGTTTTTTATTTTATTTTTTTTTAAATAGTTTGTTTTAGTTGTAGCCGGACACAATACCTTTATTTTATTTTTATATGGTGCTGAGGATCGAACCCAGTACCCTGCACGTGCTAGGTGCGCTCTACTGCTGAGCCACAACCCCTAGTTACTGAAATACTAGGTGTTGTGTTTGTATATATTATTCTTCACAAGTCATCTCCAGAAACAATTGCATACTACACATAAACTATGTTGTGTGGTTGAAATCTGGCCTTTTAAAAACAATGCTAAGGGCTGGGTATAGCCTTTCATCTACATAAGGCCCTGCATTCAATCCGCAGCACTGCAAAAACAAACAAACAAAAGACAATCCTAAAAATCCTGGGCACAAAGTGACATTTTCACTTATTCATTTTACCTGCTGTAAACATTGGTACTAATTCTGCCTTTCCTTATGTTGCTAGGCTTGTGTTGCTTAGTTTTTCCAAATTAGTAATATACATTTTTTAGGAATATATACATATGTATACACATTTATACAAATGTATAAAGTAAAATATGGAGAGGTCATAATTCACCATGCATTTTTAACAATCATTTCTCCATGTTTTACTTTATACACTCAGAATATCTGAATGATGGTAATATCTCAGTACATTTCCTGATTGGTGAGTATATGTACTTTTTTATATAATCTTGTGAATGAATGACATTTTACAACTAAAAAACAGTACACTAAGCAACAGAAAAGAACAAAGTATCTGCTTATTTATATCAAAGAAAGCTCATTAGTTTACTACAAAGAGAAAGAAAATTAGGCCAAAATCAGATTGGTGCCTTACATTTGTGCTTAAATACTGTCTTCGAATTTTTTCTTGGAATGGGCAGAGCTTTGTAACTTGGAATCGTTCCAAATTACTTTTCATTTTCACTACCTAAAAAAGATAGAAAACAATGAATTACAAAGAAATCCTGAAAGAACATAAAAATATATCTATTATATCCTACTACTTACTCACAGGTCATCTTTGATATTTTGGTTCATAATTCATAGCCTTCTAGATATTTTGCTTTGTGTGTAAATGTATAAAAAAACGTACATGCTCTTACAAAATTTGACTTGGCTTAATGTGAATCTTTGAGTCAGTAAATACTCATCTAAGTCACTATTTTAAATAGATGTGTAATATTTCAATGTGAGAACATACCAGATGTTTCTCTTTTTGGTACCAGGGATTGAACCCAGGGGCACTTAACAGGTGAGCCACATCCCCACCCTATTTAATTCTAATTAATTAATTTGGTATCAGGTATTGAACCCTGGGGTGATTAACGTCTGAGCCACATCCCCAACCCTTTTTATATTTTGAGACAGGGTTTTGCTAAATTGCTGAGGCTGGTTTTGAACACACAATCCTCCTGTGTCAGCCTCCTGAGCCACTGGGATTACAGGCATGGGCCAGTGCCTGGTTATACCAGGTGTTTCTTTAACCAATCAATCCCCTTCTGGTAGATATTTAGGCCATTTCCAGTTTTTCTTTCTTACTAACAGAGAAACATTTCTGTGGTTAAATATTTATACACGTTATTATTTCCATAGGTTAAATTTCTAAATGTTGAGTTTCTAAGTCAAAGAACTTATGGAAGTGGAAAAAAAGGTCTCTTCTCTTAGCAGGTAGGCCAACAATGATCATTTTATTCTTCTGCAAATTACTGGGTGAAAAAAAAACTTTCATTGTTGCTTTATTTTAGTATTAGTGAGTCTGGAAATTTCCTAAGTTCACTGGCTGTCTGCATTTTTTAGTGAGTTGCCTCTGCTGCGTCTTCTTTTTTATTTTTTAAAAAAGTTTTTTTTTTCCTTCTTTTTTTCTATTTTTTTAAAATAGAGGTTGAATGAGCACTTTACCATTAAACTATCATCCCTAGCCTTCTTATTTTTTACTATGAGACAGGATTTCCCTAAATTGCTCAGGCTGGCCTCAAATTTGCAGTTCTCCTCAGTCTTCTGAGTACCTAGGGTTACAGATGTGATTATACCTGGACTGCCTATTGTTCTCCACCCCCACCACTCAGTACTAGGGTCCAAGTATGCTAAGCAAACATGCTATTACTGAGCTATACCTCCACCCCTTGCCTGTTCTTTTTACTGAGATCTTTATCTTTTTCTTTCATTTTCTGATTTTCGGTTTTTTTTGGTGCTGGGGACTGAACTCAGGGCCTCCAGCATGCTAGAAGTACATGCTCTACCACTGAACTGTACTCCCAACTTCTTATCCTTAACAAATGTTTAAAGAGCAAACTATATAAGGAAAGCTATTATTAATGCTATAAATATTTTCTCATTTGTCAACTGTCCTTTACTTGGCTAAAAGGGTTTTGGTGTTAAATACTTAATGCTGGTTTGGGGATGTAGCTCAGTGACAGAGCACTTGCCTAGCATGTGTGAAGCACTGGATTCAATTCCCAGTACAGAAGGGGAGAAAAAAGGCTATATTTGTTGTTAGTTCTCATTTTGGATTTTACTATCAATGAAAATGTATCAAATAAGTAATTTTACACATATTATTTGTTTTGGGCCACTGTTCTTCCATTATTTATTATGGCATGGAGTTATGTTTAAGTTTAAAATTATATGATCATAAATATAGAACTGATCTAGATCTGAGATTCCTAATCTATGAAATGGGTAAAACCAAAAATATGAAGACACAGTGAGGAATAAATCACATAACATATACAAAATAATTTTACCACTGTCTGGCAAATGGTAAATAATAAAATTTTCCAATTTCAAAATAATATCTCATGAACTCACTACATAATAACTAGCTGTGTTTAAAATTGATTCCAACCTTTTCTTCTAGGAATGGTGTATTAACAGGAAAACAGGACCAAAAATGCCGCAGAAGTTCTCCAACAGCCACATACAAATGTTTCAATTCGGACTGAATATCATTTGGCACCATCTCTGCAAGAGAAGGAAGAGGTCCACAGGACAAAAGTTATTTTCACACATGTATAATCTTTGAAAAAATGATCACTCAAGGCAATAGTGGTGTGTAGTTCAGTGGCAGAGAACAAGCTTAGCATGCATGAGGCAATAGATTCACTTCCCAGTACCACATACCAATCAGCAAAGATCCCAGAAGTGCCCCAATGAAAAAACAATTAACTTTAGCACTCCCGTGGTCTTGTTCTTTAGAGCTTATTTAAGCAAAGGTATAGCAAAAAGTGGCCCAGCACATACGGTTTATGGCTTGCTGTGTCCCTCCCTGCATAAGTGCTCCTCCAGGTGACAGTGCTGTGATGGTACTACTAGCGGCACTACTTGAGAGAACCTGAAAGAAAGGAGACATAGAAACTGATTTTCTGTCTTTTTGCCGAATTAACATTTCCATTTATACCAGAAGGTCAAGTGTTTATTTCTATAAAATTCAGCAGCTAGAGAAAATTATTTCCCTTGAGGCCAGAAATAGTTTGTGTAGCAAGAGAAAAACCTGTTTTCTAGAAATACAGTTTTCCCTTATTAGTAGTTTTATTTTCTCTGGTTTTATTTACCTGTAGTCAACTATGGGATGAAAATATTAAATGGAAAACCAGTAACAAACAATCTTAGTTTTATATTGTGCACAGTTCTGGGCAACATAATGAAATCTTGCTCTGTACAGCCTAAAACATGAATCATCCAGTGCATCCTTGCTGTATATACTATCTGCCTGTTATTAATTAGTAGCCATCTAGGTTACCAGACCTACTGTTGTGGAACTTTTGGACTTGTCTAACCCCTATTTTACCTAATAATGGCCCCACATGCAAAAATAGTAATGTTTGCAATTCAGACATGCCAAAAGAGAAGTCAGAAGGTGCTTACTTTAAATGATGAGGTGAAAGTTCTGGATTTATGGAAAAAAAAATATATACTGAGATTACTAAGATCTATGATAAAAACAAATCTATGAATTATGAAGGAAAAAAAATTCATGCTAGTTTTGCTTCTATACCTCAAGCTGCAAAACTTATGACCACAGTGTTTGGTAAATGCTTAGTTAAGATAGAAAAGGCATTAAAGGCACTATGCACAACTTCTGGAATCCACTGGGGGACTTGGAAGGTATCTCTTGTGGCTAAGGAGGAACTACTGTAATTGGCAAGTCCATAGGAACTAGAAACTCACTAACTTTTGCCTAGTTAAGTCCTTTCTTTCTTTTTTTTTTTTTTAAAGAAAGAGTGGGGGGGGGAGAGAGAGAGAGAGAGAGAGAGAGAGAGAATTTTTTAATATTTATTTTTTAGTTCTTGGCTGACACAACATCTTTGTTTGTATGTGGTGCTGAGGATCGAACCCGGGCCGCACGCATGCCAGGCGAGCGCGCTACCGCTTGAGCCACATCCCCAGCCCCTAGTTAAGTCCTTTCAGAAGCACTACTTCAATTCAACTCTTTACCATTGTAGGTAAAATTGAGTTTATGGAAAGCAAACAGGTCAAATAAAACATTCAATGGAGTACGGGAATGCAGCTTGATGGTAGAGAGCATACCTGCCATCATCAGAACAAAACAAAAAACCCCTCACAACCGGGGCCTGCCCCCAAAATATGTTAACATGTATCCCTGATAAGTGCTGGAGGTGGAGATGGGGAAGAAAGATAATAGAAAATTTATCATTTGTTTTTAATTTTCTTTCTTTTTTACATTGGTGAGGATAGAACTTAGGGCTTCGCAAATGCTTGGCATGTGTTCTACCCCTGAGCTACATCCCTAACCCCTTTTTATTTTGAAGAAAGTGAATAAACAAAGCCAAGGGGGAGAAAATATATTCCCCATGGTGTCAGTATTAACATTTAGGGACATAATTAATCCATTATTCAATGAGTGCCTAACAAGTGCCAGGGCCTGTGGCTCTAGGAAGGAACAAATCATTTGTGGAACAACTCAAATCAGGGCTTCTGTGTCTAAAATTTTGCAATGGAGTTTTTACATGCAGAAATCCATATGTATGGATTAGATTAAAAAATACAAGATGTATTAATTACAAAAGGAAAAAAAAATTGGTGGAGAAACCAGCAGATACTACCTTAAATGATCAGAGTTAATATTATAAGTTAGAATATGTGGGGCTGAGGCTCTTGCTCAGTGGTAGAACATTTGCCTAGCACAAGTGAGGCACTGGGTTTGATCCTCAGCAGCATAAATAAATAAATAAATGTTTATCACAAATATATATATACATATAAAATAAAAGTTAGAACATGTGAATTCTGATATGATGCACTGAGGACACAACATAATTTCTGTAGTATTAGCGTCAAAAAATGTGTATCATGAAGAAACATTAGAGAAACTTAAGTTGAGGATATCCTACAAAATACTGGCCTATACTCCTTAAATGTCAAGGTCATGAAAGACAAGGAAGACTGAAAAATTGTTCCAACTTAAAGTTGAGATTAAAGAGACAAGAGAACCAAATATACCTCATGAACCAGGTTTGGCTGCTAGATCAAGTAAAATTTTTATTATAAATAACTCTAGTGATATAATTGGTGTGATTTTATTATTATTATTATTTTTTTGGTGGACACAACATCTTTATTTTTTTATTTTTTATGTGGTGCTGAGGATCGAACCCAGTGCCCCACGCATGCCAGGCGAGCGCGTTATTGCTTGAGCCATATCTCCAGCCCATTTTTATTAAGACCTGTTAGGACAGATAATAATAGTTTATCAATGTTTATCTATTTATTTAGCAATGCTGGGGATTGAACCCAGGACCTTGTGCATGGTAGTAGGCAAGTGCTCTACCACTGAGTTATATCCTCAGCCAACAATGTTAACTATTAATTCTATAACTGTACTGTGTTATTTAAAACAATGGCTTGGCTTTTTGGAAACATACATTGAAAGACCTAGAAGTAAAGGGAGATTACATTGTTAATTTACTTTAAAAAATGGTGGGGGGTGTCTAAAAACACTTTTTGCAACTTTCTGTAAATCTGAGATTATTTCAAAACAAAAAGTTAAAAAGGTTCCAATGTGGGATAAAATCCACAATAGGTCTATACTAGATGCCTTAGTGCCTTCAAAAATAGAAAAGTCAATTCCTCTCTGTACATGTCGAAGACTGCTTTACAGAAGCAATAAAATCTGAGCTGATTCTTAAATAAACACTATTAGTTTCTATGGGGCAGAACCAAGTCTTTGGGCATTCTAAGATGATATAAAGCATAAGGAAAAGCACAGGAAGCATGATAATGATGTGATCAAAAGAGTCTGGATATTTTAGAGTGATATAGAACTCAAGTTGTGTGTAGAGGGAGTGGAGACTGGCTGAAGATGGAATTGGAGAAGTGGGTTAGGGCCAAAGTACAAAGGATCTTTTAAAAGAATTATTAACATATTAATGGTACAAATTAATGGGATTCACTGTGATATTTTATTCATCCACCCTTTTACCCTCACTCCTTTCCCACCCACTAGTGCCTAGTAATTACTCTTCTAATTTTTAACGAAAAGAATTTATAGTAATGTTGAGGAAAATACATAGTTTGCCTAAACCAAATTGACAGAATCAAGAAATACTGAAAGAACTGATAGAACTTGCCAGTTAACTGTAAGTGTGAAGGGTGAGAAAAATGGAAGACATAATGATCTCTATTTTACATATTCTGAGTTTGAGGTCATGTAGACTATCCAGAGAATGAAGGTAAAAAATAATTTGGCAATTTCCCTAATAAAACCGACCGAGTGTGTGGAAATAAAAACTTAGCAATCACAAAATTCATTGTTTTTCATTACCTTCAGATGCTTCCTAAATATGCCAAATACCTTTTCTCTACCTCCTTTTTTTTAAAAGAAATTATTTTTCAGGAATAGGTCTCTAAAGCCAATTAAAATATTAGTTATATACTTCAAGCTGGCTGTGCTCATAAATCGAGGAAGTAAGTATGGGAACTACACAATATAAGTCACCTACCTGAGTTAACTTGGGTGTGTAAGCTTCCATTTCTTGTCTAATACTTTGAAAAGAATTAATAATGTCCTGACTCGTTGCATACTGTAGTGACTGAATTGGAGTTGGACCATGATAATACCTGAAGATAGCACAGAAGAAGAAACCAGTCATACATAGTAAAAGTACTCTATTTCTGTCTTTTAACCCCCACCCCCCAGCCCCGCCCCGCCTTTTTGGGTAGCAGGGATTGAACTCAAGGGCACTCGCCACTGAGCCACATCCTCAGCCCTATTTTGTATTTTAGTTAGAGACAGGGTTTCACTTTGGTTCCTCTTGCCTGAGCCTCCCAAATAGCTGGGATTACAGGTGTATGCCACTGTACCAGGCAACAGAGTAAATTTAAAGATAAAAAGATACTATAATGGTAATAAACTGACTTAAAAAAATCAATGCTATACTTGCAAAATATATTTTGCAGTGAATTATGCTATGTAACTATTCTACTTCAAGTTTATTAACCAGTGATCAAACTTACCTATCTGACTTCTTGAGGTTTAGTGCAATCGTTTTTATGGAATTATTTTTTCCCAAGTCTTCATATTCAATGGATTCTTGTAACTTCGCCTATAATTATTAACAAAGTCTTTTTTATTTTGTTAGTAAGTTTCTTTTCTTTTCTTTTTTTTTTTTGAGGGCGGTGTGGGGGGATTACTGGGAATTGCACTCAGGGGCACTCAACCACTGAGCCACATCCCCAGCCCTATTTTGTATTTTATTTAGAGACAGGGTCTCCATGAGTTGCTTAGTGACTTGCTTTTGCTCAGGCTGGCTTTGAATTTCCGATCTTCTTGTCTCAGCCTCCTGAGCTACTAGGATTACAGGCTTGCGCCACTGTGTCCAGCAGTAACTTTCTCTTACACAAGTAATGAACATGACTGAAAAGATAAAACCGTGTGGAAGGTAAAAAAATGAAATCATCCGATATGAACTTTACTTCCTAGTGATTACTGTCTTATAAATGGTTGAACCAATTTCTGATCAATCAATTACAAAAAGTACCTATTTTCCTACACTCTGATGATACTAAGTATTCACTAAGTATTAAAAATTTTTAATTTTTGCCAATCTGGCATATGAAGGTGTGTCTTTTATCATGTTTCCCCCAAATGAATTATCTAGTCATACTTTGCAAGCTGAAAAAGGCAAGCACTCTGCCACTGAGCCCCAGCCCAAACCCCAATTATTATTCTTTAAAATTTTATTCTTTAGTGCTAGGGATTGAACCCAATAACTCATGCATGCTGTGCAAGCACTCTACCACTGACCTATTAATACTTTTAAAGTCAATAATGGTTGTATCAATCTCCGCTGTATTGGATGTATTACAAATGTTAGGATGTTGTTACTGTCTCACTGTAACGAATATATCTAAATCTTTGCACACATCATTTCCTTAAAAAAAAAGTCCAGAGTGAAATTGAGAGCATAAAGTTTAAAAAATTTTACATACTGCCTGATTGCTCTCTCTCTTTTTGGTACCAGGGATTGAACCCAGGGGCACTTAACCACTAAGCCACATCCCCAGCACTTGTTTAAATATTTACTTTGAAAAAATAAAACTTGCTTGGGGCCTTGCAAAATTTCTGAGGCTGGCTTTAAACATGTAATCCTTTTGCCTGTCTCCTAAGTTTCTGGGACTATAGACATGTGCCACTCTGCCTGGCACCCGATTGCTCTCTTAAGAAAGCCTTATATAATTTATTTTTATAATTGGGGCTTAAAAAACACAGAGAGAGTAGCTTAATGAAGTTGCAGAAAAGAAATAAGTAGCCAACTCTTTCCATAGTCCCAAATGACTTCTTGAATATTTAATGAGAAGACACTTCCAGCTCTAAAATGCTAGGTTTAACAGGAAGGCCAATTCACTTTTTAAAATCCTATGTGTGAACTTTTTAAAATTTCAATTGCCTTTGTTGAATACTCTTTCCAGGTAAATAAAATAAAATGTACACATTAAATAGTGTATTTGTATTTATGGAAAGGGAATAAAACCTCAATAAAAATAGTAATAGATTTGACTCAAGGAAAAGTTGGCTAAAGAGCCAAAGCTGAGGAGCTTTAAAATGTTCCACACTCAAAGGCAAACAATGTCTTGATCAGAGAAAGTCATATGTAATAAGCAACATGAAGTACTCCTCCCAGATATTTTATATCTGGAGAAACCCAATTCCTAAGTGGCCCCAATTTTTTTGTCCGTACCCTTTTGACTGCTGGCTGAAAGCTGTCTGCATCTCCAGAATTTCGATCCATGCTGCTCGGCTCACCATTTTGTTCATTTTGTGCTTCTCTTAAAACAAAGGGGAAAAACATTAATGTAAAAAAATATAAGTAGAAATATCTACCACAAACTGGATATCCTGAGAAACCCAGTGAGTGCACCTTTGCAGGTATACTTAACTGTTTCCTGAGACCTGCTGCCAGAACCATGGCACTGTGATGGTTAAACCTCTTGATGATGGCAGCATTACTATTCTCCTTGATGGATTTAGAATTGGAAGTAGATGGCACAGAGGAAATGCCATAGCCCTATGAAAAACAATTTAGTATATTAAAAATCAAAATAAGATTCTGATCTCATCTAATAGGAAAAAGATAAGCTTAGTAGAAAAATGTGCTGGATTATAGAACAATGCATTCTCATGAATTTTAAATAGCCACAGGTAAACATTAAAAAATAAGTGACATTACAAAAATAAAAAATATCATTAACTCCTTTTAGCTTTTTACAAAAGCCCCTCTTAATCTTCAACTCTGCATTTTTTTCTGAAGATGCTGGGGATGGAACCCAGGCCCTCAATCCAGTTAGGAAAATGCTCTACCACTGAGCTATATATCAAGAGCCTTTGTATTTTTTTTAAAAAGCAATTCTTGCTGGGCATGGTGGCATATGCCTGTAATCCCAGTAACTCGTGAAGCAGAGACAGGAGAATTGCAAGTTTGAGGTCAGCCTCATCAACTTAATAAGACCGTAAGCAACCTAGTAAGACCGTTTCAAAATACAAAATTAAAAGGGTCGGGGATGTGGCTCAGTGGCAAAGCACCCTTGGGTTCAATCCCTGGTACCCTGTCCAAAAACACAAAAGATAATTTTTTTTCTTTTTTGGGGGGATACTGGGAACTGAACTCAGGGGCACTTGACCACTAAGCATCATCCCCAGCCCTATTTTGTATGTTATTTAGAGACAGGGTCTCAGTGAGCTGCTTAATGCCTCGCTTTTGCTAAGGCTGGCTTTGAACTTGCAATCCTCCTGCCTCAGTCTCCTGAGCTGCTGGGATTATAGGCATGTACCAGCGTGTATGGCTCGAGAATTTTTGATATAGTTAAATAGTAAATGAAGTAACACAACAGAATGAGAGAAAAACACAGACTATGAAGTCAGACAGAAATTTAAATTCTGGCTTTATGGGCTGGGGTTGTGGCTCAGTGGTAGAGCGCGCGCCTAGCACATGAAAGGCCCTAGGTTCGATCCTCAGCACCACATATGAATAAATAAAATAAAGCTATTGTGTCCAACTAAGATATTTGTATATATAAATAAAATTCTGGCTTTATTAATTTTCCCAGACATTATTCTAGGTAATCAACTTTTCTAAGCTCTATAAAATGTGATATTGAAAAATTACATAATATTTTCAAAAAATGATTGAATACATGTCATATGCTAGGTCTTGAAGATAATTAGACATCTGTTCTAAGGTCACTTGTTTAGTTAGACTTTCCCTAACTAAAGTAGCTCTCCACAAACCAGTCATTCCATCATATTGTCCTGTTTTCTCCCTTTCTTCCTTCCCTTCCCTTCTTTCTTAGTACTGCGGACTGAAACCAGGGGTGCTTTCCCACTGATCTTTGTTCCTAGCAAAGGGGTCCCACCAAGTTGCTTAGGGCCTAAAATTCATGATTCTTCTTCTGAGTCGTTGGGATTACAGGCACTGTGCCTGTTTTCTTCATAACATTTGTAATATTTTTTTAAAAAAATCTTATTTTCCATCATACCTGCCAGTCACTTTTGGTAGACTGTATGTTCCATGAGGCTGACTTTATTTTTGTTTACTGGACTATCTCCAGCACATGGCATATATGAAGAATTTAGTAATTATTTGATAAACTAGTAAGACCATGTGCCACAGGAACTTAAATACTAGTTAGCAGGAAGTTGGGCTATAAGCAAGTATATGTGAGTAAGAGTTACCTATGAGAGAGGAAGTGGTTAATCTTATGGAGAAGAGCTTTGAAAAAAGCTTCAAGAAGCACCATAGGATAAACAGGTGCTTGCTATAGACATGGGTGGTGGCAACATTTTGCAGAAACGAAGCCGCCTAAACAAAAATATAAGAGAAAAGTAATACATATTGTGTCATGAGTTTATATGTAATTCAGTATAACTATAATGAAAGGTGAGTCAAGAATTGCTGAGACATAAGGCTAAAGAAATGCATGTCCAGTGAGTTGAGGATATAGCTCAGTTGGTAGAGTGCTTGCCTCTCATGCACAAGACCCTGAGTTCAATCCCCAGCACTACAAAAAAGTCTGTTTAGGGACTGGTAGTGTAGCTCAGTGGCAGAACACATGCCTAGTATGCACAAAGCTCTGGGTTCCATACAAGGACTGCAAAAAAAAAAACCCAAAACAAACAAAAAACAAGAAATGCATGCCCAGTATGCACAAGGCCCTAAATTCAGTCAACCCCCAACAATTAACAGGAAAAAGAAAAAAGTTCCAGAGAGATAATAGAAGGCTTCCTATGTGATTTTTGCATCGATTCAATAATTACTATGTTCTTCATATATGCCATTTGTGTCAGCTTCATGGAACATACTCTACTGAGAAAACGACTAGTAGTTATCAAGCAAAACAAGATGCTTTTTGGAAGTTACAAATTAACAGGAATAAAACAGAGAAGGTAACATGATAGAATGAATTGGGTAGAGTTACTTTAGATAGGGCGACATTAGAACAGATGGGTAAAAAATAGAGGAAGAGAAGGCAAAAAACCAGTAAGTGTAAAGGGTCCAGAGATGGAGAAAACTTGGTGTGGAACCAAAATGAGGTCATTATATATGCGGCTTGAGTGAGTGGCAGAGGCCAAAGCTGAGGTAGTAGTAGATAGGGGCCAAATGAAGCAGAGCCTTATGGGAGGGCTCTGTGTGGGGGGTGTGTGTGTGTGTGTAGGGATTAACTGGGAATTGAACCCAGAGGAACTCTACCACTGAATTTTACCCCTAGCACTTTATATTTCTTATTCTGGGTCTTGCTAAGTTACTAAGACTTGAGATCGTACTTCTTCAGCTTCTCAAGTTGCTGGGATTACAGGTGGGTGTCACTATGCCTGACTAGGAGTTCTGATTTTTATTCTAAGTTCAATAAGAAGGCATCGAAGAGCTTCACACCAAGATCTGATTTATACCTCTTCCTGCTAGAGGAGAATGGACTATATGGGCCAAAAGTACAAACAGGAAGATCCAATAGAAAACTAAACAAGCAATCAAACCAGAGGACCTGCTGATGAACTGAATAGTTTGATGTGAACCAAGGGGAGGAATCAAAGACACTCCCAGGTTTTGTTTGTTTTGTTTCTTGGCCTGAGCAAATGTTAATAATGGTTTTTACTGGGATATGGAAAAGCCAGAAGAAATAAAGTTTATCAGGATGGGAATCACAAGTTCCATTTTGGACATGGTAAGATAAGATATATGTAAAATATATAACTGGAGGTATCAGGCAGGTAACTTTATATAAGATTTTGGTGCTTTTCAGTTAGATCAGGGATATTTGGGATTTGTCATTATGTAATTAGTATTTAAAGCAATGAAACAGAATTTGTTCAGAAAGAGGCTTGATAATATCCTGTGACAGTTAAAACAATTGTAAGTTGATAGAGGGGTTGGGGTTGTGGCTCAGCAGTAGAGTACTCGCCTAGCACGTGTGAGGCCCTGGGTTCGATCCTCAGCACCACTTAAAAATAAATAAAATAAAGGTATTTAAAGGAAAAATAGAATCAATGATTGTTTCTGTTAAAGAGATTGGTTAGGGGCTGGGGATATAGCTCAGCGGCAGAGTGCTTGCCTGGCATGAGTTCCTGAGTTCAAATCCCCAGTACCACCAAAAAAAATAAAATAAAATAAAATAATTGGTTATGCAGACGTTGAAATAGCCATACCAATACAACAGAATACTCTGAAGGCATTTAAAAATGTAGATAATAATAAAAATAACACCTATTTCTTATTGAGCACTTACCACATACCAATTCTATTAACTTTTACTGGAGTGGGTAGATTCTGGAGATTGAACCCAAGGTTAAGCATGTACTCTACCACTGAGCCACACTCTTAGCTCCCTCTTTTAACTTTTAAAATGATCCTATAAGGCCAGTACAATTAGTTTCATTTTATTGAAAAAAGTAAAAAACCAAAAATAGTTGAATTCAGAAATGTTAAAAAATATCAGCATTAAGTTAAGTAGTTTGGTTTTAAAGCCTATGTTTTTTTTAACAACTATGGTATTGACATGGATAATTAGAGAGGTAAAAAAGTTATAAAGTGCATGTACAAAATGCAATTATTTTTATTAACAACCTGCATCTTTAAAGCTCACTAAGCATTTTCTCAGGATGAATCAAAGCGGTATATGTTTGTAATATGCTGAAATTCACCAATGAAATAACTGAGTTTGGAGAACTACCAAGAAAAATGACTGAATATCAAGGAAATGACTCACGTGAGCACCAAAGATTATTTTCAGTTAATGTGAAATCAGATTGCAGCACAAAATTTTAACACTGTTTTTCCTTAACTGGGTACATGTACTAAAATAAAGGGAAAAGTTAGAAAGGAGAAAATAAAGGGATGTATGTTTATGTAGTCAGCAGAAAATAAGGCAGAAGAATGATAAGAAAATGAAAAACAGAATTACGGGAATAACTGAAGAAGGCAAGTTCTTGGACCAGAGATGGAGACAGATGGAATTAACACTAGATCAGAAAGGAATAGTTTCTTTCTCTGTGAATGGACAAATCTGTACACTTGGACTCATGATACCGAGGTAGGTAGCTTACACTTAATGGTCTAATTGTTGGAATAGATTAGGGTGGGGGGTAAGGGACATCAGAATACTCAAGGCTAGGCAGATAGCAGGCAATCAATCAACAAATGTTTGTTATAATATCTTCCAGTCTACTAACATTTATCCCCATTTCTTTAGATTAAATGTTAACTAGGGGCTGGGATGTAGCTCAGTGATAGTGTGCTTGCCTATAGGGCTTGAGGCTCTGGGTTGGATCCTTAGCATCACAAAAACAAGTAAACATGGGAAGAAAAAAAAAAGTTAGCCACTAAGGTAGAATGCTGAACTTATCATATTAAGCCCTGATAATTACCTGGATAATTGCTCATGGGAAAGCTAAAAAATTGTTTCTAAAAAGTTTTAGCAACTCATACAGGGATTTCAGTTCTTAAAGGTAATTTTAATGGCAAACAATACTACTGAAAAGCCCCCCACCCCCCTTTTTAAAGGTGCCGAGGATCAAAAACCCAGGGTCTCAAGAGTGCTAAAAAATACTTTTCAAAAACCATTTCAGATAACAGTATTTTCCTTCTTTTACAATACCATAAGTGGAATATCTATGGGAGGAATGGAGAAACTTTAGATAGGGCAAAGGGGAGGGAAGGGAAGGGAGGGGGTAAGGGGGTAGAAAAGATGGTGGAATGAGCTAGACATTTACCCTAAGTACATGTATGAAGACATGAATGGTGTGAAAATACTTTGTGTACAGTTAACTTAAAAAACTGTGCTCTATATGTGTACTATGAAATGAAGTGCATTCTGTCATCATGTGTAACAAATTAGAATAAATAAATAATTTAATTAAAAAATAAGTGGAATATCTACACTTACGCAATTTAAAAACTATGAAAATGTTAAGGTTAGGAAAATACTGCTTTCTAACTCCTTTTATTGTTTCTTACCTCATCTAATGGTTTATCTTCCAAAGCTGTTAAATCGAGTAGTGGGTTTTTCACTCCTAATGAAACCATTGTTTTTAAACCTAGAAAACAAATGAAATACAAAGTTCAAAGTTTACCCTTCAGATATTAAAAAAAAAAAAAAAAAACCATTCATAGTTCTAATAACTAGAGTGGAAAGCTAAATACTAGAATGTATCAGGGATAAACAGTTACCTTTTTCATCTATTTTGGCACATTCTGCAAAGAGATCCTTTGACCCTGTATTCAGCCGGTCCCTATGGAAATAATGAGACTGAAAAAAACGTGTCCAGAATTCCTTTTCTGTCATGTTATGGGGAACATTTTCTGCATATTTCATTTTTACTGTTGGGGGAAAAACCACAAGAAATAGTTACTAAATTTTCATTTCTTAAAACCTCTCAGATTAGATAATAGAAATACAACTAAAAGCAAGAACTATAAAGTCCTTACTGCTATATATCATAATCTAATGATATATATGAAATATGATTTGAAGTTAGGCGAGGCACTATAAATCTTAACAAATTATTTAAAAAATTGCATTATGCACCAAGAAAATAAAGTCCTTAAGTTTTAGCAGAAAAACCAAGAACCTTGGAGTTTGACCTAAGTCTGCTTGTTTGTTTATTTATAAATGAGTGCTTTCAATCCAAGGTACTCTTGTTAAGTGATGAGAAAATACAAATTTCATTAACCATGGGACTATCAGCTCAGTTCACTAGAATTTTATAGTCTAGAGAATATAGTGTTTCAGAACAGTTTCTTCAGCCAGAATCTGAGTTCAAAATTCTAAGCCTGCCCCTTATAGTTGTGACTTTGTACATACTACTTTTGCTCTCTCTGTTCCTTGTTTTTCTCATCTGTAAAATGAGGGTTATAACAGTATTCACTTCACATGGTATTTGTGATCAAACAAATATAGAAAAAAGTCCTAGTGTTTGGCAAATATTTAAAGTCTATGTGAATATGTTATCAGAAACAAAGATATAATTACCTAACATCATGATAATTCTTTGAGGGCAGACAAAATACTAGGAAAGGAGAGAATAGATCTGCCTGAATAAGACAGGATTTTATAGAAGTGACAAGGAGGCAATCCATACGTGAGCTGAATCCTGAGGGAGAAGCATTTCTTAAAGACTAAAGGGGCAGGGGTGGGGAAGTGAGAACAGTAAATGGCTTAAAGAAACACTGTCTAATTAGGAGCATGACTAAAACTGTGGCTCTCATTCTTTGGGTGCAATCATAAATCATTAGGATGCTTTCTGCATAGCAAATGATTTGTGAATTAGAAAGGTCACTCTGGAGGAATTCATTTATAGATGCCTCCGCAGCAAGTTATTTCATTTAAGTATTTTGAGGGCTAAAGTTTAAGAACCACTGATGGAAACAATGGCAATTATCATTACCAATGAATTAATAAATGCACATTAATGACTGAGCCCTTAGAATCTACCACATGTTGAGCAATGGATAAAATATTTTATGTATTTTATTGCACTTGGTCAGGAATAAAGGAAGCTTTTTGTTTTTTCATTGATATAGATTTCATCCAAACAAATATTTTAACCATCTGAAGAACTAATTCTTCTTACCTGCTGGATAGGTCCTAAATATGGATTCAATGATATCAGAAGTTAAATTATATCTTAAACCATTACAACCATCTGTCTGGGGCCGGACATCAGCCTAAAACAAAGACCACATATATACACATAGGAATTTACATACATATTAGTTAGAACATCAGAGAATATGACTAAGTACTGAACAGACACTACAGAAAGGCGGGAAACAGGCTTTCTAAATGACCTATAGACAAAGTAAGTCCTTTACTTCCACTTTTAGCATAGAGACAGGGCTCAAAAAAGCCAGACTTGTTTCTCATACTCCTAGTAACTTACAAAATCTGCATCCTTGAGAGCCTGTTATGGTCAAAAATTGCATTTGGTCAGGAATAAAGGAAGCTTGTTTGAGTGTCAAAAGGTAGAGAGCTAGTGGAGCTTTAACATAAAACTTGTACAGATGCCCAAACCACTATAAACTCTGGTTATGAATTAAACATAAATTAACTAACTGGTTTCTTTAGGAAAGGCTTTATAAATTCAAGGTACTACTGAGCAACCAGAAAGATACCAAACATACAACTGGCATTCAACTTTTTTTTTAATGTTTTTATTCTTTAGTTTTCGGCCGACACAACATCTTTATTTTTTGTATGTGGTGCTGAGGATCGAACCCAGCGCCGCACGCTTGGCAGGCGAGAGCGCTACCGCTTGAGCCACATCCACAGCCCTGGCATTCAACTTTTTGAATGTATAAATATGGTTCTAGTTCCTCTAAAGTTCAGAATCTTATTCCCTAATTCCACAGGTAAGGAATTCCCAATTTTCTACTAGATTTATTTTATAAATCTTTTTCTTTTTAATATATTTTTACTTGTCAATGGACTTTATTTATATGTGGTACTGAGAATCGAACCCAGTGCCTCACACATGCTAGGCAAGCACTCTACCACTGAGCCACAACCCCAGTCCTTATAAACCTTTTTCTATAATGATATCATTATACATTTAACTTTGTATTATAAGTTAAAATACAGCAATCACTTAAAAAAGGTACCAGAAAGCCCTAAATTTAAAAATATTAGTCCAATTTCTCTCTCTTCTTCTTCTTCTTTTGGTGGTGCAGAGAATTGACCCCAGGGCCTCACACATGCTAGGGAAGTACTCTACTATTAGGTTATATACTGGGTCCAGTATTAGTACAATTTCTAACAATCACTTTCAAAGTTCACTTGACTTCCACTAGGCTAGGATCAAGTCCCAAAACCAAGGAAATGTAACTGAAAAGAAATATAGAGGGAAACATAGGGGCTGTGGTTATAGCTCAGTGGTGGAGTGCTTGCCTAGCACATATGAGGTACAATCCTTAGCACCACATAAAAATAAATAAATGAAATAAAGGTATGAAAAAAAGAAAACACACACATTGGAATTTTCACTTCTTTTCTTTCAGAAATTTAGAAGGTTTACATACCAGAAATGCTGCAGAAATGCCAACATCTTGCTTGTGATTTGATGTGGAAAAACTATCTGTTGCATTCACATTTAAACGATTGGCCCAGAATTCTTCAGCACTGATAACTTGACTTACAACAAGGTCTTTGTAAAGCTGAAACAAAACAGGATCTTCTTGCAGCATTCTGGTGATAGAATATATTAAACATAATTAACTTCTAGAATAAAACACCATTTAAATAACATTTTTAAAAGACTTTGTGGCACAAAAGATTGAAATAACTTTTATTTTGTGATGACTGAGCAGCAGAGATCATTTAGTTCATTTTTTAAGCAATTAAGAGCAAAACAATTTTGGGAGAAATAAAGGAAGATAAATCTGAAGAAACAAAGACTAAACTCTTTAAGGGATTTGGCCTTATTAATCTTTATAACCTTGTTAATACAATAATATAATCACTATGTATGTATTTGTTTACTGAATTCTCTTTCATACAGAAAGGTGAATGGGAAATAGCAGAGGTATGCTTGAGATTTTTTAGCAACTTATCCTTCATTGTGACAAGTACTGGGAGCTGGGAAACTGAGCACCTGACAGATAACTGGTGATGAAATTCTCATTATTACACATTTCTAATGGTTCAGTCCATTCTCTGAAAGAACTGGGAAAAGAAATTAAGGAACCCTAGTACCTTCTAATCTCAGTTCTGCTCTTAATCAGACATTAGGCTTGATGTAGTTAATTTAACTTCTGGGTTTGCATATTCTCATTTCCCCAAAGTTACAGAGTAAGTAAAATGCTAAAACTGAGAACTAAAAATAGAGGTAAAGATAACAGCACAAGCGGGGAGAAATAACAAAGCTATTACAATACTAGAAGACTAGAATATACTATTTCTTTAAAAGCTAAATCTTTGGTCCTTCACCTGTTTTTCTCTTCCAGTTCTTTATTTGCTTTCCTCTTGAATTTGGGCAGTAGTTGCTGAAGAAGGTCCTTCACTGCATCTCGCTCTTTCACTGCTGTGCTTTCATTGGAAAAATGGAAGTTAGTTGTGTCCCCTGCATGTAGGACCAGCTGAAGCTGAATTTTAGCTTTTCCTTCTGGACTGATTTTCTGGCCTAAAAAGAAGCATGAAGCTAATTAGATGAACTACTCACCCACATTGGGTAAACTGCTATATACTAAGTTACTTTTCCTGCCAAGAAGACTGAGGATCCCTTTAGGATTTAGCTGCTCTGTTCCCATCTGAAGGCTTCTGCAGAAATGCACTATTCTTCTCATGTAACCGCAGTATGAATCAATATTTCACTACTAACACTACTTCCCTCTTTGGTATTCTTTTGGTGTCAGACTTCTCATCCACTTCACCTCCACTTCCAGATACCAATGCTTCCATTTAACTAGGGCAAACCTAAATCTTTAAGCTTTCTAACCATGGCTGGAGTTATAGCTCGGTGGTGAGAACATGTGCGAGGCCCTAGGGAGAAGCAACAGCATCGCAAAGTAAAATAAAAACAAAGAATTCAAAGCTTTGTAATCAGCTAACCAGGAGTCCTGAAGCTAATTTAAACCACTGCCTCAAATCAACATTAAGGGCTGTGGCTGTAGCTCAGTGGCAAAGCACTTGCCTAGCACTTTTTTAACACTGCATTAAAAAAAAATAAATAAAAATAAGAAAAAAAATCAACATTAGCAAAAATGACTTATCATTTAAAACAAACAAACAAACAAACAAAACCCAACCAAACAAACAAACAAACAAAAAACCCTGCTTAACAAATCCAAGGTTTGCTTATTAACTGCAAAGGAAAATACATGATGTTGCCTCTGAAAAATATGCTGTCACCACTTTAAGTGATCAAAAAAGGATAGGGCTGGGGTTGTGGCTTAGTGGTAGAGCACTTGATTAGCATGTGTGAGGCACTGGGTTTAATCCTTAACACCACATTAAAAAAAAAAAAAAAGGTATTGTGTCCATCTACAAATATTAAAAAAAAAAAAAAAAAAAAAGGCAGGATTACCTGATACTGTGTGCTTTTTTTGGAACTGGGGATTGAACTCAGGGGCACTAGACCACTGAGCAACATCCCCAACCCTATTTTGTATTTTATTTAGAGACAGGATCTCACTGAGCTGTTTAGCACCTCACTTTTGCAGAGGCTGGCTTTGAACTCACAATCCTCCTGCCTCAGCCTCCTATTATAGGTGTGTGCCACAGTGCCCAGCTTACTATGTGCTTTTTGAGATGATAGAAAAAGAAGTAAACAGGACCACCTAAGTATTATTTTTGCCCAAAATGTTTAACAGGAATATGATCAAGATATTGTATTTGACTTTCAGTTCGTAAGAAATACAAAGGGCTGGGGATGTTGCTTAGTCAGCGGTGGAGTGCTTGTCTAGTGTGTACAGGCTCCGGGGTTTGATCCCCATCACCAAGCAAAACAACAAAACACAGAAATAAATGATTCAGGACATGTGATACTCTATAACACCATCTCTGAAAGAGGTAAAGACCACAACTACATGTACTTAGACTGGGTCCTGGTTTAAAAAAAAAAAAAAAAAAATCACAGCAATGAAAGACATTATTGGGGAGGAGGGGCTGGGGTTATGGATTCAATAGTAGAGCACTTTCCTACCATGTGTGAGGTGCTGGGTTCAATCCTCAGCACTACATACATATAAATAAATAAAATAAAGGTATTGTATCCATCTACAACTAAAAATATTTTTTTAAAAAAGGACATTATTGGGATAACTAAGAATTTTAACAATGGTCTGGATATTTATTATATTCTTGGTAAGATAATGATATAAGCAAAAAGTATACTCACAAGTAATAAAATGAATATGGCAAAATACAATTGAAGTATATATATGGGATTCATTACATAGGTTTTCTTTATACTATTTGAATTTTCCTGTAAGTTTAAGATTTTTAAAATTAAAAACCAGGGCTGGGAGTGCCAAAATATACCTTGAAGGAGAATTGTGTTTTTAAAGAGCAGCCTTCATTGGGAATAGCATTCCTTCTTTCTTTCATAGGGGAAGGAACAGAAGACTTTGTCCCATTAAGTTGGTGACTCATGATAGTGCGACATACTGCCTAGAAAGCTCATTTTAGGCTATATAGAACTCTAAACTTTAAATAAACAGAAACTTTAACTAGAAAGACGATGGTTCCAGACCAAGAGTTTAAATGCAGCAATGAGAAGCAATTTACAGAGTAAGCCAGCATGTTCTATTATCCCTTTCCTCAAAAACAATTACTTCTTTCCAAGAAACTTAGTCACTGCTTTACCACTTGTCAATTTTAGCCCCTATCTCTGAGAGTCTATGTTTTAAAGTCGTTTTTTTGTTTTTGTTTTTTTAAATGAGGTAACTTTTTTTTTAATATCTTTATTTTTATGTGGTACTGAGGATTGGACCCAGGGCCTCACATGTGCAAGGCAAATGCTCCACCACTGCGCCACAACCCCAGCCCTTTTATAAAGTTTTTGAACTAACAAACTAACTTCAGTTCTTTTTTTTTGTGTGTGTGTGGTGCTGGGGATTGAAGCCAGGGCCTTCTGCATGCAAAGCAAGCCCTCTACCAACTGAGCTGTATCTCCAGTCCCTAACTTCAGTTCTGATAAGAATTACTGCTAATTTTTACTTGTGTAGTTTATTATTAATACTTTCCATTGACTTCTTTCAGAAGTAGACATTCTTTCAAATATTCAACTGAAAATGAAACCTGTTCTAGTACAGATCTAGATTTGGGTAAGCACTCCCCTCCTTCATAACTTATAATTGTGAAGAAATGGGAGAATGGTATATTCTTTAGGGTATTACAATGAGTGTGTTTTTCACACACAATAGGGTTTGCTTCCCATTTATAAGAAATGCTAATACAGGCAGATCTTAGTTTATAAGTCTATTGTTGTACAAATGTTAGTTTGCAAGACTTTTTAGGAAACATGGTAGTTTTCCAGAGAAATAGTTTTAAGAGAAGGTATCCTTATCAGGATAGTTGACAAAAAACCCCATACAATTTGGGCAGTACTGTGTGATGAATCTTAAAAACAATATTTCCTTTTGAAAATTAACAGTTATTCTAATGGAGAAAATTAGGGATTTTGGTCATTTCCAGCAGGTAAATCCTTGGGTTAGGGAAACTGTTTATATACAAAGACATTTGTAAACTGAGCACCTGCAAATTGAGAGTTGTCTGGATTTGGAGACATCGTGCTGCTGGAAATCTATACAGGATTTTATCTAGAAAAATCTTTATTTTTTTGGTGTGTGTACATGTGTGTGTGTCTCTCTCTCTCCTGGGGACTGAACTCACAGCCTTGTGAATGCAAGGCAAGCACTCTACCAACTGAGCTGTATCTCCAGCCTTAGAAGAATCTTATGTTCAGGGAAATAAATGAATCCATATTAATAGTTTGAGTGAAAGTACCACAATTTGTAGAGGGTTGTTTGTCCACCTTCTCTTTGGTTTTTCTTACTCAAGAAGAAATCCTTTCCAGAATAAAAGTTCTAAACTCCAGGATTCACTTGGGTTTTTTTTTTTTTTTAAGTTGTAGATGGACACAATACCTTTATTTTATTTATTTTTATGTGGTGCTGAGGATTGAACCCAGTGCCTCACACACAAATGCTCTACCACTGAGCCACAACTCCAGGCCACCACTTGGTGCTTTTAAACCCAATTTTTATTAAACCACATAGTACCATGACTTCTAGGTAAAAAATTCCGAGTTAATCTAATTAATTTGGAAAGAGAAGTTGTTTTGACGTTAGCTTTCAAAGTTGAAAATTATAAAGAAAATAAAAGATGAGCATGGTGATGCCCACCTATAGTTGCTGAGGTAGAAGGATTGCAACTTTGCAGAACACTATCTCAAAGTTTTAAAAAAGGGCCAGGGATATGATTCAGTGGTAGAGTTGTTCTGGAAAAATTAACAGAACTCTGTCTCAAAATAAAAATAAATAAAAAAAATTATGCTCTCAGGCTGAGGTAGCATGCACCAGGCCCTGGGTTTGATCCCCAGCATCCACCACCACCACCACCACCAAAAAAAAAAAGCTTTGTATCTCCCATTTTGTTCAGTATAAAGTTGAATGTATCTTCCCAAGAAAAGATGGCCACATAACTAAAGATTAATTAGACAATTTGCCTAAATGGTGCAAGTCTATTATACGACAACCTGTCATCATCTGTTAATTTTTAAAATGTATAAACAATTTGAAACAGTTAATCCTTGGCAGGGATGTGTTCTACCTACACAATTTCAAAAAGATATTGGTGCACAGTTCTACACTGTGGAAATACTTGCAACAACAAAATTCTGGAAACTTCATTCATAACTGTCCTTCAACAGAGAAGAGTTAAATACACAACTACACACACATCCAGTGTAGTGTTACACAATTTTTAAGAGTACGTATAAATCTTCACATGAGGCAGATTTACATCTGTATGTCAATCTGTTAACAGTGAAAAGATCAGGTTATAAAACAGTATATATTCACTGATCCTGTTTTGCAATTTCTTTTTTTTTAAATTTATTTTTTAGTCACAGGTAGACACAATATCTTTATTTTATTTTTATGTGGATCAAACCCAGTGCCTCACACATGCTAGGCGAGCACTCTACCTATGACACACAATCCCAGCCTGCATTTTGTAATTTCTACATGATTTTTTGATATAAAATTCAAAACCCACAAAGATTTATAAACAATACTTCTATAAAGTTACTAGTAAATGTGTCATACATATGTATTAAACCTTAGTATAGCTGACTTACATTTAATATCAGCATACATATGGCTGATTGTAAATCTATCTTTGCCTTCTGGCGCCCAAGCAATTCTTTCTGCCATGAGGTATAGAGCTCCATCCTGCTTCTTTTGACGCACCTTCTTCACGATCAGCAAAACTTCTTCAGATGAAGTTGCCATGATGGCTATCAGGTGCTAAAAGAGGAAAAAAAGATGATGGAAAAAAAAAATTTCACACATCAATTGGGAAGGGTTTGTTTAGTCAACAATGGTTTAATTTTTTTTTTAAATTTATTTTTTCAGGCACAGTTTAAAGTATAATTTTGAAGAAATCAGTTTATCTAGGTATTATAAAAATTTGTCCTGGAATGTAGCTCAGTGGTAAAGTACTTACTTGGCACGTGCAGGGACCTGCGTTTGCTTCCCAACACCAAAAAAAGTGAGATCCGATTTCTAATTTTTCTTAAGTTGATTATCTGAATTGTTAGTAGTCATCTCTCTCTCTTATAGGCTTTTGTGTGTGTTTACATGGTGGGGGGGGGTTGCTGGGGAGTGAACCCAGGGCCTTGCGCAAGCCAGGCAAGCACTCTATTACTGAGTTACATTCCCAGTCTCAGGTTCCTTTGTATAAGAGGAGGGTTCTACTGTGTTATCCAGGTTGGTCTCAACCACCTGAATTCAAGCGGCATTTCTATCTAGCCTTCCAAGTGCTTACTACAAGCATGAACGGTCTTCTAGGTGGGAAAAGGGTGAAGGGTGAATATATTTATTTAGGAAATTTGTACTGAGCCGAAGAGCCTATAAGTTGTCCAAAGATGAATGAAAGTCAACAGCAAGATTTGTTTTCAAAGAGCTTCTAGCCCAGTGAGCAAAATGTGTGTATGTGTGCTATCTGTAATACAAATTAGAATGTGTCAAGTCCCAAAAGGGACACAAAAAACATTTTGAGTTAGGACTCAGGCAATTTTTTTTTTACTTGGGAAGCCCTGGTTTGCCATACAATTTTTTAAAAAATTGAGGTCTAATTAACAAACAAACAAAATATATAGCTTTTTCAGTGTCCTGTTTGATGTGTTTTGCCCATTGCATACACCCATGTACAAATACCCCAAAGGAGAGACAGAACATCTC
Organism: Marmota flaviventris; assembly: GCF_047511675.1. Classification (NCBI taxonomy): domain Eukaryota; kingdom Metazoa; phylum Chordata; class Mammalia; order Rodentia; family Sciuridae; genus Marmota; species Marmota flaviventris. The sequence goes on from NC_092506.1 coordinate 45,558,118, forward strand.
CATCATCCCCGAAAAGTTCCCTCATATATTTTCTAGTTAATTCTGTTTTCGTTACTCTCCAGCCACTATCTTCTGATTTCTATCACCTATTATTAGTTTTTGTACCAGGAATCTTACATACGTACTTTTATGTCTCTAGATTTTCACCATTTTGAAATTCACCATACTGTTGCATGTATCAGTAGTTTCTTTATTATACAAAAATAGTTATAAACTGGATCCTTTTTTGCGGGGGGGGGGGGCAGTACTGGGTGCTGAACTCAAGGGTGCTTTACTGCCGAGCTATATCCCCAACTCTTTTTAATTAAAAACAATTTTTTTCATTATAAATGGACACAGTACCTTTATTTTTTAAATTTATTTTTATATAACGTGGAGGCTCGAATCCAGGGCCTCACACGTGCTAGGCAAGTGCTTTACCGCTGAGCTATATCCCCAGTCCCTCTTTTAATTCATTTTTTATTTTTTTAGTTGTAGGTGGACACAATATCTTAATTTTTATTTATATGTGATGCTAAGGATTGAGCCTTATGCCAGGTGAGCGCTCTACCACTGAATTACAACCCCAGTACCCCCTCTTTTAATTTTTTAAGACAGGTTCTTGTTAAGTTGCCGAGGTTGGCCTTGCCTTGAGTAACTGGGATTACAGGCATGTGCCACCATGTTAGGCATAAATTTGGTCTTGAAGAGAGGATTTTGATGAAGAAAGTAGAGGGTAAATGGCATTGCAAACAAAGGGAATGGTTTGAACAAAGGCGTGAAACTCTCTAAGAATGGTAAAGAATCTGGATGCGATATGATAATCATGTCGGAGGTCAGTGGGATATGAGGTCAGATGGTTAAAATGGAAGCAGAGTGGAGAATGCCACTCTATGTTCTAAGCAACAAAAACCCTCTAAATATCTAAATACTTTTGAGTGATCTGTATTTTTGAAAAATAATCTCTAGGTAGCATTACAGAGACTAGAGAGAGATCAGAACAGGTCTCTGAACCAGGCTGGGGCAGTGAAACTGGAGAGGAAGGGATCAAGGACAACCAAGGAAGCAGATTAATAGACATTATAAGTACTGAAAGAAGTGTCACAATTGCTCACTAATGCCCCATTTCTAACTCTCAATGACATGAGGACAAGGTGCCATTTACAGAAATAAATGAAAAGGAAGGGCAGGTTTGAAAGTGAACACAAGGAATTCAGTTTTGGATATAGAGAGTGTCAGGCAATGTTGAATTATATAGGTGGAGATAATCTGCATTATGTGAGCATTTGTAATTTGTTAGACTAAAGCCTAATTAGATAATTGCTTTTATCAAATTCAAAAACGAAAAGGAATTTTAAAAAACTCCACAAACCCCAAGCCCTAACATTAATTTTCTTCATTTTAAATTGCATTGATATTAACTGTATCACCACTACAGATATTATAAAGTAAATCCAAGCTAATGATTTTGTGTTTTTCATTTGCCACTGAAAATATTTCCCCATGTTGTTCTACAATCTCCAGTTTTGATATGTATACACCAAATATAACAGAGTTAAAATTCTTACTACACAATACCATATTTTAACTGACTAACCTTTTGATGTTCTCCTAAGATTTTGATTAAAGGCTAGTCGCTCAAAAAGTTCAAAAGCCTCTATTTTATGACTACTTAATTACTTGAAAAGATATAAAGCATGTTTTATTATTATATTTTAAAAATCATATTATTATATGAAAAAATTATCTAAAATTTATTGAAGACTAAGTTCTTTTCAGGTATTATCTCATTCAGTCCATATTTAATAATCCTATGAAGAAGGTCCTAAAATTAGTTCCATTTTGTAGATAAGGAAACTGGGTCTGAGAAATCAATGCACTTTCCCAAATTATCAAGAAAGTAGAACTGGGTTCAGACCTGAATCAGGCTGACCTCAGAGATTCATTATGCTATTATTCAAATATACATAACTGGAAAGATAGACACCAGTCTAATAACATTTATGAGTGACAGAAACATAAATGATTTAAATGTTCTTTGTGTTTTCTGGATAATCTACAATGAATAAGTATTTAGTAATGAGAAAAGAAGTTAATGTCTTCCTGAGATGTATTTCCTATCAAATCATATGTTTACAAGTAAAGTGTGGGTAAGAATTAAAAGTAACCCCTATTTTCAATTTCTACAATATGTGTAAATTTAAAATTTTAATTTATAAAATTTTACATTTATGGAACTGTTAAATATTTTTATATCAATCTCCTAATACACATAATAAACAGACAATCTTAAAAGGCCCACTCTGGGGGCTGGGATTGTGGCTCAGTGGTAGACTGCTTGCCTAGCACATGTGAGGCACTGGGTTCGATCCACAGTACCTCGAAAATAAATAAAAGTATTGTGTCCATAAAAAAGAAAAAGAAAACAGCCCATCCCGAAATTGTAAAACTATACTGTATGCTATACAAATAACATTTTAGGAAACATGAGTTAAAATCTGAGAAAGATGGGAGGGGAGAGTTGGTGGAGGTTACCACATAATTATTAAATAATTTAAAGCACATCAGTAATTAGAAGAAAAAACAGTGAACAGGGGTAGCTGATAGAGCAAGTCCCCAATTAACTGGGCTTACAGGCCCAAATGCAAAGTGTTAGCTTTGGAAAAGAACAGAAAATTTCCAAGTTGAGAAGACGAGAAAGTAAGTAGGTGAAGACAGAGAAACTGTAAAGTGAAGAATTCATGGGACTGTATAAATTGATTTTGAATCAGCTACTTTAAATTAACCAGGAAAAACATAATCTCTTATATAACATAACATGTGAAACCTATTAAAATTCATTTGGGGGAGGGCTGGGAATGCAGCTAATTTGTAGACTGTGTGTGCCCGGCATGCATGAAGCCCTGGGTTCCAATGCCCAGCACCACCACCAGGAAAAAAAAAATGGTGGGACCTTAAAAAAAAAAAAAAAAAAAAAAAATCAGAGACAAATTATTGAATACTGGGCACAATGGTCAATTGTCTCAGTTAATTTGCTTGGCAAGTTTCCCTGATCATCTGTAGTGTTTCTGTTAATTGTTCAAGGACGAATGTACCAATTTTAGGAGGGTTAATAGAATGAACCTCTGAGGTTATTCTAAATGGCTTCAGTGATTTTCGGATTTTTCTTGAGGGAGATTCCTTGGGAGGCAAACAGGTCTTCCCAGTAGAACTCAATAAGAGCCACAAAATATTCTGTTTATGAAGACATATTGCTGTAGGCTATATCTAAACAAGTCAGGTCAATGAAGATCTAGCTTTACTTAAAAAAGATTACTTTGTGATAATACTGTGGTAACTTTTTTTTTTCATATTTATTTTTTAGTTGGACACAATAGTTTTATTTTGTTTATTTTTATGTGGTGCTGAGGATCAAACCCAGGGCCTTGAATTTGCTAAGCAAATGCTTCACTGCTGAGCCACAACCCCAGCCCTATCATAACTTTTTTATACCAAGACCTTCTCAAAAAAGTATTGATAGGCAGTTAAAAATTTATTTGCTTGAAGCTACATTTTCCCATTAACTGGCTAACTTTTACGCATATTTTTCAGTCTAGTACTCTAAACTTCAAAATCATAGCTTTTGCCTAGCATATGTTGGGCTCTGGATTGAACCCCCAGCACCACCAAAACCAAAACCAAACACCAACAAACCCCCAAATTATTAGCTAACATTTGCTATTATTTTCCCCATAGCACTTACTACATTTTTTTCTTCCCAATGTTGGAAGTCAAACTAGGGGCCTAATGCATACTAGGTAAGCCATCTACCACTGAGCTACAGCCTCAGTCCCTGTAATTCTTTTTTCTGTAATTCCTTAAATTCTTCAAATTCGACAAACTACAAACTTAATAAAGGAAGGCAGAGGCCCCTTGTATTCATAGTATAGCACCAAGCAGCATAGTATTTGGCTCCTAGGAAGAATCCAACAAATATCTGTGATATCTCTATAAGATCTTTGTTCTTAAAAGAATCCAGTCTCAGCAAGACACAAGAAATCTTTGCACATAAATCTTAGGCTCAACTCCAGGAAGCACTAGAGCTCTCAATTCACATATCAGAGCACCATTTCTCACACAGATTCCATTAACTGGATCCTGCCCTATAAGGAAACAGGGATAGCAAGAATTTAAAATGGTTGAGCAGAAATCTTTTAATTACTGCATCTGTGCATTTCTATCACCTACATACACGTTTTAAAAGTGCAGAGATAAATGGAGGAGAAAAAAGATAACCCGTAAAATATAAACTCCTATCACCCTTATCCTTTCAGATAGGAGAATTGCCAGAGAAAGCTGCTTTATCTACCAACATAAAAGACAGGAGATCTGGAATACTATTTGTATCAAGCAATCAAAAAATGTTTTAATAATTCAACAATACAGGGAATAACAACTTATAAGTATGTCAAAAGTAACCAAAACGTATTGCTTTAAGGATATTTTTCCAACAAGTATGATATTAAGGAGAATACTAATGTGGCAATTTTAGGGCCAAGTACCTTTTCACTTTACAGCAGTGCAGGGACAGTCAAGAGGAATATGTGACATAGAGATGCATAATAGAGGAAAATGGGCTGATGACCACTAGTAAACACTGCAAAACAAAAACAAAAACAAAAACAAAACAAAAACTGACAAGAGTACCAAAAGTGAAGAATAATCATCTGGTAATCAAAGTGGGGAAAAGAGGGAATATTATATCAATGGCTGACACAGCCACATTAAAGGTAGGAGGAGAGAAAGGGGGAAGAGCACAGTGACATCTCTAACAGCAATATCCATAAGGTAGAAACGGTGGTCAAAGGGTTAAGGGATCTCAAATACACCATACAACATTCTGATGGCAAGAGAAACACACACACACAAACAGGCTTTAAAATAATATACGAGCAGGGGAAGATAAAAGCCTTGTGAGCAGTACACACATGAAGCATTCACAACCTACTGAAGTTCAGATATTTGCCTCTACTTTTAAATGATTTTTCTCCCTCTGACTGTACCAATCTGTTCTATTAAAGAGCCCTCTCTGCATTCACTTTAATTATTTTTACACATTTGCACTGCAATGTGCATTTAACATCACTTAGGAGAGACTCAAATCTATCATTGTGTCATGCTGCTAAAGGTCAACTGGGTAAGGGCAGCAGACCATCTCCCCCTTTAAGAATTAAGGATTTAAAACTACTTATAGGTTCTAAGTTCTCCCTAGAGCCCAGTCCTTCTGTAAATCTTAGGCCTGCTCCTAGAGGTTATTTTCCCTGCTGTTACGACTTCTCCACTTTCACAGCTATGGTTTTAGCTTTTAAAAATTTTAGGATTGGCAACTTTGTCTTAATAACCAAAGATTAGCCTCTAGGAAAGGGGAGGCTGAGTTGGTGTAGCCTTCCACCAAAGAATGCTGCTTTACATACTGGCATTCCAGGTAAGAGTTCATGGGGAGAAATTGTTTAATTCCTTTAAAAAGTTTAAAAATCACAACTCTGTATAATGAGAGAATATTGGGTTGTATGGAGCCAGTATTGCAAGATGTATTTTAAACCAATTTTTTAAAAAACACTTTTTTAGTTGTAGATGTACACAATCTTTATTTTCATGTGTTGTTGAGGATTGAACCGAGTGCCTCACACGTGTAAGGCAAGCACTCTGCCACTGAGCCACAACACCAGCCCTTAAACCACTCTTGGTGGTCTTTTTTTGTTGTTTCTTTGGCTGTTTTGGGGATTGAGCCTATGGCCTCTACATGATAGGCAAGTATCCTACCTCTGAGCTACATCCCCAGTGCATTTTCATGTTTTAAATTGGATCTTCTGATGGATAAAAAAATTTCCTACCTCTTTCCACTCCTATTTTACAGACGTTAAAATGGGCATTTAAGACTCAATCAGCTGGCCAAGTATGATGGTTTATGCCTATAATCCCAGCAGTTTGGGAGGTTGAGGAAGGAGGATCACAAATTGGAAGCTAGCCTTGGCAATTTAGCAAAGCTTTAAGCAACTTAGAGAAACTCCATATAAGGGGGGAAAAAAAAAGGGCTAGGGATGGTAAAGTGCCCCGGGTTCAATCCTCAGTACCAAAAACAACAACAAAAAAAGTCAATCAGCTGGGTGTGGTCTTGCAATCCCAGCGACTTGGAGGATCGCCAAATTCGAGGCCAGCTTTGGCAACTCAGCAAGACCCTGTCTCAAAAAATAAAAGGGGCTGGGGATGTAGCTCAGTAGTGGTAGCGCGTTCCTGAGTTCAATCCACAGCACCACAATCAATCAATCAATAAATACATAAGCCAATCAGATAAGCCACCTTACTCAATTTAGCCTGATAACATTGGAAAATTTGTGAAATAATTATATATTTCCATTTTTTTCATTACATGACAATCACATCGGGAATGACTAAAACTGGAAGTGTGTAGGTTGGCTCACGTGTAAATAAAAAATTTAAAGGCGGCAGGACTGACAGGTGGAAGCACGAGCTCATTCGGCCTCCAAGGTGAGAGCTTTCCTTACTGAAACCGAAAGACTCTCTACAGTACGTTTCCTAAAGGGAAGGACCTCTTTGCCCGGGAGCGGCCTCCACTTCCTTCATTCTCATGAAGTAAGTCAGATCCCGGCGTTGGATGGATCTTCGAGTCCCTGCTCTCCGTGGAAGGGCAGGACTCCTTTAGACCAGCAGATTAAGGATCGGGTAGCCTCTTTCCTACTTCGGGATAATAAGGGCAAAGGAGACGGCAATCTTAAACGGTGTGGAGACCGCAAAAGCGACGCTGGGAAAAGGTGCAGAATCCGCGCCGTCCCGCGACCCCCGGGCCTGTCAGCTACTCACCGCCCACCTGCCCGCATTCTTTGGTCTAAACTTACCAGGTGGAAGCTACAGTCTCCGGCTAGGAGTGAGTAACTGAGTTGGATCGGGTCGACTTCCGTTGAGCTTAGAGCTGCTGCTGGGAAGCGGCTGAAACCCAGTGGCCGCAGCCGTCGCCACCGCCTCTGTTACTGGGGGGTCTCGCCTCCATCGCTGGCTGCGAGGTCTCCGAGGGCACGTGACCGGAAGTACAAAGGCGGGCCTGCGGGACACGTGATCCCAGAGCGCGGCCGCCATGACACCTTCCGTTAGTTCCCTCCCTCCCCCACCGGTTCCCGCCTGTTTGGTTTCCTCTCTCCGGTTTCGTGCGGTGAAGATCTCCGGAATCCTATCTGTCACACCCATTTGGCTTAGGGCTCCTCCGATCCCGGTTAACGACGTGTCTTCCGCTTGCGGCGACCCACCGACTGCAGGTGGTAGAGAGCGTAATTGCAACCGCGGCCTGAGGGGGGTGGGACCACGCGCAGGGAGGGGCGTAATCGTCACGTGACAAGAAAGTGCCGTTAATAGCGTTATCCCGCGTCTCCGGCGCTCCTGGGTGACGTAAGTCAGGCCGGGGAGGAGCGAGAGGGGAGAGAGAAGTTCAAGTTCCGCTGTCAGTGCGCGGTGAGTGGCTGGGTGCGGAGCCCAGAAGGTCCGGACCACTGAAAATTGGGAGCTGCTGACCGGGATGTGGTGTGGCAGGGCTGGGACTTTTGGGCTCCTGGTCTGTGAGCCTGGCTTTGAAAACTTGGTTACCGGAACTCAAGAGGGCGTAATACAGTATTAATGTTACCGCTGTTAAAAAGGTAGTGGTTCCACTAGATGAGGAGTTTATTGAGGTCGAGGACTTATGTTTTTATCCTAGTATCTCCAGCGGTGCGTGAAGGCTGAGAACGTAGTAGATACTCAGAATGTTGAATGAACGAATGCAGTGACAAAATATGTTGCAATTTCTCTGAGGTGAGAATTCTCTGATTATTATTCATGGAAATAAAATCTGTTACTTCCTTTTCGCATTATTTCTTTAATTTTTGTTCCTTTCCTTGTCTCTTTCACAGCCCTTTCGTTCCATACAACTAGTGGGCCAAAAGAACACTGTGATTTGTATTTGATGTGTGAACAGCAAACCCCGAATACGACTCTTTCACATTGCTATTGAATAATCGGGGAAATGGGAAGATGATTAGATCTGGACTTATCAGATGTGTATTCTCGTCTCAACTCTACCTTTTATTAGCCCTGTGAGCTTTGAACAAGCCAACCTTTGTTTTACTGATTGATTTTGGTAAGCATTTCTCACCCTCATCTATGGGCTTAATTTTTTTGTTTGCTAGGGTAGAGCTGTGACAGACTTCACAGAAGTGACATTTAAACTCAGTTTGGAGAAAGATAAGGTTTTGTTAGATGGGATAAGAGTTTATGAACTGCATATTTTAAATCATAGAGGCACAACAAACTTATAGATTGAAAGAGGACCACACATAGTTCAGTTGGAGAATAGGAGAGAAGTAACAGGGAGATGAACTGGAGTAAGAAATAGAGATGAGATCTCCTCTACTGATCCCATTATAGAGGACCCAGCTTTATCTTTCATTATTCCATTCAGTGTTTCAACCAAAGACTGAACATGTATTCATCAAATATATTTTCATTTTTCCATCTCTATATCATTGCTTATTGTTGCACTATTTACTACCCTTTCCCTTTCTTTCTGATAAAACCTACCTGGTGCTGTGCTACTTCCCTTAGGAAGTTATCTGTGGTTCCCTTTAATTCAGTGTGATCCCTCTAATCCTTAAGTTCTAAAAAAACACTTTGTTTATGTTTCTCTTATATCTGTATGTGGTATTTGTGTTTTTCTCCCTGTTTGATTGTAAATTGATTTCTGGAATTGTTTTACTTACTTTGTTCCCACCATTGTGCCTGATGTTGTATTAGCTACACAATAAAATGAATGAGTGAAAAAAATAAGAGAAGAATCTTTTTAGATCAGGAGTTCTCGAGTATTTTGAGTATAGTTCTACTAAATTTTTGGTTGGTTGTTTTTAGAACAACATTTTTCTTGTGCATGTTGAATTGTATGAGACAAAATTACTACCAGAAAATAAGACTGTAGTATGTGTGTAATGGTACAGTTTTCTTTTTGCCTGGAAATTGGTGCCATTTCTCTCTCTCTCTCTCTCTCTCTCTAAATTGGTGCCATCTCTCTCTTTCTAAATTGGTGCCCTCTCTCTCTCTCTCTCTCACACACACACACACACACACACACACACAGACAAACGTGTACCTGAGAAAGTTACTGAGACTAGTTGAACAGATAGGCAACTCGGTGTTAGTTTACAAAGTTCTCATTGGGCATTTGACTTTTGCTACCTAATATTCTTATCTCTATTAATTCCTATCTAGTTTCTTTTATTCGAGCTCTTATTCTTTGTATTCCAATTCCTTGTATCTTCTCACTTCATTCAAAAAACATACATATCAGGCCCCTGCCGGGTTCAATGGAGAGATCTAGAGGCCTTCATTAAGCACTGTTAAAATTTTGGTTGATAACTTTAATGCTTGCTGACAAGGCTTTAGTATTTGAGGCCTTATCAACAGAATATTGCATTTAAATGAGAGACTCCTAAAAATTTACCACTCAAATATAGTAGGGTTGCTGTTTTACTTCAAGGAACTTGACCAATTTTTCTTTTAAGCCCTACTGTATCAGTTTTACCTTCTTACACTATAAGATAATGCAGTGGGATAGGATGCTGGACGGCCTTGAAATCTAGACATGATACTTTAAGAGTTTTAGAGTCAAGGAATGTGAAATAGAGGGACCACACTATTACTATTTTGCTTTTGTTTTTGTTTTTTTTTACCAGCATGTTCAAAGTAGAACTAGTTGTTCTGTCTCATGTTTTCCTTATGTTCCCCACGCATTTCTTTAATGCATCCTGAATGAATGGTGATCTTAAATTCTATTTTTGCAGATTTTTTTCAGGCAAGGAATACTGTGCCTGAACAAGTTTCACCTTTTTGACTAAATGACTTTTGTGCCAGTGATACCAGAGTCCTACAGCCATGTTCTTGCAGAGTTTGAGTCACTGGATCCATTACTCTCAGCCTTGCGGTTGGACTCCAGTCGTTTAAAGGTGAATTTCTTCATCCTTGTGTTAGTTTCATTTTCATATTCATGTTTTTATGTGCTCTGTTATATTTCCCCCTGGTCTCTAGTTCTGTTTTGTGGAATCTTTTGTATTCTTACCTGTCCTCATGATACCTTACGTGGGAGTAGCATAGTCATTAGCCCTTCCTCCCTCTCTTTCTTTCTTCTAGGGATGGAACTCAGTGGTCCTTTATGATTGAGCCATACCCCTAGTCCTTTTTATTTTATTGTGAAATAGGGTCTTGCTAAACTGCCCAGGCTGGCTGGAACTTGAGAGATCCTCCTGCCTCAGCCTTCCAAGATCCTGGAATTACAGGTGTGTGTCACCATGCCTGGCATCATAGCTCTTATGTGATATAGTTTTTAAACTATCATTCGAATTCTTCCCCAGCTCTGGAAACCATGGTTCTAATAATTTTTTCCTTCTCAGTAATCTTGCTTTCTTCTCTCAGAAAGTAAAGCATGTTATTAAAATTAATAGTATAAATGAGTATGCCCCCACATTACATTTTGAACAACATGAACCACTGCCTTATTCCAAAACAAGAAATTTGATATAACCACTGGTTAGGGAGCAGAGTAAAAATTAGCTGTGTGGGAAGTGTATAGTTCCCGCAATCTGAATTTGTTTGATTAGAGGCAGGATGATATGGTAAATAACAAAAGTATCATAACTAATTCAAAAATAACTTGATTTTGCACTTTTGCTACTGCTCCAAAGTACATTTTAGCCTCTGAGGAGAGGGAAAATAGGAAACAATAGGCAAAGCAATATGAGCAACATTTGTGAGAGGTGATATCAGTTAGAAATATTTTTTAGCTGCAAGTTACAGAATACCTTATCTCAGTGACTTACACAATTAAGGTGTTTATCATCTCATTGGAGGTTGGTGGTGCTGGTTTTTGTATAGTGGCCCAACAATGTCACTGAGGACTTAGGCTCTCCATCTTTCTCTCTCTCGTCATCATCTATATGTTGGCTTTTATTCATAGTTGCAAGATACATATCCTGCCTCCAGTTTTAATGTCCCTATTGTATCTCAAGCAAGAATGAGGGGGCCAAGGGGCTGGGGATGTGGCTCAAGTGGTAGCGCGCTCGCCTGGCATGCTTGCGGCCCGGGTTCGATCCTCAGCACCACATACAAACAAAGATGTTGTGTCTGCCGAAAAAACTAAAAAATAAATATTAAAAAAAAAAAAAAGAATGAGGGGGCCAAGGGCAGAGGGTTTGTTTTCTTGAAACTCTGCCTTTCGTCTGGGAAGGTAAAGCAATCTTAGCCTTATTAGCTAGAATTGAGCTACATGGTTACCCCTGGCAACAAGGGAAAATGGGAAAGTGAATATTTAGGTTTTTCAGCTTCTGTGGTGAAAAGCAACAAAGTTGAAGAAGGTTAGTAATGTCTCTTAGTAGCAAACCAATAATTGGCCACAGATTATTGGGCATAGCATGGCCACTGCTTTGTTTGGCAGGTCAAGAGAGAAGTCAGCAGACTGATAGGTTGGGGAGACATGGTAGTACGGTGACCTGAATCTGTGCCCTCCAGAGTCTCACTTGCTCTAAGGACTGTGGTGTTTTGTGATGATTATGCAGACTAGAAGTTATTTAAGGGAGCAAATTGCTTTATCCCCTGGTAACTTACTTCGTCTTCCCCCATTGCAGTCAGCATTGGAATGACCTTAGCCAAGTTACACAAAATACGAATGGTCTAATAACTGGCTTTTGCCCAAAAAAGATTACTCATTTATACAATTGAGCCTATTCAGCCTTTTTGATATATAAATGTTCTTTGTTTGATATTTTTCAGTATTCTAGAATTAGAGAGTGAGTGCCATTATGTTGTATCCATCTGGTCAGAGGGTGGACTGAGGGGAGGAACCTGAACAGAAATCCTCATTATTTATTTCCAGTCTGTAGTTTATTTGGTTAAGTGGCTATGAGTATCTCATGCATGTCTCTTCACATGATTTTAGTGCACAAGCATAGCTGTGTCTCGGAAATGGTTGGCTTTGGGCAGCTCAGGAGGAGGACTCAATCTCATTCAGAAAGAAGGCTGGAAGCACAGGCTTTTTCTTTCACACCGGGTAAGACCAAGGGTAGCCTGTCACATACAATTAAGAGTATCTTTTGTAAATGTGAATTTCTCCAATATGATTAATCATTTAGAATAAAAGAAGGATGAAAACTTGGTACTTAAACAATATTTTTCCTTTTGTGTCCTAGGAAGGTGCAATATCTCAGGTTGCTTGCTGTTTACATGATGATGATTACGTTGCTGTAGCTACCAGGTAAAAAATTGTTTTAAAACTATCTGATCTTTTCCAAATGCATTTTATTTTATTTTCAACCAAGAGATTTTATTGGGGGGCTGCCTGAAGGGGAAGAAAAGGAGAGGCAGAGAGCAGAGAGAGGAGGGCAGAGAGAAAGATGATCAGAGAGAGGAAAGATGAGAGAAAGAAGAGGAAGAGAGCAGAGAGGAAGAAGGCAGAGGGCAGAGAGTGTGTCCTTACAAGCTTCTGCTTAGGAAGGGTTGTATAGGGGACGTGTTGGGTGCTGATTGGCAGGGTGACTCAGGACACTGTGTCCTTCAGGGATTGGTTGAGAAAACCTTTGAATTTGGCGCTCTTCAGCTTGAGGAGGGGAGGGGTAAGGAATTCAGTGGGGAGTCTCCCACTCACCCAACATTCCTCCCTTTTTGTTTTTGTGTTGGGAGCAGGGCGATGAGATTGTCTGGCTACTTCCTTCCAAATGCATTTTAAACTGAGGGTGGCCAGCCACCTCAATTTGCCTAGTACTGTCCCAGTGTTGATACTGGAAGTCCTGTGTCCTGGGACACCTTTCCAGCCATCCAGATGGACCATTAGTCACTCTAGGATTTATAAAAACTGCTAATTTGAGTCAACAACATTTTAAAGGTCCTAAAAGAGGAAGGTAACAGATATAATTTAGAACATTTAAGTTCTTCTGTTATGATGGTTTGGCAACTAAAACAAGGAAATGAATAACTTGGCTCTTTACTTCCTTTTTTCTTTTTCTTTTTTTTCCATATTTTTGTACATTATAATTGTACATAATGGTAGGATTGTTGTTACATATTTGTACATGCATATAATATAACAATATAATTTGACCAATATCGTTCCCAGCATTTCCCCTTTCTCTACCCTCCCTCTGGCCTTTACTTCCTTTTTTTTTTTTTCTGAAGAGCAAGTGTTTGCTTGTGTGTTTAATATAATTGATGATTCAATGTAGTTAAAAATTTTTATCTTTTTCACCACTGCCAAAAATTTGCTTCTGTCACTCAATTCTTGCAGTCAAGGTCTTGTAGTTGTTTGGGAATTAAATCAAGAGCGTCGTGGGAAACCAGAACGAATTTACGTGTCTTCAGAACACAAAGGCCGAAAAGTTACAGCTCTCTGTTGGGACACAGCTGTTCTTAGAGTTTTTGTAGGTGATCATGTGGGGAAAGTTTCTGCCATCAAACTCAATACATCTAAACAAGCAAAGGTGAGAACCTCTCTAGTTCTTTATGTATGTGATTAGAGATACTCAGTGTGATCTTATCATTGAGTTAAAGGATACAATTTTATTCAATGTATTTCTGGGGGGACAGATTTAAAGCACAGACCTAAAAGGTTTTGAGAATTGTTTGTAGTACATATGGCAGTACATATGGTAGACTATTTTCGTTTGATACTGTTGTAGAGTGGCTCTTGTGAACTGACTTCAATAATTTGCACATTGTCTATTGCTGTATTTCCTAACTCACCTGTCTGGTGCATTTAAATAATAATATTACTAATAATAGTATTCTTTAATACAAGGCCATTGAGAAAGAAAAGATGTCTATTTACTAGTTACTAATAAAATGGCAAATACAGAAATGGCACCAATTGTTCAGTCTCCTGTTTTCCTGGCCCCTGTGTAGACCAAACTCATGGGTATAGGAATATTTTGTCTCAGGATAAATGTAACTTAATGTGAATGGAATCATAAAGGGACTTATGCTCAGATGTGTAGGTCCCCAGGCTTCCTGCCACATTTATTGCTTAAAAGGATGGGACTCAGGTAACTCTAACAGAATGCTCCAGTCTGATTTTGAGACACTGCAGATCAGTTTCTCATTGTTTTGCTTCTCCAAGGCCTTTATATCACAGCTGGGACACAGCTGTTCTTAGAGTTTTTGTAGGTGATCATGTGGGGAAAGTTTCTCTCGTGACTCATTTTCTAGGAGAATTTTTGACAGAAAAGGAGACATCTAACTACAGTTGACTAAATTATTCTGTTTTAAATAAACACATTAGAATATTCTGGCTTGGTCATCGTGCCCCATCAAAGGTTGGTACCGGGGATTGAACCCCTGGCCTTATGAATGGTAGGCAAGTGCTCTACCACCTAGCTACATCATCAGCCCCTAAATTATCATTTGATTCAAAGTCCAGTTAAAACCCTTTACATAGTGTAGACTTAATTTGTCTTTTTCCCAAAGGGAGAAATATATCTATAGATGAAAAATTCTTTCACATGTTTCAAAACTTGCTTCAACTTTTTTATTCCAACCTCTAAGGTTAGATAATCACAAACAGAGCTTTAAGGATTAAGCCTTAAGTTTGTATCAAATTATTTCATAAATTTTTTGAGAGCTAAATTTTCATATCCCTTTAGGCAAATTAAATTTTTGCCTATTTAAAAATTTTATTTTGTTATCCATGTCATTTTTATTTAAAAGAGAAGGAAATTTTATTTAAAGAGGAGGAGATTCTATGTAAATGTTATAATGAAATACTTTATTTTCTTCTCATGTCCCTTTTAGGCATCTGCTGCCTTTGTGATGTTTCCTGTTCAGACAATAACAACAGTTGACTCTTGTGTTGTGCAGTTAGATTATTTGGATGGAAGACTGCTTATATCTTCACTTACTCGATCTTTCTTGTGTGACACTGAGAGGTATGTTGACACCATGAGTCATCAGATATATAGAAATTTAGGAGAATCTTAGAAGTCATCTAGCACAAACCACTCAATTAATTATACAGATATTAATAAGGAACTGTTTGAATACAAGCTAATGTTGGCAAGTAGAGAGGAGGTAGAGGAGAGCGAGAAATGTGATGGGTAATCAAGACAAGTATTTAAAGAACCCAACCATGAAGTATAATCTTATAGAACATTGAGTTAAAGGATGCAAAAGGCTAAAGGCTAAAGTCTTGTTCAATAGGACAATCAAGAAGACTTCCCTGATTGTTGTTGCTGTTTTTAAAATTTGCTGTGTATTTAATAGCATTTTACTTCAGAGTTAAATTGGCTGAAGAATTAAGAGTGTTATGAATTCAGCAATTATTTCACCAATATCTCAAAGGTGGATAAAATGTATGATGAATGGAAAGGAGTGTATTAGAGGTAGTCATGAAATATCACAAAAGAATGAGAAATAGCTGGAAGTGAGTATTATGTATCATTATGCAAAGTTTCTCAGCTGTTTTTACTGCAGGGAGATTTTCACTGGCCAGTATCACCACCATCCCTAACTGGCCCTGGCTGGTTGGTTTGCTTGCTACCATACTTATTAGTATCATTTATTCTTTTTAAAATTTATTATAGAAAAATTTGAGCACACACAACAATGAGTTTGTATTATGAACCCCCCTCATTTCAAAGAGTGATAAGTTTGAGTTGAGTTGCAGTAATGTAGAACTTGCTGCAGAAGTCACATGCCTTAGGTATGCCCCTTTCTGTTAGGTAGAATTCTGTTTTCAAGGATATAATAGTAAAATAATTTAAAAATTCAATTATATTAATATTTTTTTTAGTTTCAATGTATGTCCCCATTCAACAAACAGTATTTAAAAAGAAAACAATAACTGGGACTCTTAATGATTAACAAAAGTGATAAGTTATGAATTTGCTTCTCCTGTCAGCTGTTGAACAAGGTGAATCTGAGAAGGAAAAGAACAAACAAACAATGATAGAGGAGAGAGAACATTGGATAATGGAACCTGACAACATGATATCAACTCCCTGTTCTGCCCCTATTTAAATCTTGCCAAATGTCAGTTTCCACATCCATAATGTAGAGATAGTTTTAAGGATATGAAAGTATTAATTAACCTCATGCTGTACTCTGGGTGTTTAGCACTGTATTAGACATAAAATATCAAGCAAGAAATATATCTTATTTCCCAAATAAGGAATTTAAGAAATAAAATAAAATTTTTTTTTTTTACCCTAAGTCCATATCAAAGCATTTTCACATCCATGTTTTTATAGTAAAACATATTTTATGCATGGTGCAAATAAGTACAGGAATTTTTATTGAATTATTGAATTTACTATAATTTTATTGAATTATAGTAAATTTATGCCAGAGAGCATAAATAGATCATTACCCAATAAGAGATATCTGTAGTGTACTGAGTGATTTCTGTGGGTCAGACACTGCTATATATTTGGTATTCAACTAAGAAGGTATAATAAGACACTCCTTGATATAAACCCCAAAGACTTAAAATCAGCATACTATAGTGAGACAGCCATATCAATGTTTATAGGAGCTCAGTTCACAACAACTAAGTTAAGCAACTAACCTAGGTGCCCTTTAACAGATGAATAGATAAA
The DNA here is from genome assembly GCF_047511675.1 of Marmota flaviventris. NCBI lineage: Eukaryota > Metazoa > Chordata > Mammalia > Rodentia > Sciuridae > Marmota > Marmota flaviventris. Next base: position 45,574,743 of record NC_092506.1, read on the forward strand.
GAAATTGTGGTATATAAACAAAGTGGAATATTACTCAGCCATAAAAAAGAATGATTTTATGACTTTTGTCAGTAAATTTTTCTATAATAAATTTTTAAAAGAATAATTTTCTGGATCTGGAGAACTTATCATTCTAAGTGAAATAAGCCAGTCCCAAAATATAAAAAGCCAAATGTTCTGTCTCATATGCAGATGTTAACACACAACAAGGGGGAGTAGGGAAGAATAGTAGTTCATTGGATTAGACAAAGGGGAATGGAGTGAAGGGAAGAGAGATGGGAGTAGGAAAAACAGCAGAATGAATTGGACATAATTTTCCTATGTTCATATGTGAATACACCACCAGTGAAACTTCACATCATGTACAACCGTAAGAATGGGATTCTAATTAGGATAAGTTATACTCCTTTTATATATAATGTATGAAATGTACTCCACCATCGTGTATATCTAAAAAGAACAAATTAAAATTAAAAATAAAAGCATAGCAATGCCAATAAAGGAATTAAATTTCTAAATTAAAATAAAAAGAAATAAGAAATGCCTTTTGTCTCAAAACATAATAATCTATTCAAATAGAAATAATTGCCACTTATAATGTGGTCAGTACTATGAAAGCATAATATAGGAAGCATGTAATTCAGCATATGAGAGTCAAGGAAGTTTCTCAGAGGAAGACTGCTGAAACTAAGTCATGAAGAATAAGTAACAGGAAGTTTTAGGAAAAGGTAAACTCATCATTTATCACCTATAATTTACTATTATAATTTACTAGGCAGTGCACTCACTTTTTTTTTTTTCCCTTGCAGTACTGGGGGTCGGACCCAAGGCCTTGCATATGCTAGGCAAGCACTCTACCCTTTAAAAAGTTTTTATTTTTATTTTGAGACAAGATCTCACTAAGTTTTCCAGTCTTATTTAGTTGCCCAGGTGGGCTTTGAACTTTTTATTTGATTTAATTTTTTTGGTACCTGGGTTTCAACCCAGGGTTGTTCAACCACTAAGTCCCATCCCCAGCCCTTTTTTGTTTTTTTAGACTGCAAAAAGGACACGTTTACTCTTTTTGTGTGTGTGTGTATAGATATTATGTATTAATTAACACTAAATGTTTTTAATGAGTTTTCTGGCAGAAGCCCAGACCTTTTTTTAATTTTTTTTTTTTTAGATGTTGATGAACCTTTATTTTATTCATTTATTTATATGCGGTGCTGAGAATCGAATCCAGTGCTTCAAACATGCTAGGCAAATGCTCTACTACTGAGCCACAACCCCAGCCCTTTTATGTTTTATTTTTAGACAGAAGTTTGCTAAGTCCTTAAGACCTTGCTGAGTTGCTGAGGTGTATCTCAAACTTGCAATCCTTCACTTGAATCAAAGTGTGAAATATGATATATCAAGAACTATGTAATGTTTTGAACAGCCAACAATAAAAAATTAAAAAAAAAAAACTTGCAATCCTCATGACTTAGCCTCCCTAGTCTCTGGGATTACAGCTATGCACCATTGCGGTCAGCTCAAATACTTTTATGTATTTAACTCATGTAATCCTAAGTGGACAGAATGTTCCAAGATATGTTTCAGAGGGACGTAGCATTTTGGGGAAAGAGGAGTTTATTGGATGTTTGTGGTGATGACATATCTTAGAGATAGAGGTGGAAAGGTAGAGTCATGGCTTCCATGGGATGTCCAGAGAGCATTGTATTGCACAAGGACTTTAGGGTTCAAGGATGTATGATGAAATGGTTTGGTGGCACTCACCTTTTAGATTGAAACAGGTTTTTCCATCAATTCTGATCTCTCATTCTATGGATAATAAACTGAGTACTAATGTGAAGAGGTTTGCTTCCGGTCACAGAAATAGAGCAGAGCTCTATTTTGACCTTTCTATTACATTGTTCTTTCCAGCATAATACTAATATGAAGAAGGAAGAGAACATTGTGGGTGGGATTATCATGGCCATGCTGATTCATAATGCCATTGTCTTTAACTTTTTTGTAAGTAAACATAGTGTCTCTTCCTTTCTGGACATTAGAGAAAAGTTTTGGAAAATTGGAAACAAGGAAAGAGATGGAGAATATGGAGCTTGTTTCTTCCCTGCAAGGTGTTCTGGGAGCCAGCAACCTTTGATATTTTGTGCTCGTCCTGGCTCCAGGATGTGGGAAGTGAACTTTGATGGGGAAGTTATAAGTACACATCAGTTCAAGAAACTCCTCTCATTGCCACCTCTTCCTGTGATTACTCCAAGGTAATGATTTGTGTGGCTGATTGGGATTATTTGAGGAATTTTCTTGGAGGTTGGATTAAAATCTCAGATCTTCTCCTATCTGTTAATGATTTTGTTATACCTTTTAAGAACTAAGTAAAATTTTTATCAAAAGATAAAGCCTCTAATCAGTTGTCCTTCCTCTGATTGGAGTTAATTGAATAAGGGCAGATGCATTTCAGCTCTTGAAATTGTTTTGGCGGTGAAAATTGCACAATATTGGGAAAACTTTGTAATTTTAGGTTGTTAGTAAATCATTAATGTATGTGTTTGCTTCCTAGATCAGAACCTCAATATGATCATACAATTGGATGCTCCCAGTCTTTGTCTTTTCCCAAACTCTTGCATCTTAGGTAAGTTTTTCCCTTGGCTTTTCCTTTTATTCAAAGGCAGTTTGGTTTTATTTATTTAGTTTTGGTTCTGGCACTGAACCCAGTGCATACTAAGTAAGTTCTCCACCCCTGAACCATACCCTAGCTAGTTAATTTCTTCGGTGGTGGGGGAGCATTTTTGTTGTTGTTGTTTTGTTTTTTATAGTGCTGGGAATTAAAGCCAGAGCCTCTTGCATGTTGGCAAGTATTATACCACTGAGCAATATATACCCTTAGTCCTCCCCTGACTTTTTTTGGGGGGACAGGCTGGCCTTGAGCTCCTGGACTCAAGCAATCTTCCTGCCTCAACCTCCCAGGTAGATGGGACTACATGTTTCAGTTTACCACACCTAGCTCTCCCATTTAGCTTTTATTTATTTATTTTTTATTTTGTGGTGTTAGGACCTAGGGCCTTATCCAAAATACTCTGTTGTTGAATTATAAACCCAGTCCCCAGTAGCTTGCTTTCTTTTTTCAATCTTTATTTATTTTTTACTTATGTGGTGCTGAGGATCAAACCCAGGGCCTCACGCATTTGAGGCAAGCACTGTACCACTGATCTACAGCCCAGCCCCCCCCCCCCCCCCAGTAACTTTTAAAAATTTTTTTTTACCCTAAATTATTTTTGGAAAGTTAGAAAATGACTAGTTACATGAAATACTCTATATAAGAGGAATAAGACTGTAATATATATATCTATCTATCTCAAGGGTAGAGTGCTTGTCTAGCATGCCCAAGGCCTTGGTTTGATCACCAACACCAAAAAAAAAAGTGAAAATGAATGAGAAAATACTTTCCCACATATGCACAATTATAAAGCACCACTTGGAAAAAAAAAAACAAAAGTATGGGAAAACAAAAGAAAATCCCTTTCCAAACCAAATGGAGAGTCTATAATTGTCAGGGAACATCTGACAATCAGAGCTGTTGGTATTCATTCTCTTATAACATCTTCTACCTGTTGGGGTGATATAATGAAAGCAAGTCCCTGACTAAAGTCTACCTCATAGATATATGTTTATTAATAGGCAGGCACAAACATAGTTGTAGAACTTGTTCTTGAAATCTTATTAAAATTTCAACTTTCTGCTTTTTAGAGACTCTGACAAATATCTTGCATGAAAGATCTATTCAAGGTAGACTCAGCCCTATTCTAACTTCAAGTTAGCCTTCTAGGTGCATTAGATGCAAAATCCATATTAAGTGGCAGCACAGAGTCCACTGTAGAGTTTGTCAACTTCTGGGTCTGCCAATTACTGTACCTTATTCTACAAGGGTATGAGTATGAATGTATAATTTCCCACTAATCTCTGTGCTGGAACTCTACTTATTTCATCAGTGAAAAATTATTTCTAATGTCCTTAGGCTAATTAATAAGATCTCTAATGCTGATTTAGAAAATGGTATTTAGAGTTTTTTATAGGGCACACTGGAGTGTGGACTTCACTGGGGATTGAACCCAGGGATGCTCAACCACTGAGCCACATACCCAGCCCTTTTTTATTTAGAGATAGGGTCTTGCTAAGTTGCTTAGGGCCTTACTAAGTTGCTGAGGCCTTACTAAGTTGAACTACTGATCGATCCTCTTGCCTCAAGGTCTCCCAAGCTGCTGGGATTACAGGCATGTGCCACCGCACCTGGCTGGAGTGTGGACTTCTGTTTGGGTTCATTTAAAGAGTAACTAATCACTCTTAGAATGTGATTTGTGATTTTTGTGTGTGTGTGGGGGGATACTGGGGTTTAAGCCCAGGGACATTCTACCATTGAATTACATCCTTAGCCCTTTTTGTTTTTTGTATTAAGACAGAATCTTTCTAAGTTGTTGACATTGGCCTCAAACTCAGCCTTCTCAGTGCCTTGGATTATAGATGCATGCCACCATGCCAACTTAGAATGTGATTTAAAAAAAAAACAGTTTATTAGCAGGGTGCGGTGGTGCATACCTGTGATCTCAGTGGCTTGGGAGGCTGAGACGGGGGGATTGCAAGTTTGACCGGGGGATTGCAAGTTTGACCGGGGGATTGCAAGTTCAAAGCCAGCCTCAGCAATGGTGAGGTGCTAAGCAACTCAGTGAGACTCTGTCTCTAAAATACAAAACAGAGCTGGGGATGTGGCTCAGTGATAGAGTGCCCCTGGGTTTAATACCCAGTACCAAAAAAAAAGGCAGTTTATTAGTGAGGCCCTGAGCAATTTAGCGAGACCCTGCTCAAAATAAAAAATAAAAAGACAATAAAATAATAAAACAACAACCAAAAAACAACTGAGTGGGGCATGATGGCATTTTCTTGTATCCCAGTGACTCAGGAAGCTGAGTTGGAAGAATCACAAGCTTAAGGCCAGCTTCCGCAAATAAAGACCCTGTCTCAAAACAAAAAATAAGCTGTGTGCAGTGGTGATTGCCTGTAATCCCAGCTACTTCAGAAGCTGAGGCAAGAGGATCAAAAATTTGAGGCCAGCTTCAGCAATTTAATAAGAACCTGTCTCAAAATGAAAAAAAAAAAAAAGGGAGGTGGAGCTAGGGATGTAGTTTAGTAGTAAAGCACCCTGGGTTCAATCTTATGTACAACAAAAGTAAATAAATAACAAGTATAAAATAAATAAAAGCACTGGGGATGTAGCTTGGTGGTAAAGGCCCTGGGTTCAATCCCTAATACTGCAGTTAAGTAAATAAATAAAAATTAAAAACTGTCAATGTTAACTAGTTGCCACCAAGGGCAAAGTAAAAATTAATTCATGTATATCACATTCACTAAACCAAAGTATTTAAAAATGAATTATAGACCTTTTAACATTTAATAAACACATTATTCATCCTGAAAGTTATTGGAGGAACGCAGCTAATTATTTGCCTATACTTCATAAAGCATATTAAAACCTCTTCCTTTATTAGGGGCCTTCCTTTATGGCATTCTTCAGTTTATAATTAAATATTAATATTTATAAACCCATCCTGCTCCTAAACAGTAAGCTTGTTGAGGGCTTCATGGCTATTTTGTTCACTGTTGTATTCTCAGTGCTTGGCTTAGTGCCTGGTACATAAAACACTCAGTTAACTATAACATAATATGTGGGGTGATAAGTTGGGTGATAGTATGGCCTCGCTGTGTAGTAGAAAGCATTCTTCCTCAGAAATATGCTTGATTTTCCTAATAGTTATCCTTCAAGTTTGGTTATTTAAAACTTTCGTTATAGTCCCTGCTGTGGCAAATAGAGCCTTTCATGATGTAGCTTGGCCTATTCCTCAGCTAAAATAATAATTAATGTCACTTTGCTTTTGCTAACTCCCCCAGCAGGCTTGGGTTAGGTACTCGTTCCTATGCACTGTTGTCAAACCTCATTTATTCCTCCATCATCACCACTATCTTACTATGTTATGAATATCCATTCTAGTACCACAGCACTAGGCACATTGAAGGCTCTTAAACAATGACTAATTCAGTGGAAAGTTTCTTGAAAAACATGAGTAGGAGGGCTTCTTATTATCCTTGTTAATTTACTTTTTCCTCCATTTTTGTGTCCTAAATTATGTTCATTGGCACAACCTACAAAACTCATAAGGGAGCATTCTAATATCCTGTACTTTGTTTTTTTTCTGGTACATAGATAACACTTTCTTTTGGGGGGGGGTACCGGGAATTAAGCTCAGAGGTACTTGACCACTGAGCCACATCCCTATCCATATTTTGTATTTTTTTTATTAGACACAGGGTCTCACTGAATTGCTTAGCACCTCGATAAATTGCTGAGGCTGGCTTTGAACTCGTAATCCTCCTACCTCCCCCCCCCTGAGCTGCTAGGATTATAGGCATGCACCTGGCTAACACTTTCTTTTCTTGAATTTGTAAACAATGCTGTTAGGCTTATGTCCCAACTTATTTATTATTAGTGAAGTAATAAGGGGATGAAAAATGTATAAATTTTAATTGTCAGCTCTAATTTTAGTCACCACCCCCCATTTAATGTAGGTTACTATTTCTAAGAAATTTTTCAGGCTGAATATCAAGTTTAATATAAAAAATTATGACCTCTTATTTCTTTACTCAGATAAGAGTATATATCATATATTTTCTATGGCTCTTGAAGACAGCCTTCCCAATTTTACTTACTTTGGACTGTAATGCTGACCTTATCTTCCATCTTTATGACAAAGATTACTTTCCTTTAGGGTCAGTGATCTGGACAGAATGTTAATATTTGTATATATTGTATGTATTGATCCAAGTCCTATAAAGTATCACTCTTAGGTTCATGGCCTCAAGGAACCATTTTTAGTACTCTTGGAGACAAAGAAAATATTATTCCTATGCTTAAGATTATACTTAATTGGAGAAATGTGGTTTATTTCTAAAAAGAAAAAAAAAGTTTAACAATAAAAAACAAGAATTGTGGGCTGGGGATGTGGCTCAAGCGGTAATGTGCTTACCTGGCATGCGCGCGGCGCTGGGTTCAATCTTCAGCGCCACATAAAAATAAAATAAAGATGTTGTGTCCACCGAAAACTGAAAAATAAATATTAAACAATTCTCTCTCTCTCTCTCTCAAAAAAAAAAAAAAAACACACACACACAAAAAACAAGAGTTGTAACAGAGTAGTACATGACTCAGTACATGAGTGAATTGACAAGAAATAGATTTGAGTACAGGAAGAGGCACAGTTGCTATGGGGCTGTGGGAAATTATTTCAGAGGGTAGTTGAACCTCAGCTGATCCTTGATAGGGAGCTATAGTGAGAACCCTGTATGTTGGGGAATGTCCTGACTAGGGTTAAGGAAAGGAAATTATCAGTGGTATATATACATTAGTAGCAGCCTTGAGAAGGTACATGAGATATATAAGATACACTCATATTTATATGAGTAAATGGTATGAAAAAAAAGAAAGAAAAGAACAGGAGAAATGGAGAGAACCAGAGTTCTGGAGAGGCAGACAGAGACCCAAGAAAAAACTGTATCCGAGAATCTGGGAAATGGAACTCAAGAAAGAAGGAACAGTCTTCTGCCTGGGATTAGTGAAGGATTATTGGGTTTGGTAATTAGGAAATCTGTTACTTTTGATAATTCAATAAAATGAAATACTTAGTATACTGGATAACAGGGTAGATTACTGAGAATAAATGAGGGAGAAAATAGATTCTGTGAGGTATGAGAGGGAAAAAAAAATGTCCAGGTTTGGGAGCTAGACCATCCTTAGTTTCATTTTCTGACTCTTCTGTCTTCATGCTGAATGGGCTTGGGCATATTATGTCATCTCTCTGAGATTTGGTTTTCTTTTTTGTAAAATAAGGATAACACTTCTACCTTCATGGGCTATGAAGTTAGATGATATAGGTAGAGCCCTTGATAAATCTTCTGGCATGTATGTGACCAGATGCACTCAATCTTTTGTCATGTACACACAATTAACAAAATTAGAATATTATCATTTCTAAAAGTGGCTAACTAGAGCAATGATTGATTGGCAATAAGATGTTAGTCTTTAAATGAGCCCCTATCATATCAAATACAAGAAGCTTAACTACTTTAATAAATGTCGGGTAAGTCGTCCCTAAGCTTTTCTTTCTCCAGATACCAGGCATTTCTTTTTCTAGAAGGTCTTTAGTGTATGTGTCTGAATTTTCCCAATCTGGCATCTTTTTATGCATTTTTTTTGTGTGTGTATGCTGTTATAGACAGAAAGGAGAGTATTAAGATTTGATTAGTTGGATCACTGTTGTATTTTCTTTGTATGGTCTGATTTTACTTTAATAGATAATGTGAAGATCTGAATTCAGGGAAATATATCAAACTTCTGTATCGTAGCAAACTTTAATTCTTTTAACTTCTTACATTTTTTTTCTTTCAGTGAGCATTGTGTACTGACTTGGACAGAAAAAGGAATTTATATTTTCATTCCTCAGAATGTTCAAGTTCTTCTATGGAGTGAAGTCAAAGGTAGTTATATTTTTCTTTTTCTTTTAATTTTGTACTGGGGTTTGAACCCAGAGGTTCTTTACCACTGAGCTACACCCTATGCCCCCAGCCCTTTTGAATTTTTTTTATTTTTTAGTTTGAGACAGGGTCTTGCAAAGTTTCTGAGGCTGGCCTTGAACTCATGGCCCTTCTGTCTCAGCCTCCCAAGTCTCTTAAGGATATAGGGTGCAACACCTTGCCTGGCTTATATTTTTCTTATGTGATTTTTAATTTCATAAAGCTTATGATATTTGATTATTGTAAGAGGATTCTCTTGCAGTGTAAGAAGTTGAAAAGAGAATGGGTTAATGCTTCTTTTAAAATTAGGATCATAGGGGCTGGGATTGTGGCTCGTGGTAGAGTGCTCGCATCGCATGTGCGAGACCCTGGGTTCGATCCTCAGCACCACATAAAAAAATAAATAAGTGAAATAAAGGTATTGTGTCCAACTACAACTAAAAAATAAAAAAATAAAAATTAGGATCATAGATGTTTCTCATTATAAGGTACTTCCTAACCATACATCTTTGAATTTATATTCAGATATTTGTTTTTAAGGATACTTTTAAATACAGTTTTTTAAAATTATTATTTTTAAATATTTGTAGCCACTGCTAAAGAATAAGTGGGGTGGGCTAGGGATATAGCTCAGTTGGTAGAGTGCTTACCTCACAGGCACAAAGCCCTGGATTCAATCCCCAGCACTACCACCACCACCCCACAAAAAAAGAATAAATGGGTTAATTTTCCCCTCTGTTTGCCCTTAGTTTTTATCCCTTCTAGAAGTTCAGCTTTCACTCCAGTTTTGTATCTTAACAGTTTAGAATTCGAAAAGTGCCTGAAGGGGCTGGGATGTAGCTCAGGAGTAGAGTGCTTGCCTAGTGTGTGTCAAGCCTTGGGTTCAATCCCAACACTAAAAAAAAGAAGAAAAAAAAAAAAGTCCCTGAGGGAACAGAAGTCATTATTATGTAACTAAGACAAAGACACTCTTTATATTCTTTTGGTTAAAACCAGATATGGGCGAAATGCAGCTATTTTAGCACTGCTGCTTAGTAGAGAGTGTATGTTGACTTTTGGGGGTCTTTTTCTACTTAAGAGAGAGAAAGAAAGTATTACTGGTCTGATCAACATTGATTTCTTGTGGATTAAGTTCTTTGAAAACTAGTTTGTTGAGTCTTGAGAGCTTGTTTGGAGGTTCTAGCAGGGGAGTGCAGCTAATTATATACTCTTGAACAAAGAACAGGTCCTCCTCTATCAGGGAAGGTCATTTTCTACAGACCCAGTGCGCAGCTTTGGGAGGGACACACATGGAATGATGGGGGAGGAAGAGGACACCCATCTAGCCAGCCAGATCAGCTGAATTAACCCTAGCAATCAATGGCGTGACAGAGGTCACAGCTAGATCACCCTCACATCCTTGTTGAATCTTTTCAAGATGTTCCGCCAAGACAGATATTTTAATCCATTCATTGATCATCAGGTTGTAATTCTCAGGAACACTGGTCCTGACTCTAATATAGATTACCTATTTTACAATCCCAATTCCTTTTCACAGAAAATAGCATTTTAACCATAGGATTTTAAATCAGAGAGATATGGTTCTTTCTTCATATCTTTTATTCCTGATCTTTATAGAATAGTGTCTAAAATATGGTTTCTTCATTGAAATACAAGTATAAAAGCAGAGATAGTCAAAACTAACCTTATTTATAAAGTCAATTTATTAGAATAATTTCAGCCATTGCAGAAACAGAAAAGGAGTGTTGGGCTAACATCCTGTGCATTAACCCCTGTGATTTGTGTAGATATTCAGGATATGGCTGTCTGCAAAAATGAGCTGTTCTGTTTGCACCTAAATGGGAAAGTCTCACATCTCTCCCTCTTGTCTGTGGAGCGCTGTGTGGAACGCCTGCTGAGGAGAAGCCAATGGGACCTGGCTGCTCGCACGTGTTGTCTTTTCCAAAATTCTATTATTGCCAGTAAAGTGAGTCAGAACTCATCTAAATAAGTTCATCAAGCTAGACCATGCTAGTTTTCAGGATTGTCTTACAAAATTGCTTATTTTTCTTAGCTCTTCTATATGACCTTCAGATGTAGCAATAAATCCCCAAAGAAAGCATAGCAGATATATCTTGGGGTGGTGGAGGGTAATAAGAAGGTTATGCTTTCTGTTTAAAAAATATCAAATTTATTTGAATTTTAGAACTTGTTTTTAAGGGGAGTATTTGGTAATTCTCAATTAAATTCTTAGTTCCTGAGATAATTCTGGTTAAGTTTTTCATTAGCTTTCTAAGTGTTTATAAAACATCTGTTAGTTCTTTGTTAGACCTAATTTTATGTTCATTTATTTATTGTTATTTATTGTTCATGTGAGTATAGACTTAATTTCAGACAGTCAGCTATACAATTGGGTTTTACTTTTCCTTTCATTAGGCAAGAAAAACTTTGACTGTTGATAAATTGGAGCATTTGAAATCTCAACTGGACCTTGAAACCTGTAGTGATCTAATTTCTCAGCTGGATGAATTGATCTTAAAATTTGAACCTTTGGATTCAGCTTGTAGTAGTAGAAGAAGCTCCATTTCATCACATGTAAGTATTCTCACTTTTAAAGGGGTTTTGTTGTAAAGTAATATTGCTTCACCTTAGACTATACTCATTTACCCCTAGGATTCCAAATCCTGTCTTCCTTTCCTTGTAGTTCATTTTTTCTTTGTTTCTTTCTTTCATTCCTTTTTTTTTTTTTTTTTTTTTTGAGATAGGGTATGTTAGCTTTCCATCACTGTGATAAAATACCTGAGATAAACAGCTTATACGGAGGAAAGATTTATTTTGGCTTATAGTTTCAAAGGTTTTAGCTCATGGTTGTTGATGGCTAGGTAGAACATCAAGTCAGGGAGCACATGATGGATCAAAGCTGCTTACCTCATGGCAGCTAGGAAACAAAGAGAGAAACAGAAAGGGACTGTAGTCTCAATATCCCCTTCAAGGGCAAACTCTAAGTGATCTAACTTCCTTCCACTGTATCCCAAGGCTCTTCTGTCTTCTAGAAGTGCCATAGGTTGAGGACTAAGGCTTCAACACATGGGCCCTTGTGGGGACACGTGAGATTCAAGTTGTAGAAGAAAGGCTTTCTTTTAGCTGTTGGGCGTCTGTATGAAACTTAGCTGTGTCTTGAAGCTATACTTTGTTTTTGTCATTGTTTATTATTTTCTGTTCCAGAATGTACCTTGTATAGCCTCCAGCACAAATTAGGTTGCTCCTAATTGGTGATTTCAGATGCTTCATGCTAATATGAGTCTCAGTACAACTTGGGATTATCTCATTTACTCCTTATTCTCACTGCCATGCTTTATGAAGACAAGCTAGAGAAATCAGGCAGCATGATGCCAGTAGCACATGTGAAATACCCAGCTGCCAGGCACCTAAACTTTTTCACCAATTTGTTCTAATAAGCCATAATAGTTGTTACTGGCTTCCCATTTTAGTGTTGGTATTTCTGTGAAAAAGCTGCATTGTATTACAAAGGAAATTTTTACTTTGATTTCTTTCTTTCTTTTTACCTCATTTTTAGGAAAGTTTTAGCATCTTGGACTCTGGTATTTATCGTATCATTAGTAGTAGAAGAGGCAGTCAGTCAGATGAAGACTCTTGCTCCCTTCATAGCCAAACCTTCTCAGAAGATGAGAGACTTAAAGAATTTACCTTACATCAGGAAGAAGACCAGCCAGATCAGAGTTGTGGATCACAGGAAAATGAAGGTGATGAATATATTTCCTGTTGGTTGTTGATGAGAAGCAGTTATTTTCTGTGGGTTCTTCTTACCAAAATTATCTTGTACATAAAGTTTCTAGGTATGAGTAGTTTTTAGCCTATTGATAGATTTTGTATCTAAACCTATAGATCTGCTTACCATTAGGAGAGTAGGTTTATTTTTAGTTGTTTCTTTAAATTTTTGAACCCAGGGGCACATAACCACTGAGCCACATCCCCAGTCCTTTTCATTTCTTATTTTGAGACAGGACCTTACTTAGTTTCTAACGCTGGCCTTGAACTTGTGATCCTTGTACCTTAGCCTCCTGAGCTGCTGGGATTGTAGGCATGCACCACCACATCCAGCTTATTTTTAGTTGTTTTTTTAACCTCATGTTTGAACTAACATCAGTAAGTGCCTAATTTCAATCATGCATCGAAATGCTGCAAAAGGATGAGAAAGATCATTAACCAAAAGAGTGGAAAGGTTTTATCCTTACTAACAAAATTATTTTCCATCAGGACTGAGAAATTGCTTCAGTTTTGGGAGCCATTGCCTTCCCTTTCCAATGTTCACGTATTCCTGTGATTGAACTGTTGAGAAGATAATAATAGAGGCCCCAAACTTCCTTTTTGACTTGTTGGGGATTCAGGGTTAGTAGGCAAATGAAGGTACCTGCCTAAGTGTTTTATGTAGACCATTTCATGCATCTTGTATAATTGTGTTCCACACTCATTTGTATCTGGGTCAGTTGTGATTTTGATATTGAATCCTTCATTTCCTTTAGTTTATTCATCTTAGAATTTCTTTAAAGTTTAAAGAAAAAATTCCATGTGATTTGATTTTATTTCTTTTCCCCCAATTCCATTCATTAGATAATGTTTCTCATGTTCCAGTGACGTTTGAGACAGATAAGAATGAAACTTTTCTCCCCTTTGGCATTCCATTATCATTTCGTTCTCCATCTCCTCTTATGTCTCTTCAGGCTGTCAAAGAAAGGTAAATGAGTCTTGTCATTTAATTCCATTTCTGACTTGACTTCACAAAAAAATGTCACTACAATTAAGAATGAAAAATTCAATACCCAAGTTTTCTATGTTCCTATTAGTCCTAGGAAGTCAGTTTGGACTTAATAAAAAGAAAGATTCTTTTTTTTAGAGCAATTTCTCTAATCAATGATATATTTCATGAAAAGTCCATTATTCACTTCATTTAGGAAATAGCCCTGAGAAACAATGATTCAATGCTAAAGAAAAGGTCACATTTGGTACTTGATGCTGAGATGAAAAAGCATTTTAAATGAGAAAAAGAAGTCTCTAAATTATTTCTCATATAACCTATTATGTGAAGCTGTTAACTTTTCATTCCAACTTTGGGGAATTTAACTTCCTTCCATGTTTGAGAAGCTAAATACTTGATTTGTTATAGCTCTGGCTTCTCCCAGACAGAGCAAAATGTAAAAATTTACCTTTTCCTCATCCCTGATAGGAACAGTATTATTTTTTTAAAACTTTTTTTTTTTTTAATATTTATGTTTTAGTTTTAGGTGGGTGGGCACAGTATCTTTCTTTATTTTATTTTTATGTGGTGCTGAGGATTGAACCCACAACCCTAGCCTGGAACACTATTACTAGTCATCTTTTGATCCTTTCTCAGTTGGGTGTCAGAATTGGAGATTCAGAATTCTTTCTACCCATTCCATGGGACCAGTATTAACAGTTGAGTTTGAGAGGGGAGACTTTGTGTAGCTACTTAACTGTTTATCGGAGTCTTACTGGATACAAATTTTGATTGTCTAGGAGAGTATATTGTGAATAAGTTAGCAGCCGAGTTTTATGAATAAACTCTTTGTTATTCTGTGACCAGGATGAGCTGATGATCACATGGCTTACATTGCCTAAGTTGGCATAAACATTACAGACATAATTAAAGTTAAGACCTTTTGTTAGCATTGAATCATTGTTTCTCAGGGCAGTTTTCTAAATGAAGTGAATCATTATATTGTCTGTTTTACATGAGGTTTTTGTGAAATATATTCTTCATTAGAGAAGTTACTATAAACAATCTCTATTATTAAGTTCAAGCTGTCTTCCTAGGACTAATAGGAACATAGCAAACTCAGGTACTGAATTTTTCATTTTTGGCAGTAGTGACATTTCATATAATTTTTTTGTTATTTTACTTCTAGTGTTTCTAGCTTTGTGCGTAAAACTACTGAGAAGATTGGCACCCTTCATGCAAGCCCTGAGCTAAAAATGAGATCAGATACCAGGGATGATGATCAGTCATGTGAAGAGGAAATGAGTTTGGTTACCTGCCCACAGGAGGAAGACATTGAGTAAGCCCTTACATATAAATCTGTGTACATTCTAGAGGAACCAGCTGTTAGTTTGAAGAAAGCCATAAACTGACCTGTTGGAGAAAGCACAGTTTGACCCTATTCATTGAAGATTGTTTATGTATCTTATAAATATTGAGACTTCCACAAAGATTTGAATAATTATATCAACCCATAGCAAATTTATTGAGATAGAATTTTAAAGAATTTTAATTTAGATCTCTTTCATCTCTCCACTGCAAAACCCACCTTTCTCCCCCATAATCGTGTCAAATTTCTGGTATGTCAGAATAGTGTTTGATTAAGAGTAAGATGACTAAGTAAGAGTTAGGCCTTGTCCTAGCTCTTCTTCTGACTAGCATGTGACTTTGAGCAAGTTATTCATGCTCTCTGGCCTATAAGATCTAGGATGTGCTATTGCTTGATGAGTCAAGGGAATATTAGATGAAGATAATGAAAAAGAGAAAAGGACTGTTCAGGCAGTGTAACATACCATGAAGAACAATACCTGCCACTTAGTAAGCACATAGAAATATTTCCTAAGAAAGCTCTAATCCTCTTTAACTCTTGTGAATGTTATTTTTATTTTTTATACTCTTCTAGAGGAGGGAAAGAGATAACTGGTGAACCACCAGAAGGAGACATGTTCCAGGAGCTCACAGTAGCAACAGCAGAAGCAATGTGAGTGTGGATGAAATTTTATAGTCAGTGAGGTGGCTTTTGGAGACCATCCTAGTGGGCCTGGGACAGTCTGAGGCAGAGAGGAAGCCTCATTTGCAATTGAAATTTAAGAATTAGTGACATTTCAAAGTCACTGTTCTCTGTTTTGTTGCTAAGATAATTGTTCATAAAGAACATTTATTCCAGATGAGTATGTTTTATCATATTCTTTTCACACTTAACTGTTTTATATAGGACCAAGATGCTGGATCCTCTGGTTTTATTTGAACCCAAGTCTCTGAGAATGGTTTTACTGGAGTGGCTTTCACAATTAGAAAAAACATTTGCCATGAAGAACTTTGCAGGCATTTCAGATACTGGCAACTCACCCATGAAATTGAACCAGGACGTACTATTACTTAATGAGTCAAAAAAGGGAATATTGGATGAAGATAATGAAAAAGAAAAAAGGGACTCTTTAGACAATAAAGAAACTGTTGATCAAACAGCATGTGAATCTGTAATTAGTCTGAGGAAGCCCTTGGATGACCTTTTTCAAGTATGTTCTCCATGCACCATAGCAAACAGTCTTCAAAAGGACCTGGCTGAATTGACAACCTTGTGTTTGGAATTGAATATACTGAATTCTGCTATCAATAGCACTGGTGAACATGTGGACCATACTTTGCAACAATGCTCTTCTGAAATTCTGGCTTGTCAGTTCCTAAAGAAGTACTTTTTTCTTTTGGACTTGAAAAGAGCAAAGGAGAGTATTAAGCTTAGTTATACTAACAACCCTTGTGTTTGGGATACTTTTATTGAAGGATTGAAAGGTAATAATCAAATTGCTTTATCAAAGATAAAGAACTGAATATGGAGGACCTTAGCATTTTGGAATTTTTGAGTTTAAATAATGATTTAATTGGAAAAATCACTTCTGCAGTGGTCAACCCTCCATTCTGTTTTCTACTCATTTTATTTATTTATTTTTGCAGTTCTGGGGATTGAACCCAGGGCCTTCCACATGCTAGGCAAGCATGTGGAATATGCTAATAAGATATACCACTAAGCTATATCCCCAGCCTTCATTTTACTATTTAATTAACATTGACTTCATTTACAACTCCATTATGAGAAATTCATTTTCTTATTCTTATAGTTACATACAGAAAATGATATAGCAATGTCAGAGCAGTTGGGGCTAAAGTAAATATTTGTAAATACAAATATATAAAAACAAGAAAATCTGTCATATAATAGTAATATAGAAATAATATATACTGAGTATCCTGTGTACAGTATAATATGATAAACAGTGTCCAGGCATCATCTCTTTTCATCCTAACAGCAATCTTTAGAGTAGATAGTGTTTTTCCATTTTATACATGAGGAAACCTAGGCACAGAGATAGTATTTGTTGGCTAGGCTAAACTGCTGTAATAAATATCTCATAATGTAATAACTTGCACATAATAGAAGTTTATTTCTTGCTTAGGGCAGGTGTTCCAGGTCAATGAGCAGCTCTTGTGGTAATTTAGCATTTCAAGTTCCTTCCATTGTTTTAAGCTCCATCTTCCCTTGGGGCTGTTGGTTAAAGTTTGCTTACTATATCCAGGAGAAAGCATGTGGAACATGCTCTCTGAAAGACCTGGCCTGATAATGCCTTACCTGTCTTTTATTCATAATCTGGTGAGAATTCTATTACATGGCCCTTCCTAATTGCAGAGAAGACTGGGAAATGTGACCTCGGTGCATGAGTCCAGGAGGTAGAGAATAAATATGGGTGAAGCGCTTGCATGTCTGCCTTAAAGATTTGGGCTCATATCCATCAGTGTCCACCTTAGAGTTGAGTGAAGGTCACATTATTTGCCAACCTGACACAAATCTTCTCTCATTCCTTAAAGAATGTATTGATTGCCTTTTAAAAATTGTTTTTAGTTGTAGATGGATATAATACCTTTATTTTATTTATTTATTTTTATGTGGAGGATCAAATCCAATGCCTCACACTTGCGAGGCAAGCACTCCATGACTGAGCTGCAACCCCAGCCCCGATTGTCTTTTTTTTAAGAGGAAAATTTTCTTAATGAGAATTCTGTTTGAATAACAGATACCACATCTAATTGATTTAGATTTTAAGCACACTTTTTCTTCATTTCAAAAGTGAATTGTGCCAGGCATAATAAGTAAGTGGTCTATCATTGAGCTACATCCCCAGTCCAAGATACAGTTTTATATTATCTGACTTAAAGATCTCGCTTTTTAGAAACATGCATCTATATTAGTAATTTTGTTTTAGTTCACATATAGCTGTTAATAGCACAAAAAATGGTTTTGGATTATTTTTCTGAGTTGTAGTAGATTGTCTTTTTTTTTTTGTACCAAGAATTGAACCCACAGGTGCTTAACCACTGAGCCAGGTCCACAGCCCTTTGTTATTTTTTATTTTGAGACAGAGTATTGCAAAGTTGCTTAGGGCCTTGCTAAGCTGTTGAGTCTGGCTTTGAACCTGTGATCCTTCTTCCTCAGCCTCCTGAGCTTTTGGGATTACAGGTGTGCACCACCATGCCCAGCAGGAGATTGTCTTCTATACAAAATAAGAAACAAGTTATATCTCTTCAAATAGGTTGAAATGTGTGAGGATATTGCTGGAAATTTGCTGTTTCTGTTACATGATCATACCCCACCCTGGTCACAGTAGAATAGCAGAAAAGAGTTTGCATCATCTGGAGTGGCGGTTGTTGCTTACTATCGGTGCCTGGTAGGCAGTTTGAGATGAGACAGCACTTGTGTTTACTTGAATTGAGGTGAAATAAGTTTGGCTTAGATTATACCCAGTCATAAAGCTTTCCCTTACTTCTCCAACTCTAAGTGATGGCTTCCTTTGGATTCCTCTAAGTGTTTATTGCCTGCCACAGTCAAATGGGGAACAATTTGGGAAACAAAGAAAAGACTTTAAAAAATAAAAAAGACATCAGAAACTGAAGGTTGGCTTTTTAGAAATTACCTGTTGAACCCTGTAGGGTAATGGATTGCACATTGGACTTCTAGAAATGGTCAGTTGAACAGGGCTCACTTTTTAAAGGATGTTATAGTTATGGAAGACAACATTTGGAACTGTTTGGGATTTGTCTTCAGAACTAGTTGAAAAGTTCTTGGAAAAAAACTCATTTTATCTTTAGATTCATATGTGTATATGTACTTTTAGTTTTAACTAGATTTTCACTCACCTTATTCATCAGACTTGGCTTTAAATGACTTTTGCTATTCCCAAAAGTCAGATCTTACTTCAGAAGATGAATATTTGCTATACCAATATTTTAAAAAGCAGGTCAAATATTTTAAAATTATTTAATTGACTTTAATTCTAAGCGATAGATACTAGTGCTAGAAAAAAATTGATCAGTTTGGCATTGATGATAGATATTTATGTTTGTGAGATATCTATCTATATATATGTATGTGTACACACACACACACACACACACACACACACATATATATATATATATATATATATATATATATATATATATATATATATATATAAATGGTAGACATATATAGCCCCAGATACTCATGTTTTTCAAGAGTAATGGTCACTTATATATTTATTATCTGTACCTGTATCCTGTTTAAAAATTTTAATATGCTTTAAAGTCCACAAAAGTAGAGATTACATTTTGTTGGTGGTTTTTTTTTTTTTTTGGTACCAGAGATTGAACCCAGGGACACTTAACCATTGAGCCACATCCCCAGCCTTTTTTTATATTTTATTAGAGACAGGGCCTCGTTGAGTTGCTTAGAGCCTCACTAAGTTACTGATGCTGGCTTTGAACTTGCGATCCTCCTGCCTCAGCCTCCTGAGTTGTGTTACCTGGCTTGTTCTTTTTGTTTGTTTGTTTGTTTTAATGCTTTTTTTTTTTATTAGCTACACATGACATTACAATGATCTTGGCAATTCATACATTTGAATCATTGGGGTATAATTTCTCATTTTTCTAATTGTACAGATTGCAGAATCACACTGGTCATAGAGTCACCTATATACATACAGCAATCATAACGTCTATTCTATTCTGCTGCCCTTCCTGTCCCCCCCCTACTCCTCCCCTCCCCTCCCATCATTTCTCTCTATCCAATTTAATGTGACACACTTTTTTTTTCTTTTTCTCATCACAACATCATACTTGTATTCTGTGTAACGATGAGGTTCTCCTTCCATCTTCCGTGCAACTCCCCTTCTCCCTCTTTTTCTCTCCCACCTCTCTTCCCTATTTAGTGGTAGTCTTCTTCTCATGCTCTTCCTCCCTATCCCATTTTGAGTCACCCCCCTTATATCAGAGAAGACATTCAGCATTTGTTTTTTAGGGATTGGCTATCTTCACTTAGCATATTAAAATGCTTTTTTTAATGTGTAAAATCTCTTGTTGCCCTGGCTGCTCACATATGCTCGCCTACCAATCCTGTGTTGAACTGAAATCTTTTCCCTTGTAGTTTTAGTCCACTCTACTCCACGTGGATCTCAGCGTGAACAATACCACACACTGTCCTCTACATCAAACTGACAGATGGATAGGCACAAAGACCAGATGAAATTGTTTGTTTGTTTAATCTCTCCTACAATGCTGAATAATCACTGGGCCTTGTATGTAGTAGATGCATATAGTAGGTGTGTGACCAGTGCTTTTTGAATGAGTATGTTAATTAACATTTGCAGCTAGGAGTCGAAGGAAAAAAAGATGTGCTTTATTTTTCAGAAATGGCAAGTTCCACTTCTATATATATGGAGATGGAAGAAGGAGACTTACCAGCAAGATTAAAGTTACTAGATGATTCAATTCCTTTTGATAGTCCTTTGCTGATTGCTTATGCTACCAGGTAGGTTGTCCTATATGGTGTTTATAGGAACTGAAGTACATGCATTTTTTTTTTCATTGAAGTTGTACTCATTTGCACATTGGTATATTCATTTTCATTTCTAATTAGTACTTAATGTAATCAAGTTGTATTCTCTCTCTGAAGTTGGAGACTAATGGTTCTGTTTTTAAATGCAGGTTGTATGAGAAGTTTGGGGAATCTGCCCTTCGATCCTTAATCAGGTTTTATCCATACATTTTGCCTTCAGATATCATGCAACTTTGTCATCAAAATCCTGCTCAGTTTTTGGCCTATTTAGACAGTCTGGTGAAATCAAGGCCTGAAGATCAACGGTGAGGGGTAGCACATTTGTAGACTCCCTTTTTTTTTTGATAGGGCATTGGTTCTCTTTATCGCAGGTGTAACATTTTTACTATTAACTGCACCAAGTTGAGGCACCTACTGTGAAAGATGAGGATTTGAGCAGTTTTGTCTTCTGCTACAATTCATAGTGCACACCACAAATATATATATACTACCTTTCTTTACCCACCCTCCCTCTCGGGGATTCTCAGATCATGAGTACAAAACTATGTCCTTGATTCAGAGCCTAGTCTAAAACAGATGAGCTTTTCGTGTTCTCTACTAGTGAGAATATCTACTGCCACCTTTTCTTTCTTTCTTTTTTTCAGTACTGAGAATTGAACCCAGAATCTTGCAAATGCTAGGCAAGTGTTCTACCACTGGACACATTCCCAGCCCTTTTTAAATTTTATTTTGAGACAGGGTCTTGAAAATCACCCCAGCTGGCCTCAAACTTGTGATCTTTTTGCCTTCCAAGTGGCTGGGATCACAGGCATGTGCCACCATGTCTGGCTACTGCCACCTTTTCATTGACAATATCCCAACTTTTTGTGAATGGCTCTCTTTTCCAGCTTTTTCTCTTTTCAGGCTGATTCATCATTTCCTATCTTGCCATACCTATAAATTCCCATTTGGTTATTAAACTGTCAACTTCCTCTTTTTCCTTCAGTTCACATTTGTCACACTGGTTTTTATTATTTACTTATTGGAACTTTGATTTTTTTTCTCTGTATATCTAGAAGACTCAGTTATTCATTTAGAAGACTATTAAATTTTCACAGGCATTTCTAGATATTCTGTAGTAAAAGAATTTTCAAGTTATTTTATCTACTATATTGATCTATTGATCAAAATTTTTCGTATCCCATAGTTTGTTTTCTCTCATTATGAAGATTGGTGATTCTTCAATCCAACTTTCTCTCAGGTCATACTTCCTTGAGTCCCTTCTACAACCAGAATCTTTAAGATTGGATTGGCTGCTTTTGGCAGTGTCCCATGATGCTCCACCAAGTACAAGCATTATGGATGATGAAGGATACCCCAGGTATGGAAGGGGAGTCCTCTTTCTAAGAACTAAGCTCTGATGTTCCTTTGGGATGGAACTGATTTATTCACATGCAGCATTCTGGGCTCACTTTACGATTAGCTATAGAAAAGACTGACCTAATTTACTGTAATAATAAAATTGAGTATACTTTATAGTGGTTCTAAACACTTTTAGGGACACAGACCCTATAAGAATTTAATGATTGCTTTCAGAAAAATGCACATTAATGCAAAGTTTTGCATATGACTTCAGAGAATTAAATGATCTCTCTGAACTTCATTTATGGACCCACATTAAGAGTCCTTGGTGATTAAACCCATTAGAGAAAACTGTGTGTGTGGACTGGTTTTTGTTGTTTGTTTTTTTTCTTTCTAAAAAGTTTTCAAGGGATTTCTAGACATAACCTGATAGAGGATTTTTTTTTTTTTTTTTTGTAGTAGGGATTGAATCCAGGGACACTTGATCACTCATCCACATCCCCAGCCCTTTTTATTTTTTTTATTTTGAGACATGTTCTTGCCAGGTTGCTGAGACTGGCCTTGAACTTGCAGTTCTCCTGTCTCAGCCCTTAGTGAGACCTTGTCTCAAAATATAAAAAATTTAAAAAAGGACAGGAGATGTGGTTCAGTGGTTCATCAGTTAAGTGCCCCTGGGTTCAATCCCCAGTACCAGGGAGGGAAATAGGTAAAAAAAACAAAACAAAAACTAATGCCTGTCTTATTTTATATCTAGCTAAAGGACTAGAAGGATAGCAGTGGCTGTGAGCAGTAAAATTATAGCCTTTCTTTTTGCTGTTTTTGTTTGTTTGTTTTGTACTAGGGATTGAACCTAGGAGTGCTTTACCACTGAGTTATATCCCTGGTCCTTTTTATTTTTGAGACAAGGTTTTGCTAAGTTGCTGAGGCTGGCCTAGAACTTGAGATCCTCCTGCCTCAGCCTTCTGAGTCACTGGGATTATAGGCATGCACCACCATGCCCAGTATTTTTTATTTTTTTTGGTTTTGATTACTTAACATATCTAGTTGTTTTACTGTGATACTGGGCTGAGGATTGAACCCAGGGTTTCCTGCATGCTAGGTAAGTACTCTTGCACTGGGCCACAACTCTAACCCCTAAATTTCTAGTTTTTAAAAATGAACAGGTTATAGAAGTAGCTACTTTACATTTTTCAAAAGCCAAGTGGAAATGTTTGAAGATATAATAATACTGGATTTTTAAAAGGGTCACTCTACCATTAAATTACATCCCGAGCCCCTTTAAAATTTTTTGAGACGATGCCTTGCTAAGTTTCCTAGGCTAGCCTTTCTTGGTTGAGATCATCCTGCCTCAGCTTCCTGAGTTACTGAGATTACAGGCAGCTATGACATAAACTGTATTCTTTCCTATTAGACAACTAATTAGGACTTTTTAGAGTTTATTTCCTTTCTAATTACTGACTTCTTTATTTTTATTTTTTTTTATTTCACAGGCCTCATTCACACTTGTTTTCCTGGGGTTATAGTCAGCTGATCCTTCAGCTAATTAAACTTCCTGCAGATTTTACAACCAAAGAGAAAATGACTGATATCTGTAGGACTTGTGGGTAAGTAAGGATTTTCACAGAAGCTGAAGTTAAGAATCACTTCAGTGCATAACCTTATAGTTAAGGGCCTGAATTGGTATGTGTTATCACTTGGGAATTCAATTTTGCTTCCTAAAGATAACTGTACCTTTTTGTTTTAGTGGTAGTAAACAATTTTCACATTTAAATTTTGTGGCTGTGTGTGTGTGTGTGTGTGTGTGTGTGGGTGAGTGAGTGACTGGCTCTTGCTAATTTCTTTCCATTCCCCAGGCTCAGTTGTTAGCCCTGGTTCTCAGGCATGTAGATAGTATTTAATTCAGCCTCCATTTATGTGATGTCAGTTACGGTTGATAATGGATTTCTAAGAAGAGAAATCAGAATAGGCTCAGTAGAATTGTGGGTAAAGGATCTAGGAGAAGATGAGATTCTGGAGGTAAGCCCTGAAGTCTGGGTAAGATTTGCATTTTTAGAGGAGCCAGAAGACTGGCTGGTCTGGTAAGAGAAAGAGTAAGGGCAAGGGCAAGAAAAACTGCCACTGCTTATTATCCACATCACTCATGAGTGATTATTTATTGCCTGGTGATGTTGTCTTATGGCTTTACCTGGGTAATAATCTTTTGGAGGGACCTGTATCTTTCTTTTCCTCCACATTGCCTAATTTATATAGTGGTAAGTACTTAATACATATTTATTCATTGATAATGAGGGATGAGACTGATGGGTGATTGTATCATGGAGCAGGGGGTTGGATTCTTTGCTCATGAATCTGAAGAATAAAATCCACAGACACAGGATGAGAGCAAAGTTAACAGGATTTATTAAGGTAATAGAAAGAAAGCAGAGCTCCCAAAGATGGAGGGGTCCCAAAAGAGGGATGCTGCCCAAGAAGTTACCCAGGGACCCATCTCCCTATCCTTCCAACCTTCTCTCTTTCTCCTGGCATTATGATGAGATGCAAGACCTGGAAAGCTGGTCAGAAGAATTTAGTTACCTATATAGACCCTTTTAGATTTTTTGGTACAAAAAGGGCCAATTCCTCAAGTTCAATTCCCAGTACTAGAAGGGAAAAGGAATTGAAGGGAAGGGAAAGGACATAAAATGTAGAGGAGGAAAAAAAATGAAAGTGAAGCTTTCTAAAGACCATTATACATGAAGTATGAAGCCAGAAAGGTCTAGGAAGTTGTTGCCTTAATTCAGATATGAGTGGATTGGTGATTAGTGGGGCAGCAAAAAAGACACATCCAATGGATGTTTCAAAGGAGAATGCAGTGGGACTTACTATACAGCAAATAAAGGAAGGGGAAGAGCAGGAGAACTTCCAAGGTTTGTACATTGGGAGAAGAAATATGCTGATTCTTGAATTGAATCTAAAAGTGTATGAATCTATATAAAGTTTAAATGCCTCATAATGGGTGCCTGGCCTCAAATGTCACTAGCTTTTTTTTCTTCTTTGCAGTACTTGGGGTTGAACTACATCCTCAGCACTTTACTTTTTGAGACAGAGTATTACTACTAAATGGCTTAGGGTGGCCTTGAGTTTGCATTCTACTGCCTCAGCCTCCGGGGTAATTTTTATTACAGACATGTGCCACTGGGCCTGGCCTTTGCTTTTCTCTTTAAAGCTATTGATTGGAATTGTCTGATAGAATTTGCTATGATAATGGAAATGTTTTATTGCTCTGTCCCATATGGTAATCACTAGTCACATGTGGCTGTCAAATGTTTAAAAGATGGACAGGTCAAATGAAAAACTGACTTTTAAATTTTGTTTACTTCTAATTAAATGTAGATAGTCACATGTGGCTACTGTCTACTATTAGCACAGTTATGGATAAATTCACTGTCTTATTCCTTTCTTCAACTTTGTTCTCTAAGTTTCTGGCCTGGATATCTTACTCTCTGTTTGGAGCTGGAGAGAAGAAGAGAGGCCTTCACCAACATTGTGTATCTGGATGATATGAGCCTGATGGAAGGGGATAATGGTGTGTACTTGCCAACCAGCTACTTGATTGAGTATTTTAGAAGTCTCTCCAGACTTTTAAATAAGGGAATTTGGTAAACATTTTAATGACCATTCTAGGTAATTATCAAATTTGTAGGGTTTTTTAATTTGTGTCCTTTGAGATCTCTCTCTCTCTATATATATATACATATATATTATATATATATAATTAATATATATATAATATATATATAATTAATATATATATATAATATATATAGTTAATATATATATATATATATATAGAGAGAGAGATACATATATATATATATAGAGAGAGAGAGAGAGAGAGAGATACGTATATGTATACACACACACACACACACACACGTACACGTATACACACACATATTTGTTTCCTTTTCTATTTGATGAGTGCTTACTATATGTCAGGCACTAATGCTGTGTTTTCCATATGCTGTTTTAAATGAGATAACAAACTCTTGGGGATAGTTACTATTATTTCTATCTTCCAGATGTCATAACTGAAGCCGAGAAATGATAATTAAATGACCCAAATCACACAACTAGTAAATTCTAGAGCTGGTGTTCAGACCCAGGCCTCTCAGAATTTGTGCTTGTGTATTTTTACTGCATCATGTTTTCTCACTAGACAGTCAAAAGTTTTAATTCATTAAAATGAACTTAACTAACATTCACAGTCATTTCGATAATTTCCATTTAAAATTTTTTCATTAGTTCACACTGATAAGATAATTGTCAGAAGGCCAGGACTTTAACACACTGATAGCTGAAGTCTGAGAGTCCATCCTGCCCTCCGAGAGGTGGTCTTGGTCAGTTTTGTAGTGCTTCTGTATTCATCTCAGTGCACAGATGCTGACAGCATGCCTTCAGGTCCTTCGCTTCTCAGTGGAAAGACCTGTGATCCTTTACTACAACTTTTTTCAACCCTTCTGGTGTGGGACAGGGAAAGTTAGAGCAGAAGCAAGAAACCAGTTGACTGGCAAGGGTCAGCTCTGAGCATCCAGCTATATCTATAATTACGGAGATCATCTTTGTTTCAGAAATTAAATAGGAGGGCCAGCTGTTTTTGTAGGAGTATTAAAAAAAAAAAAAAAAAAAAAATATATATATATATATATATATATATATATATATGAATGAGAGAATCATCAGGAAAAGATAAAACTGGTTTGTGTGTTTAAAATTACAACATATTTGTTATAGAAAAAGGTTGATAATTCAAGAAGCATAAATAATCTCCTAGTCTTCCCAACCCAGATGAAAGTGCTCCCAATATTTTATTAATATAATTTTACTAATATTAAGAATTCTTACTCCCAATGTATTAAATAAGGTCCTTTCTTGACACTTCTCTCTCCTTGTGATTTATATCAGTCACTATCCAAGTCATGTTGATTTTATTACCAAATATATATCTCATATCTATCCACTTTAATTTCTCATCCTGGCTACTTGCCTAGACTGTTGCAACAACTTCATAACTGGTTATTTGGGTTCCACACTTAACCACTTTTAACCCATTTCCCTTCAGAATGATTTTTTTTTAATGAAAATTGAATTATGCAATTTCTTTTCTGAAACTCTGTTTGCTGAACTCAGAAAAGTCCAGATTCTGGATTCTTAAGTTGGTCCTTAAGACCTGGCCTTATCATCTTACTCATTCTACTACCTTTATACATTATAGGCTTTTATAAAAATTCTTTGAACCCACCAGTTTCTTTCCTGTGTCACATTGTTTTCCATGTTTCCTGCATCAGAAATGCAGGTCCCTTCCCTCTATGTTTACTCTTTGCTCCAAGTTTGTGCATTCTGTGGGCCACATGAACATGCCCTCTAAGCTTGTCTCATCTTTCAGTTTTTGTTTGAATGTCACTTCCTCATAGTCTTTCTGTAAACAAAGTCAGCTATTGTCTCTAGTGGTTCTTTGTTCTTCAGAGTACTTAGCACAGTTTATAAGTATATATTTTTATGTTTAATTCTGTCTTGTATACTAGATTGTCAAATCTGCAAGAGTGTAAGGATTGTCTTTTGTTCATCATTGCATATCCCGTGCATAGCATGGCACATGACATAGAGCATTCAGTAAGCTATTGAATGGATTTTGAAGCTAATTTTGAGACTTCTCTATATCATGAACTATTTATTCAATATATGTTCCGAAAACTTTGTGCCATGGTGATGAAATTATGTTTCTGCATATTTTTGTTTTGATATTAAATGTCTTTGCAGTTTCTACTATCTCCTCTCTGCAGGCAATGTACTAAGAGTAGTCAGAGCCAACATTGCTTCTGTGTGTGTGTGTAGGTTGGATCCCAGAGACTGTGGAGGAATGGAAGCTTCTCCTACATCTTGTACAGAAGAAGAGTTCAAGTCCAGTCCCCCAGGAGTCACTAAATGGGAACCTCAATGATGGGCCTTCTCCCATCAACACAGAGAATGTGGCACTCCTGTTAGCTAAGGCCATGGGTCCAGATCCAGCATGGTCATTGCTACAGGAGTGTGGTCTGGCCCTTGAGTTGTCAGAGAAATTTACCAGAACCTGTGATATCCTGAGGATTGCTGAGAAAAGGCAGAGGTAATGCCAGTTTATCATGCCTTTCCATGGTGCTTGGAGAATGTACAACACCCCCCCTCCCCTGATTTTTAGAGGTAGATGAGATTGTAGAGATCATCTAGTCCTGACCCCTCACTAACAGATGGGGAGACTGAGATTGATTTGGTAGTTAAAGTGATTAAGGGAAGAAACTAAAGTAGAATTTCATTCATGATCATAACCAAGACACTATTTGGATTAATATGAGTACCCAAATATGATGTATACTCAATTCTCTAAGAATATTGTAGGGGTGTGGCCCATTTGTAGAGCACTTGCCTACTATGCTTGAGGCTCTCAGTTTGATCCCCAGCCACCAGCACCACAAAAAGATAATCCTACCTTTTTTTTTTAACTACCTCCTCTAAGTAACATTGTATAGTACAGGTTGAATTATCATATTTCAAATGCGTGGGACCAGAAATATTTCAGGTTTCAGAATTTTTTTGGATTTTGGAATATTTGCATAGACTTTACAGGTTGAGCATCTCTAATCCAAAAATCCCAAAGCAGAAATGTTCCAAAATTCAAACCTTCTTTAAAGTTTTGGGGTTTTGGGGGGTGGGGGCAGTAGAACTGGGCATTGGGGCATTGAACCCAGGGGCACTCTGCCACTGAGCTATATCCCCAACCCTTTTTAAAATTTTATTTTGATACAGGGTCTTGCTAAGTTGCCCAGAGTTGCTTTGAATTTTCAGTCCTCCTTCCTTAGTCTGCTAAGTACTAGGACTACAAGCATGAGCCACTATGCCCAGCAAAAGTTTGGGAATTCTGGATTAGAGATACTCAACTGTATTTTCTTTCTGTGACTGGTTTATTTCACTTAACATAATGTTCTCAAGGTTCTTCTTAGTTGTTGTATGTTAACAGAATTTTCTGACTTTTTAAGGTTGAATAATACTTCATTGTGCGTATATACCACATTTTGTTTATCCATTTATCTGTTGTAAGACATTTGGGTTGCTTCTACTTTCTCTTTGTATAGTGCTACAATGAACATGGGTGCACAAATATCCCTCCTACACCTTGTTTTCGTTTCTTGTGGGTGAATAGCCAGAAATGGAATTTCCATACTATTTTCCATAGTGGCTATACTATTTAAATTTTTTCTAACAATGCATAATGGTTCAAATTTCTCCATGTCCCAGTTAACTCTATTTTCTGTTTTTTTTTTTTTTTTTTTAATAGTAGCTAACCTAGTGGATGTGAGGTAATAGTAATATGTCATTTTGGTTTTGATTTGCATTTCTATATTGATTAGTGATGTTGGGCATCTTTTCATATGCTTATTGGCCATTTGTATAACATCTTTGGAGAAGTAACTATTTAAGCCCTTTGCCCATTTTTAAATCAGGTTATTTTTTCTTTTTGTTGTTGTAGGTGTTCTCCCATATTCTGGATGTTAACCCTTATTGGATATGATTTGCAAATATTTTCTCCCATTCCATAGGTTGCCTTTCGCTCTTGATTTTAATCTCTTGTCTTTTGACTCACTGGGTCAATCAACTTTTATAGGTTTTAATGTTTTCTGTAGAGAATGATCAACTGTAGCTAAATGTGCTTGTTTCTTTTCTTTGGGATTTCAGAGCCTTGATACAAAGCATGCTTGAAAAATGTGATCGGTTTCTCTGGTCTCAGCAGCCCTAATGGAAGAAGATTTGGCAGGATGTCATCACATTTTTGGGAAAAACAACAATAACAACAATGAATCATGATCCTGAACCTTTGGAAAGGCACGAACTGAAACCCTGCCAGCCTTGTCAGGGTTAGTTGTCAGTGTCTGTATTCTTGGCATTTGTGGCTCTGTAACCTCAGCATTCCTCAACCAATGTTGGATTTTGAAATGAATCTGGATTTTGAAAGGAATCCTTGTTTTCTGGATTCAGAATGTGAATGTTCACAGCTGTGCAGTATTCATTCTAAACTAAAATATATTTGCTTCTCACTAGTGGATTGGGGGAAATTTTTTTCTAGTGTGGCTCCTATGTTGGGAGCAGAAGTTTTTTGTCACATGGAGATGGATGATGTTATTACCTGGAATTGAATTCTTTTTTATTTTCACTGGGACAGTCTAGAAACTACTGAAATAGGACATAAGATAATGAATTGACATATAAAACAAATGAAATACTGAAGATTCAAATTAGATATTTAAAAAATCTCCCAAATGTAAAATTGAGTTAATATAAAGTATTTTTCCCAGTATTTATTTGACATTTTCTAACATGAACATATATGTAGTTGACTAATTCATTACTGGAAACATGTTGTCTCTAATGTTTTTCCTAAACAGAGAAGCCCAAGAGAATCATGCACCTTTCAAAATTATTTTTAAAAAGCCATAAGAGAAACTTGAGTACTATTAAAGACGCAGCAAGTGCTTGTATTATTTAAGCTATGTAACTAGATTGTCATTTGTTAGACTGTTGTACATTTACATAGTATATTACATTACCAATAAATGTAAAAGCTGATGCAAGTTTTCATTTTAACAGAATGTTGACATGAGGTCTATTTTTGAGCCATATGCACGAAAATGTGGAGAATAAAGTGCTAGATACATTGAATGTCCATTCCTTTTTTTCTCACTTATAACAGAGAACACAGATACACATTGCTGTAGTATATACACATGACACCTGAACATGATGCAGCAGGTGGATTGAAGAGTTTGTCAGGGAAAGGAGGCCTTACAGAGTTAGTTGGTTTAGAACTTTGGAAAGTGTGGGAAACCTTCCCACTAGCATCACCTGAGTTCTGGCTTCATTGACTTAAATTGAATGTAAGTCTGTACTGAGGCTTACCCTTAGGAAAGTGAGAGCCCTCCTTTCACTGTCAGTGTTAGTCATTATCATTGCATGACTGAAAGAGGATCCAGAAAAAAATGTAATAACAAGCAGCATAAACTGACACCACTGTGCAATCATTTCCTGACAGCCCTTGTCAATGCATATTACAGCAATCCTTTTACCAGAAGGGTACAGGGAATTTTCTAACATAACAAACACAACTCATATCTCCTAAATTTATCTTCCAAGGCAAACAGGGGAAAAAAAATCTTTAGTTAAACATTTAAATTTAAACAGTATGTTTGGTTATTAGGCAGTATTTTCAAATATGATTACATCAATCACTTGCCTAAAATTTCTAAACAGATTGCTTCCTCCATCACACTCTTTACCAAAACAGAAAAAAACAAAACAAAACAAAAAAAAAACCTAGACTGTAATTCTTGGGTGCTTCACTTTCACTTTTGTTTCCAGATTTGACCACTGTTTAACAGCTACAGAGTAGTATAATGGCCAATAGATTGTCTCCCAAGGCAGACTGCCTATGCCTAAACATCTGCTCTTCAACTCAATGACCTTGGGGAAGTTACTTCATTTCTCCTAAGTTTTAGTTTCTCATCTGTAGAATGGGAATGATAGTAGCTCTCATTCAGGGTGATTTGTGGATTAAATAACATGATGGAATGTGAAGTATACAGCATAGTACCTGGCATATGGAATGAGATTTGAGCTACCTATTAGAATTAAATGAGACTAACATGCAGACGGTGTCTGTAATAATGTTAGTCATTTGAAAGGTTTAGAACATCATTTTCTCCTATTAGTGATCAGACAGACCCATAGAAACTGGATTTATATGGATCAGAGAGTGGGAAGACCAAATTGAAATTAATTTTGTTGTATTAAATTTGTCATTACTTTGATCAAGGCTCAAAACCTTGTAGTTATCCTTGCTTCTTCCATCTCCTTTTTTCTCACTTCTAATTAATAGGTAAATCTTTTCAATTTTGTGTCGATGGTGTTTTCCATTAGTCATTTTTCCCATTCTCTTTCGTCACCAATACACATTCTCATTCCTTCCTGCCTAGACCATTGAGGCTGGCTCCAGTGACCTTTAAAGGTCATCCTCAGGGATTGCTGCCAATTAATCAAGCATGTTAAAAGGTAGGTGACCATGGGTGGTCACAGAAGCTTATTAAGACAAAGGTCAGGGATCCTGCCCAGATCTGGAATCTGGGGGTCTGCAAACTAGTCTAACCTCCCTCAACTTGTCACCCACCCCATATTCCTAGATTTAGAATCAGCATTTTCCTAGTTTATAGTAAATGAAGGCCCCTGAGAAAGAGTGATTGTTTTGGTCTCCTGGGAAGTTAATTGCAGATCCACTGCCAGAATCCTTTTCCTCTTGAGGCACAGCCTTGGTCTTGCCACTTCCCAATTAGAAACTTTTGGCAGTTCCCCTCTGTTTTCAGAATAAAGCCCAAACTCTTGAGCTCCACATTCTATGACATTGTTACCAAACTCTTTTTTTCAGTTTCAGAACCCAAATTTTCCCTTATCCTTAGTCCTCTGATACTTGGGTTCTTTCTGCACATTGCCTCTCTGGTTGTGTTCCTGCTCAAGACTGACAATCCCCTAACTGAAATTCTATTAGGGTTTTGTCCCTTCAGGCTTTGTCCCTTCATGGCATGTGGCAGAAAAGTTTCCTCCCCTCATGTCAGGAGAAGTAGCTTTAGATTGAGGTCACAGCTCAAACCAACCTTCCCATCCTTTGTTTAGTAGAAATCAGATACTACTAAATTTTATGGATAACTAGGCAGAACAGCACAATTCAGCACTACTGTGCTGATGAGGAGCTTGTGGTTTCCTGTCAATCTTGGTCCAGTGGAACAAATAGGAATGGAAGAAAGGCCTGGAAAAAATGCCCACTGAGAGCACTAATCTCCAGGATATATAAAGAACTAAAAAAATTTAACACCAAAAAACAAAAACAAAACAAACCAAATAACCCAATCAATAAACGGCAAAGGAACTGAACAGGCAGTTAATAGAAAAAGAAATACAAGTCATCAACAAATACATGAAAAATGCTCAACATCTCTAGCAATTAGAGAAATGCAAATTAAAACTACACTGAGATTTCATTTCACTCCAATTAGAATGATAATTATCAAGAATACAAGTAACAATAAATGTTGGCGAGGATGTGGGAGAAAGGTACACTCATAAATTTCTGGTAGAATTGCAAATTGGTGCAACCACTCTGGAAATCAGTATGGAGATTCCTTAGAAAACTTGGAATTCTATATTTTAGAATGTCTTTGTTCTAACCATTTGACCCAGTTATCCCTCTCCTTGGTATATATGCAAAGGACTTAAAATCAGCATACTATAGTGATGTGGTTACATCAATATTCATAGAAGCTCAATTCATAATAGTTAAAATATGGAACCAACCTAGTTGCACTTCAACAGATGAATGGATAAAGAAAATGTGGTATCCATACACAATGGAATAGTAGCCATGAAGAAAAATGAAATTATGGCATTTTCCAGTAAATGGATGAAACTGGAGATTATCATGCTAAGTGAAATAAGTCAATACCAAAAAAAACCCAAAACCCAACGTTCTTTCTGATATGTGAATGCTAACACTAAACAAGGGTAGGGGAGGGAAGAATAGAAGTTGATTGGATTAGACAAGACAGCATGAATCAGACATAATTTTCTATGTTCCTTCATATATGAAGACACAACCAGTGTAACTCCACATCATTTACAATCTCAAGAATGGGAAGTTATACTCCCTGTATGTATAATATGTGAAAATGCACTCTACTTTCATGTATAACTAAAGAGAACAACAACAACAAATAACAAAAACAACAACAACAACAAAAAGCCTGTTTCCATTGATGGACAGATTCACAGTCTCTGGGACTGGAGTCAAAGAAGCTTTTCCTGCTTTTTTGCTAGGAAAGTAATAAAACTTCTTATTCCTTTTCTTCGAAACCATTTTCTCATTATTGGGTTGGCATCAGGAACAAGGACTGAGCTTTCTGTACCACTTAGATGGCATTTTGAGTGGCAAAGCACAGTACAGAGAAATAGAACAACAACTTGGAAGGACCCAAAGGACAGTACAGGGCCGAAGCCCTTGGCAACTGCAGCACTGTTAAGTGTGATGTAAATTTGTGTATTCCGTAAGCATCTACATTTTAGAATATTTTTGTTATAACTGTTTATCCTTTTGCCAACTTGAAGAAGTGAAATAGAGCAAGTCTCAACCCTTGTTCTTTTTTGTGTATATGTCACTGGTCCAGCTGGCTGCCACGGGGACAGACTGTGGAGGAGGCCCTCCTTGGCAAAACACCGGGAGGAACAGTGTTTTAGTCAGCTTTTTCGCTGACCAGACCAAAAGACCTCACAAGAACAATGAGAGGAGTAAAAGTTTATATGGGGCTCACAGTTTCAGAGGTGTCAGTCCATAGACAGCCAGGATCTGAGGTGAGATAGAACATCATGGCAGAAGTGCGTGGCAGAAGAAAACACCTGGGGATATGGCACCAGGAAGCAGAGAGATTCCTCTCACCACAGACTAAATATATACCTCAAGGGACACGCCCAGTGAACCACCAACTCCGGCCACACTCTACCTGCCCACAGTTACCAACCAGTTAATCCCTATCAGGGAATTAATTCACTGATTAATATGCTCATGACCCAATCAATTCACTTCTAAACTTTCTTGCATTTTCTCACACATGAGCTTTTGGGAGACCTGTAATATCTAAATCATAACAGAAAGATGTGTTGTCAGCTTGTCACCACTGAACTCTTCTTGGAAGAGTTTTTCATCTCTTTTAAGCTTCCTCCAATAAACCATGTCTCCCATGTTGTCTCTGGGCATTTTCTTTGGCCCATCTGCCACCTACCCTCTGGCATAGCAGAACTGGGCTATGGACAAGACACCCACAATTCTTTTAACTTTCAGATTTTTTTTTTTTAGTGAACTGTTTTCCTAAATAAAAATAGCATGTTGTGTAGGGGGCCACCCTGAGCTATCTGAATAGCCTCTCTTCGGCCTTGGAGCCAAGGAGATTTTGGTCTGGTATTGCAAGTCATTTTGTGGCTTATTATGGGAAGTACATGGTGCTCTTAGTCCTTGCTCGACTAGAGAGGCTGCTCTGTAGCTCCAGACTTGGGCACTACCCATTGGGTTTGTACAGGCCCCCTCCTGCCTTATTTGGCAAAAGAACATTCCACTAAAATCCTTTGAAGCCCCCTTGTATAAATATATAAAACACAGGCTCCTCTCTCTTTCTCTCTCTCTCTCTCTCTCTCTCTCTCTCTCTCTCTCTCTCTCTCCTTCCAGTGTGGAAGCAGGAACCTAAAGTCGCAGAGCCATTCCACCCTCGCTTCTCAAAATTATTTCTGTGTGAATAGAGGACACAGAGACCAATCCACAAAATTACAACTTTCTTATATTTGATAAAGGCGCTAAAAGCATGCAATGGAGAAAGGATAGCATCTTCAACAAATGGTGCTGGGAAAACTGGAAATCCATATGCAACAAAATGAAGCTGAACCCCTTTCTCTCGCCATGCACAAAAGTAAATTCAAAATGGATCAAGGACCTAGATATCAAATCAGAGACTCTGCACCTGATAGAAGAAAAAGTTGGCTTCAATCTACACATTGTGGGGTCGGGCTCCAAATTCCTTAATAGGACGCCCATAGCACAAAAGTTAATAACTAGAATCAACAAATGGGACTTACTCAAACTAAAAAGTTTTTTCTCAGCAAGAGAAACAATAAGAGAGGTAAATAGGGAACCTACATCCTGGGAACAAATCTTTACTCCTCACACTTCAGATAGAGCCCTAATATCCAGAATATACAAAGAACTCAAAAAATTAAACAACAAGATAACAAACAACCCTATCAACAAATGGGCGAAGGACCTGAACAGACACTTCTCAGAGGAGGACATACAATCTATCAATAAGTACATGAAAAAATGCTCACCATCTCTAGCAGTCAGAGAAATGCAAATCAAAACCACCCTAAGATACCATCTCACTCCAGTAAGATTGGCAGCCATTATGAAGTCAAGCAACAATAAGTGCTGGCGAGGATGTGGGGAAAAGGGTACGCTTGTACATTGCTGGTGGAACTGCAAACTGGTGCGGCCAATATGGAAAGCAGTATGGAGATTCCTAGGAAAGCTGGGAATGGAACCACCATTTGACCCAGCTATCGCCCTTCTCGGTCTATTCCCTGAGGACCTTAAAAGAGCATACTATAGGGATACTGCCACATCAATGATCATGGCAGCACAATTCACAATAACTAGACTTTGGAATCAACCCAGATGCCCTTCAATAGATGAATGGATTAAAAAACTGTGGCATTTATACACAATGGAGTATTACGCAGCACTAAAAAATGACAAAATCATGGATTTTGCAGGGAAATGGATGGCATTAGAGCAGATTATGCTAAGTGAAGCTAGCCAATCCTTAAAAAACAAATGCCAAATGTCTTCCTTGATATAAAGAGAGCAACTAAGATCAGAACAGGGAAGAAGAGCATGAGGAAAAGATTAACATTAAACAGAGACGAGTGGGGGGAGAGAAAGGGAGAGAGAAGGGAAACTATGGAAATGGAAGGAGACCCTCATTGTTACACAAAATTACATATAAGAGTTTGTGAGGGGAAAGGGGAAAAAAAAAAAAAACAAGGGAGAGAATTAAACAACAGCAGATGGGGTAGAGAGGGAAGATGAGAGGGAAGGGGAGGGGGGATAGTAGGGGATAGGAAAGGTAGCAGAATACAACAGTCACTAATATGGTATTATGTAAAAATGTGGATGTGTAACCGATGTGATTCTGCAACTTGTATTTGGGGTAAAAAATGGGAGTTCATAACCCACTTGAATCAAATGTATGGAAGATGATATGTCATGAGCTGTGTAATGTTTTGAACAACCAATAAAAAAAAATTAAAAAAAAAAAAAATAAAAAAAAAAAAAAAAAAAAAAAAAAATTATTTCTGTGTCATGTGCTTTTTTTCACTGTATTTCTCAGCCAGCACATTTCACGAAAAGGAAACCCAAATTTCATAACCTGTGTGGGACGCAGGAGAGAATAGTCAGAGTAAGGATGTTGCAGACTGCCCCCTGCTGGGAAAGGCTCCTGAAGGAAGGTGCCTTCCTCCTTCCTCTAGGACACACAGGTCAAAGGCCACACAAATCAGCTGACACTTGTTCTGATGTTGTCACTAAGCTTCCCTTTCAGACATGGATTGTTCTAGAAATTTTGTATAAGTCAATGTAAATAGAGTGAGTGAAAATACTTTTTTTTAAGAGAGAGAGAGAGAGAGAGAGAGAGAGAGAGAGAGAATTTTAATATTTATTTTTTAGTTTTCGGCGGACACAACATCTTTGTTTGTATGTGGTGCTGAGGATCGAACCCGGGCCGCACACATGCCAGGCTAGCACGCTACTGCTTGAGCCACATCCCCAGCCCAGAGTGAAAGTACTTTGGAGGCATTTCTTAGGATGGACAGAAATTGGTGAATAATTGCATTTGTAGTCTTGCTGAGAAAGGAACAGAAGACCAGGCAGGTGCTGGGGCAGGATTCTAGGGCCAGTCCTATGGCTGTGTTCCCTGATTCCAGACACAGAATACTGAGGACTAAGATGCTGGGAGCAGTGGTAAGGTGACAAACACAGTTGAAAGGGAGTGAGGAGGCCAAGACATGTAAAGGACTGGAAATAGAAACAACACACTCAAGGGACCTTGGGAGGGAGAGGATCTGATTCTGGAAGGGTGCAGGGGTCTGCCCTGTGTGACGTTCACCCACCACCACCACCACTCACACCCTGGCTCAGCCTTCATGAAAGTGTTTCAGACCCTTTGTACCAACAAGGCAGTCCTTGCTGCAAAGAATAACATGCAGTATCAACAAATCCAATCTCTTCTGCATTTATTACACAATTGCTATCACTAGCCTAATTCATACATACTCACACGCATGCCCATGTGCACAAACACACACAATGCATTCCACAAGTCCTCTGGGGGCAGACCTCACATGGAACAAATACTAACTGGGATAATTGTTTTTAAGTGAATTTATAATCTTTTTGGAAAAGAGAACACAGAGTAAGATTGTTTTAGAAAGTTGCTCCTCTCCTCATGTCTGATGGAGAGAGGCGCTTGTGTATGGCTTCCAGGAAGAAGTTTCTGGTATTTATCCTGAACTTTCCCCACTGGCATCATGGCCAGGGAGGTAGAGACAGGCTTGGTGCCTGGGAGCATCCTTGCACATCATTTTCTGTAGAAACACTGCAAAAGAATATGTACTGGACTCTATAATCATTTTTCTCAATTGTGAGGGCAATATTTAGGTTTGTTGTGCTGGTCAGTGTTGGGTGAGCTGAGGCTGTGGAGAGGCAAGGAGGGAGCCCCCCTGGATGGCTACAGCATTGCAGGAGGTTTGGAGTGAGGGGAGCTCCTGTAGCCAGGACCTTGCTTTCCCAGTCATTGTGTCAGGATGGGTTCTACTGGGCCAGAGCAAGTGTCAGCAGTTAAGCCCCTTTGATTTCATGAGCTATAAAACAGACAGGCTAGCCCCAGCAAACCTCCTGTGTCCTGGAAGGCACCTTACAGCACACTGAGCATACTGGGCTCCCAGCTCTAAGGCACAGAAAACTCCTGCTCTGCTTGCACAATTAGTAAATATTGACAAAACTGGCTTCTGAGTGGGGCAAGGTAGTGCAGGGGACTTTCTAGTTACCCAGCTGAATCCTGGAGGTCCACATGGTGACAATGAGAGTGTTGTATAATAAATTGGCAGTCCATCTGGGAATGTGCCAAGCTCCAAGTCAGGGGAAAGGTGGGAAGAGCTCTTTGCTGTCTTATCCCGAGGTAAGGGGCACAGTGTGTGTTTGTGCACCAGATTCTAGCACGTACCAGCCCAATGGGTAAAGGTGGTGGGATGGAGGGAGGCAGGGACATCAGTGAGTGGCTCCAGGACAGAGAGTACACAACACCACTGTCCAGGCTGGAGATGCTCATGCACTGCTTCCAGGCCATTTAGTCTTGGCATTGGTACTGGACTGGCCAAGGGCTCTGGAACACCTGGAACCTGTTGTAGAGGAGACCACTAGCCTCCTCACAAGTCTGCAGAGGGGAGAATGGAGCATAGATGTGAATGGAGGCTGAAGATGTTCTAAACAGGAGAGTTTCCCACAGAACTCCAAAAATAGGCTTTGTCCACGCTTCCCTTGCTCTCTTTCTCCTGACCCACCCCTGTTTCCCTGGCTGGCCCACGTACCACAGTTCATCCCTGACTTTGGGGATCTGTGAGTATAACCAACTATTTTTTTTTCAATGATTCTGTGGGACTTGCCATATCTGAATAATAATAAAACCCATATTGTAAAACAAATCTTATCATTACAATTATTTCAAGCAGAAGAGAGGGCCCAAACTTCTGGTAAATGAAACAAGCACCACCACAACAACCTCCCCACCTACACACACACACCAACAGGGAAAGAGAAGCATGTTGAATCAGGAAGACAGGAGCACTGGTTGAGAGGCAGGTGAGGTACTGGCCCATATGCATTTAAAGAAAGTAAGGTTTGGGAGCTCCTAAGATTGCCATTAGCAATGTGGTGGGTGAGGGAAACAAAACTAAGATACTTCGACCCCTGATGGCTCCCTGCCTGTCTGAGGAATCCCATGTTAAATGTTGAATCAATGGGGAGTGCTGGTGGAAGATGGGAATCTATTTGGGACACACTGTGGCCAGCTGAGCCCCAGGAAACCTCAAGATCCATTCTTCTTTGACTCTGAAATGTTCTCATTGGTCTCAAGGCCCAGTATTCCATACCTTTCTTGAATGTGCTGCATCTAGAGATGAACACATCTGTATGCCAGGAGTGCAGGTGAGCCCAGCAGGGGCTCAGTCATCATTTTCCTATTCCCTTTATAAGTGCTGGTGGGCTCAGTTCCCCACACCTGGGAGGAAATTTTGTGAAACTGGAGCTCCTCTCTGCTAGGCCTCAGAAAGGTGGAGGCCCTTGCTTCTGGGGAATGTGCCCATCAACGTCTCATCAGAGATTCAGAATGAGATAATACTTCAAAGATATGTGAGTCTCCAAGAAGGCAATCAGCTTGCATGCAAGGGGAGTTGGAAGGGAAATCACTTGGACCTGAAAGTACTTTTTGTTTATTGAATCACTATGGTGTAAATTGTGTCTCTTAAGTACGGGAACCAGGTAGTTGCAGAATGTTTGGGACACAGAGGGCATAACAAGGACTTTTAATTTGTTAACTAATCATATTGACACAGACTTTCTGGTAAAAGGAAAAATTTGACTTTACTCAATCCTGAATGGTAAATTTTCCATGTTGGATTTTGCTGCTAC
This sequence comes from Marmota flaviventris, assembly GCF_047511675.1. NCBI lineage: Eukaryota > Metazoa > Chordata > Mammalia > Rodentia > Sciuridae > Marmota > Marmota flaviventris. The sequence goes on from NC_092506.1 coordinate 45,614,721, forward strand.
TACAAATTTTTAAAATTTATTTTAATCCAGGTGGATTGACTTCTGGTAATTGCACAGTTCAAAATGAGAAGAACAAAGTCTCAGTTGGGTGACTAATCCCACAGCCTCTCCCAATGTGAATCACCCTCCAGAAAGACTTTGGGTCTTACTCAATTAATGTTTGAATTCATTGATTCACACATCTCTAGAGGAGGCAGCCTCTAAACACCAGCCCAAATGTTCCATGACAGTTGACCTTGAAGTACACTTACCTTTTGCAAAAATGAAGACAAAATTGAAAATTTATGTTGAATCTTATTTGTTCCCACAGAAAGAGTTCCACACCCCTATTTCAAAAGAAACCAAAATTACTGACTGCTGAGAAAATCAGTGAGCACAGAAAATATAGTCATCAGTCTACTTTATACCATGTGTTAAGCCTGGCTCAGTTAATATTGATAATATGATAACACAGGATAGAAGAATATTACCACTTCATTAGACAGCAAAGAAGAAGAGATTTGTTTTGTTTTGTTTTTATGCTGGGGATAGAACTCAGAATGTGCTCATGCCAGACAAGTGCTCTGCTACAGAGGTTTATAGAACTTGCTTTAACAAAACACCACCAATAATGTCTTCTAGTTTTATTGTTTTTTTTCTTCTCTTAAAATGAGTTTTAACAAATTCATTTAAGAAATATTTATTGTTTGGGGGGGGGGGCTGTGGCTCAGTGGTAGTGCACTTGCCTGGCATGTGTGAGGCACTGAATTCGATTCTCAGCACTGCATATAAATAAATAAAATAAAAGGTCTATCAACAACTAAAAAAATATTAAGAAAAAGCAAAGAAATGGAGTTTGTCTAAGCTGTGTCCTAAGAGTCTTCCTTAAAAAATAAATAAATAGGGCTGGGGATGTGGCTCAAGCGGTAGCACGCTCACCTGGCATGCACGGGGTGCTGGGTTCGATCCTCAGCACCACATAAAAATAAAATAACGATGTTGTGTCCACCGAAAACTAAAAAATAAATATTAAATAAATAAATAAATAAATAAATAAATAAATAAATAAAAGGTATATTTATTGTTTTCATACTAGAGCCAGTCACTTTGACACATTTTGCTAGAGACAAATAGGGTTCTTTTATTATTATTATTTAGCTTTAGGTGGACACAATATCTTTATTTTATTTTTATGTGGTGCTAAGGATCGAACCCAATGCCTCACGCATGCCAGGCGAGCGCGCTGCTACTTGAACCATATCCCTAGTCACAAATAGGGTTCTTTATTCATGGACTTTTTTTTTTTTTGAAAGGAGAGAGAGAGAGAGAGAGAGAGAGAGAGAGAGAGAGAGAGAGAGAGAGAGAGAGAGAGAATACACACACACACACACACAAAAAAAAAACCTACTTTAGATCCTGAAACTATAAATGAGGTGAGATAGAAATTGACTAGCTTGCCATTTTATTGGGTAGTCAAGCAAAGCCTCTCTGTTGTGGTGATTTCAACTGAAACCCAAGACAAAAAACCAGGTGCACATCTGGAAGAACAGGGTTCTGGAAGAGGGAACAGCAATTTCGAAGGCCCTGTGTCCAGAAAGATCTTAGCGTGTCCCGGAAGCAAAAAGAATGTTAATTTCTACTATTGATTATGTTAGGGATACATTTGGGAGTGTAAAGACCTACCAGCCCAGGCTTGTCCTAGAGGAGCTCTAAGATAATACCAGGCAGAACTCCACTACAGTGACAGAAGTGTGAGCTCCGTGTAGACCAAAAAAGGGGTTGATTGTCTGGGGTGTGTTTCAGGGAAGATTTCACAAAAGAGAACATGAAAAGCTGCAATTTAAAGTATCAATAGAATCAAGAAGGTGGGGATTGGGGACAGTGAATAATGTACAGGAGAACTGGGAGCAAAGTCCCACAGCCTGTGTTTCTTTTTTTTTTTTCTTAATATTTTTAGCTGTAAATGGACATCTTTATTTATTTTTTTATGTGGTGCTGAGAATTGAACCCAGTGCTTCACACATGCTAGGCAAGCGCTCTACCACTGAGCCACATCCCAGCCCCACACAGCCTGTGTTTCTTATTGGTGGACACCATGTAGAAGAGAGTGAGAGTCCAGAGACTCAGAGGCCAGGTGTGACATCACATTCTGTGCACCATGGGAGCTAAAAAAGGCTCCAGGGTTGAAAACACAGGCTTAAATTTGTGCTTTAGGTGGCTGTCTTATGTCAGTCCTAAGAACCCTATGAACTGGGCATTGTGTCCATTTTTCAGATGAGTTCAACTCAAGTCTGAGAGAGGCAATGTACCATGCCTGAGGTTCTAGAACCAACCAGAAACTAGACTGAAGAGGGCCTGAGAGAAAACTAGATGCCTATACTTCAAATTGCTTTATGTCTCTTAGCTTAAAGGCACAATGAGTGAAATAGATTATGTAAAGTTGTAAAATAGAGAGATCACACACACAAAAATAGACTTTCAACAAGGCAATCAAAAACACTTCCCGAACATTCCTGCCAGCCTGTCATAGGAAAATCAGAGAAGGAGTCACTTTTTTTTTTTTTTTTTTGGTACTGGGGATTTAACCAAGGGACAATTTACCACTGAGCCACATCCCTAGCCCTTTATATTAAAAAAAAATTTGAACAGGGTCTCACTAAATTGCTTAGGGCCTCACTAAGTTGCTGAAGCTGGCTTTGAACTGTGATCCTCGTATCTCATGTGAGAAATGGAAAATTCGACGGTCCATTTTCAAAATACAGTGTTTAGCCTTAATTGGGACACAAGTTTCAATGATAGCCATTTTAACTAAAGCTTTATCCTTTGCCTTCCCCAATTCTAAGATTAGCCAATTGTGTAGATTGTAATACTGAGCTTCTCTTATCAAAGTAATGGGTAGCACTGTATTACGAATAAAAACAGGTAAACTGCTTGCTCAAGTGTGCTTGCTTGCAAGATTTTCGTTGATAGCATGCCCTCGTGCACAAGTAATATTTACCTTGCTGAGTCACTTACAAGTACATGTTTGATTCCTTGTGGCACCCTGGTATTTCTAACAGTCAGTGTACCGAGGGGCTGGAATTACAGGCCTGTGCCATCATGCTTGGCAGGAGTCACTTTTTTTGACATATATTTTATTGTCTGTCTATGCTGAAAACCTTTTTATTTTTCAAAATTATAAAATATTCTTAACGATTTATATGTGAGTAACCTAATGGTGCCAAAGGGTGAATGATGTTACATAATATGTGCTGGTTATTTTCAGTGGAATTTACAGAAAACTTAGGAAACATTATTGTGACTTAAAATGATTTCCCATCCCCAAATGAGTTTCATCAGTTCTATACAATTACATAAGAAGTTTTGGATATTGAGCTGTCTATAATTTACTCTTCTTTGTTGCAAATGTTTTGAGAAAGACAACAAAATATCTGTAAACACAAGGCAGAACTCTTTTGTACTGTGATGGCAGTGGTTCCAGACACCAGGTTGGACTTGGCTGTTGCTTATGGTGGGCTGGGACTGAATCCCACCACCCCATTCCCCCTGATGTCCTCTGCCCTGATTCTTTCTGTTGGGTGAAGTCCAGCAGGCTGCAGAGGCATGAAGCCTCTGCCAGAGGAGACACAGGAATAAGTGGCAGAGGAGACGCAGGACTAAGTCCTAGTCTGGCTCAGGATCTCCTGGAGCCCGGAAATTGCAACATGGAAGCTCAATGGGAGGAAGGTGCTCTTCATGAAGGTCAGGGGCTTCAGAGGAAGGGATAAAGTGCAACAGAATTAGGATCTATGTCCTTAATCAAGCCCTCCTACATTCCTGACAATTAGCTTGTTAGGAAGAGGAACAAGAGGGAAGTCTATCCTGTGCTGCCCACTGCAGTGATCCTGGGTGCACTAACAGTATGGCAGCAAGAACTGGGGCGGAAGTCCAAAGAGTTGAGCCATTTTCATCTATTTTAAGGTGGACAAGAAGGGGTCAGGCAATGATGTGTGTAGCTGGAGACTGTTGTTCTTTAGGGAGAATACAATCATAGGATCCTTGGTGAAACTTTACTTTTTCTTTAATCAAATTTTTGTACACATAATCTTTCCTGTTTATTGATCGGAATATTACAGGTTTTATCATCAAATAAGTGTGAGATTTCTCTTATATATTTATAATCATTATCCCCCAATTATAAGACTCATTTTTATGAAGACACAGCCTGGATTTGATGCCATTTTCTGCCCAACACGTCATGGAGTGGCTATCCCATAGAAGGCACTCACTAACTGGTGCATGAATAGACAAAGTCATGCTCATAGAATAATAGAAGTGAAAAACTCTTACCACCTAGCAATGTGATAACCACAATAACACTGTACTCCAGGTTATTAGTCACATGTTTGTGTAATGCTGTTATAAACAAACCTACAACACTGCCAGTTACATAAAAGTATTACACCAAAAGTTCTGTATGCATATAATAGTAGATGATGATAATAAATGACTATGTTACTGTTTATGTATTTACTATGTCACACTATTATGGGGGGGGGGTACTGAGGATGAAATTAGAACCCAAGGGCAATTAACCACAGAGCTACGAACCAGACGTTTTTTTTTTTTTTTCTTTTAATTTTGAGACAGAGTCTCTCTAAGTTTCTTAAGACTTCTCACTAAGTTGCTGACCTTGGCCTTGAACTTGTGATCCTGCTGCCTCGGCCTCCTAAGTCACTGGGATGACAGGCATGAGCCACCAAGCCTGACTCTACCCCACATTTTATTGGTATTTCCTAGTCTACACTATGATTTCTTCTTAGTAAAAGAAAGCCTTGCTGTAGAACACTATGCCCTGTGCTGCCAGCAGTAGTCTCATACATTTGTATCCACTGTGTGTCCTGATGGAGTCAAGAGGCCACATGGACTGACTGACCTTCACTCGAAGATGTCCATTCAACAGCATGATAGCCTCATGCATCAGTCAGAACACATCCCTGACTTTAAGTGATGCATGATTGAACTTGTGAAATTCTGAAGACCCAGAGTAACATGAGCGCTTCCCACTAACTCGAAACATAGACACCATTTGATGTCCAGCTTCCTAGGTGGCCTTTCACTAAAGAATCATGTCTTTGACCAGATATCACCTGCACTTCTCGAGGACGTGGAAAAACCCCGCCCCCACATCAGTATGGCAGAGCAGAAGTCACACTGGGTCTGTCTGAGCCCAAGACTTGGCTCTTCACTTCAACACCAAGCTGTTTCCAAGTCCAGGTGGCTGGATTTGAGGATCTGTGCTAGGAGGGAACCCAGTGGCACAGCCTCTACTGGAAAGGTATTGGGGTGTTTAGTAATGGAACTTTGTGGTAGAAGCATGGCAAGACAGCAAGGGGACAATGTTCAGGTGTTGGCTGCCAGAGCTGATATTGCTGTGCCCTATGGCATTCTTCCAATCCAAACCACTCAACCTGTGATTTACCATAATCCACCCCTCCTCTTGTCAAGGGGTTTACAAATTCCAAGAAAGGAACATTTGGGATGTTCTGGAGGCAAAGAACTAGAGTAGGAAGAGCATAAGCCACAGGGCGGAATGTGTCCTGGGTGCTGGTCCCTGAAAGAGTCACTTAGATGCTCTAAAGCTTCCCTTCAGAAAGGGTTTACAGGCAGATTCATCTTTAGCTGTATTTATTATGTTAGAGGGGATTGAACCCAAGGGCATTCTGCCTCTGAGGTATACCCCCAGACCTTTTTATTTAGAGACAGGGCCTCAATGAGTTGCCTATGTTGACCGCTTATTTGTGATGCTCCTGCTTCAGCCTCCTGAGGCTCTGTGATTTCAGGCATATGCCCCAGAGCTCAGCTCATTCATCTTTATGAGTAACAGAAAGTCATTCCTAGGACATGTGCCTATATGACAGAGGAACAAAGTGTTTGTGACTCCATGAGTTCACAGAAAAACGGAACACCCTTCCTCGGGGGAGACTCCTCTGTCTAGGTCTCAAAAAGCAGACCTGGCCTAGGAGACCTATTGCATCCACATTTGTAGGCTGTGCTCAGCTCTAAGAGCAAACTTCCTACTCATAGATGCTTCCTGTTGCACACATGTTGGAACCTTAGCTCTTATCTACCTTTCACTCACCATGATTTATCTACCCTCCTCCCAGTGCCCTCCATCTGTCCAGAACTTCTGTGAATAGTAGTATTAGCCCCTGTGGGAGGAGATTTGGAGGGCATCCCCAGGGCTTCATTGTGCAGTCCATGTGGGCCTCTGGGGAGGTGCTTCTGCTGGCTCCTAAGAATCTGCCCTCCTTTGCACAGCACCCCACACTCAGCACCAGAGCAAGAAAGAACCCCATCTTCTGTTGCTGGCCCATGTGCTAAGCCACTGTTGCCTTTATCTCTCCCAGCCTGACCTTTCCCTGCACAAAAATAGTTTCTCCATCCTTCCCTTCCCCTTTTGCCTTCTGGTGAGCTGCAGCCAGAAATATGTTCTGCCTACTTCATTCACCATTGCAACAACCTAAAACCACCCTATCTCTGTGGATCACACTTTATGTTCATCTTCACCCATGGGGTGCTCCTCTTGCAGTTCCTTTTAAAGTGTAACAGTAGGATCTATGTCCTTTTGGTCCCCACTGCTATTTCTCCTTTCTTTACCTCCCCATCTCCCACAGATCCTCTTTGGCCTGTGCTATTTTGAGTCTGTGCCACATTATTTATCACTCTCTTTCCCAACAAAGCAATGTTCTCTGTACAAATTACCTATAAAATGGGGAAAATTTCAAACACAGATACTATCGAAGACCACTCAAAGTTGCTGACCAGCACCTCCAACATTCTGGCCCAGGAATTTGTTTTCTTAAAACACCCACCAGGGCTGAGGATATGGCTCAGTGGTAGATTTCTTACCTAACATGTATGAGGCCCTGGGTTCAATCCCTAGCATCACAAAAAACAGCAACAAAACTCCCTAGCCGATCCTTCTGGTGTAATTAATACATAAATATTGTAATCCATTCAACTATGTAATCACAAACACAATCTTACATTGTCAGAACCTGGGTAATTGAAAGTAATTGCATTAGAAACATATGTCCATTTTACAAGTGTGTGTTCCAAAAATCATCATCTAGCTCTGAGACAGGATCTTGCTAAGTTGCTTAGGCCCTCATTGGTTGCTAAGGCTGGCTTTGAACTTCCAATTTCTCCTACCTCAGCCTGCCAAGTCACTGGGATTATAGGCATGTATCACCACACTGGCCCATGGATAGACTTTCCAGGGTCAAATAGGGATGGCTGTCACTCAGGTCTTGGAATTTGATACATATAAGATGTAAAGTAAAAAGAAAAGCTTGACATCTCTCTCTTTTTTCATATGCTATATATATTATTCAATTAAGAATGTGAGTGTCTAGAAGAAATTAAGAAAATGTGCTATATAGACACAATAGAGTTTTACTCAACAATAAAAAAGAATGAAAACAAGACATTTGCCAGTAAATGGGTGAATGGACCTAGAGATCATCATGGAAAGGGAAATAAGACAGATTCAGAAAATCTAAAGTCTAATGTTTTCTCTCATATGGAGATGCTAGAGGAAAGTAAGGGAACAAAGGAGGGAGATCAGATCTCAGGAGGATAGAGGGAAGATCAGTGGAGTACAGGAAGGATATTGAGGGGGGAGGGAAGAGAAATGGGAAGGGAAGAAAATGCAGAATTAATTTGACAAAATTATTCACAGAGAGGTGCTGGGGTTGTAGCTCAGTGGTAGAGCACTTTCCAAGCATGTGTGGGCCCCTGGGTTCTATTCCCAGCACCACATAAAACTATGTAAACAAAATAAAGGTATTGTGTCCATGTACAACAAAAATATTTTTAAAAAAATTTATAGAGAATTCCATCTTATGGGTATCTATAAAGCACCAATTAAAAAAAAATAAATAGAAGAAAGACTAATGAAGTAGAGAAAGGGAGGAACCAGGAGGCACTGGAGACTGAAATGGAGCAAATTAAATTCCATTCATGTATGATTAGGTCAAAATGAATCCAACTATTATGTGTAACTATAACACACAAAAACATTTTTAAAAAGAGTGTAAGAGTCTGTAAAACTTTTTATGAGTAAAAAATAAGAATATAACTGATGACTACAGAAGCAGAAGGTTTGAGTGAACGAGTAGCCCTTGCTGCTCCAAGTAGCATCCAGCAAAGGGAAGGGGTAACAATCAGTTTCATTTGGTTTCAGGCACAGAATCAGCCTTTCTCTTTAACCCAACTTTAGAGAGTTTTGCAAATGATATTCCTTTCTTTAGGCTGAACTACGGTGCTCAGAATTCTCTTTCTAGAATGTTTTTGGGTAAGGTAAGTAATGAGAGGTTTTCTCTTGAGAGCTGGTGACTGTTCACATGCATACAAGCCTTAGCCTTGCTGAACTCTTGTGGGAGCCCTGGAACTCATTTCCAGCACCAGCTCCTGCAGAGCAGGGCTTACTAGGCTGAGATTCACAGTGAAAGAGGCCAGATAGTGACACTCTCACCCTGCAAAACCCACAGGGTAATATAGCTCAAAGTGCTCTCCCCAACTTTCACCTGCCTGGATGCTTAACCCTTCCCAGTTGGGCTCCCATTTTCCCACTGCAGATTTTACCTCCACAATGCGTTATTATAAGCTTCATAAATTACACTTTAGCTCCTTACACCCAGAAGCTTTCCTCCCACTATGTGGGTCTCTAGGATTTACATTTTCTAATTCGCTAAATCAGCTGAGCAGGCATTTTCTATGCCTTAGAGGTGAGAGCTTAGATACACCTGAGGTGTGTGGGGCTAGCGTGCCAGTTTTGTAGCTCATAGACTTTATTTTTTTTATTTTTTATTTTTTTCAGAGTAGAAATTAGAAGTTTATTAAAGGACAGCAGAAAAGACTTCTCCCGGAGGAAGAAGGGGACCCAAGAGGTGGAATCCAGCTCATAGACTTTAAATAGAAACCCAGCAGGACTTAACTGTTGAAGCATCTGCCCTCTGGCCCAGCAGGCCCCTTCCTGAGTCAGTGACTTGGAAAGCAAGATCCTGGCTGCAGGAGCCCCTCTTGCTCCTCACCTCACAGCACACTGGGGCACCATCTTAGTGCTCTTTCCCTGCCCCTCCATCGCCTCATCTCCATTACCTCTTCTCTCTCAGAGCTAAGCAGCAGAGCTGCTCACCTGACTCATGGTGCTGCCAAATGCAGAGCAAAGCTCTGTTGTGTCTTCAAATTGCACAACTGAGGAAAATGACCCACGGATGAAGAACACCTAGAGTCCAGTAAGATTTCTATTGCAGATTTTTATAGGAAATGACCTGAAGAGACTTTCCAGGAATTCAGGTTGGCTCTCCCTCCCTGCCCATGACCCCAGAGGGGAAGGCTCAGGATAAATAGCAGCCTTCTCTCCCTGTCCTTCCGCGACCAGCAGATCCACTCCACCAGACATCAGGTGATTGTCAAGTGCAAGGAGTGAGTTTTTAAACCCTTACTCTATTTTCTCTTTCCTATCAGGATGTGATTTTCTTTGAACGGAATGATCCCTTACGTTTTTATTTATTTATTTATCTCATGTGTGGTGTGGATTGGGTTTAGGGGACCCATGGAGAATGCATTATAGCCTCCTCTAGAGTGGCAATCTGGTCCCAACTCCCCTATCCTCTGTTGGAGCCACCATGCTATTCTCTTAGACTTGGATTCATGGCTGATGGGGTCAGAATGAAGGCTTTTGGTACCAAGTGAGTTCCTATTGCCAGATTTCCTAGAGGAACTACTAGGACTATAATGAGAACCAGTAGAAATGAACAACCAGGCTCTCTTAGGATATAAATGTCAAAGGGAAAGGTGCCAGTCTCATATGTGTCTGATTATGCCTCTTTCATTTCAGCACCATGAAGCTTCTCACAGGCCTGGTGTTTTGCTCTTTGGTCCTGGCAGTCAGCGGTGGGGTTTTTTCATTCATGAAGGAAGCTGCTCTAGGTAAGGGTGGTGGAGAGATGGCTCTAGAGTTCACGTGGTGCACTCTGAAGGACTGGAGCCAGTCTTACGTTGTGCTACCTGTGTGGCAGGATGCCCCAGGTACACTGAGGAGCATTTCTTTAAAGGGACTGAAAAAAGCAGGTGGCAGAGCAGAGGTTGCCAATGAGCTATATATGAAGCCAATTTAGCCCAGTTGATGTGTCTGCTCACCACTTCCTAAAATTCCATTGTCAACAATGTCAGGCACACGTGAAATCATCTGGAGTTTAAACCCTGTGGATGCTTGGATTTTCTTCCTCCTCATATAGTCTGAGGAATTGGGCAGGGTTGTGTTCTGGGCGTCAGGACTTTCAGTATCTCCCCAGGTGATCAAAACAGGCCAACCCAGCTGAGAACCATTACACTAGGGTTTCCTCAAGCAACCACAGCATCAGTGCACTTCACTGATCTTGCCCAGAGGCACTCATGTCACAGTGATGTGCATTTAGGGTACAGAAATACATTTTCCTTGGGAGTCAGGGCAGAAGTGCCTCATGTCTGCAGCCCACTCAGGCTTTCCCCTCCTGGATGCCCCCTCCCTCACTGCAATTTCTAATCACATGGAACTTCATTCTGGAACAGTGGTTCTGGACCCGGTGTAATGTGCTGGCCCAGGGGACATTTTCAATGTGTGGCAAAGTCTTTGGTTGTCCCACTGGGAGAATATGCTGCCAACATCTAGTGGCAGAGCAGAGAGCTGGTGAATATCCTACGGGACTCAGGGCAGCCCTGAACAACAGAGAACCACGTGACTCAATTTTATCAACAGTGCTGAAGGTGAGGAATCCTGTTTGACAATGACACCTCCCTTCTGTCCTTAAACATAGCACATCTAAGTATGGTGAAGCTCACCTCAGCACAGTGGACCACCAAAGACAAACAGGTGTGACCCCTAACAACTCTCACTAGAGTGACTTGCAGAAGCCAGCTAGGAATAGAGACGATTCCACTCAACCCATGATATCTATGGGTGCAAAAATCACAGATGAAATTTTGAATATATTAATTCCTGGATATCCTTTGAAGGTGTTGTCACGATCTTTATGTATACTTGATATCCCTTTTGTCTTTTCTTTTCCAATTCAGGAAGTTGGGATATGTGGAGAGCTATCCGGGACTTGAATGAAGCGAATTTCATAGGTTCACAAAGATACTTCTATGCCCGAGGGAAATATGATGCTGCCCGAAGGGGACCTGGGGGTGCCTGGGCTGCTGAAATGATCAGGTAAGGCAGGTTCCTGGGGATGCCAGGCCTGGGTGAGCAGAGCTTGGCTGCCCTGGGGATCATGAGGGAATGAGCCTGGCAGCAGGTTTCTGTGAGGCTTGAGTCTTCCTCATGTCCTCTCTGCCTAGTCCTCCACCATGGTCAGTGCAGGGCCTGGGCTATTGAGACAGCCAGAGATGGCTGTGTGCCAACTCAGAACTAGAGAAAGGGAGGGCCACAGAGTGATCCCTAACCCTCCCTCCCTGGTGCTGTTCATCCAGGTTCAGGGTGAGGAGCCAGGCTGAGTAGGGCTGTGCCAGGCAAGGGTGGTATCTCAGCCCCTCTTCCTTGATCTTCCTGGGCTCCCCTCAGATCCATCCCCTGGACAGCATAGAATTAGGAGGGTAGCCTGAGGTTTAACAGCCTGCTGAGGAATCTCCTTGCTGCCTTGCTTGATCAGTGATGCCAGAAATAACATTCTGAGATTTTTTGGCCCTGGACTTGAGGACTCAGAGGAAGACCAGGAAGACAACAGAGCGAACAGGAGAGGAGAAGATCCTATTATTTACAGACCTAAAGGGCTTCCTGATAAATACTGAACTTCATCTTCATTTTGTATCAGGAGACTGGCTGTGAGTCCCCAAAGTTTGGGATATGAAATCACTGCATCCTGTGTCCACATAAATATGTGGATGGCCCACAGTCATTGTTCAATAAATACTTAAGAAATGGAAATTCTAGCAAGTGGGTGTTATGTTTTGCATTGAGGGTGGGATGTTTGGTACAAAGTGGTGAACAATAAACACCAAGAAGATCCAGCCTGGACCTCAGGGTGTAGGGGATGTGATTTCAGTGGTTACACAACACAGACAGATACTGGCACTGAGGCTTCTCAGAATCAGACTCTCTCACTTGTTCAGGCCCCCGTGGTTAGCTGTTGCTATTTCCAGGCCTTTCCATGTCCTGACCACCTCACTCCTGACAACTGTGTCCTGTCACCTTCTCTGCCCCCAGGGCTTTAGTCCTCAGTGGGTCTGCCTTTGGAGACATGGGGCATGGCTATGGGAAGGCTGGCTCTGTTATACTGCCCCAGATACCACCATCTTGGTTTTCTGCTTAGTTTTTAGCAACATCTGCAAAGCCAATTATTCACCAATTTCTGTTCATTCTATCCAAGAAATACCTTCAGAGCAGTGTCTCCCACTCTATTTTTATTGCCTTATTTCAAGCCTAAATAAAGATGTAAGTGCACACCATTTGTGGTGTTGTATTTGTGAAGAACAGTCATGGTGGAAAAGATCTCCTTATCAGTCAGGTCGTGTAGAAGACAAACCAGGCAGAGAGTTGAAATGGGAAATTTTAATACAAGGAATGCTTAATTATCAAGAATAGTTTCCACTATGGATAATAAATCAGGAGGGTATAAACTTTGTATGATCCTCCCTAGAGGTAGACATTTGGTTGTCCTAGGCAAATCTATAGCCCATTACATGGAGAGAATGTTTGTTGGGTGTCACAGTCAAAGCTGAGAAACAGGAACTCTATAGAGATAGCAATGGAACTTGATAGCATGCTGTCCAGGAGGCCATTGTGCTCACTGGGAATGTGGGGTGAGGGAGCTATAAACCTGCTCAGAAGCTGTTCTCATGGGAGTAGCAGAAAGCATGCTACTGATCTCTCTGGGAAGTCAGCTGTGGATGGGATGGATTTCTGGAATGAGTTGTATGTTCTCCTCTTCATGTGCTGAAGCCTTTTTCCCAGAGTGTCTGTATTTGGACCTGAACTGATAGTCCTTATGAGTGAAGACAACAAAGATCTTCTCTCTCTCTGCAACCCACAAGGTCACAGTAAGGAGGTACATGTTTGTAAGCCAGGAAGAGCACAGTCACCAGGTGCTCAATTAGCATGTACCTTAATCTAGAACATCCTGGTGTTCAGAATTTTGAAAAATAAATATCTGTGTGGAAGCCACCTGTGGTACCTTGTTATGGCAGCTCAGGCTAACAGAAGTGGGGTGCTGTTGAACACACTGAAAATCTAATTGAGGTGCCACAGAAATTGTTGAAACAACCACGTCCTTCAGGTTTCACTAAAACTCCCTGGGCTGAGTGTCACTGGGTGTGGCAGGGGAGGAACCTCACAGGAGCCTGGGAAGCCAAAACAGGGCACAAGGAAGACAGGTCTTCATTTCCCCCTATTCCTCCATTGTCCTCTACTGACAGAGATTAGCATCCTGCACAGCTGGCCAGAGTGAGGTGTTTAGAGGGTCCAGCTCCAGGACCACAGACAGTCAAGGAAATGTGGATATGGGGCTCACAGTAAACAAATTGATTACTGGTCTCCATTTTTGCTTTGAAAGTGGAATGAAGGAAGACTCTTAAGGGTAGGAGATTGATGAGAAAGTGATATTTATAAGCTAAAGTCATTAAATTAGTTGTCAATTTGATTAGTAGGGAAGCTGTTGCTATAGTAAATCCCAAGAGAACTTTCTCATATAGTTCTTTTCTGAAAGCACTAGTAGACATGGAGGTAAAGGAGATTTGGGATATTTGAAGGTGGATTTATTTCAGAATAAGACATGGGCAAGATCAACATGACGGTATGGATATTGACACCAGATTGGCTGGTGAGAGCAGTCTCAAGTATTTTAACTTAGGGTTCAGGGAGGGTCAAGTTTGAAGGTGTTAAAAATTGTCAAAAGACAGTAATGCTCGGGACAGCACTGTAGCTCAGTTGTAGAGCGATTGCCGAGCACATGTAAGGCACTGATTTTGATCCTCACCACTACATAAAGATCAATAAATAAAATAAAAGTTTTATGTCCATGTACAAAGAAAAAAGTTTTTTTAAAAGGAGTGTAATGCTGATATGTGGATGTGCATAAGTAGATTATCTGTTGTGGTATTTAAGTAGATTTGGAAGCAGTAGGGCAGCAGCAAAAGAAGGATAAGAGAAAGAATGACTTTTATATCCAAGTAAGGTAAGCTTTTCAATCTTCTGTAGATATGTAAAACTTCCTAAAAGGATATTATTACTAAAAATAATACACAGGAATGAAACTTGGGTACAGAAATTCATTCACCAATTTGTAATGGATCACATTGTCATGGGAGAAGAGGTGTCTCCAGAGTAGGGTCTGAGAAGTTCCCAGAAGGAAGGGGAAATTCAACTCAGGACCAGTGGGGATCTTGGCATGCATAAGGGAATAGCATTTCAGACTGAGCCACAGACAAAGGCATAGACAGGTTTACTTAGGAAGTAGGTGCACACTCAAGGGAAAATGTGGGCTATCTCAGGAGGGAGAAGTCCCTGCTTGGGTTGGGAAGGGACCAGTCTGGAGATAGAGCCAGGGTGGAGCTGCATAATTTTGCGCCACTTTTTCCTGAACTTGTGTATTTCCTTCATTTTACAAGGGAGCAGGCCAAGGGCAAGTTGCTCAAGGTGTACACCTCTCCTTTCTGCATCTCAATGGCTCATGGGCATTTCCTTTAAAATTTGGTATATATCTCTCTATCCTAAATTCCTAACTCAACATCATATGTCTTCTTAGAATTTGTAACCTAAAAATATATCAGAGTTTAATCCAAAGAAGAAAGTACTTGTTTACTCAAGAATTTATGATTTATATTGTCACCCTTTATCCTTATGCTTGAATATACTGAAACACTTTTTTTTTGTTTTCACATATTTTTAAGAGCTATCATGTGGAAAAATGCCAAGTTGAGCTTATTTTATTATATACTAATTAATTTTTTTGCTTCCAAAACACTTTCTATTAGTGACCTTGTTTGTTTGCTTGTTTCCTATTTTGTGTTGGTGGGGATCCAACTCAGGGCTTCATGCATGCTAGGCAAGCACTCTGTCACTGAACCACATCTCCAGCCCCTGTTAATGACTTTATTTTGCTCAAGGAGAAATAAGTTTTTCATTAGTATGTGGTTGCAAAGCCTGTAATCCCAGCGGGTCAGGAGGCTGAGACAGGAAGATCGCACCTTCAAAGCCAGCCTCAGCAAAAGTGAGATGCTAAGCAACTCAGTGAGAACCTGTTTCTAAATAAAATACAAAATAAGGCTGGGGATGTGACTCAATGATTGAGTGCCCCTGAGTTCAATCCCCAGTACCCCCGGACCTCCACAAAAAAGACTATGCATGGCCTTTGGAGCTTGTTCTCAGTATCTACCATTGGAGTCTCCATTTGTTAAAAGTCCTGAGAAAAGTTGGATTCAGCAAAATAGACTGAAAAGGAACAGCTATTGGGGAAGGAGGACTGGAGAATGTGGAGTTACAAAATCAGTGTCAGTAGTATCTGAGAGGCTGTGAAGTTGACCCTTGCCTAAGCAATGTGGAGTGGTTGCTGATCTTGTTAATGTGGTTGCAGAGGAAGAGTGGCCTGAGGCCTAGTGAAACAGGTGTAGAGAGAATGGCAGGGGAGGACATGGGACTCCTGAACACCCCACACATCAACTGAAACACCCATACAGACAAGGAGACAGTTGAGACAGGTGGTGGGCAACACAATTTGTAAAAATCATCAACAGTGTTTTTGGAAGCAAAAACTAACAGGTAAAGGAAATAACAGAAAATGAACCTCAACTACTTCTAAAAAAGGAGAGCAACGAAGGCAATGACGACATTGAATAAAGTCTGAATAAGTACGACAGTGTAGTACTGAGCCATGTACAGGAAAAACTAGTCAACGGAACAAAAATCTCCAAGTTAGTCCTGAGTGCGTATGATAATTTAGTACATAATAAAGACTGAATGTCAAAGTAGTAATAAAGGAGGGTTATTCAATGAATGGGACTGGGACAATCAGGTGATCATCTTAATGATGTAAAGTTGAAAACATATTTTGTTATGTTAAGACAGGTTCTAAATGTACTTCATATTTACAAAATAATGCAAATGTTATCAATATTTTAAAATTTTAAAAGTAATGAATAGTTACAAAATAATGAAAATATTATAGCAACAATAAAATCTGCAGCACCCATGGAACATGAAGTGGGGAAAGTCAAACTATACCACAAAATTTAGAGGGCACTAACAAAAATATCAATAGAGAATATATAGAATTACTTTGCATACTGAATCACCACATGAAAATATAAACGGAAGCTGGAAAAAATAATTGTAACTCATATCAAAGAAAAAGGGCTAATTTTTCCTTGTATAAAAAATTCTTGGTGTCTGGGGTGTGGCTCAGCAGTAAAGTGCTTGCCTCCACGTGTGAGGCACTTGGTTCAATCCTCAGCACCACATAAAAGTAAATAAAATAAAAATACTGCATTCATGTACAACTAAAAAATATTTTTTAAAAAATTCTTGCAAAATAATAAATAAACACACCAAGCACCAATATGAAAAATACCATTTTGAAAAGAAGATATCATTGTATAATTCCTAAAAAATACAAATGGCTCTTTTTAAAATTTTTTAAATATTTCTTTTTTATTTGTTCTAAGTAGTTATACCTGACAGTAGAAGCAAATGTCTCTTAAACATAGGGGAGGATGTGAAATCAAGCTCATAATAAGAGAAATAAAAAACTAAAATTACACTGAGCTATATTTTATCTACCAAAATTTCAAACATCAAAAGGTTTGATAGTATACTATGTAAGAGAAAGTGTGGAACTAGGCATTCTCACGCATTTTGGTGAGAGTGCAGATTTATAGAGACCTCATGGAAGGTAACTTGTGACCTACATAAAAGTTTTTAAAGTCTCCTATCTTTTCACCAGGTCACTTACTTAAAAATTTATTCTAGAGAATATTTGTACATGTTCCAGAGATGTATAAACAATAAATGAAGTATAAGCCTGTTTTGTTTACAATAGCAATATATGAGTAACACTCACAGCGGCCATCAATATTGTATTGTGTAATAATGGTCTATTCAAACAGCGTAATCATGTGCTGCTGTTAAAAACAAACAAATAAATAACACAAAACTGATATGGAAGGATTTCCAAGATATATTAAATTTTTAAAATATAAGTAATATATGTTGGTATGAAAACGAAGTATCTATCTATCATCTATCTTGAATCAACTACCTAGAAGACCCTTACCCTTGATCTTCCTGCTGTATGCCCTTTCTTCCTCTGTTTTGCCAGATCATTACTTCATCTCTTGGCTGGTAGAGTAGCTGGAGACTGTTGTTCTTTAGGGAGAATACAATCATAGGATCCTTGGTGAAACCTTACTTTTTCTTTAATCAAATTTTTGTACACATAATCTTTCTTGTTTATTGATCGGAATCTTACAGGTTTTATCATCAAATAAGTGTGAGATTTCTCTTATATATTTATAATCATTATCCCCCAATTATAAGACTCATTTTTATGAAGACACAGCCTGGATTTGATGCCCATTTTCTGCACAACATGTCATGGAGTGGCTGTCCCATAGAAGGCACTCACTAACTGGTGCATGAATAGACAAAGTCATGCTCATAGAATAATAGAAGTGAAAAACTCTTACCACCTAGCAATGTGATAACCACAATAACACTGTACTCCAGGTTATTAGTCACATGTTTGTGTAATGCTGTTGTAAACAAACCTACAACACTGCCAGTTACATAAAAGTATTACACCAAAAGTTCTGTATGCATATAATAGTAGATGATGATAATAAATGACTATGTTACTGTTTATGTATTTACTATGTCACACTATTATGGGGGGGGTACTGAGGATGAAATTAGAACCCAAGGGCAATTAACCACAGAGCTATGAACCAGACGTTTTTTTTTTTTTTTCTTTTAATTTTGAGACAGAGTCTCTCTAAGTTTCTTAAGACTTCTCACTAAGTTGCTGACCTTGGCCTTGAACTTGTGATCCTGCTGCCTCGGCCTCCTAAGTCACTGGGATGACAGGCATGAGCCACCAAGCCTGACTCTACCCCACATTTTATTGGTATTTCCTAGTCTACACTATGACTTCTTCTTAGTAAAAGAAAGCCTTGCTGTACAACACTATGCCCTGTGCTGCCAGCAGCAGTCTCATACATTTGTATCCACTGTGTGTCCTGATGGAGTCAAGAGGCCACATGGACTGACTGACCTTCACTCGAAGATGTCCACTCAACAGCATGATAGCCTCATGCATCAGTCAGAACACATCCCTGCCTTTAAGTGATGCATGATTGAACTTGTGAAATTCTGAAGACCCAGAGTAACATGAGCTTCCCACTACCTAGAAACATAGACACCATTTGATGTCCAACTTCCTAGGTGGCCTTTCACTAAAGAATCATTTCTTTGACCAAATGTCATCTGCACTTCTCGAGTATGTGGAAACCCCCGCCCCCACGTCAGTATGGCAGAGCAGAAGTCACACCAGTTCTGTCTGAGCCCAAGACATGGCTCTTTACTTCAATGCCAAACTGCTTCCAAGTCCAGGTGGCCAGATTTGAGGATCTTTGCTAGGAGGGAACCCAATGGCACAGCCTCTACTGGATAGGTATTGGGGTGTTTAGTAATGGAACTTTGTGGTAGAAGCATGGCAAGACAGCAAGGGGACAATGTTCAGGTGTTGGCTGCCAGAGCTGATATTGCTGTGCCCTATGGCATTCTTCCAATCCAAACCACTCAACCTGTGATTTACCATAATCCACCCCTCCTCTTGTCAAGGGGTTTACAAATTCCAAGAAAGGAACATTTGGGATGTTCTGGAGGCAAAGAACTAGAGTAGGAAGAGCATAAGCCACAGGGCGGAATGTGTCCTGGGTGCCGGTCCTTGAAAGGTTCCCTTAGATGCTCTAAAGCTTCCCTTCAGAAAGGGTTTACAGGCAGATTCATCTTTAGTTGTAATTTTTGATTTTGTTAGAAGGGATTGAACCCAAGGGCATTGTGCCTCTGAGGTATACCCCCAGACCTTTTTATTTACAGAGAGGTTCTCAATGAGTTGCCTATGTTGACCGCTTATTTGTGATGCTCCTGCTTCAGCCTCCTGAGGCTCTGTGATTTCAGGCATATGCCCCAGAGCTCAGCTCATTCATCTTTATGAGTAACAGAAAGTCATTCCTAGGACATGTGCCTATATGACAGAGGAACAAAGTGTTTGTGACTCCATGAGTTCACAGAAAAACGGAGCACCCTTCCTCGGGGGAGACTCCTCTGTCTAGGTCTCAAAAAGCAGACCTGGCCTAGGAGACCTATTGCATCCACATTTATAGGCTGTGCTCAGCTCTAAGAGCAAACTTCCTACTCATAGATGCTTCCTGTTGCACACATGTTGGAACCTTAGCTCTTATCTACCTTTCACTCACCATGATTTATCTACCCTCCTCCCAGTGCCCTCCATCTGTCCAGAACTTCTGTGAATAGTAGTATTAGCCCCTGTGGGAGGAGATTTGGAGGGCATCCCCAGGGCTTCATTGTGCAGTCCATGTGGGCCTCTGGGGAGGTCCTTCTGCTGGCTCCTAAGAATCTGCCCTCCTTTGCACAACACCCCACACTCAGCACCAGAGCAAGAAAGAACCCCATCTTCTGTTGCTGGCCCATGTGCTAAGCCACTGTTGCCTTTATCTCTCCCAGCCTGACCTGCTTTCCCTGCACAAAAATAGTTTCTCTCTGGGTCAATCTCCATCCTTCTCTTCCCCTTTTGCCTTCTGGTGAGCTGTAGCCAGAAATCTGTTCTGCCTACTTCATTCACCATTGCAACAACCTAAAACCACCCTATCTCTGTGGATCACACTTTATGTTCATCCTCACCCATGGGGTGCTCCTCTTGCAGTTCCTTTTAAAGTGGAACAGTAGGATCTATGTCCTTTTGGTCCCACTGCTATTTCTCCTTTCTTTACCTCCCCATCTCCCACAGATCCTCTTTGGCCTGTGCTATTTTGAGTCTGTGCCACATTATTTATCACTCTCTTTCCCAACAAAGCAATGTTCTCTGTACAAGTTACCTATAAAACAGGGAAAATTTCAAACACAGATACTATTGAAGACCACTCAAAGTTGCTGACCAGCACCTCCAACATTCTGGCCCAGGAATTTGTTTTCTTAAAACACCCACCAGGGCTGGGGATATGGCTTAGTGGTAGATTTCTTACCTAACATGTATGAGGCCCTGGGTTCAATCCCTAGCATCACAAGAAACAGCAACAAAACTCCCTAGCCGATCCTTCTGGTGTAATTAATACATAAATATTGTAATCCATTCAACTATGTAATCACAAACACAATCTTACATTGTCAGAACCTGGGTAATTGAAAGTAAGTGCATTAGAAACAGATGTTCATTTTACAAGAGTGTGTTCCAAAGTGTGTTCCAAAAAGCATCATCTAGCTCTGAGACAGGATCTTGCTAAGTTGCTTAGGCCCTCATTGGTTGCTAAGGCTGGCTTTGAACTTCCAATTTCTCCTGGGATTATAGGCATGCATCACCACACTGGCCCATGGACAAACTTTCCATGGTCAAATAGGGATGGCTGTCACTCAGGTCTTTGAATCTGAAACATATATGATGTAAAGGAAAAAGAAAATCTTGACATATCTCTCTTCTCCCATATGCTAGATATATTATTCAATTAAGAATGTGTCTAGAAGGGATTAAGCAGAGTTTTACTCAACAATAAAAAAGAATGAACATATGACATTTTCCACTAAATGGGTGAAAGGACTTAGAGATCATTGTGCAAAGTAAAATAAGACAGACTCAGAAAATCTAAAGTCTAATGTTTTCTCTCATATGGAGATGCTAGAGGAAAGTAAGGGAACAAAGGAGGGAGATCAGATCTCAGGAGGATAGAGGGAATATCATTGGAGTACAGGAAGGAGATTGAGGGGGGAGGGAAGATGAATGGAAAAGGAAGGAAATGCAGAATTTTGAGGGCCACAGCCGAGTCGGGATGACGCATGGCATTTTTGCCAGAAGTAGTGGTTGAGAGGCGATGCCAGCAAGCCATTAAGATGATGACTTTTGAGTTCTCTAGGAGTTCCCCTTGAGTTCAGGTTGAGCTCTCCCGGGGATTCCTGAAGAGTTCTCATTGGTTGGGGAAGTGTCGGAGGAGGGATTTCTGGTTGGTGGTTGCTGGAGGAGCCTGGTAGGTGGCATTCGGGAGAGTTCCCGGGAGCATGTGTAGAGTGTGCTGCTGGAGTTCAAAAATAAAGTTTGTTCCTCTTGAGTGGCTCCTGATTTGTGCCCAGCCAGACTGCGGCAAGAATTAATTTGACAGAATTATTCACAGAGAGCGGCTGGGGTTTAGCTCAGTGGTAGAGCACTTGCCTAGCAGGTGTGGGGCCCTGGGTTCTATTCCCAGCACCACATAAAACTACGTAAACAAAATAAAGGTATTGTGTCCATGAACAACTAAAAATATTTTTTAAAAAATTTACAGAAAATTCCACCTCATGGGTATCTATAAAGCACCAATTAAAAAAATAAATAGAAGAAACACCAATGGAGTAGAGGAAGGGGAAGAACCAGGAGGCACTGGGGACTGAAATGGAGTAAATTCAATTCAATTCATGTATTATTATGTCAAAATGAATCCAACTATTATGTGTAACTATAACACACAAAAAACATTTTTAAAAAGAGTGTAAGAGTCTGTAATCCTTTTTATGAGTAAAAAATGAGAATATAACTGTTGACTAAAAAAGCAAGAGGTTTGAGTGACGAGTAGCCCTTGCTGCTCCAAGTAGCATCCAGCAAAAGGAAGGGGTAACAATCAATTTCATTTGGTTTCAGGCACAGAATCAGACTTTCTCTTTAACTCAATTTAGAGAGTTTTGTAAATGATATTCCTTTCTTTAGGCTGAACTATGGTGCCCAGAATTCTCTTTCTAGAATGTTTCGGTTAAGGTAAGTAATGAGAGGTTTTCTCTTGAGAGCTGGTGACTGTTCACATACATACAAGCCTTAGCCTTGCTGAGCTCTTGTGGGAGCCTTGGAACTCATTTCCAGCACCAGCTCCTGCAGAGCAGGGCTTACTTGGCTGAGATTCACAGTGAAAGAGGCCAGATAGTGACACTCTCACCCTGCAAAACCCACAGGGTAATATAGCTCAAAGTGCTCTCCCCAACTTTCACCTGCCTGGATGCTTAACCCTTCCCAGTTGGGCTCCCATTTTCCCACTGCAGATTTTACCTTCATAATGCTTTATTATAAGCTTCATAAATTACACTTTAGCTCCTTACACCCAGAAGCTTTCCTCCCACTATGTGGGTCTCTAGGATTTACATTTTCTAATTCGCTAAATCAGCTGAGCAGGCATTTTCTATGCCTTTGAGAGCTTAGATACACCTGAGGTGTGTGGGGCTAGCCTGCCAGTTTTGTAGCTCAAAGACTTTAAATAGAAACCCAGCAGGACTTAACTGTTGAAGCATCTGCCCTCTGGCCCAGCAGGCCCCTTCCTGAGTCAGTGACTTGGAAAGCAAGATCCTGGCTGCAGGAGCCCCTCTTGCTCCTCACCTCACAGCACACTGGGGCACCATCTTAGTGCTCTTTCCCTGCCCCTCCATCGCCTCATCTCCATTACCTCTTCTCCCTCAGAGCTAAGCAGCAGAGCTGCTCACCTGACTCATGGAGCTGCCAAATGCAGAGCAAAGCTCTGTTGTGTCTTCAAATTGCACAACTGAGGAAAATGACCCATGGATGAAGAACACCTAGAGTCCAGTAAGATTTCTATTGCAGATTTTTACAGGAAATGACCTGCAGAGACTTTCCAGGAATGCAGGTTGGCTCTCCCTCCCTGCCCATGACCTCAGAGGGGAATGCTCAGGATAAATAGCAGCCTTCTCTCCCTGTCCTTCCGCGACCAGCAGATCCACCCAACAAGACGTCAGGTGATTGTCAAGTGCAAGGAGTGAGTTTTTAAACCTTTACTCTATTTTCTCTTTCCTATCAAGATGTGATTTTCTTTGAACGGAATGATCCCTTACATTTTTATTTATTTATTTATCTCATGTGTGGTGTGGATTGGGTTTAGGGGACCCATGGAGAATGCATTATAGCCTCCTCTAGAGTGGCAATCTGGTCCCAACTCCCCTATCCTCTGTTGGAGCCACCATGCTATTCTCTCAGACAGACTTGGATTCAGGGCTGATGGGGTCAGAGTGAAGGCTTTTGGTACCAAGTGAGTTCCTATTGCCAGATTTCCTAGAGGAACTACTAGCACTATAACGAGAACCAGTAGAAATGAAGAACTAGGCTCTCTTAGGATATAAATGTCAAAGGGAAAGGTGCCAGTCTCATCGGTGGCTGATTATGCCTCTCTTTCATTTCAGCACCATGAAGCTTCTCACAGGCCTGGTGTTTTGCTCTTTGGTCCTGGCAGTCAGTGGTGGGGTGTTTTCATTCGTGAGGGAAGCTGCTCAAGGTAAGGGTGGTGGAGAGATGGCTCTAGGGTTTACTTGGAGCACTCTGAAGGCCTGGAGCCAGTCTTATGTTGTGCTATCTTGTGTGGCAGGATGCCCCAGGTACACTGAGGAGCATTTCTTTAAAGGGACTGAAAAAAGCAGGTGGCAGAGTAGAGGTTTCCAATGAGCTATATATGAAGCCAATTTAGCCCAGTTGATGTGTCTGCTCACCACTTCCTAAAATTCCATTGTCAACAATGTCAGGCACACGTGAAATCACCTGGAGTTTAAACCCTGTGGATGCTTGGATTTTCTTCCTCCTCATATAGTCTGAGGAATTGGGCAGGGTTGTGTTCTGGGTGTCAGGACTTTCAGTATCTCCCCAGGTGATCAAAACAGGCCAACCCAGGTGAGAACCATTACACTAGGGTTTCCTCAAGCAACCACAGCATCAGTGCACTTCACTGAGCTTGCCAGAGGCACTCATGTCACAGTGATGTGCATTTAGGGTACAGAAACACATTTTCCTTGGGAGTCAGGGCAGAAGTGCCTCATGTCTGCAGCCCACTCAGGCTTTCCCCTCCTGGATGCCCCCTCCCTCACTGCAATTTCTAATCACATGGAACTTCATTCTGGAACAGTGGTTCTGGACCCGGTGTAATGTGCTGGCCCAGGGGACATTTTCAATGTGTGGCAATGTCTTTGGTTGTCCCACTGGGCGAATTTGCTGCCAACATCTAGTGGCAGACCAGAGAGCTGGTGAATATCCTACAGGACTCAGGGCAGCCCTGAACAACAGAGAACCACGTGACCCAATTTTTTCAACAGTGCTGAAGGTGAGGAATCCTGTTTGACAATGACACCTCCCTTCTGTCCTTAAACATAGCACATCTAAGTATGGTGAAGCTCACCCCAGCACAGTGGACCACCAAAGACAAACAGGTGTGGCCCCTAACAACTCTCACTAGAGTGACTTGCAGAAGCCAGCTAGGAATAGAGACGATTCCACTCAACCCATGATATCTATGGGTGCAAAAATCACAGATGAAATTTTGAATATATTAATTCCTGGATCCCCCTTGAAGGTGTTGTCACGATCTTTATGTATACTTGATATCCCTTTTGTCTTTTCTTTTCCAATTCAGGAAGTTGGGACATGTGGAGAGCCTACCAGGACATGAAAGAAGCAAATTTCATAGGTGCAGACAAATACTTCCATGCCCGAGGGAACTATGACGCTGCCCGAAGGGGACCTGGGGGTGCCTGGGCTGCTGAAGTGATCAGGTAAGGCAGGTTCCTGTGGATGCCAGGCCTGGGTGAGCAGAGCTTGACTGCCCTGGGGATCAGGAGGGAATGAGCCTGGCAGCAGTTTTCTGTGAGGCTTGAGTCTTCCTTATGTCCTCTCTGCCTAGCCCTCCACCATGGTCAGTGCAGGGCCTGGGCCATTGACAGAGCCAGAGATGGCTGAGGTTATGTGTGCCAACTCAGAACTAGAGAAAGGGAGGGCCACAGAGTGATCCCTAACCCTCCCTCCCTGGTGCTGTTCATCCAGGTTCAGGGTGAGGAGCCAGGCTGAGTAGGGCTGTGCCAGGCAAGGGTGGTATCTCAGCCCCTCTTCCTTGATCTTCCTGGGCTCCCCTCAGATCCATCCCCTGGACAGCAGAGAATTGGGAGGGTAGCCTGGGGTTTATCAGCCTTCTGAAGAATCTCCTTGCTGCCTTGCTTGATTTCAGTGATGCCAGAAATAACATTAAGAAATGTTTTGGCCGTGGACATGAGGACTCCCAGGCAGACCAGGAAGCCAACAGAGCGGGCAGGAGAGGAGAAGACCCTAATAAATACAGACCTAAAGGGCTGCCTGGTAAATACTGAGCTTCATCTTCATTTTGTCTCAGGAGACTGTCTGTGAGCCACCAAAGATTGGGATATGAAATCACTGCATTCTGTGTCCACATAAATGTGTGGATGGCCCATAGTTGTTGTTCAATAAATACATAAGAGATGGAAACTCTAGCAAGTGGGTGTTATATTTTGCATTGAGGGTGGGAAGTTTGGTACAAAGTGGTATACAATAAACACCAAGAAGACCCAGCCTGGACCTCAGGGTGTAGGGGATGTGATTTCAGTGGTCACACAACACAGACAGATACTGGCACTGAGCCTTCTCAGAATCAGACTCTCTCACTTGTCCAGGCCCCCGTGGTTAGCTGTTGCTATTTCCAGGCCTTTCCATGTCCAGACCACCTACTCCTGACAACTGTGTCCTGTCACCTTCTCTGCCCCCAGGGCCTTAGTCCTCAGTTCGTCTGCCTTTGGAGACATGGGGCATGGCTATGGGAAGGCTGGCTCTGTTATCCTGCCCCAGATACCACCATCTTGGTTTTCTGCTTAGTTTTTAGCAACATCTGCAAAGCCAATTATTCACCAATTTCTGTTCATTCTATCCAAGAAATACCTTCAGAGCAGTGTCTCCCACTCTATTTTTATTGCCTTATTTCAAGCCTAAATAAAGATGTAAGTGAACACCATTTGTGGTGTTGTATTTGTGAAGAACAGTCATGGTGGAAAAGATCTCCTTATCAGTCAGGTCCTGTAGGAGACAAACCAGGCAGAGATTTGAAAAGGGAAATTTTAATACTAGGAATGCTTAATTATCAACAATAGTTACCACCATGGATAATAAATCAGGAGGGTATAAACTTTGTATGATCCTCCCTAGAGGTAGACATTTGGTTCTCCTAGGCAAATCTATAGCCCATTACATGGAGAGAATGTTTTGTTGGGTGCCATAGTCAAAGCTGAGAAACAGGAACTCTATAGAGATAGCAATGGAACTTGATAGCATGCTGTCCAGGAGCCACTGTGCTCACTGGGAATGTGGGGTGAGGGAGCTATAAACCTGCTCAGAAGCTGTTCTCATGGGAGTAGCAGAAAGCATGCTACTGATCTCTCTGGAAAGCCAGCTGTGGAAGGGATGGATTTCTGAGTGAGTTGTATGCTCTCCACTTCATGTGCTGAAGCCTTTTTCCCAGAGTGGCTTTATTTGGATTTGAACCGATAGTCCTTATGAGTGAAGACAACAAAGAGCCTCTCTCTCTCTGAAACCCACAAGGTCACAGTAAGGAGGTACATGTTTGTAAGCCAGGAAGCGCACAGTCACCAGGTGCTCAATTAGCGTGTACCTTCATCTAGAACATCCTGGTGTTCAGAATTTTGAAAAATAAATATCTGTGTGGAAGCCACCTGTGGTACCTTGTTATGGCAGCTCAGGCTAACAGAAGTGGAGTGCTGTTGAACACACTGAAAATCTAATTGAGGTGCCACAGAAATTGTTGAAACAACCACGTCCTTCAGGTTTCACTAAAACTCCCTGGGCTGAGTGTCACTGGGTGTGGCAGGGGAGGATCCTCACAGGAGCCTGGGAAGCCAAAGCAGGGTACCAGGAAGATCTTCATTTCCCCCTATTTCTCCATTGCCCTCTACTGACAGAGATTAGCATCCTGCACAGCTGGCCAGAGTGAGGTGTTTAAGGGTCCAGCTCCAGGACCACAGACAGTCAAGGAAATGTGGATATGGGGCTCAAAGTAAACAAATTGATTACAGGTCTCCATTTTTGCTTTGAAAGTGGAATGAAGGAGGACTCTTAAGGGTAGGAGATTGATGAGAAAGTGAGATTTATAAGCTAAAGTCATTAAATTAGTTGTCAATTTGATTAGTAGGGAAGCTGTTGCTATAGTAAATCCCAAGAGAACTTTCTCATATAGTTCTTATCTGAAAGCACTAGTAGACATGGAGGTAAAGGAGATTTGGGATATTTGAGGGTGAGTTTATTTCACAATAAGACATGGGCAAGATCAACATGACAGTATGGATATTGACATCAGACTGGCTGGTGAGAGCAGTCTCAAGGCATTTTATCTTAGGGTTCCGGGAGGGTCAAGTTTGAAGGTGTTAAAAATTGTCAAAAGTATGGGGTGAAGGTGGGAGTTCATAACCCACTTGAATCAAAGTGTGGAATATGATATGTCAAGAAATTTGTAATGTTTTGAACAACCCACAATAAAAATTAAAAAAAAAAAAAAATTGTCAAAAGACAGTAATGCTCAGGACAGCACTGTAGATCCGTTGTAGAGCGATTGCCGAGCACATGTAAGGCACTGATTTTGATCCGCAGCACTACATAAAGAAAATAAAATAAAAGTATTATGTCCACGTACAACTAAAAAGTTTTTTTTAAAGGAGTATAATGCTGATATGTGGATGTGCATAAGTCGATTATTTGTTGCAGTATTTAAATAGATTTGGAAGCAGTAGGGCAGCAGCAAAAGAAGAATAAGAGAAAGAATGACTTTTATATCCAAGTAAGGTAAACTATTCAATCTTCTGTAGGTATGTAAAACTTCCTAATTAGTATATTATTACTAAAAATAATACACGGGAATGAAACTTGGGTACAGAAATTCATTCACCAATTTGTAATGGATCACCTTGTCATGGGAGAAGAGGTGACTCCTGAGTAGGGTCTGAGAAGCTCCCAGAGGGAAAGGGAAATTCAACTCAGGACCAGTGGGGATCTTGGCATGCATAAGGGAATAGCATTTCAGACTGAGCCACAGACAAAGGCATAGACAGGTTTATTTAGGAAGTAGGTGCACACTCAAGGGAAAATGTGGGCTATCTCAGGAGGGCGAAGTCCCTCCTTGGGTTGGGAAGATCCGACATTTATAGAGGAGCTGTAGTTTGGGACCAGTCTGGAGATAGAGCCAGTGTAGTACTGAGCCATGTACAGGAAAAAGTAGTCAACGGAACAAAAATCTCCAAGTAAGTCCTGAGTGCGTATGATAATTTAGTACATAATAAAGACTGTATATCAAAGTAGTAATAAGGGAGGGGTTATTCAATGAATGGGATTGGGATAATCAGGTGATCATCTTAATGATGTAAAGTTGAAAACATATTTTGTTATGTTAAGACAGGTTCTAAATGTACTTCATATTTACAAAATAATGCAAATGTTATCAATTTTTTAAAATTTAAAAGTAATGAATACAAGAGGTAGTGAGGGGAAAGGGAAAAATAATACAAGTGGGACAAATGAATGACACTAGAGGGGGTAGAGAGAGAAGAGGGGAGGGGAGGGGAGGGGAGGGGGGATAGTAGAGGATAGGAAAGGCAGCAGAACACAACAGACACTAGTATGGCAATATGTAAATCAATGGATGTGTAACTGATGTGATTCTGCAATCTGTGTATGGGGTAAAAATGGGAGTTCATAACCCACTTGAATCAAAGTGTGAAATATGATATATCAAGAACTATGTAATGTTTTGAACAACCAACAATAAAAAAAATAAAAATAAAAGTAATGAATAGTTACAAAATAATGAAAATATTGTAGCAACAATAAAATCTGCAGCACCCATGGAACATGAAGTGGGGAAAGTCAAACTATACCACAAAATTTAGAGGGCACTAACGAAAATATCAATAAAGAATATATAGAATTACTTTGCATACTGAATCACCACATGAAAATATAAACGGAAGCTGGAAAAAATAATTGTAACTCATATCAAAGAAAAAGGGCTAATTTTTCCTTGTATAAAAAATTCTTGGTGTCTGGGGTGTGGCTCAGCAGTAAAGTGCTTGCCTCCACGTGTGAGGCACTTGGTTCAATCCTCAGCACCACATAAAAGTAAATAAAATAAAAATACTGCATTCATGTACAACTAAAAAATATTTTTTAAAAAATTCTTGCAAAATAATAAATAAACACACCAAGCACCAATATGAAAAATACCATTTTGAAAAGAAGATATCATTGTATAATTCCTAAAAAATACAAATGGCTCTTTTTAAAATTTTTTAAATATTTCTTTTTTATTTGTTCTAAGTAGTTATACCTGACAGTAGAAGCAAATGTCTCTTAAACATAGGGGAGGATGTGAAATCAAGCTCATAATAAGAGAAATAAAAAACTAAAATTACACTGAGCTATATTTTATCTACCAAAATTTCAAACATCAAAAGGTTTGATAGTATACTATGTAAGAGAAAGTGTGGAACTAGGCATTCTCACGCATTTTGGTGAGAGTGCAGATTTATAGAGACCTCATGGAAGGTAATTTGTGACCTACATAAAAGTTTTTAAAGTCTCCTATCTTTTCACCAGGTCACTTACTTAAAAATTTATTCTAGAGAATATTTGTACATGTTCCAGAGATGTATAAACAATAAATGAAGTATAAGCCTGTTTTGTTTACAATAGCAATATATGAGTAACACTCACAGCGGCCATCAATATTGTATTGTGTAATAATGGTCTATTCAAACAGCGTAATCATGTGCTGCTGTTAAAAACAAACAAATAAATAACACAAAACTGATATGGAAGGATTTCCAAGATATATTAAATTTTTAAAATATAAGTAATATATGTTGGTATGAAAACGAAGTATCTATCTATCATCTATCTTGAATCAACTACCTAGAAGACCCTTACCCTTGATCTTCCTGCTGTATGCCCTTTCTTCCTCTGTTTTGCCAGATCATTACTTCATCTCTTGGCTGGTAGAGTAGCTGGAGACTGTTGTTCTTTAGGGAGAATACAATCATAGGATCCTTGGTGAAACCTTACTTTTTCTTTAATCAAATTTTTGTACACATAATCTTTCTTGTTTATTGATCGGAATCTTACAGGTTTTATCATCAAATAAGTGTGAGATTTCTCTTATATATTTATAATCATTATCCCCCAATTATAAGACTCATTTTTATGAAGACACAGCCTGGATTTGATGCCCATTTTCTGCCCAACATGTCATGGAGTGGCTGTCCCATAGAAGGCACTCACTAACTGGTGCATGAATAGACAAAGTCATGCTCATAGAATAATAGAAGTGAAAAACTCTTACCACCTAGCAATGTGATAACCACAATAACACTGTACTCCAGGTTATTAGTCACATGTTTGTGTAATGCTGTTGTAAACAAACCTACAACACTGCCAGTTACATAAAAGTATTACACCAAAAGTTCTGTATGCATATAATAGTAGATGATGATAATAAATGACTATGTTACTGTTTATGTATTTACTATGTCACACTATTATGGGGGGGGTACTGAGGATGAAATTAGAACCCAAGGGCAATTAACCACAGAGCTACGAACCAGACGTTTTTTTTTTTTTTTTCTTTTAATTTTGAGACAGAGTCTCTCTAAGTTTCTTAAGACTTCTCACTAAGTTGCTGACCTTGGCCTTGAACTTGTGATCCTGCTGCCTCGGCCTCCTAAGTCACTGGGATGACAGGCATGAGCCACCAAGCCTGACTCTACCCCACATTTTATTGGTATTTCCTAGTCTACACTATGACTTCTTCTTAGTAAAAGAAAGCCTTGCTGTAGAACACTATGCCCTGTGCTGCCAGCAGCAGTCTCATACATTTGTATCCACTGTGTGTCCTGATGGAGTCAAGAGGCCACATGGACTGACTGACCTTCACTCGAAGATGTCCACTCAACAGCATGATAGCCTCATGCATCAGTCAGAACACATCCCTGCCTTTAAGTGATGCATGATTGAACTTGTGAAATTCTGAAGACCCAGAGTAACATGAGCTTCCCACTACCTAGAAACATAGACACCATTTGATGTCCAACTTCCTAGGTGGCCTTTCACTAAAGAATCATTTCTTTGACCAAATGTCATCTGCACTTCTCGAGTATGTGGAAACCCCCGCCCCCACGTCAGTATGGCAGAGCAGAAGTCACACCAGTTCTGTCTGAGCCCAAGACATGGCTCTTTACTTCAATGCCAAGCTGCTTCCAAGTCCAGGTGGCCAGATTTGAGGATCTTTGCTAGGAGGGAACCCAATGGCACAGCCTCTACTGGATAGGTATTGGGGTGTTTAGTAATGGAACTTTGTGGTAGAAGCATGGCAAGACAGCAAGGGGACAATGTTCAGGTGTTGGCTGCCAGAGCTGATATTGCTGTGCCCTATGGCATTCTTCCAATCCAAACCACTCAACCTGTGATTTACCATAATCCACCCCTCCTCTTGTCAAGGGGTTTACAAATTCCAAGAAAGGAACATTTGGGATGTTCTGGAGGCAAAGAACTAGAGTAGGAAGAGCATAAGCCACAGGGCGGAATGTGTCCTGGGTGCCGGTCCTTGAAAGGTTCCCTTAGATGCTCTAAAGCTTCCCTTCAGAAAGGGTTTACAGGCAGATTCATCTTTAGTTGTAATTTTTGATTTTGTTAGAAGGGATTGAACCCAAGGGCATTGTGCCTCTGAGGTATACCCCCAGACCTTTTTATTTACAGAGAGGTTCTCAATGAGTTGCCTATGTTGACCGCTTATTTGTGATGCTCCTGCTTCAGCCTCCTGAGGCTCTGTGATTTCAGGCATATGCCCCAGAGCTCAGCTCATTCATCTTTATGAGTAACAGAAAGTCATTCCTAGGACATGTGCCTATATGACAGAGGAACAAAGTGTTTGTGACTCCATGAGTTCACAGAAAAACGGAGCACCCTTCCTCGGGGGAGACTCCTCTGTCTAGGTCTCAAAAAGCAGACCTGGCCTAGGAGACCTATTGCATCCACATTTATAGGCTGTGCTCAGCTCTAAGAGCAAACTTCCTACTCATAGATGCTTCCTGTTGCACACATGTTGGAACCTTAGCTCTTATCTACCTTTCACTCACCATGATTTATCTACCCTCCTCCCAGTGCCCTCCATCTGTCCAGAACTTCTGTGAATAGTAGTATTAGCCCCTGTGGGAGGAGATTTGGAGGGCATCCCCAGGGCTTCATTGTGCAGTCCATGTGGGCCTCTGGGGAGGTCCTTCTGCTGGCTCCTAAGAATCTGCCCTCCTTTGCACAACACCCCACACTCAGCACCAGAGCAAGAAAGAACCCCATCTTCTGTTGCTGGCCCATGTGCTAAGCCACTGTTGCCTTTATCTCTCCCAGCCTGACCTGCTTTCCCTGCACAAAAATAGTTTCTCTCTGGGTCAATCTCCATCCTTCTCTTCCCCTTTTGCCTTCTGGTGAGCTGTAGCCAGAAATCTGTTCTGCCTACTTCATTCACCATTGCAACAACCTAAAACCACCCTATCTCTGTGGATCACACTTTATGTTCATCCTCACCCATGGGGTGCTCCTCTTGCAGTTCCTTTTAAAGTGGAACAGTAGGATCTATGTCCTTTTGGTCCCACTGCTATTTCTCCTTTCTTTACCTCCCCATCTCCCACAGATCCTCTTTGGCCTGTGCTATTTTGAGTCTGTGCCACATTATTTATCACTCTCTTTCCCAACAAAGCAATGTTCTCTGTACAAGTTACCTATAAAACAGGGAAAATTTCAAACACAGATACTATTGAAGACCACTCAAAGTTGCTGACCAGCACCTCCAACATTCTGGCCCAGGAATTTGTTTTCTTAAAACACCCACCAGGGCTGGGGATATGGCTTAGTGGTAGATTTCTTACCTAACATGTATGAGGCCCTGGGTTCAATCCCTAGCATCACAAGAAACAGCAACAAAACTCCCTAGCCGATCCTTCTGGTGTAATTAATACATAAATATTGTAATCCATTCAACTATGTAATCACAAACACAATCTTACATTGTCAGAACCTGGGTAATTGAAAGTAAGTGCATTAGAAACAGATGTTCATTTTACAAGAGTGTGTTCCAAAGTGTGTTCCAAAAAGCATCATCTAGCTCTGAGACAGGATCTTGCTAAGTTGCTTAGGCCCTCATTGGTTGCTAAGGCTGGCTTTGAACTTCCAATTTCTCCTGGGATTATAGGCATGCATCACCACACTGGCCCATGGACAAACTTTCCATGGTCAAATAGGGATGGCTGTCACTCAGGTCTTTGAATCTGAAACATATATGATGTAAAGGAAAAAGAAAATCTTGACATATCTCTCTTCTCCCATATGCTAGATATATTATTCAATTAAGAATGTGTCTAGAAGGGATTAAGCAGAGTTTTACTCAACAATAAAAAAGAATGAACATATGACATTTTCCACTAAATGGGTGAAAGGACTTAGAGATCATTGTGCAAAGTAAAATAAGACAGACTCAGAAAATCTAAAGTCTAATGTTTTCTCTCATATGGAGATGCTAGAGGAAAGTAAGGGAACAAAGGAGGGAGATCAGATCTCAGGAGGATAGAGGGAATATCATTGGAGTACAGGAAGGAGATTGAGGGGGGAGGGAAGATGAATGGAAAAGGAAGGAAATGCAGAATTTTGAGGGCCACAGCCGAGTCGGGATGACGCATGGCATTTTTGCCAGAAGTAGTGGTTGAGAGGCGATGCCAGCAAGCCATTAAGATGATGACTTTTGAGTTCTCTAGGAGTTCCCCTTGAGTTCAGGTTGAGCTCTCCCGGGGATTCCTGAAGAGTTCTCATTGGTTGGGGAAGTGTCGGAGGAGGGATTTCTGGTTGGTGGTTGCTGGAGGAGCCTGGTAGGTGGCATTCGGGAGAGTTCCCGGGAGCATGTGTAGAGTGTGCTGCTGGAGTTCAAAAATAAAGTTTGTTCCTCTTGAGTGGCTCCTGATTTGTGCCCAGCCAGACTGCGGCAAGAATTAATTTGACAGAATTATTCACAGAGAGCGGCTGGGGTTTAGCTCAGTGGTAGAGCACTTGCCTAGCAGGTGTGGGGCCCTGGGTTCTATTCCCAGCACCACATAAAACTACGTAAACAAAATAAAGGTATTGTGTCCATGAACAACTAAAAATATTTTTTAAAAAATTTACAGAAAATTCCACCTCATGGGTATCTATAAAGCACCAATTAAAAAAATAAATAGAAGAAACACCAATGGAGTAGAGGAAGGGGAAGAACCAGGAGGCACTGGGGACTGAAATGGAGTAAATTCAATTCAATTCATGTATTATTATGTCAAAATGAATCCAACTATTATGTGTAACTATAACACACAAAAAACATTTTTAAAAAGAGTGTAAGAGTCTGTAATCCTTTTTATGAGTAAAAAATGAGAATATAACTGTTGACTAAAAAAGCAAGAGGTTTGAGTGACGAGTAGCCCTTGCTGCTCCAAGTAGCATCCAGCAAAAGGAAGGGGTAACAATCAATTTCATTTGGTTTCAGGCACAGAATCAGACTTTCTCTTTAACTCAATTTAGAGAGTTTTGTAAATGATATTCCTTTCTTTAGGCTGAACTATGGTGCCCAGAATTCTCTTTCTAGAATGTTTCGGTTAAGGTAA
Source organism: Marmota flaviventris (assembly GCF_047511675.1). Lineage (NCBI taxonomy): Eukaryota > Metazoa > Chordata > Mammalia > Rodentia > Sciuridae > Marmota > Marmota flaviventris. The sequence continues at coordinate 45,649,483 of NC_092506.1, forward strand.
GTAATGAGAGGTTTTCTCTTGAGAGCTGGTGACTGTTCACATACATACAAGCCTTAGCCTTGCTGAGCTCTTGTGGGAGCCTTGGAACTCATTTCCAGCACCAGCTCCTGCAGAGCAGGGCTTACTTGGCTGAGATTCACAGTGAAAGAGGCCAGATAGTGACACTCTCACCCTGCAAAACCCACAGGGTAATATAGCTCAAAGTGCTCTCCCCAACTTTCACCTGCCTGGATGCTTAACCCTTCCCAGTTGGGCTCCCATTTTCCCACTGCAGATTTTACCTTCATAATGCTTTATTATAAGCTTCATAAATTACACTTTAGCTCCTTACACCCAGAAGCTTTCCTCCCACTATGTGGGTCTCTAGGATTTACATTTTCTAATTCGCTAAATCAGCTGAGCAGGCATTTTCTATGCCTTTGAGAGCTTAGATACACCTGAGGTGTGTGGGGCTAGCCTGCCAGTTTTGTAGCTCAAAGACTTTAAATAGAAACCCAGCAGGACTTAACTGTTGAAGCATCTGCCCTCTGGCCCAGCAGGCCCCTTCCTGAGTCAGTGACTTGGAAAGCAAGATCCTGGCTGCAGGAGTCCCTCTTGCTCCTCACCTCACAGCACACTGGGGCACCATCTTAGTGCTCTTTCCCTGCCCCTCCATCGCCTCATCTCCATTACCTCTTCTCCCTCAGAGCTAAGCAGCAGAGCTGCTCACCTGACTCATGGAGCTGCCAAATGCAGAGCAAAGCTCTGTTGTGTCTTCAAATTGCACAACTGAGGAAAATGACCCATGGATGAAGAACACCTAGAGTCCAGTAAGATTTCTATTGCAGATTTTTACAGGAAATGACCTGCAGAGACTTTCCAGGAATGCAGGTTGGCTCTCCCTCCCTGCCCATGACCTCAGAGGGGAATGCTCAGGATAAATAGCAGCCTTCTCTCCCTGTCCTTCCGCGACCAGCAGATCCACCCAACAAGACGTCAGGTGATTGTCAAGTGCAAGGAGTGAGTTTTTAAACCTTTACTCTATTTTCTCTTTCCTATCAAGATGTGATTTTCTTTGAACGGAATGATCCCTTACATTTTTATTTATTTATTTATCTCATGTGTGGTGTGGATTGGGTTTAGGGGACCCATGGAGAATGCATTATAGCCTCCTCTAGAGTGGCAATCTGGTCCCAACTCCCCTATCCTCTGTTGGAGCCACCATGCTATTCTCTCAGACAGACTTGGATTCAGGGCTGATGGGGTCAGAGTGAAGGCTTTTGGTACCAAGTGAGTTCCTATTGCCAGATTTCCTAGAGGAACTACTAGCACTATAACGAGAACCAGTAGAAATGAAGAACTAGGCTCTCTTAGGATATAAATGTCAAAGGGAAAGGTGCCAGTCTCATCGGTGGCTGATTATGCCTCTCTTTCATTTCAGCACCATGAAGCTTCTCACAGGCCTGGTGTTTTGCTCTTTGGTCCTGGCAGTCAGTGGTGGGGTGTTTTCATTCGTGAGGGAAGCTGCTCAAGGTAAGGGTGGTGGAGAGATGGCTCTAGGGTTTACTTGGAGCACTCTGAAGGCCTGGAGCCAGTCTTATGTTGTGCTATCTTGTGTGGCAGGATGCCCCAGGTACACTGAGGAGCATTTCTTTAAAGGGACTGAAAAAAGCAGGTGGCAGAGTAGAGGTTTCCAATGAGCTATATATGAAGCCAATTTAGCCCAGTTGATGTGTCTGCTCACCACTTCCTAAAATTCCATTGTCAACAATGTCAGGCACACGTGAAATCACCTGGAGTTTAAACCCTGTGGATGCTTGGATTTTCTTCCTCCTCATATAGTCTGAGGAATTGGGCAGGGTTGTGTTCTGGGTGTCAGGACTTTCAGTATCTCCCCAGGTGATCAAAACAGGCCAACCCAGGTGAGAACCATTACACTAGGGTTTCCTCAAGCAACCACAGCATCAGTGCACTTCACTGAGCTTGCCAGAGGCACTCATGTCACAGTGATGTGCATTTAGGGTACAGAAACACATTTTCCTTGGGAGTCAGGGCAGAAGTGCCTCATGTCTGCAGCCCACTCAGGCTTTCCCCTCCTGGATGCCCCCTCCCTCACTGCAATTTCTAATCACATGGAACTTCATTCTGGAACAGTGGTTCTGGACCCGGTGTAATGTGCTGGCCCAGGGGACATTTTCAATGTGTGGCAATGTCTTTGGTTGTCCCACTGGGCGAATTTGCTGCCAACATCTAGTGGCAGACCAGAGAGCTGGTGAATATCCTACAGGACTCAGGGCAGCCCTGAACAACAGAGAACCACGTGACCCAATTTTTTCAACAGTGCTGAAGGTGAGGAATCCTGTTTGACAATGACACCTCCCTTCTGTCCTTAAACATAGCACATCTAAGTATGGTGAAGCTCACCCCAGCACAGTGGACCACCAAAGACAAACAGGTGTGGCCCCTAACAACTCTCACTAGAGTGACTTGCAGAAGCCAGCTAGGAATAGAGACGATTCCACTCAACCCATGATATCTATGGGTGCAAAAATCACAGATGAAATTTTGAATATATTAATTCCTGGATCCCCCTTGAAGGTGTTGTCACGATCTTTATGTATACTTGATATCCCTTTTGTCTTTTCTTTTCCAATTCAGGAAGTTGGGACATGTGGAGAGCCTACCAGGACATGAAAGAAGCAAATTTCATAGGTGCAGACAAATACTTCCATGCCCGAGGGAACTATGACGCTGCCCGAAGGGGACCTGGGGGTGCCTGGGCTGCTGAAGTGATCAGGTAAGGCAGGTTCCTGGGGATGCCAGGCCTGGGTGAGCAGAGCTTGACTGCCCTGGGGATCAGGAGGGAATGAGCCTGGCAGCAGTTTTCTGTGAGGCTTGAGTCTTCCTCCTGTCCTCTCTGCCTAGCCCTCCACCATGGTCAGTGCAGGGCCTGGGCCATTGACAGAGCCAGAGATGGCTGAGGATATGTGTGCCAACTCAGAACTAGAGAAAGGGAGGGCCACAGAGTGATCCCTAACCCTCCCTCCCTGGTGCTGTTCATCCAGGTTCAGGGTGAAGAGCCAGGTTGAGTAGGGCTGTGCCAGGCAAGGGTGGTATCTCAGCCCCTCTTCCTTGATCTTCCTGGGCTCCCCTCAGTGCCATCCCCTGGACAGCAGAGAATTGGGAGGGTAGTCTGGGGTTTATCAGCCTTCTGAGGAATCTCCTTGCTGTCTTGCTTGATTTCAGTGATGCCAGAGAGAACATTCAGGAATTTTTTGGCCGAGGACATGAGGACTCCCAGGCAGACCAGGAAGCCAACAGAGCGGGCAGGAGAGGAGAAGACCCTAATAAATACAGACCTAAAGGGCTGCCTGGTAAATACTGAGCTTCATCTTCATTTTGTCTCAGGAGACTGACTGTGAGCCACCAAAGATTGGGATATGAAATCACTGCATTCTGTGTCCACATAAATGTGTGGATGGCCCATAGTTGTTGTTCAATAAATACATAAGAGATGGAAACTCTAGCAAGTGGGTGTTATATTTTGCATTGAGGGTGGGAAGTTTGGTACAAAGTGGTATACAATAAACACCAAGAAGACCCAGCCTGGACCTCAGGGTGTAGGGGATGTGATTTCAGTGGTCACACAACACAGACAGATACTGGCACTGAGCCTTCTCAGAATCAGACTCTCTCACTTGTCCAGGCCCCCGTGGTTAGCTGTTGCTATTTCCAGGCCTTTCCATGTCCAGACCACCTACTCCTGACAACTGTGTCCTGTCACCTTCTCTGCCCCCAGGGCCTTAGTCCTCAGTTCGTCTGCCTTTGGAGACATGGGGCATGGCTATGGGAAGGCTGGCTCTGTTATCCTGCCCCAGATACCACCATCTTGGTTTTCTGCTTAGTTTTTAGCAACATCTGCAAAGCCAATTATTCACCAATTTCTGTTCATTCTATCCAAGAAATACCTTCAGAGCAGTGTCTCCCACTCTATTTTTATTGCCTTATTTCAAGCCTAAATAAAGATGTAAGTGAACACCATTTGTGGTGTTGTATTTGTGAAGAACAGTCATGGTGGAAAAGATCTCCTTATCAGTCAGGTCCTGTAGGAGACAAACCAGGCAGAGATTTGAAAAGGGAAATTTTAATACTAGGAATGCTTAATTATCAACAATAGTTACCACCATGGATAATAAATCAGGAGGGTATAAACTTTGTATGATCCTCCCTAGAGGTAGACATTTGGTTCTCCTAGGCAAATCTATAGCCCATTACATGGAGAGAATGTTTTGTTGGGTGCCATAGTCAAAGCTGAGAAACAGGAACTCTATAGAGATAGCAATGGAACTTGATAGCATGCTGTCCAGGAGCCACTGTGCTCACTGGGAATGTGGGGTGAGGGAGCTATAAACCTGCTCAGAAGCTGTTCTCATGGGAGTAGCAGAAAGCATGCTACTGATCTCTCTGGAAAGCCAGCTGTGGAAGGGATGGATTTCTGAGTGAGTTGTATGCTCTCCACTTCATGTGCTGAAGCCTTTTTCCCAGAGTGGCTTTATTTGGATTTGAACCGATAGTCCTTATGAGTGAAGACAACAAAGAGCCTCTCTCTCTCTGAAACCCACAAGGTCACAGTAAGGAGGTACATGTTTGTAAGCCAGGAAGCGCACAGTCACCAGGTGCTCAATTAGCGTGTACCTTCATCTAGAACATCCTGGTGTTCAGAATTTTGAAAAATAAATATCTGTGTGGAAGCCACCTGTGGTACCTTGTTATGGCAGCTCAGGCTAACAGAAGTGGAGTGCTGTTGAACACACTGAAAATCTAATTGAGGTGCCACAGAAATTGTTGAAACAACCACGTCCTTCAGGTTTCACTAAAACTCCCTGGGCTGAGTGTCACTGGGTGTGGCAGGGGAGGATCCTCACAGGAGCCTGGGAAGCCAAAGCAGGGTACCAGGAAGATCTTCATTTCCCCCTATTTCTCCATTGCCCTCTACTGACAGAGATTAGCATCCTGCACAGCTGGCCAGAGTGAGGTGTTTAAGGGTCCAGCTCCAGGACCACAGACAGTCAAGGAAATGTGGATATGGGGCTCAAAGTAAACAAATTGATTACAGGTCTCCATTTTTGCTTTGAAAGTGGAATGAAGGAGGACTCTTAAGGGTAGGAGATTGATGAGAAAGTGAGATTTATAAGCTAAAGTCATTAAATTAGTTGTCAATTTGATTAGTAGGGAAGCTGTTGCTATAGTAAATCCCAAGAGAACTTTCTCATATAGTTCTTATCTGAAAGCACTAGTAGACATGGAGGTAAAGGAGATTTGGGATATTTGAGGGTGAGTTTATTTCACAATAAGACATGGGCAAGATCAACATGACAGTATGGATATTGACATCAGACTGGCTGGTGAGAGCAGTCTCAAGGCATTTTATCTTAGGGTTCCGGGAGGGTCAAGTTTGAAGGTGTTAAAAATTGTCAAAAGTATGGGGTGAAGGTGGGAGTTCATAACCCACTTGAATCAAAGTGTGGAATATGATATGTCAAGAAATTTGTAATGTTTTGAACAACCCACAATAAAAATTAAAAAAAAAAAAAAATTGTCAAAAGACAGTAATGCTCAGGACAGCACTGTAGATCCGTTGTAGAGCGATTGCCGAGCACATGTAAGGCACTGATTTTGATCCGCAGCACTACATAAAGAAAATAAAATAAAAGTATTATGTCCACGTACAACTAAAAAGTTTTTTTTAAAGGAGTATAATGCTGATATGTGGATGTGCATAAGTCGATTATTTGTTGCAGTATTTAAATAGATTTGGAAGCAGTAGGGCAGCAGCAAAAGAAGAATAAGAGAAAGAATGACTTTTGTATCCAAGTAAGGTAAACTATTCAATCTTCTGTAGGTATGTAAAACTTCCTAATTAGTATATTATTACTAAAAATAATACACGGGAATGAAACTTGGGTACAGAAATTCATTCACCAATTTGTAATGGATCACCTTGTCATGGGAGAAGAGGTGACTCCTGAGTAGGGTCTGAGAAGCTCCCAGAGGGAAAGGGAAATTCAACTCAGGACCAGTGGGGATCTTGGCATGCATAAGGGAATAGCATTTCAGACTGAGCCACAGACAAAGGCATAGACAGGTTTATTTAGGAAGTAGGTGCACACTCAAGGGAAAATGTGGGCTATCTCAGGAGGGCGAAGTCCCTCCTTGGGTTGGGAAGATCCGACATTTATAGAGGAGCTGTAGTTTGGGACCAGTCTGGAGATAGAGCCAGTGTAGTACTGAGCCATGTACAGGAAAAAGTAGTCAACGGAACAAAAATCTCCAAGTAAGTCCTGAGTGCGTATGATAATTTAGTACATAATAAAGACTGTATATCAAAGTAGTAATAAGGGAGGGGTTATTCAATGAATGGGATTGGGATAATCAGGTGATCATCTTAATGATGTAAAGTTGAAAACATATTTTGTTATGTTAAGACAGGTTCTAAATGTACTTCATATTTACAAAATAATGCAAATGTTATCAATTTTTTAAAATTTAAAAGTAATGAATACAAGAGGTAGTGAGGGGAAAGGGAAAAATAATACAAGTGGGACAAATGAATGACACTAGAGGGGGTAGAGAGAGAAGAGGGGAGGGGAGGGGAGGGGAGGGGGGATAGTAGAGGATAGGAAAGGCAGCAGAACACAACAGACACTAGTATGGCAATATGTAAATCAATGGATGTGTAACTGATGTGATTCTGCAATCTGTGTATGGGGTAAAAATGGGAGTTCATAACCCACTTGAATCAAAGTGTGAAATATGATATATCAAGAACTATGTAATGTTTTGAACAACCAACAATAAAAAAAATAAAAATAAAAGTAATGAATAGTTACAAAATAATGAAAATATTGTAGCAACAATAAAATCTGCAGCACCCATGGAACATGAAGTGGGGAAAGTCAAACTATACCACAAAATTTAGAGGGCACTAACGAAAATATCAATAAAGAATATATAGAATTACTTTGCATACTGAATCACCACATGAAAATATAAATGGAAGCTGGAAAAAATAATTGTAACTCATATCAAAGAAAAAGGGCTAATTTTTCCTTGTATAAAAAATTCTTGGTGTCTGGGGTGTGGCTCAGCAGTAAAGTGCTTGCCTCCACGTGTGAGGCACTTGGTTCAATCCTCAGCACCACATAAAAGTAAATAAAATAAAAATACTGCATTCATGTACAACTAAAAAATATTTTTTAAAAAATTCTTGCAAAATAATAAATAAACACACCAAGCACCAATATGAAAAATACCATTTTGAAAAGAAGATATCATTGTATAATTCCTAAAAAATACAAATGGCTCTTTTTAAAATTTTTTAAATATTTCTTTTTTATTTGTTCTAAGTAGTTATACCTGACAGTAGAAGCAAATGTCTCTTAAACACAGGGGAGGATGTGAAATCAAGCTCATAATAAGAGAAATAAAAAACTAAAATTACACTGAGCTATATTTTATCTACCAAAATTTCAAACATCAAAAGGTTTGATAGTATACTATGTAAGAGAAAGTGTGGAACTAGGCATTCTCACGCATTTTGGTGAGAGTGCAGATTTATAGAGACCTCATGGAAGGTAATTTGTGACCTACATAAAAGTTTTTAAAGTCTCCTATCTTTTCACCAGGTCACTTACTTAAAAATTTATTCTAGAGAATATTTGTACATGTTCCAGAGATGTATAAACAATAAATGAAGTATAAGCCTGTTTTGTTTACAATAGCAATATATGAGTAACACTCACAGCGGCCATCAATATTGTATTGTGTAATAATGGTCTATTCAAACAGCGTAATCATGTGCTGCTGTTAAAAACAAACAAATAAATAACACAAAACTGATATGGAAGGATTTCCAAGATATATTAAATTTTTAAAATATAAGTAATATATGTTGGTATGAAAACGAAGTATCTATCTATCATCTATCTTGAATCAACTACCTAGAAGACCCTTACCCTTGATCTTCCTGCTGTATGCCCTTTCTTCCTCTGTTTTGCCAGATCATTACTTCATCTCTTGGCTGGTAGAGTAGCTGGAGACTGTTGTTCTTTAGGGAGAATACAATCATAGGATCCTTGGTGAAACCTTACTTTTTCTTTAATCAAATTTTTGTACACATAATCTTTCTTGTTTATTGATCGGAATCTTACAGGTTTTATCATCAAATAAGTGTGAGATTTCTCTTATATATTTATAATCATTATCCCCCAATTATAAGACTCATTTTTATGAAGACACAGCCTGGATTTGATGCCCATTTTCTGCCCAACATGTCATGGAGTGGCTGTCCCATAGAAGGCACTCACTAACTGGTGCATGAATAGACAAAGTCATGCTCATAGAATAATAGAAGTGAAAAACTCTTACCACCTAGCAATGTGATAACCACAATAACACTGTACTCCAGGTTATTAGTCACATGTTTGTGTAATGCTGTTGTAAACAAACCTACAACACTGCCAGTTACATAAAAGTATTACACCAAAAGTTCTGTATGCATATAATAGTAGATGATGATAATAAATGACTATGTTACTGTTTATGTATTTACTATGTCACACTATTATGGGGGGGGTACTGAGGATGAAATTAGAACCCAAGGGCAATTAACCACAGAGCTACGAACCAGACGTTTTTTTTTTTTTTTTCTTTTAATTTTGAGACAGAGTCTCTCTAAGTTTCTTAAGACTTCTCACTAAGTTGCTGACCTTGGCCTTGAACTTGTGATCCTGCTGCCTCGGCCTCCTAAGTCACTGGGATGACAGGCATGAGCCACCAAGCCTGACTCTACCCCACATTTTATTGGTATTTCCTAGTCTACACTATGACTTCTTCTTAGTAAAAGAAAGCCTTGCTGTAGAACACTATGCCCTGTGCTGCCAGCAGCAGTCTCATACATTTGTATCCACTGTGTGTCCTGATGGAGTCAAGAGGCCACATGGACTGACTGACCTTCACTCGAAGATGTCCACTCAACAGCATGATAGCCTCATGCATCAGTCAGAACACATCCCTGCCTTTAAGTGATGCATGATTGAACTTGTGAAATTCTGAAGACCCAGAGTAACATGAGCTTCCCACTACCTAGAAACATAGACACCATTTGATGTCCAACTTCCTAGGTGGCCTTTCACTAAAGAATCATTTCTTTGACCAAATGTCATCTGCACTTCTCGAGTATGTGGAAACCCCCGCCCCCACGTCAGTATGGCAGAGCAGAAGTCACACCAGTTCTGTCTGAGCCCAAGACATGGCTCTTTACTTCAATGCCAAGCTGCTTCCAAGTCCAGGTGGCCAGATTTGAGGATCTTTGCTAGGAGGGAACCCAATGGCACAGCCTCTACTGGATAGGTATTGGGGTGTTTAGTAATGGAACTTTGTGGTAGAAGCATGGCAAGACAGCAAGGGGACAATGTTCAGGTGTTGGCTGCCAGAGCTGATATTGCTGTGCCCTATGGCATTCTTCCAATCCAAACCACTCAACCTGTGATTTACCATAATCCACCCCTCCTCTTGTCAAGGGGTTTACAAATTCCAAGAAAGGAACATTTGGGATGTTCTGGAGGCAAAGAACTAGAGTAGGAAGAGCATAAGCCACAGGGCGGAATGTGTCCTGGGTGCCGGTCCTTGAAAGGTTCCCTTAGATGCTCTAAAGCTTCCCTTCAGAAAGGGTTTACAGGCAGATTCATCTTTAGTTGTAATTTTTGATTTTGTTAGAAGGGATTGAACCCAAGGGCATTGTGCCTCTGAGGTATACCCCCAGACCTTTTTATTTACAGAGAGGTTCTCAATGAGTTGCCTATGTTGACCGCTTATTTGTGATGCTCCTGCTTCAGCCTCCTGAGGCTCTGTGATTTCAGGCATATGCCCCAGAGCTCAGCTCATTCATCTTTATGAGTAACAGAAAGTCATTCCTAGGACATGTGCCTATATGACAGAGGAACAAAGTGTTTGTGACTCCATGAGTTCACAGAAAAACGGAGCACCCTTCCTCGGGGGAGACTCCTCTGTCTAGGTCTCAAAAAGCAGACCTGGCCTAGGAGACCTATTGCATCCACATTTATAGGCTGTGCTCAGCTCTAAGAGCAAACTTCCTACTCATAGATGCTTCCTGTTGCACACATGTTGGAACCTTAGCTCTTATCTACCTTTCACTCACCATGATTTATCTACCCTCCTCCCAGTGCCCTCCATCTGTCCAGAACTTCTGTGAATAGTAGTATTAGCCCCTGTGGGAGGAGATTTGGAGGGCATCCCCAGGGCTTCATTGTGCAGTCCATGTGGGCCTCTGGGGAGGTCCTTCTGCTGGCTCCTAAGAATCTGCCCTCCTTTGCACAACACCCCACACTCAGCACCAGAGCAAGAAAGAACCCCATCTTCTGTTGCTGGCCCATGTGCTAAGCCACTGTTGCCTTTATCTCTCCCAGCCTGACCTGCTTTCCCTGCACAAAAATAGTTTCTCTCTGGGTCAATCTCCATCCTTCTCTTCCCCTTTTGCCTTCTGGTGAGCTGTAGCCAGAAATCTGTTCTGCCTACTTCATTCACCATTGCAACAACCTAAAACCACCCTATCTCTGTGGATCACACTTTATGTTCATCCTCACCCATGGGGTGCTCCTCTTGCAGTTCCTTTTAAAGTGGAACAGTAGGATCTATGTCCTTTTGGTCCCACTGCTATTTCTCCTTTCTTTACCTCCCCATCTCCCACAGATCCTCTTTGGCCTGTGCTATTTTGAGTCTGTGCCACATTATTTATCACTCTCTTTCCCAACAAAGCAATGTTCTCTGTACAAGTTACCTATAAAACAGGGAAAATTTCAAACACAGATACTATTGAAGACCACTCAAAGTTGCTGACCAGCACCTCCAACATTCTGGCCCAGGAATTTGTTTTCTTAAAACACCCACCAGGGCTGGGGATATGGCTTAGTGGTAGATTTCTTACCTAACATGTATGAGGCCCTGGGTTCAATCCCTAGCATCACAAGAAACAGCAACAAAACTCCCTAGCCGATCCTTCTGGTGTAATTAATACATAAATATTGTAATCCATTCAACTATGTAATCACAAACACAATCTTACATTGTCAGAACCTGGGTAATTGAAAGTAAGTGCATTAGAAACAGATGTTCATTTTACAAGAGTGTGTTCCAAAGTGTGTTCCAAAAAGCATCATCTAGCTCTGAGACAGGATCTTGCTAAGTTGCTTAGGCCCTCATTGGTTGCTAAGGCTGGCTTTGAACTTCCAATTTCTCCTGGGATTATAGGCATGCATCACCACACTGGCCTATGGACAGACTTTCCAGGGTCAAATAGGGATGGCTATCACTCAGGTCTTTGAATCTGAAACATATATGATGTAAAGCAAAAAGAAAATCTTGACATGTCTCTCTCTTTTTTTTAAATTTTTTATTGTTGGCTGTTCAAAACATTACATAGTTCTTGATATATCATATTTCACACTTTGATTCAAGTGAGTTATGAGCTCCCATTTTTACCCCATATACAGATTGCAGAATCACATCAGTTACACATCCATTGATTTACATATTGCCATACTAGTGTCTGTTGTGTTTTGCTGCCTTTCCTATCCTCTACTATCCCCCCTCCCCTCCCCTCCCCTCCCCTCCCCTCTTCTCTTCTCTCTCTGCCCCCTCTACTGACATTCATTTGTCCCCCTTGTATTATTTTTCCCTTTCCCCTCACTTCCTCTTGTATGTACTTTTGTATAACTCTGAGGGTCTCCTTCCATTTCCATGCAATTTCCCTTCTCTCTCCCTTTCCCTCCCACCTCTCATCCCTGTTTAATGTTAATCTTCTTCTCATGCTCTTCGACCCTACTCTGTTCTTAGTTACTCTCCTTATATCAAAGAAGACATTTGGCATTTGTTTTTTAGGGATTGGCTAGCTTCACTTAGCATAATCTGCTCTAATGCCATCCATTTCCCTGTAAATTCTATGATTTTGTCATTTTTTAATGCAGAGTAATACTCCATTGTGTATAAATGCCACATTTTTTTTATCCATTCATCTATTGAAGGGCATCTAGGTTGGTTCCACAGTGTTGCTATTGTGAATTGTGCTGCTATGAACATGGATGTAGCAGTGTCCCTGTAGCATGCTCTTTTTAGGTCTTTAGGGAATAGACCGAGAAGGGGAATAGCTGGGTCAAATGGTGGCTCCATTCCCAGCTTTCCAAGAAATCTCCATACTGCTTTCCAAATTGTCTGCACCAATTTGCAGTCCCACCAGCAATGTACAAGTGTACCCTTTTCCCCACATCCTCGCCAGCACTTGTTGTTGTTTGACTTCATAATGGCTGCCAATCTAACTGGAGTGAGATGGTATCTTAGGGTGGTTTTGATTCGCATTTCTCTGACAGCTAGAGATGGTGAGCATTTTTTCATGTACTTGTTGATTGATTGTATGTCCCCCTCTGAGAAGTGTCTGTTCAGGTCCTTGGCCCATTTGTTGATTGGGTTGTTTGTTCTCTTATTGTCTAATTTTTTGAGTTCTTTGTATACTCTGGATATTAGGGCTCTATCTGAAGTGTGAGGAGTAAAGATTTGTTCCCAGGATGTAGGCTCTCTATTTACCTCTCTTATTGTTTCTTTTGCTGAGAAAAAACTTTTTAGTTTGAGTAAGTCCCATTTGTTGATTCTAGTTATTAACTTTTGTGCTATGGGTGTCCTATTGAGGAATTTGGAGCCCGACCCCACAGTATGTAGATCGTAGCCAACGTTTTCTTCTATGAGACGGCGTGTCTCTGATTTGATATCAAGCTCCTTGATCCATTTTGAATTAACTTTTGTGCATGGCGAGAGAAAGGGATTCAGTTTCATTTTGTTGCATATGGATTTCCAGTTTTCCCAGCACCATTTGTTGAAGATTCTACCCTTCCTCCATTACATATCTCTCTTCTCCCATATGCTAGATATATTATTCAATTAAGAATGTGTCTAGAAGGGATTAAGCAGAGTTTTACTCAACAATAAAAAAGAATGAACATATGACATTTTCCACTAAATGGGTGAATGGACTTAGAGATCATTGTGCAAAGTGAAATAAGACAGACTCAGAAAATCTAAAGTCTAATGTTTTCTCTCATATGGAGATGCTAGAGGAAAGTAAGGGAACAAAGGAGGGAGATCAGATCTCAGGAGGATAGAGGGAATATCATTGGAGTACAGGAAGGAGATTGAGGGGGGAGGGAAGATGAATGGAAAAGGAAGGAAATGCAGAATTTTGAGGGCCACAGCCGAGTCGGGATGACGCATGGCATTTTTGCCAGAAGTAGTGGTTGAGAGGCGATGCCAGCAAGCCATTAAGATGATGACTTTTGAGTTCTCTAGGAGTTCCCCTTGAGTTCAGGTTGAGCTCTCCCGGGGATTCCTGAAGAGTTCTCATTGGTTGGGGAAGTGTCGGAGGAGGGATTTCTGGTTGGTGGTTGCTGGAGGAGCCTGGTAGGTGGCATTCGGGAGAGTTCCCGGGAGCATGTGTAGAGTGTGCTGCTGGAGTTCAAAAATAAAGTTTGTTCCTCTTGAGTGGCTCCTGATTTGTGCCCAGCCAGACTGCGGCAAGAATTAATTTGACAGAATTATTCACAGAGAGCGGCTGGGGTTTAGCTCAGTGGTAGAGCACTTGCCTAGCAGGTGTGGGGCCCTGGGTTCTATTCCCAGCACCACATAAAACTACGTAAACAAAATAAAGGTATTGTGTCCATGAACAACTAAAAATATTTTTTAAAAAATTTACAGAAAATTCCACCTCATGGGTATCTATAAAGCACCAATTAAAAAAATAAATAGAAGAAACACCAATGGAGTAGAGGAAGGGGAAGAACCAGGAGGCACTGGGGACTGAAATGGAGTAAATTCAATTCAATTCATGTATTATTATGTCAAAATGAATCCAACTATTATGTGTAACTATAACACACAAAAAACATTTTTAAAAAGAGTGTAAGAGTCTGTAATCCTTTTTATGAGTAAAAAATGAGAATATAACTGTTGACTAAAAAAGCAAGAGGTTTGAGTGACGAGTAGCCCTTGCTGCTCCAAGTAGCATCCAGCAAAAGGAAGGGGTAACAATCAATTTCATTTGGTTTCAGGCACAGAATCAGACTTTCTCTTTAACTCAATTTAGAGAGTTTTGTAAATGATATTCCTTTCTTTAGGCTGAACTATGGTGCCCAGAATTCTCTTTCTAGAATGTTTCGGTTAAGGTAAGTAATGAGAGGTTTTCTCTTGAGAGCTGGTGACTGTTCACATACATACAAGCCTTAGCCTTGCTGAGCTCTTGTGGGAGCCTTGGAACTCATTTCCAGCACCAGCTCCTGCAGAGCAGGGCTTACTTGGCTGAGATTCACAGTGAAAGAGGCCAGATAGTGACACTCTCACCCTGCAAAACCCACAGGGTAATATAGCTCAAAGTGCTCTCCCCAACTTTCACCTGCCTGGATGCTTAACCCTTCCCAGTTGGGCTCCCATTTTCCCACTGCAGATTTTACCTTCATAATGCTTTATTATAAGCTTCATAAATTACACTTTAGCTCCTTACACCCAGAAGCTTTCCTCCCACTATGTGGGTCTCTAGGATTTACATTTTCTAATTCGCTAAATCAGCTGAGCAGGCATTTTCTATGCCTTTGAGAGCTTAGATACACCTGAGGTGTGTGGGGCTAGCCTGCCAGTTTTGTAGCTCAAAGACTTTAAATAGAAACCCAGCAGGACTTAACTGTTGAAGCATCTGCCCTCTGGCCCAGCAGGCCCCTTCCTGAGTCAGTGACTTGGAAAGCAAGATCCTGGCTGCAGGAGCCCCTCTTGCTCCTCACCTCACAGCACACTGGGGCACCATCTTAGTGCTCTTTCCCTGCCCCTCCATCGCCTCATCTCCATTACCTCTTCTCCCTCAGAGCTAAGCAGCAGAGCTGCTCACCTGACTCATGGAGCTGCCAAATGCAGAGCAAAGCTCTGTTGTGTCTTCAAATTGCACAACTGAGGAAAATGACCCATGGATGAAGAACACCTAGAGTCCAGTAAGATTTCTATTGCAGATTTTTACAGGAAATGACCTGCAGAGACTTTCCAGGAATGCAGGTTGGCTCTCCCTCCCTGCCCATGACCTCAGAGGGGAATGCTCAGGATAAATAGCAGCCTTCTCTCCCTGTCCTTCCGCGACCAGCAGATCCACCCAACAAGACGTCAGGTGATTGTCAAGTGCAAGGAGTGAGTTTTTAAACCTTTACTCTATTTTCTCTTTCCTATCAAGATGTGATTTTCTTTGAACGGAATGATCCCTTACATTTTTATTTATTTATTTATCTCATGTGTGGTGTGGATTGGGTTTAGGGGACCCATGGAGAATGCATTATAGCCTCCTCTAGAGTGGCAATCTGGTCCCAACTCCCCTATCCTCTGTTGGAGCCACCATGCTATTCTCTCAGACAGACTTGGATTCAGGGCTGATGGGGTCAGAGTGAAGGCTTTTGGTACCAAGTGAGTTCCTATTGCCAGATTTCCTAGAGGAACTACTAGCACTATAACGAGAACCAGTAGAAATGAAGAACTAGGCTCTCTTAGGATATAAATGTCAAAGGGAAAGGTGCCAGTCTCATCGGTGGCTGATTATGCCTCTCTTTCATTTCAGCACCATGAAGCTTCTCACAGGCCTGGTGTTTTGCTCTTTGGTCCTGGCAGTCAGTGGTGGGGTGTTTTCATTCGTGAGGGAAGCTGCTCAAGGTAAGGGTGGTGGAGAGATGGCTCTAGGGTTTACTTGGAGCACTCTGAAGGCCTGGAGCCAGTCTTATGTTGTGCTATCTTGTGTGGCAGGATGCCCCAGGTACACTGAGGAGCATTTCTTTAAAGGGACTGAAAAAAGCAGGTGGCAGAGTAGAGGTTTCCAATGAGCTATATATGAAGCCAATTTAGCCCAGTTGATGTGTCTGCTCACCACTTCCTAAAATTCCATTGTCAACAATGTCAGGCACACGTGAAATCACCTGGAGTTTAAACCCTGTGGATGCTTGGATTTTCTTCCTCCTCATATAGTCTGAGGAATTGGGCAGGGTTGTGTTCTGGGTGTCAGGACTTTCAGTATCTCCCCAGGTGATCAAAACAGGCCAACCCAGGTGAGAACCATTACACTAGGGTTTCCTCAAGCAACCACAGCATCAGTGCACTTCACTGAGCTTGCCAGAGGCACTCATGTCACAGTGATGTGCATTTAGGGTACAGAAACACATTTTCCTTGGGAGTCAGGGCAGAAGTGCCTCATGTCTGCAGCCCACTCAGGCTTTCCCCTCCTGGATGCCCCCTCCCTCACTGCAATTTCTAATCACATGGAACTTCATTCTGGAACAGTGGTTCTGGACCCGGTGTAATGTGCTGGCCCAGGGGACATTTTCAATGTGTGGCAATGTCTTTGGTTGTCCCACTGGGCGAATTTGCTGCCAACATCTAGTGGCAGACCAGAGAGCTGGTGAATATCCTACAGGACTCAGGGCAGCCCTGAACAACAGAGAACCACGTGACCCAATTTTTTCAACAGTGCTGAAGGTGAGGAATCCTGTTTGACAATGACACCTCCCTTCTGTCCTTAAACATAGCACATCTAAGTATGGTGAAGCTCACCCCAGCACAGTGGACCACCAAAGACAAACAGGTGTGGCCCCTAACAACTCTCACTAGAGTGACTTGCAGAAGCCAGCTAGGAATAGAGACGATTCCACTCAACCCATGATATCTATGGGTGCAAAAATCACAGATGAAATTTTGAATATATTAATTCCTGGATCCCCCTTGAAGGTGTTGTCACGATCTTTATGTATACTTGATATCCCTTTTGTCTTTTCTTTTCCAATTCAGGAAGTTGGGACATGTGGAGAGCCTACCAGGACATGAAAGAAGCAAATTTCATAGGTGCAGACAAATACTTCCATGCCCGAGGGAACTATGACGCTGCCCGAAGGGGACCTGGGGGTGCCTGGGCTGCTGAAGTGATCAGGTAAGGCAGGTTCCTGGGGATGCCAGGCCTGGGTGAGCAGAGCTTGACTGCCCTGGGGATCAGGAGGGAATGAGCCTGGCAGCAGTTTTCTGTGAGGCTTGAGTCTTCCTCCTGTCCTCTCTGCCTAGCCCTCCACCATGGTCAGTGCAGGGCCTGGGCCATTGACAGAGCCAGAGATGGCTGAGGATATGTGTGCCAACTCAGAACTAGAGAAAGGGAGGGCCACAGAGTGATCCCTAACCCTCCCTCCCTGGTGCTGTTCATCCAGGTTCAGGGTGAAGAGCCAGGTTGAGTAGGGCTGTGCCAGGCAAGGGTGGTATCTCAGCCCCTCTTCCTTGATCTTCCTGGGCTCCCCTCAGTGCCATCCCCTGGACAGCAGAGAATTGGGAGGGTAGTCTGGGGTTTATCAGCCTTCTGAGGAATCTCCTTGCTGTCTTGCTTGATTTCAGTGATGCCAGAGAGAACATTCAGGAATTTTTTGGCCGAGGACATGAGGACTCCCAGGCAGACCAGGAAGCCAACAGAGCGGGCAGGAGAGGAGAAGACCCTAATAAATACAGACCTAAAGGGCTGCCTGGTAAATACTGAGCTTCATCTTCATTTTGTCTCAGGAGACTGACTGTGAGCCCCCAAAGATTGGGATATGAAATCACTGCATCCTCTGTCCACATAAATGGATAGATGGCCCACAGTTGTTGTTCAATAAATGCATAAGAGATGGAAATTCTAGCATGTGGGTGTTATATTTCACATTGAGGGTGGGATGTTTGGTACAAAGTGGTGAACAATAAACACCAGGATGATCCAGCCTGGACCTCAGTGTGTAGGGGATGTGATTTCAGTGGTCACACAACACAGACAGATACTGGCACTGAGCCTTCTCAGAATCAGACTCTCTCACTTGTCCAGGCCCCCGTGGTTAGCTGTTGCTATTTCCAGGCCTTTCCATGTCCAAACCACCTACTCCTGACAACTGTGTCCTATCACCTTCTCTGCCCCCAGGGCCTTAGTCCTCAGTTCGTCTGCCTTTGGAGACATGGGGCATGGCTATGGGAAGGCTGGCTCTGTTATCCTGCCCCAGATACCACCATCTTGGTTTTCTGCTTAATTTTTAGCAACATCTGCAAAGCCAATTATTCACCAATTTCTGTTCATTCTATCCAAGAAATACCTTCAGAGCAGTGTCTCCCACTCTATTTTTATTGCCTTATTTCAAGCCTAAATAAAGATGTAAGTGAACACCATTTGTGGTGTTGTATTTGTGAAGAACAGTCATGGTGGAAAAGATCTCCTTATCAGTCAGGTCCTGTAGGAGACAAACCAGGCAGAGATTTGAAAAGGGAAATTTTAATACTAGGAATGCTTAATTATCAACAATAGTTACCACCATGGATAATAAATCAGGAGGGTATAAACTTTGTATGATCCTCCCTAGAGGTAGACATTTGGTTCTCCTAGGCAAATCTATAGCCCATTACATGGAGAGAATGTTTTGTTGGGTGCCATAGTCAAAGCTGAGAAACAGGAACTCTATAGAGATAGCAATGGAACTTGATAGCATGCTGTCCAGGAGCCACTGTGCTCACTGGGAATGTGGGGTGAGGGAGCTATAAACATGCTCAGAAGCTGTTCTCATGGGAGTAGCAGAAAGCATGCTACTGATCTCTCTGGAAAGCCAGCTGTGGAAGGGATGGATTTCTGAGTGAGTTGTATGCTCTCCACTTCATGTGCTGAAGCCTTTTTCCCAGAGTGGCTTTATTTGGACCTGAACCGATAGTCCTTATGAGTGAAGACAACAAAGAGCCTCTCTCTCTCTGAAACCCACAAGGTCACAGTAAGGAGGTACATGTTTGTAAGCCAGGAAGAGCACAGTCACCAGGTGCTCAATTAGCGTGTACCTTCATCTAGAACATCCTGGTGTTCAGAATTTTGAAAAATAAATATCTGTGTGGAAGCCACCTGTGGTACCTTGTTATGGCAGCTCAGGCTAACAGAAGTGGAGTGCTGTTGAACACACTGAAAATCTAATTGAGGTGCCACAGAAATTGTTGAAACAACCACGTCCTTCAGGTTTCACTAAAACTCCCTGGGCTGAGTGTCACTGGGTGTGGCAGGGGAGGATCCTCACAGGAGCCTGGGAAGCCAAAGCAGGGTACCAGGAAGATCTTCATTTCCCCCTATTTCTCCATTGCCCTCTACTGACAGAGATTAGCATCCTGCACAGCTGGCCAGAGTGAGGTGTTTAAGGGTCCAGCTCCAGGACCACAGACAGTCAAGGAAATGTGGATATGGGGCTCAAAGTAAACAAATTGATTACAGGTCTCCATTTTTGCTTTGAAAGTGGAATGAAGGAGGACTCTTAAGGGTAGGAGATTGATGAGAAAGTGAGATTTATAAGCTAAAGTCATTAAATTAGTTGTCAATTTGATTAGTAGGGAAGCTGTTGCTATAGTAAATCCCAAGAGAACTTTCTCATATAGTTCTAATCTGAAAGCACTAGTAGACATGGAGGTAAAGGAGATTTGGGATATTTGAGGGTGAGTTTATTTCACAATAAGACATGGGCAAGATCAACATGACAGTATGGATATTGACATCAGACTGGCTGGTGAGAGCAGTCTCAAGGCATTTTAACTTAGGGTTCCGGGAGGGTCAAGTTTGAAGGTGTTAAAAATTGTCAAATGACAGTAATGCTCAGGACAGCACTGTAGATCAGTTGTAGAGCGATTGCCTAGCACATGTGAGGCACTGATTTTGATCCTCAGCACTACATAAAGAAAATAAAATAAAAGTATTATGTCCACGTACAACTAAAAAACTACTAAAATGGGTACAGAAATTCATTGACCAATTTGTAATGGATCACATTGTCATGGGAGAAGAGGTGACTCCTGAGTAGGGTCTGAGAAGCTCCCAGAGGGAAAGGGAAATTCAACTCAGGACCAGTGGGGATCTTGGCATGCATAAGGGAATAGCATTTCAGACTGAGCCACAGACAAAGGCATAGACAGGTTTATTTAGGAAGTAGGTGCACACTCAAGGGAAAATGTGGGCTATCTCAGGAGGGCGAAGTCCCTCCTTGGGTTGGGAAGGTCCGACATTTATAGAGGAGCTGTAGTTTGGGACCAGTCTGGAGATAGAGCCAGGGTGGAACTGCATAATTTTGCACCACTTTTTCCTGAACTTGTGTATTTCCTTCATTTTACAAGGGAGCAGGTCAAGGGCAAGTTGCTCAAGGTGTACAACTCTCCTTCTGCATCTCAATGGCTCATGGGCATTTCCTTTCAGATTTGGTATATCCCTATATCCTAAATTCCTAAGTCAACATCATTTGACTTCTTAGAATTTGTAACCTAAAAATATATCAGAGTTTAATCCAAAGAAGAAAGTACTTGTTTACTCAAGCATTTATGATTTATATTGTCACCCTTTATCCTTACGCTTGAATATACTGAAACACTTTTTTTTTGTTTTCACATATTTTTAAGAGCTATCATGTGGAAAATGCCAAGTTGATCATATTTTATTATATACTAATTAATTTTCTTGCTCCCAAAACACTTTTTATTAGTGACCTTGTTTGTTTGCTTGTTTCCTATTTTGTGTTGGTGGGGATCCAACTCAGGGCTTCATGCGTGCTAGGCAAGCACTCTATCACTGAACCACATCTCCAGCCCCTGTTAATGACTTTATTTTGCTCAAGGAGTACTAAGTTTTTCATTAGTATGTGGTTGCAAAGCCTGTAATCCCAGCGGGTCAGGAGGCTGAGACAGGAAGATCGCACCTTCAAAGCCAGCCTCAGCAAAAGTGAGATGCTAAGCAACTCAGTGAGAACCAGTCTCTAAATAAAATACAAAATAAGGCTGGGGATATGACTCAATGATTGAGTGCCCCTGAGTTCAATCCCCAGTTCCCCCCCCCCAGAACTACAAAAAGACTATGCATGGCCTTTGGAGCTTGTTCTCAGTATCTACCATTGGAGTCTCCATTTGTTAGAAGTCCTGAGAAATGTTGGATTCAGCAAAATAGACTGAAAAGGAACAGCTATTGGGGAAGGAGGACTGGAGAATGTGGAGTTCCAGAATCAATGTCAGTAGTATTTGAGAGGCTGTGAAGTTGACCCTTGCCTAAGCAATGTGGAGTGGTTGCTGATCTTGTTAATGTGGTTGCAGAGGAAGAGTGGCCTGAGGCCTAGTGAAACAGGTGTAGAGAGAATGGCAGGGGAGGACATGGGACTCCTGAACACCCCACACATCAACTGAAACACCCATACAGACAAGGAGACAGTTGAGACAGGTGGTGGGCAACACAATTTGTAAAAATCATCAACAGTGTTTTTGGAAGCAAAAACTAACAGGTAAAGGAAATAACAGAAAATGAACCTCAACTACTTCTAAAAAAGGAGAGCAACGAAGGCAATGACGACATTGAATAAAGTCTGAATAAGTACGACAGTGTAGTACTGAGCCATGTACAGGAAAAACTAGTCAATGGAACAAAAATCTCCATGAGTGCGTATGATAATTTAGTACATAATAAAGACTGTATGTCAAAGTAGTAATAAGGGAGGGGTTATTCAATGAATGGGATTGGGACAATCAGGTAATCATCTTAATGATGTAAAGTTGAAAACATATTTTGATATGTTAAGACAGGTTCTAAATGTACTACATATTTACATAATAATGCAAATATTATCAGCATTTTAAAATTTTAAAAGTAATGAATAGTTACAAAATAATGAAAATATTATAGCAACAATAAAATCTGCAGCACCCATGGAACATGAAGTAGGGAATGTCAAACTATACCACAAAATTTAGAGGGCACTAAAGAAAATATCAATAAAGAATATATAGAATTACTTTGCATACTGAGTCACCACAGGAAAATATAAATGGCAAGCTGGAAAAAATAATTGTAACTCATATGAAAGAAAAAGGGCTAATTTTTCCTTGTATAAAAAATTCTTGGTGTCTGGGGTTTGGCTCAGCATAAAGTGCTCGCCTTCATGTGTGAGGCACTTGGTTCAATCCTCAGCACCACATAAAAGTACATAAAGAAAATAAAGATACTGCATTCATGTACAATTAAAAAATATTTTTTTAAAAGATTATTTATTATTGCTGTATATATATATTTGACTGCATGACCAATGTGATTCTGCAACCTGTACACTCAGAAAAATGAAAAATTATACCCCATCTGATTCAAATGTATGATATGTCAAGATCATTGTACTGTCATGTGTAACTAAAACAAATAAAAAAGAAAAAAAAGAAAAAAATTTCTTGCAAAATAATAAATAAACACCCCACACACCAATAAGAAAAATACCATTTTGAACAGAAGATATCAATGTATAATCCCTAGAAAATACAAATGGCTCTTTTTAAAAATTTTTTAAATATTTCTTTTTTATTTGTTCTAATTAGTTATACATAGCAGTAGAAGCAAATGTCTCTTAAACATAGTGGAGGATGTGAAATAAAACTCATGATAAGAGAAATGCAAACTAAAATTTCACTGAGCTATATTTTATCTACCAAAATTTCCAACACCAAAAGGTTTGAGAGTATGAAACCAGGCATTCTCACTCATTTTGGTGAGAGTACAGATTGATAGAGACCTCATGGAAGGTAATTTGTGATTTACAAAAAATTTTTAAAGTCTCATATCTTTTCATCAGGTCATTTACTTAAAAATTAAAATATTTGTACATATGTCAGGGATGTATAAACAATAAATGAAACATAAGCCTGTTTTGTTTACAATATCAAAATATGAGTAACACTCACAGTGGCCATCAATATTGTGTGGTGTAATTATGGTCTATTCAAACAATGGAATCGTGCTGCTGTTAAAAACAAACAAACAAATAAATAAATAAATAAATAACACAAAACTGATATGGAAGGACTTCCAAGATATATTAATTTTTTAAAATATAAATAATATATGTTAGTATGAAAGCAAAGTATCTACCTTTCGTCTATCTTGAGTCTACTACCTAGAAGACCCTCACCCTTGATCTTCCTGCTGTATGCCCTTCCTTCCTCTGTTCTTCCAGAATCATTAGTTCGTCCCTTGGCTGGTAGATCCAAGTCTTACTTGTCCCTTGTCCTTAAATTCCTTAGGAAAAAAGGCACAAGAGATAAGCAAACATCTCTTTTGCAAATAGTTAGTATTGATGACTTCTTAGAGCATAATATCTATGTGCAACTTTGGCAGGTGAGAATGGAAAGCCACAGATGGGAAAAGTGGAGAGAGACCCTGGTTCTCCTACAATTTATTCTGCAAGTACAACTATTTTCTGTGATGATAGAAAACTATAAAAAGAGAGAGAAAAATGGCAATTAGGAAACATTTCCAGAAAACTAAAACCTTGGGTAACCCAATTTGGAAATCTACTGTGAATAAACAAATTCTGTTACCTAATATGCTGATCTTTTATTTACTGAGAAGGGTTGAGCAAGAGGGTTTTTGCCAAGGCAGGTTGTTGGAACCCCTCTTCCCATTAATACTGAAGTCAGGAGAGACACCAGGAGCTGCTTCATCGCAAGAAGGTCCTAGAAGCCCTGCTTCCCCTGGAATTTTAGCTGGAGAAAAGGCCACAGGTGACTCTGTCTTCCAGGGAGAAATATTGTCTTGTTTTATTTTTGAGATCCATTTCTCATACAGTTAGTACATTCTAATTGGGAAGAAATCGTGTGTTCTATTTCTTCATGGGGTCAGTGCTGAGCAGAGTAGGCACTCAAGAAACGCTTGTTGGGGCTTGGGGATGTGGCTCAAGTGGTAGCGCGCTCGCCTGGCATGCGTGTGGCCCGGGTTCGATCCTCAGCACCACATACAAAGATGTTGTGTCCGCCGATAATTAAAAGATAAATATTAAAAAATTAAAAAAAAAAAAAAAGAAACGCTTGTTGATTGATTTTAGCCTATTTTATTGGGTGCAAATGGGCCACAAACCAATAACACTTTGGATCGCTCTCTTTTCCCCCTAATGATCTGGCGGGTTTATGCTTCTTCCCCAACCTGTTTCAAAATTTTTTTAATATTTATTTTTTAATTGTAGTTGAACACAATACTATTTATTTATTTATTTATTTTTATGTGGTGCTAAGGATCCAACCCAGGGCCTCGCACTCGCTAGGTGAGCTCTGCTGCTGAGCCACAACCCCAGCCCCATTTTAATTTTTTTATACAGTAACAATTCTAAGATAAACAAATGGAAATGCAGAACTAGGCTATCTTTGAAATTCCAAACCTCAGAAACTAGATCTAATTCTGCTGCTCTTCCTTTCCTTTCAGCACAATGAAGCTGTGCACAGGAATTGTTTTCTGCTCCTTAGTCCTGGGAGTCAGCAGTGAAAGCTGGTATTCATTCTTCAAGGAGGCTATCCAAGGTAAAAACCTGGAGGATGGGGAGCACATCCAGTGGTCCCCAGGACTCATCTGAGCAGAGGCCACATAACTGCAAGATGTGGGTTCTCCTGAGAAGCCACAGATGGGGCAGAGCAGGAGTGTGGTTTTCTGTATCTGTTTCTGCTTCCTCATTTGGACCCAACCTGTGCTATTGGTGTTTTGTGCAGAGGGATCTGGAATTCCAGTGGGGAGCTCTCACTGTGGGAATTCACAGATGGAAAATTTCTTAGTCCTAGAGTGTGGTTGTGAATTCATATGCCCCTGGAGGCTAGAGGTGGCTGAGCTGAATAAATATTATGCTTTATCCCAGGGAGGGAGAGTGCCCGGGACAGAGGAGAACAGCAGCACTTGCACAGAGAAATCCCACCCTGTCCCAGACATATGGCCGATGACTGGGATGCAAAGCTCACGGAGATTAACTTCTAACTTATAGCTGTGTATTAAAAAGAGAAAGCTCTCACTGATTAGCCACTCTGAGCTGAGATAGGGTGAGGAAACTGACACCGGTCTTTCCTGATGGAAAAGAAGCTTGTCGGCCAATTGTTAAAATGAAAAAAATATGTTGTTAGATTTTGTAATACTTTGAACTTGAAGTGTGTTGTAATTAATTTTGCAACTGAATTTTTATAGATTCTTAAGTGAATGTGTATGAATTCCAATTTTTCTAAATTTTAAACTTCATGTGGTTTTGTTGTTGATTGTGGTGCTGCGGATGTAATCCAGGTCTCCAAGCACACTAGGCAAGTGCTCTATACTTGCTATCTCCCAAGCCCTCATGTGCTATTTTTAAAATGAAAAAAAGTCTCTGAATAACAGCTTTTAAAAAGAATTTTGTTGGTAATTGATAATTTTTTCTATGTATAATGAAGAATATCTTCTTCTTTAGGTCAATGTATTTCAGAATTTGTTGTGTGATCCTCCAGCATTTATATCTGCTAGGTGTGTTTGTTTTAAAAGTACATCTCTTGGGCTGAGGATGTGGCTCAAGTGGTAGCACGCCTGGCATGCGTGAGGCACTGGGTTCAATCCTCAACACCACATAAAAATAAAATAAAGATATTGTGTGCACCTAAAACTAAAAAATAAATATTAAAAAAAAGTACATCTCTCAGAGGGAGAGAGGAGGGAAGGGAAAGGGAAAATACGGGGGACTGAATTAGAACAACTTATACCAAGTTTTCATAATTATGTCAAAATGAATCCTAATGTTATATATAATTTTAAAAAAATCAATTAAAAAAAGAGAAGTGGGTAAACCAGGCTGATGAGTCAGACACAATGATATAAGCTTCCTTATATCATTAGGCCTAGTCATTTGAGATAATACATCTCAGGCACTTAGTAGAGCAGTGCTAAGTTGGTAAACACATATATACATGCAAACATATTTAAAAATTAAAAATGTTAGGCTAAAGTCTAGTAATTTGCATTAATATGGAAGTTACTGCTTCCCAGAAAATATATAATATGTAAATATATCATAGAAATATAATTGTAACCAGCAAAGTAACTGTTCAATGTATTTTGAATAAACAATGACAAATGAGTCTGGCATTGTCTTTACTGGTTTCAAATTATATTTCTATGTTATATTTATATATTATATATTTTCTGGGAATGAGAAGAGCAAGACAAACTATGGTTTTCCAAGTTTTTTTTTTCCCTCTCCCAACCTGCCTTTCCACCTGCCAACTTCCAACTTCCTTTTCAAGGTCTTTTTGTGTGTATGGTTCTGGGGATCAAATCCAGGGAATTGTACATGATAAGCAAGTCCCCTACAACTGGGCTACACCCTTAACGCTGTTATGATTTTTTTTTTTTCATCACAATTAGTTTTGCCTTTTCTGGAAATTCAAATAAATAGAATTATATAGTTAAAAGAAGTACATGTGCTAGTCAGAATCTTAGAAGTTAAATGGACTAGGGATCACATTTTAAACTATAAATTCCTCTGGTTAATACAAATGAGAAAGATGGTCTAAGGTTTTGCTATCACACCCAGTGACAGAATCTGTCAGATGCTTGAAGATGATGCTTGGTAAGCAATTTGAACAACATGAATGATTACTAAGTAGATATCTGAGAAAGAAGTCACTATACCATGTCAGAGATAAATTACTTGGCTGAATTATAGACACAAAGTAAGTAATACATGCAAATAGTGAGAAAGTACATAAAGAATAATTAAAACTATCCATCTCCACTTTTCTTTTGTCCAAGTGAGATGGTATAAATAAGCTGGCTTACTTTAGACCCAAGCCGTGGCAGGAATAAAAAACATTCATTGAGTGGACAACTCAGACACAAGTAAACGATTCCTGTGGTTCTTCTTCCCATAGACCTGTTCTGAGCAGCTGCTTTTCCCAGTATTCTTAAAAAAAAAAAAAAAAACACTTTAAAAATGAGATATAACTTACATAGAGTAAACTGTACAGTTTGACAAACTTTTACACATATAATAAACACCCATGTTTCTACCATTGGATCAAGAGGTGGAACATGCTAAGCACTCTATTAATTAAAGTTAATTAACTTTCCCAAGGGTAGCACCTATTCTTATTTCTATTATTAAAGATTAGTCTTGTCTGCTTCTGATCTTTGAATATAAGGAGCCTTGTAGAATGTATATTTTATGTCTTTCTTTCACTCAACATTCTGACCATAAAATTCATTCAAGTTGTCTTTTAATCCACCAGAAAGGTAAGTATGATTCTCCCAATTAAAAGGTGAGTTAAGGTGGAGTGTAGTTGGCAGAGCAGAGAGCTGAACATTTACATTTATGCTCTTCAGGTAAACCTCACTTCCCATGTCCTTTGGAGCTCTCCAAAGACAATTCTACCTCCTCACTTATTAAATGCCTATTTCAACAGCTTTTCTGTGCAATTTACACCCATATCAGCCAAATTTACTTAAATCAGAATTGCCTTCATACAACTTTTTTCTTCAGGCCATGATCGATGTGCAACACTCTTCTCGCTGCATCCCCCATGCAGTCCCTGGATCCTACAGATGTAGTGTCATTCTCCATTTTTTTTTTTCTCCCTTACATGACAGTCCCACCTCTTCTTTGTACACAGCATATGCAGAACCATATAAGACATAGCCTAGGGCAACAGAACTGCTAATCAATCCAATCCAATTTAATTCACTGAGAAGTAGCATTTCTAGTGTTGCATATCTTTGTCTCGATGTATAATTTCAAAGGATTACTTTGTCAAGAGCAAAAATTTGGAAATCAGTAGAAATTTTTCATTCCTCCACTTCATCAATACATCACTAGGTTCATATTCGTCATTTTTGTTCCTTTCCAGGGACTGCGGACTTGTGGAGAGCCTATTGGGACATGAGAGAAGCCAATCACCAAAATTCAGAGAGATACTTCCATGCCCGGGGGAACTATGATGCTGCTCAAAGGGGACCTGGGGGTATCTGGGCTGCTAAAGTGATAAGGTAAAGTGGAAATGCCACTGAGCAGCAGGCAGAGCTGGTCGCCCTCCAATCCCTTCTGCCTGTGGCGTGTCCTCTTTCCGTCTAGGCTTCCAGGGCCTGGATGGCCTGCAGAGTTGGTCAGTGTTGTCGCCTCTCACCTCTATAGAAAAAGCAAAAACTAGAGAGGGCATCTCAAAAGTGCCCTGTGTCAGGGTACAGAAAGAATCAGCTGATTCAATGCCTTTTCCCAAGAGCGTTGATATTTTAGTTTTTCTGTCCTTGAGGACTGGCTTCTCTAGGCTTCTCTTGGTCATTCCTTGAGCATCAGGGGAGGAGGGAGTTAGGAGGCAGAGCTATCTCAGGTGTCAGATTAATTTCCTCTTTCCCCCTTCTTTGGATTTTAGCACTGCTGGCAAGTATTTTCGGGGGCTCCTAAATCAGTATTATTATGGAGGCGGCCACCGTGGATGGGAGAACATTCAAGCCAACCGGAAGGCTGAAGAGTGGGGCCGAAGTGGCAAAGATCCCAAACACTTCAGACCTTCCGACCTGCCTGAGAAGTTCTGAGCTTGCCGCTCCTGCTGCTGTCAGGAAACTAGGCTGGGGGCCACACACCTCTCCTGAATGCTGGGCTTCGTGTCCCAGGGACTGGTACAGGGCATCCAGAGTTGTCCAATAGATGTTTTCAAATTTAATTTCTTGATGGAAACTAGAAACTTTGAGATCTACTTTTTGAGAAAAACGGTCATTTTGTGTCACAATGAAGGTAAACAGCCCCATAAAGGAGGCGCCTGTGACTGTGGGGTTGCAAGGACCCCCAACTGGCCCATGACAATAAAGGTCCCTCACATTATCCCCACCAAAGCCTCTCTCATTCTTAGTGGTCCCAGATTCTCATGCTGAGTAAGTCTGAGCTGACAAAGTACTGACCATCATGCTGGGTCCTTCATGACGTCATCATGGCTGGCACAAGTTTCACAGGCAGCCTCCCATCAATCTCTGCATAAACCCAATCATAATTATATCAACCTCTATCCTCCCCCTATTTCTGGTTTCAACCCAGGCCTCTCTCAATACAGACTCTACTCTGCTCAATCAGTTGCGTCCTGTTCACTGTCTGGCTCCAGGTCTTGTCCCCCATGACCTCCTTCCATATTGAGGGGGTACATTGCTTCAAGAAGCCTAATCCCAGGAGCCCTATCCTAGAAATCATCATCTTGGACCCCATCTTATTTCTTAACAATATCAGTACCTACCCCAACTAAATTTTAAATAGTCTCTGCTTGTTTTACCTAATGAATAGCTCTCACATTAGTTTTTCTTGTCTTTATTCTCACTGTCTTTTAACTTGGATAAAATTCTACTTCCTGTTCTAGAGGGGAAGTGAGATATGCAGATAGACACAACATTACTAAATATGAAAGGCTGTGTAAAGTTTGTACCTCTTTGTTAAGGCAGAAAATCCCAGTTAATTTACTAATAAAGCCAAGATTTTCTTTCCAAAGAAGGTCAGTATAGTTTCAAGGAACAGTAAAGTATTAATAAAAAGGAAGATTCCAAAGATAAAAAGAGACAGGCTGGGTGCAGTGGCACACATCAGTAATCCCTGTGGCTAGGGAGGCTGAGGCAGGAGGATCTCCAGTTTGAAGCCAGCCTCAGCAAAAGTGAGGCGCTAAGCAACTCAGTGAGCCCCTGACTCTAAATAAAATACAAAATAGGGCTGGGGATGTGGCTCAGTGGTCTAATGCTCCTGAGTTCAATCTCTAGTACACCCTCCCCCACAAAAAAAAAGATAAGAAGAGATAGAATAACTGCTGCACCAAAGTCAAGCAGAAGCCTGAGGAGGTAGATCAATCCCATAGGTGATGGGTTAATTGACAAATGAGTAGAAACATCTCTTGTTTGAGAAAAGAAGGAAGGTGAAGAGAATGAGACCAGGGGAGACAGAACATTTAAAATGGACAGCAAGAGACTGGGGTTGTGGCTCAGCAGTAGAGCACTCGCCTCTCACGTGTGAGACCCTGGGTTCGATCCTCAGAACCACATAAAAATAAATAAACAAAATAAAGATATTTTTAAAAAAGGGCTGGATTGTAGCTCAGTGGTAGAGCACCCTTGAGTTCAATTCCCAGTATGAAAAAAAAGGGGGGGGGATTCCACCTCTTGAGTCCTCTTCTTCCTCCGGGGAGAAGTCTTTTCTACTGTCCTTTATTTATTTATTATTTTTAAAGAGAAAAAGAGAGAGAGAGAGTTTTTCAATATTTATTTTTTAGTTTTCGGCGGACACAACATCTTTGTTTGTGGTGCTGAGGATCGAACCTGGGCCGCACGCATGCCAGGTGAGCGTGCTACCGCTTGAGCCACATCCCCAGCCCCCTACTGTCCTTTAATAAAGCTTCTACTTTCCACTCTAAGAAAACAAAACCAAACAAAAAAAATGGACAGCAGACCTGAGGGAGTCATGGTGACTCCTAGAGCTCAGCATGTTTCACTGCATTTGCCCACATGCTCATCATTGCTGGGGGCAAGCATGTAAGAAAACAAAGGGCAAAAATCATGGCTATCTGACTGCATGTCATTTTTAAAAAAACATTTATTTATTTATGTATTTTTTTTTTAGTTTTAGGTGGACACATTATTATTTTTTTTAATGTGGTGCTAAGGATCGAACCCAGTGCCTCATGCATGCTAGGTGAGCATTCTAGCACTGAGCCACAACTCCAGCCCCTGCATGTCAATTTTGCATTCATGTACCTATTCTAGCCCCTGGCATAGTGTAGATGCTCAATAAATATGTGATGAAATGAGTGAATGAAAAATTATTCTTCAGAAATTAACAGATCTAGGAGGAGGGTTTAGGAATTGTAGAAAGTATGGATGTTTTACACAAGTGTTAGCCTGTGGAATGTGCTAATGAGTTACTTCAATATGATTATGCAAATCTATACTAAAATACCAGCAAAAATGACATAATTGTACTCTATCGCAGATAATATTTGATTTTATCTGGCAATGCTTTGCACACTGTCTCATAGAAACAAGAATTATGACTCCTATATCTAAATAAGCCATCAGTCATAATGGTATCTGATGGAAAGCATTGGGAGAAAGGAATAAATATTTTGAACTTCCAAAGTACTGTGCTCACAGAACACACTGTGAGCCACACTGAATTTCTCTAAGACACCATAGACTTAAGGATGCATTATAATTTTTAACTGCCAAGAGAAACATGCTGCCAATTACACTAAGACATAATGCTTTCTTATCACCCAGAGATTTATTTTACACTTAATGAAAATGTTTAGACTCACTTAGACATAGATTTTGGTCTTATATCACTTTGTGTATATACAGAAAGGAAAGCATAAAAAAATAAGTATTCCTAAAGCAATGAAGTGCTTAATGAATGCTAACTTGTTTTTAGAGAATCTTTCTCAAATTTATTGATTATAAATTTCTCAAATCTAATATAATTTGAGAAATTTATAATCAATAAATGTGTGTCTTAGAAGTGATTAAGTATGATATTTAAATTTAAACCTAGATAGGTTCTCTCTTATTGTATTTACTGAGAAGGAATAATAAACTTTTAGTCATTAATTGCCGCAGTCTGGCTGGGCACAAATGCCGCAGTCTGGCTGGGCATACAATCACGAGCCACCACACAGCTTGTAGATTCAAACAGCAACTCTTTATTCCCGAACTCACACCAGCCGTCTACAATCACGTTCTGGGGAAATCCACGTTCTCTGCCCAAATCCACCTCCACTGGGCTTCTATCTCCCAAAGAATACTGTCTGAATCCCGTGAGAACTCAAGGGGAACTCAGGCAGCAGGATACGCCCTATTCCCAGCAGGAATAATCTTAAACCTTAAACCTGGAACCTAAACTGGGAACGCCCTAAACCCGATTATCTTAAACCGGGAACACCCTAATCCGCCCTGGTCCTTGAGCAAGGTCACCTACATTCAATGTCACTGCAAAATGTCAGCAACATGGGGGTATGCTGGCAAGGAAATTGTCATACCCACTTGGCTAATGGCTCCCAGCATCTCCCCCCTTCTGATTAATTAAACAATAAGCAATGTGGCTTAAGGACCGTGCCTGGTAGGTTGTCCAATTCAACATATGGTTCTTACCCGTCATTGGAAAACTGACCTTTAGGCGTCAGCCTCCTGTCTTAGGTTGATACCACTGCAATTGAATCATACCCGTCACTGACTACCGGTCCAGCATACAGCCATACTTGTGGATAGGTCTATGCACCAGTGGGGGGGTGAGGTTCTTTGCCTCACCTCTGTTGGCCCCCAAATTTGGCCTTGGTGCCAGTGGGGGAGTGAGGTTAATGTGGCTTAAGGACCGTGCCTGGTAGGTTGTCCAATTCAACATATGGTTCTTACCCGTCATCGGAAAACTGACCTTTAGGCGTCAGCCTCCTGTCTTAGGTTGATACCACTGCAATTGGATCATACCCATCACTGACTACTGGTCCAGCATACAGCCATTGGCCCCCAAATTTTAGACCATCACTAGCAGAAGGGAGGAGGATACAGAAATACCACGACACCAAGCCAATTGACGGCTCCTTGGGAAAAATTGCATCACTGGTGACACCATCAGCAAAGATATGCCAGCACTACCACAACTAACATGGGGTGCGCTGGCAAGGAAATAAAAATTGCATCACTGGTTAAGATGCCAAGAATGGCCAAGCTGGAGCTCTGGATATCAGCTGTTATGGATTTGAGTCAAATCATCTTCTTTTCGATCTGTAGAAATTGTTTTAGTTAATCTCTCTGGAATCCAAATCGGCTGCTGTTCTCCCTGTGGAAACACACAAACAAAACCCTGACTCCAGACAATCACTGGGTCAGGATCTTTCCATTGTCCTGTTAGAATATCTTTCCAAAGTACCTTAGGCTTATGTACATTTTTTGGATACATATGTCTTTCCGCAGCACTAAGTCCTGATGAATCCAAATTTAAAAAGTTTAGAGTAAAAAGGGTTATTTTAAGTTTATCTATGGGGGATATATACCCCTTTCCAATTCCCTCTTTTTGCTTTAATAAATATGTCTGTATCTAATAGTTGTCTTAGCTTTTTGCATTTTCTATCTGTGTAATACCTTACTTGACATTTTCAACCATTTTCTATCTTATTTCTATCTTCTAGTTTTTTTTCCTAAGGTTTGTATTTTTACCCTTAGTTGCTTATTTTCCTCCTAGTTTTTTTTTTTTTTCCTATTTTGTGGGTTTAAAATTCTTGTCTTCCTACATCTTTTCTATATTTCTACATCCTCTTTATCTTTTTTCTTTTTAACTTTCTATACTTCTGTCTTTAAAGTTTTTCACTTTAAATTTTTAATCTTCTTTATCTAAATATCTTTTATCCTATTATCTTCCCATTTTTTTTAAGTAATGCCTTTAAGATTAACTAGGCTTCGAATGATGCAATAAAGCAATCTTTTTTCCGCCATGAAGGTATCTCGACCACCTTCAATTTAACCTTTTAATTATCATCTATACTGTACTTTTAAATGTACTTTTTCACCACCTACAACTTCACTCTTTTAAACGAGGCTTAGATTTTGTTTAAATCGCTTCAATGTTAGTTTACATGGCTGCCCTTCAACCAAAGGCTTTTTTTTTTCACTCCATTGAGAAGCTTTGTCTCAATCTGCCATGTACAAATACCTTTTTCTTCTTTCTTCCTTTCTCAAGCTTTTAAAGTAAGTCTAGTTTCCTCAAAATCTTTTTAAATGGCATTTTACAACTTTTTACTTTACCACACAGAGATTATCTCATCTAGAAACATTTCTTTTTCCTTTAACCTTTTATATTAAAATATATTTCCATATCTTGAATCTTTTTCTATCTCTTTTTTAACCATTAACCCTTTTTATAAATTCACATTTTGAAACAACTCTTATAAAATTTCTGATTTAGACAAATTACTCCACTTTAACAAGATGAAAGACTTTCATGTTTTTTATGATACTATAATACTATAATTGAAACCCAACTGAAACTTCTTATACTCTTTGTATATAAATTACACATGATAGAATCTTAACACTTAGTAACCTTGTTTCAGCAAAGACATAGACCAAAGCAATATTAAACTTTTTTTCCATTCACCAATTTATGAAAACACACATAATGTTTAAATATATTACCTTATGGAACTTAATAAGTAAAGAGTACTTGATTTTATATTTAGTGATTGATATTTTAACACTTTAGCTTTGTAAATTAATCAGATGTCTGTAAAAACCAAGATCTTAGACAAATGTAGTAAGTAGAACTAGCCATCTCTTTCTTGAAGAAAAATCCTTCTATAGGATACCATGATGGTTCCATTGATATACTTAATAACTCGTCTTTAAAAAGCCATGGGCTACATTTTTGTATTGTATCAACATATGTCCTAACTGTTCTTGGTCTTACTGGGGTGCCTCCTTCCTCTAACAATTTTTCTTCCTCGGAGGCGAACAACTTCAAACCTTGAGTCAACCATTTTTTCCAATTTGCCTGAGAAATTTCTAGGGATAGGCAGCTTGAAACAAAAACAAGATAAATCAAAACATTGTTTTTTGAATTGGTCACCCATTCTTTCGCTCTTCCTCAGGGGCGAGCAATTTCACTTACCTCCAAGCTTTAGACGTTCCCCGTACGAGCCGCCAAATGCCGCAGTCTGGCTGGGCACACAATCACGAGCCACCACACAGCTTGTAGATTCAAACAGCAACTCTTTATTCCCGAACTCACACCAGCCGTCTACAATCACGTTCTGGGGAAATCCACGTTCTCTGCCCAAATCCACCTCCACTGGGCTTCTATCTCCCAAAGAATACTGTCTGAATCCCGTGAGAACTCAAGGGGAACTCAGGCAGCAGGATACGCCCTATTCCCAGCAGGAATAATCTTAAACCTTAAACCTGGAACCTAAACTGGGAATGCCCTAAACCCGATTATCTTAAACCGGGAACACCCTAATCCGCCCTGGTCCTTGAGCAAGGTCACCTACATTCAATGTCACTGCAAAATGTCAGCAACATGGGGTACGCTGGCAAGGAAATTGTCATACCCACTTGGCTAATGGCTCCCAGCAATTAATCACAAAGTTTTTAAAGAACCTCCCGCCACCACCCCCCCCCCCCCCCCCCCGTAGGAATGTGACCTTTAGCCTCAAAGCATGGTATGACCACATACTTGGAAAACATCACAGAGTTTACTTAATCCATAGCAAATAAAAGGACATGGAATTTGTTTATTTATTATAATTAGCCTTGGAAAATTGGTTCATGCATACATCCTTCATAAGGCAGAAAATTCCAGATTCTGTGGAACTACATAAGGCTTAGTCTGTTTTCTGTTGCTGCAACTTAATATTATAGACTGGGTGACTTTTAAAGAACAGAGGTTTACCAGGCTCAATGGTGCATGCCTGTATTCCCAGCAGTTTGGGAGGCTAAGCAGGAGGATCACCAGTTCAAAGCCAGCCTTGGCAACTTAGGGAGACCCTAAGCAACTCAGTGAGACCCTAGCTCTAAATATGTACATATATTTAAAGGGCTGGAGATGTGGCTAAGTGTTAAGCACTCCTGGGCTCAATCACCAAAAAAAAAAAAAAAAAAAAAGAAGAAAGAAAAAGAAGTGGATTATGTAGCTCATGTTTTGTAGGTGGGAAGTCCAAGAGCAGGGTGCCGGCACCTACCTGGTAAGGGTCTTCTCATTGCATCACAACATGGCGGAGGACACCCTGGTAAGACAGGGCAAGTGTGCTAGCTCAGGTCACTCCTCCTCTCCTTATAATGCCATCATGGGAATTCCATCCTCATGACCTCTTCTAATTATAAATAAGGACCCTATCTCCAAATACTGTTAACATATAAATTTGGGGATTAAGTGTTTAACACATGAATTTTTAGGGGACATATTCAAACTTGGTAGATGCTATGTCAGGACCCTGGCTGGAAAGAGAGGACACATTCAAACAGGTACTGTGAGGAGAATTTGATAAGGGACTATGAAGTACTGGCACAGTACAGAGCAATCACAAGGGCTGGGCCATGCCTTGGTCTAGAAATTACCTGTGTGTCTGGGGGAAGTGGGGACATTTTACCCTTTAGACCTAAGGCCTAGAGGATGGAGTGACTACTGAAATCAGGGATGGAGAAGGAGAAACAGGGAGTCAGGAGAAAAGAGAATGCCAGAGACATAGATCTGTGTGGACAGGGTTCCTGACAGGAGTTTGTGATCTTTCGGTTTGTGGTGACTATATTCTGAGGAAGTTGTGAGAATAAATCATCAAATCTCCCTCTCCTCATCTCCTGCTAGCAAGAAGTCAGAGAAAAAGGTCTATATAGTTCAACCACCTAGAACAGAAGGCAGAGTGAAGAGGGCAGAAGGTGGCTCTTGAGGAGCCTCAGGCAGCTCTCCTATAGCTGTGGGGGATTGATTTTGTAACTGGGGCTTGTGCCAACTGATAACCTTTGTTTCTTGTGGGACGCTATCTTATGTGAAGGTTGTTGCCTCAGGACTTAAAGACCATTACTGATGAAACTTGTAGATGCTTCAGGGGGACTGGAAGGGCAAGGGGGGAGGGTACAACAAAGGTTACCGGTAAAGCCAGATGCAGCTTGCAAACCAAGGCTCTCTATTATTATAAACACATGACATGAATACAGTACATACTAGACAAAGGTGCCATAAACATATATTGGAGAAAAGAGCCTCTTCAACAATGGTGCTGGGAAAACTGGAAATCCATATGTAGCCAAATGAAATTTAACCCCTATCTTTACCCTGCACAAAATTCCAAGTGGATCAAGGACCCAGGCATTAGACCAGAGACCCTGTACCTACTAGAAGAAAATGTAAGCCCAACTCTCCATCATGTCAGCTGAGGAACTGACTTCCTCAACAAGACTCCTAAAGCACAAGAAATATAATCAAGAATCAATAAATGGGATGGTATTAAACTAAAAAGCTTCTTCCCAGAAAAGGAAACAATTAAAAGCATGAAGAGAAAGCCTACAGAATGGGAGAAAATCATTGCCACCTGCACCTCAGATAGAGCATAAATCTCCAGAATATATAAAAAACTCAAAAAACTTAGCATCAACCCCTCCCCAAAGAACCCAATCAATAAATGGGCAAAGGAACTGAACAGGGAGTTCACAAAAGAAGAAATACAAATTATCAACAAATACATGAAAAAAGGCTCAACATCTCTAGCAATTAGAGGAATGCAAATTAAAAAACACACTGAGATTTTACCTTACTCCAGTCAGAATGGCAATTATCAAGAATACAAGTAACAATAAATGTTGGAAAGGATGTGGGGAAAAGGCACATTCATACATTGCTGGTGGGGATGCAAACTGGTGCAAACACTCTAGAAATAAGTATGGAGATTCCTTAGAAAACATGGAATGGAACCAATACTTGACCCAGTTATCCCACTCCTTGGTTTATACCCAAAGGACTTAAAAACAGTATACTACAGTGATGTAGCCACATCAATGTTTATAGTAGCTTAATTCACAATAGCTAAGCTATGGAACCAACCTAGGTAGCCTTCAACAGATGAATGAATAAAGAAAATGTGGCATATATAAACAATAGAATATTACTCAGCTATAAAAAAGAATGACTATGACTTTTGCCGGTAAATGAATGGAACTGGAGACTATCATGCTAAGTGAAATATACCAATCCCCAAATAACCAAAGGTCAAATGTTCTCTCTGATATGCAGATGCCACCATGCAACAAGGGGAGAGGGAGGGAAGAGAAGT
Source organism: Marmota flaviventris (assembly GCF_047511675.1). Lineage (NCBI taxonomy): Eukaryota > Metazoa > Chordata > Mammalia > Rodentia > Sciuridae > Marmota > Marmota flaviventris. The sequence goes on from NC_092506.1 coordinate 45,687,187, forward strand.
TCATTAGAATAGACAAAGTGGAATGAAAGGAAGGGAAGGGGATGGGAATAGGCAAGACAGTAGAATGAATCAGACAAAACTTTCTTATGTTCATATATGAATGACCAGTGAAATGCCACAGGAATGGGATCCTAATTAGAATAAGCTACACTCCATGTATGTATAACTTGTCAAAAATCCACTCCACTATCATGTATCTAAAAGAAATAAATGAAAAATAAACAGATGAAGACTAGGTCTATAAATGATATACGTGACCCAAATATAAACCATCTAGAGAGGAGTCTCAGTTCAGAGCTTTTAACTTCAAGTGGTTTTGTTTTCCTCCACTTCGTTTCAACTGTGATATTATACTCTCCTCTCTGTCCTTAACAATTGGGCCTTTTTTAATTATTAAAAGTTGCTGTACTACCGTTCTGTTCCAAACTTCAAAATCATGTGTGCTTTAAAGCAGTCCCCATTGCTGGACACATTGCATTTGGGACACTGGGAGGGGTGAGGGCTCAACAAGTTCTGTCACCGTTGCTCCTGCTCCAGCACCTTGGAGGAGGGTGGGGAGAGTCCAGCTCTGTGGTTCTTTTCACCGGGCCTCCTGGCCTCAGGGTTGGGATAGGAGAGAGCAGTAGCAAGCAGGGGACCACCCTGGCCTCACCTTGGTTTGATGTGCTCCTCACTGTTGCTGATAGTCCTTGCTGATTTGGGGGTCTCCCCAGAGATGGTGGGCATGATTACTCCTGGGGTGAAGTTTACCTTCACATCATCCCTCTCAGAAATGGAGGACTCCCTAGAGAGGCAGAATCACAGTAGGCATCAGAGTCTGTGACTGGTCCTGGCAGGGGCTTGCCTCTTCTCTGGGTAAGGTGTTGCCTCACCGGGCCCAGTCACTGCCTTTACACTAATGTCAGTGTGGTCCCTCTAATAGGTCCACCCTAATGACCGAGGGTCTGTTCCCATCCAGGCAGCAGAGGTGGATAACAGCTCACCCCCATCTTCTCTCTGGGCACTCTCTAATACCACCCTCTCCTTCAAACTCCACTGGTGTGGACTGCTCTATCTTTCCCAGATTTCTAAATGAGAAGCAAACACCAGAATGTCCCTGTCTGACCCACCCACACATCAAGCTCCCCCAAGAACACTTTCCCTACACTCTGCTGCTTGGACAGGGATGCCAGAACAAGCTGACTATTTTTGCAGCTTAGTATGCACTCAGCTGGGGACTGAGAAGGCATTTTTCTTTTCTCTTGTACCCCAAATCTAGATGAAGAGGCCAACAATATCTACAATACCATATTCCCCGTAGCAGAGCAACCCTGCTCTCTCCTGTCCCTGCCTTTGGTCCTCTGCTATGGACCAGCTGGTGCACTAGGGATAAGGAGGGCATGGTTGCTGAAGGCCTGCACTGCTCCCTCTCTATATGTCCTGGGAGCTTATGAGGTCTGACCCCACTTCTTGGATGCTCTCTGTAGGATGTTGGGTACTTGGATAAAGGATCATTCAACAGCCTGCTTTTCAAACTCAGGGGTAAAGGGAGCCTCCTCACAACCCTCCAATTTTCCAGGTTTATATTTTGAAACCTGTTTTTTGTTTGTTGTTTGTTTTTCTTGGTCTTGGAGATTGAACTCAGAGGCACTCAACCACTGAGCCACATTCCCAGCCCAATTTTTTATATTTTATTTAGAGACAAGGTCTCACTGAGTTGCTTAATACCTCGCTAAATTGCGGAGGCTGGCTTTGAACATTCTTTTTTTTTTTTTTTTTAATTCAATTTTTTTTTATTGGTTGTTCAAAACATTACAAAGCTCTTGACATATCATATTTCATACATTTGATTCAGGTGGGTTTTGAACTCCCAATTGTACCCCAAATACAGATTGCAGAATCACGTCGGTTACACATCTACATTTTTACATAATGCCCTATTAGTAACTGTTGTATTCTGCTACCTTTCCTATCCTCTACTATCTCCCCTCCCCTCCCCTCCCATCTTCTCTCTCTACCCCATCTACTGTAATTCATTTCTCTCCTTGTTTATTTTCCCATTCCCCTCACAACCTCTTATATGTAATTTTGTATAACAATGAGGATCTCCCTCCATTACCATGCAATTTCCCTTTTCTCTCCCTTTCCCTCCCACCTCATGTATCTGTTTAATGTTAATCTTTTCTTCCTGCTCTTCCTCCCTGCTTTGTTCTTAGTTGCTCTCATTATATCAAAGAAGACATTTGGTATTTGTTTTTTAGGGATTGGCTAGCTTCACTAAGCATAATCTGCTCTAGTGCCATCCATTTCCCTGCAAATTCCATGATTTTGTCATTTTTTAGTGCTGTATAATACTCCATTGTGTATAAATGCACAATTTTTTATCCATTCATCTATTGAAGGGCATCTGGGTTGGTTCCACAGTCTAGCGATTGTGAATTGTGCTGCTATGAACATCGATGTAGCAGTATCCTTGTAGTACGCTCTTTTAAGGTCTTCAGGGAATAGTCCGAGAAGGGCAATAGCTGGGTCAAATGGTGGTTCCATTCCCAGCTTTCCCAGGAATCTCCATACTGCTTTGTGGGGTCAGGCTCCAAATTCCTTAATAGGACACCCATAGCACAAAAGTTAATAACAAGAATCAACAAATGGGACCTACTTAAACTGAAAAGTTTTTTCTCAGCAAGAGAAACAATAAGAGAGGTAAATAGGGAGCCTACATCATGGGAACAAATTTTTACTCCTCACACTTCAGATAGAGCCCTAATATCCAGAGTATACAAAGAACTCAAAAAATTAAACAATAAGAAAACAAATAACCCAATCAACAAATGGGCCAAGGACCTGAACAGACACTTCTCAGAGGAGGACATACAATCAATCAACAAGTACATGAAAAAATGCTCACCATCACTAGCAGTCAGAGAAATGCAAATCAAAACCACCCTAAGATACCATCTCACTCCAGTAAGATTGGCAGCCATTATGAAGTCAAACAACAACAAGTGCTGGAGAGGATGTGGGGAAAAGGGTACTCTTGTACATTGCTGGTGGGACTGCAAACTGGCTTTGAACTTTCAATCCTCCTGCCTCCACCTCCCAAGCCACTGGGATTATAGGCATGCACCATTGTGCCTGGCTGAAATCTATTTATGGGAAGGAAACTTCTTGTCCATTCTTAGAGTCAAGTACATTTTGTTTACATATGATTTCATCATAATTGATGAAATTGAGTCTGGTCAATGACTCAATTTTATCTTTTCTGAAAGTGCTGGGGAATTTACAGAAACCTCAAAAGGTATTGCGTCTAGTCAATGACTCAGTTTTATCTTTTCTGAAAGTGCTGAGGAATTTACAGGAACTCCAGGCAGGTGCCTCAATGTACTCTGCTCTCAGATTGATCCTGGTTTAGTCTTGTGCAGGGCTGGACTTAGTACTGTCTAAATAGTGCCATGCTTCTCTTTAACATAGAATCCTAAAAACAAAACAAAACAAAACAAAACAAAAAACCCTCAACCAATTTACCTTTCCAGTAAAAAGACACTTGTAAAACTTATTTGTCTTTCTATTCACTTGTTCAACACCTATTTAATGAACTCCTAGTACGTGGCAGGAACTGTTCTAGGGCCTGGGAATATAGTAGAGAGTGAGACAGACAAGATCAATGTTCTTGTGGTGCTGAAATTTCAAAGGGAGAATGATTATTAAGCGAGAAAGAATTTAAAACAACCAAATCACAAGTTCAGGTGGCAACTGTATAGTACATGGCTAAGAATCCAAACGCTCAGTCCTAACATACGAGATTTGAGTTTCAGTTTTGCCACTGACTTATTGTTAGTAAAGGTAGTAACATGGAAACCTGTTCATGCTAGGTTATTAAATGAAACAGTAGAATATAGAGGTGATAGCTTAGTTGTAGAGCACTGAGGCTCTGGGTTCAATCCATAGCAACAAAGGAAAAAGAAAACAAAAGCAGAACAGAAAATGCAAGGTATTTTTTTAATATTTATTTTTTAGTTGTAGTTGACACAATACCTTTATTTTATTTATTTACTTTTATGTGGTACTGAGGATCGAACTCAGGGTCTTGCATGTGCTAGGCAAGCGCTCTACCGCTGAGCCACAATCCCAGCCCAACACCTTATGTTTGTGTATGTTTTCATATATTTATATAAATCTAGAAAATAGAGACCAAATATGAAATTTTCTACAGTGTGTCTCTCCACCCCTCCCCCAATCTTGACTTATAAAATTGGTATTGCTGGGGCTGGGGATATAGCTCAGTTGGTAAAGTGCTTGCTTTGCATGCACAAGGCCCTGGGTTCAATCCCCACCACCACAAAAACAACAACAACAACAAAAAAAACAACTTAAATTGGTATTGCTTTTTCTTTTCATTTTTGTGTTTTTTTTTATTTTTCATATTTTCAACAGTGAACATATTTATTCAACCAAGATTCATAAGTTAAATATGTTTCAAGTTCTTTTCTAGGCACTGAATTTGGATGGTGAAAAGAATCCAACAACCCAGTTCCTATCCTCATTGGCATTCCAGGGTTGAGATAAGGAAAAACAACATTGTAAAGAAATAATAAATGGGGGCTGGGGATGTGGCTCAAGCGGTAGCAAGCTCGCCTGTCATGCGTGCGGCCGGGGTTCGATCCTCAACACCACATACAAACAAAGATGTTGTGTCCGCCGAAAACTAAAAATAAATATTTAAAAAAATAATAAAAAAAAAAAACATAAAAAAGAAATAATAAACGTTTAAGGTGATGGACATGCTAATTACCCTGATTTGATCATGACACCACGCATCTATGTGTTGAAACATCACATCATATGCTATAAATATGTACAATTATTATGTGTTAAAATTTTTTTGAAAAAGAGATAAAAATATTTTATTCATAATATGGGTTTACAGGTATGACTTATTCTCTGTATACACACACTGGCAACAATAAATGTACAAACACATAGATACAAATAATGCATTGCAATTAATAAAGAGTACAATAAGATATACTATATATTTCTTCTGTTAATCCTGCTCTGACCTTTTCAGTTCCATAGATTCCATTTCTTTTCGGGCCCCCATCCAATTTTTTTGTATTTTATTTAGAGACATGGTCTGGCGGAGTTGCTTTGGGCCTTGAAGTTGCTGAAGCTGGCTTTGAGCTCTCAATCCTCCTGTCTCAGCCTCTGGGCTGCTGGGATTACAGGTGTACACCACCACACCCAGCATGCATTTCTTTTGGGGCCAGTCAGTGGAATTTCAGCACTTGGCTTTGAAAACTAGAGACTTTACTAATTTCTGGTGGGAGAAGTTTTTTTTTTAAATATAGGGAAGAGAAAATGGGCTCTTTTCTTGCACAGCTGTAAGACTAGCATATAGGGTAATAAAAGCTGTGCTTACAAAAGTTATTTCTAACAAAGGAATTCTGTAGAACAATAGTAACAAACACCAAAAGACTTCAGAGATTGTTACTGTGTTCTGTAAAAGCAGCCCTATAATATTTTATTAATATCTCAATGTGAATCACTTTGTTTAAAAATAAATTTTTTTGTGAGAGGCGTATTGAGGATTGAACTCAGGGGCACGCAACCACTGAGTCACATCTCCAGCCCTAGTTTGTATTTTATTTAGAGACAGAGTCTCACTGAGTTGCTGAGGCTGGCTTTGAACTTGCAATCTTCCTGTCTCAACCTCCTAAGCTGCTGGGATTACAGGTGTGAGTCACTTTGCTGTCTTGCACCTTATTTTTTCTTAATTTATTTTATTTTTTTTAAAATATATGACAGCAGACAGAATGTATTAAAATTCATAATACACATATAGAGCACTTTTTTCATATCTCTGGTTATATATAAAGTATATTCACACCAATTTGTGTCTTCATACATGTACTTTGGATAATGATGTTCATCGCATTCCACCATCATTTCTAATCCCCTGCCCCCTACCTTCCCCTCCCACTCCTCTGCCTTATCTAGAGTTCCTCTATTCCTTCCAAGCTCCTCCTGCCTACCTCACTATGAATCCGACTCCTTATGTCAGAGAAAACATTCAGCATTTGTGTTTTGAGGATTGGCTAACTTCACTTAGCATTATCTTTTCAAATCCCATCCATTTACCTGCAAATGCCATGATTTTATTCTCTTTTATTGCTGAGTAATATTCTATTGTGTATATATGTCACATCATTTTTTTTATCCATTCATTTACTGAAGGGCATCTAGGTTGGTTAGCTATTGTGAATTGTGCTGCTATAAACATTGATGTGGCTGTGTCCCTGGAGTTTTTAAGTCCTTTGGGTATAGAGCGAGGAGAGGAATAGCTGGGTCAAATGGTGGTTCCATTGATTTTAATTCTTGTACTATAGGAGTCTTTTTTTTTTTGCTATAGGAGTCTTATTAAGGAAGTTGGGGCCTAATGCTACATGATGAAGATTAAGGCCTGCCTTTTCTTCTATTAGACGCAGGGTCTCTGGTTTAATTCCTAGGTCCTTGATCCACTTTGAGTTGAGTTTTGTACATGGTGAGAGGGGTTTAATTTCATTTTGTTGCATATGGATTTCCAGTTTTCCCAGCACCATTTGTTGAAGAGGCTATGTTTCTCCAATGCATGTTTTTGGCACCTTTGCCTAATATAAGATAATTGTAATTTTGTGGGTTTTAGTCTTTGTGTCCTCTATTCTGTACCATTGGTGTACCAGTCTGCTTTGGTGCCAATACCATGCTGTTTTGTTACTATTGCTCTGGAGTATAGTTTAAGTTCTGGTATAGTGATTCTACCTGCTTCATTCTTCCTAAGGATTGCTTTAACTATTCTGAGTCTCTTATTTTTCCAGATGAATTTCATGATTGCTTTTTCTATTTGTATGAGGAATGCTACTGGGATTTTAATCAGAATTGCATTAAATCTGTATAGTGCTGGTCTGGGGTTGTGGCTCAGGGGTAGAGCACTTGCCTTGCAAGTGCAAGACCCTGGGTTGGATCCTCAGCACCACATAAAAAATAAATAAGTGAAATAAAGGTATTGTGTCCAAATACAACTAAAAAATAAATATAAAAAATCTGTGTAGTGCTTTTGGTAGTATGGTCATTTTGATAATATTAATTTTGTCTACCTAAGAGCAAGGTAGATCTTTCCATCTTCTACGATCTTCTTTGATTTCTTTCTTTAGGGTTCTGTAGTTTTCATTGTATAGCTCTTTCACCTTTTACTTTGATTCCCAAGTATTTTTTTGAGGCTATTATAAAATAGGGTAGTTTTCCTCATTTCCATTTCAGAGGATTTGTCACTGATACACAGAAATGCCTATGATTTTATATTCTGCTACTTTGCTAAATTCATTTACTAGTTCTAGAAGTTTGCTGGTGGAACGTTTTGGGTCTTCTAGATATAGAATCATATCATTAGCAAATAGTGCCAATTTGAGTTCTTCTTTTCCTATGTGTATCCCTTTAGTTTCTTTCATCTATCTAACTGCTCTGGCCAGTGTTTCAAGAACTATGTTAAATAGAAGTGGTGAAAGAGGGCATCCCTGTCTTGTTCCAGTTTTTAGAGGGAATGCCTTCAATTTTTCTCCATTTAGAATGATGTTGGCCTGAGGCTTAGCCTAGATAGCCTTTATAATATTGAGATATGTTCCTGTTATCCCTATTTTTTCTAGTGTTTTGAACATGAAGGGGTTGCATCTTATTTTTTAAATGGATTTGTTTCTTTATCTTCCTCTCTCCCTGATCCTTCCTATTCTCTCCCACTGCCTAATCTGGGGGAAATCTTTCTTCCCCATTTTAGGCCAATTTATCTGTACTTGAGTACACACCCAAGCCAGTAATGAAGTAATCCAGACTTTGGGGATGGTACCAGAAGATCTCAGAAATTACTGTCTCCCAAATTAAGAAGTGAATTACAACTCCAAACAAGAAGGTGTGGAATGGATACAGTCTTTGAATCACCTCTTTAAAAGGCTCCTGTTCTTGCTGATTAGCAGAATCACAGATTTTGGGACAGGACAGCAAAGCCATAAACCTTCTTTTTCCTTTTTCTCAAAACTGCATTCTTATTATGGGATTGGATCGGGGACAAGAACTGAGCTTTCAGCCACATGTGGAAACTACAGAGGAAAAAGGAAAGGAAGGGGGAGGCACCTCATGAAAACTGAAGGAAGAGCAGTATTGTAGAAGAAAGAAAGGCAGGGAGAGAAAGGAGAAATACTGAGGCCTGATACTGGCCAAATTATATTTTTATGTCATGTGCACTTATGAATATCTAATAATAAATCTCCCCAATATGTATAATTATAATGCATCTATTAAAAATGGGAAAAATAACTTCCACATCTTTAAATCACAAATATGTTCTTTGATGTTCTTTTCTCTTAGCTTTATGATTTTATAAGTATTTAATATTTCCAGAGTGGACATTTGTATGTGTGTTAGGGAAGGATCCAATTTTATTTTTCTCTGTTAAGTGACCATTTGCTCCCAAACTATCAATTAAAAAATGCATCCTTTCCCCATTGATTTTTATTGTGTCCTTGATTATATATTAAGATATTATCTACATGGCTCTTCTCTTATATTGGTCAATTTGTCCTTTCCTGGGCCAATTCCATTGTTTCTATTACTGTGCTTTGCTGTATGTTGTAACACCTGCAGGATATGGACAATAGGAGCCATGGAACGTCCCTTAACTACAACTGTTCCCTTACCCACCCTCCTGCTACACCCTAAATGAGCCCACCACCAAAACTCCTCCCATGACCTAGTCTGCTAAAACCCTATAAAACCTAGATCCTTATTGCAGCCTGTTGTCATTTTTCTTTTTGAGAACGTGCCCCTCTGCTGCTTACTGCTGATCCTTTAGGGTCTGTTTCCATTTCTTTTTCTTTGGTATTCCCTTTCATTTGCTTTCAATACCTGGTAAAACAAGTGCCCTTTCTTAGTATCTGTTTTTTTAAAGATTGACTTTTCTATGCATAATTAATTTTAGAGTAAGCTTATTTAATTCCTCAAGTGCTCGAGTGGAATATTGTTAGGATTGCACTAAATTTGTAGATTAATTTGAAGGAAAACTGACATCTCTACAATATAATGTTTTCCCATCTCAGGCATGGATGTACATCTCCGTGGTAGAGCACTTGTCTAACATGCTTTCTCTCTATTCAAATTATATATATATATATAATTTGAATACACACCCAAGACATATTTTTCTTTTTTTTTTTTAGTACTGGGATTAAACCCAGGGCCGCTCAACCACTGAGGCACATCCCCAGACCTTTTTTGTGTTTTATTTAGAGACAGGGTCTCGCTGAGTTGCTTAGCACCTTGCTTTTGCTGAGGCTGGCTTTAACTCAGGATCCTCCTGCCTCAGCCTCCTGAGCAGTTGAGATTACAGGCCTGTGTCACTGCACCTGGTTCAAATTATCTTTTAAGTTGTTTATCTTCTCCACAGTTTTGTTGTATAGTTCTAGATGAATTAATCCCTAGATCTCTTAAAATTTTGTTGTTATCATGAATGACATATTATTTTTAATTATGTTTTCCATTTTATTATTTCTTTTTTAAATATATATATATTTAGTTGTAGGTAGACACAATATCTTTATTTTTTTTTAATGTGGTGCTGAGGATCGAACTCAGTGCTTCATGCGTGCTAGGAGAGCACTCTACCACTAAGCCACAACCCCAGCCCCATTTCATTATTTCTGTTTTGAAGAAATGTTGTTTTTTGGATCGAGTGTTTGACACCTTATTGAATTTCCTTATTAATTTTGATATTTTGTTGATTTGAATTTTGTGGCTTTTCTAGATTAGTGATTATACCACGTGGACGCTTAGAGCAAAAATAACCAAAATGGGGACAGACCTCAGTGGATCAGCCATGCTTTTCATTAAGCATCAGAGGGGCACATTTTTCAGGAAAGAAAATGGTGCAAGTCACTACAATGGTCTGGGTTTTATAGGGTTTATCAAGGCCAGGTCATAGGAGGAGTTTTGGTGGTCCACTCATTTAGGGCCCGGCAGAAGGGCAGACAGGGGAACAGTAAGGGAAGTTCCCTGGGGCCTCTTGTCCATGTCCTTCAGAAGCAAGGGCAGTTTTCCCTGACTCTTCTCAATCTTTCTCTCTTTGTTTCTCTTTATTTTCTATGGTGTTGGCCAGGGCTTCTTCCAGAGTACATGAGCTAACAGTGGTGATAATAGGCATACTTTTCTCATTCCAAATCCTGAAGGCAATGATTAAAACAAAAAATTCACTAAATAAAATGTTTGCTGCAATTTGGGGGCACACAACATTATAAAACTAAAAAAGTTTCTTTTATTTTTGTTTGGCAGTACTGGGGATTAAACCCAGGGCCCCCTGGCATGCTGGCCAAGTGCTCTACTTCTGAGCTACACCCCTAGCCCATTTTTTTATTTTTATGTTTTTAGATTTTATTTTGAGACGGGGTCTCACTAAGTTATCCAGTCTGGCCTTGGACTTTCGAACCTCCTGGCCTTTGCCTCCTGAGTAGATGAGATTACAGGTGTGTGCTACTGTGCCTACAAAAGTTCCTTTTGATATGTACTTTTCTAGAGGATTTTTGAAAACTTAATTATGTCTTGAGTTTTATCAAAATGATCGAGCCGGGTACAAACTTCATGGATCAGCACAGTCTTTATTCAGTGGTGACCCACTTTATTCTCTGGTGGACCCACTTTCCTGATGGAAAATGAGCCATTGCCCAAAGGGGGAGTCTCTGCTTATATAGGTTATACTGAGAGGTGACTCAATTATTAACAGAGCATGTCAGTTGGGCGCTCAAGAAACAGGTTTGTGAGAATTTGAAATTTTTTTTTTTTTCTGGGCAACATTTTTGCTTGGAAAAGAATGGAGGGTCTGGGGTTGGAATTTAGTACTTTTCTCTTTCCCTTCAGGATCCCATTGTACTGTCACTGGGAAAGGATTTAATTTAATTGTGATAATAACATAATTTTTCTCTTTTAGGTTACTAATGTGGTGAATTACATTGATTGAATTTGTAATGTTGACCTATTCTTGCATTCAGAGAATTAAACTGCACTCAATCATGAGGCATTTATAATATTCAGATTTGGTTTGTTAATACTGCATTTTATTTTGGAATTTGGCATTTTTTAAAAAGTGAAGTGAGATTACTATTTTCTTGTACTTTTCACCTTCTTTAAAATGAGCTATATAACTTTATCCTTTATCTGTTTTCTCCAACAACTTGTATAATTAACTGTCCCCTGATATTTTAGCAGAACTCTCCTGAAAAATCATTTGGACTCACAATGTGACAGTGGTCTACTTTACCTTTTGAATATAACCCTTACTGCTTATTTTATTCATTTTTTATTTACTTACTTTCATTTTCCTTTTTTCCCTCTCCTCCCTAACCTGGGGACAGGGAACAGATTACCTTGAGTAACCTGTTCTCCAAAGGAAAAATATGTCACCAGAAGAACTAGAAAGTGACTATCTCCCAAATTAACAACTGGGCCATTAGGGAGCACCTGGGACTCCCTGTCAGGATGCACCTGGAATGTAGCTTTTTTAAAAAAAAATTTTTTTTTTCAGTTGTTGATGGACATTTATTTTATTCATTTATTTATATGCAGTGCTGAGAATCCAACCCAGTGTCTCACACATGCTAGGCAAGCACTCTACTATTGAGCCACAATCCCAGCCCCTGGAACATAGCTTTTTAATAGCTTCTTGAAAAGTGCTCTGTTTTCCCTGATGGGCAGAATCACAGCCTCTGGAACAGGAGTCCGCCGTGTTTCTTCTTTGCTAGCAAAGCAATAAAACTTCTTTTTCTTTTCTCCCAAAAGTGCATCTTCGGTGTTGCATTGGCATTGGGGACAAGGAACAAGCTTTCAGTAACACCATGGGATGCTGGGGAGAGATCTCTGATCATCATTTCAATTTATCTATACTTATTTGGCTTCCAAAAGATGATGTGTCTCCTGGCCTCGAAAATGTGTCTTACTTAAATAAATGGCGTTGAGGATGTTGTCTCATCTAAATTAGCAAATAGTTTACTGTGGGCTGATTAAATTGAGATCTGAGAACAGGGACTCCACACTAAACCTAATCTGAGCCAGGAAAGGGAAGTGGGATTAAGCTCTGTGGGAGTCTCTCAAGGGAGTCTGTCTGCCTCTCTGAACTGTTTCTAACCAGCTGCTAAAGAGATTTTTGCCTGAGAAATGCTAGTGATTGAAAGGCGGAATAATCATGGGCATTTGTGTCATGTCCTGATGTATTTATTGTAGATATCATTGTTGGCTTGTGGCTTTTTCCAGAAGTCATTTGGTGCTTATCCATGGAACAAATGCGTAGTCTTACCTGTGAGCCCTCAGCAGTTGGCTCAGAGGACAAACATGTAGACCTGTTTCCCTAAACAATTGTTTCCAGGTTCGATAGTTGGGTTAGGATTGTATATGATTCAAGGAAAGTCGGTCATCTACCCCTGTGATACTTGCATTTCAGTTGAGCAGTCTTTCCTATAGCCCTGGAGGAGGAACCCTGTGAGGAACTACTGAGAGCAGAAACCACCCAGTCATTGCCTTAGCATATTGTCTTGCCTAAGTTATCAAGGAGCTGCTGCCCTCTGCAGGATCCACGGAGGCAAAGGTCTTGCTCTCAGGAAGGCCCAAGCACTATGTAAATAGGTTTTCTTTGAAATACCCAATATATTATTATTAACTAAGACCACCATACTGTGCAATAGATCGCTAAAACTTATTCCTCTTGTCTAAAACGTTGCACCCTTTGATCAACATCTCTGCATTCCTACCTACCCTCACCCCCATCCCACCCTCTGGTAACCACTTTTCTACTCTCTACCTAGAAGAGTTTGACATTTTTTAGAGTCCACATATAAATTAGATCATTCGGTACTTGGGTCTGCCTGTCTAAATTATTTCACTTAGCATAATGTCCTCCAGGTTTATCCATATTGTCACAAATGATAATTTTCCTTCATTTTAAAAAGCTGTATTACATATTTCAAAATTTCTAAAAGAATAGATTTTAAATGTTCTCATAAAAAAAAGAGAGAGGTATGTGAGGTTATGTGGTATGTCAGCTAGCTTGATATAATAATTTCATAATGTATACATATATCAAAACATCACATCATGCCCCATAAATATATACAATTATTATTTGTCAATCATTATACATTTTAAAATCAAAATTAATATTTAGTTTCCTGATATACACTTTTTTTCCTTATGTGTGTTTTACTGGGAAGAAAATGCACATGTACAACCAACAGCTTACACAGGGAGTTCTTCATTTCTTCTGTTGTTTCAATGTGACATTTTCTTTTAATCCCTCAGTGAATTGAGTGATATAGACTGGGGACTCCAGCCTTTCTGGTGCTGAGGTTTTGTATTTGCAGTAGCTTGTGGGGAGCCATTCTCACACGTGACTGGGCAACTCCCAGTTTGGGTCTGAGGTGCTCTGGCTAAACTGTGTCGGAGCTTTCCCGACCCTCTCCTGGTGCGAGAGCCTGTCCGTATGGGGGTGTGACTGACCACTGACCTTGGGGCCAATCACTGACCCTGACCTTGGAGTGCTACCCCCCTCAACCTTCTTTGGATGGAATTCTCCCCTGAATTTCTTGTTCCCCAATAAAAGGCCACTCCCTGGCATGCTCTCTCTCTCTCTCCTGCTAGCCCTGAGTAATTCCTGCTGCCCTACCGGGTGGTTTGAGGTGTGAGCCAGAGGGAGAGCCGTCTCGGACCTGGTCATAGAAAAAGGTAATTGAGTCTGTGTGTTTATTTTGATCTCACTAGCTAACTTTTATGCCAAGAACCTCTTTAATGAAACCAGTGTGCTGGTCACTTGGTGGAAGTAGCTGCTCATTCAATGGTCCAGTACAAATTAGAGGAGACCATTGTTTTGGACTGAGATCCTGCATCAGGCCCTAACAGACCAGACCAAATCTAAATGGTGTTCTCATACTAGGTACCACATAATTAAATTAAAATTTTAAACAAGTCAATTTTTCACAACAAACAAACAACAACAACAACAAAAAAACCCCCCGGAGATTTACAGCCATCAATCAAAGGGGATCCAGTCAAGCTTTTGGATGAAGATCCCTCAGCTTTAATCCATACAAGGAAAGAGTGATAACAACAGATCCACTTTTTATACTATGCCCTTTCCTTTTGTTTGTTAAAGTTAATTGACATACCAAATCACCTCGCCTACCTATCTCCTCCTCCTCCTCCTCCTCCTCCTTCTTTTGTAATGAAAACACTTAAAATCAATTATTTTAGAAATTTTGAAATATATAATACAGACTTGAATTATTTTATTTTATTTATTTATTGTTCTTTTTAGATATACATGACAGTAGGGCATATTTTGACATGTATTCATGGAGTATAACTTATTCTAATTAGGACCAGTTCTTGTAGTTGTACATGCTGTGGAGTTTTATTGGTCATGTATTCATATATGAACGTAGGAAAGTTATATCCGATTCATTCTACTCTTTCCTATTCCCATCTCCCTCCCTTCATTCCCCTTTGTCTAATCCAAAGTACCTCTATTCTTCCCTCCCCTACCCTTATTATGTGTTAGCATCCACATATCAGAGAGAACATTTGACCTTTGGTTTTTTTTTTTTTGATTGGCTTATTTCACTTAGCAGGGAAGTTTTCAGTGCCCTCCATTTACTGGTAAATGCCATGATTTCATTTTTCTTTATGGCTGAGTAATATTCCATTATGTATATATACCACAGTAACAGTTGAAAGGCACCTAGGTTGGTTCCATAGCTTAGCTATTGTGAATTGAGCTACTATAAACATCGATGTGGCTGTGGCACTGTAGTATGTGGATATTAAGACCTTTGGATATAAGCAAAAGAATGGGATAACTAGGTCAAATGGTGGTTCCATTCCAAGTTTTCTGAGGAATCTCCATACTGCTTTCCATAGTGAATGGTTGCACTAATTCGCATTCCCACCAGCAATGTATGAGTGTACCTTTTCCCTACATCCTCACCAACATTGTTACTTGTATTCTTGTTAATTGCCATTCTGACTGGAGTGAGAAAGAATCTCAGTGTATTTTTAATTTGCATTCCTCTAATTGTTAGAGATGTTGAACATTTTTTTATATATTTGTTGACCATTTGTATTTCTTGAACTCCCTGTTCAGTTCCTTTGCCCATTTATGATAGGGCTATTTGGGTTTTTTGGTGCTAAGTTTTTTTTTTTAATATTTATTTTTTAGTTGTAGTTGAACACAATATCTTTATTTTATTTATTTATGTTTATGTGGTGCTGAGGATCGAACCCAGGGCCTCTCACGTGCGAGGCAAGCATTCTACCGCTGAGCCACAACCCCAGCCCCTGATGCTAAGTTTTTTTGAGTTCTTTCTATATCTTGGCGATTAATACTCTGAGGTGCAGGTGGCAAAGATTTTCTCCCATTTTGTAAAATGTGTGACTTAGGCCATTTATTGATTCTTTATTTATTTATTTGTGCTTTAGGAGTCTTGTTGAGGAAGTCGGTTCCTAAACTGGCACTACTACATTTTCTTCTAGTAGATGCAGGGTCTCAATTCAGCCTTTTAAAAAGAAGGAATGTACGAATATATAACAACAAATCCCATTATTATGTACAAGTGTAAGGCACCAATAAAAATGTGGAATAAAAAAGTAATAAAACTGAAATTCTGATTGGTCATAATGTGTTGCCTTGATAATAATATTTTTACTAATCTTTCTGCTTTCTGGAAAGTATAAATTATTGTGTGTTTCCTTAGTTAATCTGGAAGTGCTAAAATTCATTAAGTGCTTTATGTGCATTCAAAACTAATTAAAACCCCTTTTAGTATCAATCATTTAATCTCACAACTCTATAAAGTAAAATCATTATTTTACTTACTTATATTTAAGGAGTTTCCCATCATTCTTCCTGCTGACCCTCAAAGACTGGGGCTTATGTCTGAGATGCCACTCTTAGCCATGTTACTGTGGACTTCTTTATTTTTTCTGATTTTTGTTTTTCTAGTTTTTAATAGAATTAAGCGCTATTGTTCTCTTCTTCCACTTAAATTAATAGTAAGAAAAAAAATGTGTGGCTTAGGCCTCTCAAGCAGCCTGGTCATACATGGTTTCTAGTGAAAAATTACTACTAATTTATTATTCACACCCAGTTATTTTTTAGAGTGAGAGGAGGTGCTACGTTAATATGTAAGCTGGGAAAGTAGGCATCAACAGAGATTACTCTATTCAAACTAGGACACTTGGCTTCTTGGAGGAGTCTTGGGAAATTCCCTGCAGGCCTAGAGACTCAAAAAACTCTTTTTTTTCAGGAAAAACAAGAGAAAATAGCTAACTGCCCTTGTGTAAATTATTCTAAGCTCAGCACTGCAAAAAACTGTGTGTCCCTTTCTGGGAAGCAGAACACATTAAGTAATAAAGGAAGAGAACATTCAATGCTTATGAAAGTCTCTGAAGAGTTCCTCCTGGCACCTAGAAATTTTCCTGGCTTGCTTTCTTTTTATCAGAGAGGAGAAGCACTTGAATGAGTGAAAAAGTAGAGAGTGATTTTCCAGCGTCAAAGGGTCTTAAGGGAGTAAAGTAATTGTGACTATCGCTGGCTCACAATTTCTATTTCCAGGAAAGTAGGAAAAAAGGGGTCTGGATATAATAAGTCCTCTCCTATGAAGCGGTCTCCCGAAGCATGCCCATGACTTGACTGTGGGTAGTTGACAACACTCCTCCTCTTCATTCTCTCTCTCTGTTCACTCCTAGGACCAAGTGAGCCAAGACAACTTGGAGCTTACTTGAACTATTGGGAATCTCACCTTTCCAAGGATTTGTGTAGGGACTACTCAAATATTGTTTATCATTGCTTTGGATAAGAACCAAAGGGACAGGAAAAATTCTTTGATAGGTATCTGTCTTATAACTTTCACCTCATTGTGCCTAAAAAAATTAAAATGAGGCCCAGACCTAGAAAAAGACATCATCCCTAATTTCAGCAGATTCTAAACTTAAGACAATGATTCTCTAACGTGGTGTCAATCCTTGCCTGATTTCCTTTATCTCGAGTTGATTTGCTTCATTCTGCATCCTCTTTCTAATATCCAACTCGTAACTCCTTCAGTTTTGTAACAAAATTGAAAGCATTTCACCTTCATTCTTCTCTGGGTTACTAGATGAGTGTAAGTCCCATCTCCTTACTAGTTGTTATATATCATCTTCCAGTATCTCTTCTATCAAGTCTCCATGATTTGCTTGCATCAGTCTTGGAGATTACTAGTATCTCTAATGCAATGCCCACTTTCTTTTCTCCCAGCAAACATTCCAGGCAAAAATCCTGAGCTATCACAACCTGGGCTGGGCCTTGGTTTCTACGTGAGAAGGACCAGTTCTGGTGTCCTCTGGGTTCCCACGTCATCTCTGCCCCATCACACACATGTTATTCTTTCTTCTCTAGGAAAATCTAATTGTCATTAAAATTTTCCATTTGGATGAAGGGATAGGTATTGGTGGGCTTGATTCTGGTCCCTCATGGAGGACTGCTTACCTTGCTCATTGTGCAGCAGGGAAGTCCTAACATAGAACACTATGTTTTGGGACAAAGTGCTGTCAGAACACTGACAAGCACTATTTCCTTGTTCCTGTCACAGGAAGTTATTCCCCTGTTGGTACAAGGCCAGCCTGTGTGACAGTTTCTGAACTCTTGGTGTCTGGACTCCTGTAATGTATGTTGTTTATTACCTCTGGCCTATCGTGACTATTGTATGTAAGTTAGCATATATCCACTATAAAAGCTATTTTTGCTGCTCAATAAAGCAGATGGAGTTCTCTGAAACTGTCTCTGGAGGGGTTTCTCCATGCCCTCAAGCTTCAGATGATGCTAGAAGGGCAGATCCCACAGCTGGGTAGGGATGGGATAAATGAGAAGACCGTGGATTGTAGTTCCTTGATAGCATCTGCATAAAGGTTCTTCCCCAAATACTCTTACTAAACTTATATAATAAAGCACAGTCTTGCTTTCCTGACTACAACAGCACCCTCCCAGCATTCTTGTGCTGCATCCCAGCTCTCTCTGATGCCTTCCTGAATCTACTACTTTGATAATTAGTAGCCAGTGGGCCATTTTCTGACTATCTTTATCATGTATCAAATCTACATGACTTTGTAGCAAATTTCTATACTACTGTTCAACATTCCTGGATTATAGCATCCTTCAGATATAACCTGCCATGTGATCTTCCATAGCAACTCATCACAAATACACTGGCATCTGGAAGATTTCTTTTCTCAGTGCTGAAAACATCCACATGGATGCTAACAGTTTTATTTTCCTGGGTTGTCTATTTTTTTCTTTACCTACTCCTGTACCCTAAGTCCCAGTTCATGTCCCTTGCGGTGGAACCAGCTCAGCTGTTCCATTTGCTCTGTATTCTTACATTCTTCACAAGATCAAAGCTATTTTTTCCAATATTGACTACCCTTTACCTCAAATTGTCAGTACATTATTATGTAGAGGGAGAAAACCTTTGCCAGTCAGTAGTAATATGGGAAATAGGCAGAAAACCCCAACTTGCTACACTCCTGAAAGTTGTCAGATTGCATCATCTGGGAAAATCAAGACCCTATGTGTGAAGAGACATCTGGATGCTGGATTCTGACCAAAAGGAATTGTGCAAGAGGGAGAAGAGGTTTGCTCCATTAGAAAGCGCCAGTATATAAATACCAGCCACATCTCTCCAACAGGTGGCACAGGCAGCAGCTGCAGCTTTACTCAGCAGGAACCACAGCCCAGGGTGAGGTGTTAGAACTTTTCAACCATTTTACTCTGACAATTCTCTTTTTCCACCAGTGTTCTTGTGCTGCACCTCAGCTTTCTCTCTCTACATCCTTCCTAAAACTAATATTCTGATAATTAAAATTCACTAGATGTGAATACTTTTCAGGGTAGAGTTCTGTTATGTGCATCTGTGTGAATTCAGTGGTGGTTACAATAGGCATTATATTAATATTTATTGATGATTTAACTCATCTCATATTACAGAGAGGAATGTATCAAAATCCCCAAATGCTTATTTGGAAATTTCCTGTACAGTGGAGGTTTAGGGCTGATAAGGAATGACTGAAATGGGAAGTAGTTTATTCTAACAGTGCATTGCAATCTCTAAGACACTGGATTCTAATAAGATTGATGAAAATGAAGGATCAAACCTTTTGAAAACCTATTTACCTCTCATCTCTCTCTCTCCACACACACACACACACACACACACACACACACACACGCATGTTTGTGTGTAAAATTGATTGAGGTTTATTATTGGAATGCAATGATGAATCAACACCACAAAATATAAAAATCCCTCCAAAAACACGAATCATTCTAGGTTGTGTTTCTTTGACTCTGCAGCAAAATGAAGCTTTTAATTAGCATCATTTTTTGCTTCCTGGTCCTGGGAGTTAACAGCCAAAGATGGGGCGAATTCCTCAAGCAAGCTGGTCAAGGTAAGGATCAAAGGATGGGGGCAGGAGGCTACATCTGGCTCAGGTGATTCACCTGAGCAGACATCCCCACTGTCAAAGTCACAGCTGGATAGAGAAGGAACTTTTTTTGTTTCTTAATTGTAGTTCATGGAGCTTTTCTGGCTACCTTTTTCACTCTTTTATGGGGATCACTAGGCTAGAGGCCACTTAAAGTTTGAGAGGCAGCTTTTCAGCAACAATATAGGTAAGCTCTGGAATTTGGTGGTGTTCTCCTAAAACAAGTGGGGCTCTACTGCCCCCTAGTGGGAATCCAGGGATAGCTTATTTCTAAGTCAAGGCCATCTATCCTTGGTTTGCATCCACATGTTTGTGGGAATGCTGAGCAGAATCAGTGCAGTCTCAACCACATAGTAAGAGCAACCACGATTAACTAAGCTCTTAATATGGGCTAGACACTGTACTACGAGTAATAAATGAATTAGTGTTTATCTTTTAATCCCTGTGATGTAGTCACCATTCTTACCCCTTACCAGAGAAACTAAGGCACACAAGAGCCTAAGGTACCTGATAAAACCCCAAAGAAGAGTAGGATTGAACTTAGGTAGATTTCCTAGAATTTTATCTACTGCTTATAAACAGTATTGAGGGATTGTGCATAATATTCCGTTCTTTACCCGAGAAATGGTAAATGGTTGGGATGGGGTACCTTTGGGAGGTAACTCTAGTTCCTCTGTCCACAACAGAAGATGCAATGAATTTCCTCCCCAATGGTTCTATTAGGAACAAGACATCACCAGGAAACCAACAGCATGGGAAAAATACTTCCTTAGCCATAATGGCAAGATTTTGTTTTCAAAATGTAGTATTTAAAATTTTAGCTGTTGGGGTTGGGGATCAAGTTAGTGGTACAATGCTTCCCCAGCATGCCTGAGGCCTTGGGTTCAATACTCAGTACTGAAAAAAATTTTCAGGTATTATTAATTTTCTGCAATACTTTCTGAATAATTATTTTAAGGATTTGCTGTTGATCCATCTAGATTCTCACACATCCAGCTAAAAATACCTTTTTTTTTTTTTTTTTTGCCATGCTAGGGATCAAACTCAATACCTCACAATGCTCTATTGACTCCTTAGATCAATGTTCTTTCATTTTATTAGGGAGGACACTGAAGTTTTGAACCTGATTTGGTTTATTTAAATCTCTCTTAGAGAACTCACCTTTGTCACCTCTGTTTGGATTCTGATAGTCATTCAGGCTCAAATATAGCCTGGACATTCAGATGTACTCAAGATAGGACTGTCCTCACTCTGCTCATGAGCATGACTTTCTCCCATTGCCTAGGTTTGGAGAGGTCATATGTATGTCATAGCCTCCCTCAGAACCTCGTGTTCTCACACTTAGTCAGAAGGGTCCCTGGATCTTTCCAGATACAGGACCATTATGCAATGAATATCCCTTAAAGACCATCCCACATCTTTACATGCACCACACACAGTCAAAAACAAAATAGCAACAGACAAAGAATGGAATCAAACAGAACAAAACTTGTATCGAGTGTGATTCTCATTACCTTAACTCAGTATAAAAAGAAATACTCCTTTTAAGCCAATATTCATTCCGAGGGCTTTGTCAAAGGCTGAAATCTTCTGACTTGGAGGAAAAATTTTTACTTCTCTAATTTGCCAGGGCATGATCATTGTCATCATTTTCTTTCCTTTCCAGGGACTAGAGACATGTGGCGAGCTTACTCTGACATGCGGGAAGCCAATTACAAAAATTCAGACAAGTACTTCCATGCCCGAGGGAACTATGATGCCGCCCGTAGGGGACCTGGGGGTGCCTGGGCTGCTAAAGTGATCAGGTAAGGCAGGTTCCCAGGGATGCCAGGCCTGGGTGAGCAGAGCTTGACTGCCTTGGATAGTCAGGAGGGGACTCTCTTCTGAGCAGCCAAGTTTCCCGTGGAGGCTGTGGCCCCTCCTCTTCTTGCCCATTCTCTGGAGCTTTTCTCTGAGTCAGTGCTTGATGTGGGCTCTGAGTGGCTGGTGGGCCTGAATGATTCCCAACCCTCCTTCTTGGGTGCTGTTCTTCTCAGGTTGACCAGCCTGGGCTGAGTAGGGCTGTGCCAGGGAGGGGCAGTATTTACCCCCCTTTCCTTGGCTTTCCTGGACTCTTCTCAGAGCCTTTACTTTGAAAGGGTGGGACTGTTGCTTATTAGCCCAATGATTAATCTCCTTCCTGCCTGCCTTGATTACAGTAATGCCAGAGAGAATATTCAGAGATTGACAGGCCATGGAGCAAAGGACTCAAAGGCTGACCAGTTTGCCAACGAATGGGGCCGGAGTGGCAAAGACCCCAATCACTTCAGACCTGCTGGCCTGCCTAAGAAGTACTGAGTGTCTTCTCTCTGCTCTCCAGAAATCTAGCTGTGAACTGACAGCAGAGAAATTTGTTGAAGTAGTTACTGAATTCTTTATGCCTAATACTAAAACACATAAAAGTGCTTAATAAATGCTCATGAAATCCAATTTGTCACTGTAATAAGAGCCTGTGATGGTGTTACTGGGAACATTGGCCATGGGGTGATCAGAAAACATCATTGTTTTGATTTTATAAAAAAAAAAAAGAGATAAGGCACTAGTTTTAAAAAAAAAATTGGGGATAAAGTATATGTTCATACATGGGCCACAACATGGATCAACATAAGCCTATATTGTATATTCTGTAAATCGGATCCTATGGGCTGCTTCAGCATTAAAGTTTGAAACTAGAAACAAATAAATCAACACATTCTTAGAAAAATATAACTTACAAAGACAGAAGAAGAAAATGAAAATCTGGATCTCATTATTTTGAAAGATTGAATCTTCCCATAAAGAAATTCGTATGTCTAGATGGGTCTGTTTATCCCTTCAAAAAGGTAAATAGTTCCTATTTTGTACAAAAAATTCTAGAGTAGAAGAGAAATATTCCCCAACCTTTTCTACTAGGGTAGAAAAACCAACAGCAACAACAACAACAACAACACACACACACACACACACACAGAATGAATTTAAAAAAAAAAAACCAAAATACCCTGGGTTACTATGGATTGGCCCTGGCAGAGACCATCTCCAGGGTCAAAGTATATCCTGAGGTGATAATAATCCCCAAAGTCCTTGGCATCTTGGAGAGAGGTGTTTTCAGAAACCTTACACAGATCTTTCCCAAATCAGACCCTCTCCCTAGGACTTGTGGTCCACACGTCTGTTTTTAGTAGACTGATTCTAGGCTTCACATTCAGGCGGCTTCTCTCTCTAGTCATATGTTCTTTGCCCTTCGCGGCCTCCCAGGATTCTGAGTTCCACATTGTTCTCTCTCCTTGCCATAGAGGCCTAGTTCCAGGAATCTCTCTTCTCGCCTATCCTCTCCTACCTGAAACCAATGTTGACCACTCCTGGTTCGTGATATTAAGAAATGCCACTTAAAGATATTTCCCTTCTCTCTGGCCATACTATTTTTTTTTTTTAAAACTGAAGATGGAACCCAGGGGTACTTTACCTAACTAAGCCACATTCCCAGCCAGTTTTATTTTTAGTTTGAGACAGGGTCTTGTTAATTTGCTACAGCCTTGCTAAGTTGCTGAAGCTAGCCTCAAACTTGCAATCCTTCTGCCTCAGCCTCCAGAGTTGCTGGGTTTACAGGTGTGAATGACCGCACTGGGTTATCCCCACTTCTTCACTCAGGCCATGTTCCATTCTCAGTGCCTACTATCTGGAACCGTGAATGCCTCCCCAACACTCTCTTCAGGCCTTCTTGAGAATCTGTGTCCTCCCTGGTCAAAATCAGTGGTAGATATGTTAGTTCTCCTGATGATTGGTCTTCTGACACTAGTTAATAGAAGAATAACATGATAACTACTTGGCTTCCATTCATGTCAAGATGACTATGGGTCAGGCACTCCTCTAAGTGCTTTCTTGTGTTATCCCGTTGGATCTTCACACTTTGATTATCCCTCTAGGGGAAATTGAGGCACAAATAGTTTAAATAACATATCCAAATCACATTGCTAATTTAATGCTAGAGCCAACATTCTTTTTTTTAAATTTTTTTATTGTTGGTTGTTCAAAACATTACATAGTTCTTGATATATCATATTTCACACTTTGATTCAAGTGGGTTATGAACTCCCATTTTTACCCCGTATACAAATTGCAGAATCACATCAGTTACACATCCATTGATTTACATATTGCCATACTAGTGTCTGTTGTATTCTGCTGCCTTTCCTATCCTCTACTATCCCCCATCCCCTCCCCTCCCCTCCCCTCCCCTCCCCTCTTCTCTCTCTACCCCCTCTACTGTCATTCATAGAGAAGGGAAATTGCATGGAAATGGAGCCAACATTCTTTTTAAAAAATTTTTTATTTATACATGGACACAATATCTTTATTTTTGTTTATTTATTTTTATGTGATACTGAGGATCGAACCCAGTGCCTCACTTGTATGAGGCAAGCGCTCTGCCACTGAGCCACAATGCCAGCCCAAACATTCTTAACTATTGCTGCAACTCGCAACTGTATTGAAATTGACAGTTTATAAAACACCTTTGTAGGCTTGAAGTATAACTTGGTGGTACAATAGTTGCTTAGCATGCTCAAGGCTCTGGGTTCAAACCTTAGCACTGCAAACACCAACAAGAACCAAGCCAAAAAATCCACCATCTTTACACATATTAGTTCACTCAAATCATTCCTTCAATGAATGTATTCTATGTACCACCCAGGTATCTATGAATTCTATACTAAATCTATATGGTGAAAGGGAGGTAGCACTAAGGGGCTGAGGAAGAAGAAGACATGTTGGGGGAAGTTATGTCACTATATTAGTGCAACCATAGCATGATAGAGGGGGTTGCATATGAAGAATGCATAACATACACACAAAATCAACTTTAAATACCTGCTAGGCACAGAGAACATGGAACTTGTGTTTTTATTTAGGATCAAAGTGAAAGAAGGACTTTGCAGGGGAAAGGAGACAAAAATCCAGCAGCTTTCTGATTACAAAAGTAGTTCTGTTTGATTAGCATGATGATGACATGGCAGGGTGTCATAACCCAGGGTTATGCTAAATCCAATTCTGTGCACCTGAGATCCCAAAAGAAAAAGAAAATGTACAAGACTCATATGTGAGAATCTGACTTGAATAAAACTTGGGAAACACAAGGAGGTTATCATAGCCATATCAATAACTTGCAAATGACTTTAGATTGGCATCTTCTTTTTAAAAATCATTTTTATTTTATTAAGAATTTTAAAAACCACAAGTAGATGTTAAATTTGGATCAGTCATGTAGATTAAACCAGTAACTATTGAATTACTCTCCTACATCAACATGATGGTTGATAAATACAAGCTATATGCAAGTATGTAACAAAAGTTTTAGGAAACAATATACTTGTGTTTGTGTGTAATTAAAATAAAAGTTTTGTGAAACAATGAAACATTTTGAATACACAATAGCCTCTGACATTTTTCTCTTCTTGCTGGTCTAGCTTGTATCTTTAAAAATTTTTGGTAATGACCCATGACATTGACATCAAAGCTCAAAAATGCCCAGGCACAGTGGTAGACAGCTGTAATTCCAGCTACTTGGGATGCTGAGGCAGGAGAATTGCAAGTATAAGGCCAGACTGAGCAATGTAGTGAGAACTTGTGTCAAAATAAAAATCAAAAAGGACTGGGGATGCAGCTCATTGATACAGCATTTGTCTACCATGCATAGGTCCCTGGGATTGATCCCTATCACAAACACACACACACACACACACACACACACACACAGAGAGAGAGAGAGAGAGAGAGAGAGAGAGAGAGAGAGAGAGCGCTCAAAAATGGATTGCCACTTATGGGGAGGTGGCTAGCACTTCTTTAGGGGGTTCTTCTTCCTGATAAGGAGGGTAT
Organism: Marmota flaviventris; assembly: GCF_047511675.1. Lineage (NCBI taxonomy): Eukaryota > Metazoa > Chordata > Mammalia > Rodentia > Sciuridae > Marmota > Marmota flaviventris. Next base: position 45,712,630 of record NC_092506.1, read on the forward strand.
AAGCCTCCTGAGAAATTAAAGTCTAGAATAATCAGTAAAGAATAAAACACAAAGTCAGAATTAGGTTTAAAGAATTGGAGCACCTGATAGGCCCAGTCTACACAAGAGCTGGAGCTAAACAATTAGAAAATGGCTCCCATGGTTTATTTAAGGGAGTGCATAAAAAGCAGAGGTAAGGTTTCAAGGGTGAAGTCTTGCTTCATGATGTCTTGCAGTCAGTAGGTTGATTGGCATCTTGGCAGGTCACACCCATCTCAGAGGGGCTGTGTGATTGTAGCAGGTCACCCCATTTCCAGAGCTGTATGGGACCTGACAGAGCTGAATAGGGCTCCCAAAGTGTCTGGGCAGTCTTACACAGAGGAAATGTCCACTGGAAGTTCCCAGACACCAGATTTCCCTGTCCAATTAGGCTGCAATGTGCGACAATCCACACACAGTCCCCGGATGGCTCGCGACAGCCACTCTTGAAAATTATTAGTTTTATGAAATTTTTCTAGAAAGTAATTGTGCTAATATGAAGTGAACCATTTACTATATGAAAGTTTCCATTTCTCTCTAATCTCATCTGTACTTAGAATTGCCATATTTAAAAGATTTTTCCAACCTTGTAGATGTAAACTAATAATTTATATTTCTATGATTTAATTTTTTTTAAAATATTTATTTATTTATTTATTTATTAGTTTTCGGCAGGCACAACATCTTTGTTTGTATGTGGTGCTGAGGATCGAACCCGGGCCGCACGCATGCCAGGCGAGCGCGCTACCGCTTGAGCCACATCCCCAGCCCCATTTCTATGATTTTAAATAAATCAGAATTGAGTATCTCTTCATATATTTCCTTCGGTTTTATTTCCTGCTTTGTTAATTCAACTTCTCTGGCTGTACATGAAGTAGAGTCACACCATTTGTGCAATCATACATTTACCTAGGGTAATGATGTCCATTTCATTTCACCATCTTTCCTACCCCTTCCCCCTACCCATTGCCCCATCCAAAGTTCCTCCACTCATCACATGTCCCCACCCCCCCAATTATGGATTAGCATCCACTGATCAGAACAAACATTTGGCCCCTTTTGGGGGGGATTGTCTTATTTTGCTTAGCATGATATTGTCCAACTCCATTCATTTACCTGCAAATGCCATAATTTTATTCTCTTTTGATGTTGAGTAATATTCCATTATGAATACGAACCACGATTTCTTTATCCATTCATCTACTGAAGGGTGTCTAGGTTGGTTCCATAGTTTAGCAATTGTGAATTGTGCTGTTGTAAACATTAATGTGGCTGTGTCACTGTAGTATACTGTTTTTAAGTCCTTTGGGTATAGACCAAGGAGGGGGATAGCTAGATCAAATCCAACCAGAATCTTTTAAAAACCAATTTATCTCATTTTACATTGAACAAAAGTTCAAAATGTAGCAATCTTTTGCATTAAGGCTCTTGCTTTGCATATTTTCAGCAAATCATTTCTATCTCTGAGATAATAATAAAATGAGTCTCCTACAATTCCTTCTAAAATCTTTAACATTTGACTTTTTAGTTTACTTTAGAACATTTAGTTCTCAATTCACTCAAATTTGGATTTTGTCAAATATTTAGTTTTATTTTATTTTTTCCATTTGGATATCTGGTTTCCTATTACTAATCCTTGAGTAATCCATCAGGTTGCTATTGTCTGCAATCTCACTTCTATAGCATTTCAAGTCTCCCCCTGTGCAAGGGAGGGTGGTGGGACCCATTTCAATCACCTACATTTCTACCTTTGTACCAACACCACACTGTATTCCAAGTATTGATAGATAACAACATCCCACATTCCTTGCTTTGTTTTTCTCCCTAGTATATATTACTTTCTTACATGCTGTGTTTAGTCATCCATTGCTGTGGTAATAAGCCATCCTGAAACTTAGTGCCTAAGACAAGGACTTGCTACTTTTCACAATTCTATGGGTTAGGCAAGAGTTTCTTTTGCTGATCTTACCAGGACTCCTATACTCAATTGGAAGGTTGGCAGGCACTGGAGCTGGACCCATCTTGAACAGCTAAGACTCTTGGGTCTCTATCTCCACTGGCCTTTATTACTAAGGAGACAAGACTGGATATTTACACGGTAGTAGTGCCCCAAAAAGGTGGGCCCCAGGAGGCACAAGCATTCACCAAACGTCTTCTTGTATCACATTTGCTGCTATCCTGTTGGACAAAAAAGTCACATGACAAAAGCAGAGTGAGTGAGGTTTGGTTGTCTTCTCCTATTAGAATGCAAGGGCCACAACAGCTGGAATTTTTCTATTTTCTTCACTGCTATAACCCCAATGCCTAGAACAATGCCTGGCACATAATTCTTGAGTAATCCATCCAGTTGTTATTGTCTGCAATCTCACTCAATCTTACTCTTTTTCCAGCTATTTATGTTTTTTTGATTTTTGGTCCTCTATACATGAGGCATAATCAATCAGAGCTCATCACAATCTTACTCCAAAGCTTACCACAGAGAATAATGCTCAGCTTTTATTTCAGAAGTTTTAAGGGAATGGGCATATCTTTACAGAGCCAGGAGTACCCTACAAACAAATATTGCTCAGTACTAAATTACCTGGCCCAAAACTTCAGAATAATTCTGGACAATTTATCTGTGCATGTCCAGAGATCCAGTCTCTTCTGGGAGATCTAGTCATAATTTCCAGCTCAGTTAAATACTCTTGAAAATGAACTATAGTCATGTTGATGCTTTAAATATATCAGTGGTAACCCTTGGTATAGGAATGAGCTATATCAAATTTTCTAGTTGTGCTGTCTGCATACAGATGCTGCATAGGGTTTAGGATCCATGATGCTTATTAGGGATCAACACCAGTACAAGGAAAGTCAGGAGAGAAGCAGTAGAAGTATTGTGCAGCTTTGACAACCTGGCAGGGAACCTGGGTGGGAGCGTTGCCTCCAGGTTGTTCAACATTAGGTTGAACCAACTAGGTCTTTGTACCACATCCCCCATCTCCCTCAACTGCCTTGCTCAGTAACCACATGAGGGCTGTTCTGAGAAGGATGGGACCTCTTTGCAGCTGAGGCCACCCTGAAGGAACTGACTACTGAGTGCAGGCTGCTGACTCACCCCCTATATTTGGGCGGCAAGTCTTTCCTTGAAGGGCATCTGGGCACACAATTCCATGTCTCCTTCCTGAGACTCTGAATTGATTATAACACTCTTTTTAAAAATTATATTTTTAGGTATAGATGGAGACAATACCTTTATTTTGTTTATTTAGTTTTATGTGGTGTTGGGGATTGAACCTAGGGCCTCACACATGCTAGGCTGTTACTCTACCACTGAGTTACAACCCCAGCCCATGATTATTATAACACTCTTGTTCTATCAATTACTAGACTCTGTGGAAGGTTTGTTATTTACAGGGCTTGGTGGCAATTTTTGATTGGTGCTTTTGTAGATCCTACAAAGATTATAATCTTAATCCTTTTGATTTTACTGCTACCAGAGGTACCTGGTTTTTTTTTTTGTTGTTGTTGTTGTTTGCTTTTTTGCTGTTGTAGTTGATTGGAGGTAGGTTTTATTGATGGGTATGATTAAGAAATCATAGCACTGCACAGTAGAAGCCCAGGGGACTGCTATTAGGGATGCATTTGACACTACTATTATTCCAGATGAACCATTTTTCAGTTACCTTATCTTCAAATTCATCTGCATTGAAATTGATAAAGCCACACTACTTTAAAATGCAGATTTTCTGGTGGACAGGGAACTTGAACTTGGCCCTGTGTAGGGCTTCAGTCACATGTTCCTTGTTTTGCAATACGGTGAGAATGACCATGATGACTTGGCCAGTGTGAACTCTGGCTGCCATGCCCTGGAACCCCAAAAGACACACTGAACATTTGTGTGGAGCCTAGATTTGGAAGAGCATGAGGCCAAAGACATGACAAGTTTAGTAAGAGGACAGTGGGCATCCCTCATACAGTGACATTCTTTGAAATTCTCCCAGGGTTTAGGTTACTCCTTTAGTCCTCCCCACAGTTCTGTGAGGGAAGCATTCTCCCTGCAGTATGGTTTCTGGGGTGATATTTATGCCTCCTGATACTTCAGAAATACTATTGGTTTTTGTCCTTTCTAATTGTTAGCATAGGTTGTGCCTGAGTATTTAAAATACAGTAGGGTCCCCTCTGTAATTTTGTTTTCTGCATTTTCAGTTATCTGTAGTGAACTGTGGCCTGAAAATATTAAATGGAGATTCCCCCAAATTAATAATTTATACGTTTCAAATCATACACCAGTCTGAGTAGTGTCATAAAGTTGTTCCACTCTGGTGAATCACACCTTTTTCCAGTGTATCCACATCATATATGCAATCCACTACTTAGTCACTTTTTACTCTTCTTGGTTATTAGATCAACTGTCTCAGATAGCAGTACTTATATTCAAATGACCCGTACGTCATGATCTAATGCTGTATCATGAAACCTATGTCATTCACCCCACTTCATCTCACCTTGTAGGCAGTGTGTCATCTCACATTACCACAAGAAGAAAATGGGTGAATATGGAGCAATATTTTGCGAAAAAGACCACACTTAGATTACTTTTATAGCAGTATCTTGTTATAATAGTTCTATTTTTATTGTTAATTATTATTGCTACTCTTTTTGTGCCTAATTTATAAATTAAATTTCATCACAGGTATGTATGTATATAAGAACATGATATACATAGGATTTGGTACTATCTACATTTTCATACATCTGCTGGGGAACTTGGAAAATATATCCCTGTGGATAAGGGGGGAAACAGTATATTAAAATGCACACTTTTTTTTTTTTTTTGGTACTGGGAAGTGAACTCAGGTGTACTTGACCACTGAGACACATCTCCAGTCCTATTTTATAACTTATTTAGAGACAGGGCCTTACTGAGTTGCTTAGCGCCTTGCTGTTGCAGAGGCTGACTTTGAACTCCTGATCCTCCAGCCTCAGCCTCACAGCTGCTGGGATTACAGGCGTGCACCACCGCGCGGGGCTCACACATTATATTTTAAATTAATTTGATGTCCTCTAATTGTTAGGTTATTATATTAATATTTTTGAAATTACATGTGGAAACCTATAAATTTAATTTCATTAAATTAAAATGGGGGGACTGGGTTGTGGCTCAGTGGTAGAGCACTTGCCTAGCACAAGTGAGGCACTGGGTTCGATCCTCACCACATAAAAATAAATAAAATATGTTCCATCTATACTAAAAATATTTTTTTAAAAATTAAAATGGCTGCTGTAAAATATTTGCTGAGAAGGAGTTGGAATATTGACATTTTTGCTGTCGACTTTTGTCTTTCCTGCAAATCCAATCACACCTGAGAGAGGAATGAATAATTATGGATGGATGTCTTTTAAGAATAGCAACGGTGGAGAGAGATGGATGATTCTAGCTGTCAGAGAAGGCAAGTGGAATAGGTCCGATAGTTCAAGATTCGGGTCTGTATCAGAAACACTGGCCTATTCTCTTCCTCCCCTCCTCCAGTCAGACTAAAATTTCCTGGAGAAACGGAATACTTTGTCCAGAGAGGGTGACAAGTAACAATCATGAGTCCGGTGGGTCACATTCCACTTTTTGGGCGGGTCCTTTGGCCGGGCGGGCTTCGAGCAGCAGGGGGCGCTGTGTCAGGAGCCGCGCCAGGCGCGCTGGGCCCTCTAGCGTGAGGAGACCTTTCCTCTCCTCCCCGGCTTCCGGCGCGGCTCCCGGGCGCTGTCGGCGCGCTCAGTCATGGACCGCAACCCCTCACCGCCGCCTCCCAGTCGGGACGAGAAGGAGCATGAGGAGACTGCTGCAGGAGACTGCATTGGGAGCACGGTCTACAGCAAACACTGGCTCTTTGGCGTCCTCAGCGGGCTCATCCAGGTGTGGAAATCGCGCTCGCTGGGGCTGCCCCTCAGGTGGTTCGGCCCGGTAGCTGGCAGCCCCTCGGGCTCCGGGAGCCACCAAATCCCCCGACGACCCCTTCCCAAGCGTGCGCTCGGCAAATGGCGCCTCACAACCTCAGCTGACCCGCAAACTGCCTGGGGCCACTTTGGTGCGCCTGACGCCAAGAAATGTTTGGTGTCAGGGATGTCGGGACGTTTGCACTTACCGTAATTTTTCAAGTTCTCCAAAGACATAGAACTATGCTCCCCAGCCCCATTGTCATTTCTGAAGCCCAAGCCTTAAAATTTATATGATTCATGGACTTTTTTTGTAGAATAAATGGATGTCAAAGATGTAGCCTCATCATCTACTAACTGTATTTCTTTGGGCAAGTCACCTAACCACCAAGAACTTTGATTTCTCAGGCAATTTCTATAAAATAGGATGATAATATCTATAATATCATATATAGAGTTTTTATATAGGTTAAGTGACATAATGATCATAGAGTGCCCACCATGGTTTTTGGCTTATAGGAGACTCAGTAAATGTAAGGTTTTTTTCCTCTCCGCATCTCAACTAGATTCCCCTCTTCCAATTTGTGTCCTTTCCTGTCTTTTTTCTACACAGCTACCAGAATAATCTTCCTTAAGACAAAAAAAAAAAAAAAAAAAAAAGTTGTTGCTACTCCTCTTAGTTCTTGTTTGACTGTTGAAGCAAAATGCATATTTCTTAGCTTGGAATCCAGAGTTTTTTGCAGCCTCTCCAGGCTTCTCTGCTCATGGTACAGTGTGTTCCATCAACAGCAAACTGTACACCATTCCCCAAATGCTAGGCACTTTCTTAACTCTGATTCTTATCTCTGAATGCTCTTATCTTTTTCACCTGACAAACTCCTATTTTCCCTCCAAGATTTAGCTAAAATATCACCTCCTAAAAGGAGTGACTCCCAGCTTCTCTCAGGAATAGGTAATTGGTCCATCATAGGTCCTACTCCAACTCTTAGTTCATAATTCAGTTGAGTCATAAAATTTTTGTGACTATCAATTTACATGTCTTATCCCCACTAATCCTAAAATGCATGAAAGCAGGGATTACATCTTATTTATCCCAGTTTTCTAGCAACAGTATTTGATCCATAAGTGTTGAGTGAATAGAACTACCCAAGGCATTAATTTTTAAAACAAGATGTTTGTGAGAGAAGATACTTTGAGGAGAGTCTCTGGACTTTTAAGTGGTTGTGGGATATATTAGTTACGAAGTAGTATAGAAAATTTTTATTTTTTTCTTTTCTTTTGAAGATTGTTAGACCTCAAAACACCAAATCTGGCTCAGATGATGAGGAGCAGCAGATGGAGCTTGATGAAGAAATGGAGAATGAAATTTGCAGAGTATGGGATATGTCAATGGATGAGGTATGAGGTTAGAGATGAAACATTGAAATTTCAGACTCTTAGGTGAGAAGGTGGTGAGTGGATTTTTAGAATAGGTTCAGTCCTTCACTCTCTGAGCAAAGGCTTTCTTGAGTGTCTGTAGTTACTTGAATATATGGTTCAAGGAATAGTCCCAGAAGCTATGAATGCTAAAAATTTGTCTCTGAAAATATGTGCAATTGTCCTGTGAATATCACAGAATGTACTTAAACCCACTAAGATACCTATGATATCACTAGACAATTAATTTTATGCGACCATCATCCTATAGGTAGTCTGTCACTGACTGAAACATCATTGTGTGGCATATGACTCTTTAACAATTCACATCCCCACCTTCCATAGTTAACTAATTTAGTTATTGCATTTCACATTCTTTGGCAGGATTTGGCCTTTTTGGGATCACATGTCAACTCCAGGTTTGTGTAGTGTGCCCCTGTTTGGCATTGTAGACTAAGCAAACTCACTCTTATAATTATATTGTGATCAGAATTTTTTCTACTGAGAATTTTGAAAATACAAATTCTGATTTTTTAAAAAATGTTTTTTGTTATAGATGGACACAATACCTTTATTTAATTTACTTATTTTTTTATGTGGTGCTGAGGATTGAACCCAGTGCCTCACACATGCTAGGCAAGTGCTCTACCACTTAGCTACAACCCCAACCCCCAAGTTCTGATTTTTTAATATGACCCAATAGCTGTTCTCACCTGTTTACTTTATTGTGTCTTAAGCCTTGGAGGATAGGAATTAGGATTTTTCCTTTAACATTAGCTTCTGACAAAATTAGCAAGTGTGTTTGACTAAGTTATTGAGAATTCCTGATATGTAAATATAATCAGGGCAGAATAAAAGGAGGACAATTCTCCAGAGTATCACAGTGAGTTTAGATTTGTTTATGGAATTATTCCATTGTCTTGAGACCAAATACCACAAAAACTTTCTAACCTTGCTTTTATCTGTTGCCACAGTTCCTCACCTAACCTTGTAACTTGTGGGTTTTTTTCTCTCTTGTGTCCTAATGGTAGTATATATGAAATTAAATTTTTTTATAGTTGCCTTAGCTATGGAGTTTAAAAAAGAATATTCAGCATCCAAGTTAACATTCATTTTTGTTTATAGGATGTGGCTTTATTTCTCCAAGAATTTAAGGCTCCGGACATATTTATGGGAGTACTGGCCAGATCCAAGTGTCCTCGATTAAGAGTAAGTATACATTTCATTTTTTTCACTTTGATTTTCTTACTGTCTATAAACCAATAATATCAGTCTGTAAATGTTTATTGAACATTACTAGGTAATGTACTACTTAAAATTATTAGAGCCATAGAATTTTAGATTTGGACTGGATTAGGGAGATCAATAGTTTCATTTAACAATTGTAGAAACTAGATAGATATAACTATGTTATGCTGCTAATTTGTGACAAACAGAGAACAGTTCCTGGACCTCCTGTTTCTCAGTTCATTGTTCTTTTTCACTCAAAAGCTTCCATTGCTTAAGAGCCATTCTAAACTTAGCCTGTTGCTTAAGACTTCCACAGTCTGAACCTGAATCATCTTTCTAGCATAAAATCTACCTTCCAGTTCAAAGCCAGCCTCAGCAAAAGTGAGGTGCCAAGCAACACAGTGAGACCCTATTTCTAAATAAAATACAAAATAGGGCTGGGGGTGTGGCTCAGCGGTCAAGTCCCTCTAAGTTCAATTCCTGGCACCCCCCCCACCCCCCCCCCCAAAAAAAAAAAAATCTACTGTCTAGATGGTCCTAATTTGGATAGGTCTGTCTGCATTCCATCTCACCAGCTTATTGTGATGGCCATCTCTTTGTGTGCCCTCTGTCTCCTCTCAGTGTTCATATCAATTACTCAAAGTAGTTTTTTTTTCTTCCATGCCTTTCCAAATAAGTAAGATCTTAGTAGTTATTGTTGATAGTAAATTCCTAAGAATAATAGATAAAAACTAAATGAGAGGTCTTTATTTATGTAATGTTAAATGTCCTGTGCTTTATTGCCATTTAAGTTGCCATGTGCTATCCATATGATGGATGTATTTGTTGAATAATTTAATTATAAATAATTATTATTTACAGAGCATTTGGTTTTACTACTCCTATGAGGCATACTTTATAGACAACTGTGTCTCGGGTTGTGTCCAAGGCCACAAAACTAATTAAGAATGAAGTTGGGATTTGAATCTAGGCCTGACTCCAGTATAACACAGTACTGAATTGCTTTTCTTTCTTTGAGATTTCAAAGAATGGAATTCTGTAGAATATTTTTATGAATTGAATGTTGAATTAAAATTTTTATCTTATAAAATGTTCTACCTGAATTGGGTACTGATGAACCAGTATTTCCTTGGATCCTTATACTAATAGAAGAATTTGACAATTTTGTGTTATTTCTCTTAATTTTTCTATCTTAAATATGTTGACTCATAATTATTTAAGAAATAAACATGTCAGAAATGGCACCTTTCAGGAATTAGTCATATTGTTGAATGTGTCTTCTAGCCACAGCCTACTATAGCAGTAATTGTCTTGAGACCAAATACCACAGGTTCTCAAACTTTAGCACGTTCTCAAACTGGTGCAACATTCCTAACTTTCTTCAATCCCAGATCACTGATTGCTGAGCCTACCTCCCGAGTTTCTGATCGACTTTGTTAGGGTTCATATATACTTCCAAGTGACACTAGTGCTCTACAGCAGAATCATAGGTTGAGAAGCTTTGTTGAAGGAATTTTTAAAAATCCTGTCATTCAGGCTGTATCTCCATGCATGCTGCACTCAACAACTTTTTTTTTTTTTAATACCAAGGATTGAACTCAAGGGCACTCAACCACTGAGCCACATCCCCAGCCCTGTTTTTTGTATTTTGTTTAGAGACAGGGTCTCACTGAGTTGCTTAGTACCTCACCCTTGCTGAGACTGGCTTTGAATTTGTGATCCTCCTGCCTCAGCCTCTGGAGCTGCTGGGATTACAGGTGCATGCAACCGCACCCAGCCACTCAGCAGCAACTTTTGACATTCCCTAGGTTATTCTGATGAGTGGCCAGCACTATGGTACTTGGTGTTTGATTGGAAGTTCTGTCATTAGTTTATAAGGGAAGTATGTGTTTTTTTCTGTCCCTACTCTCTTTTAATCTTTTCTTGACATTTGACTACCCACATTTTATTGAAACACTCCATCTCTGAAGCTTCTGTGACACTTGCCCTCTCTGGTCTCTGACCTTTCAGTCACTTTCTTTTTTTTTTGAGAAATTTTTTAATATTTATTTTTTAGTTTTCGGTGGACACAACATCTTTGTTTGTATGAGATCCTGAGGATCCAACCCGGGCCGCACGCATGCCAGGCGAGCTTGCTACCACTTGAGCCACATCCCCAGCCCTTTTCTGTCACTTTCATTGGCTGCTTTCTTTCTGTACCCTGGTATGAACTCTTTCTTAGATCCAGAACCCAGTCTTTTGTTTTTTTAATATTCGTTTCCTCATTTTACACTTGTATATTACAGCTCTGTATTGTGGGTTCAAAAAACCTGACTTCTATCTGGTAACTGGTGTCACATCTCTAACTTTCTTCAGGCATTTTCTACTTGCATGCTGCATTTTCTAATCCCAGATTTCATATGTTCTAACTCAGTGATTATCACATTTACCTGATCATAAAAACCACCTGGTGTGCTTGGTAAACATTAACTTCTGAGGCTCTATGCTAGACATTCAGATTCAGTTGATCTAGATGGGACTTGGAAGTCAGTATTGTTAACAAACCCCCTGAGCAAATCTCATGTTCTAGCAAGTATACTGTGCTGCATGAACTTATTGTGTCCTTTTATACAATTTTCTTTTTTCAGTTTTCCTGTTAATGGAATCAATCTCTGGGGAAATGAAGCAACTTGAAATCTATGAGTCATGTTCAACTGCTTTCTCCTTTACTTTCCAATAGATTTTTTTGCTTTCACTCTGAGAGTCTTCCTTATCTTCATCTTTTTCCATGCCTGCATCACTATCCTCATCCATCACAGCCCTAATCTTTTTGCATCTTGACTACTGAGGTGTGCAGGAAGAAATACTGGTTGAATGTTGCTTGACTTTCCCTATCTGAAGGATGGGAATAATAGTAATACCTACCTCATAAATTATATGAAATAACATGTAATGGCTTCTTAATAAGTGCTAATAAATAGGTTTTTTTTTTTTTTGTATATGTCTTTTTATCTCAGAACCATTGTGACCTGTGAAATTTGCTTTGGCAGGAAATCTGTGTGGGGATTTTAGGTAATATGGCCTGTTTCCAAGAGATATGTGTGTCCATCAGCAGTGATAAAAATCTTGGGTAAGTCTTATCATGATAATTATATTTTAAAAATGGATTCATATTTTATATCCCTAAGGAAATGAGAGATGAGAAAATGTGAAAGATAATGTTGTTGATGAACATGCTGCAGGAACTTCATTGCATGTTAATGGTAGCTAGGGACTTCCACACTTGCATATGGGCATGATTCAGGAGTTAAGCCAGTTTATTCTTTATGAATATCAAAGGGACCTGAGTGCAGATGTAAGCAGGCCAGAAGAAGCATCCATGAGGTCAAACTTGGAGATGGGGGCAGTGAATCAGAATCTAAAACAATGTAGGCATAGGGAGTGCAAGGCCTCCAGAGATCCAGAGTTTAGGAAACTAGATTTGTTAAACAGTGTCACTCTGAGAGCTTTCACTTAGATCAGGGAGCAGAACTTACCAACAGACTAGAAGATAAAAGATTGACTCTGTGATTAAAGGCTTTCGTATTTCTGCTTGGAGGCTAGTTCTCTTCTATAGCCAGGAAAGTTTTCGGCAGAAGGTTTTTCAATGGGGGAAACCTTGGTGAAATTACATGCTAAATTTGATGAATGTATTCATTTTCTCAATATAGGGTACATGGCTGTTATTCAGGATCTAAAAGAAATTTGTATCCAAAATGGCTAAGGAGACTGTTCTAGACAGTTTTTGACAGAGATGGGGTTATGTAAGTTTATCATAGGATGCAAGTACCTGAGTCTCTGGAAGAAGTTGGTTTTTGTCTTCAAGGTGTGGAGAGATTTAAGATACTAGTTCAAAGTATTTATTTCTCACTAATTTATAATCATTCATGGAGTAGATGTCTCAGGATTGCATTTCATCTCTAGCATTCCCTATCAAAAATCTGATAATGAAAAATGTTAACATGTCTTTTAAATTCAATTAATGTTTATCTTAAAATTCGTATAGAACAGTTTATATTGCTAAAGGGATATGAATTTGTTCAGTTTGAGAACATATGACCAAGGCTGGTGCAGTGGCACTCACCTGTAATCCCAGTGACTTGGGAAGTGAAGGCAGGAGGATCACAAGTTCAAAGCCAGCCTCAGCAACTTAATGAGGCCCTCTGTACCTTAGCAAGACCTTGCTTTAAAATAAAAAATAGGGCTAGGGATGTGGATCAGTGGTTAAGTACCCCTGGGCTCAATCCCCAGTACCAGAAAAGAAAAAGAACAATTGAGTACTTCTAGTCAGATTGGAAGATATGCATATGCTATGACACAAGAATGCCACTCATAGGTATGTAGTAAGAAAAACTGCACATGTACATTAGGATACACATATACTATCATTATTATTATCATCTTTTGGAGCTGGGATTGAATCCAGGGCCTCATGAATGTTAGGCAGGTGTTCTGCTATTGAGCTATACCCCCAACTCCTTTACACAAACATTATTTCAGAAGTATTGTTTGAAATAACCCCAAATTGAAATAGACTCAGTGTCCATCAGCAGTAGTCTGGAATAATAAGTTACGATATATTCATACAACTGAATGCTCTGCAGCAGTGACTTAAAGAACAGCTGCCAACTCTGCTGGAAACAAGCAGGTATGCTTTACCCTTTTTGTGGGTTCCATGATTTCCTACACATGATTTTGAGCAAAACTTGGACTTAAGAATATGTACATGTGCATTGAAGTGTCCTACTATACCTTGTAAGTATGTACAATTATGTGTCAAAGACAAATAGATGGATAGATGAAGTTTTTTAAGGAAAAAAATATATAATTTCTTTCATATAAAGTTCAAAAGCAAAACTAAAAACTATAAAATAATAAAACTGTAGAACAGGAATTGGTTGCTGGAAAAATTGGTATTTCCTTTTCTAGATGGGAAAGAGAACTGATTCAGAATAAGATACATAGGGGTCATGGATATGCACCATTCTTCTCTTTCTTGGAAACACGAACATTTTAGCATGTGTGAGATGCTGGGTTCGATTCTTAGCACCACACATAAATAAAATAAATAAATAAAGGCCCATCAACTACTAAAAAAATATTTTAAAAAATTAATAACTTAAAAGTAAACATGAACATTTCCTTTATAATTCATTGACTGTAGATTTGTATTTTAATAGGCCTTTCTGCATATATGCTTTCTTTCATAGTAAAAATGTTTAAAAAATTAAATGAAAATTCTGATGTTTGAAATGAGAGATGTGAAGCATATGGACTTTTGTTTTGTAGGCAAGTGTTATTGCACTGTTTGTATGATTCAGACCCGCCTACTCTGCTGGAAACAAGCAGGTATGCTTTTCTTTTTTGTGGGTTCCATGAAATCACCCATAAGGGAATCTAGGAAAATAGAGTTAATTCTTGATTCTTAAATTTCCTATACTGTTTTTGGAAGATAGACATTAAGTTGACATTTATCATGTAGGTTGTTGCTTACTTGCCTTTCCCAGACAGAAGTGGCCAGTGTCTGGGTTGAAAGGATACGAGAACAACCAGCTATTTATGATAGCATTTGTTTCATCATGTCAAGCTCAACAAATGGTAAGTCACCATGTAATCTAGAAAAAATGTTTTAGAATACATTTAATTATTAGGAAAACATGTTACTATTTCTGGAAGTCATGTTTTTAAAAAGGCTAAATGCAAGAAAAAGTTTTTTGATTTAAGGAGTAAAATTGCTTCTGAAACTCCCAGGACACTGATAAATTTTCTGCTTACTGAAGGAAGATAATCATTTTAAACATAAGAGATAAACAGATCACCCTTAGAATAAGTACTGTCTTGGCAAGATATGTCTTTTGGAATAGCTTTACGAATTTTGCTTAACCTTATTGCTTTAAACATTAAAAAAATTTTTTTAAATTGTTGATGGACATTTATTTAATTAATTTATTTATATGCAGTGCAGAGAATTGAACTCAGTGCCTCACACTTGCTAGGCAAGCGCTCTAAGCTACAACTCCAGCCCTGCAACATTCTCATTTTTATTTCAATACTTGTTTTATTTTCTTCAGTTGACTTGCTGGTGAAAGTGGGGGAGGTTGTGGACAAGCTCTTTGATTTGGATGAGAAACTAATGTTGGAATGGATTAGAAATGGGGTTGCTCAGCCTTTGGGCCAACTCCAGGAAGATTCTGAAGAGCAGCCAGTATTTAGGATTGTGCCCTGTGTACTTGAAGCTGCCAAACAATTACGGTAAGTGAGCTTTTTTGTGCAAAATGTTCTGGAAAAGCCAACTGCTAGAAGTAGCCTTAGATATAGAAGTTTCTTTTTGATAGGATGAAGTGTACACATAGTCTTCGTTAGGTTTGATTCCCTACCAATATTTGGGGTGGCAGAATATTTATTCTTTGCAAGAATCATAATGGTTCAAAATACTTGTTTTAATATCATCTAGTCATAGGTGATTGTTCAGCAATAATTGTGGTTACTTTCCTAACTTCACCAGCAATTTTATGTAATTTAGATCAAAGAGAAAGGTTTTCTTGTGTTTCATTTTACATTGAACATTTAACAACTTCCATTAATTTTTTTTTTTTTTTTTATTGGTTGTTCAAAACATTTCCATTAATGTTATCAACATTTGTTTTCTTGTTCCTTGCCCCTTTTGTAGGTACACCAATCTGGAAAGGTGATTGATTTGGGCAGTTTGTTGTCTTGCCATGAGAAATTATTAGTTCTTACATGTCACTGAAACTATTTACTATTAGTCACTAGAATAATTGATATTTTATATAAGCAGCTATTAATCTGCTTAGTGGTTACTATTGCATTCTTAGTGCTCTTAGGCCACATGAAAAGCTATTAATTTTATGTCCTTTACTAAGTGAAGATTAAACTTTTCATTCTTCCTCCAAATCTGCTTCTTTAGTATTTTCAATCAGTAAATGATGCAGTTATTATCCTCTTTGAATATGTTGAAGAAATAGTGAAGCTACTGACTCTTCCTACCCCACTCTTTTTCTACAACCAGTCAACTTTCAAGTCATGGTCCTGACTTTTTCCGGGATCCCATTTGTGCCAGCCAGGCTCTGTGTCTCTCACCTGGACAATTGCCACATTCTGTTACCTGTTTTTCCTGGTTTTAGGGATTGCTTCTTCCCAGACTGATCTTTTTATAGTACTGGGGATTGACCCCAGGGGCGCTTAACCACTGAGCCACATCCCCAACCCTCTTTTTTATTTTTTATCTAGAGACTCAGTCTTGCTGAGTTGCTTAGGATCTTGCTTAGTCGCTGAGGCTGGCTTTGACCTCACGATCCTCCTTCCTCAGCGTCCTAAGCCACTGGTATTATAGGTGTGTGCCACTGTACCTCGCTATCCAAGACTAGTCTTTAAAGCTGTCTTTGCAAAGTACTCATTTATCATCTCATTGCCATTCTTCAAACTTTTCAGTTGCCCTTCTTAGGATAAGGTCCATATTTTTAAAAAAACATGGTGTATGGCCCTGAAAAATGCCTTTCTGTTTTGGTTCCTTGTATTCTGTGTTGCCATGTGAAATTTTCTTCAATTCTTCAAACTGAACAAAGTTTTCCTGACTCCGAGCCTTTGCATAGTATGTCTCCTCTTACCTCAAACATATTAACACCCTTTCAGGTTTCTGTGTAAACATCATTTCTCTTAAGATACCTTCCTGACCCTCCAGACTAAATGAAATATACATGATTTGTGTTCTCTTGGCACCTGGGATTTCTTCTAGTGCTAAATTTATTTCACTTTATTATAATTACTGCTTTAATTTTCTTCCTGCCTTTTAAACAATAAATTTTAAGAATGTAGTGGTAACATCTTAAACATCTCTGTCTTCCTAGCCCCTAACATAGTGCCTGAAGATTTTAGGTACATAAATAAACATTTGCTGAACTATTGTTTTAATTGTTCACTATCTTTTCATTTTATTGTTTTGTTGAAGAACCAACACTTTTAATTTCTGAGACAACAAATTGTTTATAAGAATTGTGCTTTAAGGGTTTTATTGTACTCAGCTATGGAACTAGGATAACCTTGTGAAGTTTTAAGAACATTGTCAATACTTAGTGCAATGGACCTTACTTTATAATAGTTATAATATTATAATACTATAATAGTTTCAGTTATTTCCAGGTATAGTGATTCACACCCGTAATCCCAGAGACTCAGGAGACTGAGACAGGAGGATTGTGAATTCTAGGCCAGCCTCAGCAATTTAGCAAGATCCTCAACAACTTATCGAGACCCTGTCTCAAAATAAAAAGGGCTGGATTATAGCTCAGTGGTAAAGCACTGCTGGGTTCAATCCTTAGTAAGAAAAAAAGATGTCTCAGTTATTTTTTTGTTTTGATTATTTGAAAAGAAAACAATGATGGAAACATTGTCTAGCAGGTCTGTGCATTGTTGTTTTTGTGGGACATAGCCAAAAGAATTTTACCTCTTTTCCTTTGTGTGATTATATTACATATTTGCTTGTTTACTCTTTCCCCATTATAATATAAGTTCTAATGAGCATTTAAAAACTGAGGATAAAATAGGAAACTGTTTATCCTCAGCTCCTAGGGCAATGGCTAAAACAGTGTAATAAATATTTGTAGAATGAATGAATAGATAAAATTCCCTAGACAATAAAGTTATTGATGCACTGCTTTTTGCTTTCTGTATTTAGTTCTGAAAACCCAGAAGGGCTTGATGTTTACATGCATATCTTACAGTTGCTTACCACAGTGGATGATGGAATTCAAGCAATTGGTAAGATGGTTTATTGGGATGCATTAGAGCTACTAATGTAGTAGTTTCTTTATTTTTAAATTACTACTTTGTTTATATTCTTTATTAAGTACAGTGTCCTGATACTGGAAAAGACACTTGGACTTTACTTTTTGACCTGGTCTGCCACGAATTCTGCCAGTCTGATGACCCACCCATCATATTGCAAGAACAGAAAACAGTGCTAGCCTCTATTTTTTCAGTGTTGTCTGCCATCTATGCTTCACAGGCTGACCAAGAACATCTAAAGACAGAAAAAGGCAGGTATTGCGTCATTCACTAAATTAAATTGCAACCTGTTATATTTTTAAAGACCTGGCCTGTGTGTGTTCTTCATTTGATTTCTTTCTCCCATTTATCCCCATTAAAAAATATATATATATATTTTTGTTCCTTTAAATGCAAGTCAAGGATCTGTCTTAACATATTTGTCCGAAAAAATTGCCATTTATTTAGGTAGGGAAGATTGGTTTTAAACATGTTAAGTTTTAGATGTTCAAGTGCAGATGTTGAGTTGACAATTTAAAGTCTGAAGCTGAGGAGAGAGGCTGAGTTAGGAATCTAAATATTGGAGTTCAGTTGTTAGTTGTTATGTTGCTTATATCTTCTATAACCTTACTTATTTCTTTTGACTTGATGTGAAATGAGAGAAAAACTAATCTTGCTACAAATATGCTTAGCTTTTTTTTATCATATGTAGTTTCCTTAATGAGTGTTGATGTTCTTAATCTTTCCTTGAAAATTATAGAGAAAGTTTATCATACTAGAAACTTTTTTTTTTTTTTTAAGTTGGTGTAGCTCAGTTATCCAGAATAGGGGATGTCATTGTGGCATATTCACACATACATGAAATCGCAATTTGATTGATTTTACTCCCCAGTACTGCCCCTACCTTTCTTTTTCTCTTCCCATCTTCTCCCTCTACCCTAATGGTCACCCTCTACTTTCATGGCATCCTTTTCGCCCCCCTTAACTTTCATATATGAGGAAAAACATAACAATACTTTTATGACTCTGACTTACTTCACTCAAAATTGTGGCCTCCATTTCCATTAATTTTCCTGCAAATGACATAATTTTGTTCTTTATGGCTGAACAGAAGTTCTTTGGGTTTATATACCACATTTTCTTCTATTCATCTGTTGGTGGACACCTAGGGTGATTCCATAACTTGGCTGTTGTGTTGTGCTGTTATAAACATAGGTATGTGTGTATCTAAGTATGCTTACTTTCATTCTTTTGGATAAATACTAAGGAATGGTATAACTGGATTATATAGTAGTTAAATATTTTTATCTTTTTAAGGAACCTCCACACTAATTTCCATAGTTACTATGCTAATTTATATTCCCACCAACAGTGTATAAGAGTTTCTTTTAATCCTAGTTAGCATCTATTATTATTTGTATTCTTGAAGATTGCCTTTCTGACTAGAGTGAGATGGAATCTTAGTGTAGTTTTAATTTACATTTCGTTGACAACTGAAGATGTTGAGCCTTTTTTTTATTATAGTTGTTAGCCATATTGTACTTCTTTTGAGAAGTGTCTGTTTAGTTCATTTGCCATTTATTGATTGGGTTGTTCATTTGAGTTCTTTGCATATTCTGGGTATTAAATCCTATGTTAGATGATTAGCTAGCAAAAATTCTCCCATTTTGTGGGTTGTTTCTTCATTGTTAATTGTTTCCTTTTGTTCTATAGAGGCTTTTAGGTTTGATACCATTCTATTTATTCTTTCTCTTATTTCCTGAGCTATGGGAATCCTATTCAAGAAGTCTTTGCCTGTGCCTACATGTTGAAGTGCTCCCTTTATTTTTTCTTCTAATAGTTTCAGTTTCTGGTCTTAAACGTGGGTCTTGGTTCCATTTTTTTCCCCCCAGATACCGGGGATTGAACTGGGGGGCACTCAACCACTGAGCAATATCCCCAGCCCTTTTTGTATTTTATTTAGAGGCAGGATCTCACTGAGTTGCTTAGTACTTCACTTTTTGCTGAGACTGACATTGAACTCCCTCCATCTCCCAAGCTGCTGGGATTATAGGTGTGTGTCACTGTGCCCAGCTTGGATCAATTTTGAGTTGACATTTGTATAGGGTAAAAGATAAGGATCTAATTTTATTCTTCTATATATGAATGTCCTGTTTTTTATAGCACCACTTATGAAAGAGGGTGTCTTCACCAACATGTTTTTGACATCTTTTTCAAGAATCAGATGGATGTGGGTGGGGTTTGGCCTCTGTGGTCACTGGGAATGTTGAATCCCTCAGCAGCTTTTGCAGAGCACTGATATTTATGGACACTAACACAGACTTCATTTAAAGAACTCATGGACAATTAATGGCAAAAACATGAATCAGTTTGTATTGTGGCATTCAAATCCTAGCACTTTGGGAAAGCAAGTAGTAAGGTTTTGAAAACCATGGTTCACCATCATTATGCATTCAGAAGTTGAGTAAGATAACCACATCAAGAATTAGGACATCTTGGGACTGGGGTTGTGGCTCAGTGGTAAGGTGCTTGCCTAGCCCATGCAGCCCTGGGTTCGATCCTCAGCACCACATAAAAATAAATAAAGTAAAGGTATTGTGTCCAACTACAACTAAAAAAAAAGAATTAGGACCTCTTCAAGTGCTTCAAGTATTATCTGCATTAAAGCTGTCCATTGAACTCTCATAAAAGTAGAAGCTGAAAGGGACCTTTTCCATTAATACATTTTAAAAAATATCACTTCCTCTGACTTCAGTTTTCTTGGCCATTAGGGTCTTTCATATTATCTGTTCCATTACACAAGAACCAACAAAATATTGCATATATATGTATATATTTTTTTTCATATTCTGTGGCCATAAATTTTTATTGATAGAGGAGCATGAGTTTGGCTTGGTAAGTTTGGAATTAGGTCTATTATTGTAGCCTGCAAAAAGTTGAATCAATAATGTAAAAATAAGGAGTAAATGTTAAAAATATGTGAGGTTAATAGAGCATGTGTTTTGCATGGGGCAAGGCCCTAGTTGAATTTCCTGCATCAAAAAAAGCAACCCCCCACCCCATGTTTATTTGACTTTATTTTATTATGTGTAAAGTGAACCTGTTATTTTCCTCACCTACCTCACAGGGTTGTTGCCAGGTTCAAATGAAATAATGTATGCAAAAAAGACAATAAAATGTGCAATACAGATAGGGACATGTATTATTACATAGTTGCAAATCATCCTCTCTGCTTTTTAGCCTGGGAAGGTCGGTGCTTGAAACACAAGTTGGAAAGCATGTACCATGTCCAAACTGGATACAGGGAAATAAGGCCATAGTTTTTGGGTTTTTTCCCCTCTGAGTACTTAGAATACTATCATGGGCTAATTCTAAGAAGGAGGAAGACAATAAATTTCTTCAAATTATAAATTGGAATTGGTAATGTTCTAGAGTTATTAAGGGTAGTGACATTAGTGGTTTAAAAATATCTTTTTACCAAGTTTTTCTTTTTTAATTAAAGAACAGAGCAGAATATTTCACAATGTATCCCACATAGGAAGAGTTAATATCATCTTAGTTGTATCTGTTTAAATGTGTGGCAGTTGGTGGTTAAGTAAAATGCATTTTTTTCCTAGTGGGGGGAAAAAAAAAGAATTAACCATGTGGTTTGGTTTCTGTATCTTCTGTTCCATTCCTCTGACTTTTTTAATGCCATGTTTTTTTTTTTTTTTTTTTTTTTTGTTATTGTGCTCCGTAGGATAATTTGAAATCAGTTATTGTGTTGCCTCCAGCATTGCTGTTTTTTTGCTCAGGATTGCTTTGGCTATTCTGGATTTTTTGTTCTTTCTAGTTCTGTGAAGACTATCACTGGTATTTTGATGAGTATTGCATTGAATTTGTAGATCACTTTTAGAAATATGCTCATTTTAACAATATTAATTCTGCCTATCCGTGAACATGGAAGATCTTTCCATTTTCTAGTGTGTTTCTCAATTTCTTTCTTCAGTGTTTTATAATGTTCATTGTAGATGTCTGTCTTTCACCTCTTTGGTTAGGCTTACTCATATATATATATTTTTTTCTTTTTTTTAAGCTATTGTGCATGAAGTTTTCCTGATTTTTGTCGTATGGAAAAACTGTTGATTTTTGTAGGAACCTCTTTTGTGCTGTTAATAGGACTAGATATCTTTTGCTGCAGCCACCCCAAAACTGTGTAAAATTTTATGATCGGTGAAGAAAGTATAAAGATGTTCCTTTAACTCCAAGCCGCTGATTAAAATCTTCTCCTTGTCTTGTCCCAGCTTTGAATAGTGGTTTTGCAGAGATAGGGCTTGGTATAAATTGATGTGACCTACAGGTAAATAATGGGATAAGAATTGGGCTTTTGAGTTGGTGATAATATAAGGAAGTAGGAGTAGATCTAAGGGAACTATAATAAAGCAGCCAGGTAGAGAGGTGTTCTGAAGACATTGAATTGAGTAATAAAAGATAAGATTTCCCTGGTTGCTAAGTTTTTAAAAAGTCACTTCCATATACTGTACATAAATGACTTAAGTTTGGATAGGAAATTAGATTTTTTTCAAATTAGTATACTTGATATATACTTGATATTTCAGTGCTGTAGAAAACTTTCTTTTTTCCCCCCAGTTATAATTATTAAGCAGAAATGGTGAAGTTAGAATCAGTGTTTGAATCTACATGAGATCTCTTAGCATGTTGATGGTACAATATATATTTTGAATATGAGCTTTATTTTATTTTATTTTTTATGTGGTGCTAGGATTGAACCCAGTGCCTCACACTTGTGAGGCAAGTGCTTTACCACTGAGCTAGAACTCCAGCCCCTGAATATAAGCTTTATTTTTATATTCAATTTTTTTTGTATTCTAATTAAAATGACTATTCAGTCTTTAAAAATTAGACTGAATTTTTCTGCTTAATTTAATAAAATTTAGCATTTAAGAGCTTTGTCTAAGATTTTTATGATGTTAAAACAAACTTAATATTCTTTTGTCACTGTGTCCTCAAAGACCCTGCGTTGTAGGGCTCTTTCCTATCTCTCTAACCTCTTTCTGTGCTACTCTTCCCTTGCTCACTAGCCCAGAGTCATACTTGCTTCCATTTTGCTTTTCAGACTTTCCCTGATATTTTCTTTTTGGGGTCTTTGCTCTGTTCCTCTGAGATATTTTGCTGGGCTTTCTGCATTGCTAACATTTCTTATCCTTTAGTTCTCAGTATCAACTCTTCAGAGAAGTTCCCCTGTTGAGCTGCTTTATTATATTTCCCTTTTGTTTCCTTCATAAAATTTACCAAAACCTGAAATGATCTATTTTATTTATTTACTTATGTGAAGGTATGTAGACATAAGCCTCTTGAAGGCTGATGCCTTAGCAATCTTATTTACTACTGTATCTGTAGTTCAGTATGAATGTATGACTTAATGAGTAAAAAAAACCAAACTGGCTAATTTCATGTCTCTTTATTTGTTTGTACAGTAGATCTTCCTCTGATTGACAGCCTAATTCGGGTGTTACAAAATATGGAACATTGTCAGAAGAAACTAGAGAACTCTGCAGAGTCTAACCAAGAAGAAAATAAAAAGTCTGATCCAACCCAAGATGACTTCCACTTGAAAATCTTAAAGGATATTTCATGTGAATTTCTTTCTAATATTTTTCAGGCATTAACAAAGGTAGGAAAGAAGTATTCATGGTTTTTTGTTGTTGTTTTTATTTTTGGTACCAGGGATCGACCCCAGGGGTGCTTAACCACTGAGCCACATCCCCAGCCCTTTTTTATATTTTATTAGAGACAGGGTCTCACTGAGTTGTTTAGGGCCTCACTAAGTTGCTGAGGCTGACTTTGACCTTGTGATACTCCTGCCTCAGCATCTTGAGCCACCGGGATTACAGGCATGCACCACTGTGCCTGGCTTTTTTTTTTTTTTTTTTTCCAGCAAATGAAAGTATGGTTTGCATAATGCTGTGAACTTTAGTGCTGCTTTTTTGCGGTGCTGGGATTGAACCCAGGATTTCATGCATGTTATTTTTATTTTATTCATTTATTTATGTGTGGTGCTGAGAATCAAATCCAGTGCCTCACACATGCTAGGCAAGCGCTTTACCACTGAGCTACAACCTCAGCCCTTGCTAAAGTCTTTTTTAAGCATCAAGTGATATGATCAATTCAGAAGGATACCTCCAAAAGCAATAGAGAGGAAGAATTAGAGAGTTGAGGCTGGAGGCCAGGAGACCAACTGATGGGATCTTAAGGTTGATAATCTTCAAGAATATTCTGGCCAGGCTCCGTGGTGCATCCCTGTAATCCCAGCGGTCCAGGAGGCTGAGACAAGGAGGGTTGCGGGTCCAAAGCCAGCCTCAGCAATGGCGAGGTGCTTAGCAACAGTGAGACCCTGTCTCCAAATAAAATAGAAAATAGGGGATGTGGCTCAGTGGTTAAGTGCTCCTGAATTCAATCCCTAGTATAATAATAATAATAATAATAATAATTTGAAAAATCATGAGAGCCTAAACAATGAAGTGTGAATGGAGAGGAGTGATGGGGTAAGGTTTAGCAGAGTAGAATTGAACACTTCTGGGGGGGAATTAGTAGCCCGACAGAAGGAAAAGTCCTGGATGTACCCAGGTTTTTGGTTTGTGCAGTAGGGTGGATGGTAGTACCCGCCATTAAAATAAGGACCACAGTGGAGATGTGTTTGGGTTATATAAAACTTTTGATGAAGCTAGGTTCAGTTTGCAACATTTGAAATGACCATAGGATCAATAAGTAATTATATATACTGATTTGTATTTTTTTAGTAAATAAAGCTTTAGAATTTTTCATTTTTTGATAGTAAATCTTTTATTTATTTTAGGAGACTGTGGCTCAGGGGCTAAAGGAGGGCCAGTTAAGCAAACAGAAATGTTCCTCTGCATTTCAAAACCTCCTTCCTTTTTATAGTCCTGTGGTGAGTATGGGTAAAAGTATAGGGGTCTGTATTTCACAGGATTACTAAATGTTCTCAAGAAGGACTTCATCTTTCAAGGCCATTGTCAAAAAAGATGGTACACATCACATGATTTAATGCCCTGTCCGAAAGATGGCTACTGGCTAATTCATAGTACTGGCCTAAGTGTAATTCTGATTTTAGGAAGAAATCAACATGGAATTTATGCTGTCTCTTTCTGTTATAAAGTAGAAAGCATAGGTATTAAGCAAAAGTAAGATTCTTATGAAGAGTTGGTATTTTGGGGGGTGGGGGGAATACTAGGGATTGAACCCGGGGCACTCAACCACTGAGCCACATTCCCAGCTCCCTTTGTGTTTTATTTATAGACAGGGTCTCACTGAGTTGCTTAGTTCCTTGCTTTTGCTGAGGCTGGCTTTGAATTCGAGATACTCCTGCCTGAGCCTCCTGAGCTTGATTTTTATGTGAGAATTTTGTGTTGGTATCCCCTACAAGTACATTCAGCTGGGATTACAGGTGTGCACCACTCTGCCCAGCTGTTTTTATGTTCTTCAAATAACACATTTGCTACCATTGGAGGCAGTTTCTAAATAGAAAATTTTAAAGGAAAATAAGTACAAAAGGAAGGCATGCAGAAACATGTTGAAAAGGAAAATATTAATAAACTATAGTAATGGACTTTTTTTTTTTTTTGGTACCAGGGATTGAACCCAGAGGCACTACTGAGCCACATCCCCAGTCCTTTTTTATTTTTTATTCTGAGACAGGGTCTCACTAAATTGCTGAGACTGATGTTGGATTCTCCTGGCTCAGCCTCCTGAGGTGCTAGATTTACAGGTGTACAACACTGCGCCCGACATAATAATGAACCTTAAAGGGGAATCAGCAGGAGGATAAGTAGTAGCTCAAGAATTAAAATATAAATAAATAAAAAAGTTAGGTATAGTCACTTCCTTCATGATGATTCGGGGGACCGTGATATCATCTGGAAATTCATCAACATATCTGTCTGTTGAACTATTTAGAAAACCATAGGTAGAACATTTTTTATAGTCAGAATATCTTCAATCACCATTTTGCTCACTATATTTATTTGATTCTTTTGTTTGACTCCCAGGTGGAGGACTTCATTAAAATCTTACATGAAGTCGATAATGTCCTTGCTGATGACCTACAGGAAAGCTTCCCAACTTTGAAGGATCAGGCTTGAAAAATGAGTTGGAATTTCTTCTGTCCAAGAAATAAACTTGATTTTTTTCATAGTTGAAATTGACATAAAGGAAATATTAGATAAAACTGGTACTAGACACAATTGCCTAGTGTTGTGCCCTTTTTCCTCTCTAGACTTAACCTCAATTATTTGGTATTAAAATCTGAACTTCACCTCCCTCTATTTTTAATATTGCTTATGAGTTATTTATCTTTAGTTGAAGAGAGCAAAAATACAAACTTACCATTGAGGTTCTTCTAAGAATATTTGAGGGGTTGGTAAGGTTTTCTTCATAACTATTACTTTGATTTTTATGTGAGAATTTTGTGTTGGTATCCCCTACAAGTACATTCAGCTGCAGTAACAGAAAACTCTTATTAGTAACTTAAGTCTTTTATGTATTTTGTGTATTTTTGCAATAAGAAGTTCAGAGGGAGGCTGTCCAGCTCTGAGAAGTGACTCAGGGACACTGCTTCCTTTCATCTTTCCATGAGACATGTATACCTTTATATTCATGTTTATTGTTTCATGGCTAAGGGGTGTGTGCCATGTCTTTCATCTTCATTCAGAAAGAAAAAGAGGCAAAGGGGTTTCCTCTAGCAAGTCTTATCCTTTGTATTGAAAGGATAGCCCTCCCTGGCCTTCTTTATCACATGGTCATTCCTAGTTGTAAATGTTTAAAATTTTTTCTTTGTAGTCCATGTAGGAGAGAATAGTAAGAAAGAAGGGAGGTATGAATGGTGCTTGGATAGCCAGTTGATGGTCTTTGCTATAACATGTAAATATATTTTAGCCACTTTGTGAAAGTAATTTGTGTTGATTCCTTTCCAAACTGTTAGTAATTACTCAAAAGCAGTTATTGCTCTTAGTTTACCTTTGTTACATTTCAATTTTATTTTCCTACATTGGACATATGAAGGTAGAAATGTTGACATTGTGATAAAAGCATATTAGCCAATTTCTTTTTTCAGCATTATTCCAGTAGTTGAATTTCAGAAAGTGATTCGCTTGAGGAAATTCAGATTTTTTTTAAAAAATTAAGATTGAGGGGATTTGGTAGCTTCTGATGATTTACAAACTGTGCTGTACACACACACTTTATTACTCTGTATAGTGCTTTCTAATGAATGAATTGTATTCAGGTACTGTCAACCAGCTATGCTTAAAAAAGCATCCAGTTTGTATTATTTCAGATACTAAAAAGTGGAATTTCTAATAGATTTAAAGAAAATATCAGTTATGAGTAATAAAGCTAGCTTTTAAAGCCCATTCCACAGTTGTTTTAGAATCTTTTTTTTTTTAATATTTATTTTTTAGGTGTAGTTGGACACAATGCCTTTATCTTATTTATTTATTTTTATATGATGCTGAGGATCGAACCCAGGGCCTCACATGTGCTAGGTGAGCGCTCTACCGCTGAGCTACAACCCCAGCCCCTGTTTTAGAATCTTTAAGGTAGTGGTCTTTTCTTACACTTTGTTTACTTTCCTTGAGGGATTTTTGTTGATAAAACACAGAGATAACTCTTATTGATAAAAGAAGACTGATTCCAGTTTGGAGGAAGTTTTATTGTTTGAATTATCACTGTTGAAAAGAATGAGACCATAAAATTAAAATCTTAGAGTTGAAACTTTTAACTGGTAGGTTTACTTTATGTTTGTATGTCCTGAGGGCTGGTCTTATTGATAGACTGAATGTGTTTATTTAACATGAAGTTTCAGAGGCACCAGTGAAATGACCTGCTAGCCAATGCTAAAACTCCAGTTTTATTTCTTTAAGTATAAGGTTGAGATGCAAATACCCTATAAAAGTAACACTTGAAATTATTGGCTTTATTTTCCTTAGTGCATATACCTTTCATATTGCTTTCCTGAAAACATGTTTTAAGGGGGGGAACACAAGGCTTGGGGGTTCTGAGGAAGAGAGTGCTACCCAGAGGATGAGTTATAGAGGGAAAAAAAAATGGGTTATTTTATAGGAAGGTAGGATGTGTTATTTCTGATTCACATTTCTTTTACTTTGGACCTGACCTATTTTCTTTATTATTTCTTTCTATTATAACATTATAAGCTGCTTTCATAGTATTTTTTGATACATTTGAACATTTCTTAAATCTGTAAATTATAATAAATAGTTCAGTATAAACTTTTAAAATGTTACATGATCTGAAGAGTTCACTACAATGTTCTATATTTGAATCAGTTGCAGTGGTATTTTGAATGATGCTTCTCCAGAACATAAATATGATATTTGAAAGTACATGTACAAATAAAATTGAAACTCATTCTTTCCCTACACTTTTTTGTAGGAGGAGAGGGAAAAAATTGAGAGGAACTTGAGTTAGCCTTTATTATATGTGGTGTCATTGTTTCTAATTAAATTTGAATTAGATTTTCAAAGTATTTAAATCATTTTTTAAAAAAGACATATTCTCCAGGGCTGTGGTTGAAGCTCAGTGGTAGAGAGTTGCCTCGTACACGTGAGGCACTGGGTTTGATCCTCAGCACCACATAAAAATAAATAAATAAAAATAAAGATATTTTGTCCACCTACAACTAAAAAAAATAATAATAATAAAAAAGAAGACATATTCTCCTGCCTTTTTAGAAGATATTTTGTCCCTTTCAGTTAATGGGATATTATTAAACTCTTGTTTTTTTTGGCTGATCCGTCATTCTAGATGAAGAACTTTTCCAACTGTCTTTAATTTCCTATTGCCTTACTTTTGAATTACTCACCTTGATAACTCTGGCATTTTAAGTGAGGAAAAGTTTAAAAGGCACCTCTCAACATATATACTTTTACATGTGAACACACACATACACACAAACTTTTTTTAATGATGTGCATGCAGAAACTAACTGTAGACATTAAGGAACAACCTCTGAAGTAAATCATTAAGTCTTAAGTGAACATCACTTTCTGTTGTACAGGATTGAGCTATAGTGATGGTGTAGAGCTGTGTTTGAGTAAATTAAAGAAAAGGAATGCTGAGATTATAGATTATCTTGCCTGTTTTAACTAGTATTTATAACCTTATCAATATCCTATTTTTTCAAGGAATAGATTTCTTTAATTTAGGGTTAATGTATTCTATATGAACATATCTTTTACCACTTTGCAACTTTAATCTTTTCTATATTCTTGGTAGAAGTTTTAAGGAAGGAAAAATAAGAGAGTATCACTCTTGAGATCCATTCCGATATTTTTGTTACTAGTGTGAGATCTAATCCAAGAACCATTATGAACGGTCATGTATGTACAATGAAATGGTATGATGTCTTGGATTTGCTTCAAAATAGTCTTCAAAATAGGGGTAAGAGGAAGGAAGGTGGGATAAGTGAAATAAGATTGGCTATGAATTGGAATTGCTGTAGCTGGGTGATGATTACATGGGGGTCTGTTACACTGCTGTTTCCTCTATTTTTGTATGTTTGAGATTTTCTATTAAAGTTTTTTAAAAACAAATCTCATGATTTTAAGCCTGAGTTTAATTATGAATAATGCTTATTCACATAAGAATCAAATTATTATAATATTAAATATTTCTGAATTCAAAACAGTTGAAACCAACACAAATACTTGATAGAAAGGGTTATCAGTATATAACCAAGTATGTAAGAATTATTATCTTTATCTCATTGTTGATGTCACATATGTTTTAGTGCCATAGTGTTATACTTTTGGGGTCTGGGGGTTATTGGGGATTGAACTCAGGGGCGCTCAACAACTGAGCCATATCCCTAGCTCATTTTTGTATTTTATTTAGAGACAGGGTCTCACTGAGTTGCTTAGTGCCTTGCCCTTACTGAGTCTGGCTTTGAACTTGCAATCCTCATGCCTTAGTCTCCTGAGCTGCTGAGATTACAGGCTTGCGCCACTGCATCCGACCTACTGGTATCCTTTTACTAACAGAATCTCTTATTGTTAATTTTTTTAAAATATATATATTTTTTAGTTGTAGTTGGGCACAATAGCTTTATTTATTTATTTATTCACTTACTTATTTCATGTGGTGTTGAGAATCGAACCCAGTGCCTCGCATATGCTAGGTGAGCACTCTACCCTGAGCCACTGTAGTCTGCTCGTAGAGTAGTAAAGAAAAGAAGCAGAATCATAGAGATAGAGATGGAAGTTTTTTAAGAGATGACCTATGTCCAATACTTAATTCTTTCGTCTAGTCAGACCTACAAGAGCAGGTAAATGTTGTCCTTAGGGCTGGCCTAGGCCCAGAGCAACAACCACAAGAAACCAGGCAAGACTAAAAGAGTGGAAAGAGGAGGACACCTTGTGGTGGATGCTGCCAGCTTTCTGCTCTCACCTTATATTTGTTCATCAATCTGCTTTGTATTTCTGTATAGAATGCAGAGTCTACATTGTTAAAATTTGATGATGGACCTTAGGTTAATTTTCATAAAGTCAAATTTGCTTAAATACATTGTTTAACAACTCAGGCAGCATCTGTAAGATAAAAGCTAAAGGGCTGGGGCTATAGCTCAGTGGCAGAGCACTTGCCTAGCACCTGTGAGGCACTGGGTTCTATCCTTAGTATCATAAAAATAAATACCATAAAGGTGTGTTATTCATCTACAACTACAGAAAAAAATTAAAGAATACAAAAAGATAAAAGATAAAGAAGCATCTCTGAGTTTCTAGTTAGTTTCCTAGCCAAAGATTTTGGAATATTAGACTACTCCTTATTCCATGATTATTGTGCCCATGTAACTATATTTTCTTCAGAGCTATATATTTCCCTGGACGTTCATGCCTGCAAACTTCTATAATTTAGCAGCACCATAGAGTAATCATTTTCATTTTACTCTATTTTTTCCTACTTTAGGGCCCTAACAAGGAACATAATTCTGAAAAAGAACCATGTTAAGTTGAAATTAGACCTGGATGAGAGGATCTATACATCATCTGTGCTTTTTTGATTAGCTATGGCTTGGCTATGTGTGTGCATCTCTAATATAATCAAGTTGGAATTAAATTGAAGCATAATTTACTTAAGGTTGTGATAAGACACCAGACTTAATTTTCCTGGTAGAAATGACCACCGCTTGTGTGGAGTTTACTATTTGCCTGATACTCTATAACGTTCTTTACGTAGGTTATTTAATTCTTCAATAATTCCAGAAGATGACTGCTACCATTTATGGAAATGGTAATTTATGGAAATGGGAAAATGAAGATTCAGAATGTTAAGTAACTTCTCCAACGTTACATAAGTTGTAAGTAGCTGACCCACAGTTTGAGTCTAGGCTTGCCTGGCCCTAGGGCTTGTCCCTTGAACCACTGTACTATACTTGCATCCTGTAAGTTGACATGGACCAGATCATGAAAATATTTACATATCACGGACTGCAGTACTGCACCCCTGTAATCCAAGTGTCTCAGGAGTCTGAGTCAGGGGGAGCATGAGTTCGAGGCCAGTCTCAACAACTTAGCAAGACCCTGTCTCAAAAAAAAAAAAAAAAAGGTCTGGGTTATAGCTCAATGGTAAAGTGCCTTTGTGTTCAATCCCAGTTATTGCTTCCCCCACCCAAAGAAAAAAGAAAAAGTAAGTGTTCATATATATCATGTAGTATATACAGCTGGGACATCTGTTTATTCTATCTACTTCTTGAAGAGTTGCCCCTAATATACCTACATTCTTCCTTGTTTTCAGCATGTGGTTGAACAAGAGATTTATTTCTGAGTCAAGCTGGGCAAATCAGGTTGACTCAGGAGATAACTCCTGAAGATCATATATACCTTACAAGGGTAAGGGCACTCTGTGGGGCAGTCATTTATTGACTGCTATATTATAGGCATTATTTGAATCACTAGGAAGACAATGAATGAAATAAAATATGCATAGAGGAAATACTGCTGTGGACAAAGAAGACAAAAATCTTGGCCTAATGGGGCTTGCATTATAAATTGATGTGTAAGAGGAGTAGAGGAAGAAATGGGTCTGCATAGAGGGGTAAACAAAAGAGGTCATGCAGCCTATAGCAGATTGGATCATTATTCTCAAAGTTATCTCTGTGTATCTGTCCTTGCCATGGCTTATTAATGTATGGAGTGTATTTTCCTGTCCCATGACTTTGAGCTGGGCCAAGTTGCTTTGGTCAGTAGAATGCTAACTAATTTTTTAGAGCTGAAAGTAGAGTGCTCTAATGTGCTTGTGCAATTTGACCTCTAATGTTCCCGTCATTCACTATAAGAAGAGCATGACCTGGGTAGCAATTGGTCCATGGGAGATTAGAAACATGGAGCAAACCTAAACCCATTCTATAGCCTGCAGTCAGGAGTTCAGCCTAACCTAGCTGAGTTGCCAACCTGTACACCAGGGAGCAAGAACTAAATACTTATTCTTTTGAGTCATTGAGTTTTGGAGTGGTTTGTTACACAGCATTATTGAAGTGATAGATTTCTGAAATAGCCTGAGTGCAAAGCTGCATTACTGCTCAGCAACTTTCCAGCTCCATGTCATAGTCTTTTATGGGTCTCAGCAACAGTTCCTGTTTTAGTTGTCTGAAATAGCCCTATATCTATAATTTCACTTACAGTGAGTTCCACTTGAGATATAGTGATTGCATCCATTTCTTATTTTTTTTAGATATTAATTTTTTTAAAAAATATTCTTTTAGTTATAGAAGGATACAATACCTTTATTTTATTTTATTTTTTCATTTTTATGGGGTGCCGGGGATGGAACCCAGTGCTTCACACATGCTAGGCAAGCACTCTGCCACTGAGCCACAAACTGGGCCCCTAAATATTTATTTATTTTTATTTTTTATTTTATTTTATTTTTTTGGTGAATTTCATCAGATTTTTTTTCCTTTTTATTGTTCTTTTTAGTTACATATAATACCAGGACTCATTTTGACATATTTATAAAGGCATAGAATATAATTTTCTTTTTTTTTTATGAGACAATTGAGTAACTTTTTTTATTTTTTATTTTTTTAAATTTTTTATTGTTGGTTGTTCAAAACGTTACATAGTTCTTGATATATCATATTTCACACTTTGATTCAAGTGGGTTATGAACTCCCATTTTTACCCCGTATACAAATTGCAGAATCACATCAGTTACACATCCATTGATTTACATACTGCCATACTAGTGTCTGTTGTATTCTGCTGCCTTTCCTATCCTCTACTATCCCCCCTCCCCTCCCCTCCCCTCCCCTCTTCTCTCTCTACCCCCTCTACTGTCATTCATTTCTCCCCCTTGTATTATTTTCCCCTTTCCCCTCACTTCCTCTTGTATGGAATTTTGTTATAACCCTGAGGGTCTCCTTCCACTTCCATGCAATTTCCCTTCTCTCTCCCTTTCCCTCCCACCTATCATCCCAGTTTAATGTTAATCTTCTTCTCATGCTCTTCGTCCCTACTCTGTTCTTAGTTACTCTCCTTATATCAAAGAAGACATTTGGCATTTGTTTTTTAGGGATTGGCTAGCTTCACTTAGCATAATCTGCTCTAATGCCATCCATTTCCCTGAAAATTCTATGATTTTGTCATTTTTTAATGCAGAGTAATACTCCATTGTGTATAAATGCCACATTTTTTTTATCCATTCATCTATTGAAGGGCATCTAGGTTGGTTCCACAGTCTTGCTATTGTGAATTGTGCTGCTATGAACATCGATGTAGCAGTGTCCCTGTAGCATGCTCTTTTTAGGTCTTTAGGGAATAGACCTAGAAGGGGAATAGCTAGGTCAAATGGTGGTTCCATTCCCAGCTTTCCAAGAAATCTCCATACTGCTTTCCAAATTGGCTGCACCAATTTGCAGTCCCACCAGCAATGTACAAGTGTACCCTTTTCCCCACATCCTCGCCAGCACTTGTTGTTTGACTTCATAATGGCTGCCAATCTTACTGGAGTGAGATGGTATCTTAGGGTGGTTTTGATTTGCATTTCTCTGACTGCTAGAGATGGTGAGCATTTTTTCATGTACTTGTTGATTGATTGTATGTCTCCCTCTGAGAAGTGTCTGTTCAGGTCCTTGGCCCATTTGTTGATTGGGTTATTTGTTATCTTATTGTCTAATTTTTTGAGTTCTTTGTATACTCTAGATATTAGGGCTCTATCTGAAGTGTGAGGAGTAAAGATTTGTTCCCAGGATGTAGGCTCCCTATTTACCTCTCGTATTGTTTCTTTTGCTGAGAAAAAACTTTTTAGTTTGAGTAAGTCCCATTTGTTGATTCTAGTTATTAACTTTTGTGCTATGGGTGTCCTATTGAGGAATTTGGAGCCCGACCCCACAGTATGTAGATCGTAGCCAACTTTTTCTTCTATCAGACGGCGTGTCTCTGATTTGATATCAAGCTCCTGGATCCATTTTGAATTAACTTTTGTGCATGGCGAGAGAAAGGGATTCAGTTTCATTTTGTTGCATATGGATTTCCAGTTTTCCCAGCACCATTTGTTGAAGATGCTATCCTTCCTCCATTGCATGCTTTTAGCCCCTTTATCAAATATAAGATAGTTGTAGTTTTGTGGATTGGTTTCTGTGTCCTCTATTCTGTACCATTGGTCCACCCGCCTGTTTTGGTACCAGTACCATGCTGTTTTTGTTACTATTGCTCTGTAGTATAGTTTGAAGTCTGGTATCGCTATACCGCCTGATTCACACTTCCTGCTTAGCATTGTTTTTTTTTTTTTTAATTTTTTATTGTTGGTTGTTCAAAACATTACAAATTTCTTGACATATCATATTCCACACTTTGATTCAAGTGGGTTATGAACTCCCACCTTCACTCCATACACAGATTGCAGAATCACATCAGTTACACATCCATTGATTTACATATTGCCATACTAGTGTCTGTTGTGCTCCGCTGCCTTTCCCATCCTCCCCCCTCCCCCCTCCCTACCTCTCCCCTCCCCTCCCCTCCTCTCTCTCTACCCCCTCCACTGTATAACCCTGAGGGTCTCCTTCCATTTCCATGCAATTTCCCTTCTCTCTCCCTTTCCCTCCCACCTCTCATCCCTTTTTAATGTTAATCTTCTTCTCCTGCTCTTCGTCCCTACTCTGATCTTAGTTACTCTCCTTATATCAAAGAAGACATTTGGCATTTGTTTTTTAGGGATTGGCTAGCTTCACTTAGCATAATCTGCTCTAATGCCATCCATTTCCCTGAAAATTCTATGATTTTGTCATTTTTTAATGCAGAGTAATACTCCATTGTGTATAAATGCCACATTTTTTTTTATCCATTCGTCTATTGAAGGGCATCTAGGTTGGTTCCACAGTCTTGCTATTGTGAATTGTGCTGCTATGAACATCGATGTAGCAGTGTCCCTGTAGCATGCTCTTTTTAGGTCTTTAGGGAATAGACCAAGAAGGGGAATAGCTGGGTCAAATGGTGGCTCCATTCCCAGCTTTCCAAGAAATCTCCATACTGCTTTCCAAATTGGCTGCACCAATCTGCAGTCCCACCAGCAATGTACAACTGTACCCTTTTCTCCACATCCTTGCTAGCACTTGTTGTTGTTTGACTTCATAATGGCTGCCAATCTTACTGGAGTGAGATGGTATCTTAGGGTGGTTTTGATTTGCATTTCTCTGACAGCTAGAGATGGTGAGCATTTTTTCATGTACTTGTTGATTGACTGTATGTCCTCCTCTGAGAAGTGTCTGTTCAGGTCCTTGGCCCATTTGTTGATTGGGTTGTTTGTTCTCTTATTGTCTAATTTTTTGAGTTCTTTGTATACTCTGGATATTAGGGCTCTATCTGAAGTGTGAGGAGTAAAGATTTGTTCCCAGGATGTAGGCTCCCTATTTACCTCTCGTATTGTTTCTTTTGCTGAGAAAAAACTTTTTAGTTTGAGTAAGTCCCATTTGTTGATTCTAGTTATTAACTTTTGTGCTATGGGTGTCCTATTGAGGAATTTGGAGCCCGACCCCACCGAATGTAGATCGTAGCCAACTTTTTCTTCTATCAGACGGCGTGTCTCTGATTTGATATCAAGCTCCTTGATCCATTTTGAATTAACTTTTGTGCATGGCGAGAGAAAGGGATTCAGTTTCATTTTGTTGCATATGGATTTCCAGTTTTCCCAGCACCATTTGTTGAAGATGCTATCCTTCCTCCATTGCATGCTTTTAGCCCCTTTATCAAATATAAGATAGTTGTAGTTTTGTGGATTGGTTTCTGTGTCCTCTATTCTGTACCATTGGTCCACCCGCCTGTTTTGGTACCAGTACCATGCTGTTTTTGTTACTATTGCTCTGTAGTATAGTTTGAAGTCTGGTATCGCTATACCGCCTGATTCACTCTTCCTGCTTAGCATTATTTTTGCTATTCTGGGTCTTTTATTTTTCCATATGAATTTCATGATTGCTTTCTCTATTTCTACAAGAAATGCCATTGGGATTTTGATTGGCATTGCATTAAACCTATAGAGAACTTTTGGTAATATCTCCATTTTGATGATGTTAGTTCTGCCTATCCATGAACAGGGTATATTTTTCCATCTTCTAAGATCTTCTTCTATTTCTCTCTTTAGGGTTCTGTAGTTTTCATTGTATAAGTCTTTTACCTCTTTTGTTAGGTTGATTCCCAAGTATTTTATTTTTTTTTGAAGATATTGTGAATGGAGTGGTTGTCCTCATTTCCATTTCAGAGGATTTTTCGCTGATATACAGGAATGCCTTTGATTTATGCATGTTGATTTTATAGCCTGCCACTTTGCTGAATTCATTTATTAGCTCTAATAGTTTCTTTGTAGACCCTTTTGGGTCTGCTAGGTATAGAATCATGTCAACTGCATATAATGATAATTTAAGTTCTTCTTTTCCTATTTTTGTGCCTTTAATTTCTTTCGTCTAATTGCTCTGGCCAGTGTTTCGAGAACTATGTTGAACAGAAGTGGTGAGAGAGGGCATCCCTGTCTTGTTCCAAATTTTAGAGGGAATGCCTTCAGGTTTTCTCCATTCAGAATGATGCTAGCCTGAGGCTTAGCATAGATTGCTTTTACAATATTGAGGTATGTTCCTGTTATCCCTAGTTTTTCTAGAGTTTTGAACATAAAGGGATGCTGTACTTTGTCGAATGCTTTTTCCGCATCTATCGAGATGATCATATGGTTCTTATTTTTAAGTCTATTGATGTGGTGAATAACATTTATTGATTTCCGTATATTGAACCAGCCTTGCATCCCAGGGATGAATCCTACTTGATCATGGTGCACAATTTTTTTGATATGTTTTTGTATCCGATTCGCCAGAATTTTATTGAGGATTTTTGCATCTAGTTTCATTAGAGATATTGGTCTGTAGTTTTCTTTCTTTGAAGTGTCTTTGTCTGGTTTAGGAATCAGGGTGATGTTGGACTCATAGAATGAATTTGGAAGTTCTCCCTCTTTTTCTATTTCCTGAAGTAGCTTGAAAAGTATTGGTACCAGTACCATGCTGTTTTTGTTACTATTGCTCTTTAAAGGTTTTGTAAAACTCTGCTGTATACCCATCCGGTCCTGGGCTTTTCTTAGTTTCTTTTGTTACTATTCCTCTTTAAAGGTTTTGTAAAACTCTGCTGTATACCCATCCGGTCCTGGGCTTTTCTTAGTTGGTAGTCTTTTGATGGTTTCTTCTATTTCCTCAATTGATATTGGTCTGTTTAGGTTGTCTATATCCTCCTGACTCAATCTGGGCAGATCATATGACTTAAGAAATTTATCAATGCCTTCACTATCTTCTAATTTATTGGAGTATAAGGATTCAAAATAATATCTAATTATCTTCTGTATTTCTGAAGTGTCTGTTGTGATATTGCCTTTTTCATCCCGTATGCTAGTAATTTGAGTTCTCTCTCTTCTTCTCTTCGTTAGCATGGCTAAGGGTCTGTCGATTTTATTTATTTTTTCAAAGAACCAACTTTTAGTTTTGTCAATTTTTTCAATTGTTTCTTTTGTTTCGATTTCATTAATTTCAGCTCTGATTTTAATTATTTCTTGCCTTCTACTTCTTTTGCTGTTGTTTTGCTCTTCTTTTTCTAGGATTTTGAGATGAAGTATGAGATCATTTATTTGTTGGTTTTTTCTATTTTTAAGGAATGAACTCCAAGCAATGAATTTTCCTCTTAGAACTGCTTTCAATGTGTCCCATAGATTCCGATATGTTGTGTCTGTGTTTTCATTAATCTCTAAGAATTTTTTAATTTCCTCCTTGATGTCTTCTATAACCCATTGATCATTCAGTAACCTATTGTTCATTCTCCAAGTGATGTATTCTTTTTCCTTACTTCTTTTATCGTTGATTTTCAGTTTCATTCCATTATGATCAGATAAGATGCATGGTATTATCTCTACTCCTTTATATTGTCTAGGAGTTGCTCTGTGACATAATATATGATCTATTTTTGAGAAGGATCCATGTGCTGCTGAGAAAAAAGTGTAACTGCTTGATGTTGGGTAGTATATTCTATATATGTCAATTAAGTCTAGGTTATTAATTGTGTTATTGAGTTCTATAGTTTCCTTATTCAACTTTTGTTTGGAAGATCTGTCCAGTGGTGAGAGAGGTGTGTTGAAGTCTCCCATGATTATTGTATGGTGGTCTATTAGACTCTTGAACTTGAGAAGAGTTTGTTTGATGAACATAGCTGTACCATTGTTTGGGGCATATATATTTATGATTGTTATGTCTTGTTGGTGTATGGTTCCCTTGAGCAGTATGTAGTGTCCCTCTTTATCCCTTTTGATTAACTTGGGCTTGAAATCTATTTTATTTGATATGAGTATGGACACTCCTGCTTGTTTCCGAATTCCATATGAGTGATGATTTTTCCCAACCTTTCACCTTCAGCCTATGTGTGTCTTTTCCTATCAAATGCGTTTCCTGTAGGCAGCATATTGTTGGGTCTTGTTTTGTGATCCATTCTATTAGCCTGTGTCTCTTAATTGGTGAATTTAAGCCATTAACATTTAGGGTTATTATTGATATATGGGTTGTTCTTCCAGCCATATTTGTTTATTTATGTTACTAAACATGGTTTGTTTTCCTCTTTGATTATTTTTCCCCCCTTTAGTGTCCTACCTCCCACTGTTGGTTTTCATTGTTATTTTCCATTTCCTCTTCCTGTAATGTTTTGCCGAGGATGTTTTGAAGAGATGGTTTTCTAGCTGCAAATTCTTTTAACTTTTGTTTATCGTGGAAGGTTTTAATTTCATCTTCCATCCTGAAGCTTAATTTCGCTGGATACACAATTCTTGGTTGGAACCCATTTTCTTTCAGTGTTTGAAATATGTTATTCCAGGATCTTCTAGCTTTCAGAGTCTGTGTTGAAAGATCAGCTGTTATCCTGATTGGCTTACCCCTAAATGTAATCTGCTTCCTTTCTCTTGTAGCTTTTAAAATTCTCTCCTTATTCTGTATGTTGGGCATCTTCATTATAATGTGTCTAGGTGTGGATCTCTTATGATTTTGCACATTTGGCGTCCTGTAGGCTTCTAGGATTTGGGATTCTGTCTCATTCTTCAAGTCTGGGAAGTTTTCTCATATTATTTCATTGAATAGGTTGCTCATTCCTTTGGTTTGAAACTCAATCCCTTCCTGTATCCCAATGACTCTTAAGTTTGGTCTCTGTATGTTATCCCATATTTCTTGGATGTTCTGCTCATGGTTTCTTAACAGTCTTGCTGAGCTGTCTATGTTCTTTTCAAGTTGAAATACTTTGTCTTCATTGTCTGATGTTCTATCTTCTAAGTGTTCTACTCTGCTGGTAGTATTCTCCATTGAGTTTTTAAGTTGGTTTATTGCTTCCTGCATTTCTAGGATTTCTGTTTGTTTGTTTTTTATAACCTCTATCTCCCTGTATAGTTGATCTTTTGCTTCTTGGATTTGTTTATGTAATTTATTGTTGAAGTGATCTTTCATTGTCTGATTTTGCTGTCTGATGTCTTCCTTGAGACTCCAGATCATCTGAAGCATGTATATCCTGAATTCTTTATCTGACTTTCCATCTGCTGCAGATATTACCACTTCTAACGTTGAGTTGACCTGCATTGCTCGTGGTCCTTTCTTTCCTTGTCTCTTCATACTGTTCATGTTTCTTTCTGCTTGGTGAAACTGTTGTGCTATTGAATTTTCCCCCTATATATTTATATTGCTCTTGTATAGTTGCAAAGTCTCCCTCGCAGGCGCGGGCGGCGGCTCTGCCCCTCCTCCAATTGGGGCAATGTGCCTACCACGCCGGCAGGCCGCTGGGCCTGTTCTGCGGGTCGGTAGCAGGTCCGCCTACCTTGCAGGCACGGGCGGCGGTTCTGCCTCTCTGCGGGCTGCTAGGCTTGTTCTGTTGGTGGTCGCAGTTCTGCCTACTTTGCAGGCGCGGGCAGTGGCACTGCCCCTCTGCAGGCCGCTGGGCCTGTTCTGCCAGTGGGTCGCAGGTCCGCCTACCTTGCAGGCCCGGGGGGGGGGGCGGGCGGCTCTACCCTTCCGCAGGCCGCTGGGCCTGTTCTGTCTGTCGGTTGCAGGTCTGGCCTGTTCTGTTGGTGGTCTCAGTTCCGCCTACCTTGCACGCGCGGGGGGAGGGGGCGGCTCTGCCCCTCAGCAGGCCGCTGGGCCTTTTCTGCCGGTG
Source organism: Marmota flaviventris (assembly GCF_047511675.1). Lineage (NCBI taxonomy): Eukaryota > Metazoa > Chordata > Mammalia > Rodentia > Sciuridae > Marmota > Marmota flaviventris. The sequence goes on from NC_092506.1 coordinate 45,752,742, forward strand.
GTCACAGTTCCGCCTACCTTGCAGGCGCGGGGCGAGGGGCGGCTCTAAATATTTATTTTTAAATGGCACATAACAGTTGTATATCTTTATGGAGTACAGTGTGATTTAAGTAAATGTATTCAAACTGCAGTGATCAGACCAGAGTAATTGGTATAGCCATCACCTCAAACATTTATTATTTCTTTGTGTTGTGGATATTAAAATTCTTCTCTACTAGCAGTTTTGAAATATACAATCAACTATTGTCAACCATAATGACCCACCCTACTGGTCTATAGAACATTAGAAATTATTCCTCCTAACCAACGGCACCTTTATCCATTAGCCCTCTCTCTACCTCCTGTCCTCAACCTCCCCAGTCTCTGATTACCACTATTCTACTCTTTATTATGAAATCAGCTCTTTTCTTTTTGCAGTACCAGGAATTAAACCCAGGGTTGTTCTACCACAGTTCTATATGCCCTCTTTTTTAATTTTTAAAAAGTGTTTTAATTAGTTAATTTATTTTTTAAAGACAGGGTTCTGCAACTGCCAGGCTGATCTTATACTTTTGTCTTCCAGCCTCCATCTTCTTAGTCACTGGGGTTACAAGTATACCCCACAAAAACTGGCTTGAAATCAAATTTTTTTTCATTTCCAGATGTGAGGGTATACAATATTTGTCTTTCTGTGCCCTACTTGCTTAACATGCCCTTCATTCCATTCTTATTTGAGATTTAAAAAAAAACTCTCAACTATAAGTCTAGAAAATATGAAAATGTCTGTGGGGAGGCATGGCAGTGAAAGTCCCCCCAATTCTGGATGCAGTGCAAGCTGTCCCTGATAGAAGGTTCTGAAGAGCCAGTTGATTCATGGCATGAGTGCCTAAACCACACACCTCACAGGACTGAGGAAAATGGTTTTGTTTAAAATATTGCAAAAGAAAACACCTGTCCTCTGTGCCATTACCATGGTGAGTTTGACTCTGAAGGCACTGAGAAACTTGGAAGTGTCATAATTTAACTCTGAAAGCCTTATGAAGGAAGAGGGGATTGATGTGGGGGAAGTTTAGCAATAGAATTAACAGGAATTGAATATTAATTTGAGGCAAGGGAGAGGAGGAGTGAATTCCAAACTTCTGGCTTGGGCGATCAATGGATGATGGCATCATTCACTGTGCTGGGGAAGTAACCCAGTGGGAGGAGGCATGGTACAGAGAGTGAATAGAAGATACATCGGATTCTGAGCATGTTGAGCTTTAAGTATGTGTTGGACCTCCAAATGGAGGATGTCTAATTTCCATATGGACCTGGAGCTTTAGTGAGAAAATGGGGTTCGAGATACAAATTTAGGGTTTACTACAAAATCCCAGGGAGCACAGATGTTTTAAGAACTGTGTCATCAAGAGAAATTGAGGTTGTACAGGGAAACATTGGACTAACTTAGGAGGTTTACAGTCTCTGACTGGATTCATAAGGAAACAACATATCGAGAAGTTGTATTCCAAAAAAAATCAGCCATTTTTACCTTTCAAATTCTCCTAGAACTCACTAGAAATAGCTCTGTAAAAGATTGGCATCTGACACTGAAAATCACCAACCTGTTACAGAAAGACTTCCTCTACATTTCATGCCCACATTTAAGCAAGTATGGCATAGTGAAAAGTATACCTTAAAAAAGGCACATTGTATGTGAAATATGATTTCAACTAATAAGTTAAAATGCATAGACTATTGAACAGAAATAGATCACACAGTAATGGTGAAGGGGGGTGGGCATTGATCAAAGGTTACTATAACTTTGACCAAAGTCACTTAACCTTTCTGAGCATCCTCATGTATAAAATGGAGGTAAGCTCTGCCTACCTTATAGGATTGTTATATTAAATGAATTTTTTAAAAAAACACTTTGGAAATTGTTAAAGACTGCACATCTTGCATAACAAAGGAACTTCCAAATAGTAATGTTTTGTTTCACAGAAATCAATTTCCAGGTGCCGCAGCAAGGTGATGTTTGGTGTTAAAAATGAATTGATTGATAACTAGGTTTTCAGTGAGATCTGAAAAGTCTTAAAAGTCTGAAAGTTCTACAATCATGTTTGTTTTTTACTAGAGATAAACTGAATGAAGGTGTACCTTACTCCATGTTTTATTGCAATGTGATTTATGTCAGAACATCAGTAGTTCTTTAGCTGTACTCTTAATATATACCTCTTTGCTGCTTCTAAATACCTTTCTTTGTGAAATGATTTTAAATGAACTTTCAAATGCCAGCTTCCTGTGTTCCACTACTAAGGCTACAGCATATATTTATAAAAACTTTTCTGCTTGGTTGGATACTCTGTTAATTACATACTAACCTTGTATCAATATTGGGCTTGTTAACCTGCAGGCTGTTAGAAATGGAAACCTTAACAGACCATCTGCCAAACACTGCCATTGGAAATGCTTCTCTCTATTACTGTAATGAAATCACTAAAATCATTTCCTGTTCCCAGTCCTTATTCAGATCTTCTATCTACTGTCAATAAGAGGATATTAAAATGCTCAGGAAAGTCCACATATCCTTTTCATCCTGGGTCCTCAATGAAGCACATGGCTTTGTGTTTTAGTGATGGGAATAATAAATAATCAATGACGTCAAGCCTATTGTAATAAAAGAAGGTCGCTTATTAAACTTCCTTTGACATCATGGGATCTGTTTATAATGACTTTTATGGGTCCCCCCTTATATTTACAGTTTATGTGATTACATGATAAATTGAAGTTTTGGAAATAGTCTCTTCACAGAAGGGACACCTTCCTGCCCAGACCCAATGTGCACACAGACTCTGACAATGGGAGAATAGGAAGAAAGAACAAGGAGACTTTCTGTATTTTGGAGGAGTTTGCCTTCCTCAAGTATGGGCTTGCTTCCAGGAAGGAGTGTATGTTCAAAGTACAGTGGCTGGGCGGTATATTTTAATCATCGCCCATAATTCAAATGGATACATATACCATGGCTTGGTTATGTCACTCAAGTCAACAGGATCATATAGTTTTAAATGGTCTTTATTGACCCCATACCATTAGAGGAACTTGGCATCTCTAGAAATTCACTCTTTGTTTGTGAGTGTAATTTGGGAAGCATGGTGGCATTTATAATTCATGAGTGTGCTTTCTTCAAAGCACAACTGATTTTGGACTTTTTCTTCCTACCTGTAATAAGAACAATTATTCACTTCACCAATTAGCAAGCCCTTCTGGAGGAAATTCCTAAGTCCTTTAACTCCCTCATTGCAGAGAAGTCTATATACCTGTCATCATAGGAAGAAAATAAATCTATTGCTGTTGTGGACCCTGGAACAAAGTTAGTAAATTAAATTCTTGAATTTCTTTCTATGTTTTAGGTTTGGACAAACCAACAAGTTGTTTGTCCTAATTGACCTACAGAAATTATTTCAATATTTGTGATTGTAGTATTCATTATTCAAAGCAATTCAAAGACTTCTTGCTCCCAAATGCACCCCTTTGTTTTTTGCCCATATTAAGTGATACCAGATGATCTTTTAAATTTTTTTGAAAAAAAAAAAACCTTTTAGTTATATATGGACACAATACCTTTATTTGTTTATTTTTATGTGGTGCTGAGAATTGAACCCAGTGCCTCACATGTGCTAGGCAAGTGCTCTACCACTTAGCTGCCACCCCGGTCCCTAGAATGATCTTAAAGATGCAATTTCACATGAACTTTGAGTCTCTTAACAATAAGAATACTATATTTTTTTTCTCTTTCAGTCTATTTGAACATGTTTTAAGCTATTTCTTAAGGGTAGTTGTGGGAAAGCACACAATATCCCAGAACGGTTCACCCAGTACTTAAGGATTATTTTGTCTTTTAGGAAATTGCTTACTCCTAAAAGATTATACCCTAAGCAAGGGAAACCAGGAGGCTCATTCTGCAGAAGCCCTTTGGAGGAACGTGCCAACTGCTCCGTAACCATGAGCTGCCTCTCCTTTGATGGGGAGATTAATAGTTTCCATAATCATATCATCCTGGTTGTTCTGGGTCCAGAGTTTACTCAGACTTGAAAGAAATGGAAGTTAATTGAAAAAGAAAAAAAAATTCTTCCTCTCATTTCCTCTCTAAGCCTCTCATCTAGAGAGGGGATGAGCAAGAGATTCAAGTGTTTATTGCCAATGGAAGTCAAGATGTATATTTCCTTTTGCAATTCTGGATTTAAAGAACCAGAAGAAAGCAGTTAGATGGTGGGGAGGAAGTATAGGCATGGGAAGAAGGGTACAGGTGTGCCTAGATAATTCCAAACCCTGAACAGTGGTTTCCTGTGTGGACTTGAAAGATTGTCCTATGGAGCGGTGGTCATCTGGTCCTGGGAATAAGTGTGGAGGCAGGATAGGGGGCATTTATAGTTGATATGATTGTCATCAGAAGATCTGGGTTGGCCTAGGGATTTTTATATGATGTCTGTACCAGAGAAGCTTCCATGAGCTTATTTTCTACAAGTTGTAGTTTGTAAAATATATCTTTGTTTAAAATCAATCTTTCTGGCTCTAAAATTTGAGCTCGAGTTTTTCTTTTTTAAGACCTATCATCACTCTTGACAAGTCTCTCCAGTTACATGCTAGTACTGCTGACTTCTGTTGCTGTGGAGAGTTTCAGTGGGCAGGAGATTGGTCTCTGTGGGAGAACTGGGATGTTAATAGAACATAGGTTTTGTGAAGAATGTTGTATACTCAGATTAGCTTCCAATATGTGATGATAAATGCTTTGTTGAAGTTTATTGAACTAGTAAGAGAGAAACCTGAACTGTAGATGAAAATTTCTCATTCATTTATTCATTCCACAATCTGCTGTGATTTGAATTTGACATGTGTTAAAGCGCTGTGCTATCAGTGGTGCTGAGGGGGTGACAATTCAAGGTAGGAAGGAAACTAGTTAATAGTTGTTCCATCAGTTTCTGAAAGCCAAGGTCCATGTCACTCCCCCTGAAGCAATGTACTTTCACTCCTTCAAGTTATATGCTGATTAGACATTTGAGTTTCCCTTAAGACTAATAACAACTGTAAGCGATATACAGGTTCTTCCGTGGGTGAATATCTTCCTGCAATGTAGTGCAGCCCAATTCTTTCGCGACTGCTCACCTTCCATGAAAAAAACAGCAGATAAATGCTTGCTCTCACTACTCTTGTTGGACTTAACTAAAAAATTGCCCCTTGGCTTTCTCCCAGTCCAACCTAGGGCTTGCCACATCTCCCCTGCAAAGGGAGGCTCCAATATTTAGCTATCCTGAGCTGCCTTAAATTCTCACAAAATGTTAGTTCTGAGTCAAGAGTTAGTGGACATGCCAACAAGTCTTTCATAGCAGGGCATGATGATTCTGCAGCAGACGTAGGAGGGGAGAAGCTGATCCAGGAAGCTAGAGTTATGACATGTATGTAAGAAACTCAAGGGAGCATGGTGGATCTTCACCTAATCCAAAAAAGACAAAATGGTGAATTTGCATTAGCTGCAGGAGATAGCCTCAAATGAGGTGAAGCAACTAACATTCTGGAAGCTAGACTAGAGTTGGGAAGAATGTAATCCTCTCACACCCCCTAGAAGTCTCATAGCTACCCGTCTCCTGCATACACTTGATCCCATCTTCAGGGGAAGCCATTCAAGACACTAAATCCTTTTTCAAAAAAATTGAACATGGGGCACCTCTTCAAGGGTCTATATTGGATCAGAGTAAATTAAACTGAATTGAATCTTTGGGTTATTTTCTTGCTACTAACAAGGGTTCCAGATAAATATCTAATTTGTTTTGAGAAAACCAAAGCTGTTACTTTTTCTTTCCACATTTGAGTAATAGTATGAGTTGAATTTTGAGACCCTACAACATGGGAAAAGTGCAAAAGGAGATGAAGTTGCCAAAGTTTTAGTAGTTAAGTCCTTACAGACTTCTTTGGGAATCTCTACAGGCAGATACACTCAGTATTCCTCCATACACATGCATTTATTTCCAAGAAACAATGAAGAAAACAATAGGTTTAAAAAAAAAACAGATTTTGTTGTACTTAGGAGCCTTGCTGACTGATCTTTTCTTTCTCATTTATACATCCAACAAGCATTTACTGATTGCCAACTGCATATTAGGCACAGTGCTTTATGCTCGGATATAGTGCCTGGCATATGGCATGCTCCACAAGTGTTAAATAAGTGAAAACCATGCTCCCTATGCAGAGACCAATTTCCCTGAAGCAAATAAAGCTTAAGCGTAAGGCAGTGGTTCCCAGGATCTTTATAAAGACTGATACCTGGCATCCACCCCAGACATTCTGATTTAATTGATATTGGGTGCAAACCGGGCAAGAGGTTTTTGTAAACACTCCCCAAGTGTTTTAAGGTTAAGAAAAGATTGGGAACCACTGGTTTAAGACCTCATACTAGCTGAGGCTGCTTCTAAGACCCTGCGAAGTGCCTAGCAATTTAGGCCATGTTTGGAACTTCCTCTGGGATTTGAAAGCTTATATTCTTTTTCTTAAAAAGGGTCCCTAAATTGAATAAGCTTTAGGTACCACAAAACATGTATCTGACCTTTCCTTTGCTGAGGTGGTCTTAGTCTATGAATTGGATACTTACTTAGCCAGCATGAGCTTTTTCAGAAGTGCAACCTGGCTGTAAGATGCAGATTAAGTCCTCTGCTGGCTACAGTCACACAAAAGCTAAATGCTTATGAGCAACAGATGTCACTTTTTATGATCTTGCCTCGTTTTTTGGCCTGTGACCTTCATGGTGATTTTTGAAGTGCTTTTGAAAGACACATCACTGTAGAGTAGAAGAATTAGTTGCTATAAATGGCAGCGTTCTGTAATTTTTCTGATGTTGCATTATATTGTTTGAATTCCATGGCATTTTCAGTGCAAGGCCTTTGTAAGAGACACCTTATAGTCCTTTTCTGTGTCCCTGGAATTCTGTACTTCACTGTCCCTCCTACCTTTCCTGGAGGTGACGCTTATGCCTAGTGATACTTATGACTATGATTTAAGGCTCTACAGAATTTGTTCAATGATTTTATTACAGTGGCAAACAATAACCATTTCTACAGCACTTGTGGGCTGCTTGGCAGACAAGTTGGCTATGTGTGGAACTTCCTTTTCTGTACCTTTGGCCAGGTGCACACCTAGGAGTGGGCTGAGTGACTCAATGGGCATGAATAGCCTGAATAGGAAAGGATGGAGCTCACCATGTGGGAACCCATGAGAGGTTCTAAGCAGAATTTTAAAGAGGCTCTGCATTCACTGATTGACCATGTGAGCTCTATTTACCCATATACTCTACAAAGTACAAAGGCTGATCTGAAGTGCTTCGAGATTTCCTTTTCCTTGCTGTGCTTTGCTGTGAGTTCTTTTGGACCTTTCCACGTACCCAGCATTGCTTAGCAAGTCACATGTAGGTTATATACACATCCGATCAGTGGCTTTGTTGCCACAGTGGAGCTAGTAAACTATTCTGATACCTGGAAACCTATGAGTAACTTCTTCCAGGGTGAGGCCCAATACATTAATTAGTTCTTGTAGGGCCTTGTGCATGCTAGGCAAGCACTCTATCAACTGAGGGTGGTGGGTTTAGTTCCATGTGGATAGAATTTTCCCAAAGATGAGAGGAAGATCTTTCTCTTCTGTCTCTTTAGAACTTGGGGCTGGCATGCTTTGTCTCTCCACATGGTTTATTTTCTTTCTCTCTCTCTCTCTCTCTCTTAGGTACCAGGGATTGAACCCAGGGGCGCCTAACCACTGAGCCATATCCCCAGCCCATTTTATATTTTATTTTGAGGCGGGGTTCACTAAGTTGTTTAGGGCCTTGCTAAATTGCTGAGGCTGGCTTTGAACTTGGGATCCTCCTGCCTCAGCCTCCCAAGCCTCTGGGATTATAAGCATGCACCATGGGGCCCAGCATATTTTTTTTCTTACAAATGGTCACATGTAGATTCTCTCACAGTTTTCCTGATTGCCAAAGAAGCCCAGCCATACTACCTTGAGCTCAGTTACAGAAACAAAGGACAGATGTACATCATCAACTTGCTCAATTCAGCTAGACATGGTGGTGCCTGCCTGTAATCTCAGTGATTTAGGAGGATTCAAACTGGAGGCCAGCCTGGGCAACTTAGTGAGACATTGTCTCAAAACAAAACAAAAAAACCCCACCACCCTCAGTTGGTAGAGTGCTTGCCTAGCATGCACAAGGCCCTGGGTTCAATTCCCAGCACTGCAAAACAAACAAACAAACAAAAACAAACAACCCACCACCAACAACAACAAATAAACAACAACCAAAACCAAAACTACCAATGCTGGAGATGTAGCTCAGCAGTAAAGTACTCCTGAGTTCAGTCCTCAGTACTATCAAAAAATAATTTTTTGTTTGTTTATTTTCCCTGATCTTTAATTAGACAAATGGTACTGGCTTTGCTTTTAGCAGCCCCAACAAATGCTGTTTGACTTCCTGTAGAAGAAAAGACTGGTTGCACTGAGTGAGAAGGGAGACAATGCCTCTTTAAACAGCACAAAGCAAACATTAAGACAGTAGCAGACATTGGGGAAAATGAATTGCACCCAAGCACTAGGGCCTATTTCTGCAAGCACAGTTGATTCTCATAAGCTAGCCCCTCTCATCCTAAAAATAGGATAGCTAGCTTCCTAATGATTCAGAACACTCTATTTCCATAGGTCATGGCATTTTCTCACACAGCTATTAACAAGCTACACTGTATAATTACAGGGGACACCATTCACTTTTTCATCTAACTGAGGCATCCTGGACTTAGTGGATTAGGAGGTTTCTATAGGACCAAAGTTAAGAATTAAAACCTGAAAAAATAAAAACAAAAAATCCTTTGGGATCTTTTTGAAACTTCTTGAAATTTTACAGTAGGTTGAGGTAAAAAGTTTCCTGGTCTAAGAGAGACCTTTGTCTTTTGGTCTCCCTCTGTCATTTGCTGTGTAACTTTAGGCAAGCTCTTATACACAGAAAATGGAAGGCTTGTCACAATCTGTACTAATTGGGCTGTTTTGAGCTGTAATGTGTTGGAAATGACCAACATTTCTTGGAGTGATGTGGTAAAGCAAAGGTGTTCAAATGATAAACAGGGTTGTCTATTGTAATTTTTAAAAGTGTGATTGAGAATTGAAGCAGATTTGTAATAAAACTTGCATATGTTATATGTAAGCAGACTTGTATTCAGCTCTTCCCATAAAGCCATTGGATATTATCTGAGTTGAGTCCTCACTGAAGACATCATGTTGTGAAGATTACTATGCCCTTTGGAGAGGGATTTAGTAGATTTCGATCTTGAGGACTCAAGAGATTATGTCCCAGCTTGATCTCTGAGTCCTTCATCTCTTGGCCTCATCAAATTAACTTCCACATGAACATGGGTAGAATACCATATGGCCTCTAATATCTGAGGTGGAGAAGCAACCTCTGCTTCTTACTCATAGGCATATAAACTGAGCTTTGACTTTTCTGATTAAAGACAATGGAGTGTTTTGTTTTATTATCACATCGTTCATTTCTCTCTCACAGACTTGCTTGTTTTTGTGTTCATTCATTCCTTCTCAACAAACATGTAAGGAATAATTTATTTTTTTGAGCACCCTCTCTAACAAGCATTATGCAGAGCCTGAGCCACAGAGAAGAAAGGCACAATTCTTGCCCTGAGGGAGTTTATATCAAGGAGAAGACAAATCGAACAAATAATTATGATGCCATAGACAGAAGTAAACTTAGGGAGCCTTCTCGCTGTGGTTGTGGCTTGGGGATGGTTGTAACTTGTACAGGGATCACCTTCAATTAAATGGTGAAATCTAAGCTAAACACATAGTGATCAGCTTCAGATTACATATTACACTTTCTCTTAGAAAAAGTGGCATGAGGAGAAAAGAAAGGCTCAGGGCTGAGAGAGAACATCTGGTTTCTAGTTCACATCATACCATTTATAAGCCCTGGCAGTTTAGACAGGACACTGAACCATTTTGAATCTTAGTTACTTTAAGGACCAATATCAAGAATATAAAATGAAAAGTACTATATAAATTTAAGAGATTCTTATCAAAAAAACAAAAACTATTTGCTGCACATCCATATGAGCACCCTAAATAGCTTGAGAATAATCAGCACAACTTTTGCTTTGAACTTAGTTTTTTCCCTGAATGGACTTTTCTTCCTCCAGAAAAGATTTTTTTTTCCTTAATCCAATCCCAAGATAATTAACATGCATTTCAGACTCTCAATTTGTGTGTAACATATCATCAACATCTCTGTAGATCAGCCTGAGAATAATCTTGCAGAGAATGAGTCTCCTGAGATATTTCACTGTGTGGCAAGGCTACACATTGCTTTGTCTTTACAGCACACAAAAGAAGAAAGTTCTCCATATTTTTCACATTCTGTATACCCACATTTGATATATTATTTAATGTCTCAATGCTAAAAATTCAACATGAATTTGCTATCTTAGAACTATAACATCTTGAGATTCTAACTTTTAAAAACTGCACAAATAATGAATATTAATGTTACTTTTAAAAACTGCATAATCTATTTGTGTAAGGATTCAGGTAAAACCTATTTAATCCATCATATGTGATTAAATCCCTTTACTAAAGGATAAATACCTTTTTTCTTTTGGTGCTGGGGATTGAGCCAAGGGCCTTGTGCATATGAGGCAAGAACTCTACCCAACTGAGCTATATCCCCAGCCCAAAGGATAAATATTCTTAAAAGAAAAAAAATCTAGTTTTATATTCTTTTCAAGAGACAAAAAACACATAACAAAGGCATGGATAAAGAAAAATGAGGTAAGGGATAACAAAATAGAAAGCAGGGATTATAAAACAAAGAATAGACTTCAAGGGGAAAAGCACTAAAGCAACACAAAGACAGAGAATGTGAATGATGATATTTTACAATGTTGATTTTCCATATTTTTCATTATTCTAAATGCTTTATAAATACAAACTCATTTAATCCTCATAACAATGCTAGGAGATTGGCATTTTATAGATAGAGAAATCAAGTCCTGGAAAAGCTAAATTGCCTGAAGTCACACAGCTAAGTAAGTGGCAGGACTGCATTTGGCTCCACATTCCTATACTATAAAGGCACACATAAATAGATCTTTATATTCTATGGGAATAACTCTTTGGGCTCCTCATATCTGGTTCTTATCTTCCTGAGCTGATGGGAAGACTGTACTTTACAGCTCTTTTGCAGTAAGGAAGGGTGATGTGATTAGTTATAACCAGTGGTTCAGTTATTGTCAATGATTTAAATACAAAAGCATTTAAAGTCTGGTATTACACCTCAGAATTATCTTTTGGTGACAGCCAGGGGTTCAAATGGCAGAGCCATTTAGATGGAAGTTTCCTGAATCCCTAAATAACCATACAGAGAATCACATGATGAAGAGCTGCCCTGGAGAGTCACTCAATGCATGTTGGACTAGAGCGAGGAAGAAATAAACCTTTATTGTGTTATCATAATAAAGGGATAATTGGTCACTGCAGGATTGCTTGCTCTATCCTTATTAGAACATAACTAATCTACTAATGGAAAATTCATACTCTCCGAGTTTAATGGGACATCCATAAAACTAGATGATGCAATGAGCCACAAAGAACATCTTAGTAAGTTCCCCCAGGGAAAAGTCATACTAGCACATTCTCTGGCTCCTGTGGAATAAAGCAGAAAAATACACACATGCACACATTTTTGGCGGGGGACTGAGTCTACGTTGCCCAAGCTGGCCTGAACTCTTGAACTTAAGCAGTCCTCCTGCCTTAGCCTCCCAAGAAGCTGAGACTATAGGTGTGCACCATTGTACTTGACTTTATACACGTTTTTTAAAAAATGAAAACCAAGAGGGAGAAGGAGAACCAAAAGAACATAACTACATGGATAATTTTCTAGGAAGAGAATAAATACTAAAATTAAACTCAGGAAGAGGTAGAAAACCTTAAAAACCTAATATTCACATTGAAAGTCAGCAAAAGAACTAATGCTATCTCTCTCAAGCCAACAGAAAATAGTGGGAAATTTCTTCATGCTGTAAAGATAACAAAACCCTGTTAATAAAACTGGATAAGAACAGTCCACACAAAAAAGGAAAACTGTACTCCAAACTCATTAGTATGGATGCAAACATTCTGGACAAATTACAAATAAAATTGTGAAATTGCAAGTAAGTTTCAGCACATATTAGAAGATGTATAAAAATATACATTAAAGATCATGGCCAAGATGAGTGTATCCCAGGAATGTAAGATGATTTAACATTGCATATTTTTAAAAAACCCATGTGATCATTTCAGTAATGCCAACAACTCATCTGATAAGATTTAATATCTGTTTCTGCAAAAACTCCTTTAATAGAAGAAAACTGTTAACATAACTGCAGACATGATTCTTAATTGAAACATTAGAAATATTCCCATTAAAACTTGGAACAAAACAACAATATTTTTTACATTGTTCTAATAGCTTCAGCAAACACAAAAGGATAAAAACAAACTGTATAAGTGTGGGTATTTTTTTAAAAAGGCCAAAATACTATCATTTTTTCATTAATCTTATAAAATAAATCTGAAACAAAACTGTGAAACAAATATATATTTTATGGAATTATTTAAAAGCAAAAACCATATGCATCACTCAGCTTAAATAGAACTTTACCAGTCATCCAGAAGCCCCTACATATGCCCTCTCCATTATAACTTTTGGTTACCTCCCAGAAAAAAATACTACTGTCCTGACCTTTATCACAATCACTTACTTGGGAAGTGCCATTAGTTTTTTTTGGAGGGTGTATTTTCAGATGATATAATTATATACCATGAAAGTCAAGAGCCTTGCTTGACTGGTCTATTAGAACTAATGAGTGCAGAAGAGTTAACTCCTGCAATTACTCTCCTACTTTCTTAATTCATTTTTCTTCGGTCTTACTGGATCATTCTCTGTCTAGTTTATTTGATCTTTAAAAAACAACAAAAATTTAAAAACCAACCCTCCCTTAAACCCACATTCTCCTCCAGCTGCTACTATCTTTTTCTGCTCCCTTTTACAATGGAACTGCTGAAAGAGTTGACATCATTTCTCATGTAAATGGAATTTTCTATGCTTCCTATTACTGAAGTTGTTTTTGTTGAGAATCCCAGTGACTTTCCTGTTGCTGTTTCTAGTAGTTGTACTTCTGTCCTCAACTTTGAAACAGCATGTAAGGCAATCGACAGTGCCTTACTTCTTAAAACAGTCTTCTGTTGGCTTCTTTGACAATACATTCACTTGAGTTTTCTCCCTCTTTGGTGTCTCCTTCTTTATGTCCTCTTTTCTTGTTTCTCTTCTTTCTATTCTTGTCCTTTGAGCCTTGACATACCCCAAGGTTCAATACTGGGCTTCTTTCTTGTCTCTCAATAAATTTTTCTCCCTGGGAAATTTCATCCAGGCTGGTGATCTTTATATAGTATCTTTATATATGATCATTATGCCAGTGACTTCTAAATTTATATCTTTGGCTATGATCTCCTTCTGATTTTGGACTCCCATTTCTTAATGCCACATGATATCTTCATTTGGATATCTAGGAGACATCTCAAATCTTGAAAGTCCAAAATAGACAATTTTCTCCTTCCTGCCAAGTTGTTCTCCTTCCTCCCAGTCTTCATTTTAGTTAACAGAACCATAACTTACCCAATAGACAAAATCATTCTTGAACCCTTCCTTTACATCTCCTTGCCCTGCCATTATTAATACTATTAATTCTATCTCCAAAGCATGTCCTCAGTTGAGCCTCAGTTTTCTTCATCTTACTGCTACCCCCATATCTGCCATCATATCTCAGCTGGACTCCTTCAATAGCCTTTCAACTGATCTTCCAGCTTGCACTCCTACTCCTTGCCCCCCACACTGTCGTTGCCATAGCTAATGGCCAACTGCCCAGCTTGGACCTGGGAGGAGAGATATGGGTATGATTTGGGGTCCCCCTAAGCTTCAGCATGAAAGGCTGATTTGACCGTAAGGACAAACAGAAATGTTATAAGGCATAAAACATCTTAAATGAAGTTAAAGACAGATGGAAATTTTCGATGGCAGCATTGCATCTAACAGGGTTAATATCTACAATGCTCTTGTATCAATAAGAAAAATCAAGAAATAAGAAATTGGTCTGAGGTTGTGGCTCAGTGGTAGAGCACTTGCCTAGCATGCATGAGGCACTGGGTTCTATCCCCAGCACCATATAAAAAAAAACCTAAATAAACAAAGGTATTATGCCCATCTACAACTAAATATATATATATTTTGTTGTTGTTGTTTTTTTTCCATTCATAAAACTTTTATTCCACTTACATGAACTTAACACACGGGTTCTTAACAATTATGCTTGATTGTTCATGAAAATTTCATAAGACATTAAACAAAGCTAGCCATCATCTCAAGTTATTTCCCCGTTAACTATTTTTACAGAACATGCATGTTAGGCAAGTATTAAAAAAATCACAAAAGAAAAAAAAAACTAAAAAAAGTTAAATACATGGGTTTTGTTTTGTTTACCACTGTGCCTGATATACATGAAGTAATGGATATCAAGCAATTTATTTTTACTGCATCTTTACTTTTACATTTTTTCTTAGGTTGCCTAAAACATTTAAATACAAATAAAATGTGAAGCAAAAATAATGAAAGCAAGCAGCAGGTAACTTTACAAAAAATGGAATGTGAACCATTTCTGTCCTTATCCAGAGTAAATTGGGTCACAACTTTGTCTAAAGGAGCACTTCTGCAGCTGTAGTCAAAGCTGTGCACACTGAGATTGTCTATTCCACAGAAACCCAAGATTCACACATGTAGGATCCAAGGGATATCTGTTTCTACTACAACTTTCTTAAAGTACCCACAATTACTACACCTGTGACTGGAACTGATGATCCCTTTTATTCCCCACCAGGACAAACCAATATGTAGGCAGTTTTCTTTGCTTAGACATGGAAGCAGTTTTAACATTGGCCCTTGTGAAGCCACAATGTACATAAAGTACTATGCCAAACCTTTATAAGTCGTATAAAAATTCTACATCCCCATATTGGCCACCTCAAGATGAAAACAGATAACTCCCTAAATGTTAACTGGCTCTACTCCCCTAATATTAAGCATAAAAACCACATGTGAAATATAGAAATTCAAATAGAAGTAACATAAACCTGTCATGAATCGTAAACAAGAAACTATTTGTGGGACAGCATGGGTGTAAATTTTAGAATGTGTAAATTTTAGAATGAAGCAGACAAAAGTTGGAAGGCCTCCTAATTTTCCCCTCCTTCTCCTGCTTCAGCTTCGTCTCCTTGGGTATCTGATGTCCACAATGTCAAGTTGTCTCTCAGTAATTGCATTATTATCATGCTGTCTTTGTATGAGTCTTCACTTAATGTATCAAGTTCAGCAATGGTTTCATCAAAAGCTGTCTTTGCAAGAAAGCAGGCTTTATCTGGGGAGTTCAGAATCTCATAATAGAACAGAGAGAAGTTAAGGGCCAGACCCAATCTGATAGGATGTGTTGGCTGCATTTCCTTTTTGCTGATTTCAAAAGCTTCTTGGTATGCTTGTTGTGACTGATCTACACTCCCTGTCTTATCATCACCAGCAGCAACCTCATCCAAATAACGGTAATAGTCTCCTTTCATTTAAAAATAGAAGACTTTGCCCTCTGCTTGTGAAGCACTGGGGATCAAGAATTTTTCCCAAAGAGACAGTACATCATTGCAGATATCTCTTAGCTCAGTCTCAATTTTCTCTCTGTATTCTCGAGCCATTGGCTGCTTTTTCTCAGCCATATATATATATATATATATATATATATATATATATATATATCTTTGTTTTATTTATTTATTTTTATGTGGTGCTGAGGATCAAACCTAGGGCCTCCCACGTGCTAGGCTAGCGCTCTACTGCTTAGCTACAATCCCAGCCCCCATTTTTTGCTCAATACTTGAGATTACCATCCAAGATGACCTACGGGCTCCTACAACATTTTTATAAGCAGCTGAAAGAAGATTCCTCTCCTCATTAGACAATTCAGCTCCTTGCTCGGTTACAGACTTCATGCAGGCTGCCATGTCATCATATCGCTCAGCCTGCTCGGCCAGTTTGGCCTTCTGCACCAGCTCATTTTTATCCATGACTGGATGTTCTGTGTCCAGAGTGGGTGGCAGCGGACAGACGGGGGCTCAGCAGTCTCTACAACTGAAAATATATAAAAAAAAGAAAGAAAGGAGGAATTCACAGGTGAACAAATGTCTAAAAAATTCTCAGCTCTACTAATAAATACTTATTTTTGCTAGTCAAATTACCAAAAGTTAAGGAGATTATAACATCCATGATTGACAAGGATGAGGATGTTGTTTTATAGTCTTTCAAATAAGTTGGTATAACCTTTTTGCAAGGCAATCTTGCAGTATTCCACATCTGGGTAATCAGTTCTACAGAAATTCTAGGATGAATACATAGGTACACACATGTTTGAACATAGGTTTTATCATCCATTTGTCATTAATTCAACACATTTCTTTTTTGTTTTGATGGGGTATCACTATATTGCCCAGGCTCTTCTTGAACTCCTTCTAGACTCAAGCAATCTTCCTGTCTCAGGCCTTCTGAGTAGCTGGAACTACAGGTACCCCAAAAGTGCACCTGGCTTTCAATAAATATTTAATGAGAAAGTACT
The DNA here is from genome assembly GCF_047511675.1 of Marmota flaviventris. Taxonomy (NCBI): domain Eukaryota; kingdom Metazoa; phylum Chordata; class Mammalia; order Rodentia; family Sciuridae; genus Marmota; species Marmota flaviventris. Next base: position 45,769,477 of record NC_092506.1, read on the forward strand.
GTATACCTGTGTGCCAGGAACACCAGGCTAGCCAATGAAGATTTAACAGATGGGGGGGTATGAATATGAATTCCTTCTCTGTTGGCATGAACAAATAGCCACACAAATAATTGTATAATAACCACTGTTACCAGTGCTCCTTATATAGTAAAAAGGCAAAGTGTAAAAAAGGAGGAGATAGGGAACCTAATTTAGACTGGAGGGTAGTCTTGGTTGAGGGAAGGAATTGACACTAAGTGAAAATCTAAATGTTGAGAAAGAACTATAGTATAATAAATATGTCACTAAATTTGTGATAATTTATTACAGCAGCAATTGGAAACTTGAAACTGATAATTCCCTAAGGACTACATACTCTCTCTTCCTCAAGTGTATTTACCTTTTATAGAACTCCCATGGAAATATTTTTTACTCTGTGACATCAGTTTGATATTAGGAGCGAATTAAATCGTTCTAATTAAGCAAATCTATACAAAGATTTTTACAACTGATGGTCCTTTCCCTGAGCTTTCTCAGAGTATGGTGTACCATTGAGCCCAGTGAAAATTCTTAATTGGCATAATTTTAGGCAAGTGATGAGATGTTTGGGGTCAGAGTTATCTTAGATGTCTCTCAGAAAAGTGGGAAAACCCAGATGCTTGGAGTTCCCCAGCGCTGTGGGGCTATGCATGTTCAGAGAGGTTCAGAGAAGGTTCTTGCTTTTCTCATTCCTTCAAGGTGACCTTCAGTGATATCAACTATCCAGATCTTTCCACCTCAGGGTCAGTGTGCACAATATTCTCACCTTCTTGAGGATGGGATAATTAAATGAATTGGCCCCATCTCTCTTCTTTAATGAGTGTGGCTCAAGTCCTACTATAGACTCAACTTTAGGAAAGCTGTCTTTGACCTTAGCTTGGTTCTAAAAGATCTCTCTCTCTGACCAATGTTTTTCATGGCCTTGCAGTAAGAACACTAGATCAGAATATTTTTCCTTGATTCTTGATTCTCCTTACCTGTGCCAGAGAGTCACAGAGCATCTTTGTGCCTCCGTTTCCTTATCTGCAAAATTAGAAAAGTACTTACCTCATAGAATTATTCCATAGATTTGAGAAAAATGTGAAAGGTGTAAATGACTTGCACTTTAAAATACATCTGTATTTAGTCATCAGTTGATAACCTCATGCATCACGAAACTCAAAAGCATTAAGTGCCAAGAACCAAAAACCTATGGTACTGTGGAGTCCATTTTTTCTTATTCCAGACAAAGCAAAACCATAGGGACCAAAATCAAATCGGTGGTTGAGTGTGGTGGTGGTGCTAGTGGGCGAGGATTGGGACAAGGGAACTTTTTTTTTTTAATTATTTTTTTCAGCTGTAGATGAACACAATACCTTTATTTTATTTGTTTTTATTTTTATGCAGTGCCGGGGATTGAACCCAGTGCCTCACACGTGCTAGGCAAGCGCTCTACCACTAAGCCACAACACCCAGCAGGGAACTTTTTTTTTTTGGGGGGGGGGTGATGGAAATGTTCTATATTTGATTGGTGGTTACACACTGTATATTTGTCAAAACTCAGAATTGTATGCTTTGAAAGAGTGGATATCACTGTGTGTAAACTACTCAGCAGTAAATCTGAATTTTCAAAATTGGAGAAAAGAATGTCCTACAATATATGTCCTAGTATATGTATTACATATACAGTTGGTCTTCCATATCAACAGGCATATGTATCCTCTTATTCAATCATCCTTGGTTTAAAAATATTTTGGAAAAAAATAACTCTGTACTGAACATGTACAGACTTTCCTTCCCTCTTCATATTTTCCTAAAACAATACAGTATAGCAACTATTTACAAAGCATTTAAATTGTATTAGTTATTGTAATTAATCTAGAGATGATTTAAAGCATATGGAAGGATGTTCACAGGTTATATGCTAATAACATATAACAGACTTGAACATCCCTGGATTTTGATATCCATAGGGGTCCTGGAACCAGCATACAGTAGTAATTGTATAGTCCTTTGGGAAAAGGACCTAATCAACTGAGCACTCAACCAATAAATAACTTATTCCGAATTTGGCTTCTATGTCATGTTGTTTATATAGCGTGTAACATGACTTTCTCTTAATTTACCATATTCATCTGCTCGAAGCTTTAGAAATTTTATTATATTTTTTTTCTGGCATTTTCTTTCTAAAAAGTTCAATGATAGCTCAGTTTAAATAAGGAAAGGTACCAAGAGAAGGACGAGGCAATACTAGGCTATCAAAGAACCCAGAAGCACCAGAATGTGTGGGCGGTGGGGGGATTCTGCTTTGGTCTCCAGGAAAAACAATACAAGCTCAGGAGGTCATTCTGTGAGTAATCGAGGTTATCTTGGTTTGGAGGGAAGTTCTGACTCCGCATTGTTTAATATTAGTCAGACTTCTGAGGTTACGGGTAGCCTAACATTAGTTTAATTAAAAAGCCAATCAAATACACTTAAAGACTAAGGCGTGTAAATCTCAGGGCGCTAGCTGGCGAGCATGGTCAGCACCCAGAGGAGGTCAGCTCCAGGCGGAGGCTGCCCCGCGGGCCGGGAGAACCTCCTGCCTTGCCCGTCGGTTCTCCCTTCTCATTGGCCTCTGACCGACGCCTCTGGCGCCCATTGGCCCGCTCCGTCGCCCTCATCTTCTATAAGAGCCGGCATCTGGGGTCCGCGGGTTGAACCTGCTTACGGCTGGTGGCTCCCGAGGTGAGTGGGGTGGCCCCTCTCCGCAGGTACCGGGATTTGGGAACTCAGGACTGGAGCGGGGTGGAGGCAGAATTACCCTCCTGGGAGGTAAATGCCCAAGAGCAACCTGATCTGCTAGGTTGGATTTGTACTCCTGCGGTTCTCTTCTTTCCTACTACCCCTTTTTGGGGGAGAAAAGACACTCATTTTTGAGGATCTCCTGTGTGCCAGAAACAGGCTCTTTTCACGACATCAGATTTCACTTTCACAACTAACGCTGTGAAATAGGTATTTCTTGAACTTTATACCCAAGAAAACTGGAGTTTGGAGTTGAACTCTGTTCTGTATAATTCCACGTTTCCTTTCCTTTTCTTTCCAACAAAGGGAAATATATCTTTTTTTTTTTTTCCTTCTCCTCCCACAAAGGAAACCCTTCCTTAGACTTCCCTCCACAAAAGGTAGCCTCAGATGTAAAATCTCGGAGAGGTGCAAAATGACGCAAAGCTCTATACTCACTACCTCCATCCCAGGAGAGGACAAAGAATTAGTGCAAGGAGGCAGATTAAAAAAAAAAAAAAGAAAAGAAAAAGAAAAAAGTATAGGTTCTTAAAGTTCAACTATAGTTAATAGTGGATGGAAGCATAACTCTGATTAAACTTAACCATTTGATTTTCAGAGATTTAAAATTAGGTCCACATTGATATTCCACTCTAGTTATCTTGGGGGCGAAAGACGCTAGTTAAATTTCCTAACCCAATATGTGCCTGTTAATTCCCAGAGGAAGGTGGGTTGACCTCTAGCTCATGTTCCTGGAAAGTTATAATCTGTGGTTTACATATTTTATCTCTATAATTTATTTGTACATGTATTATTATTGTCAGATTATCATCGGGTAGGGATATGACTTCTATTTCCCATTTCTTTTTTTTTAATATTTATTTTTAGTTTTAGATGGGCACAATGTCTTTATTTTATTTTTATATGGTGTTGAGGATCGAACCCAGCACCCTGCGCATGCCAGGCCAGCGTGCTACTGCTTAAGCCACATCCCCAGCCCAATTTTCCATTTCTTAACAGTGTCTTTATATCCTAGAACAATGTTTTTCATGGGAAGAGTTTTCTTTTGTATTTAATCTCTTCTTTCATCCTCATTCCCACTCCTCATACCTTCAGTTAGAATAGAAAATCAAGATTCTCTCGGAGATTCTCTCTGAACCAGTCCTCCTTGCAGATTTTAGCTCTGTCTTCAAACAGCATCCATGCTTTCAAAAGACTTTAATTTGATAGTGTTTTGTGCTTCCTAGATGAGATAAATTTAAATTTCACTTGTTATGGGTTAAAATAAAGGAGAGAGAGAGAGAGAGAGAGAGAGAGAGAGAGAGAGAAAAGAACTGGTCAGTGTGTGTACCTTGATGGACCTTCTTCTTGATATGTCTTCCTTATTTCCAGTGGTGTGCTGTGCACACCAGTGCATCTTTAGTCAGACAAGGAAATGCAGTAGGAGAATCTGCCTTTCACAAGAAAAGGAAAAGTACCAGTTGGCATTGGCTGAGAAGGGGGTTGCTTTAAAAATGAAAATATACTTCTTGATAAGACACTAATTCAAACAAGCTTGACCCATTAGTTATTTTGTAGCCTTTTCTCTTACCAGGCTAGTATTGTAGATTTTTTTTTCTTTTTCTCTGAGGGGATAGGAGAGTGTAGTTGGTTGAAGGCGGAAAGGAAAACAAGGGCAAAACTGAGTTTCCAAAAAGATTCTGGAGATAGTTGAATGAAGGAAAAAAAAGAACGGATACCTCATAAACTCTGTCAACCAAAGTTAGATCCTCTGTAAGCATTTTTTTTTTTTAAGTGGGGGCAGGGAGTAGGAAAGGGAGGGAGAATTTTCTTCTGATTTCTTAGCAAAAGTTCCTTTGGAGAATCTTCTTATCTCAACTTAAACAGGAATAGGAATGTTTCAAAAAATCTTAGTACAATAATTCATTATATCTCCAAATAGAAATAATATAAAATGCCTTGTATATTACATATACTTAATGTATACTTTGAGATCTCAGGGTTTCTTTCCCTTCTGCTTGTTTACATTTATTGGAAAGTCTGTCTCCCCTCTCCTACTCCCCCATACACAAGTCTAAATTCCTTGGAGACAATTTTTTTTTTAATCTTTCCTGTCTTAACACTAACCATGGTGCTTATGTGCTTAGGTTGAAATTCATTCATTTTACTACTAGTTGTTGTTGTTGTTATTATTATTTTGAGACTTAGTCTCACTATGTTGCCCAGGCTGGCCTTTAACTCCTGGGCTCAAGTGATCCATCCTCCTGCCTCAGCCTCACAAGTAACTGGGATTATAGGTATTTGCCAATAGTAATTATTTGAATTACAGAAAGTCTTCATTATTGTTTTAATTGGCCATTTAGTTATAAAGCATTTCAAATAGAGATTGCTTTAATTCTAGAGAATAAATTGGCACAATTAAAAAATAAGTGCTTTGGGGCTGGGGTTGTGGTTCAGTGGTAGAGCACTTATCTAGCATGTGCAAGGCACTAGGTTTGATTCTTAGCACCTCATATAAATAAGTAAATAAAATAAAGGTACGTGAACAACTAATAAAAATATTTTTTTAAAAAATAAGCACTTTTAGGAACTTGAACATAATGAACTAATGAGTATTTGTTAAATTTTGAATTATATATATCAATCTCTTCTTGATGCCTGAGATGGCCTAGTTTCTTCTGTGGGAAAAACATCAGAATACCAAGTCATACTATGGTGTTTTGAAATGTGTAAGAGAATTCTGGATATTGTGAGTTCCAACTAGTTCTTTGGTAACTTAGCAATATTAAGTAGCATGTCCAAGTTGTTACACACTGATGAACATCAGACCAATGATGGCATAGGTCTGACTTCATGTTTCACATATTTCCTCACATCCTTTTATAGTGTAAATAGGTAATTGAGAAGATGCCAAAGTAGATACCTGGTTCACCTTTCTGAGTGAGACAGGATGGCCGAATGGTTAAGCGATGAACTACTAATCCATTGTGCTCTGCACATGTGAGTTTGGTTGGTTTTCCTTTCTGTTTCATCTTCTGAGAAGATAGTTTTCAGCTAGAAGCCAGGACTTTTGTTCTCCCATTTGTTTTTCTGAACATTTTCAGGGCAACCTGGGTTTGCTAACATTTGCATTTTCAAGGACCCAATTTTAAATATGTGTTCTCACATCTTCTAGCTGTATGACCATGGACAGGTTAGTTTCTCTAAGCTTCATTTTTTCTCGCTGATAAAAAAGGTTACAATTCCTATCCACTCCTAAGATTTTATGAGAATTAAATGTGATAAAATTAGCACATGATTTTTGTAGACATTTGACATTTACCCATCTCTTGGGTTGATAAGAGTAGATGGAATTTAGCCATTAATAGGGTGGCAAATTACTTTTTAAAATCTCCATACTCTTTGAACTTAATTATAGAAGTCCTTCAACTTAGTATAGTCCTTATAAATATTTGTTAAACTAAATTCAAAAGGTATAAATTCTGAAAGTGAAAAGTGTATTCTACTAGCACATTGAGTATCAGACTATTGTAACATGACCATATAGTTGAAGATTAATTGAATCCTACTTGGTTCTTTATTCCCTCTACCAAGTCAGGTGGGTCTCTTCAGGGCTACCATCTATCTTTAAGGGTCCTAAAATGTTAAACCTCATGGATTAAGAAAAAAGACTTTATGGATAAAAAAGAAAGCTCATAAGAGCCTTCTGGTTAGAAAGACAATAATGCATGATACCCATAGGAAAGCATTTCAAAGCCAGGACTTTAGCTTCATGGAATACTACTTTGTCCTTATTTTTCTCAATTAGTCAGACTGGCTGTGGTGTTGAGATGGACATTTGCATGAGCAAAGAAGATCAAGTCCAAATTCCCCTGCTGTACCTGTATAGAGTTTCTGATATCCAACCACACTTACCTTGCCTACATCATCTCTGTTCAAGTCTTTCACTTCCACATCTTCTTCTCCCCTTTCTTTTTTTCTTCAAGATCCTGTTTGATCATATCTGAGGAAGCCTCCCCAAACAGATATGAGAATATTCAGTATCGTCACTGCCATCCTCAGCCATCTGTGCTAATACAGTTCCTATCCTTCTGCATCATCATTCTCTTCCTACCAGACTAAGTTCCCTGAGGAACTGAAAATTAATTCAGTTACAGATCTCCAGTGGCTATCATGTGCAGGGACTGTGTTAGGTGCTGGGGATACAAAAGATGAGAAAAGTCAATGCAGTCCTTGCTGCAATGTAGCTCAAGTCTAGTTGGAGAGATAGACATAATCAAATTATCACCAAAATAATGATATGAAGGCAACTGTGATTGCTGATATGAATGGGAAGTATATATCTCTGTGATAACCAACGCTAAGGGGAGTTGGCTTGGGCAGGTCAGAGAAAGCTTCCACACTGTCATCACCATATCTGCTCTAAATGGTGGTGTCACAGGCTTAGAGAGCAGGTAAAAGACAGTGATCTTCTTGGGTGTAGTGGCATACAGATATAACCACAGCTACTCAGGTGACTGAGGCAAGAGGATCTCAAGTTTTACACTAGCCTCAGCCACTTAGTGAGGCCCTAAGCAACTTAGATTCTGTCTCAAAATGACAAGTTAAAAGGTCTGGGGATGCAGCCCCAGTGGTAAAGTGCCCCTTTATCCAGTTTAAAAAAAAAAGACTCTGAACTCAGTTATGTAATTTTAAGTTGCTACAGGTTAAGTCCATTAGAGCTTCAACATGAAACTAGGCAATTATGAACAATTAATAACCAAAGGACAACTAATAATAAACTCTTAGCATGCTGTTTCCTTTTATTAATCCAAATTTTATTTCTCAAGTGTTAATCTCTTAATTGAAAGTTAACAGTACAAAGTTATCATACTCTATTTTTATCCCCTACAGTATTCTTACCTCCCCTGAACACACAGTTGGATTTAAAATCTTGTAGGTCTTGTTAAGGTCAATGTTGAAAATGTAAAGATCAATGTTGAAAAGGTCAATGTTCAGGGCCCTTGGCAGGGGGAATCCATGGGTGCAAAGAAAAGGAGACACTTAAGGTACCAGAATTCTCCTGGCAAGCAGTTACCCCTGTAGACCATGCATATCCAGAACTGGCCTCACTTTTGAGTTGGCAAAAGAGCTCTGAAGGAGCTTGTTGCTTTGTTAGAAGGCAAGATATACAAATAAAACAGCTGGGGTAAAAAGGAAGTGCTAATATTGTGTTGGAAGGCGAGGTAGGCCTTCCTAGAAGAAGAATGCTCACTATCAGACTATAATAATCAGGGAGGGGGCTGGGATTGTGGCTCAGCGGTAGATTGCTCGTCTAGCATGGTTGGGGCCCAGGTTTGATCCTCGGCACCACATAAAAATAAAGGTATTGTGTTGTGTCCATCTACACCTAAAAAAAAAATATATTTAAAAAGATAGTCAGGGAGATAGGTAGTAGGCTTGAGTGAGGCCCTGAAAGAATGATGGGATTTGAAGAAAAGTAGAGGGAACTACAAGCATGCATTGTATGCACATTGCATTGTTAGCACTGTTAGTCAATGTGTTAACATTACATGGTCTCATACAGTCCTGCAAAGCATATCTGCATCTTCAGGTTTTGTAGGTGAGGAAGGGAAGCTTGGAGAGGTTAATGTGCCCTGAGTTATCAAATATGGTTTGTGCTGCACAACTTCACTTTTAGCCTTTTGTCTATACATTCATATATCTTCATAGTTTTAGAGAATTACTCCAAATCCATCATGATCGAAGACAATAAGGAGAACAAAGACCATTCCTTAGAAAGGGGAAAAGCAACTCTCATTTTTTCCTTAAAGAATGAAGTTGGAGGACTTATAAAAGCACTGAAAATCTTCCAGGTAAGTACTATCCATTTTTTGCACAAAACCACCCAAAAATGAGTCTTTAAATTATATTTAAAATAGAAATTATTGTAGATTCTTCAGAGATGGGCTACAGAAATTTCTTAAGAATTTATATTTCTAAAATATTGCTCCATTCCAATCCTTTCTCTGTGTCTTGTTAGCTGGATGGTCATGGGTGAGTTAATTAGTCTCTTTGCACATCTGTATAAAATGAGAACCCTACTTAACCTTACCGGGTCATTGTGGGAATTAATATAGTTAATATATTTTAAGCGTTTTGGGGCTGGGGGTTGTGGTTCAGTGGTAGATCTCTTTCCCAGCACGTGTGAGACACTGGGTTCTATCCTCAGCACCACATAAAATATACATAAATAAAATAAAGTTATAAAAAATAAATAAAATGCTTTGGGTAGTACAAAGTAAATTATCAATAAATGTAAGATATTTTAAAAATAAAGTTTATATCAATATGATATATTACATATAGCCATTTGAAAATAATAGTTCAAATAATTAAAAATTTAAATATAGACAAATAGTTTAGAACTGGAGTTTGTGATTAAAAGCATCAAAATTTCTGGGTTGGGGTTGTGGCTCAGTGATAGAGCGCTCGCCTAGCATGCATGAGGCACTGGGTTTGATCCTCAGTACCACATTAAAAAAAAGTAAATAAATAAAATAAAGGTATTGTGAAAAAAAAATTTTAAACAGCATCAAAATTTCCTTCACTATACCATATCCTCAGCCCTACTTCTTAGAAGCAGCCTTTTAAAACCATTTCTCTTCTTTAGCTATTTGGTGGTGAGTTGTAAACCTAAATATTGCTTTGATATCTCTTTTTAAGTTAGGAAGTTTATACATTTATTTGTTCTCTATTGAAACCTTGTTTATTTTTTATGTGTTGCTGGGGATTGAACCCAGTGTTTCATGCATGCTAGGCATGTGATCTACCCTGAGCTACAATCCTAGCCCCAGTAACTTTGATTTTAATACTGTCTTCTTTCTCTTTCCTTATCCCCCTTCCCCCAAATTTGATAATTATATTATTATTTTTGTATTGATTAACTTTGAGTCCTTAAGTAATATACCTATTTATTTTCTTCTATCAGTTTTCTATTTTATTTTATTGATAATCATGAACAGTTTAAAAAATCAACTCATTCTATAGATCTTATAAAGAAAACAGCAGTCTTCTGCTCCAACTCTCTTCATTTCCATTTTCTTTAATTGTTTTGATAACCTTAGGTGCAGAGGGTCAAGTTGATCTTACTGACGAAATCACATGTGCACTAGCATCATTGATTTATGAGTGTCTTCTGTCTTATTTTATTGTTCCATTTAACCTCCATTTCTCTCTTCTGATAGCAGCTGCTCTAATGTATTGGACGTGTACATTGATCTATTTTTATGTGCACTTTAGAATATGATGAGTGTTTATATGTGCATTTGTTAGTAATTTCATATAAATGTTAAAGTGTTTCAGCAATTTCCCCCCACTTGGAATGATTTTTTTAAGACTTAATTCTTCTAATTGCCATATGATGTTCCGTGCATCCTTCCCACTTTACTTGTCCTCAGCCTAGAGGAGGCAAACATTATAAACTTTTTAAGCCACTTTGCTAATATTTACTTCTACACTTATTAATAATTTGCTTATTCTGTTTTTATTTCTTGTTTTTTTTTAATTGTAGATATTTTCTACAATAAGTATTTAGGTTTCTTTGTACAACTCCCTTAGTCTCATAGTGCCTTGAACACCCCTCCCCAAATGCTCCCATTTTCTCAATGTAGTTATGTTTCAGTTTTGGCTATGACAATGTTTAGAGTTTTCATTATTAAGAATATTATTTAGGGACTGGGGCTGGGGCTCAATGGTAGAGCACTTGCCTAGCATGTGCGAGGCAGCGGGTTTGATTCTCAGCACCGCATATTTAAAAAATTAAGTCCATTGACAACTAAGAAAATATACAAAAAAATAATAATAATAGGGGCCAGGATTGTGGCTCAGTGGTAAAGCCTAGCATGTTTGAAGCACTGGATTTGATCCCTAGCACCACATAAAAAAATAAACAAATAAAATAAAAATATTGTGTCCATCTACAATTAAAAAATATTTTTAAAAGAATATTGTTCAAAGAAGAACCATATTATCCACAATTTGACTTTTCTTTTCCTGTAAAATAAGAAAATAGTGTTTAAAGGCATGGACCTTGGAGTTGAAGAGCCGAGGTTTGAATTCCAATTTTGATACTTATTAGGTGTGTGCCTTTGAGAAAACTGCTTAACCCCTTTGTGCCTCTGTTCCTGTAATCAAAATATCTGACAGGGAAAGTCTTATTTATTACTCCTACTTTATCTGAATTTTCCTTGCTATATTTTTCTTCCAAATGAACTTTGAAATTAATTAGTTACATTTCCTCACCAAATTCCATTGAGATTTTGATTTTTATCATTTTTTTTATTATTCAAAATGGACATTTTGCATCCTTTTCTCCACAAACATAATTTTTAACTGTATATTTACTTGTCATCGCTTAGAGAATATTTACGCATGCATTATTGTTATAAAAATCATTAGAAATAGATGAAATGAAGCTCTTCTTTACTCTTGACCAATTCCAGTTAATTTTGTTACTGGCTTTCTTCTTATTGATTTTATGTAATTCTATGTTCTGAGATACACTCTGTCTGTTCTAATTTCCTAACATCCCCTAACACTCTTCTTTCTTGGCTCATGTGCCTTGATCATTCTAATGTCACTCCTACCTTTGCTCGTAGTTTCTTTGGTTTGGAATCCCTAGTTACTTCCTTCTGCCTTCCTATTCTAGTCATTCTCCAAGACTCATTTCAATTCCCAGCTGCTCCATAAAGCCTTCTCCTCCTTCTAACATATGATGTTTTTCCCCTTTGCCAAACATCTCTGCACTGAAACACTCACTGCTTGTATTTTCTTCCAGTTGTTAAGCCAACTAGACTATAAGTTTCTTGTATGTTGAGCCCTTGTTTACATTCTTCACAGTCCTTACTAGCTGCACAGTGTTTATTAAATTTTTTTAACATGAACTAATTAGTGTTAGAGATCAACTGCTCTAACCCACTCATTTTTGTGGAAAAATCATTGGGTGATTGGTTCTCATGCTTCATTATGTCCCCAGTACTTTTCCTTAGCTACCCACATTGGTAAGAGAATATATCCTCCTCCCCAGGTTTATACATATGGTACCTACAGCCCACACTAACATGGGAAGTGATTAGAAGAAGCAATCTGTTTAATTGGTTCCTAAGTTTATAGGTATTAAGTACTGTGTTCAAACTGTTCATCAAATTTTATTAAATGGGTTCTACAAAGGAAATTTTTATTTCACAAGGACTAACATTAATATCACTTTTTGGAAACTAGCTTTATTTGTGAGAATTTTCCAAAGTTTCTTTTTAAAAAAAATTTTTTAGTTGCATTTGGATACAATACCTTTATTTTATTTATTTATTTTTATGTGGTGCTGAGGATCGAACCCAGCGGCCTTCTACGTGCTAGGTGAGAGCTCTACTGCCTAGCCACAACCCAACCCCAAAGTTTCTTTTTATCCAGGAGACTTGGTGTTCTGATTTGAATTCTATTTCATTCTGAAAATCTGAAGGAAATCTACTGGGTATTACTTCATTGGTTTTTGAAGGTGTGATGAATCTTGCCAACTTTTATTGAATTATACATAATATTTAAGGGGAATTATTTTGCTATTGGCAGCACTTAAAACTGCCAAGCGTCTCCCCACTTTTGGCTGTTATAACAAATGGTTTTTAGTGATAATGAAAGTAATCTTCTAAAAAATTATTTATATTTGAAGCTATTGCATGTAATCTTTACCCTCTACTTTATAAAGGAGAAACATGTGAACCTGTTACATATCGAGTCCCGAAAATCAAAGAGAAGAAATTCAGAATTTGAGATTTTTGTTGACTGTGATATCAACAGAGAACAATTAAATGATATTTTTCATCTGCTGAAGTCTCATACTAATGTTCTCTCTGTGAATCCACCAGATAATTTTACTGTGAAGGAAGATGGTAAGTTTGGAAACTGAAACGACTACTAAGAAGATTAAGTACCTAATGTATGTATAATCTTATATTCATCTTGAAGATATGAAAGCAAAAAATAAAACACTGTCTTTTAAATTTCTTACAGTCTGGTAGTGAAGGGAACACAAAATACTAAAGAAAATTATAAAGCAACATTTGATTAAGGATGAGGCAAGTGAAAAGGAAGCTTCAAGTGTAAGAACCAGGGTGATTAGAAATTATCTCTCAATTTCCAATCATCAATCATTTCTTGATTCTACAAATCTCCAGTTCACACTCTATAAGCACTTAGTAACTCTTTCTGGGCTTAGCATCTAGCAGTTACTCAATGAATATTTGTATCTGGTTGAGAATGTTGACAGTGTCTGACAGATGTGATGTGAAATATGTCATGTACAGCATTCCTGCCAAAAGCAAATGAGAAAGGAATTAAGTCTTCTAAGGCTTCAAACACTCAGGACACTGAGAGAGCAAAGATAGAGGCTAAGTTCTTCATTCGTGAAAAAATCCTTGTAGTTTATTTGGTGCAAAAGACAAATTGATTCATTTAGCCATATTTTTATGTACTCAATCTAAAATAATCTCCTGCTGGGCATGGTGGTGCATGCCTGTAATCCCATCAACTCCTGAGACTGTAGCAGGAGGATCATGAGTTCAAAGCCAGCCTAAGCTATTTAGTGAGACCCTAAGCAAATCAGCAAGGCTCTGTTTCTAAATAAAATATTTTAAAAAGGTCTGGGGGTATGGCTCAGTGGTTAAGCACTCCTGGGTTCAATCCCTGTTTCCAAATAAATAAACAAATCAAACGAACTAATAAATAAAAATAATCTCAGATTAGGTCACAATATTTGGAGTATAATCAGGGCTGAGATTCATCTATCATGCATTTGTACAGCCGTATGGTTGTTAAAATATTTGTGTATCTCCATTTTTGGCTGGCAGGGAGTTGCTTCACTGAGATGCTTGAGTATTTTTCACCACACCCAAAGCCACTGTTGCTCCAGATCCTTCACTAGGACCCCTGTGCCCACCATTAACAGAAAAATGGTTACCTAGGACTCTGATCTATTATGAGGGATGTGTGACCCTATTATATCTGTTGTTAAATATTTTGGATATCACTCCTGGGTGCAGTAGAAAAAGCAATGTACTGGAGCAAGAAGGACTGAGTTCCTCTCTCTTCCATTGAAGACAAATTACCTTGGGTACATTACCTTATCTTTCTGAAGTCTGATAGCTCACCTATAAAATGAAGAGTTTTATAAATAATAAGATGACTCAATTGATATTTAGGGTACACCAACTACTTATTAGATATTTCTGCTAAGAAACAAGGATACAAAAATATATAGTCCCTATTCTAAGTAATTATTAGTATTTTGTGAAAGAAAGACATATAAACAGATATGTTATAGTAAAGTATAACAGAAGCCTCCACCTTGATTTTGTGTGTGTGTGTGTGTGTGTGTGTGTGTGTGGTATCTGGGGATCAAACCCAGGACCATGCACATGCTAGGCAAGTACTCTACCTCTGAGCCACAACCTAACCCACAAAAAGCCTCTAGAGTTAGAAACATCCCATCATAGGAACCCATGGAAAATTAGCAAGAGAAGTGTATGTGAAATGAAAAGGTCTCCTTACATTTGGGTTTGAAGGATGCGAAGGACATTCTTAGGAAAACAGAAGGCTAGGTGGGTTGGGTGGGAGCGGGATAGGTATTCCTGGCAGAAGAATAGTATATGCAAACCCCAGTGTCCTATAACTGAGGAATGGTGAGAATATCAAGGTGGCAAAGACATAAATGAATTTCTAAGATCCTTTTACTCAATAAAAATAAATATTCAAAGTTCTTGTTAAACTTGTGCCTTGATTTGTGAAGTTGTTCATCCTTAGCCTGCTTTTGTAAGATAACTGAATATGTGACTTAAAACATTTTTAAAACTTTGGTCTGTTACTGAAGTACAATATTTCTGCAACACTGAAGATACAAACCATTTTTATTTATTTTTTGTTTTTTAAAATTTATTCTTTTAGTTATACAAGATAGTAGAGTATCTTTTGACATATTTATACAAACATGGAGTACTTCTTATTCTAATTAGAATCCCAGTCTTGTAGTTGTACATGATATGGAGATTCACTGTTAAATGATTTTTTAAAAGCAAACATATGTTAAATAAAATTTACCTATTAGAAATAGAGCATTTTTTTTACCTATATACATTTAGATTTGATGTACAAGATAAAAATCTCATCTAGAATGTATTCATCTTTAGATTTCTTCTTCTTTATTGCCTTATTTAAGATTACTTCTTAAACTTTTAGTGGCTTTTGTATTTTTCAGGTATGGAAACTGTTCCTTGGTTTCCAAAGAAGATTTCTGACCTGGACTTTTGTGCTAACAAAGTTTTGATGTATGGATCTGAACTAGATGCAGACCATCCTGTAAGGTTTTTTTTAAATATTTTTTTTTAGTTGTAGATGGATACAATACCTTTATTTTATTTGTTTATTTTTATGTGGTGCTGAGGGTCAAAACTAGTGCTTCACACTTGCTATGCAAGCGCTCTATCACTGATAGAGCTCTGTAAATATGTTTTAAAATAAATATTCTCATGAAAATAATTTAGAGAAAACTAAATTAAGGGCAATGTTTTTGAGAAAGTATTTTTCTAGACTAAATAGGGTCTCATTTTAATCTGGATTAGTAGATCTCCACATTGGTGGAAGTGAGATGAACTGCCTGAAAAGCATCTAACGTCATTGGTTCTAAGACATCTATCCTATACCTGGTATTGCTATTATTAATAGCTATCCTGGGAATTCTACAATCAGTTCTTATAAAAATGGGCATGGGTTATTGGAAAAGGGAGTAAATATGGATTGGAAAACAACTTACCACACACATTTTCTGGCATGATTGCCTTATTAGGCCATTAATAAACTGGGAAGTTTTTTTTTTTTTTTTTTAATCTTGGAAAACTGTACATTACTGGCACAAGTTGGAGAATTAGTAAATCTAGAGTATTAGGCTTGGAAGCTCTAGGTTCTTGGGAAGAGGGAAGAGACTGTGACTGTGGAGTCCCACATACCTGCACTTTACTTTACCTTGTTCCACTTAGTTGCTGTGTGACTAGGACCTTCTGCTACTTTTGGCAGTCAAGAAGTGATCCCCTCCACATTTATTCTATAAACTTATTGAATAACTGTTGCAATGAAATGCAGTACTTGTCTGAAAGGAGCTTGTAGTCTAGTTGAAAAACTAAAGCACATATACATAAATATGCAAAAAAATGTAAGTGTGCAAAGTGACATTAACAAATTACTTTAAAATATACACAAGAGAGCAAACACTTCTAGCTGAAGAGATCAGAGAAAAGCAATGTTTCAACTGGGCATTAAAAGATTTCAGCAGGTAAAAGATGGAGAGGAAGGATAATTCAGGGAAATTAACAAAGGTTCAGAAGCAAGAAAATCTGGGGCAGGTTAATGGAAAGGTGAGTAATGGGTTTTCCTGATCTATTACTAAATTCTGGTAATTTTCACCTCCTAAGTATTTCTTAAATTTGTTCTTTATTCATCTTTACTATCACGTCCCTTAATTGGTGTCCCTGTCTCTAGCCCTGCCATCTTCAAACCCATCCACAATCATTAGAATGATCTAAAACCTCAATATGATCATTATCCTAATAATTACTGATCTCCATCTCCTAAAAAAATCACCCATGGTTCCTAGATACATACCTAAGAGGATTGAAAACTTGTCCAGAAATGTTCATAGCAGCATGAGAACAAGAAAGTAGGAAAAAAAATCAAATGTCCATCAATGGATGGAATGGATAAAGGGTGATTTATGTGTCTTACATTCCATTCCATACAACAGAATATTATTGGCCATAAAAAGTTATAAAATACTGAGATATGCTACAACATGAATGAAGCCTGAGAGAAGCCAGTCACAAAAGGCCATGTAGTATATAATTCTTTTTACATGAAGTGTCCTGAATAGGCAAACTCATAGAAACAGAAAATAGCTAATGAATATGATGTAACTTTTTTTGGTTGTGAAATTTTTTCTGAAATTAGAAGATGTAGGTGGTTGTTAATTTCTGTGACTATATTGAAATCTTTGGAATGTTTTATTTATGATATATGAATTATATCACAATAAAGTTGCTGTTTCAAAAAAAATGACCAAGGTACTTCCACAACTCAAGGCTCAAATCAACCTCCTTAGCAGGTATTTAACCTCCAGGCCCGTTATTATTCTAGGCATGCTCCATCCCCACCCTCCAACCTCCAGAAATATTGACTTGCTTAGATGTTCTTAGGTACAACATACAGTTTTCAATCTCTGTGCTATTGTTGGTGTTGTCCCTTCTGACCTCCTCCATCTGTTTCCACTCCCTCCTGAGACTTAGCTCAGGAATCAACACTGAAATCCTTTCCTGAGCCACACTATCCTCTTTTATACCCTGGATTATGAGCATTTGTTCTGTGTTTCTGTGACATTCTGTGAAATTCAATATGGCACTTACCATATTTTCTAATAATTGGTTCATGTAAACTTCTTGAAGCTCCAGATTGTTCTTTGTTCATATTTATGTCTCCAGACTTTAACATAAGGGCAAGTGCTCAGAGGGGATCATAAATTTGTATTAAAGAGATGAGTCCCATTTACTCTTTGCAGGTGTCCTCATCTTTTCTTTTCTTTTTGCATTATTGGTTATTTCCTCATGGACTTTACTTTTTTATTTCTTATTTTGCCTAAATTTTCCTTAAATATTTTTCAAGTTGGAGTTTTAACAGTACTATTTTATCTGTTCTTCCCCTTGCCTTATAGTGGGGATTGAACCCAGGGATGGTCTACCACTGAGCCACACCTCTAGCTCTTTTTATTTATTTATTATGTTAAGATAGGATCTCACTAAGTTGCTGAGGCTGGCTTTCGAACTTGTAATCCTCCTGCCTCAGCCTTAAGTCACTGGAATTATAGGCATGTGACATTACACCCCACATTTGTCTTTTTTTTTTTTTGTCTCTTTTTGCATCTGCAAATGATGAAAGTGTTTGCATTTTGTGATAATATCTAAGGTTAAATTAAGTATCTATTTCAAATATTATTAATTACTATTTAACTGTTAATGTTGACCACAGGTAAATATAACTGAAGATATGGTCGAATGATTAAGAAAAAAACAAAACAAAGCAACTCACTAGTGAAAGAGAGCCTTGGATTTAGCTAGAACTGTGCTTTCCCTAGTTTTCAAACTACTTTATCTTTATAACCACTATAGTATCTTAGTATCTTTATATAGAAACTATCTTTTTTCTTTGTCACCATTAGAATATAAAGGGGATAGTGTAACACTGATTTCAAAATCAAAATTATCACAGTACCTGCTCATAGTAACAGTTGTATAGCCAGTTAATATATTTCTGCTAATAATAATGAAATGTTTCCTAAATGTAAATTTTCAAGAATTTTTAGTATGAATTTTTAAAAACTTATCTTTAATTATTAGGGCTTCAAAGACAATGTTTACCGTAAAAGACGGAAGTATTTTGCAGAGTTGGCTATGAGCTATAAACAGTAAGTATATTATCTAATAACATATTCAACATTGAAATCATAAAATAAATGACTGGAGTAAATTGTGTTTATTTAGGCTGCTACTTCAGAATGACTCCTTCCCTTTATCTCATTAGTGGAGACCCCATTCCCAAAGTTGAATTCACTGAAGAAGAGATTAAGACCTGGGGAACCATTTTTCGGGAGCTCAACAAACTCTACCCAACCCATGCTTGCAAAGAGTATCTCAAAAACTTACCTTTGCTTTCTAAATATTGTGGATATCAGGAAGATAATATCCCACAATTGGAGGATGTCTCAAATTTTTTAAAAGGTAATAAGCTAATTGGTTTTTTGTAAGGGGAATGTTAAACTCTGTTTTGATCTTGACAGCATTTAAACAGAGAAATAAAATCTAGTTGTATGTAAGATCAGAGTTTTCCTGTCTTCTGTTTTGGAGTATTGCATTCAGGATTGGGCACCACAGTTAAAGAGGGATGATCATAACGTGGAACAAGAGAAGAGCAAAGTGAGCAAACTTATGAGAGGAGTTGAACATTTATCTCATAAGTCAAATTTGAAGGACACTTAGGATGTTCAACTTGGAGATTTAGGGGACATTTATTAACACTTAAATATTTGAATATTTGAAAGCCATCTTACATAATAGAGGAAATACTGTGTGACCCTAAGGTAAACTGTTGGGTTAAAAACTGCAAGCTTGTGGCTTAGAATGGAGAATATCTTGTTAAAAGAGCCAAGAGCCATTTGAAAACACAGCAGACTTCTGAGAGGTTACTTCCCTATTTATGGAGGTGTTTGTACAAAAGGTCCACCAGTCAGAAAAGATTCAAGCAACTTGGGGAATGGTGACATAGATGATCCCTTTCCACACTAGGATTCTATCATTTTATCAAGAAAGATGTGCTAGTAGAAGCATGAACAAAAGGTAAGGATCATTTTATTCCTTTTAGTTCTTCATACATTTTTGGTTCAAGCTTCATTTTTTTTCTACATAGTATAGAAAGCAAAATGACCAGGGATTTCCAGGATTGAAAATATCTTAAAAAAAAAAAAAAAAGGAACTAGCCCCCTTTATCACAGCAGAATGGAAGACTTAGTGAAAAGAAGAAGTTATATTTTTGAATCACAGTGATTTATTTTTTATTTGTAGTTGGACACAATACCTTTATTTATTTATTTATTTTTATGTGGTGCTGAGGATCAAACCCAGGGCATTGCACGTGCTAGGCAAGCACTCTACCACTGAGCCACAATCCCAGCCCCTAGTTTCTTTTTTTAATGGCTGAAATGACTATCTTTGTGTTTCTCTCATGTACTATTAACAAAAATCTACATATCTATTCAAGAACTATAGATACAACTAAAAACAAAATAAAAATGAATTCCGTAAGAAATTCATTTAATATTATTTCTATAAGGGAAGAAATCATGTGTTTCCTATAAAAGCTAGACTAGTAAAATAGTACAGAACCAGTCAATGCAAATGACCTTGCTGGACTTACAGAGTTCGACCAGTGTATACTACAGAAGTTGTTGGAAAATCAAATTTGCAAGAGATTTGGAGGAAGTATTCTGTTATGGATGCAAAACTGATAGCTGTTCCCTTGGGATCTAGAGCCTGGGATGACTGCGGGATATATTTACTGAAGGTATTTCAAAGGCTAACTGTCAAAGACAGAAAAAACAAAAATAAAAGTTCAAACAAAACATTAGCTGAAGGATAATAGCTATATTGTCAAATATGGTAGCCATTAGTCACATGTGATTATTTAAATTTTAAATAATCAAACTAGATTGAAATAAAAATGTTGGTTTCTCATTCACACTGGCCACATATTGAGTACTCAGGAGCCACCTGTGGTTAGAGGTTGCCTTATTGGATAGCACAGGTACAAAATATTCTGATCACTGTAGAGAGTTCTATTGGATAGTTCTCTGCCCATCAGAGTGGGAGTATCCAAGTACAAACCGGATAGAATGGAACACCAGAATTGTGAGGGTTTGAATGAAGGACAAGATTGGTGCTCACAGAGAGGTCTTCCAAGTCACTAAAGCCTGGTGGCAGGCCCCCTGTACAGTAAGCATGCAGTCTTGGCAGATGGGGGACAGAAGAGCACCATTCAGTTGACATAACATTAAGAAACGACAAAATATAATGCTGGCTAAAAATGGCATAGATTAAAAAATGGTACTGATATAAAATAATAGATCTTTTAAGTGAGTTCTTACAAAAAGAAAGTAAGACTAGGGGATATTCTCAACCCTTTAATGAGACAGTAAGGGATAGTGTAAGCAGAACTGGGTTCTCATCCTACCTTTATCATCTACTGCATGTCCTCGAGCACATTATTGAGTCTCTGAGCTTCAGTTTTATAGCTGTCATAATAAGGAGAAATATCCTTAATTCATTTTGTAAACACAAAAGGAGATGTGATATGTAAAAGGTCTAACTCATTACCTGGTCATGGTAAATGTTTAATAATTAATAGTTTCCTTTATGCACATACTATAAGTTTTAGTTTCTATGTCCTCCCTCACAATGTTGCTTAGTGCCAGTGGCAGAATTAAAATGCACCGGTCAATGATTTTTCTCCTTTTCTTTGCAGAGCGCACAGGGTTTTCCATTCGTCCCGTGGCTGGTTACCTATCACCAAGAGATTTCCTATCAGGTTTAGCCTTTCGAGTTTTTCACTGCACTCAATATGTGAGACACAGTTCAGATCCCCTCTATACCCCAGAACCGTGAGTACTTTGACTTCAGCAATTCACTCATCAAATGGTTATTAATAATAATGTTACCCCTCATGGATTTTTAGTGAGGATTAAATGAATTAGCATGTGAAAAGCATCTAGCATAGTGCATAACACCTAATACATTTCCATGCTCTATACAATTAGCCATTATTATAATTATTAATTGACAACCTGTTAGGTGCCAGGTGATATTCTTTGCAAAGAGGGTGTAAAGAAATCAGACAAAAATTTCTGCCTTCATAGAGCTTGTATTCCAGTGGGGGCTATGGGTAACAAACAAATAAATGTATGTGTATATTATGCCAGATGGCAGTAAACGCCATGGACAAACGTCAATCTAGGAAAAGAATGGAGGTGTGTATGTGAATGTTGCTGTTTTGTGAGGGGTGATAAGGGAGGACCATGCTGAGAAGATGACATATAAGCAGAGACCCAATTGGGGTGGGGTTGGGAGACATGGGGATGTCTCTGAGTATCTGATATGCACTTATGTGTGTGAGTCTGTGAGTGGCAAAGGTTTTAAACCAAAATAATTTCTTAATTTGATTAATGTCCTTTTTGATCCTTTACTACCTGATCAACTGGAATAAAAGTAAGATTGGATTTTGATTTGATTGAATGGTTGATTATGTATTTATGCTAAGCATCACAGTGTGACAAACTTGTACCGTTATTTCAGAGATACCTGCCATGAACTCTTAGGTCATGTTCCCCTGTTGGCTGAACCTAGCTTTGCTCAGTTCTCCCAAGAAATTGGCCTGGCATCTCTTGGAGCTTCAGAGGAGGCTGTTCAAAAACTGGCAACGGTATAAATCTGGAAATTCCTGTATAGTTCAGTAATTCTCAACTGGGTACATTTTATTTATGTGGTTTAAAAGTTCATACATATTCAAAGTGACCATTAGAAAATTTGTCTTTGCTGATGATATTATAATTAAATAAATTTAAATGACATTAAAAGAAGATGAATAATTTTAAGGGTTTTTATTGAGCTTTAAAGGAAGGTAGAGAAACACAAGATTAATTTTACTAGTTTTTTTTTAAGCTGGGGAGTGTTTTACCACTGAGCTACACCCCAGCTCTTTTTATTTTTTATTTTGAGACAGTGTCTCATTAAATTTATCAGGCACTCACTAAATTGCTGAGGCTGTCCTTGAACTTGCTATCCTCCTGTCACAGCCTCCTGAGCCACTTCGATTACAGGCATGCATCACCACGCCTGATATAATTTTACTAGTTTGTATACCTTTCCCAATAAAAATGCTAGGCTTTATAAAAATTATGCTAAAAGTTTTTAAGCACTAGATACAGACACTGTTCTGGAAATACAAAGATGATTAAAGTCTTGTTCTTGTCTTCAAGAAACTGCTATACTACGTGAGGACACAGTCATGTTTGAGTGAGATAAAGCCTATAGAGAAGTTCAGGTGAACTACTCCAGGAGCCCAGGGAACAATTTGGAAGAGTTTTAATGGAAGAGGGACATCTGGACTAGCTGATGAAAAATGAGTAATGTTCTTATGTGCCAAGAAATAAAATATGAACATCTAGGATGAGGACACACATGGAAAGACAAGGAGGTGCTTGCTTTGTTGAGGAAATGACAGGAAATTGGAGAAAGTTCTGTGAGAGTGTAGGAGGGTCATGTAAGATGGACTAGCTGGTTGGAATAGTGCTTCTTAAATTATAGTTTGGAGACCCTGGGGGTGGGGGTCCTTGAGACCTTCCATAGGGTCCTTGAGGTAAAAATTATGCATAGGTAAAAGATGCATTCAAAGTGTAGAGTGGATTTTCATGTAACAGAGTTCAGATTCCACATTGCAGATGAACTTTAAGAAAATACCATGTGTTGAGTTTTGATGTAGTTCAATGAAGAATATCCACACTTATCCTGAAAGGCTATTAAAATACCCAACCCTTTTCCAACTACATAACTGTGAAGATGAATTTTCTTCATATACTTAAATGAAAACAACATATTGCAATAGGTTAAATACAGAAGCAAATATGACAATCCATCTGTTTTC
Organism: Marmota flaviventris; assembly: GCF_047511675.1. Classification (NCBI taxonomy): domain Eukaryota; kingdom Metazoa; phylum Chordata; class Mammalia; order Rodentia; family Sciuridae; genus Marmota; species Marmota flaviventris. The sequence goes on from NC_092506.1 coordinate 45,792,556, forward strand.
CAGCCAGACATTAAATAATGTCTAGCCAGACATTAAAAAGATTTATAACAATGTTAACTAGATTCCACATTGTGTACCCAATAATTATGATTATATTTTGTCAAAAATTAAAATTAAAAAGATTTATAACAATGCAGAATGATACTATTTATTTTACTAAGTTGTTATTTATGGCTTGGCACTGTGGTGCATGCCTGTATTCCCAAGAGCTTGGGAGGCTGAGGCAGGAGGATCCTGAGTTCAAATCCAGCCTCAGCAAAACCGAGGCACTAAGCAACTCAGTGAGACCCTGTCTCTAAATAAAATGCAAAAAGTAGGCCTGGGGATGTGGCCCAGTGGTCATGTGTCCCTGAGATCAACCCCTGGTACCCATCTACCAAAAAAGATGTTATTTATGTTACCATAAAATTGGTTTGCTATATTTAAAGTTACTTAGTAAATATTTTAAATTTTTCTTGGTCTTAGTTTTTAATATGGTCAATACAGTTAGCTATGACTTATACACAAAAAAGATTTTTGAGATCTTCTGTAATTTTTAATTGTATACAACAATGTTCAGAACAAGTTTGAGAAGTACTGATTTAGAATGAGGCCAGATCATGTAAAGACTTGTGAACTGGGCTGGGGATCTTGGGCTTTCTTCTGGAGACACTTTAGGTGAGTGACTAAGAGATGATTTTTTTTTTTTTTTTGAGGTGCTGTGGATAGAATTTAGGGCCTTGTGCATGCTAGGCTAGTGCACTGATGAAATTTGTTTTAATTAAGTCATTCATGATGTGAAAATATTATTAATGTTCTTTTGCAGTGCTACTTTTTCACTGTGGAATTTGGTTTGTGTAAACAAGATGGGCAGCTAAGAGTCTTTGGTGCTGGCTTACTTTCTTCTATCAGTGAGCTCAAAGTAAGAGTTGTGAATTTTTGCACATAACCCTGCTTACCTAATATAATTGACAAGCTTAAAACAGTTCTTGTATTTGAGCAACGGCTTACTATTGAAAATACTTGGGGTGGCAGTAAACATTATTTGAATACTTGTTTCTATTTCCCAAGTTTTATATTTATACAAGTTGTATATTTATACAAATGTACATATATACATATATCTATATATGTATCTACATGTATAATATATAGATATGTAAGATATACATGCACACATATATAATGCCTTTTATTTGTTTATTTTTATGTGGTGCTGAGGATTGAACCCAGTGCCTCACGCATGCTAGGCAAGCACTCTACCACTGAGCCCCAGCTCCAGCCCTATAATGTCTTTTAAATAAAAACTGTTTTGAAGCTTTGCTTAAAAAGTTTTGCTGTTTCCTCACCATTTGTTATACTACCAGTAAAATCTATAATTTCTAGGGTATTATTTGAGATTTATTGTTTATCCAATGAGTGAAGGAACTTGTTCAGTGATGTCTACCACTGTCCAAGGTACTACATTCCTGCTCTGAAGGAGTCTGCCACCTAATGGTGGGTATCACTCATGTATAAGATTAACTACTGGCACCCACTGTCAGGTAGAAAGCAGATGTCATAATGCAGGAATAAAAAAAGGTCCTTGGGTGTCTCCTAAATGTAGAAGAGAGTTAGAATTAAAGCCATAGAGATAACAGGGCACATTTTTGGGGGGGAAGTACAAGCCATTTGTTTTGCTGGGGTATAATGTGGGTTTAGTGGAGATGTAGGAAATGTTTGGAATTGTAGGTTGAGGCCATTGAATAAGTAAAAAGTTTGGAGGTATGCCAATTCTGGCAATTGTGTGATCCATGAAAATAGACCATATATCTTGATCCATTGACTCTTTGTTCTCTAGCATGCACTTTCTGGACATGCCAAAGTAAAGCCCTTTGAACCCAAGATTACCTGCAAACAAGAATGTCTAATTACAACTTTTCAAGATGTCTATTTTGTATCTGAAAGTTTTGAAGATGCAAAGGAGAAGATGAGGTAAAGTATATCTTTCTCATGCCTTTATTTTCTTTTGCAAAAGATGGAACTAGAAATAAACAGCTAAGTAATTAGGAGCACACTAGGAGCCTTTTTGCCTGTGACACATTTCCCTTTCATGACAAATATTTAGAATGTGATATTTGTAATGATATTAGGTGGTTGCACATATTAATCAGATAGAGTGAAAAACTGGTTTATTCCAATTCCTTCCCATTAGAGAGTTTGTAGCTTAATAGAAAAAATAAACTATACACAAATTACTATATAACAATATGGAAAAATGACAAGCAACCAAAAAAGATATAGATGACACATTGTTCCACGTTTTATTCAAGAGCAGTTCATTTTAGCTGGGAGATAGGGAAAGCTTAACTGCATGTGAGAAAGTACTTGAAGGATAGATAGTATTTAGAAATGTTAAGTTTTAGGTTGAGAGACAGCATAGAAAAAGGTAAGGATGTTGAAAAAGAATAAGAGATATGTGCAATGTATTCAAAGTTATACTTTAATTGTTAATCAGCCATATATGTGGTTAAAAAAGAAGGCTACTAAGGGGAGATTTGTATAATACTTCTGATTAAAATAAAACTCTGAACTATGATAGTAAGGAAGGAAAGAACTGTAAGCAGAATTAACAAAAAAAACATTTGGTGGAGAGGGTCATGAGGTCACATTGTGAAGATAGTGATACGGGTTGAAGATATACTCCTTGTCTTCCAGAGATTGACTGTAGTTAGGGAGTTAGGCCATGCACAGAACCAAATAATAATATTGGCAGTGCTTTCTCTAGCACATATGGCACTTTTGTGCAAATTGGAAGTGGTCCCCTCTGGGTGTACCAGATGGATTACAACCTGAATTCCAATCCCTATCATGTACAATTGTCCTTAGCTGCACAGTTATCCCTAGGGATCCTGAGAGGTTCAAATGTTGGTTTGATAAAGGAGGCAGGATATTAATGCTTGAAGAAAGGGTAGAATTTAGGTCATTTAAGTGGAAGCTGGGAGGAAAACATTCTAAGCAGAAAGAAATACAAGTGCAGTAGGTAGGACTGTTCCTGGACTCTGTGCATGTGTGTAGGTATAGTTATGTAAGGTGCAGCTGAGAAATCTGTTACTCTGTGGTCAAATATTGCCACTATCTGCTGATAGAGGTACTGTGGTTGGTGTCTTTAGTGTAATCTAGAGAAATATAGGGCTGGGGTGCTCAGTGCTGGAGTACTTGCTTGGCATGTGTAAAGCCTGGGGTTCCCTTCCCAGAACTGCAAAATAATAATAATAATAATAATAATAATAATAATAATAATAATAATAAAATATAAGAATGCAAGAGATATAGAGCTGTATAAAGGCTGTGTAAAGTAACAAATCATTAAGAAACTTATTATTATTATTTTTTTTAAATTTTTATTTTTAGTTGTAGTTGCACACAATACTTTTTATTTTATTTTTTTATGTGGTGCTAAGGATCGAACCCAGGGCCTTGCACGTGCTAGGCAAGCACTCTACCGCTGAGCCACAACCCCAGCCCAAGAAAGTTATTATTGAGAGACCTTGCCCTAGTAATGTCAGGGTAGGTGTATTTAGGACTACTTTAGGTTTTCCACCTGTTGCATTCCTGGGGAACTCTGCATGTGTAGGTGGGGAATTAGATCAAATTGGTTGCACACATATCTAATAAAGATTTGCCTTTTTCTTAGCATGTGAAATAGGTCATCTATTTAGTTTTCATCATCTGGACCCCACTCCTCAAGATTGACGGTCTCTTGTTTGTTTTCTTAAACAGAGAATTTACCAAAACAATTAAGCGTCCATTTGGAGTGAAGTATAACCCATACACACAGAGTATTCAGATCTTGAAAGACACCAAAAGCATAACCAGTGCCATGAATGAATTGCGCCGTGATCTTGATGTAGTCAGTGATGCCCTCACTAAGGTCAGCAGACAGCTGAGTATGTGATGGTCGCCAGTCCTCGTCCAGAAAGCATCTGAGCATCAGTTCAGAGCCTGTGCACTAACTCTTGCTTTTCTTGAAGACCTGATTGTGGAGGCACAGCATTTCTGACTAAGCAACCACTAGTCTTTGAAAATGTGTACCCAGGATACTCTATACCATCTATTTTTTTGTTTTGTTTTGTTTGGCTTGTCTTTTGGTAACTGCTTTAGTTAACTGTAACTTACATACTATGTAATTCATCCATTTTTAGTAGAAGAAATTGTTTGACCCAATGGATAGACCTAGTCTCAACCTGCCTCTATTTCCCCAGGCCTTCTTGAGTAAAATGACCTTTATGATCACTTAGAATATCTTGACGAGTGTTATGGAGCTGATCCATATTCCTGCCTGTATCTGTTACTTATCACTTAATGTGTGCCAACCTCAACCATGTTCACACACTTAAATTTAATACATCAGCTGTTCCTGTTGCTAGCATGAGAAAAAAAAAAAAAGAGATCTTTACACATCGAATGTGCCTAGTAAAGAGCAAGTAATTTTGAGTGTAGCATCTTATAGGGATATAGAAGTACTTAAGTCTGGAAAGGCTGATTGGGGCATAATTCTTAAGACTAGTCTAATAATTTCACATTTTATTTTATAGGTACTAGAGAGATCCTTCCCAAATGACTGTCTTCCTTGAACCTCTTTCCTTTCTGTGACATTACATCATTCTGGTTTTGTTCTAGATTATTATAAGGCCTAGGGGAACTTGGTGGGGGTGTCACTTGCAAGGCCCTGTACTCAGACATGTAGTCCCACGTAACATGCTGGTATTTTCTTAGGCTAGCAGGGCAGTGTTATCAAAGGGAGAGTTTAAATTGAGACAGACGAAAGAAATACAAGGTTTCTGAGAATTTTATTTTCAAGATATAAGGTGAGGCTAAGAAATAAAAAGGCAAACAATGAGGGTAGAAGGTGGGGAAAAGGGGAGCAAGTAGAATGTCCAAAAGGTGAAGAGCAGTTTAAGTCTGAACCTATAAATATGTAAGGATTGCAGGGACTGGTGTTTATGTGGTGTTAGCTGTGTAGCCTAGGGATAAGTAGTTGTGTTAGCGTCTCATTGCTGTAACAAAATAACTGAGATAATAAACTTATAAAGAGGAAGGCTTATTTTGGCTTATGGTTTTGGAGATTTCAGTCCATGGTTGGCTGACCCTATTGTTTTTAGGCAGTACATCATGGTGGGAACACATGACAGAGGAAAACCATTCACCTCACAGTGGGGAAGTGAGTGGGTTGGAGAGAGAGGTGGCGGGGTGGGGGGGGCATTCTTACACACACCAGGGTTCCCCCAGTCAGTTCAAGGGCACTCCCTAATCAATGACTGGAAGACTTACCGCTGAGGACTAAGCCTTTAACTAAGTCTAACACATGGGGCTTTGGAGAACATTCCAGATCTAAACTATAGCAGCACTCCTGTTATAAATGGGTGAACCTAGATTCCCAGATACATGTTTTGCTTCTTTAATTTGCTCCTTTCCTCCTCCCTATCCCCTAAATGAAGATTTCCCTCAAGTTTCTGTCTTTGACTAATGCTGTCTCTGCCATCTCTTTGTGGGGATTGTCAACCACATCCATGATTTCAATTCTTATTTCAGATGACTCCTATATTTGCAATTTTAACCCTGGCATCTTACTTGAAATTTTGCCTCTTAATTTCAACTTCCTGCTGGATATTTCCCTCCAGGTGTCCCATAAATTAGGCCAATGTTGTACAATTTCACATGGCACTATTCACATAAGAATGAAATGGGGTGTACAATGTGGCAGCCTTGCCAAGTATTTCAAATTTGACAGGTTCAGAGAGGAATGTAGAAGCACTAGGATGCCATACCCTATTAGCTTCCTCTCCAAGTGATCTAATTTCCAGTGATATTACATTAAGGATCATACTTCAGTTGGTTTTCCAGGCTTAATCAGCTACTTTAAATACATCAATAGTCAAATTGTTTATCATTTAACATGTTTTACTTCAAAATATTACCAGATTTTAATCCTTTTAAGACTTCAAAAGAAATCATAAAAATTTTTTAAAAATGTAGGATGCTGAGGTGTGAAGATCTTAAATTTGAGGCCAGCCTGGGCAACTTGGCAAGACGCTTGTCTCAAAGTAAATTAAAAAAAAAAAAAAAAACTTTAAAAACTGTATTTAATTTCCCTATATTATACAAGGAAATAGAATTTATAAGAGTAATTTATGATATTTCAGATCTTTACTTATACATTTTGATAGCTGACAACCTATATGTATACCTTTGATAGTAAATAGATGTTAACTAATCTGAAACCATTTGAAATGTTGATTAGCTAGTTTATAGTTATAGTTAGTCTACTTGATTGCAAGACATCTATCGTAAATAAATCATAATAGCAAATGGCAAATTATGAATATTGTATCTGGTTATTTTCATACAACTCTGATCATAGTGATGATTCATAGTTATCAAATTTTAAGTAATGGTATTAAAATCACTTTGTGACTAAAATGAATGTTAAAGGCAAAACACTATAATTCACAACTTCAGAACAATGGAAATATTCAATACTGGACTTCAGTTCTTCTAACCTCTGGATTTGTGATATTTGGTAAACCAGGAATCCTGAGAATTTTCTTGCATTTTAAATATGTCTTTGAACTATCTAGGATTATGTTAACAGTTACACAATTATGAGAACTGAGTTGAACTGCAAGTTTGGTTCACAATCTTTATCAGTGAGTTATTCTTCTCAAAGACATAGTATCCTCTTGAATTTTTTGAATAAAGCTGAAAAGCTGGTCATCATAATGCCTACATTTCTTAATCCTTATATTTTGTCATTTGGAATTTTTATAAGTAGCAATGACACACTAAAATGTGCACAATTATTCTTAATTTTTAAGTTGTCTTCCAACAAAAAAAAAAATGGAAAAAGAAAGAAAATCCTGGAATTCTCTAAATGAATATATAATAGTCCATTTATTAATTTCTAGAAGTGGATATATTAACTGTGGTCTATTTGAGTCTAGTCTTTGTCTTACCATGTAATATACACTTATAATTTTCAAGTTTGTTATTAAACTGGATAATAAACACAAAATTCATGTTGTCAAAAGGTTTTTTTTTGCATGTCAAACATACATTAGAAACTGATTTAAATTTATGTTAACAATTTTCTTAAGTTTAAAAACTCCATCATAAGGCTGTGGTTGCGGCTCAGTACTAGAGTGCTTGCCTCATGTGTGAGGCACTGGGTTTGATTCTCAGCACCATATATAAATAAATGAATAAAGGTCCATCATCATCTAAAAATATTTGGAAAAAAAACCCCACTCCATCATAGTGTTATACTTAAAAAAACCTATGGCTAGGGGCTGGGATTATAGCTCAGTGGTGGAGTGCTTGCCTAGCATGTGTGAGGCACTGGGTTTGATTCTCAGCATTGCATATAAATAAATAAAATAAAGGTCCATGGACAACTAAAAAATATTTTAAAAAAAACCTTGGCTATGAGATATAATAGAAGCCAAGCACACCTGGAACCCTGTAACTACCTTCCAGAGTTCGTGTAAGAGTCTTGATCTCATGTTTCTCATCTGAAAGATAAGCTGGATCTACTAAACTAAATCTACTGCATTGGGTTACAGGAGAAATCACGTTGTGAGAGAACTTTGTAAAAAGAAACTTTATTGTCTACATATAAAGAATCACCATAATACATAATACATAATCACTCTTCTAATCAGAGATTCCTCCATAGTTTCTGTGTGATTTTATCTTCTTCTCCAGCGGATTAACTTTTGCTTCTAGCAGGCAGTACAGGTATTATTATGGCATGGGATGATCTTAGTTCAGTTAGGGATGGAGTAATGAGAAGCTGAGCTTGGGTCTCTGTGAGGTTGGTCAATTTCCAGTTCACTTCAGTTCTCAAGGTGTAGTCCTTTAGGGATTCCAAATGAAAAGCTATGAATGTGTACCAGGGCTGCACTTCTTTGGGGACCTGAACTTCTACTTTTTTTTTCCCTTCCTTGCTCTCACCCTTCCTTCCCCTCAGCTCTGAAAATTACTAAAATTACTGCTTAGTTTCTCAGCTGCTGCCTTCAGCCCAGATTCTTGGCCTCCAAGACATTGCTTGCTAATTAGCGAGTGCTTCCAGGAGAAAAGTAGTGCCAAATATAATCTCTCAGCTTCCAGATCATGGCCCTTCAAGTTCCTGCTGCTTTGATAGCTGTCCAATGACTTGAAACAGATTTTAAAAATATTTTCTGCCAGCTTTTCTAGTTGTTCTTGGTGAGAAAAAAATTGATTAGCAGTTAGCTGATCTTCCTATATCAAAAGAAGAAATGTGAGCTGGGAACACCATCATTTACCTTCTTTGAGCATTTTCTCAATTACAAAATAATTATCCCAACAATACTCATATTAGTATTATTGGGAGGATCAAGTAAAATTATAAAATGGAAAAAAAATTTTTCTAACCCATATTGTACAGAAATATAGTCTGTGTGAGCCCAAGGATTTTTACTTTCCTCTTAGGGGAGATGAGCCATCTGAAAGTGATTCCATCAAAGAGTGAAATCTATTCCTATTCAAGAACTGCAACCCAACCATGCTGCACCTGGGAAGAACTCCCCAGGGGCATGTACATAGTTGAAGTAGTTGCTACATCTCAACACTTCTAAGAAACTGTAGTAAGGTATATAACATTACTGTAGGTTAGGTAAGTATTGATGCATGTACATTCATGGGGTAAAGTTAGAAAATAAATATACTCTCCTAGACTCTGTTAAAAACTGATTTGGGGCTGGGGCTGTAGCTCAGTGGTGGAGTACTTGCCTGGCACGCACGCACGTATGAGGCACTGGGTTCAATCCTCAGTGCCACATAAAAATAAATAAATAAATAAAGGTATTGTGTCTATCTACAACTAAAAATATATATTTTTTAAAAAACTGTTTTTTTTTTTAGATTGTTCTTCTTTGCATCTTTGGTGAAGTTTCAGGTCACTGCCTCCACTTTGTTGCTCACATGCAGATTAAAAAAAAAAATCCTTAGCTCCTTCCCCCCCACTGCCCTTTTACATGCACACACTTTCATATTTTAAAAGTCCAGTCCTGTGTAAAAATTTAAAACATCAAATGTTAAGGTTAAATCCTTTTTTTCTTTCTCCAGAATTGAAAAAAGAATTCATTAGTTTCTTTTCTTCCTTGATCCTCCTTCCCCACTCAGTAGGATGCCTCAGACTCCTCCAGGATTGGAGAATAGTAGTGCGGAGGAGGGGTAAGGAATAGAAAAGTTCTTTTAGGCCTGATGCTGTTGTGAACTAGAGCTTTCTGTACTTGGTGAGTATTTAATGCTGACTCGCTCTCTTGAGGGTGTTTTGGAAGACAACATCTCCATGTGAGTAAATGTTATCTCTCTGACAGGGCTACTGAATCCATCCCCATCAGCCACTGGTAAGCTAGTGGTCAACTCTCCTATGGGTGTCATTTCACATCTCTGGAAATTTCCTTAGACTTAGTCTGAACCAGTTTGTTCATACGAAACATTTGCACAGGAGATACTCAGATGTTCTTTTTTGTTTTGTGTTGGAGATGAGGGTCTCACTATGTTGCCCAGGCTGGATGAACTCCTGGGTTGAAGTGATCTTCTGGCCTCACCTTCTCAAGTAGGTGGGACTGCAGGTGTGCATCTGGTTTTGTATACTGAGTAACTCTGTATGTGAAAGACCTCCGGAAGGCATCAGTTTCTTATTGCTCAGCTATCAGAGCTGTTATTGACCACAACACACTGGGTTTCTCAGCATGAACTAAACAGCAGCCAGCCCAATCTGCAGGAATACACATCAGACTTTCTTAGTTCTGCTGAAGTAACTTTCCTTGGACATGAGATGGGTGGGACTCACATCACATTGATTACTGTGGCCCGAGGGTCTTATTAGACTTCTCTCCTCCCCAACCTTTCTTAGACTGGAAGTCACACACTGGTTTCTAGACACCTGTTTTATAAGTTCTTCTTTGGCTATCTTCCACCTCACTTTATAATACAGAAGTAATTGGCACTTATTGCCTTGGGGACTCAGCCAAAGCCGAGAGAGAGGAAGGGTCCAACTTTTACATTCCTGAAAGTAACACCCCCCCCCCCCCCCAAACATGGCATATAGTTTCTACACATCAAGGTCAAAAGAATGACGACCACATTGCCTCTCTAAAGTCTTATTACCATCACTGATGTTCTCAAGATTCCACAGGCTGGAATGGTAAAGGCCAGGGGTGGTAGAAACCTTAAGGAGTGGGGAGTGAAAAATCAGGAAAGGCCTGGGGAGAAGCTCACCTCTGAAACACTTCCCATGGGCTCCCAGCCACAGGGTGGTAAGGGCTGGAGGCCTGTGTTAGCAGAGGGTCAAGGGTTACTGAATGTGACCCCATTTGTTCCCAGATCCTAATCCCATATTCCTAATATGTACTGGCACATTTTCCTTCAGGAAAATTTTATTTATTTAACTTCCACAAGCAGTATGACGGTGTTTCATAAAAGTCGTTTTATATGAAAAATCTTTGTTGGAGGAAAATTATCTGTTATTAACCATCAGAATTAGGGCAGGCCATGCACAAGCAAAGAGGGTGGGAGGTTGCCCGCAGGAATAGACGCCAACCAGACTCAATTCAGCTGCGAGGTGAGAGTCCCCGCTCTGTTCCGGGAATCAAGGGAAAGAACAACGCAGGACACCAAGCTCTACCAAAAATCTTCCTTCGGCTTTGCAAATGCATATAAAAGCAGGGCACCACAGTTCAGCGATCACACAATCCCGGCCCAGACACCCCTTTGGGTTGTGTGGGATTCCGAGGAGCTAAAAGTGGAGCAGCTTTGCCAACTGTTGAGCGTAGCGCACCTGTATGGAATTATTACTACGAATAGAGGATGAGAGGGCGGGAGAGACAAATGGCAGGCACCCCAGAAGAAAGGGGCGGGGGAACGGCTTCGAGGAACCTCCTGGGCTGCCGGGCCTGGTGGGGTCTGGTTGGTCCGCAACTGGTCTCTGGGGGCGCGCGAAACTACCACAGGTCCCGCTCTCCGGCCCCGCCCAGCCCCACCGCGTCGCCAGCCCCGCCTCCGCGCGGAGTCTCCGCAGCGTCAATCCTGCTCTGCGCCAGCCCCTCCCGGAAGCGCCGGCGGAGCGTGCCCGCATGGAGCGCGAGCCGTGCGCCGCCTCGGAGGCCGTCCCCACCGCGCCCGCGCTCTTCGCTTGGGTACGTGACTCCGCCCCCGGGCTTGGGGCGGCCCTAGGGGCTCTCAGGCCTGAGAAGTGGGGGTGTCCGCGTGGGCGGCAGAGGGAAAAAGGGTCGGGGGCCGAGACAGGATTTGGGTTGGAGGATTCTGGGCTGGGTTTGAGGAGGCACGGGAGCGAAGGGTCTTAACTGGGCGATTTAGGGGCCTGCTGGTTATGGTGTCGGGACTTGAGGGGCTGAGGCGCTGCGGGAGGAACCTACTTCCAGGTCTGGGGGTCTGTTCTTCCCAGGGCCTCCCACCCACTGGGTGGTAAGGGCTGGAGGCCTGTGTCAGCAGAGGGGCAAGAGTTACTGAATGTGACCCTGGCCAGGAGAGCTCCTGGGATGCCTGCGTGGAGGCCCGGGTGGAGAGAGGATCGCCCCGTTTCAGAGCCCACGGGGCCACCTGTGCCGCCCATCTCGGGTTGCCTGGAGGGTGGAGGGCCTTCCTTATCGCCACCATAGCTAGCGGGAGCATCTTTTGGATGTGAGGCCCGTGGTGTGTGGCAGCACGCTAGGCGCAGACCCTGCTTATTTGCGGATACCCTGCTGCGACCACAACTTGCCAGTATTGGAGGCCAGGGAGACTGGGCTGGTGTTGGCTTGATGCGAGCCTTAGTGAGACCTATCTTATGTGTGTCTGAGGATGCTTTGTGCACGGAAGCGTGTGGCATGCATGCATGCACAGGAGCAAAGCAAATGTTGAGTCTTGTGGTTCTTGCGAGTACGCATTACGATTGTAATGGCATGTACAGTTTCCTAATATTAATCTCCTTGGCTACAGTGTGAGGGGAAGCAGTGAGACTGTGAAGTGCCTCTCTTGGTGCCTGGCACCTTGCAGGTCTCCAGCAAATATTTGTTGATTAAAAAAATGAATGAATGATAGGGCTGGGGTTGTGGCTCAGCTTGCCTATCACGTGTGAGGCCCTAGGTTTGATCCTGGGTTTAAAAAAAAAAAAAGATGAATGAATGTGTCCCTGTGTGGCAGCCACATGTTCTGGTTGTGAAAGATTCCAACTCTTGTATTGGGGAGGATACAAACATACATACAACACATGTGTTGGTATTGAAATCAGCATTTATTGACTGATTTAAAAAATAATTATCAGCCCATGCCTGGCACTTGTTGAATTTAAGGCTGCAGTGTGGCAGAAGGGAGAGGGTGGTGTGGCCTGTATGGCTGACTCTCTGAGGTAGCACTTGAGCTGGGGATGGAGATGCTGTTTCTGGCTTTTTCACATCAGGAGACTGATGTCTGTGGACAGAGGAAATATCTGATAGAAAAAGCTTTTCATATATGTTCTTGAATGTACTGAACTAGAAATATTATTGAAATTCACCTAGCTCCTGTATTTGGAGGGCTGATGGTATGTTCTTCCTGTTTTGAAATCTTTGTGTGCATGTATTAGTTTCCTTAGGCTACAATAACAAAATATCCTATACTGGGGGGGTTTAATAGAAATTTATTTTCTCACAGTTCTGGAGGTTTCAAGTCAAAGATCAAGATGTCAGCAGTTTTGGTTTCTTGTAAGGTCTAATGTGGCTTTTTCTTTGTGAGCATCGCTGGTGTCTCTTACAAGACCAATCATATTGGGTTCAGGCTCCACCTTTATGATCTCATTATTTAACCTTATTAACCTCTGAAAAGATACTGCCTCCAAATACAGTCATATTCTGAGGTATTAGAGATTAGGGCTTCAACATAAGACTTTTGGGGATCGCAGTTCAGTCCATTACAAGGGGATTTACTTTAGGGGTGTGTGTGAGAGAGAAAGACGAGAGTGGGGCGTGTTTGGAATGTAAGGGATACAAACAAAGATGGAATTAAATTTTCTTTCATCTTGTTTTAGCTTGGGTTTAGGGTATCTTGCTACATTTTACAAAAATTGGTACCATATTCGGAACCCCAGAATGCTCATGTCTCACTTTTCTCATGTTCAACAGCCTGCAAGTCTGGTTATGGGACAGGCACGGAGATCTGGGGCTGACTAAGTCCTGTGCATTATACTTCTTACTGTGCCTTTGATCTGACCTTTCCTAGGTGGGGACTTATAGAGCCTTACATTCACTCACCATATAAATAATGTACATCTTCTCTAGGCCAGCACAGTTTCAGATACAGGGCAAATAGTGTGCAAAACAAAGTTCTGCATCATAGAATTTACTTTTTAGTGGAGAAGGTAGACAGAAAACAAGTAAACATATGCTATACTGTCAAGGAGTGATATGAAGAAAAACAAAGCAAAAAAAAAGGTGGTAAAGTGCTATTTTAGATAGGGTTATATAGTTGACCTCTCCCCCTGCCCCCCCTTTTTCCCCCTTATAGACAAGAGTAGGGTCTAGTGAAAGGAATGTGGAATCTAACCTATTGCCTACTCAGGTGTATAACTATGGAAAGTTACTTAAGCTTCCTGAGTCTTAGTTTGTTTATTTGTAAAACCTGAGTGATAGTGTCCTTCTCCTTAGTTGCTGTGAGAGTTAAAGGTGAATGCCCAGTATGAAGAGTATTCATTGTTTGGAATTTGTATTGCCCCTGAGGACCTCAGGGACCTGTGCCCCTGCCATGTCTTATTCTTGCATCCTGTAGTTCTTGCAGCCCAGGATCACTGTGAAGATTTTGTTTTATGTTTCGCATGCATTATTTTAAGTAACTTTTCTTTGTTTAGGTGAATTCAAAAACAATATATTTAGAAGCTTTTACTATCCCATCTCCAGGAAGAAGCAATGTAGAATAGATAACTAGAAAAAAATCATAAGAATTTCTGAAATCTTTTTTTTTTTTTTTTTTGGTACTGGGGATTAAACTTAGGGGCAGGCACTCGACCACTGAGCCACATCCCCAGCCCTATTTTGTATTTTATTTAGAGACAGGGTCTCACTGAGTTGCTTAAATTTTGCTGAGGCGATCTTCCTGCCTTAGCCTCCCAAACTGCTGGGATTACAGGCATGTGCCACTGCGCCCAGCCTGAAATCTTAATATGATTTTCCCTGTAGGTCCATGATCCCTTATCTTTAATTCTGAAAACCCAAAACTTATTGGACATAGGCTATTTATAGGCTGCAAAAATATTACTGTTTTGGTTATGGAATGTTGCCCTAGAACTTTGTAGCAGAATATATGATATATATATATATATATATATATATATATATATATATATACACCATCTTGCTTTTAAAACCTGTAAAAATTTTTTCTGAAGTATATTTATTGCAAGGGTTTCAGATTAGGGATTATGGAATTTTATTGAGTTATAACAACAATAGACATGGCCTACTAAGGGAAGCTCTGTTCCCTCATAGGAATCTTACCATGTGAATCTTGGGGTCACAAACATTGTACTTGGAAAGACCCCTGGAGATCACTGTCAGCCTTTTTCATTGGACAGATGAAATAATGACACACCTTGCACAAAATCCTTAGCTAACTTTGATTACAGAAAGTTGTTGCCAGTTTTCCAGTGAAGTTGGGGGGAGAAACATCAAGAACTAGTTCCAGAGTATTTTCTGCCCAGTTTGTTCTCGTCTCCCCCTTGTTTTTCTTTCTCTAGCTTCCTTAGGTAATTAGTTTTTATCATGAAGAAAGCTCTATGCTGTCTCCCAAAAGCAATACAGGGGTGTTGGGGCATTGGAAGGGAAAGGTGAATATTATCATTGGGTAAGTTGTGGATGCAAAGTATCCCTCTTGAAACTGTTTCCTGAGGCGAGCGTTGCCATCTTAATGGGGGTTGCATGTAAGAACCCACATTTTAAGAATTAGTGAGCTGTTAACCGTTGTAGGCTCTGAGAGGATGTCAGAGTGAGGAAGATTGGGACAGGTAAATAGACACTGACAATATGGTTTTTATATTTTTTCATCCTTGGCTTATTTTATCCTTAGGGTGCAAATAGCTATGGCCAACTTGGCCTTGGCCATAAGGAAGATGTGCTTTTGCCCCAGCAACTGAATGACTTCTGTAAACCTGAGTGTGTCAGGAGGATCACAGGAGGAGGGGGCCACTCTGCAATTGTCACAGGTGATTTCCTTCAAAAGTAGATAGCTACTCTTTCTTAGGACATTTTCCCCTAGGCTGTTATGTTGCCATCTTTCAGCCTTTTGTATTTTGCAGAGGAGAACATTTTTCTGAAAGAGCCACATAACCATTGGAGAATCCTAGGTGGTTAGAGCTAGAAGAACTTCAGAGATCTTCTGGGCCACCCCAGATCCACCACGTTATACAAATGAAGTTCAGGGAGGAATACTGCTTAAAGTCACAAGGCTAATTAGTGGTAGAGTTGCAACATGTATCATATTTTATACCATATGTTATTATTTAACTTTCACATGAATGAGAAATCTTTGCGGTTAGATTGAATATTCCTTGAGAGCAAGGATCTTGCTAGATTTCACAGTATTTAGGATAGTACTTACTGAGTACTATATGTGTTACAGTATTGCAGAGGAGGGCATTTGCAGCTGGTTCAGAATATGATCTTGGAATCAAACTACCTGGGTTCAAGTCCAGGTTCTATGATGGATTAGCTGTGTGGCCTTGGGCAGATAATCTTTCTGAGCCTTGGTCTCCTCATCTGTTATGGGGGGATAACAGTGGTGGATGAAGAAATTTGGTGAATTAACAGGGCTACATTATAACTTTCATGGATCTTTGGCACTTTGTTTTCATGGACCCCTTCCTCTATAAAGAAATATTGAAAATTACATCTTATAAAAATATATTTTACAATGGTATTTGTGTAAAGATTAATATAATCCAGACTGGATTTTGTGTTACATATGTATTACTATTATATAATTTGTCTTCGTTTTCAAACAATTTGAAATTAAATCATTCTTATGGACTTCTGAAAGTATTGTGGACCCCAGATACTATATCTAAAGGATGAATTGACCTCACACATAAAGTTCTTAGAACAGTCCCTAGTACATTCTAACTATTAAATGAACATTGACCTTCTTGTTATAGTTGCTGCTCCATTTTGAGGTTGATTGGCCTCTGCTCCAGGACTTGGAATTTCCATTTAGATACTAGATTTGAGATCCTGGACCCTATGTCATTTGTCTTCAGAACATGCATGGGTTATTAACATTAACTTGGGAGAGAAAAAATTATTTATCTTTGACTTCAAATAGCGAATCCCCTTTGCTCACTTTGGTAGTTGTGATTTCTCTTGTGTACACTAGCACCAAAACCTTTATTTTGCAGATGGAGGAGGCCTTTTTGTTTGTGGCCTGAACAAAGATGGGCAGTTGGGACTTGGTCACACAGAGGATGTTCTGTATTTTACCCTCTGCAAATCCCTTCTTGGATGTCCTATCCAACAGGTGGCCTGTGGCTGGGACTTTACTATTATACTCACAGGTAAGTTCACGCCTAGATAAATTGTTATCACTATAAAGACTTTGGAAATTTTGGATTGGAACCACCATTTGACCCAGCTATCCCACTCCTCGGTTTATACCCTAAGGACTTAAAATCAGTATACTACAGTAATTCAGCTACATCAATGTATATACCAGCTCAATTCACAATAGCTAAACTATGGAACCAACCTAGGTGTCTTTCAATAGATGAATGGATAAAGAATATGTGGTATATATATTCAATGGAATATTACTCAGCTTTAAAGAAGAATGAAATTATGGCAGTAAATGGATAGAGTTAGAGAATATCATGCTAAGTGAAATAAGCCAATCCCCCAAAACCAAAGACTGAATGTTTTCTTTAATATGCAGATGCTAATTAACAATAAAGGGGGCAGGGAACTAGAGAAGAATAGAGGTACCTTAGATTCGGTAGAGGGAAATGAAGGGTGGGAAGGGGAGGGAATGTGGGGATACGAAGGATAGTAGAATGAACAGACATTACTTCACATATATATGTGACTGTATGACCAATGTGATTCTATAACATGTACACTCAGAAAAATGAGAAATTATATCCCATCTGTGTGATATATCAAAAATGCATAAATGCATTCTACTGTCATGTATAACTAAAACAAACAAACAAAAATTCGAGTGAGAATAGCAAGGTGGTGGTGACTGGTGATAAAATGAAAACCTCTTTACTCAAATATTCTCTCTGGTTGCCCTGGAAAATTGCAGAGTACTTTTATAAAGAGAGTTTCAATGGTAAAAGAGTCTGGAATTGGGCTGAAAAACTTTGCAAAAGTCTGGGAATGGACTAGATCACCTTTGGTGGCCACTTCCTGACCCAGAAGTTCTTGGTAGTTGTGTGCCTGGGCTAACTGGTCAGGAGTGCCAGTTAAGGGTTATCATGGGGGAATATGCTGGGGAAGTATGAGGAAGTGGAGATTGTCACAGCAGTGATGGCAGCTTTTTCCCACCATGGGATTTACACACACACACACACACACAGATATGGTTGGACAGAACTTTTGGTTTTTGAAGCTAGATGACAATAGAGTGTAGAGGGGTATGGTCAAAGGGTAATAGATAATGTTCATGGGAGCAGCTGGTAATAGTTACTTTGTCAGTTGACTTCTCTGAAATAGTTTTGACTTCTTTGTTCAGCTTTGCCCTTTCTAGCTGGACATACTGGATTTAAAGGGCCATCTATAGTTTCTGACCATTGTCATAGTCTTCTGGCACAGACATCTTCTGACCATGTCACTCTTCTGCCCTTGTAGAGGGTCACTTGCATAGTATAAATCCCAAGCTTTTTTAGCACATGGTCTTCTATAACTGTTCCCTACTTATCTCTTTTGCCTTGTCTCTCATTCTGCACAATTCCTATGCTTTTATTTCTAGGAATACCAACAAATGCATGCTTTTCCTTCTGTTTGGAACAGGTGCACTAGTCTTTCTGATGAACTTATCCCATCTTTTATGACCTGCTGCTCAGGTGTCACCATTTCTGTTCTGTAGAGGGGTTCCATAATATGTGTTGCATTTGACAGTATTTATTAGAATCTAAATAGAAGGCTGGGGATGTGACTCAGTGGTAAGTGCTTGCCTACTATGGAAGAGGCCCTGGGTTTGATCAGCAACATACACATCACATATGCATCCTTATATATGTAGAATTTTGAATAGTAGTTATCATCTGCTGCTGTTTATGAAGTGCTTATTGTGTGTCTGTGTCTGGGTTGTAGGAGTTGATAGATAACACTGTTTCCTGCTCACATTTGGAACCAGTTGTGAGAAAGGCACATGGCAGTCAGAGTGGGAGATCTATCAGCTTTTTACTCATCAGGCTCTGGTGGGAGATAGGCTTAATTAGGAGGACAAGTGGTTCTCATACTCCTCTGGTTCAGACTTATTTTCCCACTTCCAATTCTAGGCCTTTCCTACAGGGGAAACCCTTACTGTATGTCAGCCTAGAATGTCTGAGAGGAAGGGGCTAACCCACACATGTCCTGTCTCTTCTCCCAAACTCACCAATTGGTTAGGTGACCTTTTGTTCCTAGGAAGCAGTGATTATGGGGAAGGGCCAGGAGAAAGGTCTGGAATGTTATAATAATTGTTATAGTCAGCTTTTGCATTGTTGTGACCAGAATACCTGACAAGAACAACTTGGAAAAGTTTATTTGGAGCTTGCAGTTTCAGGGGTTTTAGTTCATAGATGGCCAATTCCATTGCCTTGGGCCTAAGGTGAGGCAGCACATCATGGGGGAAGGGCCCAGTGGAGGAAAAGTGCTCAACTCATGATGGGATCAGAAAGGAGAGAGAGAGAGAGAGAGAGAGAGAGAGAGAGAGAGAGAGAGAGAGAGAGAGAGACACGTGTGGGGGTGGGGTGGGAAGGGGATAGGGAAGATATATCCTCCCAGGAAATGCCACCAGTGACTCACCTCCTTTAGCCATGCCCACCTGCCTACATTTATCACCCAGTCATTCAAACTAGAATGGACTGATTAGGTCACACCTCATAATTGAATCATTTTACCTCTGAGTATTCTTGCATTAACAGGAGATTTTGGGGGTCACCTCATATCCAAACCATAACATTCTGGCCTATGGCCCCAAAAGTTCAGGTCCATCTCGCAATGTAAAATGCATTTAATTCATCTCCAGTAGTTCCATAGTCTTAACAGTTTTAACATTACCCAAAAGTCCAAGTCCAAAATCTTATCTGAGATTCAAGGCAAACTGCTGGCTGTGAGCCTGTGTAAAAATCAAAAGCAGGTTTTGTCCAATATACAGTGGCACAGAGTAAACGGTCCCATTTCAAAAGGGAGGAATAGAGGTATAGAAGGAAGGAATGAGGCCAGAGCAAGACTGAAACCCAGCTGGACAAACTAGTCCCATAACCCTGCCAGTAACTCTGCATACAGCCTCTAGGACAAAAGACTGTGTTTTGTGCTCTCCCGAGGACTTGGGCGGTTCTTGCTTTGCCAGTTGTAGCACACATGGGCTCTCTTTTAGCCTGGCTTTCTCTACAGCCAGTGGCTTTTCTTGACAGACAGTCCATGTTACTGACTTCTCTTAATTCATGGGGTCTCCTTTCCAGCTTTGACTTCACCTTCACAGCTTCACACATCATCCTGTCAGGGACGATGCATAGGGACCGTGACTCTACTGCACTTTACCTGTCCTCTCAGGCTTTCCTTTGAAATGTTGGTGGAAGCCTTCATGACCCCTTAACTCAAGCATCCTGTATTCCTGTAGAACCAGCACCATGTGGATAATGCCAAGGTCTGGCAGTACCTGGGCCCCCTGGTGTCATGGCTGCTGTGGCCTTTGAGTGCTTGTGTGTCTCAGCATGGTGAAACAACTTCTAGGCCGCCCTGTGCAATCAGGGTACTACCATGTTCTCTTTGCAAAGGACTTTTCCTTTCTAGACCTTGAACCTGTAATGGGTATGGTCTTGCAAATTCTTGAGATACCCTACCCTCAAAGCATCTTTCCTATGGTCTCTGTGTGAAGTACTTACCATCTCTTTAGGGGTTATAATCTCTTCAACAAGCACATCTTCCTTGACCTTAGCTTTACATGCACTTTTTGGGCCAAACTGCAAATTTTAAAAATTCTTTGGTTGTTTTCTGCTCCCAATTCTCACCGTAAACTTGGCTAAACGCTGCCAGCAATATCTATGCCATGGACTGAATACTGTGTTGCCTTGGAATTTATTCTGCCAGATTAATTAGTCTGTCACTTTTAAATTCAGGCTCACACAAATTCTCAGGACACGGGTTCTTTATCAGAATATAACACGAGTGGCATCTAGTCCAATTTCTGAGAGAGTCCTCATTTCCCTCTGAAACCTAATGAACACAGTCCATGTTCCTATTGGGATTCTGAGATCCTACAAGAATCACCCATTAAGCTCTGCTTATAATATTCTAAAAATTCCCAGCTTTCATCTTTTTTTTTTTTTTTTTTTGTGGGGGGTGGGTACCAAGGATTGAACTCAGTGTGGCTCTTAACCACTGAATCACATCCCCAACCCTGTTTTGTTTTTTATTTAGAGACAGAGTCTCATTGAATTGCTTAGCACCTTGCCATTGCTGAGGGTGGTTTTGAACTTGCTATCCTCTTGCCTCAGCCTCTTGAGCTCTGGGATTACAGGTGTGCACCACCGGGCCCAGCTCATCTTTTTAAAAAAAAAATTTTTTTTTTTTTTTTTCAGTTTTTGATAGACCTTTATTTTGTTTATTTATATGAGGTACTGAGAATTGAATCTAGTGCCTCACAAGTGCTAGGCAAGCACTCTACCATTGAGCCACAATTCCAGCCCCAGCTTGCATCTCTAAGCTTCAAAATTTCTCCTGCAAACCAGCTCCAAAGGCTTTTGAACCACATGGTCATGTTAGTCATAGCAATGACCTCACTTCTTGGTACTGATTTTGCACCACTGTTGTGAGAAACACACTCACCTGTCCAAACCCAGAGAATGGATTGAGAGACAAGAGGTATAGAGAAAGCAAGGCTTTTAATGACAGTCTTGCAAAATTAGGTCTGTGTGAGAAAGCACACCCAGAGCTATTACAATCAGCATTTTATTCCATAGTTTGCAATGCCCCTCCCCCAGTTCCTCATTGGTTGAGTACTATGGGGTGTACAGTCTTCCTGAATGTTGCCTAGGTTTTACTGTCTCCTATTGGGTTATTTAAAGAAATGTACCTTTAGTTGTCCCCACTTCCCTTTGTTCTATTGTGGTAGGAAGGCCTTTTTGGGTTGAATGTATCTTGGCACATACATAATTTATCTTTGTGGGTTAGGCTGACCCCTTCCCCCTACTTCCTGTTTGTGAGGGGGAAGGAGCTGTGAATTTGTCCTACTCTGGTTAACTGCTTTTAACTTTCCACTCGGCTCTCCCCTCTAGCTGCTTTTCTTTCATCTCAAGTAATTTTATATTTAAGGCTAAATATTGTATTCTGAAAATGGACAATTAGACTCTATTCTGAGACCAAAATACTTGAAAATAATAACTTAGAGGAGGAAAAGCTTATTTTGGGTTAATGGTTTCAGAGATCTCAGTTCCTAGACAGCTGACTTCATTGCCCTGGGCCTAAAGCAAGGCAGTGCATCATGGGTGCCAGGCCCAGTAGAAGAAAACTGCTTGGCTCATGGTGGGATCCGGAAACAGAGAGAAAGAGGGGGGTATGGAGGGAGAGGGAGAGGAAAGGACCCACAAGGAACATACCTCCTTCCACGGAATGCCCCCAGTGACTTGTCTCCTCTAGTCATGCCTGTCTGCCTACAGTTACCACCCAGTCATTCAAACTAGGATGGACTGATTAAGTTACAGCTTTCATAATCAAATCATTTAACCTCTGAATTTTCCTGTATTAACAGGAGATTTTGGTGGATATCTCATATTTAAACCATGACAGTGATGGAAATGCTGTCACATGGAAACCTGAAAAGTAGGGAATAGGTACCTTCTCATTCCAGTACTAGGTGCTAGCCTGTGTTCTGCACAGATAATCTGCCATTAATGACAGAGTGTAATAATAATCTATGTAGAACACTTTGCCCAGTGCCGCGTACTTTCACTCCTAGATTAATAACAGCAGGGAATTGGTTCTGAATGTACTGAAGCTTGGCATCTCTATGTTTTTTTCATGTTTTTGCATTTCTTACACTTTAGTATTCACCCATTGTTCACATGTCTCACTTTATAGATTTGCAGTTTATTTATTTGTATTTTGCAGAAAATGGTCAAGTTCTATCATGTGGATCCAATTCCTTTGGCCAGTTAGGAGTCCCTCATGGGCCTCGAAGATGTGTGGTTCCCCAGGCCATAGAGGTGAGGATATCTAATATGGGAGGATGTCTAATATTGCTTGTGTCCTGTTAAAGTGTTTCCAGTCTATTACAGTTATCCTTACCCATAGAAAATCCATGGAGTAGCAGAATTTGAGCTGAAAATAAGTATTTATGGGAAAAAATTAGTTTTGGGGGAATTGATGTTATGAGCAAAAAACCCACACCTCTGGTTAATCCTTATACACATTATAAAGTTTTATAAACCAAAATAATAAAGTTAATATACCCCATAAGGATAATAATGACATTTTAAAATTCCAAGATTAGTAATAATGGGAATTATGTGAGAGATAGGTTCAAGATAAAAATGACTTGCCTAGAGACATTAAGCTAAGCATTATAGGCTAGTGCTATCCAATAGAAATATAATGTTAACCCCATATGTAATTTAAAAATTTATAGTAGCTTTGTTTAAAAAAGTAAACAAAATTAATTTTTAAATAATAGCTTTATTGAGCTACAATACATATATCATAAAATTTACCCTTTTAAGATGTAGAATTCAGTGGTTTTTAGTGTATTCTAGATATGAGCAGCTGTTGCCATAATATAATAATTTTAGAACATTTTCATCACCATCTAAAGAAACTACTCAGTAGCAGTCACTTTCCATTTTTCTGTCCCCCAGTCCCTAGTGACTAATAATTTATTTTTGTATGCATTTGCCTGTTTTGGTTGTTTCACATAAGTGTAATTGTACCATATTTGACCTTTTGTGTTTAGCTTCTTTCTGTTCATGTGATGTTTTCAAGTTTTATCCATGTTGCAGCATGCAGGTGAAATTAACTTTAATTACTTTGAAACTAATCCAGTGCATCCAAGTTATTATCATTTCAGTGTGTCACCAATATAAAATTTATACTTGAGATATTTTATACTCTTTATTTTGAACTAAGCCTATGAACTTTGGTGTATATTTTTTATTTAGAGTATGTCTCAGTTTAGTCTAATCACATTTCAAGTGTTCATTGCCTACATGTAGCTAGTGACTTATACATCAGATAGTACAGTGTGAAACAGGCTCTTCTCTCTTTTTTTTTTTTAACCTTTGTTTTTAATCTGGCTAGAGATTGAACCCACAGGTGCTTAATCATTGAGCCTCATCCTCAGCTCTTTTTATTTTTTATTTTGAGACAGGGTCTGACTAAGTTACTTAGAGCCTTGTTTAGTTGCTGAGGCTGGCCTCAAACTTGAGATCCTTCTACCTCAGCCTCCCAAGCTTCTGTGATTACTGGCATGTGCCACCAAACCTGACTGAAACAGAGCTCTTGACCCTAGTTCAGAACTCTTTTCACTGCCTCAAACTTAAAATGTATACTTTTGTGAAGTTTATATTTTATGTGATCACAAGATAAATATGGAATTTTTAAAGAAATATGCTGAAAACTAAAATAAGTTCACCACCCAAGCTATTTAAGAGTGGAAAATCTCTTTTCTTTGGAGAGAGTTTAGTCCTGTTCCTATCATCGTGCTGAATTGAGTTGTGATCTGAGATGTGTTATTTGGGGGTAATAGTTCCCATAGTATGCATACAAGTCTAGGCTCTATATTCCCTGCTGTGGGAAATGTTATAGCTCCCAATTGCAAGTAGATGGCCTTGTAAGAACCTACATATAAGTCATAATTAATTTAGCTTAATTATAATTCATATAATTAAAGAGGACAGAGGAACAAAGGTTAAAATATATTAGATGACAGAAAGAAAAATTAAAAGGAAGGTATATTCAAGTTTTATCAGCAGGAAGATTTGCTCTTCTCCAAGGCTAATGTGATTGGGGACTCCACTTAAATAGTAAAGTCTCCAGAATAAAGAAGGCCAGAGCTTTGTCCTCTATGCTGATCAGACTGCCTTTGGGTGTTGTATTCTGTGTGGATTTGGTGCTTAGGTAGTGGGCATAGAGGTATATAAGACTCAGGTTCTGCCCTTGAGGTCCCCAAAGAAATACATTATGGACTTTAAATAAACAATGTGATTAAAGCCTCCTGTGGTAAGTGATTGATGCATTTACAATTCCTTTAAGAGAAAGAAATAGAGCCAACCAAAGCATATTTATAGGAGAGAAACCAGGAGGGAGAGAGAATTTGAAGCTCAATGATAGCTGGTGGAACTGGGGATATTTTGCTTAAAGAAGAGATCTACATTAGTTATTCATTGTTACATAGCAAATTACCCCCAAACCCAGCACCCTAAAACAATAATCATTATTCCATTGTTTTGAGAGTCAGGAATCAAGGAACCACCAGCTGGTTTTTCTCGAGGTGTCAGTCAATATCAGCTGGTGTATACACGGTCTCTGAAAGAGAAACTGTCTGGCAAACCCATTTCTATCTGTCTCATAGGGCTGTTGGCAGGAGGCTTCAGTTCCAGCCATGTGGGCCTCTCTAAAAGACTATTCAGACATGGTAGGGAGGCTTCTCCCAAGAGTGATTTGAGAGCTGGAGATGCCAGGCAGGAAGTCTCCCTGCCTTTTATCACTTCATCTCTGAGTCACTTATCTCTTCCTTATTCTTTTTATTAGAAGTGTGTCACTAAGTCCAGCCCACACAGGGGAGGGGAATTAAGCTCTACATCTTGAAGTGAGTAGTATCAAAGAATTTGAGGACCTATTTTTAAAACCACCACAAGATGTCTTAGAGAGGACATGACAACTGTCTTCAAATATTTGGAAAGCATTGTCAGAAGCTACAGGCAGATAGATTTGGCTCCACTGAAAGAGAGAAATGAAACTCTGCAGAGATGGAACAGGCACCTGGGGAGGTTGTGAGCCTTGTGTCACTGGAGGTTGGTGTTGGGCAGGGGTTGGATGACCACCTGCTGGAGGAGTTTCTAGCATTGGAGAGGGATTGGACTAAATCAGAAGTGGGAAAACTAGAACATAGCTGTGCCCATTCATTTTTGTATATTCTATAGCTGTTTTCATTATAGTATTAGAGCAGAGTTGTGCAACAGGAACCATGTTACCTGTAAAGTCTAAAATATATACTATCTAGTCCTTTTAGGAAACATTTATTAATCCCTGGACTGGATGACCTTGAAGGTCTCTCCCAGCCCTATGAGGCATTGTGACATATTTTTAAAGTGTTTTTTTCTTTTAAGGATAAATATAGAAGTATTTATGGGTAGAATTGTTGGGAGAAGAAGGCTAACGCAGCCGGACACATATTGAAGACCATACTGCATTGTATTTGGGTATAAAATACATAAAATTCTGTAGATGGATGATCTAAGTCCTTTTCTTTGTTTTGACAGCTCCTGAGGGAAAAGGTTGTTTGTGTTGCTGCTGGACTGAGGCATGCGTTAGCTGCTACAGGTGATCATTTTGCCTTTATTTTCTAAATGCACGTTAGTAAGGAGGAACTGAGCTTTAGGAGAAAAATGCTTTAAGGAGTATTTCAAAGGGTCCTCACCTGTTGTAGTTCTGATTAAAAGGAGGGAATGTAGGGCAGAAGTCATGTAGGAAAGCCTATAGTAGGAGGAAGGAAGGAAAAAAAAAATTTTAATTCTAGGTATGGTTTTAAATTTTTCTTGATTTGATTCATTTAGTCATTACAACCAGGAAGTGATATGAGTTGAGTTTTTACATGTGACAAAACTGAGGCCCAGAGAGGTTAAAGTGCTCGTGTAAGGTTATGTGTGGTAAGATGGGAAGAGGTAGAGCTGGGATCAGAGTCTGGGATGGTTGAAATTCCAAGTCACATGGTCTTCTCAGGGAACTGCGTTGCCTTCCTAGCAGATTTTAATATGTATTAATTTCAAAGCTTGACATGAGCTTGTTTCCTGTACCATGAGTGGGTGATAAAGACTGTATGTAAGTGAGATGGAGAAGGGAGACATCATGTGGATTTTGCTTAGACCCTGGGCATAAAGGTAAATAGAGTCAGGTTTTTCCCTAGGAGTCCTAAAGTTTACAAATACAGTGATTAATGCATATACAGTTCCTTTAAAAAAGAGAGAGCTCGGACTGGGGTTGTGGCTCAGTGGTGAAGCGCTCGCCTAGCATGTGTGAGGCCCTGGGTTCAATCCTCAGCGCCACATAATAAATATAATAAAGGTATTGTGTCCAATTACAACCAAAAAATAAATAATTAAAAAAAGAGAGCAACCAGAGCATATTAAATTTTTTTTGATAATTGTAGATTAACAATATACCTTTATTTTTATTTGTTTATTTTTAAGGGGTGCTAAGGATCAAACTCAGTACCTCACACATGCTAGGCAAGTACTCTGCCACTGTGAGCTATAGCCCCAGCCTCAGAGCATATTTTCAGGAGAGAAACTAGGAAGGAGAGAGAATTTGAAATGCAGGGATGGGTGGGAGAACAGTGACCCTTTGACCTTTTCTCTTTTATTTTTCCGGTCACATTCCTTTTGTCCTTATTAATTAGTGGTGGCAGACAAGCTTCTGTGCATTGTCCAGTTGTAGAGTGGAGAGAAGAGAAGGTGGGGAAGGAAAATTCAGTGCAGCACTGTACTGATCATCTCCTACAGCTTAACCTTGATCATATATTTTTCAAAAAGATTAAAATTATGTATATTGATAATTGTAGATTTATATGCAATTATAAAAAATGAAATAAACCTTATGTGCTGTTCTTCTAGTTTTCCCCATTGTAACATTTTACAAAATTATAGTGTATACTCAACTAGTATATCAACATTGGTACAGTCAAGACACAGAACAGTTCCATCCTCATAAGGGTCTCTGATGTTGCCCTTTTACTGCCACATGCGCTTCCTGCCTGTCCCCATTTCCTTCTTAGTCCTTGACGAGTACTCTTCTATTTTCCATCTTTATAATGTTTTCATTTAAAAAATGTTATATAAATGGTATCATATAGTGCCTAATCCTTTCTGAGGTTGACTTTTTTCAATCAGTACAGTTCCCTGGAGATTCTTCCAAGTTATGTGTACCAATAATTCACTCTTTTTTATTGCTGAGTAGTATTCCATAGTATGAATGTATCACTCACTATAATAGCCTTCCAGGGATGCTGTCAAAAATGCCACAGACTGGGGGCTTTAAACAACATAAATTTATTTTCTCACCATTATGGAGACTCAAAGTCCAACATCAATATGCTGCTAGAATTGGTTTCTGGGGACGCATCTCTTTCTGGCTTGTAGATGGCCACCTTCTTGCTGTTTCCTCATAGCATCTTTCCTCTGTGAACTTGTGCAAAGAGAGATTTCCAGTGTCTCTTTCCCTTTTTTATAAAACCACCAGTCCTACTGGATTAGGGCCTCCCATATGATATCATTTAACTTTTATTTTCTCCTTTGGGTCCTCTCTCCAAATATAGTCACATTGGGCATTAGGGATTTAACATCTGAATTTTGGTGGGACACAGTTCAGTCTATAACAATAACTGTTAAATCAATCACTCATTGAAGAACATCTGGGTTATTTGCCGTTTTGAGCTATTAAGAATAGCGCTACTATATGCATTTGTGGACAGGTTTTATATGAACATAAATTTTCTTTTCTTTGAAATACATGCCCAGCAGTATGATTGCTGAGTTGTATGGCGGTGGTTACACTTTTATAAGTAGGTTCTTCTCTTAGAAATCATCAGGGCAAGAGAATTTCCTGTCAGTAAATTTCTTCCCTCTTTTGTACCAACTTTCTGTAATTGCCAGTCTTTACATTTTTAAAAAACAGCTTTATTGGGCTACAGTTGTTATTCATATGTAATGTGTACAACTTGATGGATTTGGATATGTGCAAATAACTGTGATGTCATCACTACCATCAAGGTCATAGACATATCCAGTACCTCTCAATGTTTCCTTGATGCCCTTTGTTTTGTTTGTGCGTGCGTGTGTGTGTGTGTGTGTTTGTGTCAAAAACACTTAACGTGAAACTTACATTCTTAGCAAATGTTGAAGTGCCCATTACTGTATTGTTAACTACAGGCACTGTTGCACAGCAGAGTCATCTAGCATAGCTGATGCTATATACCCTTGAACAACAACTCTCTATTTCTTCTGCACCCCTTGCCCCGCCAACTACTGTTGTTCTTTATGCTTCTATGAATTTGGCTATCACAGATTCCTCATATACATAGTATCATGCAGCATTCATTCTGTATCTGAATAATATCATCCAGATTCATTCACATTGACACAAATGACAGGATTTCCTTCTTTTTGTTAAGGCTGAATGATATTCCATTGTATGTATATACTGCCACTTTCTCTATCCACTCATCTGTTGATGGCTGCTTTGGTTGTTTTCATATCTTGGCTTTTGTATGCAATGCTGTAAAGAACATGAGAATACAGCTATTTCTCCAAGATCCTGATTCCAGTTGTTTTGATTATATAGCCAGAAATGGGATCCCTAAATCATATGATAGTTCTTTTTTTAATATTTTGAGGAACTATTATATTGTTTTTTTGTTACATTTGCACCATTTTTCATTCATAATAACAGTGTATTAGGCTCTAGTCTCTTCCTGTCCTCACCAACACTTTTTTTTTTTTAAAATAATAGCTTTCCTAACAGATATGAGGTAAAGTCTCACTGTAGTTTTGATTTGCATTTTCCTGATCATGAACGATGTTGAATGTCTTTTCATATACCTATTAGTCATTTGTATGTCTTCTTTGGAGAAATGTCTGTTCAATTCCTTTGTCCTTTTCAAAATTTTTGCTATTGAGTTGAAAGAGTTCCTTATATTTTAGAAATTAACCCCTTATCATACAGATGGCTTGCAAGACATTGATGAATATAATTGCTACTACTTATTCATTCTGTCGAGGCCTCTTCACCACCACCATCTAATTTGTAAATATTTCTGCGTGTATTTCTGAAAGATAAGTAAGTACTCTTTTTGAAAATGTTGCTGTACTACCTTCATCAAACCTAAAAAAAAAAAAAAATAATTGTAATATCAGTAAGAATCCTGTTGGGATTTAAATTTTTCTATAACATGTTTTTATGGTTTTTTGAATTGGGATCTGTTAAGTCCATGTATTATAATTGGTTGATATATATTTCAAATCTCTTTAAAAATGTATTTGTTTCTTTTGAACATTTATGCTATGTATACTTTGCCACATATAAATGTAATCATATAGTATTTATTCTTGTAAGTGGCTTACTTAGTATAAGGTTCTCAAGGTTCATCCACGGAATAGCATGATAGCATGTCAACATTTTTTTTTTTTTTAACTATGGATTGAACTCAGGGCCGCTTAACCTCAGAGTTACATCCCAAGCCCTTTTTATTTTTTATTTATATAGAGTGGGTCTTGCTAAGTTGCTTAGGGCCTTGCTAAGTTCCTGAGGCTGACTTTGAACTTGTGATCTTCCTAGCTCAGCCTCCTGAGTTGCTGGGATTACAGATGTGCACCATCTTGCCCAGGAACATTTCTGTACTTTTTAAGGTTGATAATACTCTATTGTTGTGTGTTTGTGTGTGTTTATCCATTCATCTGTCAAAGTGCGCTTGAGTTGCTTCCATGTTTTAGCTATTGTGAATAATACTGGTATGAACATGAGTGTTCAAATGCCTCTTCAAGATCCTACTTTCAATTCTTTTAAATGTATACCTGGAAGCAGAATTGCTGGGTAACATGGTAATTCTATTTTTTCACTTTTTGAGGTACTGTTGTACTGTTTTCCATAGCAGTCACATTATTTTACATTCCCACCAACAGTGCACAAAGGTTCTCACAGGTTCACTAACACTTGTTATTTTCTGGGATTTTTGTTTTGTTAGATATAGCATCCAAATGGTGTGAGGTGGTTTCTCATTGTGGTTTTGATTTGCATTTCCTTAATGATTAGTGATGTTGAGCATTTTTTCTTGTGTTTAATTGGCCATTAATGTATCTTCTTGGAGAAATGTCTATTCACGTTCTTCGACTATTTAAAAATTGGGTTTTGGTTTGTTTTTGATTGACTTTTTGGAGTTCCATATATATATTGTGGATATTAATCCTTTATCATTTATCTGAAAATCCTTTTATTATGTAGTTTTTTTTCTCTTTGAAATTTATTTGTTGAGGGGATTTTTAAGTTTTATTTTACATAAATTTGTGCTTTGTTTATATTGTGCCTATACTTTATTTTTTCATTAAGCAAACTTGTCTGTTTACTGCCCAAGGGACCACTGGTTATAGTATGCTTCCAGAGGAATAGACCTTAATGCTGGTGTTGGATTATAGGTACAATTGCACACATCTGAGTGTAGGCAAAATACATGGATTTTTTTGTGTGTATTTGTATTCAGAATATGAGATGCAGTGGACATGGTAATAAAAGCCCTCTCATTGAAATCATGATTATTAACCTGTCTCAAAGTCATAAATATTTATTTATTTTGGCAATGGAGAATCTTTGAACTCATCTTGGTGTGTTGGGAAGGACACTACCTTAAGGGTCGGGAGAGCTGAGTCCTGGCTTTTTCTTTGTGGTACAAGATCCCCATGTGATCTTGCACAAATCGCAATCCTCTCTTAAGGTCTCAGTTTCCTCATCTAGTAGATATGAGGAATGAGCTTGATGATCTTCAAAGTCCTTTCTATTTGGCTTAGAGTCTGAGTTATGTTCTCAGGCTAACCATGAGCAAGGTACATTCTAGTGATTTGACTCAGGAGTGTCCTTGAATTTTTTGGATAAGTTTTAATAAGTTTTACTATATTGAATTTCTCTTTGATAGTCTTAGATTGCCCTGACGACTGGAATTTTGATTGGTTTGGAGGTAATCCCTGTGACCAGTGATTGGAACCCTTGATGCAATTGAGCTTCTCCATAATACTCAGGTTGACAGAGTGAATTCAGAATTTCCCATAGTAGTGAGGTTCAAAAGGCAATTTGGTCTTATCCTGATGTACATTTTCTTTATTTTCTCTTCTGCTCTTTTGGGAAGTGAGTGGCATCGTGTTCCAGTGGGGGACTGGTTTGGCATCATCTGGACGACGGTCATCCCTCAGGCAGACTCTCCCATTATTTTTGACAGCAAAGGAACCAAGCAGAGTTACAGGTGAGGCCCTTATTTATTTTTTGTGAGAAAGTAAGAGACATAGACATGCAGAAAATGGGTAAATGGTTTTGTACTTTTGCTTTTTCTTTATCTATCTTACTCTCTCTATTAGTTGGTATGATAGTCTTGTTGGGATTTTTGTGCGTCCAGTAAAAGTAACCCTCTTGGCTGCCAGAGTTTGGGTCCTGTGGAGAGATAGATGTAAGTCAGCTAGAGATCAAAAGATGGAGAATCAAAGGGTGGAGATCAAAATGGTAGCTCTAGAACTGTTAAAAACTACTTGGAGTAGTTTTATAATGAGCCTGTAAATTCTGAATTTTAGATTGAACTTAATCTACCAGGCACTGTTTCCTCAAAAGGACCGTGGGCTACTTTTCACATGCCTAGTTTCTTCTCCCAAAAGGGAAGCAGGAGTGAGCAAGGATGTAGAGAGGACCAGGAATGCCCCTTTAGGGAGTTCTCTACATGAAAATACGAGGAGTAGGTGATAAGTGTTCCTTTTGCTCATAGGTCTGTTGGTTGATCTTCTGTTGGTCATTTGGTCTATAGAGGCTTCTCCTCCTCAGCCTCCTTCCTTCCCTCTTTTCCCGCCTCTCTCTTTGAGCTCTTATTCTCTGTTTTCTATTCTCTTTGTGGGCCTTTGTCTCTCTATATTTAGCACCACGTTTCTATCTCCTCTTCTGACTTTTGTGACTCTGTTTACTGCAGGTTGGTTGTAGGAAAACCTGCAAGAGACCTGAACAAAGGAGGGATTTTTGAGGGTGGTGGAAATGTGTGTGGAAAGAATAGGAAAGGGGAGCTGCTGTGGGAGTGATGTACCTGAGTGTTGGGATCATTCTGATTTTTCTAAGTTCTAGAGTGTCTCTCAGCTGGAGCTGGGGTTAGATTTCTGATGCCAACAGATTCAGTTGGGAGGGTGTGCTCAACCCTTCCCAAACCCTTTTCTTTTTTCATCAAGGTGTTCACTGCTCCCTAGGTATTCCCTGCTTTCTCATGACCTCCAAGCCTGTGGGCACACTGTTTCCTCTACCTGAAATGCCTTTCCTTCATGCTCCTTTTGGGAAAATTTCAAGAATTTTTCAAGGCCTAGCTGAGATACAGCTTTCTCAGTAAAGAATCTTTCCTCTTTTAGCATCCATTGCATTTTCTTCATAGGCAGGGATTGTTTATATGTTTTCTCATATGCCAAGGGTTATGTGCATTTAAGGGTCAAGAACTATGTGGCATTCTTCTGTATTACCACAGGACCAGTTACTAGAAGGAGTAAAAGTTGTTTATTTTATTTAACTGAACCTATTTAAGGTCTGCTTGGAGTAACAGTTTAGATTGAGAGTTGATTTGGGGAAGTTTTCTGATGAAAAATTAGAATGAAAATTAACTTCCTGCCCTCAAAGTCTTTCACTCTTTATTCTCCCATCGTCACCCTGTTTTCACAGATTCTGGAGCTAGATCCTTTACTGTCTCCTCTTCAGTTTGCTACTAGTAGCCCAGGTTTCCTCTCTGGTGAATGTGGCTGGAAATGTCTTATTATCATTCCACAGGATACCTGAAGAAGTCTTTTGTGAAGATACTAATTAAACAGAAGCATCAGAAATAGAGTTATGGAATAGACTGCATTTATTTGCATGCTAAATCACATGTTTCTACAGGTTTTACCAATTTCTAGCAGGGTTGATTGGGATTCTACCTTGTCAGTAAAGGCAGTGGAATTAAGGAAGGAAAAATACTAGATTTGGAGATGGAAGTCTAGTTCAAGTTCTGGTTCTATCTCTGTCTTGAGGAGGTCTGTGTTTGTATTTACATCCTGCATATGATAGTAGCTGAATGTATGAGATGTCATTGTTTCTCACACAGCAGACAGAGCTAGGAAATGTACACACAGACACACAGACACACACACACACACACACATACACACACACATTTTTACACACATAAGCCTATCTATTTCTAGAAACCATGAATTTACACTGATTTTTCTATTACCAACTAATACCAGAAGCATGTTTCTAGCTTTCTCACTTTTCACATTTGAACCTTCCTTTCCTCTCTGGTATTGAGGAACCTGTCTTCTTTATTCTCAATATATTTACTTCTCTATTTCACTCCCTAGTAGGTTCCAGTCTCCCACCGTGTAGCCATCTTCTTGGCCAGTGCTGCTGTCTCACACCTGCCTGTGCTGGCTGAGTTTCTCCTCACACCTAGGTGGTGATGGCTCACGGTCCCTCCTCCACCCAGTTTGTTCTGTTATCAACATAATTCAAAAGAAAAAAAAATTTTTTTTTGTAGGCCTAGAGAATTCTAAAGCAATATGTGTTCTTGCTGGCTCAGACCACTCAGCTTCATTAACAGGTAGGTACCAACTCTTTCACAGTTTAATATGCCATTCAGAACTTTGTGAGTGATGGCCTAGAGTGTTGATATTTGGATACAGAGGGAAGGTAATAGATTTTAAAGCCAGAATTCTGATGCCCCCACTGGTATAATCTTATGCAGATTATTTTACCATTTTTTGTCCATTTCCTTATCTATAAAATACTTTGTGGGTAATTATGAAAATTAAATATGATAATGTTAAGCACTCACATAAAACATAGGCTTACTTCATTTTCTTCTGAGTTTGCTTTCTCAATTAAACAAGAAGGATGAGAATATCTTCTCAGGGTAATTGCAATGGTTAAATCATATAATGAACAGTAAATTTATATATAGTCATGAGTTGCTCAGTGAAGGGGTTACCTAATCCATTTCTATGTCTAATATAACTAAATGCTATCTTTCTATACTTTCTAGCTGTTTAGTCTCAGACTAACCTATTTTATTCATCTATATCTTTTTAATTTGTTTGTCTCTGTTTTCTCTATTTTGTTAACTTACATATATATATATATATATATATATATTTTTTTTTTCTTTCATCTATTCTTTAACTTAAGTACCTATATATATAAATAAGCCTACAAGTTTTATTCTCTGATCTGCTTTATATTATTATGTATTTTCCTATTTCATCCCTTTATTTCTATCTTTTCCATATCCATTTTTCTATCTAATATATTTTTTTTCTCACACTGTAGTTTTCTATCTGGCTATGTGTCCACCCATCCATTGGACATGCTCATCAAACATAGTATGAACTTTCTAGTGACTTTCCTTAGGAGGCAATGCATTGTTTTCTAGGCAGCAGTTATCCTTTTGTTTTGATTCATATTGTCCTATTCTCTGCTGGTAGGGCTAGACTGGAGGCTGTACCTCTCAGAGATTTAATATTTTTTATAAGACCTCCACTCATAATTGAATGCATTTCATTTTTAAGCAAAAGGAGGGACATTCATACTTAGTGTTCTTTGTGTTTTATGTGGAAACTCAGGTGTGTATTAAAGGTAAATTAATGATGGCATGCATTCTCCCATATCAAATTTACAGTGTTGTCCAACTGGACACTCCTGTTGTTTCCAGAGCACCAGAGTCATAGTGAGAGAGTTTAAATACTTTACAAATTCTGAGCTATGCATAATTAGTTGCTTAATGAGTTTAAAACACAAAGTAACAAAAGAAACATCTACTTTTAGTGTGCGACTCACATTAGATAGATTTTTGTTTGTCAAAGTGTTAAGTTGAAATGAATGCTAAGTGTAAGCAACACTACTGGGCACCTGGTTTCACCTCTCCTTTTACAGAGGAAGAATTGGAGACTCCAAGATGAGAAGTGAGTTGTTCAAGCCTACAGTCAATGAGGGAGGGGGAGCTTCTCTCTGAGTGTAAAAGTAGACTGAGGCAGACATTTCTCCTGTGTTCTAAACAATTTGAAATGGCTGACATTATATACACCATAGAAATTGTCTGATCTCCTGCTAATGTCGATTTCTTAAAAAGTCTTGTGATTAGTAAATTATTTCATATGTGGCACTGTTCCTATGGTATTTTTTATACATCTAAACTTTGAATATTTTTTGAGATTTAATCATGACATTGACTATTTTGAAGTGTCTATTTAGTCATTTTTAGTATATTCACAAACTGAATTGTTTTTCAGTATTTTGAAAGTGATTTAAAAATTGTCAAGGGCTGGGATTGTGGCTCAGCGGTAGAGCACTTGCCTAGGGCAGGACCCGGGTTCGATGCTCAGCACCACATAAAAATAAAGGCATTGTGTTGTGTCCATCTACACCTAAAAAATAAATGTTTTAAAAAATTGTCAAGATTAATAATCCTCCTTTCTCATCTAGTTCAAGCTGTTAACACATTGGATTTTGTTCAGTGCTCTTTAGACCTTTTTTCTGGAGTCCTTGTAGATTGTGTAACTCTTTGGCATTGCAGCAGAATTTAATTTTACCTGCTGATGCAACAGTGTAATGATCCTCATGTGGAAGTCAGTTTGTCTTTCAAAAAGATGTTAGATGAACTAAGATAGATTAAGGCTTAATACAAATTGTGCTTTATCACCAGTGGCATCTTCATAGCTCACCAATTTACTTAATGGATTGGTATTTTGCTGAGGGGCCTTCTTTGCCCTCTTATATGGGATTCTCATACTTCATACACCTTGATGAAGTCCAGGGAGGTTGCCCTTTCTCTGAGAATGAAGTATACCAAATTCACTTCAAAAAACTGCAGAATATCAGTGCTGCAGGGTTTCCTAGGTGGCAAAAAGGCTTCAATGATTTACATTCTGCCATTTAGAGTTGAGGAAACAAGAGTCCCAGAATGTGGAGTGAAGTGCTCAGTTTCAAATAGTGACCAAATAGTAGATGGCGCTTGAACTAGAGACCTCTGAGCCCTGCTCTAGTGTCCTTTCATGCTACTCTTTGGCTTTTGATTAGTTTTTGGAAATATATCAGCAGCCCTAGGGCAAGCAATATTATAAAGTTTTATTGGCAGGTCACAAAATGCAGTGGAAGCTGAGTTGGTTTTTAGTTCCCTTATTGACTATGAGTTCTTATTAACCATGTGAGCTTGAAAAGTCATTTAACATCTTCCAAGTTTGATTAACTTATCTTCTAGAACAGTGCTTTCTGATAGAAATAAAATGTGAGCCACATTTCAAAAAGTAAAAAGAAACAGTTGGAAATGAACTTTAATATTGTATGTACTTTAACTCAGTATATTCAAAATAGTATTTCAGTGTGTAATCAATATTAAAATTATTAATGAGGTACACTTCTCTTTTGCACCAAGTTTTTGCAGTTCACTCTGTATTTTTTTACTTCTAAGATATCTCAGTTTGGACTACCCATATTTCAAGTGGTCAGTAGCCACATATGGCTAGTGCTATTGGTTCGTACAGTTTTAGAATCTTGAAGTGTTAGGGCTGAGAAAGCTTATAGAGCACCTGAGTAGTCATGGCTTCATTTTGTTTGACCTTTTATCTAAAAGATATATTTGAACTTGAATGTCTTTTAGACAGGCATGTGCTTTCTGGTTTACCACAGTTGCCACCAATTGTTCTTGTTCCAGCATCATCAGTCATGTTATCTGCCCTTCTGGACCAACTATCCTCCTTTCCACTACACAGGCTTTAGAGAGGCAGTGATTTGTCCAAGGTCAATAGCTAGTTAGTGGATCCAGGAATAGAAGCCAGAGTCACTTGATTCTGAATTTGCTTTTTTTTTCTGTTAAATCACAATGGCAGTCATTTCTGTTTATATCACAAGATTATTGTGAGGTTGAAATGCTGCACAGATGTGATGTGGTAGCTTTATATTTTCTGCTGGACAGGATAAACAATGAAAATAATCCTATGTTTCTAAAGTTTAAATAGAAATAGTTTGTCTTTTAACTTACTATTTTAACAAGTTAAAAAATTTTCCCCCCAAAGGAAATGTGAGCCTATATTAAAAAAAAAAGAATACGTCTCATAGAGGATAGATGTGGAATGAATATTTGTTGAGTGAATGAATAAAGAAAAATAACTACACATTCTTACTCCTTAAAGTCCTAAGAATATTTGACTTTGTTTCTATATGTAGAATTTTCATATATCTTACATTTGATTATGCTACACATGTACATTGTATTTTGCTTGGCTCCATTAAACATTATATTATAAGTTAAAAAAAACCACAATTTTTTAGCCATTTTTTTAGACTTGATTTATTTTCCATAATATTCAAATAATGTTTCTTCATCTCTGTTTCCCTTCTGTTTAAGATGCAGGAGAGCTGTATGTTTGGGGAAGTAACAAGCATGGGCAACTGGCTGCTCAGGCTGCTTTTCTTCCTGTGCCCCAGAAAATAGAAGCACATTGCTTTCAGAATGAGAAGGTCACTGCCATCTGGAGTGGGTGGACACACCTGGTTGCTCAGACAGGTGAGAATGCAGCAGAAAATTTGGTATTGGTAAGAGCTACTGGAAGACTGTCTAAATAGGCAAGAATGCTTAGGGTTTAAGGATTTTTGTTCATGAAAAACTTTAGGGACTGGGAGGGGAAAATCCTGGGGTCTAATTCCGCTATCAGCCAGATATATGGCTTTTCCTTTGTGGATCACAGTTTTGTACCCAAAAAGACTGGATTAGGTTAACTCCTGATCCTAAAAGTCTGTGTGGTTTTAAAAAGGAATCCATTGTAGCAAGCATCACCCATAATTTGTCCAGGTTGTTGGGGAGTCCTTACTTTAATAGAGCTGAGGAGATGACGGTTTGTATTTCCACCTCAGTCTAAATTAAAAGAATTAGAAGCTGGTTGCAGTGGCATAAACCTGTAATCCCAGTGGCTCAGGAGGCTGAGGCAGGGGGATTGCAAATTCAAAGCCAGCCTCAGTAATGTAGTGAGGCCTTAAGCAACTTAGCAAGACCCTGTCTCAAAATAAAAAATAAAAAGAGTTGGGGAATGTGGCTCAGTAGTTAAGTGCCCGTGGGTTCAACAATCCCTGGTAACCCCCACCTAAAAAAAAAAAAAAAAAAAAAGTTCAGCCAAAGTAAATATTTCAAGGAAAGATGGAGGCAGGAACATAATTTTGAATAATAGCTGGCATGATATTCTGACTTAAATTGTATTTACCCTAATAAACTATGTACATTGATCCAGACATCTCTTGTTCCCTCAGATGCTATGCTATCATACCATACAGCTTTTGGCATCTTCATCTTTCTTTGAGTCTTCATCTGTTTCTCATCTTTCCCTTAGGGGAGCTCTTTCGTGGCCTTCATATCCCTGACTTTGTTCTTGGACTTTGTGTTTTATGGCCTCTGTTCATCCCTGCTGTCTAAGAGTTCCTGCTGACTTATACACAATTCCTTGGACAGACAGTTTATAATTCTTGGGTCTATTGTCATGTAAAGGCCTTCTGAACTTCAAGGGTTCCCTGGCCTGCTCTTGTCTGCTTTGCTAGCAATTCACCCACCTCTAGACTCCCAAATGCCTAGTGACTATTATTCTAGGAGTTTCTGGTTCTTGAAGGTTTTCAGTCAGCTTCTTCTGTTTTTGGTAAGTCACACATACTACACATTTGTATACACAAACAGACTTGTAAGCATTCATTTCTGTGATGCTTTTAATTGATATTTAAAAAGTTTTATGATCATTCTGGAATAAAGGCCTGTATAACAAATGTGTATAGTAAAATTTTCATATTACCACTTCAGAAGATGCTCGAAGGAAAATGTATTGTTCATTTGGAGGAAGATTATATCTCAGAGAAGTTCAGACTGCTTAAAGATTGGGCCCATCTAGAGAAGCTTTGCTTGAAGAGACATTGAGCATAGTAACTGCTTATTTGTATGCCTGCTGATATGAATTTTTTTTTTCCTTCAGTCAGTAAGCTCTGTGGAGCCACCATATTGCTTTTATTCACTTCTGTGACTCCACTGCCTATCTGAGAATGTAGTTGTTTTCCTTTGTCAGACTGTTTCCAGTTTAAAAGAGACTAAACATTCAAATACATTTAAGGCAGGATAGACAGCTAGGATTTCTGATCTCTTTCCTGGGACTCACTGGTTCTTGAACAGAAGGCTTCAGTTTGTCTCTTTGGATTCAGGATCCCAACCAAAGCAGTTAATATGTATTGGACACCTATTAAGCAATGTAATAAGCCTTGGAGAAATGAGGAGAAAGACATGGGCCATGCCTTCTCTCGAGAATTTGTAGATAGACTTAAGTCTAAGAATATGGAGATGGACAACTTTTCCATCCACCCTACAAATAGTGATTATGTTGATGTGCCATACTTGGTATTAGATGTAAATATTGCCTTTAAGGTGTCTACCAGGGGAGACAGACCTGTAATGAAATTTCAGCACATTTCCAGTATGATGTGCAACAATACTGCTAAATACAAAAGTAGACACAAACTAGCCATAGTCTGAGTAATTAGGTGTTAACAGGTAGGTGTTTCATGGTTAGTCTTCAAAGAGTCACAGTGCAGTACTCTATACTTACTATCAAATGGTAGTAAGTTTGGTTGAGTCTGTCAGCATACCCTTTAACGAGTTAGGAAGTAGACTAATGAAAGACATAAAGGTTTTTTTTTTTTCAAGTACTGTAACTGATGTTGATTCCCATGTCTGGGTCAGCAGCCCAGCCCTTGGAGTGGGAGGTTGGAACCCACATCCCTGACACTGTCTGAGTCATTCCAGTTGCTTTGGAGTTCAGCTTAAGGTTTCCACCTCCACTTGAGAGCATGATTTTTGGTAACATTTCCGCTGTTTAATTAACTTGTTAATTTAGTTCATTTGTTTATGTACATTGCCACGTTCCCCTTTCTTCTGAGTCCATAATGGTTAAAAGCTGGGAATGTTTGAGTGTCCTGATTGTTGTACTGAATTTTGGGTAAATGGGAGTTTCCTACTATTTGATTCACCAATTTTGTGTTTCTTCTAGCAGTGGAAGCCCTTGCCCTGGCCTGATGTCATTGAGAAGAAACACCCAGGGCTTCCATTTAATCAGACTCAGCTGCTCACATTAATGGGAACAAGATTTCCTTGCAGGGTCAGAAGCAGCTCATTAGTGGAACAAGGAATTATTTGACTCTGGTTGTTTTCATAAGCTCCAGTGGCAAATTATTCCTGGGATGTACTTGTAGGCTGTAAGAGCACATAGCTATTCTTATCTGTCTGAGAAACGCTGGCTGTGTGATACTGAGAATAAAAGAGTTTGTGGATAGTGACCATATATCTGGCCAGAAAGATGGAATGGGATAGGATGAGAAAAAGGGAGAGCACTTTGCTTTTCCCCTTCTCCATAGGGTCTATACTAGTGTTTCTCAACCAGAGGTTGAGACATTGCAGTGGCTGGAGACATTTGTGATTGTCACAACTGGGGGCTGCTACTGGTATCCAGTGAACAGAGGCCAAGGCTACTATTAAACATCTTAAAATGCAAACATAGTCCCTCTACTCCTATAACAAAAAAATTATCTAGTCCCAAATGTTAATTCTGTCCAAGATTGACATAATATCCCTAGTGGTAGGTGCTTAGCTAGGGCAGTTCACATGGTATCAGATAACTTTACAGACTATGGGAATCTGGGATGTGCTCTCTGCTCCCCTCAGTCTGGTGTCTGCCTGCAGTGTTCGCAATGGAAAAATACTTTTCTGTTAGTCACAGCCACTTGGAAAGAGTCCAAGAGAACCTGTTCTAATCTGGGAGAGTTGGCAAGGGTACCTGTGTCTCAGGCTGGTGGAACCGCATTCTAGAAACCTTTCTCAAGCTGCTTGATAATCCTGATCATTGTTCTCAGGAACTTCATGGGACTCCTGGGTGACTATCCAGGCTCAGTGACCTGCAGCTGTATCATTTGAGATTCATGATTTCCTGGCTAGTGGTGCGTTTAGTGAGAGTTGAATGGCAGATCTGGTCCTTTCCTATTTTGGTGACCTTGATTAAGTCACATCACCTGTCTAGGCCTCAGTTTTCTCATCTCTTAAGTAGGATATTAAAACCTACCTGTATTCTGCATAGGGTTGTTGTGAGGTTCAAATGAATCTGTGTGAAAGATCCCAACTAATTGTAAAATGCACAATTGCCTGAGATTGGGATATGTAAGTGCATTCTGGAGTCAGTAGCTGCTTATAGAAGGACTTCTATCCCAGCGAGATCTGTGCTGAATTTGAGACATACTAGCTTCTGCCCCGATGGCTCATAAGCTGGCTAGGGGATGTGACAGTTTCCACATCTTTTTTTTTTTTTTTTTAATTATAAATGGACACACTATCTTTGTTTATTTACTTATTTTTTATGTGATGCTGAGGATTGAACCCAGTGCCTCACACGGGCAAGGCAAGTGCTCTATCACTGAGCTACAGTCCCAGCTCCAATTTCTACATCTTGATGGGGCCAAGTTTCCTAAAGTCTTTTTCACTCATTGTGGTAGGCAAGTGGCTTTTTCAGGCTGTTAACAGTTTGGAAGATCTCTGTAGATAATTTTACCTATTAAAATTGATTCTTCATAGCATTCATCCCAATTTTTCATTGTGTACATCTGTTTGTAGTGTTACTTGTTTAACATATAGATCATAAATTCCATGCGAGCAATGTTGGTTTTGTTCATGGCTGCATCCCTAGCATATAACCTAGGCATGGCACTAGTAAGTGGATGATTCATAGCAAATTGCTGAATGAAGAAATAAATGGAAAGGTAAGAGAAACACGGGCTGTGACATCAGACAAATCAAGGTTTAATCTTAGTTTCATCAGCTTACTTACAGCATTGCTGTGGGCAGTGCCCTCGTGTCCATATCTATTGTCACTGTTATAGTTGTCTAGTCTCTTTAGTTCTCATGGAGGTATGGCCCTTTCCTTTGTGTGTGTGTGTGTGTGTGTGTGTGTGTGTGTGTAGGATTCTTTGAATAACTCCCCCTCCCACTAGACTATAAGCTCCATGAGGCAGGAGTCATGTTTGGTTTTGTTCACCATTGTATCCTAGTTCCTAGCAAAGTAATTGGCACATATGAAGTAGGTGCTTAATACATTTTGGACAAATGAGTTAAACCTAGCTTCTCTGAATGTATTTCCTTATTAGGAAAATGGGAAAGCAGTTGCTGACTGGGCATAAGGATTAAATCAGATGATGTAGTACATCATCCAGCACAGGACTGGGCTCATGTGCCTATTAGTGCACATCTGCCCTTTGGAACTTTGGAGCTTTTTGGAGGTTGGGTGCTCTTCTCTTTCCGGAAGAGGTCTCTGGTTATGGGTGCTTCTTTAACAGTTTTATTCAGGACTATCCTGAAGAATACAGAAAGATCAGTGCTTACAGATGCTAAGTGATGGTTGCTGGTGATTTATTAGAATTTCAAGGGGAATGATTTTCCCAAGATCCAAATGTTAATGTGGGGTTAGTCAGAATGTCTAGAATCTGTTTGCTTTCCGGATGCTGGAAGCTTTCCCTGAACCATGCTGTATCCCAAAGTAGCCTTGCGGTCTCACAAGGGATATGGATTGAAAAACTGAAATCAAATACAGAGAGTTCTTTGACATTCTTTACTTTTTTTCTTCAGTGTCACCTAATAAAGTGCTAGAGTCTTGAAAGTTTTAGAGAATCAGAGATGGAAAAAACATCTTACTCACCTGGCAAATGAAAAAACTGAAACCAAGAGAAAAAAAAAGTGATTTTTATGGCAACATTTAAACTAGAATTCCATTTCTGCTTTCCAGTAAATATTTTCCCTCTCCCTCACTTTCCTCCTGATTCTTGGTAATACCTTTTGAATGAAATATTTTTTATTTCTCTAAAGAGAGGAATTGCATGGTATGTGTGGAAAGGACTACTTCGGAGCCTATCTTCTTTCTTCAGAAGTCACAGACTAAGAAATGTTTTATTGTATTTGATGTCTGAGCATTAGTGAAATCCAAGCTCAGCCATTGATTCACACTAAACTGAGTTTATAAATATATCTAATGCTGATTTTTCTGTTTTGGGGCCAAGATCCTTTGCAGAATAGGGTGACAGTGTACATTACTCCATCTTCTTTGGGACCATAGATCATGAAACCTCAACCGAGCCCAGGGAGATTCTGACCTCATGGGCTCTATTTAAAGTAGGTGCCTTGGAATTGATGATGCTTGTTCTTTAGGACTTTTAAAACCCAGTGATTGAAAGTCAAACAGAACCCAAAGACTACTCTGAAATGGATGTTTTGCTTATTACTAGAGTCATTTGTTTTTATTTTAGGATCCTTAGAATGTCAATAATGACATTCTAATGGCCTGACTACTTGCGGTTTGGAGATGGGGAAGCTGAGGACTAAGCAGGGGAAGGCACAGGTAATGAGTGAAGGAGCTAGGATCAGAACTTGTCTTGTGACTCTCCATCCAGTCCTCTTTCTGCTTTTCATGTTCTCTCTAGGGATGACGAAGAAATGTGGATGACTTAAAACTTAAATCCAGGAACCTGACAAGGAATGATGATTCCTTCCT
This sequence comes from Marmota flaviventris, assembly GCF_047511675.1. Lineage (NCBI taxonomy): Eukaryota > Metazoa > Chordata > Mammalia > Rodentia > Sciuridae > Marmota > Marmota flaviventris. The sequence goes on from NC_092506.1 coordinate 45,836,336, forward strand.
TATAAAAAGTTATGCTTTAGGAAAGCTCTGCTTCTTACCTGGAGGGTGTAGCCCTAGATTCCCTTAGTGGATATGTGTGTGGAGTAGAAACTGAGATAATGCCTAGGAGTGAGGGGTCAGGAGGTGTCTTCGAGAATTCATAGAAGTAGCTGCATTTCTAGTTATGATAACACAGACAGCAATTATAATCTGATGGATCATCTTTATTACTATAAAGTGCTTTCACATTATATGAAGGTGGCAAGATGAATGTTATGCTTACCTCAGATGAGTCCCTCATTGGTAAACTACATTTCCCTGGACTATGTGTATGGGCAGAGCCAAACTTGAACCCGGTCTTTTTTCCACAAGCCTCCCACTATAAATCCAATTTATATATTTCTCAGAATGCTCTAACTCATTAACTAAGCTTCTTTTATGCTTCAAAGAAGCATATTTTCCCAACATTTGCCAGTGACACTACATTCTTCCAAGCAATGAATAAAGAAATTCTTAGTTATGTTTGATCCTCCAGCAGCCATTTGCAGAACACTTATCTATGTGCACATAGTATTGTGTTGTAGAATACAGGGAACTATAAAATCAGAGCTACCTTCAGGAAACTGTGGTTGGATGAACAAAATTAAACATTTAGTAGAAGAATCAAAATGTGGCATGGGTCCTGAGGAGTCGCCTAGACATCCAGAGCTCTAAGGTTTCAGGAGAAGGAAAGGTCACTGTGGCTGAGAGTGGTCAGAGAACAGTGTGAAATTGTGGTTAGGTTTTGGGAAGGTCATGTTCTAATAGGTGGATAGCTTGAGAGTTGGTTCCGTTGTTTTCTCTTTGTCCTTTGGCAATACACTAAACTCCCTGGCTTGCTTTTTCCCATCTGGCCAATAGGATGTTGTGAACATAATGAACTTTTTGGGCCATTTCTGTTCTGAAATTCTGTCCTATGAAAAATACAACTGGCCTAAGAAAATAATCATGGATGTATTCAAAGATGAATATAATGCAGTCATTCATTGCAGCTTAATTTATAAGGACAAAAACAAAGACAGATAAATGAAACTCAAGGGAGATTGGTTAAATAAATTGTGGTACAACGATATGTTGGAATATATAGTCATTATATAAAATGTTTTAGAAGAATATTTAGTGACAGAGAAATAGGCTCCTCAGATAATGAAAAGACCAGATTACAAATTACTACACTCTAACTCCTAATTTGTTTTTCTTTTTTAAAGAAAGAATGTTTGTATAGAAAATAATAGAAGGAAAAGTGTGTGAATAGTATATTTGGTGGGATATGAGTGAATTTTCTTTTTTATTTTCTATTCCAAATATGTAATTGCAATCTGATTATGTCCCTCACAAATGTTATTTTACAATTAATTAAAATGGTTTTCCCCTGAGTCTAGGGATTATGGATCCTTTTCCAGCCATTCCTATGTAGATGTCCTTGACAAGTCTTTTCCATGAGCCTCAGTTGAGAGGTCTCATGGAAAAGAGGCAAGAGAGTGTAGCAGGAGGCAGGAAAGTGGGTATCTATTTTTGTCTTAGTTATGAGTCAGCTTGATGACCTTCTGAACATCCTTGAGCCTTGGTTTCCTCCTTTGAAAAGGGGAGTTGGAGGTCACAAAAGTTTCTTTGAGTTTCAAAATAAATTTGTTCCTAAAGTTCTTCACTTTTGTGGAACCAGCTGAGAGGCCTGATTGGATTCTTGAGCCTGGCCTCCTTACTTTCTCTTTGGCTTCTCTGAATTCAGGCTCAGAGAAGGCGATTTCTGCTGTTGATAGTTCAGGTTTGGAATGGAGTGGGAGCTCATTGATGGTGATGTGAACTGGCAGGATGTAGAAAGCATATTAAACCACTAGAGGGAAGCATTGTTTGATTACGACCCCTTCCCACCTTGTTATTTGCTCTATCTGCAGGTGAAGAATATCCTTGATTTGTCTGCAGGTTTCAGATTCTAGGGTTCCAGAATTAAAAAAAAAAAAAGACTTTGAACATCACCCAGTAATATTCTCAATGTGTTGTAGGTGTGAGATGATAGATGTCAGGACAGGCAAGTGACCTACTTAAGTCATGCATTATTCTTTCAGGGTCTGCATTATAGGTGCAGAAGATAGCTACAGATAGAGCCAGCATGTAATCATTTTTGTCCAGAAAGAGTGAACAGTTCCTAAGATTGGATAGGAACCTAAGGGATCTAGCAGTATATACCTTAACTGACCTTGAGAGGCCTGGAGATAGAGAAGAAAAGATAAAACCCTGACCCAAGGAGCTCATCTCTGGTAGGGAGAGTACATGCAAACATGGATGTGACTCTAGTATGTATTTTCCATGCCTGGTGTTCTTTCTGGTCTCAGATCCAGCTTGTGGTGGTAGCTTGGAGGCTGTTTAGGGAAGATCCTGCAGGTGATCTTAATGAATGATAGCCTTCAAGGTTAATGAGATTCCCTGGGCACACCCAGTTTGTTATTTCTAGTGAATTTCTTGCAAGCAGTGGTTGGCCTGTTTATATGACATGCCTTTACATTTCTTGAGGTTTGCAAGGAATGCTGACAGTTTTGTTTCCCACCTTCCAGAGACTTTGATACCTAGGCTGTGGGCTGACTTTATTTTTGGTTTGCAGGTGCCCACCAGACCTAAACATTGTGGTAGAGGGGAATTGTGCACTTCCTGGAAGTCAGGTAGCTGCATGACCTTGGGCAAGTTAATTCCTCTCTTTGGGCAGGGAGGTCAGTCTCTCAGCTGTAGTTGTGTCATCTCTGTCACAAGAGATGGAGATCTGGTGTTATTTTTGGCTTTTGTGTTTTGCCATGAATACCCATTGATCTGTGGTCTGGAGAAGTGCAAAGTATGTCTTACCTGAAACAGAAACAAGACTCACCCTTTGTGAAGTGGGTATGTTGGATAAAGGGCTTGTCCCAAAGCCAAGTGCAGCAAGGTCTGGAGGGCCACCAGATGGCAGCAATGGGCAGGCAGACAGCCTTAGGGGAGGAGGTGAGTAGGGCCAGCATCCATAGGCTTTCTTGCAAGGTCAGAGCTGAAAAGACCTCAATACCATATAGTGCTTTCTTGTGAGAAGAATTGAAATTGGACTGGCCCTCAGTTTACTATCCCACCTAGGAGCCGGGCGACAAATTGGAACCTCTCTAGGTGAGCTAGAGATGGGATAGGAAGGACATTGTTCCTGATTTCTTTGAGGGTCTGATCCTAATGATTTCCACCTATTATCTTTTTAGCTTCCCTCTGCTCTGACCAACTCCTCACCCCTCCCTGTGGCCATTTTGTTCCAGGTCAAGGCCTCCCATCAGGTTGTGCTGTGGATGGAATTGGGGGTCATCCTTTAGCCTGCACATCCAACTAGTAGGTAGGCTTAAAGCCTTGTCAGAGGCATGTTGCAGTAAGATGTGAGTTAACATAATTGGTTGAACAAACACAAAAATGTTTTTCATATTCCCAAGGGAGTCAGATTTGGGCAGGGGACAAATTTTTGGCAAACACTATATATTACTGGTACTGCCACTTACAGATTTCCTCATTACCTTCTGAGGTAAAGTTCACTTTCCTTACATTCTGGATAATATTGAGGTTCAAAGAGGCCGAATGGCTTCTCTAAAGTAACAGCTAGTTAAAGAAAGCTGATACTTGAACCCTACTGGTTTGATGTCAAAGCTCATACTCATTTAATTTCATCATGCTACCTCCCCTCAAAGTGACCTCACTGGAAATATAGCAAGTAACTGTATTATTTTTGACAGTTATAACAAAGATCCATGGACTGGGTGTCTTATAAACAACAGAAATTTATTTCTCACAGCCTGGAGAGTCTTTTTTTTTTTTTTTGTACTGGGGACTGAACTCAGGGGCATTCAACCACTGAGCCACATCCCCAGCCCTTTTTTGTGTATTATTTAGAGACAGTGTCTCACTGAATTGCTTAGGGCCTCACTAATTGCTGAGGCTGGCTTTCAACTTGCCTCCTGCCTCAGCCTCCTGAGCCACTGAGATTATAGGAGTGTGCCAATGTGATTACAGGTGTGTGCCTCTGCGCCCGTCCTGGAGAGTCTTAATAAGAGCACTGTTAGATTTGGTTTCTGGTGAGGTCCTGCTTCCTGGTTCATAGTTGGCCATCTTCTCCCATATAGTGGAAGAGGGGAGGGAACTCTTTGGAGGCCATTCTATAAGAGCACACTTCCTGTTAACGAAGGCTGCACTCTTATGATCCAGTCAACTTCCAAAGACCCCACTCCCTTATACCATCAAATTGGGAGTTATAATTTCAACCTAACCTAACCCTAATTTTGGTAGGATACTTTCAGTCTCTAACAGAGTCCTCTAAATTTTAGGGCAGAGTGGAACAAATATTTTGTCTTTTTTCCCTGATGAAAGCTTGTAAGAAGTTGTGGTGGGCTGCTGAAGCAAAGGCCTTTGAAGCAGTGCCTGATGGAGCAGGTAATTATGGAGCGGGTTAGGGAGTGGTGGCTGGAAAAGCCCTCACAAAGAAGGTGAGCATGTTCTCTTGATCTGTGTTCTAGCTGTTCTCTTTGGCAGGGATGCTGTTTCTCTGATTCCTACTTAGCTACTGCTTCCCTTCTGTTGATTTCTTCCCAAAGGCCACCTCTCACAATCTACTCCCTACCCGATTTTATTTTCCATTATAGCAGTTTTCACTGCTTGAACTCATAGTGTCATTATTTATTGCTTATTTGCCATTCTCTCCTCACTGAGTGGGAGCCTTGTGCAGTTTTCATCTGTTTCACTGTTTCACTCAGCTCTGGATCTCCTGGCATAGAATAAAGGCTCAGCGAGTGCTGGTGGCATGAAATAGCTGGAGCTATTGGATGTGGAAACTATGCCATCTCTAGTAGCTGTGCTCAGGAGACCAGGCTTATGGCTCTGCCCTCTTCCCACCTTGCTGGAGAAGGCCAGGACAGAGAACCTCAAGGACAAAAATGTTTGATGATCCAGTGTTTTAAGTCAACATTGTCCCTGCCTGTCTGCAAGACCTTGCCTTGGGTCCTTGGCTTCCTTGTCTGTCTACAATGAGTGGGGCCACCAGCCATGCTTTGAACTCACAAGATGGTTCTGGGAAGGGCTCAGAGGTCCCTGGCAGAGAGCTCAATTTCCATTCAAGAAATCCTCATCTTTCCTGGTGGAGATTGATTTGTTCTAGGAGCTCTCTAAAACTGAGCATTAAGTGACCAGCCTATAATTTTGCCATCACTTTTAGATTCTTGACAGATGACATTGTGCTTGCCCTTTCTCAGGGGACCTTGCCTGTCCTGCGGGAGCTTTCAATAATCATAGTGACAGCCAATTCCTTAAAGTGCTCTCAGTGTGTGCCAAAAGGAGAGTGGCCCATTTTGAGGAATCTGGGAAGAATCAGCTCTTTCTCAATCTGAGAGTGACTTTTACCTTACCAGGAAGCTTGATGTGGTCAAAAGAGCCCTGAAGACGGCTGGGGGCGTAGCTCAGTTGTAGAGCACTTGTACTAGGCCCTAGGTTATCCCTATACTACAAACAAGCCCTGAAGAGCTAGTTTCAAGTTCTAATTTGACAATTTGTTGGCTATATCATCCTGAGCACCTCTCTGGGCCTGAATTTCCTCATCTGTAAAAGGAGAATCATAATCCCTAATTTTTCTGCTTTGCAAAGGTATATTATGTGATATACTCATTTACAATTCCTTCCTTCATTCCTTCTCCAATTTGTTTAGTAACTGTTGTTGCATAGGCAGAACTGAAAGGAGGGTATTCCAGGCAGAAGGGATACTGTGAGCCAGGCTATAGAAGTAGGAAGTGTACCCTGTTGTAGCTTACTTGACCTGGGCCATATATGATGAGAATAGCCTGGAAACATCTGAGTTTAATGGGAGTGAGTCCTTGTGAGTAGTGGAAGGAGCCACTGAAGGTTTCTGTGGGGGACAAAGTATGATAATCATGAAAAATGAAAGGGAGACCCTGACTCAGGGTGGCTCTTGCAGGCTTCTCTGTTGAAGGCTCATGCTTGCTTTCTACTCCAGGTCTCATCTCTGTGGCTGACATTGAGGTATTCTGGACTCAGGGTGTAGCCCCTTCCTCCAGTGACTGGGTGACTGTTATAAATCCATGAGATGGGTGGGGACTAGAGTCATCTGGCTCATTGGTCTATCTTGTAGTCACTTAGGAAGCCATCATATTACATTTCATCTTGAAGCATTTCTTCAGGGCCTAAAAAGGAGCAGCTTTGGGGCTTCTTCCTACACCTCCCTGAT